>NC_084797.1:210459808-211762308 GCF_963169125.1 Humulus lupulus | reverse complement strand
TTCATAATAAAGTTTCAGGAGAGTCCATTAACGCCCTAGAAAAAGAGTTTAGTTCATGACAGAATTCATAATAACCATAGAAGAATTAAAGACCATCCAAATTACAAAAATTAAAAGTAGAAAACAAGAAAAACTATGATAAGTTCTTTGATTCCACTTTGTAATCCTCCACAATGTGCTTGACTCAGTCTCCTAGGGTTAATCTTCTTTTAAAAATGTCAATATGAAAGATTTTATAGTCCCTAATTAATTATGTGTGAAAGGACAAAATTTCCCTTGAAAAATAACCTAATTTCTGCTTCCATGCGGACTGGCACCGCGGCTCCATCTGGTAGTGCCGCGACTCTGGTGTGCTTCGCGTTCCAGATTTCATCTCTGGAATATGTAGCGCCATAACTCTATTTGGTAGAGCTGCACCTCTAATTCCCATTTTAAAAGATCTTCAGCTCTGTCTCCTTGGCGCCTCAGCACTAATTCTGGCTGAATCTTTTTTTCTTCTTTGTAACTCTTAGGGTTGCATCTCTACACCATAGAGTTGCAGCTCTAATTCCAATTTTTCACCAAATCATCAATTTTTCCCCTGGTTTCGCCCAGTTTCCATTCCTTAGCCCATTTAGCACCGTTTCTTCAAGAATTAAGCGCTTTTCCTCTAATTTCAAGTTATTTCCTTAATAACCACACTTAATCCTGAAAAACACAATAAACACCCGCATGATATCACACAAAACTAAATAAAAGACTAAAATTACATCTTAAAACACACCATAAAATACATACCAAACTAATTCTAACACCTCTGAGGTGCCCTCTCCCAAGCTCGGTTTCAGCTGGGAGCTTGCTGAGGTACACCCCGTGTTAGAGAGGGATGCCTAACTGGCGAGAGAGGATGCCTGATTGGTGAGGGTGGCAAACTCTCAATATTCGTCCTGGCAGGCTCAGGGATATTTTTAGTAGGTTTTGGGTTATCATTCCAAGCTATCTAGGGAGCTCGATTATTCCCAAGATCTGCGGGAGCGTCCTTGACTTGGTTGTTCCCAGTAGGGTTCTGAGATGACCCCATGGGATAGTTTTTTCCAATATTTTCCCTAGGCCTCGGTTGAGCCTGTTGGGGGCTCTATTCATCTATCCTGGCATTCGTTCTCCCTCGAGGTCGCCCCCTAGTCCTCTGCGGGGGTGCTTAGACTTCAGTAGATCGTCTTTCCATCTCTTCATTTAGCCGTGTAGCTTCGGCTAACTGTTCACGCAGCCTACAATTTTTGAGCTCAATTGCTGACACTTATCTTTCAAGATTATAATAATCATGCTCATTAGGTCTAGGAGACGATGAGGCACCCTCCTCATCGGAAGTCTAGTCCACCATTGGTTGTTTACCAGGCCTTCGAGGATGCTCCTCGGTTCGTGAAGTACGCTCCTTAGGGATTTCGGGTAGAGGTCGCCGACTGGTTCAAGGAATGTTCAGGGCAGCCATGTTGCTAAGCGGGTAGCTTTATGCTAAACGGCAGCAAGAATTGCTTAATGCTCTCAATGAAAGCACCAAACTGTTGACGTTGTTTTTCATCAACTTAAATTATGTAGAGCAATTAAACAATCAAATAGGAAGAAAAGAAAGGGATTTTTATGTGGTTCAGCAGTTAAAATCTGCCTACGTCCACGAGTCACTTTTATTAAAGTCTGCGTTAAAGCTTCAAGAGCGAGTAATAATCACAGAGCGTTTTTCCGTCCAATCCTGTGTGTGAGTACAAATGACCAGATCCAGACTATTTGTAGACCTGGTTACAAGAATATCTTCCCATGAGTTTAGGGAAGTTACAACATGCATTCAAATTTAAATTCGTGTGAATACCCTAATAATAATACAATTATAAGGCATTATTTAAATGAAAATCCCATAAAAATAGGGATTTAATACACAATTTTAATCAATCCCAAAGTAATAGGGATTTCCAAACAACCTCTCTGTGTATGTATTTAACACGTCTTCGAGCTTGATCACTGCCTCAACGCATTTTCGAGATCACCCAAAGCTTCAAGCTCATCATTCCAGTTATCACCACCTTCTTTCTTGTTTAGTTGTTCGAACTCTTCTCTTGGAAGAGACTGTTTTTTAGCTATGGGCCTAGCAAAAGAAAAATTTGGATAGGATCTCCCCCTTAACACTTTTGACCCTTCAACTCATGCTCGAGCGCTAAAGACGCAGCTAGGGAACTTTGTGACAATTTGTACAAGTATATTGCTAACACTTGTTAATCCTGAGCTTACCCTTTACGAACCTATATTTTGAGGCTGTTTATTTATTCTCGAAATTTGGGTGTAACAGATTATTACAGATATTAAAAGATTTTTATGCATAAATATATGGTAGAGAGAAAATATATATATTAGAGTTTATATATAAAAAAAAAAGAAGAAAAAATAATAATTACAATTTAAATAAATTAATCATAACAAATTTTTGGCTTTATTACTAGTTTCAATTAATATAAAATACTTAAAGAAAAACATTCTAATAAAAAAAAATGGAAGTGGAGGGTGAAGGAGACACTGAGAGAGAGAAAGTATGAGAAATTAATAATAAAAAAATTAGAGTATGAATAGTATATTATAAATGTAGTAATGTAGCAAAGTTAAAAAAAATATGCTATAAATATAGTGTAGTAGTGTAGCAAAGTTAAAAAATGTATGTATAATACATCAGCTGATGGAGTTGCTTTTTTTACCAACTTTCTAAAAACATTAAAAATTTATGTGATATATATGAAAAATGCTAAACATCCCGACCCAGGTGGATTGAATTTTATCCCGGGGTCAAGTGGAGCATTTTATTTTAAAATAAAATATATCAGTGTATGGGTCCCACTCTTAGTAAGAATTTTAAATTAAAATATTTTACTAAAGAAAGAAATCTCTTGCAAATTTCAATTTTACCTGTCTGCATTGTCTTCAACCCCTCAAATTCCCTAAGTTTTTATTTTAAAAAAATAAGAAATGCACAAAACCGTTTTTTTATCAGAAACCTAAACTTTAGACTGCTAACTACTTTATTTATCTTTTTTAGAAAGCAAAATTATTTCATTTTGTTTTATTCTCAGATTTTTCTACATAATACAAAAATTTATAATCTTATTGTAATGAAGAAGAAAGTTAAAAGAAAAATGAAATGCAAATTTTTCATGAAGTCAACCTTCATGAAGACTAGCTTTCTTTTGGCTTCTTTTTAATTTTGTGATTAGTTTATTCGAGCTAAGAAGCCTTTTTGAAGATTTTTATTGTGTTCTTGGCTTTGGTCTTTCTCTAAGTCCTGCTTATGTTGGTTCAGTAGCAAGTGTTTTGTTTTCGTTTGTTTACGTTTGGTTGTCTATTTGTTTGGTCTAAGCTCTTGTTAGCTTTTATTATTAATATATAGCTTAGCCTCTTTGTTGAGAGGTCTCAAAAAAAGAAAGAGAATTTTTTTCAATAAAAAATGCACTCAATTAAATTGGAGTAACTTCAGCAAAAAGCTTCCATATTTTTATTGGTAAAAGACATATGTAATATATTTGGTACATGCTGATTTGGTAAATGCTTATTCAGTACCTTGTGTTTCATCGAAATACAAATTTGGTACCCTCTATTTATGATAATTATCAATTGATACCCTTTGTTTGCAAAAACTAGATAGTTTGGTATCCTCCGTGCGTTTCAATTTTTGATATTCCCATATTACCCCTTATTTTTATGATTTATTTGATTTCAATTGTTTTATTATTTTTAAATGATTTATATATATTTTTCAAAATTCATAAAATAAAATAAATATTTAATTAAAACATTAAAATAATTTTAATAAACAAAATTATTTTTAAAATAATTTTAATTAATTAAAAAAATAGAAATTAAAAAATTTATAAACTAACTAAAATATTATTAATTAACATTAAATAAACCTAAATTTTAATTTAATTAACAAATCAATATAACTTTGAAACAAAAAAATATGAGTGAGATTGGAAAGGTGAGCAACTGAGATGGTGATGGTGAAATTTGGTGAAATATATATTTATTTAAAGTTAATTAATAAGATTTTAATTAGTTTTTTAATTCTAATTTTTTAATTAATTAAATTTATTTTTAAAATAATTTTGTTTATTAAAATTATTTTAAAATTTTAATTAAACATTTATTTTATTTTATAAACTCTGAAAATATATTTAAATAATTTAAAAATAATAAAACAAATGAAAATCAAATAAATCATTAAAATTAGAGTGAGATTGGGAGGGTGGGGAACTAAGATGGTGAGAGGGAGATTGGGTGAAATAAGGATTTTTTTTATCAAGTAAATTAAAATTTATGTTTATTTAAAGTTAATTAATAGTATTTTCTTTAATTAATTTTTTATTTTTTATTAATTAATTAAATTTATTTTAAAAAATAATTTTTTATTAAAATTATTTTAAAGTTTTAGTTAAACATTTATTTTATTTTATGAATTCTGAAAATATATTAAAATCATTTAAAAATAATAAAACAAATAAAAATAAAATAAATCACTAAAATGAGGTATAATTTTGGAATATTAAAAATGTAAACACACAGCGGGTACCAAACTATGCAGTTTTTGCAAATAAAGGATATCGATTGATAATTATCAGAAATAGATGGTACCAAGTTTGTATTTCGATCAAACACAAGGTACATGTTATCCCCAAAATTTCAGTTCGATGACGTGGCAGTCAGAAGTGACAAGTGGCAATGCATGGTCAGTAAATGGCACATTAATAGTCAATAAATGTGTTGTCTCTTCGAAGTTGTGATAAAGTGATCAAACCGATCTGATAGAATTTCTGTCCAACCGGTAAAGATTTTTGACTGACCAGTTAGGAGTTTGGCCGACCAGTCAGTCGTTTTGCCCGACCAGTCAGTCGTTATGCCCGACCAGTAAAGTGTTTTGCTAGACCAGAGATGTGTCATGCTAGACTATAGGTGTACTAGAGGAGTGCTTTGCTTATACCGACCAGAGGTGTGCTTTGCCAACGAGAGGTGCTTGCCTATGTCCTTAGTAACAGCTTCAACCCGAATCATTCTCAACTACCGCGGGAATCTCTCAGATATCCCAGAATAATAGCTATATTACTGTAATTTAAATTCATTTATATTTGATTAATTGAAGTCTGTTGGAATAACCAAGGACCCGGTCAAAGGGAGATATTTGATGTATGATCCATGAGCCTATAAATAAATGGCTCATGGCATCATTTTGGGGGATCTGATATTTTTAGACTGAGAAAAACTCTCTAGTTTGGAGACTTTGGGACTGTTACTTGGGGCATTTTCTAAGAGAGTTTAGAGAGAGAAACGATGTATTTTTCTACTTACACTTAAGAAACTCAGTTGACTCAAGTTCATCTGATCTTAAGTGTAGGATATATATATATATCACAACTCCAAGTGGATTAGGCTATTACCAATAAATTGGGGCTGAACCACTATAAAATCATCAGTGTCGTATTTTCTCTTGAAGATTTACTATAGTTTTGATGTCTACTCGTCGTTGCCCAAAATCGTGGTCAACATTTTGCTGCTTTCATTGAGAGCATGAAGAGAAGAAACAGACGACTATCATATCAAGATAGCGCCTAAGAATATCAATGTGGCATCCAAAAAGTCAGGCACGTCAAAAGAGCTTGCTTGATTAGAAGGTCCTGGACCGCAGAACCCAAAGACTGGGCCCAGGGTCTTTCTCGAGGAGACAACTCCAGAAGTTGAACAACTCCAGGAAGCAATAGGCGCTTTCCAAGAGGAGATGATGCAATTCAATGCTCTGTAGGAGTCTTTCACTGAAGAGATGGCCAGGCAAAAAGCTGCGTTAGAGCAGCAAAGGCGCGATATGGAGGCCAGAAGCGAAGAGATCAGACAACGACAAGAGGAGGCCAACCGAAGACATCGCGAAGCAGCACTTGCTTTAGAGGTGGGTACCCAATTGGCCCAAGCCAATGCTCAAGCCGCGGCACGAGCAGCCGCCCAAAAAGCACGAAAGGACAATGCTAGTCGGAAGTCCCCTGCTGGAAGGATGGACTCTCGGGGATCTGACCAGAGTCGAAGCAATCAGACTGGTCGGGCAGATGAAGGAATCCGCTCTAGAACTGCATCAACACAGAGGGAGAACTCTAGAACTCCCTCCAGGAGCCACCGATCAAAAACTTCGAGATCAGGAAGTCACCGATCCGGCAGTAAAAAGACTCCACCCAGGCAGGATTAGACCAGGACTCCTCAAGATAAGAGGACTTCACAATTCAAAGATGGGCATGGTCATGATGAGGCTGATAGTCATCACATGGACCAATCAAAGGAAAGGAGGGAAACGACCAACAAGGAGGAAAATACTACCCGGGACGTACCGAAAGGCCTCCCTTGCACCCCGGCCAGCAGCGTAGTGGGAGAGAGCAAGTCCTGCGTAGTAAGCCCTCTGAAAAATAAAAAATTACGGTGTTCGACCAGGTAGGAGAGCATGCTTCCCGGAAGGATCTAAGGGACGTTATCACCAACAAGAGGAGGACCGTCCCAGTCGAAGGGCAAAATCTGAACCGCCCTGCCCGTCAAGAAGAAATACTTGACAACAATGCACCAGATGGTAATGCTCGACCAGGCGGTCAAGACCTTGGGACTTCGTCAGTTGCACCAGCCATCCAAGCCCAGCTTGACATGCTAATGGCTGCAGTGCAAGGTTTGTCAAAGCAACCTTCCGGGATGGATGCGATATACCACCGGAGTGGCAACCCATTTTGTGCCCGGATTAGAGCAACCCAGCCGCCGGCAAAATATAAAGCACCGGTGCCACCAATATATACTAGAAAAGGCAGATCCCATTAGACATGTTGGGAAATTCGAGGACCATATGGAACTGCTCGGGGTGAGTGACGATTATCGGTGTAGAGTTTTCTCGACTACTTTTTTAGATACTGCCCAGGAATGGTATTAGAAGTTTAAGCCAAACTCCATTACCTCTTGGGAAGCATTCAGGAAGGAGTTTTGTAGACAATTCAACACTGCCCAGACTCCACCAGTTTATGCCAACCACTTGGTAGTTATCAACACAAGGAAAAGATGAGTCTTTAAAGAATTATATACAGAGATTCATAAGAGAAGCCAATAGAGGAACTGCTGTAGGAGACGAGGGGAAGATGATTGCTATATCCGCTGGGATAACTTATCGGAGCCCTTTGTGGAATAGTATACATAGAAATCCAATTTTAACACTTCAACAATATCTTGACCGAGCATACAAGTATATGAAATTGGATGATGCAATCAAGAAAGAGGAGAATGGCATAAACAATCCGGGCGGATCGACTGACCCTCCTAAGAGTGGTGGAAAGAAACGTGGAAATAATGGATTTGACCACCATGAGGAAAATAAAGAAAAGTTGAGTTCAAACGAAAAGCCAACCAAGTATGAGCCTCCGTTCACTAATTACACCACTCTCTCGGCCAGCCGAGCGGAAATATATCTTGCTAGTCATGAAGAGGTTCCCTACAAGAAACCTCCACCCATCAGGAAAGAGATGAGGAAGAGAGATATGAATAAGTTTTGTCATTTCCATGGATGTTATGGTCACGACACAAATGAATGCAATCACCTCAAGGACGAGATAGAATTTCTTCTCCGGTCGGGAAAGTTGAGAAAGTACCAGGCAGAGACACCCCAAGGAGAAGGAGGCAACATCAATCCTGGGTTCAAACGATAAAGATCTCCACCCTTGCAGCCCGGGCCTGTGGACTTTACCTTAGACACTATATGTGGAGGTCCACACTTAGCTGACGATAGCAACAAAGCAAGGGAGAGGTATGCCGAGACACTTCGGCATGAGCGGGAGTGCTAGGATCAAGAACCACTGGAATGGCGAGCGTCAGAGGATATATTATCACTAAATACCGCTTTCAGAGTGGTAGTTTAATTTCAAGTTGTTTAACTTGTTATTTAAATTTGGTTTATGAGCTGGTTATTTGCTGACCAGTCATCTATTTTTGAACAATTTTTGTTTTTTAAGACTCGGTATTAGACACATTTTGTCCTTTTTTTTACGAGTAATAAAAGAGACTACGCGCAGCGTGGTTGATTCTTGCTTCAAATGTGCATGTGTGTTAATTATTCGAACAGTGTTCAACTGGTCGATACATTCAAGCACTGTTCAATTGCTCGAATATTTTCCATATATTCTATGTGTTTCACGAGTAATTAACTGCTCGTACAGATTCGGTCAAGTAGCAAGTGACTAAGGATCTTTCAACCCTCAATCACTTGGGGGGCACATGGGGTATACTGGTATATAATTTAACATGGGCAATAAGAGCACGAGTTAAAATATCTATTTTTAGGCTGACTTGTAAATTTTCGAAGTCCAAAAAGGCCATTAAGCTAACTTATTTAACAAAGCTTCAGTAACTTGAATTTTTTTTTTAAAAAAAAATTCAAGTTAGAAGCAGATATTCATGTGACAATGAACACTATGCTCATAAAATGTTATAGCAATAAGAGTGTGAGAAAGTATACTTAGTATGGCCTTATGAAATGTCTAGAATTTCTAAGTTAGAAAACTAAGTACTCATGCGAAAATATAAGGCATACATCATAGTGATTTTACTATTCACAAAAAACTCATAATGTTTTAAGTCTAAAAAAAAAGACTTAGAATGTTTCAATTTAGCAAAGAAAAGTAAAGTATAAATGCCAACAGCTCAGCTGTACGAGAAAAATATCAAAGCTGCTAAGCAACAATTGTCTTCATAAGGAAAAAAAGTAAACTACTGGTCAGGTACAAAGTTTAGCTGATCAGGTGCAAAGTTTTCATGGTCGGGAGAGTAGATATAACTTCCCTGGTTGGCTAATCATATATCACTGGTCGAGTAGGAAACTCTGTTGTTGAGCATGACTAACAGCGATGAGTCCCTGGAGTGAATCAAACAAACACGAACAAATGAATGCAAAGTAAATACTACATAGTGAAAAAATGTCTTTGAGAAGAGAAGTCAATTTTTCCCAAGATTAATTGAGAGAAATCAATCTCTCAAAATACTTTTGAGAGATTCGAACAAGGTGTTTTAATGGTGTTTGGAGGGATAAGTTTTAGGCATATGCTTAAGTAGCCATGCCATACGCTCGATCGGTTGGGTGATTGTAATGCCCTGAAATCGCTAATGCAGTTTAATGGCTGGATTAGTAGGTCGGGAGGGCCATAATTGTTTAATTATGAAATTAACTGATAATATGCATGTTTATGTGAATTATATTATAATATGATGTTATATGCATGCATGTGGGTCCATATTTGATTATTAGGGTGTTTTGGTAATTTGGCTCGTTGAGGGCATATTTGTATATTTGGGTGCATATTGTAATTTGTGAATGAGATCCCATTATTATGGAGATATATTCGAGCTATTCAACATGCGACGGTCTTATATTATAAATTAGCGGTTTTGTCATAACGGGGTCTTTTATTGGGATATTGAGTTATGAGGATGTTATTTGATGATAAATTGGGAGTTATTGAGATCAGGAGGAAATTCTGGGAGTTTTGACTATAATGTCCCCGAGGGTGTTTTTGGGACCTCGAGCACTAGGTTTTATTTGAGGTTACTTAAGCTTGAAGTAGCTTGTCAGATAGAACTGTACGTTAGAAAACCTCTCTTTCTCTTCCAGATAGTTCATTTTATCGTTCGAAGCATTTTCGAAGAAACCTCGAGTTCTAGGAGTCGGATTCAAGCAAGGATCAAGGCATAGCGATCCTAGGGAAGATTGGAAGCTTATTACCCGAAGGATTTAGTTAGAAACCATTCAATTGAAGGTAATTCAAGTTTTAAGATTTTAAAGTTTTTAAGCTTAGAATTGGACTTTGTGAATCGTTGAGTTTTTGGTTTGTTTGAGCCTCGGGATTTGATAGTTTTGGATCATTGGGAAGCTTGGGAACTTTGATTTGTGGATTTGGAATTGTTTAGGTATGTTTTTGGAGGGTTTGGGATGATGGAAACTGAGTTTGTGGATGGTTCTGGGTTAGGGGCTGCAACCCTGTTCTTGGGCGCTGCGGCCCTAGCTCGAAGATGTTGCTGGGGAGGTTTTGGCCTTGCTGGGCGCCGCTTCCCTGGGTGTGGGGCACCGTGGCCCTTGCTCCTGGAGTGGCTGGGGGTCATGGCTCAAGGTGCTAGGGCCGCATCCCTTTGTTGGTTTTGAGCCCGTTTGAGTGTTTTGACCTCAGGAACTCGGTTTTAGGCCTCAGGATTGTTCCTTCTACCCAGATTAGTGGGGATTGATGTCCCGGATCCTAGATCTTGGTTTGGGAACCTTTCTTATTCATTTTAATGATGGTGTCCCATATTTGGTTATGACTAGGTGACCGCTAAAGGGCTAAAATTCAGATCGTTTTCAAGGGTCGTTCTTTTACTCATTCTCGCTCGAATCAGAGGTAAGAAAACTGCACCCTGTGTATTTATGACATGCATGGTTATTCTTGATGCATGTTGGATGGTTAAATGTGACATGCATGGTTATTGTTGAGGCATGTCAAGTGATTAAATGTGATGCACGAGAAACATGTGATTAGGGCATGCTATGAATATTGATTATGAGATTGATCAGAGCTTGAGTCTCTGTAATTGTGCATGATTATAATTATGCTTTTGATTACTGAGTGAGCATGCCAAACACCTTATATCTGAATATTTTACATATGATATATGTCTGTTTGTATTACCTAAATGAGGAAGCATTGACTTATTAGTCAGGGATTGGCAATGGTGTCAGTATCAACTGTGAAGCTGTGACTCATTAGTCAAGTTGGACAGTGGTATTGAGCACTGGTCACATGGGATTGACTTATAAGTCAAGTATGGCCTTAGCGTGTTTAACGCAAGCCGATAAAAGATTAGTTCTAATCAACATCTACATTGAATGACTCAAATGAGCATTAATGCCGGACCGACCTCAAGTTCGATGAAAATTAAAAGCGCTTGTCTAGTCTATGGGCTAGTTAATTAGAGTCAGAGCCAGAATGGCTAAGATGACCTACATGTCACATGGCTAGGAGGGTATGGGACCTCCAGAGCGTGACTCATTAGTCACTTATACAGGGTATGACTCATTAGTCATCCACACCGAGATTGACTTATTAGTCATCTATACCGGGTGTTGACGCATTAGTCACTAATACAGAGTGTGACTCATTAGTCACCTAGACAGAGATGGACTTATTAGTCATCTGCACAGGGTATGACTCATTAGTCATCTATACAAAATGTGATTAATTAGTCACCTATACAGGGTGTGACTCATTAGTCACCCACTCCGAGATTGACTTATTAGTCATCTATCCAAGAAGCAGGTCCTCAGAGAATGACTCATTAGTCTTTTATTTAGATGCAAGACCCCATAATCATTTATTTGGACTTATTTTCATGCATGATGGAAGTTATTATTGATAGGCATGCACATTATGATTCGATGACATGTTATTACTGTTCATGAGCATGTTGAGTTTTCTTGCTGGGCTTCGGCTCACGGGTGCTATGTGGTGTAGGTAAAGGCAAAAGAAAGCTAGACCATCCTTGAGTTGGAGAGCTTAGGTGATGACGTGTACATATGCGGCTGCTCGACCGCCACGGCCGAGGGTTGAAAGAGGAACTAGGGTTAAACCCTGTTTTTCCGCTTAGATCGGCTTGTTGTAATTATTTTCTTGTAATAGACCTTTAAATTATATTTTTGAGATCCCAATGTATACAATAAACGTTCTAATGAAACGTTATATCTTAACCAAAATTTTTAATCCCTAAACCGCTAATCATACTTAGTTACACGATTTTGGCCAAATGACTCGATTAGTGAGTTTAGCACTATTTACAAGGCACATCGTAATGGTCCCTAGAGTTTAGGGCGTTACAGTGATGGCCGAGCGGATGCCGAGTGTGCCCGAGCAGGCCCGCGTGCGCGTCCGAAGGCTGGTGTTTGAGCGGCTTGGCTACGTGTTCAAGCAGCTGGGGCTGCGTCCGAGCGAATCTTGGCTGCATGTCCGAGCAGCTGGGGCTGCGTCCGAGCAGATGGTGGCATGCATCCGAGTGGATGGTGGCAAGTGTCATAGCGGTTAGGGGCATCCTAGGAGTAGCCTGTCCGAAGGCATGGGTGTCCGAGTGGCTGGGGTAGTGTTCGAGTGGCTGGGGTAATGTCCGAGCGGCTGGGGGCATCCGAGGAGCAGCATGTCCGAATAGGCATGGGTGTCCGAGCGGCTGGGGAGGTGTCCGAGCAGCTAGGGTGGTATCCGAGCGGCTGGGGTGCGTCTGAGGAGCAGCATGTCCGAGGAGTAGCATTGCCAAGAAGTTGTTTGGGTTCCAAGGCACAAGGCTTCCGAGGGACAAAAGAAATTTGATCGGTTAGGAATGGTAAAAGAAACAAGTTTGATGGGCTAAAGGAAACGTTTGATCGTGGGTTAAATTCAAAAGTAAAAGTTACTGACCGGATGGAAGCTTTTGGATGACCTCAAAAACATTTTGCTAGAGAAAAAGTTTATCATACGAGTAAATCATATAATAAACTTGGGGGGGCAAATGTCATCCCCAAAATTTCAGTTCGATGATGTGGCAGTCAGAAGTGACAAGTGGCAAGGCATGGTCAGTAAATGGCACATTAATAGTCAATAAATGTGTTAGCTCTTCAAAGTTGTGATAAAGTGATCAGATCGATCTGATAGAATTTCTGTCCGAACAGTAAAGATTTTTGACTGACTAGTTAGGAGTTTGACCGACCAGTCATCTGTTTTGGCCGACCAGTCAGTCGTTTTGGCCGACCAGTCAGTCGTTTTGCCTGACCAGTAAAGTGTTTTGCCCGACCAGGAAAGTGTTTTTCTAGACCAGAGATGTTTCATGCTAGACCAGAGGTGTGCTAGAAGAGTGCTTTGCCTATACCGACCAGAGGTGTGCTAGAGGTGTGCTTTGCCAACGAGAGGTGCTTGCCTATGTCCTCAGTAACAGCTTCAACCCGAATCATTCGCAACTGCCGCGGGAATCTCTCAGATATCCCGGAATAATAGCTATATTATTGTAATTTAAATTCATTTATATTTGATTAATTAAAGTCTGTTAGAAGAACCAAGGACCCGGTCAAAGGGAGATATCTGATGTACGATCCATGAGCCTATAAATAAATGGCTCATGGCATCATTTTGGGGGATCTGATCTTTTTAGACTGAGAAAAACTCTCTAGTTGGGTGTATCGCCCTGGATAGCCAAGACTGTTACATTGTGTGTTTACAAAGTGCCAGACTTGCTAATCAAGTCATTAAATTAAAAACGTGTTATTGAAACTATAAAGGAACTAGGGTTAAAACGTTTTGGTCTCAAAAGCCACATTTTCACTAAGAAACATTTTCTGTTTACACGAGACCCCAAAAGAATATTAAGCTTGAAAACTGTTTACAAAAGTCATAAGGTTCAGATACAATAACAAGCCATATTAAGGCAAAACAGATGGTTAGGCAATCCCTGTCCTGATCCACTCCTCGACCATGGTGATCGAACAGCTGGCTATGTACATTCAACCCCATAGCTCTCCACCTCAGGATTGGTCTAGCTTTCCTTCGCCTTTACCTGCACCACGAAGCACCTGTGAGCCAAGGCCCAGCAAGAAAACACAACAACAGAGCATAAGCAATCAACAGACAAACCAATATCACATATTGCATCACATGTTCTCAACCATATAATCATTCAGTATAATCAAGTATTCAACATACTAAACATATCAACTCAAATCATATATCAGATCTCAAATGATAACTAGGGCTAGTGCTCTCAGGTTGCTCCCTCCGTTATCCCACTGACTCCGACCCGCTTAAACCGAGCTCAGTGAATATTAAGCTGTCCTCGGCTACCAGTGGCCAAGCCGCGCCCTGTGCGCAAATATAATGTACGACACTCTTAGGCCGCTTTCACATGTCCCATGGCATAATACCATCATTGACACGATACAAATATCGGGAGCACTTAGTCCCATCACAAACATATGACCGGGTGTAGTTTTCTTACCTTTCGATTTGCTAGCTTTGATCACTTGACTCCTTGAGCACGATCCCTCTCGAGCCCTAGCGCTCACCTAAACACAACCATAGGCCAAAGTCATCATCAAACCTCAAGTCCAAAACCTAACCTCGGGGCCAATCCCGAGCCCCCGGGAAGTCCTAGTTCCACCAAACAAGTTGGTGGAATCAAACCCCAAACCCTTGGTCAAAAACCCTTGCAAACAACCCTAAAATCCCCTTCAGAAAACAGGGTAGCGCTACAGTGCTCATGGGAGGGCGCTACAACGCTACAAACAGAAGCAAAATCCCCTCAACATGCATGGCCTAGCGCTGTAGCGCTAGTCACAAACAGACAAACACCAGTTTTCCCTTCCTACGATTTCCTCGAGCCAAACTCAACCAAAACCTCTCCAAACCTTTACCAAACTCAAAAACAACCTTATGAACATACTCCACTCATCCCAAGCACCCCAAATAATCAAAACCCAATCACATGCATCTCTAATCCCAAAATTCACTATAACTGACCCTAATCTCAAAAACTCAGCAAAACCAGTCAAAACATCAGAGTTAGAAGCTTAGAATTCTTACCTTTAATGGGGTTTCGACTTCAAGACAACCTCTACACCTCTTTGGCTTGCTCTGCCTCAAATTTTGGCCTGAATTCCCTAAAGTTCCCATCAAACTCAGCCTATGCACCATAGTTCAAAAACCAAAACCAGAAACTGAAGAAACTATAGAACCTTACCTCAAGTGTTAGAGTGTTCCTGCTAAACCTCTGCCAATTCTCCAAGCCTAGCTTAGGATTCTTGATGCTCAGCCTAACCCAGCTCTCCTTCCTGAGCTTTGCTCCAAAATTCTCAGGAAACTGATGGAAAATACATAAACCAACCTTAGGAACTCTCTGTTTTCTCCCTTTCCTTTTTCTTTCTTTTCCTTCTTTTCTTTCCAGAATTCTACTACTTTCTACAATCCCCACTAACATAAAGCCTCAACATATCTATTCCTTGCAAGCCAAATGACCTTAATGCCCTCCCTATTAAGTCTAAACCCTTTAATCCTCTTAGGGGCATTTTAGTCATTTTACCCCAATTCCCGCTAACTCCTCGAGTGTCTCTAATATTTCCCGCTTAATTCCTGATACCTAATTAATCACCAATAATATTCCTCGATGTCAAAATAGATCCCAATATACTCACCAAATTCACATTTATACCCCTAGACTCACCCCGAGCCGGGTATAAATCCCCGCCATGACTTTTTCGCTACTTTGCTCACTAGGATCGTCTCGAGTCACAGATCGCAAATATATCCACATAATAATGTGGTCTCAACAATTATCACATATATCAATACAGTTATGCCCATACTGGCCAAAATTACGATTATGTCTTTCTAACCTAATCAAGGCCTACATGCATACTAATACACATAGTCATGCATCTCAAATATTCGAATAGTCATATAACATGCTTTAAATCATAATCTTGAATTTTACTCATTAAAGTCACACATAATTCTCATTATGCCCTCCAAGCACACTAATCAAGGCCCTTAAGCCTTATTAACAAATTTGGGTCGTTACATTGGGACTGTTACTTGGGGCATCTCGGGGCATTTTCTGAGAGAGTTTAGAGAGAGAAACTATGTATTTTTCTACTTACACTTAAGAAACTCAATTGACTCAAGTTCATCTGATCTTAAGTGTAAGATATATATATATATCACAACTCCAAGTGGATTAGGCTATTACCAATAAATTTGGGCTGAACCACTATAAAATCATCAATGTCGTATTTTCTCTTGAAGGTTTACTGAAGTGTTGACGTCTACTCGTCGTTGGCCAAAATCGTGGTCAACAGTACCAAATGAACATTTTACAAAAAAAAAAAAACTACTTGCTCCATTATAGAATTTTCTAACAATAAAGATGTGTTGAATGAAGGAGAAAGTAAAAGAAAAAAATGCAAATTTTTTATTTGATAAAATACACTTTTACCACTATTAATTTGCTTGCAATGTTATTAATTCTATAGTTCTTCAAAATATTAAAAAAATATGGGTTAATTCATTGGTATGATGCTCCGTACAATAAAACTTGCTCACTCCCATAGAAGAAGAAGAAAAGTCAAATATATTAAAGTAAATTCTTTTCTAATATATTATAATAAGAGTAATATCTTTTCGGTTGCATTGTTAAAATTAAGAACAAATTTTTTATTTAAATAAATATTAATAGACATGTGGATTACTGACAAAGTGTAATATGTACCATGATAAAAGTTCAAGCTAGATGTATAGCATATCTCGATATACAGCAACTATTGGGACATAAATACACGTGGATATTTTGTTGAATCATGAATTTTCGGTACATAATCTCCAAAACAATTAAAAATAGTAGAAAGAATAGTTTGTTTTGATTATTTTAATAAATTATTTATACTCTAATTATCTTAACATTTATCGTTTTGAATTTCTAAATATAAGCAGCCTTCATCATTAATAATTTTAAAATATAAAAGTAATCTATATTTAACTAATATGAAAATACTAGAAGTGTTTGAGATGCGATTTAAGGTATTTTTCTAATCACACGATTATAATTAATGGAGATTTCTCCTATAGGGGCTTCACTTTAAGCCCTACCGGTGGGGCTTTCAGCGTTCTTGACCCATGAACAGTTTTCGGCGTGACTTTTTTTATGACCGTGTATATTGTAGCTATTTAGAGCATCTTGCAAATTTTCAGAAAATTCTGAATAGTTTACAGTACCGAAAACTAAGTTCAAACATATTATTGCACGCGCAACTAATTTTTTTTACGCGCGTGGAAAGCAACATGTTTGAACTTAGTTTTCGGTGTTGTAAACTATTCAGAATTTTCTGAAACTTTGCAGGATGCTCTAAATAGCTACAATATACACGGTCATAAAAAAAATTCGCGCCAAAAACTATTTATGGATCGAGAAACACTGAGAGTCCTACCAGTAGGACTTAAAGTGATGCCTCTATAGAAGAATTGTCCTATAATTAATAACGTCAAAATATGTAATATGGTGGAGTGCAACAAAAACACATTATACATTATATGGCTGATCATCACCAATGGGGGACTTAAGGCAAAATTAAAAATGATATTTACACAAATCATTATAATATTATTTTATATTACTATATTAATAAAAATTATACTAATTTTATTTATATATACAAATCTTAACTACTTTTACATTTTAATTAATAAGTTTGTTTTTTTTATTTATGATTTTATTTTATATTTATTTCTACATTATTTATTCTAAGGCGTGAAAAAAGGGATATGTAATTAAAATTTCTCATTTAAAAAGTTTTTCACATTCAACTTTGTTTCAAAAAAAATATCATTTGTCACTACCAAAAACCGGACAACATCTCTCTCAATTCCCAACAAAAAACTCAAACCTCCAAACCCCTCTTTCTTCTTCCTCTTCCAACCCCATGGTGTTAACTAGAAGCGACGATATTTCCGATTCCCTATTGATCAAGGTTTATTTTTTATTTTAAAGTTCTCAGCTTTTTTTTTTTTCAAAAATAAAAACCATAAACATATCATCATTATTTTTTGTTTATGTTTTTTTTTTTTTTTTGTAGTTTTTGAACAAGAAAATGATGTTCTTTTATGTTTCCTTTCAAGAAAAATTCGTGGGTTTCAAATTTTTTTGTTTGGTTTATTTTGTTATCAAGTTGTACTTTTTATTTATTTTCTGATGAGATCTCTTGGTGTAAGACATTACCAAAGGGTGATTTTTATGAACTGAATCTAACTTGTGAAATTGTCATGAATTTCTTGAGAAATGTTTTAAGAGATGGTGGTTTTTGATATTTTTGCATTTGTTTATTTTTTTACTTGTTAATGAAAATGGTAGAAAATGACTTGTATATCTAGGATTAAAGTTTGTATATAGAACTTGGTCTTTAAGCCTTTATCAATGTATTAATATACATGTATGTTTACGTTTATTTTTTATTTTTAAAATGTTGAATGATTATATTATAAGTTAATTTATTTTTATTTTTTAATTGTTATATTTTTCTTTAATTTTTTATTTTTTATTATTAAATGTTGTTCATAGCAACCTTTTATTATATCCAGTTACATATACGTTTATTTATTGGACAACTTGTTTATAATATCTATTTTTAAAATGTTAGAATGATTATATTATACCTTAAACAAATTTATTTATTTTTTAATTGTTATATTTTGCTTTAGTTTGATATTTTTGGTCATAGCAACCTTTATTATTACCTGATCATGTTTTTTTTTATTTCTAAATGTTTTATATTGTAAATGTTCAAAGGTATATTTTTGTATATTATATATTTAATGTTTGATTTATTCATTGAATTCAAATAACTCGTTGGTGGGATTTTTTATTTATTTATGGGAAGTTACAAATTAAAAAAAAAAACAAATAAAGAAAGTGGATGAATTTGTGGGATTGTATTTTTATAATTTTATTTATTAAAATAGTGTATAATGTATATAATTTTGTAAATAGTATATATGATATTATTACAGTAATTTTTTTTACAAGTAGGTAAAAATTGCCCTAATTAAAATATGGAGCCTTTAATATATGTAATTTTTTTCCGAAATAAAATAACTAATTTATATGAAAAAAATTAGAGCATATTTTTGGGCTTTATTTTTAGAAAAATTTACAATTATATACCTAGAATATAAAATATTTACAAAAATATCTTTAACCAAATTATTTACACAAATATCTGTGCCACGTCAAAATACCATACTAGATTTTGAATTTTTTTTGGAAAATCCCCCTTCTATTATTTCAGTACCTTTTGGTTACATCCAACACTCATTTGTAAATATCTTAATATGTCAATTAGTTATTTTTATGTTATATTATGATATTTTATTATTTAAGATACATTTTGGTAGTCTTGAAGCTTATTTAAGAAACTAATGAGTTGTCATATAGTATAATAAATTACTATATAGTTTATTAATAAAAATTAATTTAGTATACTACACGGTAACTTTTAATATATTTTTTTTAGTCACTCATGTAATTTATATGTCTTATTATTAAAATATTTTTACGTTACCTTCGAGTCTATTTTAGAAACTAATTAGTTATTATATAGTATAAAAAAATACTTCTATAATTCCAAGTTATCATGAATAACTTATTAGAAAATGATATTATTTAGTATACTGTATAGTTACTTTTAAAAGTTACGTTTTTCGTTGCTTTTAAAATTATTTAAGATACCAATTGGTTACCTTTTGATATATGACTAATTTTTTTAGTATGCCACAAATTTAAAGCAACCAGCAAACTTAGCGAGTTGCTAAAAAAAGTCTTCTTATGTATATTTAAAAATTACCAAACAATATCCTAAAGAATCTATTTTTTATTAAAAATGACTTGAAATGTTTATAAACTACCTTTAAAGTTGTTTAGAATATCATATGATATCTTTCAAATGTAAAATAATAATATAAATTTTGCTATATTAAACTTTGTTTAAGTTAACAATTTAGTTATTTTTTGGCTAAAATAATATAAAAAAGAAACTAAAATGTTATTTTTATTCTAGTCATCTTCTCCAGCGACGGTAACATCCACATATCAAAATGACTGCATTGAATAGTAGGTCGCGATGATACCACTATTAAGCCCAATCGACTAGCAGTGTGGCCGGAAAATATTTTTGAAGCTAAAAATAAGAGAGAGAAATAAATAAAACTGTAAAAAATCCAAAAAAGCTGATAAAAACGGTACAATAAAAACAATATTAATGTAAATTAAATTAGAGACTGTATTTTTGTAAGTAAGTTATAAAAATGTGTGAAGTGTAAATTTTTCTTATTTTTATTTTGGGGTACTAGGCCTGGGTTTGGCTCACCTATGTCTATGTTTGGCCAAATACATTAACTCACAATCTACACAATTTAATTACATTTTATAATGTGTCTTTAATCTCAACTATTAATATTTTTAAGTAGGGTCCAGGTAATATTTAATTGTATGATTGAAATTAAATGCATATCGCAATATCTAATTAGAGTGTGTAACATTACTCATAAAAAACTATTCAACATTCATAACAATTCTTATTAAACATCTACAAAACAAGCTAAACTTTAAATAATACAATAATATTACAATTAAAAATAAAAGTTATCACATGATTAAATATAAAATTAAAAAATGATATATTTACATAGAAGTAGTGATATTTGGTTTGAACAATGATTATAAATTTTCAAATCATACCTTACTACATTGTGTGATTTAAGAAGAGATATTTGCGCCATAAATTCCCAATATTTCAGGTTTGTAACTGGCATATACCCAAATTTTTTTATTAGCGCAGAAAGTATCCAAAGTTAGTAAAACAGTAGTTCTGTTTGTTAATCTTTGTTGGGTGCTGACTAGGATGACACGTGTCACCATCTAATTGGTCCATTTCAAATATTTTAAAAAAATCATTTTAATTAATTTTAAATTAGAAAAATAATTAAAATATATTTCAAATTATTTAAATTAATTTTGAATTTCAAAAAATAATTAAAAACTAAAAAATTAAACCAAAAACAAAATCTAATCTAAAAAAAATTAATTAAAAAGATAGAAATCAATTGTTAAAAAAAAACATTTTAACAAAACTAAAAAATAAAAACAAATATATATTTTTTTCTTAATCGTTCTTCTTCATCCCTCTTTTCTCAAACTAACCAAAAACCACCATTATCAACATATCATCAAGTTTTATTATTCAGACCCAATTCTTAATTCCTGAAGAAAGAATAAAGAAATTACCAAACTGAAGCAGATCAACAAAACCCCACTAAACCTATATGAAAATTATAACTAATGTTCATCCTTAAAATTCATTAATAAAGCTCAAAAACACCATCAAACCCAATACCCACATCTAAAATCAATACCCATATTATAAACAAAATATGAAACCATAAATATCCAAATATGTCGAGCTCCTCTGCCATCTCCACCATTTGTCGCCGTTGAGCAACCACTCCAGATCTGAAGCCCACGAGCACCCACTCCAAATTTGAAGAGCACCTACGAAGACCACCGGAGCACCCACGATCTGAAGCATGTTTGCCTCCCCCTCCGACGGCCATTGGAAACGCTTCGATCTCCGCCCAATCTGCATAAAGGATGAAGAAGAAGAAGTAGAAGAACTGGAGAAGAAGAAAAGGCAGATAACATTTTTAAAGAATTTTTTTTTAAAAAAATAGGAAATTTGCGAAATAATACCTATGTAGGTAGATTTGTTGCACTTAAATGCCCACGTAAAATTTTTGGTGGTAATAATGCCTACCATTACGAATTTGGTGTAAACATTGGTTCATGGCCGTTAAGTCTAAGCAGGGACCAACGTGGTAGCCAAGTGGTGGTACATGATTGGCCCATTTTTTTAATTTACTAACCATGCAAAGACCCCAAACCTAGAAAATGTCAGACCCCCAACCCATCCTCCTCCTTCTCCTTCTTCAGTTGCAGATCTCGACGGCAGACAAGTTCGACTTCCAAGCGGAGCTTTGAAGGACGACGACCTCTGGGCAGATCTCGATGGCGACTTTGACATCTGGGCAAATCTTGACAACGTCTTCGACTACTGGGCAGAGATTTGAAGGCCAGCGACGAACGATTTGATTTTTGGGTGGAGCTTTGAAGGACTGCAACTTCAACTTCTGGGAAGATCTCGACAACAACTTCGACTTCTAGGCAGAACAAATCTTGACTTTGACTTCTTGGTAATATGATTGAAGCTTGGTTGAAGGAGTTTACACATATTGGGTTTACGAATTGTTTAGATTGAATTTTTGGGTATTTTTATTTTGCTTGGTGGATGGTTTTATAGGTTAATGGGTATAGGCATTTTGTGTTTGGATGCCACTGGCTAATGGATTTACAAATTCTATGGGTGTTATTGATTTGTGTTTGATTTCTGGGTTTTGATTTTTGACGATTTATTAGATTGGATTTTGGGGTTTTGGAGAGCTTGGAATGAACATTTTCTTTTCGGGATGAACAGTCGAGATTATCTTAAGTGTTCATGTTGGCGTTTTCTTTTTTTGGATTTAGTTTTGGTTTTTGTTCATGTTTTTGTTTTTTTCTTAAATGTTTGAATTTTAATTAGTTAAAAGTGAAAATATTTATTGCTTATATTTAATAATTTTTAAATATAATGTTTAGATTTTATTTTAATTTATTTAAAAATTAGAATATCTTTTTTAATTAGAATATAGTTTTTTAATTAATTTTTAAACTATTTAAAAAAATGATTGGGCCAATCTGGTGCTGTCACGTTGGCCCTTGGTCAGACTTAACAGCTAGGGACCAACATCTGCTCGAAATTCGTAACGGTAGGTATTATTGCCGCCATAATTTTTATATAAGTATTTAAATGCAACAAATTTAACTACATAAGTATTATTGCAGCAAATTTCCCAAAAATTATTAAGTAAATCTTAATTTTTTAATACATTAGATTAGTTAACGTAAGTTTTAATTTTTTTATTTAATTATTTTTACATTTTTAATTAGTTATTAAAACTTAAAATTAATTAATTTATTTTTTAAAAAAAATTATGAGATGGACTAATTCGATGGTGACACGTGTCATTCTATTCACATCATATCAGATATTAATGGATCTGTTTGATGAAATTACTGTTTTACTAACTTTTGATACTTTCCCCACTAGAAAAAAAATTGATTCTATGTTGGTTACAAACCTCAAACATTGGGTATTTTTGCCGCAAATATCCCATTTTGAGAAAAATACAACCCACAACATATTGTAAATAGTTAAAAACCAGGTAATGCAATGTGAGTGGGTATGATGTGAGGGGTTTTGGGTAGATTGACTTAAAGACTTTTTGACAAGGGAAATTTCATGTTATATGCATGATAAGTTAGTGAATTTTTTTTTATATGCCAACATAAGTTACTATTCCAAATATATGACAATTTTAATTTTTTGGACAAAAATACCCCTAACATTCAAACACTATTTTTCTCTCTCAGTTCGAACTCTCTCTTTCTCTCTAATGTTTCTCATTCTCTCACTCTATCACTCTCTCTCATTCTAATCCTGTAGATCTCGAAAAAAATACCAAAATTTTCTTAAAAAAATAATTTAAAACGGACATTTGAGTGAAAAAATATGAATCTCCAAAGTTTTTCATTAAATTTCAGTGCAGAGCATTGAAATTGCATCGAAAAAGCATCGTTTTGGTCAAAATCAAGTTTTCATGATTGCATCGCAACAGCATCAAAACACCATCGATTTTGCATTTAAATTGCATCGAAAAAGCATCGTTTTGGCCAAAAAACAAGTTTTCAAAATTGCATCGTAAGAGTATCAAAACACCATCGATTTTGCATCAAAATTACATCAATTTTGCATCGAAAATGTATCATTTTGGGCAAAAATCAAGTTTTTATGATTGCATTGCAAGATAATCGAAACACCTTTTGCATCAATGATGTTTCGATGCTCTTGCGATGCAATCATGAAAACTTGGTTTTTTTTGGCCAAAACGATGCTTTTTCGATGCAAAATTTATGTTGTTTTGATGCTCTTGCGATGCACTCATGAAAGTTGAGTTTTGGCAAAAATGATGTTTTTTCGATGCAAAATCGATGGTGTTTCGATGCTCTTACGATGCAATCATGAAAACTTGATTTTTGGCCAAAACGATGCTTTTTTGATGTAATTTTGATGTAAAATCGATGGTGTTTCAATGCTCTTGTGATGCAATCATGAAAACTTATTTTTTTTGGCCAAAACGATGCAAAATCGATGCTCTGGCGATGCAATCATGAAACTTGATTTTTGGCCAAAACGATACTTTTTCGATCCAATTTTGATGGTGTTTCGATGCTTTTGCGATGCAATCATGAAAACTTTTTTTTTGGCCAAAAAGATGCTTTTTTGATGCAAAATCAATACTTTTTCAATGCAAAATCGATGGTGTTTTGATATTGTTGCGATGTAATCATGAAAACTTGATTTTTGGCCAAAATGATGCGATTTCGATGCTCTTCACTGAAATTTGACGAAAACTTTGGAGGTTCATATTTTTTCACTCAAATGTCCATTTTCAGATGATTTTTTTTTTAAATTTTGGTATTTTTTTGAGATATACAAGATTAGAATGAGAAACAGAGTGAGAGAGTGATGCAATGAGATACATGAGAGAGAGAGAGAGAGAGAGAGAGAGAGAGAGAGAGAGAGAGAGAGAGTTCGGTCTGAGAGAGAAAATGGGTGTTTGAATGTTAGGGGTATTTTTGTCCAAAAAATTGAAATTGTCATATATTTCGGATAGTAACTTATGTTGGCATATTAAAAAATTTCACTAACTTATTGTTGACCACGATTTTGGCTAACGATGAGTAGATGTCAAAACTACAATAAACCTTCAAGAGAAAAATACGACACTGATAATTTTATAGTGGTTCAGCCCCAATTTATTGGTAATAACCTAATCCACTTGGAGTTGTGATATATATATATATATCCTACACTTAAGATCAGATGAACTTGAGTCAACTGAGTTTCTTAAGTGTAAGTAGAAAAATACATAGCTTCTCTCTCTAAACTCTCTCAGAAAATGCCCCAAGAATGCCCCAAGTAACAGTCCCAAAGTCTCCAAACCAGAGAGTTTTTCTCAGTCTAAAAAGATCAGATCCCCTTAAATGATGCCATGAGCTCTCTATTTATAGGCTCATGGATCGTACATCAGAGATATTCCTTTGACCGGGTCCTTGGTTCTTCCAACAGACTTTAATTAATAAAATATAAATGAATTTAAATTACAATAATATAGCTATTATTCCGGGATATCTGAGAGATTCTCGCGGCAGTTGAGAATGATTCGGGTTGAAGCTGTTACTGAGGACATAGGCAAGCACCTCTCTTCGGCAAAGCACACCTCTAGTTGGTATAGGCAAAGCACTCCTCTAGCACACTTCTGGTCTAGCATGACACATCTCTGGTTTAGCAAAACACTTTACTGGTTGGGCAAAACAAATGACTGGTCGGCCAAAACGACTGACTGGTCGGCCATAACAGATGACTGGTCGGCCAAAACGACTGACTGGTCGGCCAAACTCCTAACTGGTCAGTCAAAAATATTTACCGGTCGGACAGAAATTCTATCAGGTCGGTCATATCACTTTATCACAACTCCGAAGAGCCAATACATTTATTGACTATTAATGTGACATTTACTGACTATGCATTGCCACTTGTCACTTCTGATTGCCACATCATCGAACAGACATTTTGGGGATAACACTTATCATACATATAACATGAAATTTCCCTTTGACAATTGATTGAGAAATATTCTGGTGACTATTTTGGATTGATATAGATTGTCTCAAAGGAGAACGGATCATTTTATTTATGTGATCTTCTTTATTTTGAATATCTCTGACCTTTTATACAGATTGTTTAATATTTTTTGAAGGATTTGAATCTCAAAAAAGGTAAAGGTTTCACTCTAAATGAATCTAGTATGCCCGTCTGATTACGAAATCAGATAGATTGGAAAAAATTTCTAAATAAAGAAATTGTGAAGTTTTTTCTTGATTTCTTATAGATTTCGTGGATTGCTTTGAACAATCATCTCAGCTATAAATAAGAGTCCAAACAGCCATCAATTATTATATCTTTCATTTTTTATTCTTGTAATACACTGTATTGTCAGGAGAGTTCTTTTTGTGAGATTAAGAGTTGATACCTTAATCTAGTTTCTAGGAGTTGTGTAACATATACATCTATTTTGTGTAGAAGTAGGTGGCATCTATTGATAATAAGTTTAATAATCTTTGGGAAAAGATTGTCTCAAGACTTTCTTCTAGAGGAAGAAATCACACATCTTCGGGAGAAGATCGATTCAACCACCTTTAAAGAGAATTCAAGAGCGTTGGTGAATAAAAAAAAAGTGGATTTGTAAAGGTTATACAAGAAGTTTGTGGCAAAAGTATAGGAGTGTGCCTTTGCATAAGTCAATGTGCACTTGTATTTGTGATACTTTACTAATCAATTTCATCTCTGTGCGTGACCTCATAGACTAGGTTTTCCGAACCACTTGAAAAATCTATGGTATTTATTTTTTATATTCATTTTTATTACTGTTATAACAATCTGTCTTAACATCTATCCAAGGTTTTATAACATATCATGCATTTGTCTAAACAACTTAATCAGTATTCTACATTTTAAATAAGTTATTTAATTTAATCACTTGGTAATCATTAAAAACAATTACAACTATTATAACTTTCTATTCATTTTAGCTACAATTTAACTTTAAAAAAACACTGCTAAAAATAATCTTAGCATATACAAAATAATAAAACACTTTATTTCATCAAATGATCAAGCTTGGATAAATGGACCAAGCTAGAGATCTCTTAAAGACAGACTTGATAATTGTATAAAACGTAAATTAGATTAGTTAAAGTATAATGAGTTTATATATTAGTTGGAATCTTAATATTGTGGATCAATAAGAGAGAACACTTTAGCTAACTTAATGTTTTTTAATTTTATAAATAGTGAACTAACACTTTCTTAATATAATTTCATTTTAAAAAATTATTTTTTAATCACACTATGAAGTTTCAAAGTTTGTAAACTATTTAGAGAGGCTTAAGAAAACCTATCAAAACTTCAGTTTGAATTGTGAACTAACTTCTGATATGAAAACTTTTATTTATGATACTAAAGAATACAAGTGAAGCAACGAGATTAACAGCTAAACTAACATAATTTGACACTACAGAGCCTAACTAACTAAAGTGAGCAACTAATTATTCAGTTACATTATTATTACACACAATTTATCGAGATTTTTGGCGATTAATTATTATTTTTATTATTGATTTAAGCATGAAAATGCTTATATAACCTCATAAATATTCACATTCTCATATTCTGAACAAAAATTATAAATATATATAATATAAATGTGAATTTAATAGAAATTGTTATTTTTCGTTAAATTTTGTAGGATCTTATTTATATAAGTCTATATGCATGCTCACTATAAATATTATGGATGCCGAAAATCCACCAAAAAAAAAGAGAGCTGGCCCCTTATTGAAGTGAGCAGCTAAGAGGCACTGAAGGCACCAAGTACGTGATAGAGTGAGAAGGTTATCACTTACCACCAAGAGGCCACATATTTGCAAGGCCCTAAGCCTCACAAAGTCACTTCATGCCAAATGAGAGATAAGAAAACGTAACACACCCCTGAGGTAGTCCCAAGAGACCGCGGGTCAAATGATGGAACCTTCGACTGTAACACCCTAAGTTGCTAATAAGGTTTAGGACCTTGATTAGCGTGCCTGGAGGGCAATAAGTGAATTAATATGATAATATATGAATTTAAATGAATATGTGATTAGAATGCATGTTTAGGTGATATAAATATGCATGTGGGCCCCGTTTGCATGATAGGGGTAAATTGGTAATTTTACCCCGTTGAGGGCATAAATGTGATAATTATATTATGTGATTTGTACCACGTGGATGTGGTGATATTAATGTGATCCACGTGCCGAGACGGTCCTAGAGAGCTAGATAAATCAAAAGTCACAACGGGATTTTATGCCCGGCTCGGGAGGAGCCTAGGGGTATTTTGGGGATTTTGTAGTTGGGTTCTTGTGAGTTAATGGTAACTGGTAATTTGGTAACTTGTGCAACCGTTAGTAACCACTGAGAGTAACAAGTTTGGTTGGAAGAAGTGGTAGAATTGTAATAGAAAAGAAAAGACAAGAGAGCCCTTGAGGTTTAGATAGGAAGGGATATGTAAGGAAGGGTAAAATGATCAATTGGCTAGGGATAGATAAGCTTGAGCTGAAGGGAAAGGGTGGTTCGCGTATAACACTTGGTGATAGTGGTTTATGCTGAATTTTGAGACCTAGAGATAGAGCAAAATAAAAGCAGAAGAGGGAAGCTGAATTTGAGTCTTGGAAGGAGAATCAAGGGGTTTGAAGTAATCAAGATCAAGCTTAGGCCAAGGTTATTCAGAGGTCAGAGTTAGAACTCTGTTTTGTTGAATTTAAGTCTGAATTTTCAGAGATTGAATGTGGAATCTAAAGGGGATATGGCTGGTTTCACTTGGAATTCAACTAGGGTAATCAAGAGGAAAGAGGTTGGAGGCTGGAGTTGAGAGGAGTTCAAGCTGAGTTTGATTGAGGTAAGAATCCTTAGCATGCTTAATTTTCGTAGCTGGTGTGGTTTAAGATTTTAGAGGCATGATTTACAATTTTCAAGCTATGGTTTAAGTCTTGGAAGCCATGGTTTAAGTTTCTGAACTTTGAAACTCAAAAGTGGATTTTTGAATATGATTGTGTGATTGGGGTTGTCTATGATGTTTATAGGTTGTTAAAGGGTTTACTTGGGGTTTTGAGTTGATTTTGGGACTTAGGTACTTGTTTGGAATGGTTTTAGCTTGGGAAAAAATGCAAGGAAAAACCCAGATTTCTGGGTTCGCGAAGGAGCGCCGCGGCCCTGTTCTTGGGCGCCGCGGCGCGAGGCTGTTTCTGGGCAGGGGAGGGTCTCTAACTTGCTAGGCGCCGCGGCGCTAGGCTATTTTCAGGACATGGGATTTTGCAATTTTGAGCTTTTGCTCCGGAGGTTCGGGGGATGTTTCCGACGTATTGTTTTAGGAATTTGGGGATTCCGGGAGTGTGGGATTGGTCCCGAGAAGTGGTTTTGGATTGGTTAATATTAAAGGATGTTTTATGTATGTTGTGACTAGGTCTTTGGAGAGGCTCGTGTTAGAGGACCGTGCTCGCGGCTTTGGGGCATCGGAAGCTTGGGATACAGGTAAGAAAACTGTAACACCCGTAGAGCAGGGCTTGGGCCCATAGAATTGTTGCAGGGCGCGGCCCTAAATTGTATCATTGCTAGGATATAGCTTAATATGAATGATTGTATATTTGATTGTTATTTGAGAATGCTAGATATGGTAAAATCATAATGAACGACGAAGGGCCGGGAATGGCGAAGGGCCGCGAACGGCGAAGGTCGAGAACGATAGTAGGGCCGGGAATACCACTTAGCACATGGAGTGCTCGTGGCTAGGGTAAGACCCCAATGGATACATGGGATATCCTTACGGTGTAGACCGAGATCCCAGGCTTTGGTAACGTTTTTGGGACGGCATGGCCGTATATGTGTTAGATTATATGGACTGTCTGACTAGATTTGAGATATCTGCTGTAACAATTGTATATGATGCATATGTTATGTACTGTTTGAGTTTTCTTGCTGGGCTTCGGCTCACGGGTGCTCTGTGTTGCAGGTAAGGGCAAAGAAAAAGTCAACCAGCCATGAGTACGGAGAGCGTGGGGGCGGCGCGTACATGTTCGGCCTGCCCAACTGCTTTGGTTGGGAATATTTTTGAGAAATGGCTGTACAAATCCCAGTTTTGATGGTTAATCACTTATAAACTTGTTTTGAGTTGTAAATATTTTATAAACTGAATCATGGGATCCCGAATGTTAAACTCTTGAACTTTTAATGAAATAGAGTACTTTTTAAAGATTACAGCCTAGACTTTCACTTAAACACACTTTTGTTTTAAAAACCTCGTTTAGCGAGTTGATAACACATTTTAAACCTGGTTCCCGCGACTGAGGCTCGCACCTCTTCCAAGTTTATCCATTCTTGGGCCTTGTTCAAGAATTCATCCACGGTGCTATCACCTCTCCTCTGGATTTCTTTCCACAGCCCGCCCCCAACAAGGATTCCAGTCCTCATAGCAATGAGCTTGGAACTATCGTCTGCGTTCTAGCTCGAGCCGCAACGTTTGCGAACCAGCTCAGGTAAGCTTTTAAGGGTTCCCCAGGTTGTTGCTTCACATTCGCCAGGGTGTTCACTTTGATGTGAGCCGCTTGAGAGGCTTGGAATGCTCTCTTGAAATCAGCAGAGAAATTCTTCCACGAGCTAATCGATTGTGTTTTTACACTGCTTGAACCATTGTCTAGCTGGCCCGATCAAGGTCAAAGGGAATATCAAGCATCTCAGGTCGGGGTTGATATTATGGACCATCATCAGGGTATTGAACATACCCAAGTGATCCGACGGGTCCCCGTCCCCATCGAATTTGGATAGATGGGGCATCCAGAAACCCGGCGGGTACGTCGTGGCTGCTATGTTGGGGGAAAAAAGATCTAGCTCGTCTCCCGAGTCATATTCGTCCTTGCCCTTTTCTGACAAGAGTTTCTTCATTAGCTCCTCCATCTGAGCTATACTTTCGAGGGTCTGGTCCTTGATCCCTTGGTTGTTCTGGGGCTATTCAACAGCTCCCGCTCTATTGTACGTGTTAGGCGGGTTATTGTCCCTCCAAGCTTGAGCTTGGTTTGGCGGGACATTCCCACTGTCACATACTTCGGAAGGACCATCCTCTCGACGAACATGACTTTCATTTCTGGTCGAGTCCCCCCTCTGCGAATAGAGGCGATCTCGAAGGTCGGTTCTCGAGGCAGCCCGAGGGCTTTGCGCCGAACTTAGACGATTGCGTAGGTCTCCACCGGATCTGCCACTTTGGTGGCTCTAGGTCCAATAGCTCCCATTGGAAAAGCTTGGAGCCTGCTGCCGGGGGTGAGGATCCGGGACATTCCCGCGTGCTTGCGGGCAATTGGTTGGAACGACGGGAGGAGGATTCCTTCTGCTGCTCCCGGGCGCTGGAATATCTCGGGCAGGACGAGGAGGAGATGGGTATCTTATCGGCGAAGGGGGATGCCTAACTGGTGAAGCGATTCTGGTCCCGTCCGGCCGGATCAAACTAGCTCGCGGTCGTTCCACCCTACCGCCTCCAGCCTCCTGCGCCCAGCGGTTTGACCGCGGCACGGGAGGGCTGGCCGAAGCAGGTTGTCTGCGCGAGCTTTCCCCGGACCTCCTCCACGAGCTGCCACGAGCCCTTCTGGGTGCGCTCGATGGTGGAGCCAAACTAGGAGTTGAGGTTCTGACTGATCAGCTGACTTTCTGATTGGCCCTGGGAAAGTCCTCAAACATAGCTTCCTGGTTATGGTACGACATGGGCGCAGAACTCGGGGTTGAGGTTCTAACCGACCGACTGGGTCTGAGCCGACTATCCTTGCGGGACTTGTGAGTCCCGCTTTGCCTCTTTCTGACGTTAACGTCAGTTGTAAGATGGGGTAGTCGGGCCAAGACCTCCTCGATTTGCTTACTTGCTCTAGATAGCTGACTCCTCAACTGTATGTTCTCAATTTCTATCGCTGTCAGGTAACCAGGGTTCGGATTTGGCGGTTGGGGTGCCGAACTTTCGGTGTCATCATGGACCATTGGCTGCTCTCCTGATCGCTGCTGGACCTCTGGGTTTGGTTCATTGGATATGGCGGCATGGTGGGCCTCTTGCCCATCATGTTGATCCGCCTCGTTACCATGCCTCGACCGAGTAACCACCATGATCAAGTTTTTGTGATAGCACTAATCTAAACACTCTCAATGAAAGCACCAAACTGTCGACGCGGTTTTTCGCCAACAGATAATTATACGAATAAGTAGTATGGATTAGTGCTGATTGATAAACCGTAATATGAAAATGATAGTAATCTAGGATGTGGAAGTTAATTACAAGGAAATAATAGTCACTCCTTTTTTAGGTGGTTCGGAGGTTAAAATCCCCATAGTCCACCAGTCGATATTATTGATATCTCCTCACTATTTCTTACAAGGTGTTTGTTTTTTTACAAGAAGAAGCCAACCCCTTGCACTATCCAGGGTTTCAGTATTTATAGGAGATTGATATCTGAGTAGATATTGGGGTCATCCCATGACCTTTTCATCCATCATGTCATTTATGGGACATCGATGATTAATTCCTAAACCTTATAGTGAAGTGTGATCTAATCAATTGGTAAAGATGGGTAATGGGCCGCATGGCCCAAATCAGGCGTGGGGTGTTTGAACATGCACGTTTATACTGCGTATCCAAAAATTCATGAATAGAACAGACACGTGATGTCTGATATACGCACGTTTATATTGCGTGGTTGACTTTACAAGGATTCGGGGGTGTCAGACCTCTGATGCATCACAAGCTAAGTGCGGCGCTAGCTCGTGGTTTCTATTATGCTGACGCGATGGCTCCAAGGAGCAGCTAAATGATCCACCAACTCGGGCTTGTTAGGTAGGGGACTGTAACAAACAGCTCTGGGTGGACACTTGACACGTGGCATATCGATTTAGGCCCTTCTTTAGCTCACCAAAGTGTGTGCAAATATTTAGGGCGTACATGTGCCCCCAAGCCCCTGCTCGTGATCTATGACGTCATATGTGATCTTCACAACGGGGGATTTTAAACTTCCCTTTCAACTCTTCATGTCCTGCCTCGGGTACCGGACACGTGGAGCACCGTGGTTGGCGACTGTTCGGATCCCGAGAATTGCATTAAATGGCCTAGCCACCTTTCTGCCGTCGTTTCGCCTCTCGAGTTATGACCCTCGTATTTCACATTAATTTGATCGGACGGTCCTCGTTTCCTTATGCCTCTTACGTATATATAAGGTGGGAAATATTCAGTACTAGTCACTCTTCGTTTGAATTTTTTTTCCTCATTTTCTCTTTTTTTAGTTTTAGGCGAGGAGATGGCACAACCCGGAGACATCGCCCTGCGATCCATCTTCCAGGGGGGAACCCTCCTTCCGGACCGTCCGGGCCATTGGTCAAGAGATCCCGGCTGGCCAAGGAGACTCCTGCCTCCGGGACAACCTCCAAGTCCCCCGCCAAGGGGAGGAGTCAGATCCCCGTAGCCACAGAGAATATGCCTCCACCTCCCCCGCGACCTCCAGCCCCTACTTGGGAACATGATGCACCAGCTGGAACTCCGCCAATTCCCGCTCCCATCGTGCACATCCCAGTTAATGCCCAGGACCTGGAGAAAATCCCAGAGACCTTTCGAGGGACAGTCTATGAGACCGCGAGCTATACGGTGGAGCATTATTACAAGGCCAACCCGAGGGACTTGTGGGAGATCGAGGCGAGGAGCCCCGAGAATGTCATAGAGTCCGCGCTGGGGATGAACCTCACGGTAAGTTTACTTAGTTAAATTTCTTTGCTTTCTTCCCAGCACGTGTCTTACACTTTGTCTTTGTAGGCGACTTTGGCTCTACACCGCAGCATAGCTCGGACCAGGGCCAGGACTGACGAGCTCAGGGGCAAGCTCCAGACTGCTCAGGCCGCTCTCGCATCTGCCCAACAGTAGGAGCAAAGTGCCAAGGTTGCCTTGACGGTTGCCAAAGAAAATGAAAAGGCTACACAGGCCGCCTTGGCCGTTGCGAAGGCCGAGCTCGAGGAGGCTAAGGCTAAGTAGTTGGAGGCCGAGGCCGAGGCGAGGCCAAGGCCGCCACCGTGGCAGAGAGGGCGTCCTCCAGCTCCTCCATGGAGGCCATGCTCTACCATTGTTGGGCGTTCAACCAAGATGGCGACTTCTCTTTTCTGGCGCCTGAGGTATGGGAGCCATTTCTTGAGAAGTTCAAGGCCCATCTTCAATAGGAGCCGCCTTTTGAGACTGGGGAGACTTTCGCTGCCGGCGAGCAAGAAACCGAGGGGGTGACCTCATCGGAGCGACCTGGGGGGGCCTAGAATTTTTGGATTTTTCATTTTTATTTACCTGTAATTATCTACAATGAGGTTTTTCCTCCTCGAGACAATTAATTTCAGTTACCCTGAATTTTATTTCAATCTACTTTATTTATTATTATTGTTATTTTTTTGATGTGTTTGGTGAAAACTTAGTTCGTGTTAGTTTATTGACCGTTTTTCTTTGAGATTGCAAAGTACTGCTAGTCAATTTTAACCAACTTCTAAGTTTTAGGACCTGGTTGTGTCCAGGGTATTAATTTAGAAACTTAGTTCGCGTTAGTTTTATCGACACCTCGTGCTTTTTAGGAAAAACACTGGTTAATATATTTAATTAACTTCTAAGTTTTAGGACCTGGTTGTGTCTAGGATATCAATTTAGAAACTTAGTTCGCGTTAGTTTTATCTGCACCTCGTGCTTTTTAGGAAAAACACTGGTTAATCAATTTAACTAACATCTAAGTTTTAGGACCTGGTTGTGTCCAGGATATCAATTTAGAAACTTAGTTTGCGTTAGTTTTATCGACACCTCGTGCTTTTTAGGAAAAACACCGGTTAATCAATTTAACTAACTTCTAAGTTTTAGGATCTGGTTGAGTCCAGGATATCAATTTAGAAACTTAGTTCGTGTTAGTTTTATCGACACCTCGTGCTTTTTAGGAAAAACACTGGTTAATCAATTTAACTAACTTCTAAGTTTTAGGACCTGGTTGTGTCCAGGATATCAATTTAGAAACTTAGTTCGCGTTAGTTTTATCGACACCTCGTGCTTTTTAGGAAAAACATTGGTTAATCAATTTAATTAACTTCTAAGTTTTAGGACCTGGTTGTGTCTAGGATATCAATTTAGAAACTTAGTTCGCGTTAGTTTTATCAACACCTCGTGCTTTTTAGGAAAAACACTGGTTAATCAATTTAACTAACTTCTAAGTTTTAGGACCTGGTTGTGTCTAGGATATCAATTTAAAAACTTAGTTCGCGTTAGTTTTATCGATACCTCATGCTTTTTAGGAAAAACACTGGTTAATCAATTTAACTAACTTCTAAGTTTTAGGACCTGGTTGTGTCTAGGATATATGCCTCCCAAGTAAGCAGAAAGAGATCTTTCTCGGTTACTTTGAACATGCTCTTTTAAGCCTACATGCACACGGAAACATACGATACAAGAAATATACTTCTCATTTTTTAATAAAACAGGGTGGCTTTTAAGCCTTACAAAAGCACGACTATTGGTAATATTTCTTTAGGTGCACAGTGTTCCATGTCCGTGGGACTGTTTCCCCATTAACCCGAGCTAGCTTAAAGGTCCCTTCCTTCACAACCTATATTATTTGATAGGGTCCTTCCCAGTTTGGTCCTCAAACTCCGTCCTTGGGATCCTTACCGGCTAAAAAGAGCCTTTAGAACACTAGGTCGCCTAAGTTAAAGACGCGTTTCTTGACCCTTGAGTTGAAATAACGAGTGAATTTTTGTTGATAATGCGCGAGTTGCAGCTGTGAATCTTCTCATTTTTCGTCAATTAGGTCGAGGGACGTGCTAAGAAATTTATCATTATGGTCTTGGTTGAACACCTGAACTCTGTGCGAGGTTATCCTTGTTTCGACAAGAAGGACGACTTCACTTCTGAAGGTCAGGGAGAAAGGAGTATGCCCCGTCGAAGTTCGGTGTGACGTCCAGTATGCCCACAACACCTATGGGAGCTGTTCAGGCCAAACTCCCCTAGCTTCATACAACCTCTTCTTAAGGCTCGCTTTGAGCGTCTTGTTCACAGCCTCGACCTGCCCATTAGCCGGGGGTAGTCCACGGAGGAAAAACTTTTAATTATGCTGTGTATTTCATAGAATTCGGTGAAGAGGTCGCTATCGAACTGGGTTCCGTTATTTGACATGATCTTCTTTGGCAGCCTGAATCGGCAGACAATATTCTTAACCACAAAGTCGAGGACCCTCTTTGATGTTATTGTCGCCAGGGGTTCCGCTTCTGCCCATTTCGTGAAGTAGTCAATAGCTACCACCGCATAGCGAAATCCTCCTTTTCCCGTGGGTAGGGCACCAACTAAGTCAATTCCCCAGACCGAAAATGGCCACGGGGACGAGATCATCTTCAGCTTGACTGGCGGAGCTCAGGCGATCGTGGCAAACCGCTGGCACTTGTCACACTTTTCGACATAAGAAATCGAGTCCTTTGATAGAGTGGGCCAATAATATCCTTGCCTCAATATCTTTAAGGCCAGGCTTTGCCCCCCAGTGTGATCCCCACAAAAGCCTTCATGCATCTCCTGGAGAATAGTCTTGGCCTCTTCTGGTGGAACACATCGTAGAAGAGGCAAAGAAAGGCCACATCGGTACAACGTCCCATCTACGATTGTATACCTCAGGGCCTGATAAAGTATTCTCCTCGCATCGCTTCGCTCTTCAGGTAATTTTCCTGTTGTAAGGTATTCGATTATGGGAGTCATCCATGTTGGCCTAGCGTCGATCATCTCGACCTCTCTCGCAGTCTCTTCTATGCTCGGCTTTTCCAAGAATTCCACTGGTATCAAACCCAAGGTTTCGGCCTCCCTTGAGGTGGAGAGCTTTGCTAAGGCATCAGTATTGGCGTTCTGCTCTCGAGGGATCTGTTCGACTAGGCTGTACTCAAATGCAGACAACTCCTTTTTTACCTTGGCGAGGTAGGCCGCCATCTTGGTTCCTCGCGCTTGGTATTCTCCTGATACTTGGTTAACCATGAGCTGGGAATCGTTATAGCATTGGACAGAGCTGGCCTTCAGCTCCCGGGCCATCCTTAGCCCAGCCAACAAAGCTTCGTATTCGGCCTCGTTGTTGGACGCTTCGAATCCAAATCGTAATGTGGAGTGGAAACGATGTCCTTCTGGGGATATCAAAATGATTCCAGCTCTGGACCCGTTCTCATTAGATGAGCCATCCACAAAGACTTCACACAAGGCCTGCACCGGTTCTTCCATTAGTTCCTCTTGGAATCCAGTGCACTCTGCCACGAAATCAGCCAGAGCTTGGCTTTTGATTGCATTTCGCGGTACGTATAGTATCTCTTGGCTGAGCTCGATGGCCCACTTCAAAAGATGTCCCGATGCCTCAGGTTTCTGCAATACCTGCCTTAAAGGTTGATTGGTTATGACGTGGATCGAATGAGACTTGAAATACGGCCTGAGCTTTCTGGAGGCCGTGATGAGGCAGAATGCCATTTTTTACATCAACAGATATCAAGATTTGGCTTCGAGGAGGCTTTTGCTAATGTAATAGACCGGCTTCTGAGACCGGTCCTCTTCCCGAACCAACACGGCGCTAGTCGCATCTTCCGTGACAGCTCGGTAAAGAAAAAGAGGCTCTCCTGCTATTGGTTTAGACAACACGAGTGGCTCAGCTAGATGTGCTTTTGGGTCGAGGAAGGCATGCTTGCACTCATAAGTCCACTCGAACTTTTTATTTCCCCGGAGCAGGTTATAGAATGGCAAACACGTGTCGGTTGATTTGGAAATGAACCGATTAAGGGCTGCCACCCTTCCTGTCAGACTTTGGACGTGTTTTCGCGACCGGGGTGATGGCATTTCAAGTAGCGATCTGATTTTATTGGGGTTCACCTCTATTCCTTGGGTGTTGACTATGAAACCCAAAAATTTTCCTGACGCAACCCCGAAGGTACAATTTTTGGGATTCAGCCTCATACCATATTTCCTTAAGATCTCAAAACATTCCTTCAGGTCGGGAACATGGTTATCAGTTTTTTTTTACCTGACCAACATGTCGTCAACATACACTTCCATGTTTTTCCCGATCTGATTAGCGAACATTCTGTTGACCAATCTCTAATATGTAGCTCTCGCATTCTTCAGCCCGAAGGGCATGACCTTGTAACAATAAACGTTGGTTGGGGTCACGAAGCTAGTGTGTTCCTGGTCCGCAAGGTTCATGGTGATCTGGTTATAACCCGAGTATGAATCCATGTAGTGGCATCCACCAATTGGTCAATTCTCGGCAAGGGGAAGCAATCTTTGGGGCATGCTTTATTCAGATCAGAAAATTCGATGCAGGTCCGCCACTTCCTGTTGGGCTTCGGGACCAAAACTGGATTGGCGACCCAGATCGGGTATTTTGCTTCGCAAATAAAGCCTCATTTTAAAAGTTGAGCTACTTCCTCTTCTAGGGCCTCAACTCAGGCTATGCCTAGGTGCCTCTGTTTCTGGGACTTCGCAGGCATATTTTTGTCCAAGTTAAGGGTATGCATGATGACGCTTGGGCTGATTCCTATCATGTCTTCATGAGACCAGGCGAACACGTCTAGATTTTCTCATAGAAATTTTAGCAGCTCCGCCTTTCTCTCATTACAAAGGTTTTTCCCGAGCGTAACCACCCTCGAAGGGTCTCTAGGATTGATGTTCACCTCTTCGAGCTCTTCAATGGCCTGGAGCTCGGATCTATCTTCGCTTATCCTTGGATCGATATCATCACTCAAGGTGATACCTACGCCATCGGCTTCCTGAGGTTTTTCTATCCCAGGAATAGATCTTACTTCCTGAGATTCCTCGCTTCCACCCTGAATGGTCATCGTCTGCTGCTTGGGTCGTGATTTTCCCTTCATGGAAATGCTATAACATTCCCTAGCAGCGAGCTAATCACCTCGGACCGTACATACCCCCGTAGAGGAGGAGAATTTGACTGCGAGATGGCAGATAGAAGTTATGGCTTCAAATTCCATCAACGCAGGCCGGCCCAGAATTGCGTTGTATGCGGTGGGACAGTCGATAACCACGAACTTGAGGAGTTTTGAGACAGTTCGGGGTCCCTCTCCCAAAGTTATTACTAACTCGATCGTTCCTATCGCTGCCGACCCTTCTCTAGAAAACCCATACAATATCATGGAGGTGGTCTTCAGCTCGGCTACAGACAACCCCATTTTCTCTAGTGTGGACCGGAACAACAGGTTCACCGAACTCCCATTATCAACTAGCATCCTTCTAACTCTCTGGTTGGCGAGCTGGGCAGTTATGACTAGAGGATCGTTATGTGGGAACTGGACATGACTACCGTCCTCTTCGGTAAAACTGATTGGTTGTCTCTCCAATCGCTACTGTTTGGGTAGACGCTGCTTCAGGATAAATTCAACTCCGTTATGAGACTTCAGCTCATTAACGTACCTCTTCTGGGCACCTCTGCTCGTGCCGGCCAGATGAGGGCCTTCGGAGATGGTGGTTATCTCTCCTCATATTATAGGGGGAGGGGTATCTTGATTTACCCGAGCTCTGGGCTGATTTATCGAAGCTTTCGGGGCTTGCTGACTGGTAAGGACTCGATTTCGCACATATTGAGTCAAAGGTCTGGCTCTGATGAGTGTCTCGATCTTGTCCTTCAGATGCCTACAATTTCCAGTGTTGTGGCCGATGTCGTTGTGGAATCGAGAGAATTTGGAAAGGTTTCTCTTGACCTTTTGGTTTTTCAAAGGCTCTGGATTTTTCTAGGGAAGGCGAGCATACTTTGCTAGGAAAATGTGCTCCCTAGTATCTGTGAGCTCGGTATAAACCGCATAGACTGGCTTGAACTTTTCCGCGGGCTTGTTCTTCTTGGGACCGTGCTGACCTCCCTCACCGGTCCCCTTTCTCTTGCCTTCACCGCTTTGGTTATTCTGGGCAACGATTTGAGTCATTTTCACGACATCCGTTTCTGCTCTAACGGCTTGATCAAGGGTTTGGCTGGTTCCCGCGACTGAGGCTAGCACCTCTTCCAAGTTTATCCATTCTTGGGCCTTGTTCAAGAATTCATCCACGGTGCTATCACCTCTCCTTTGGATTTCTTTCCACAGCCCGCCCCCAACAAGGATTCCAGTCCTCATAGCAATGAGCTTGGAACTATCGTCTGCGTTCTAGCTCGAGCCGCAACGTTTGCGAACCAGCTCAGGTAAGCTTTTAAGGGTTCCCCAGGTTGTTGCTTCACATTCGCCAGGGTGTTCGCTTTGATGTGAGCCGCTTGAGAGGCTTGGAATGCTCTCTTGAAATCAGCAGAGAAATTCTTCCACGAGCTAATCGATTGTGTTTTTACACTGCTTGAACCATTGTCTAGCTGGCCCGATCAAGGTCAAAGGGAATATCAAGCATCTCAGGTCGGGGTTGATATTATGGACCATCATCAGGGTATTGAACATACCCAAGTGATCCGACGGGTCCCCGTCCCCATCGAATTTGGATAGATGGGGCATCCAAAAACCCGGCGGGTACGTCGTGGCTGCTATGTTGGGGGAAAAAAGATCTAGCTCGTCTCCCGAGTCATATTCGTCCTTGCCCTTTTCTGACAAGAGTTTCTTCATTAGCTCCTCCATCTGAGCTATCCTTTCGAGGGTCTGGTCCTTGATCCCTTGGTTGTTTTGGGGCTATTCAACAGCTTCAGCTCTATTGTACGTGTTAGGCGGGTTATTGTCCCTCCAAGCTTGAGCTTGGTTTGGCGGGACATTCCCACTGTCACATACTTCGGAAGGACCATCCTCTCGACGAACATGACTTTCATTTCTGGTCGAGTCCCCCCTCTGCGAATAGAGGCGATCTCGAAGGTCGGTTCTCGAGGCAGCCCGAGGGCTTTGCGCCGAACTTAGACGATTGCGTAGGTCTCCACCGGATCTGCCACTTTGGTGGCTCTAGGTCCAATAGCTCCCATTGGAAAAGCTTGGAGCCTGCTGCCGGGGGTGAGGATCCGGGACATTCCCGCGTGCTTGCGGGCAATTGGTTGGAACGACGGGAGGAGGATTCCTTCTGCTGCTCCCGGGCGCTGGAATATCTCGGGCAGGACGAGGAGGAGATGGGTATCTTATCGGCGAAGGGGGATGCCTAACTGGTGAAGCGATTCTGGTCCCGTCCGGCCGGATCAAACTAGCTCGCGGTCGTTCCACCCTACCGCCTCCAGCCTCCTACGCCCAGCGGTTTGACCGCGGCACGGGAGGGCTGGCCGAAGCAGGTTGTCTGCGCGAGCTTTCCCCGGACCTCCTCCACGAGCTGCCACGAGTCCTTCTGGGTGCGCTCGATGGTGGAGCCAAACTAGGAGTTGAGGTTCTGACTGATCAGCTGACTTTCTGATTGGCCCTGGGAAAGTCCTCAAACATAGCTTCCTGGTTATGGTACGACATGGGCGCAGAACTCGGGGTTGAGGTTCTAACCGACCGACTGGGTCTGAGCCGACTATCCTTGCGGGACTTGTGAGTCCCGCTTTGCCTCTTTCTGACGTTAACGTCAGTTGTAAGATGGGGTAGTCGGGCCAAGACCTCCTCGATTTGCTTACTTGCTCTAGATAGCTGACTCCTCAACTGTATGTTCTCAATTTCTATCGCTGTCAGGTAACCAGGGTTCAGATTTGGCGGTTGGGGTGCCGAACTTTCGGTGTCGTCATGGACCATCGGCTGCTCTCCTGATCGCTGCTGGACCTCTGGGTTTGGTTCATTGGATATGGCGGCATGGTGGGCCTCTTGCCCATCATGTTGATCCGCCTCGTTACCATGCCTCGACCGAGTAACCACCATGATCAAGTTTTTGTGATAGCACTAATCTAAACACTCTCAATGAAAGCACCAAACTGTCGACGCAGTTTTTCGCCAACAGATAATTATATGAATAAGTAGTATGGATTAGTGCTGATTGATAAACCGTAATATGAAAATGATAGTAATCTAGGATGTGGACGTTAATTACAAGGAAATAATAGTCACTCCTTTTTTAGGTGGTTCGGAGGTTAAAATCCCCATAGTCCACCAGTCGATATTATTGATATCTCCTCACTATTTCTTACAAGGTGTTTGTTTTTTTACAAGAAGAAGCCAACCCCTTGCACTATCCAAGGTTTCAGTATTTATAGGAGATTGATATCTGAGTAGATATTGGGGTCATCCCATGACCTTTTCATCCATCATGTCATTTATGGGACATCGATGATTAATTCCTAAACCTTACAGTGAAGTGTGGTCTAATCAATAGGTAAAGATGGGTAATGGGCCGCATGGCCCAAATCAGGCGTGGGGTGTCTGAACACGCATGTTTATACTGCGTATCCAAAAATTCATGAATAGAACAGACACGTGATGTCTGATATACGCACGTTTATATTACGTGGTTGACTTTACAAGGATTCGGGGGTGTCAGACCTCTGATGCATCACGAGCTAAGTGCGGCGCTAGCTCGTGGTTTCTATTATGCTGACGTGATGGCTCCAAGGAGCAGCTAAATGATCCACCAGCTCGGGCTGGTTAGGTAGGGGACCGTAACAAACAGTTCCGGGTGGACGGTTGACACGTGGCAGATCGATTTAGGCCATTCTCTAGCTCGCCAAAGTGTGTGCGGATATTTAGGGCGTACAACAATAATAAAACCATTAGAGTACTTACAAGATGCGTACCTAAACAACGACTACACCATTTGGATTCCCTAACCTCCTGTCATTGTTGAATGCTAGGTATTGCAGGGAATCCAAACCGCTTTGAAACAAGACCACAGTCTTCCAAGTCTTTCTCTAAAACAACCTAGTATTTGTGTGGGCAAGTCTCAACACAAGAGAAGAGATTTCCTAGAAAGAAAACTAAGAGATAGTGGGCGGCTAGGTATAGAATATTAGGAGTGAATTTTTACCTTATCAAATTCATCTCACCTAATGCATTCTATACCACTAGTATATATAGGCAATTAGCTATGACATAAAATAAGTTTTAGTTTCCCATTATATTTTAATTATTTAATAATTATAATTAATTAAATACTTGTCAAAATTAACCAATTATAATTTTGACCTTTATTTGATTTATTTTATTAATATTAATACCAATTTATCAATATTAACAAAATTATCCCAATTGGCTATAATACTCTCTTTTTGAGACTTTGCAATAAAAACTTCAAATTTTCTTCTATTTCTTTCCTTACAAAATATCAATAAATAATTTAAATTATTTATTTTCATTGACCTAGTCAATATAATGTTTTTATAATTAATTATTCAAGACTACTAGGTTCATTTTTATAAGAGATGACACGGGGACCATAGATCCATGAACTCATGCTCCAATAAGTTACTGAGTTTATTTATATCAAATAATTTCACTACGTTATTGATTATTCGTGACTCCACTATAGACTTAGAATTGCACTCTTGAATTCATAGAACGCTTTACACTAAATGCAAATATGTTATCCATTGTTATAATTGTAACTGTCATTCAATCCTCTATAGATGATCTACTAATGAGACGGGTGAAAATTATTGTTTTACCCCTCATTGGTATTTTATCCTTAACTCACACTAAGTTCTTTGTAATTGATATTTTGGTAAACTTAATTACAGAAATTAGTACTCTATAATTTAACACTTGAACAAAACTATAAGGAAATTGTCGTTTCACTTCTTAAACAGAAGCTGTAGATTTCATGTCTATGATAAATACTAACACTCAATTATACTACAAAATCTCTAATATATAAGTATGAGCTAGTCCGTAGAGTAAACTGATAACGAACAAATAAAAATACTTGAATAATATAGTTAGCAGAATATTAATCACACGAAATTAAGATTGAATTGACCTATGGTCAACGTTGTGATATGATTAGCTTAGATAATAACGATACTTACTTATCTTATCAATAATCAATATTAGTCCAGTCCAATGTAACAAAATACATTCGTTCTTATCTACTTGGTAAATGCCTTGGATAAAACATTACACATCGAATGTGTAAGTTGATCATATCGTAGATTGTCATATCAGTGAAAATCCAATGCACTAACTTAATCTTAGGACTCGTTCTTTTGAACATATAATTACAACTATAATCCATTGTGATCTAGTCACTATAATTGTAATTATTTATATGTTTGAGATTTTATAAATATTTGTATTATTCCATCAGTCAAGTAATAAAACAAGCAAGCAACACGATTATCGAACTATATGATTTCTACTTCTTTTATAGACAATATAAAATCACGTTACATGTCCGACATGGTTTTATAAGGACATAAAACCCAACATATTTAATATATATATTATTGTTTTCTAACACAGTTAGTTTTAAAGTCATATAAATAAGGTAAGTAAATTTAAAAAATAAAAACATCTAAATAAAATAAATAAATTAAAAATAAAAATAAAAAGTAATAAATGAGCCATAATAATTTCTCTAGTAATAAATAAGGAAAATAAATGAGACATAAATATATATATTTTTATTTTGTTGTTTAGTTTATCTAATGAGAAATTACTTATTTTAATTGCTCTAACCATTAATTAAATAATATATATTTATATATAATTTTTTGTTGACTTTATTTATTTTTAATTAAATAATTAAAATTTGATCTAATAAATTTTTTAAATTCATAGTTTTAATTTAGAATTTTTGAAAATTTTATTATATTGAATATTTTTCTAAAAGAAAATTAGAAAAAAATATTTAATTTTAAAACTAGAATTATATATAATATATAAATCAAAACATAAAAAATACTAAAATTTAAATTATTATGAACACTAAATTTCAAACTAATAAACAACATCAAATAATTTACTTTAAAACTAAAATGCATCATATCTTTATATGTAAAAAATATGTATCTAATTGATTCTTGGCTTAATGGTTTTTTTTTAAATAAAAATTATCATATTTTTTTTAACTATAGACAATGTTTTGGTTTAATTTTCTTAAAATATGTTTAAGTCATTGTTTATTTATTTAAAATTTAAATGATAATTAAAAAATATAATAAAAATAAATTAATATATTTTCTAAATAAAACTAAAGAAACATATCATGTTAAATTTACGAAATATATATATATATATATATATATATATAATGTTTGATTGATTAACCTAATAGGTGATTTATAAATTTCTATATTTATTGTATGTTTATAATTTAGTAGCAATAGTAGCAACTATTTTAAAAAAAAAATTAGAAGAGGTTTTATTGAAAGAATCATTGTAGAATATACTATAAATATTCTCATTTAATATTAGGTATATTTTGTTGTCCCAGCGTCTTAATTATTCTTGATTTTGATATTGAATTTTTAAAAATATAAATATTAAATATGACATCTAAAAAATAGATGGCCAGACATATATATAACAAACCTTTTCCAATGGAAGCTGAGAGGAGTCACATATGGACGGTTACAAAAACAGAAAGATTGAAGTGATGCTTGTGTGAGAGAGTCGATGAGAAAGAAAAGTATTTGATGATAACATATGCCTAATAATGTACAACAACCAATTCAATATTCAATATCAGCCTCGAATGCTTATGATTGTTCTGTTGGTACAACTTATCTCACCCATAAAATTGGATACCAATGTTTGTGGAGAGATTTTTTTGTGATTGTCCTACTCTCCCATTACGTACTCACATGTGATTGTCCTCCTCTCCCACTATTTAATATAGTCATACATTGTTAGTCAACAAAAAGTGACCCTCTCACCCTACAAATATCTAGAAGATTCTAGAAACAATTAGGAAAACATTATGATTAATACACTATTTAAGTGATTTGCCATTATTTAGGTCATTTCATTTATGAGATTTGTGATACTGAGTAGGTCTATAATCCTTATTACTCATTGAATGAAATTCTTCCCTAAAAAAAAAAAAAAGAGAAAATTATATATTATATATGAATAATGCTAATGATATTTATTTTGCACACTCAAAATATACTCGATGAGGTAATATGTATCTTAAACCATACAAAAAATAGTGAGTTCCATCTTAAAAAAATTAAATGATTTAAAATGCATGCCAAATTAATGTGTATATTTTAAGTATGTAGAACGAGCGTACACCTATCATTATTCATTATGTATATGAGTGTGCCTATGAGAAAAACTAGAGCGTGTGGTGTGTACACTGTGTTCTTAAGTATATATGTGTTTTTAAGTATATGTAGGGGATGGTTGGGTAAGCTTGTAAAAATACTTCTTAAATCTCTTTTGGTAATTTGTTCGGGTATTAAATTAAAAGGTGATTATTATTTAAATAAGATACTCCTAAAAAAAGCCATCTCTAAAATATCTTTTCATAAGTAAAAATAAAAGAAATGGGAAATGGAGCCAATAAAGCTATATTGTATTTGTATTGCTTTATAAGATAATATGAATATATTTTAATTTAAAATAAAATATAGAATACTATATTATATCAATTAATTTAAAATAAACTAGTGTTGTACACCATAGATACTCTTATACAGTCTGTAGCAATGTTCCAAATTATAACCTCATAACACCGAAACAAAACTTGCTTGATTGCAAAACAAACCAGGAATACACTCGTATATAAAAAATCTGAAACACTAGATGAAACATTTAACTTGTATGTCCCCTCAGTCTCATATTTTGTGACAACCACATAATTCAGCATGAATGCCTCATTGGAAGGGCCACAATTTAACATAGTTCAAATCCTTACCCTACGAGAAATGCTTAAATTTGCCACTGTCACACATATACAAATCAGTGATATCTGTAGCTTTTTTTTTTTGACAAGCATACAGAAAGTTAGTGATTAAATACAAGGTTGCAATCCCGATGGCCTCCAAATTGTTCTCATACTAGGCACTTTTGAATCTTTTTTCTTCAATAATCTTAGATATTTTCTTTTTCTTATTACCAAAAAATTTAGTTTGCAGTAGAATTATTGGTTTTTTTTTTTATGTCTCCGATCAATATCACCTATAATATCACACCCCGTCAACAACCCAAACTCACGAATATTAAAACTAGTGAATTGCTCACAAACTTGTCTTTAAGCCACACCTTGTTTAGATTAAGTTAATTCACATATCTCAACAACAAATAATGAACCAACTTTGCTTGCATAACATGGGATTTTATGTTCAGAAAATGTCCTGGGACTTAGTTAACTTCTCTTTTAACACTTGAATCTTCTCATAGCCACAATGAAAAATAACCTTCCTTGTAATGATCCTCATGCTTAATAAAATAGTTTATCATCATATAACACATGACAGAAGGAACAAAATGTGTATTGTGTATTCCTTGAGTAAAAGAGTGGTACACAATACAATGACTATTTATAGTACACGTGAGAGAGAGACTAGGACACTTGTCAATACAATAGCAAAATAAAAGAGCCAATTACAGAGAAAAACAGAGAGTATTTTCTATTGTTTAACAGCCCCCCGCAAACACACGGGGCTGGGAAGAACCGTGAGTTTGGTGCGTAACTCTTGAAATCGAGAAGCCACTAGAGGCTTCGTGAGGCAGTTAGCAACCTGGTTATCTGATGGTGTGAAACAGAGCTGAAGATGACCGCTTTTGACTCTCTCGCGAACAAAGTGATAGTCGATTTCGACATGTTTGGTTCGAGCGTGGAGAATGGGATTCGAAGCAAGATGGAGGGTGCTCATATTATTACAGTGAAGCATAGGGGGAACCCGAAGAGGAAAACCAAGTTCGGCAAGTAAAGATTGAAGCCAAGATATTTCAGATGCTCCATTGGCTAATGCACGGTATTCCGACTCGGTACTCGAACGGGAGACTACTTTCTGTTTTGCGGATGACCACGAGATGAGATTAAGACCTAAGAAAACACAGTAGGCGCTTGTACTTCGACGATCGTCGGGGCAAGAGGCCCAATCAGCATCGGTAAAACAGTGAAGTTCATGAGTTGTATCGGGTTGAATGAGTGTATCGAGGTGTGCCGTACCTTTGAGATAGCGAAGAACCCGCTTTGCCGCTTGATAATGGACACTTGTGGGAGCATGTAGAAACTGACAAAGCTTGTTCACTGTGAAAGATATATCTGGGCGAGTTATAGTGCAATACTGCAAAGCACCAACAAGACTACGATACGGTGTTGGGTCCGTGAGTAACTCCCCATCATACAGAGACAAAGAGGACAGAGCCATCGGGGTTGCCACGGGTTTGGAATCAAGTAGCTGGGTTTTTGTGAGGAGGTCCCGAATATATTTAGTCTGTGATAAATGAAGGCCAGCAGTGGAACGATGTACTTGAATACCGAGGAAAAAGTGGAGAGGCCCGAGGTCCTTAACTGCAAACTTTGTGTTTAGAAAGGACAATAACTCAGCAATAACAGAATCAGATGAACCAGTAAGTATAATGTCATCAACGTAGATGAGAAGTAGAACCACGACATTTTTAGACCTGTAAATGAAAAGAGAAGCATCCGCCTGTGAAGCAACAAAACCCCAGTCAAGAATAGCCGTGCTTAACTTGAGAAACCAGGCTCACGGAGACTGTTTCAATCCATAAAGAGACTTGGACAACTTACAGACATGATGAGGATAAGCTGAATCTACAAAGCCTTGGGGCTGCGTCATGTACACCGTTTCAGTAAGATCACCATGAAGGAAGGCATTTTGAATGTCGATTTGTTTTACAGGCCAATTGAGTGAAACGGCAAGAGAAAGAACTAGCCGAATAGAGTTCGGCTTAATCACGGGGCTGAAGGTTTCGTGATAATCTAGGCCAGGTGTTTGGTGAAACCCCTTGGCCACCAAACGGGCTTTATACCTCTCCACCAAGCCATCAGCACAAAGTTTGATGCAGTAGACCCATTTGCAACCAATTATACGAGCTCCTGTAGGCGGAGGAACAAGAACCCAAGTGCCTTGTGACTTTAAGGCATTAATCTCGGTACTCATAGCGGCATTCCAGCGGGGATCGGCACTAGCTTCACGAAAAGTGGATGGTTCAACCGGGGTACCTACAGCCACACTGAAAAATAAACGGGGCTTATGAATGCCTGATTTAGCTCTAGTAACCATGGGGTTCAAATTAGTAGGGGCAATGGGAAGTTTGTAACGCCCCAAACTCCAGGGACCGTTACGGTGTGCCTTGTAAATAGTGCTAAACTCGCTATTCAAGTCATTTGGCCAAAAACGTGTAACTAAGTATGATTAGCAGTTTAGGGATTAAAAACTTTGGTTAGGATATAACGTTTCACTAGAACGTTTAATATATACATTGGGATCCCGAAAATATAATTTCAGAGTTTATTACAGAAAATATTTACAACAGGCCGTTCTAAGCGGCAAAACAGGGTTCAACCCGAGTTCCACTTTAAACCTCGGCCGTGGCGGACGAGCAGCTGCATATGTACACGTCATCACATAAGCTCTCCAACTCAAGGATGGTCTAGCTTCCTCTTGCCTTTACCTGCACCACATAGCACCCGTGAGCCGAAGCCCAGCAAGAAAACATAACACTATACATAAACATTATCAAATGATTATCATTATAATCACACCGAGCGTAAAGCTTTCCAAACCAATGAGTGAACATCACATGATTCAAGAGGGAGAGTGGCTGCTAGGTAAGCCACTAGCCTCCAAGCACTTATTTCATTCATCGACCCTCGAGGTCGGTCTGGCATTAATGCTCTTTGAGTCATTCAATGCTGATGGTCGATTAGATCTAATCTCCGTTGGCTTGCGTGAACCACGCTAAGACCGTTCTGACTAATAAGTCAGCGCTATGTGACCAGTGTCCAGTATCACTGCCGAACTTGACTAATAAGTCACAGCTTCACAGCTGATACTAACACCTTTGCCAATTCTGACTGACGAGTCAGTGCAACGTGACCAGTGCCCAGTACCACTGCCGAACCTGACTAATGAGTCACAGCTTCACAGCTGATACTAGCACCTTTGCCAAATCTGACTAATTAGTCAGTACCATGCACAAGTAAGCAATGCTATCAACATGTATCATATGCCAGTTATCCAAGAATAGGGCATTCAACATGCTTACTAAACAGTTGCTAGCATAATCATGATCATGCACAAACTCAGAGACTCAAGCTCTGACCAATCTCATATTCATCATTCATGGCATGCCCTAATCATATGTTTCTCGTGCATCACATGCATCACACTTAATCATCCAGCATGCCTCAATAATAATCATATGCAAATGGGCAAGATTGCCAGGCATTCATTATGCTATCAATGTTTACATTTAAACATCCAACATGCATCAATCATAGCCATGCATGTCACATATGGGGTGCAGTTTTCTTACCTTGGGTTCGAGCGAGAGTTAATAAAAGAAACGACCTTTGAGAACGATCAGTCCTTTGGTCCTTTAACGGTCACCTAGTCATAACCAAATATAAGGTATCATCAATAAAAATGACCAACATAGGTTCCCAAACCAATATCAAGCCTCCGGGACATCAATCCACACTTAACCGGGTACTAGGATCAACCCCAAGGCCTTAAGCTAACATCCCCAAGCCAAAAACCTATTTTTTCCCAAATCTGCCTTGATGGACCGTGACTCACCATAGCCATGCCGCGGCTCATCCCCCTGACAGAGACATAATTGCCTCAGAAACCACTTTCGGCCGCGGCACACAAAAGCCAGGCCGCGGCTCATTACCCTGATCAGCCCAAAAACCAGCAACGTACCAGCAAACTCCCCTGCGTTTTCCCTCTCAAACCAGCCCTTCAAATCAACTCAAAACCTCTTCCAAACACTCATTTAAACCTCCAAACATCACCCATAACTCACCCACATCAAAACCCAAGTTAAACATCAATCAAAACCTCTTTAAATCCAAACTTCCAACAAGAAACCAAAACTGAAAAACCAAAGAAGAAAACAGAGTACCACCTGAATTCAATGACTAAAACTCACCTCTAACACGGTTTTGAATCCCCTTTAATGGTTGAAACAAGTCCCTTAGCTGCCACCTTTGATTTCCTAGCTCAAAACCTCAAGATGGCCTCAAGAACACCAAAGAAGAGATGGCGAGGGATGGTGTACGGGTTGAAGAAGAAAACCCCTGTTTTGGCTCTATTCTTTCTACAGCCCTCCTAAGTCATATATATCCAAACTCCAAATGACCAAATTGCCCTTAAGTCACTTAAAGGCTTCTAAACACTTCCAAGGGTAAAATCGTCATTTCCAACCTATACCGTTAATTATAATTAACGCTCTCCAATTCCCGCTATTCTCAATATTCTCAAATACCAATAAATCACATCCCGTTACCCTTTAATTCCCGGTAATGTTCTAATCATCAAAATGACCCCGAGACTCACCCCGAGCCCCGAACTTAATCCCGTTATGACTAGACCGAAAACTTGCTTTCCCATGATCGTCTCACGTCGAATGGCTCGAACCAATCCACATATAATGTGGTAAAATTATAATTCACCCATATGAATAAAATTACACAATCACGCCCCCAACGACCAAATTACCAAAATGCCCTTGCATTTAAAATATATGAGCCCATATGCATGCATTCACCATCATATAATAATATAATTCACATAAACGCGCATATAATCATTAAATATCATAATAAATCAATTATGGCCCTCCCGGCCTCCTAATCAAGGTCCTAAACCTTATTAGGAAATTTGGGGTATTACAAAGTTCATGTGGACCGTGCATATCAGCCACAAGGGGAATTGGTGGGGGTGAGGTAGGCGAGGAGCTGATTGTAGAAGGACTGTGAGAGGAAGGAGAGGAAGAAAGAAAGTGAGGAGTTGCGGGTGAGGGTGTGGGGGATGTAATAGAGGTCGTGGGGGGGTGGAAGAGGGGACAATGGGGCAGGGGGGTAGGAGACGGGTTAAGGGGGGGAACATAAGTGGTTGTCGGGATGGAAAAGGGGAGAGAAGCAACAATGGAATGAGGTTGTTGGGCAGGAGAAGTGGAGGCCGAGACCGAAGAAAAGGGGAAACAGGATTCATTGAAAATAACGTGACGAGTGACAAAGATGCGACCGGAAGTGGGGTGGAGACACAAGTAGCCTTTGTGTTTGCTACTGTAACCGAGAAAGGTGCAAGGATGAGAGCGAAATTCAAGTTTGTGGTGATTATAGGGACGGAGGAAAGGGAAGCATTGACACCCGAAGACACGAAGGAGAGAATAATTGGGAACTTTGTGATAAGGAAGTTGGTATGGGCTGGAGTAACAAAGGACACGAGTTGGGAGGCGATTGATTAAGTAAGTGGCCGTGGAAAAGGCATACGGCCAATATGAGAGTGGTAAATGAGCATGAGCAAGCATTGTTAACCCGGTTTCAACAATATGACGATTTTTGCGTTCCACTCGACCATTTTGTTGCGGAGTATGGGGACAAGAGATTTCATGTTTTATGCCATGAGTGGTGAAAAATTGAGAAAGGGGTCGGTATTCACCTCCCCAATCAGTACGAACAGTTTGTATATTTGAATGAAATTGTGTGGAAATTAAATTTTGAAAAGTAAGAAAAGTATTAAAAGCTTCATCTCGGGTAGTAAGCAAGTAAAACCATGTAAATTGAGTGAAATCATCAATAAACAAGAGAAAATATTTAACACAAGTAATTGATGAAACCGGGGCTGGTCCCCAAATATCTGAATGTATTAGTTCAAAAGGATTGGAAGCCTGAGATACAGAGTTAGGAAAACGCAGCCTATGAGATTTTCCTAATTGACAAGAGGTACAAAAGGATAAACTATCTCTTCTTGGAAGCGAAAAATTACAAGTAGAGGAAACATGTGAAATAACATCAGAAGATGGGTGACCCAGCTGAGAATGCCAGAGATCGATAGACGTCTTGGTGGAATAGAGAAGATGAGGAGGGGCCGAGGTAGAGGACTTGGGCGAATATGTGACACGGTAGATCCCTTGATCAAGCAGACCTTTGAGAAGGATTTGATGATTGACCTGGTGTTTGACAAGAAAATGAGTTGGGTGAAATTCAACATATGCATTATTATCTTGACAAAGCTGAGAAACGCTAATAAGATTTTTGGACAGAGTAGGAGAATAGTATAGACGACAGAGTTTAAGGGATTTAGAGAGTGAGGAAGGTAGATATGCAGAGCCCACATGAGAAATAGGAGCAGACTTACCATTGCCCATAGTAATTTGATCAGTACCAGTGTATGGTGCGGCTGATTTCAGTAAGTTAAGGTCAGGGGTGAAATGATGGGAAGCACCCGAGTCCATGTACCAAGCAGAGTCAGTGAGCGTGTTGGGGAGTGAGGGAGTTGGCAGCAGAGGAGGAGCGGGGGATGAGGTAGGGGACGGGGCATATGACTGTGGTCTTTGTTGGGTAAAGTATGCATTGAACGGTCTCGGGGATGAGGAGGGTTGGAAGTTGAAGTTGGCACGGTGGTAACACGTTAGGGCGGTGTGACCCATTTTGAAACAAATTTGACATTTAGGTGGTCGGGAGGGCAAACGAGAATTAGGAGAAATCCAGGAAGAGGAGGGTCGGGATGGGGGTCGGGGTGAGTTATATTGGGGTGAGAATGAAGAGGTAGTAAGGGAGGGATAACGTGGTGGTGGAGAGGAAGTAGGCGGTTTTGGTTTCGGTTTGGGAAAGGGGAGTTTGGCGAAATTGGCTTGAAGGGAGCTAAGGGAGGCCGTGGCTGTTTGGCATTCAAGACGGGCTTCATAACTGAGGAGCAGAGCATGAACTTCTTCAATTGTTGGTGGAATAGGCCGAGCTAAAATAGGTGTAACAAAAGCGTTGTACTCAGGGCCAAGGCAGTTAAGGAGGTAAGAGAGATGTTCATGAGGGGAGATGGGTTCACCAACAGAAGCCAGAGTGTTACATAGAGATTTCAATTTCTGCAAGTATATCGAAGCAGTAAGACCATCTTTCCGTAGAGTTTGTAATGCTGTGCGAAAATCTGCGCTGCGAGCAAAAGAGGAAGTAATGTAAGTTTGTTCAAGAGAGACCCATATTTCAGCTGCAGTGGTGAAGCTCATGATCTGCCCAAGCAAGGAGTCAGATAGGGAGGTATACAACCAGCTCATGAGGAGTCTATTGCATCGATGCCACACTTGAAACTCCAGATTCGGTTGAGAGGAGTCGGGGCCGATGAACTGAGATGGACATACCACAGTGCCATCAATGTATCCTTCAAGACCATTTGCAATGATGATGTTCTGCATCTGCATTCTCCACACTAAGTAATTAGAATCATCAAGTTTGACATAAATAGAATGGTTAAAAGAGGGAAGGGTTGGGGAAGAAGATGAGTAAGGGGCGGGTGAGAAAGCAGGGGTGGCGGCGGCATGAGAAGGGTTTTCAGAGTTAATGATGGTAGGGTTTTGAGGGGGGTTTTGGGTATTTTCATCTTCCATTGGTGGGGTAGAACTAATACTGCCTTCGGATGCCATTTGGTAGGCCTGATACCATGCCAGAAGGAACAAAATGTGTATTGTGTATTCCTTGAGTAAAAGAGTGGTACACAGTACAGTACAATGACTATTTATAGTACACGTGAGAGAGAGACTAGGACACTTATCAATACAATAGCAAAATAAAAGAGCCAATTACAGAGAAAAACAGAGAGTATTTTCTATTGTTTAACAACACAAAATATACAAGGCACAAAAACTAGAAACCAATATTTACAAAAAGAAAATTAACAAAACAAAAAATCAAAAGATTCAATATACATAAACTACAAAAACTAATATTAACATATTTGTTAACAAAATCACCACTAACAAAAACAAATATCCAAAGTATACAATACACAAACTCAATAACACAAAAACATGAACAAGTTTTTGTTATATTATATTATAATGTAATATAATGTTATATTATTTTATAATATAATGTTTTAGATTAAATAATATGGCAAAGAGTATCACATATTATAACATATAAAAGAGTGTTACAATATTTAGATATATGTGAATATCCAAATATGTAACATATTTGGTGTTACAAATTCAGTTACAAATTTGTAACTTCCAAATATTTCCCATTATTGTGTAGATTTGTTGTTACACAATATTGAGATGAATTTCTTAAAGTCATATGTGAAATCACTGTTAGAGATATGATTTAAACCCCAATAATGTGTTTTGAGGGTTACAAAATCAATTGGGAGTGAATTGGAACCGTTTGGAAAAACAATACATTTTTGTGTGCTGAAATTGGTCAGTGGCCGCGGCTAGGGATGTTGGTGGCCGCGGCTTGGAGAATAGAGACCAGTGGTTGTGGCCACTGATACTCCTGGTCACGACCATAGAGGCTGATTGACCAATTTTTCAGTTTTTTCCAACATTTTTGAACGGCTCCAAAAACACAAACAACTCCCAAATCTCATTTTTAATTCCATAAACATCCAATTAATCATTGGTAACGATCATGGGGGTTGGTGGAATTTGAAATTCATATGGCGTCTCTACACTCTATAAATAAGAGCCTATTACTCACTTGGTTGATACAACTTTTCTATCTAATAGAGCACTTGGCTAGAAAACACCTAAAGACTTGATTATTCCAGAAAGTAATTTCCAAATCTGTGAGAAATCTCTTAGTGCTTGAGTTATGGGGAAATAAGCTTTTGGACAAAGGTTTCAAACCTTGTTCAAATTGGTGATCCCCAACACTCTTCACTTTGGTAGTGTAAGTGAGAGTTGTTTGTTATTTGATTCTTGTTCTTGTTCTTTCATTCTATTGCTTTTCATTTTCATATTCTTAATCGCTATTTACTTGTATTTCTTGTTTAGAGTTGTAACATTTTCTTTTCTTTTTGTTACAAACATTTTACTTTATTTGTATCCTTTTGTTCATAGTTATATTTCTCCATTCTCTTCTTCTAATTCTTCTCTTGTTTATTTGAATTTTTCAGTCATATAGTTGTAACACTATTCAATCAATCTTGTTTATCTGTATTGTTTTTTCTAGAGTTGCAACTAATTTTACCATTTCCATTGATACAACATATATTTTCCTAACATTCAAAAGCTTATCCCTTTGTTTGTTTCAATGGAATGTGAGACTATCAAGATTATGAATCAAGGCCTAGTGAGGTTGGATAGGTTTGATGGATCCAATTTCACTAGATGGCAAGACAAGGTGAGATTTCTCTTGACCACTCTCAAGATCGCCTACATCCTAGAGTCCACCCTTGAACCTCTCCCAACACCATCCGACAAGGACACTCCCGAGGTGGTGGAGAAAAGAAGGAAGAGGGAGGAGGACAATCTCCTTTGTAGGGGTCATATCCTCAATGCCCTTTCTGATAGGCTCTATGACCTCTACACCAAGAACAAGTCAGCAAAGGAAATATGGGATGCACTTGAGACAAAATTCAAGATGGAAGAAGAAGGTAACAAAAAGATTTTGATATCTCAATATATTGATTTCAAGTTTTTTTGTGATAAACCTAATCTTCCTCAAATACATGAATTGCAAATAATTGTTAACAAGTTGAAAGTTTTGAAGATTGAGCATCCCGAGGCCTTTCAAGTTGGTGCTATAGTGACAAAATTACCACCAACTTGGAGGAGCTATAGGAGAAGAATCCTTCAAAAAAATGAGGATTATTCTTTGGAGGAAATCCAAAAGCATATTTGAATCGAAGAGGAATATATATGTAGAGATAAACTTGTGGAGATGTCTAATGGAGAGACTTCCAAAGCAAATACAGTGTCACAACCAAAACATCCCAAAAACAAAAGGAAATGCACGAAGGGTAATGAGACATCCTTGGGTCCAAGAACCAACCCAAACAAGTTTAAGGGTGAGAAATTTCCATGCTTTGTGTGTGGGAAAAAAGGTCACTATGCTAGAGAGTGTAGGCATAGAAAAGACCAACAAGGACCTAAGGTAAATGCAACTCAAGAGGAGAATATAGTTGCTACTCTTAGTGAGGTGAATGCGGTCCAAGTCAAGGTGAAGGGGTGGTGGTATGATAGATGTGCCACCGTTCATGTCACCTATGACAAATCATTGTTCAAGACCTTTGAAGAGTCAAAGGGCAACCCTGAGATTCAAATGGGTAATGAGGACAAATCCAAGGTACTTGGCAAATGTACCATTGAAGTCTTTTTCACCTCCGACAAGAAAGTAACATTAGTGAATGTGCTTTATGTTCCCAAAATGAGTAGAAACTTGGTAAGTGGTGATTTTCTTGGCAAGCCCGGCATTAAAACCGTTTTTAAGTCTAGTAAACTTATTCTTACCAAATCCAATGTATTTTTGGGAAAGGGGTACTCTTGTGAGGGCATGGTTAAGTTATGCACCAATGATGTAACTTTCAATGTTATCAATAAAAATGCTAATTCTGCCTATATAGTTGAGTATGTTTCTTTATTTTTATGGCATCTTAGACTATCTCACATAGGACTTTCAACCATGAAAAGAGTAGTAAAATGTGGTATGATTACATGCAATATTAAAAACTATGGTAAATGTGAAACACGTGTTAAGGCAAAAATGATTAAGAAACCACTTCCTAGTGTAGAAAGATCATCTAATTTACTAGATTTAATTCTCAATGATCTTTGTGAATTAAATGGTGTTTTAACTAGAGGTGGTAAAATTTATTTTCTTACTTTTATAGATGATTTTAGTAGATATACCTATGTGTTTCTTTTAAAGCATAAAGATGAAACTTTTGATGCTTTTGAAGTATATAAATAAGAAGTTGAAAATCAACTAAATAAAAAGATTAAGGTGCTAAGAAGTGATAGAGGAGGAGAGTACTTCTCTAATGAATTTAATACATTTTGTGAAGAAAATGGTATAATTCATGAGTGCACCGCACCTTCTACACCACAACACAATGGTGTTACCGAAAAGAAAAATAAGACTTATCAAGAAATGATAAATTATATGTTGGTGTTTTCTAAGTTGAACTTCAACTTATGGGGTGAAGTGTTGCTAACTGCTTGTCACGTTCTTAATCGAATACCGATGAAGAAAAATGAGATATCTCCATATGAGTTATAAAAAGGAAGAAAACCCAACATAGGGTACTTCAAAGTGTGGGGGTGTCTTGCATATTGCAAGAAAAACACATAATAGAACAAAGTTAGGTTCAAGAGCCATAAAGTGTGCTTTTGTTGGTTATGCCAACAATAGTAAAACTTGTAGGCTATTATACTTAGAGTATAATGTTGTGATTGAATCTAGAGAAGTTGAATTCTTTGAGAACATGTTATGTGACAACAATTCTCAAGCTTCAACATCTCTAAAGGAGAATTTGTTATATGAGAACAATTCTCAAGCATCTACATCCAAAAATGATTCTCAAGAGGAGAAATCTCAAAGGAATGTAGAGAAACCTATTGAACTTAGAATAAGTCAAATGGTTAGAAAGGAGAAAAATCTAGGATTGGATGAGATAGATTCTCAACAAATTTCTTTCTACATGGTTGAAGGAAATAGAGAGGAAGTCATTAGGAAAATTCCTATTGTACTTCTTGTTGAGGATGGTCCTAAGACTTATAGAGAAGCCATGCAATCAAGAGATAGTGAATTTTGGAAAGAACCCATCAATGATGAGATGGATTCTATTCTTTCCAACAACACTTGGGAATTGGTAGACCTCCCGCCGGGATCTAACCCAATTGGGTGTAAGTGGGTATTTAGGAGAAAATACTACACTGACAGCACTATCCAAACCTTTAAAGCTAGATTAGTAGCCAAAGAGTTTAGGCAAAAAGAGGGTATCGATTATTTCGATACCTATGCGCCTGTTGCAAGAACAACTTCTATAAGAATTTTGTTCGCTTTGGCTTCTATACACAACTTTTATGTTCATCAAATGGATGTTACAATGACATTCCTTAATGGTGACCTCAATGAGGAGGTATATATGGAACAACCCGAAGGGTTTGTCCTACCAAGATATGAACATAAAGTATGTAGACTTGTAAAATCCTTATATGGATTGAAACAAGCTCCTAAGCAATGTCATGAGAAATTTGATTAAGCCATCATGTCTAATAGATTTAGGCATAATAATGGAGACACGTGTTTGTATTCCAAAACTTGTAAGGGAAATGTGATAATTGTTTGCTTATATGTGGATTGTTATATTATTTTATAATATAATGTAATATTATATTATATTATAATATAATGTTTTAGATTAAATAAATGTGACAAAGAGTGTCACATATTGTAACATATAATAGAGAGTTACAATATTTAGATATATGAGATATATCCCAATAATGTAACATATTTGGTGTTACAAATTTGTAACTTCTAAATATTACCCTTTATTGTGTAAATTTGGTGTTACACAATATTGAGATGAATTTCATAAAGACATATGTGAAATGGTTGTTAGAGATATGATTTTAACCCCAATAATGTGTTTTGGGGGTTACAAAATCATTTGGGAGGGTTTGGAACCGTTTGGAAAAACATCACATTTTTAAGTGCTGAAAATGGTCAATGGTTGCGGCCACTAAATGTTGGTGGCCGCGGCCTGTGGGACAGAGAGTAGTGGCCGCTGCCACAGGCCAAAACTGACTATTTTTTCAGTTTTTTCAATCTTTGTTGAAGGGCTAAAAAAACCCAAATAACTCCCAAATCTCATTTTTAATTCCATATTAATCCAATTAAACATTGGTAACATCCATGGGGTTGGTGGAATTTGAAATTCAAAGGATGTCTCTAAACTCTATAAATAGGAGCCTATAGCTCACTTGAAAGACACAACATTTCTATCCATTAGAGCACTTGGCTAGAAACACATTGAGGCTTGATAATTCTAGAAAGCATTTCCAAAATCTGAGAGAGATCCCTTAGTGCTTGAGTTAGGGGGAAATAAGCTTTTGGACAAATGTTTTAAACCTTGTTCAAGTTGGTGATCCCCAACCCTCTTCACTTAGGTTGTGTAAGTGAGAGTTTACTCGTGTTTCTGTTCTTCATTTTATTCTATTGCTTTTCTTTTTATTCTCTTGTTCTATTTACTTGTATATTTTGTTTAAGAGTTGTAATCTTCTATTTTGTTTCAAACACCTTTGCTTTACTTGTAATCTTTTGCTTAGAGTTGTATTCTCACTATTCTCTTCTTCTTTACCATCTTCTTCCTTTTCTTTGTTTATTTGTAATTTTCAGTTATAGAGTTGTAACTTTATTTAATCAATCAATATTTATTTGTAATATATTGCCTAGAGTTGTAATATTCTTACCTATTTCCATTGAGGCAATCTAATTTTTCCTAACATGGATGACATGCTTATTCTAAGTGATAGCATGAAAGAGATAGAAGAAACGAAGAGGTTTCTATCATCAACCTTCAAGATGAAAGATCTTGGAGAAGTTGACACCATACTTGGTATCAAAGTGAAGAAACACAGTGAGGGTTTTGCGTTAAGGCAAGCCCACTATGTTGAGAAAGTACTGAACAAATTTAACCATCTCAAGGTTAAAGATGTCAATACTCCATTCGATTATAGTGTAAAACTAGAGAAGAATGAAGGAAGAGCGTGGCTTAATTAAAGTACACTAGTGCAATAGAGAGTCTTATGTACGCTATCCAATGTACTAGACCTGATATAGCATTTATCGGTAAGTAAACTTAGTAGGTTTACAAGTAATCCAAGTATGGATTACTGGAAGGCTATTGGGAGAGTCCTAGTTTATCTCAAGAAAACCAAAGGACTAAGCCTTCACTACTCCAAATTTCCTTCGATCTTAGAAGGATATACAGATGCAAGTTGGATATCCAATCTTGGGGACAACTTGTCCACAACTGGCTGGGTATTTACACTTGGTGGGGGTGCAATTTCTTGGGGTTCCAAGAAACAAACCTGTATATCTCATTCCACTATGGAAGCAAAGTTTATAGATCTAGCTGCTACCGACAAAGAGGCCGAATGGTTAAGGGATCTATTGATAGAGATACCCCTAATCAAAGAGAATGTATCCACTATATCAATACATTGTGATAGCCAAGCAACATTGGCTAGAGCATACAGTGGAGTGTATAATGGGACGTCTAGACACATTAGTCTAAGACATAGATATGTAAGAGAATTAATTCAAAGATGAGTCATTTCAATATCCTATGTGAGAACAAGTGAAAACTTGGCGGATCCTTTCACTAAGCCTTACGAGAGATTTAGTGGCTACATCATCTCAAGGGATGAGACTTAAACTCCGTAAAGAGATTCACGATTGATGGTAACCTATCTTAACACTATTTATTTAATTAGTGTTAGGTTCAATAGGTAATAACAAGTCAGTCAAGTGAATTTAGTTGTATGATATTATGATTGAGACCACATTATTATGTTGATATATTTGAGATATTTTGTAGGAGTCGATCCTTTTGAGCAAGATAGTGGTTTAATTACAATGGGGATTTATACCCGACTATGGGCAAGCCAAGGGGTATTATGGTAATTCGGAGAGTTACTGAGACTCATTGGAGTATGAGTCATATTTTGGGAAAAATAGTGATAATACGAGATTGGCGGAATTAATTGAGAATTATAAGTGTAATGTGAGATAGGAGTGTAAAATGTTGATTTTTCCCTTGAGGGCTAAAATGGGAGGATTAAGTGGCAAGGGTTATTTTGGTCTTTTTGAGACCATCATGTATAGGCTAAGGTTGAGTTTATCAACTCAGAAAATAGAACTCTCTCTCTCTCTCTCTCTCTCTCTCTTTCACTCCACTCTCACATTCTCTTTCTCTCTCTAAGTTTTGAAGTTTTGGAAAGAAGCCTTGAATCCTATGTTGGGAAGTGATATTTGGAAAATTGGGAGTTGTTTACGGTATCTGCAACCAGAAGGATTCAAGTTTGTTGCAAAGAATAAAGAGGTAAGCGACATCATTGTTCTTGGAGCTTCAAGACCCTCATGAACTTGGTTAAGGCAGGGGTCCCTCGAACTACCTCGGCGCTAGGCAGGAAGCGCTGCGGTGCGTGTCCAATGGTTTTGAGCTCGAAGCTCTCTACCTAGTTGAGTGCCACGACCCTTAGTGGGGGGCGCCGCAGCTCAAAATAGGAAAAATTCAGAAATTGTGTTTTGGATTGTGGGAACCCAAACCTAAAGGCTCGGGAATGGTTCTACTACCCGAGTTAGTAGAATTCAGGGTCCCAGAGGTTAGGACTTGGTTCAGAAGCCTTTATTAGTTCATTTTTTGATAGTTATTCCTTATTATAATTGTGACTAGGGTTAACCATTAGGCTCGGTAAGAAAACTGCACCTAGACTGTGGTTAGGGCTCCAGCCCCAGTTATTGAACATGGTTATAACCCTGCTTAGAATGTTTTATTAAACATGTTTATTGCGCTATGCATACCTGTGTTAAGTAATGATTGTTTGTCTGTTATATCTAATTGAAAAGCTCGACTTATAAGTCAAGGGTTATCTGTTATATCTGATTGAAAATTTCGTCTTATAAGTTGAGGGTTATTTGTTATATCTGATTGAAAAGCTCAACTTATAAGTCGAGGGTTATTTGTTATATCTAATTGAAAAGCTCGACTTATAAGTCGAGAGTTTACCTATTATATCTGATTGAAAATCTCAGCTTATAAGTCGAGGGTTTATCCATCATGTATGATTAAAAAACTTGGTTTATCATTCGAGGGGAAAAATAGCATGCTAAACGTAGACCGACGTGGTTAAGCTAACCTAGAAGCGTGATATACACTTGAACGATCCTATGGCTACCTGAAACATAAATTACAAGATGCGCTGGGCTAGCCCTAAGGCTAGTTAGATGGAAACAGGGTAATGGGCCCCAATGTGACTCTATAGTTGCTTACGTGGATTAAATACATGCATGAGTATGATTATTGCTGCTAGGCATGTTAATTATGATTATGTAATCTGTTAATTAACTGCTTATGAGAATGATTATGTTTTCTTGCTGAGCCTTGGCTCACGGGTGCTATATGGTGCAGGTAAAGGAAATGAAAACCTGGACCTAGCGTGAGTTGAAGAGCTTCAGGGGCGGAGTGTACAAATGTGGCCTGCTCGATCGCCACGGTCGAGGGTATTTGTTGGAACTAGGATTGCACCCTAATTTTGCCGCTTAGGCCGACCTTTTGTATTCATTAGATCTGTAGCAGTTTAAACTCCTTTTTTGGGATCCCATGTAATGACTTAAACCCTTTTTAATGAAGAAGTTACTGTTTGACCGAAAATTTTAGCACCTAAACCTGGTGTTAGTTTTAATTACACTTTTTACGTCCAAATGACTCGGTTAGCGAGTTAAACACTATTTAATTACACAGTGTAATGATCCTAGATTAGTAGGATGTTACAACTTGGTATTAGAGCCGTTTGGGTTTAAGGGTTCTTGAAGATTGGCTGGGCATGTACACTCGCCGTTGATGACAAGCTCGAATCATGGTATGGTAACTATTGATGTGAATATGTGTTTACATGTCTATTTGATATATGAATGTCTTCTTTCAATGCTTGGTTATGAAGCATGAGTCATACTGATAGGGGCTGGTCCTTGACTTCTATGTGGATGATAAAAGATGTGCTTATTAGCACTATTGCTGCTATTGAATATTAAAGAAATGCTTATAGCACCGTTATTTGCTTGTTAATGCTATGAGGGTGCTTATTAGCACTTTAGGTGAACATGAACATGAAAAAACATGCTTAATAGCATGATTTTAATATGTGAAAGCTATTGAACTTCTTATTAGCATTGTTATTGCATGTGTGTGCTTATTTGTTCGTTTCTTGGATCGTGGGGTAGCATTGGGCACCATTATTATTGCCTAATGAGCCGAGTCATTGATTGCAGATAAACTTGGAAGTATGTTTCTAGGGCAATTAGATGAACCAGTTGACGCTGAAATTTAGGTCAGAGATAATGACCAGGGTCAGAACCCTACGCCAGCCCCTGAGAACTAGCAATAGGTGCTTTCTGACATGCAAGCCAGATTACAAAAACAAGAGGATGAGATTCGCTTGTTGAGACAACAGCAGGTTCCAGCAGGGAACACTGTGCCAGTTATGCCGCCTGTCATGGCATCAGTCTTACAGCAACAGTCCGCGGCTAAGAATAGGTGGGAGCCTCTATATGAGTGCTTCAGGAAGCAACACCCTCCTACCTTTGAGGGATGGCCAGATCCACTGTGTGCTGAGCAGTGAATGGGTATGACCACCTCCATTCTTGACTTTATAGGGGTGACAAGTAATGAAAGAGTGGCATGCAACGCATTTATGTTTCAAGAGGATGTCCAAATTCTATAGGAAGTGGTATCCCAGACCACAAATGTGAAGACTCTAAGTTGGGAAGAGCTTATAGAATTATGATGCAGTCAGAACTGCAAAGGCAGATGGATTTAGTAATTTGGTGCAGGGCACCATGACAATGATAGGAAAGGAAAGGTTTGTTCGAGGGATAAATGTTATGATAGCCCAGGATATCAAAATTTCCTTGGTATCTGGAGTGATAACTTACACTCAGGCAGTAGAGAAGATCCTTACTATTAAGGGTACAAAGAATAAGATCTAAGGTGAGAACACGACGAAAAGGGACTTTAGGAGGGTGGGACCTCCCTTTACTAGATCTGGTAGGGGTGGAGGCCCTAGTGACCAGAAGAGGAAGACCCCAGACAGTGTTACAGTTACATGCCTGCACATGAGGCCACAGGGTATACCGGTTGGTTTTCAAGGCGACAATGAGAGCTGGAGGAGTTATCCAAAATGTGCCAGATGCAGAGACGTTATCTGGAAGAGTGTCGGGGGAACACCTGCTTTTTATGTGGTGTAGTCGGGCACCTTAAGAAATATTTCCCGAGAGTGAGAAGGAAGAACCAAAGAAGACGAATAGCTTTTCTCCAACTCTTGTGTTCGCATTGATGCAGTCAGAGGTTGAGGCTCGTCCCTTAGTAGTGATAGGTTAGCTCTCTAGTGCTGGTACTTCTTATACTGTGTTGATTGGTTTTGTGGATACACATTCCTTTATGTCTAGTAGAGTGATTGATAGGTTGTGTAGACCATGTGAGTATTATGCTGTGGGATTTGAGACTTTATTGCCTACTGGGAATTCGGTAGTCTCTAGGAGATGTGTCATATCATTACCGGTAAAGGTGGATAGTAGAGAGTTATTAGTAGATTTGATTGAGTTGGTCATGGATGACTTTGATATGATTTTGGGTATTGATTAACTATCCAAGTATGAGGTCACCATAGATTGCAAGAAAAAGATGGTGACCTTTGAGCTTGAGGTTGAGGACCCTTTTATTTTTGTGGGAACTGCGCACGAACCCCATATTCCTATGATATCAATATTGAGGGATAGATACCTATTGCGACGAGGTAGCATAGGACTCCTAGCTAGTATGGTGGACACCACTAGGGTTGTGCAAGTTGGACCTAAGGATACCAGGTTAGTCTATGAGTTTCTGGATGTATTCCCAGAAGATTTAATAGGGTTGTCGCCTCACAAAGAGATAGAATTTGTTATTGAATTGGAACCATAATGGCTTCAATAGAATTGAAAGAACTGAAGGTTCAGTTACAGGAATTACTAGACTTGGGGTTTATTATGTCCAATCCTCACCATGGGGTGCTCCAGTTTTATTTGTGAAGAAGAAGGATGGCTCTCTGAGGATGTGTATTGATTATAGAGAGCTGAACAAGTTGACTATCAAGAATAAGTATCCACTATAAAGAATTGGTGATTTATTTGATCAACTACTGGGCAAGACAGTATTCTCAAAGATTGATCTTCGATCTGTTATCACTAGCTGAGGATCAAGGATGAGGATATTCCAAAGACAACTTTTCGTACTAGTTATGGGCATTATGAATTCTTAGTCGTGTCATTTAGAATGACTAATGCCCCATCAGCCTTTATGGATCTGATGAACAGAGTGTTCAAAGATTACCTAGATAGATTCGTAATCGTCTTAATCGATGACATCCTGGTTTATTCTCAGTTGGACATAGAGCATGAGCAGCATCTCCGATTGGTACTGCAGAGGCTAAGGGAGCACAAATTATATGCAAAGTTCAAGAAGTTCGAATTTTGGTTACCTCAAGTGAAATTCCTCGGTCACATTGTTTGTAAAGATGGAATTAAGGTGGGTCTAGCCAAGATTGAGGCAGTCAGGGATTGGCCAAGGGCCAAGGAGTGCTTCGCAGATTAGAAGTTTCCTTGGATTGGCAGGGTATTATCAGTGTTTTATGGAAGGGTTCCCAAGGATTGTGGCACCACTGACAGAGTTGACACACAAGAACCTGGAGTTTGTATGGTCAGATAGGTGTGAGAATAGGTTCAGGAGTTGAACCAACAGTTGATCAGTGCTCTGGTTCTCAGTCTTCCTCCAGATCAGGAGAAGTTTGTGGTCTATTGCGATGCATCAAAGCATGGGTTAGGTTGTGTCCTTATGCAGGATAGAAAGGTAATTGCCTATACATCACGACAGTTGAAGGATTATGAACAGCGGTACCCTACGCATGATCTTGAATTATCTTTGCATTGGAGGTATGGCGACACTACCTTTATGGAGAGAAGTGTGAGATATCCACTGACCACAAGAGCTGAAAATATATCTTTATTTAGAAAGATATAAACATGAGACAGAGGCATTAGCTAGAGTTGGTGAAAGATTATGACTATGAGATTCTTTACCACCTAGGGAAAAGCTAACGTGGCGGCAGATGCCTTGAGTCGGAGAGGTCTGAGAAAGTTGTTAAGTTTGAAACAGATATCCAAGGAGTTGGTAGAGGAGATGAATAGAGCATGGATAGAGTTGGTGGTGGGCCAGTTAGCTAACATCACCTTATAGTCTACTCTCTTGGAGAGAGTTAGGGAAAGACAAATGAATGATCATTAGTTGATGAGGCACAGAAAGGACATCCTACCTGGGGTGGCTAGGGGCTACACTATCTCAGAAATGGGTTTACTGAGATACATGGGGCGAATTTGAGTTCCGATGGACTCTGTTATCTGACAGGAGATTCTCGATGAATCTCATACCACATCGTACTTGCTCCATCTAGGCACCACGAAGGTGTATTGTAATGCCCCGGAATCTCCGATATGGTTTAATGGCGGGAATAGTAGGCTGGGAGGGCCATACTTGTTTAATTATGCCATTAAATGAAAATATGCATGTTTATGTGAATTATATTATAATATGATGTTAAATGCATGCCTGTGGGTCCACATTTTAAGTTACAGAGGTGTGATGATAATTTGGCCCCTTGAGGGTATAATGGTATATTTGTATGCATGTTGGTGATATGTTGTTGAGACCACATTATAATGTGGGTTTGTTCGAGCTATTCGGTATGAGGCGATCTTGGATTATTGATTAGCGGTCTAGTCATAACAGGTTTAAGTTCGAGGCTCGGGATGAGTCTCTGGGAGATTTTAATGATTAGAGCGTTACCGGGAGTTAAAGGGTAATAGGATATAAATTATTGGTGTTTGGGATTATCGAGAACAGTGGGAATTGGAGAGCGTTAATTATGATTATCGAGAAAGTTTGGAAATGACAAATATGCCCTTGGGAGCCTTTAGAAACCCGTAATTGACCTAGGGGTATAATGGTCTTTTACCCCTAGGATAGATATAAACTGATTTAGGTTGAGGAATTTAAGGGAAAACAGAGCAAGTCTTGAAGCTTACCATACCCTCCTCCTCCTTCGCGTGTTCAACGCAAGCCAATAAAGATTAGATCTAATCGATAACTGCATTGGATGACTCAAAGAGCATTAATGTCAGACCGACCTCAAGTTCGATGAATCCTATAAGCGCTTGTGTGACTTACCCATCAATCACTCATCTGTTAAGTTAGAGACTTACCCATCGGTCTTTCATCTGTTTAAGGCTAGTGGCTTACCCAGCAGCCACTCTTCTATTTAAATTAGTGACTTGCTTGTCAGTCACTCAGTATGGTTTACTAGAACCTCAAGTGATATTCACTCATCTGTTTAAGAGCTATAAGCTCTGTGTGATTATTAATCATTTGATAATGTTTATATACAATACTATGTTTTCTTGCTGGGCTTTGGCTCATGGGTGCTATGTGGTGCAGGTAAAGGGAAAGAAAAGCTCACCCAGTGCTGAGTGGAGAGCTTAGGTGGTGATGTGTACATATGCGGCCGCTTGACCACCACGGCCAAGGAGTTCTCAGAAGAACTAGAGGGTTTACCCTATTTTTGCCGCTTAGGTCGGAGAGTTTGTAAATTTGAAACAGTAGTGACCATTTTGAGTTGTAAATAACTTGTAAATGTTTTGATGAGCTCATGAACAGTTTTACATACTTAATAAAGCATATCATTTCCTTTTTATTGATTTTCACCTTAGCCTATTAATAACACTTAGAACACATTTTTAACCAAAGGACTCGGGTAGCGGGTCAAATTTCCGGTTCACTGTAACTGTTCTGGGGTAACGAGGGCATTACAACTTGGTATCAGAGCATGCCCAGGTTAAGGTTCCTGTATACTGGCTAGGCATGTACACACATCAATGAAGTCAAGCTCGACTCATGGTTTGGTAACTATTTATGTAGTTATATGTATAACTGCTTAAATATAGTATATATGCTTTACCTGTATGCATGAGACACCATGTTGAATCTGTGCCCTGAAATGTGATATCCTCAGCAACCGTGTGCTAATTAGTACTGAAATTGCTAGAACATACTCATCACTATTGTTGTTTATGAATTATTATGCGATACATGCTAAGTGTTGAATGCTATAAACATGCATTTACTTGTATAATTGTATGACTGTTGAATGTGATAATTGTCTGCTTGCTCTTGGACCGTAAGGCGGCAATAGGTTTAGTTATTAGTACCTGATTGGCCGTATTGATCATTATTTCAGCAAGGTGTCTAATAAGAATGAATCCAGGGCTGACTGATACTTCAGCTGGCCAGAGTGATCAGGGCCAGAATAATAATAACAGTCAGGGTCAGGAAAATGACCAGTCACAAGTTCCACAGCCAGCTCTTGCAAACTGACAGCAGTTGTTTAATGACTTGCAGGCAACAGTGTTGAAACAAGGAGAAGAGCTTCGTCTCCTGAGACAGCAACAAGTGCCTGCAGTGGCTAGTGTATCAGAGGCACCTCCTATGTCGGTGCCAGCAGCAGAGCAGCTGCCTGAGGTAGGAAATAAATGGGAACCTCTTTATGAAAGGTTCTGGAAGCAACAACCTCCAGTTTTTTAGGGCAGTGCAGATCCTGCCAAGGCTGAACAATGGATGAGTATGATTACCACTATCCTTGACTTCATGAGGGTATTTGGTAATGAGAGGGTGGCTTATGCCACCTATATGTTTCGAGAGGATGCCCGGATTTGGTGGGAGGTGATTACCCAGACCAAGAATGTTAATGCTCTGAGTTGGGAGGAGTTTCAAACTCTGTTTAATGAGAAATACTACAATGATGCTATCAGGGCAGCTAAAGCTGAGGAATTCATCAGGCTACTTGAGGGAAGTTTGTCAGTCACTGAGTATGCCTTGAAATTTGTTCGTCTGGTGAAATTTTCCATGGAGCTGGTGCCCACTGATGGGACCAGGAGAGAGAGGTTTTTGCAGGGGCTATAGCCCAGATTAGCCCGTGATGTATGTATCACCACTGTGGCTGGGGTTACTACCTATGCACATGTGGTTAAGAAGGCACTCACAGCTGAGAGTGTAGAGAACAAGATCTGGCGTGATAATACAGCCAGAAAGGATTTCAGGAGGACAGGTCCTCCATTTGTGGGTTCTGGTAGGGGTGTTGGCCCCAGTGATCAGAAGAGGAAGGTTCCTGACACCTTCCCAGTTCCAGGTCCTGATAGGCGGCCCCGTGGTATTTCAATGGGTCGTCCAGGAGGTAGTGAAGCTTGGAAGACTCGTCCTGAATGCCCTAGATGCAAGAGGCGCCATTTGGGAGAGTGTAGGGAAAAGGCCTGCTACTTGTGTGGAGTGGTAGGTCATTTTAAGAAATATTGCCCTCAGGTAAGAAAAGAAGAACCCAGAAAAGAGGACAGCTCGGCCCCAGCTCGAGTATTCGCGTTGACACAAGCAGAAGCTGAGGCTTCTCCCTCAGTTATTACAGGTCAGCTTCTTAGTGCTGGAACCCCTTATAATGTGTTGATTGATTCTGGTGCTACACACTCTTTTGTTGCTAGTAATGTTATTGATAGACTGTGTAGACCCTATGATTTTTATGTTGTGGGGTTTGGTACCTTGCTAGCCACTGGAGAGTTAGTAGTATCCAAGAGATGGGTCAGATCTTTGCCAGTGACAGTGGAGGGCAGAGAGTTGTCAGTGGACTTGATAGAGTTGGTTATGACTGACTTCGACATGATACTAGGTATGGATTGGTTGGCAAAGTATGGGGCAACCATTGATTGTAGAAGGAAGATGGTCACCTTTGAGCCTGAAGGTGAGGATCCTTTTGTGTTTGTTGGTGATGTGCATGGACCTCGCATTCCTATGATTTCTGTGTTGAGGGCTAGGGATTTATTGCAAAGAGGTTGCATTGGATTCTTAGCCAGTGTGGTTGATACCACTCAGGTCATGCCAGTGAGACCAGAAGATGCTAGACTTGTTTGTGAATTTCTGGATGTGTTTCCAGAAGATTTTCCAGGGTTGCCACCACATAGAGAAATTGAGTTCGTGATAGAACTGGCACCAGGGACGGAGCCAGTGTCTAGAGCACCTTACAAAATGGTCCCAGCTGAGTTAAAAGAACTAAAAGTGCACTTGCAAGAATTGTTAGATTTGGGTTTTATCAGACCTAGTTTCTCACCTTGGAGTGTGCCAGTTCTTTTTGTGAAGAAGAAGGATGGTTCTCTGAGGATGTGCATTGATTACAGAGAACTGAATAAACTAACAATTAAGAACAAGTATCCTTTGCCAAGGATAGATGGTCTGTTTAATCAATTGCAAGGTAAGAAGGTATTCTCTAAGATCGACCTTTGTTCTGGTTATCATCAGTTGAGGGTCAAGGAGGGAGATATACCGAAGACTGCTTTTCGTACCAGGTATGGGCATTATGAGTTTTTAGTCATGTCATTTGGATTGACTAATGCCCCTGCTGCTTTTATGGATCTGATGGACAGAGTGTTTATGGATTATCTGGACCAGTTTGTGATCTTCTTCATCGATGATATTCTGGTATATTCTCAGACTGAGTCAGAGCATGAGTAGCATCTGAGGTTGGTTCTGCAGAGACTGAGAGAACACAGATTGTTTGCTAAATTCAAGAAGTGTGAGTTCTGGTTGTCTCAGGTATCCTTTCTTGGACATATTGTCAGTAAGGAGGGGATTAAGGTAGATCCAGCAAAGATCGAAGCGGTCAAAGATTGGCCAAGGCCAAAGAATGCTTCTGAGGTTAGAAGTTTCCTTGGATTGGCAGGTTATTATAGGCGTTTCGTGGAAGGGTTCTCAAAGATAGCTAGTGCTTTGACTGAGCTGACATGCAAGAGCCAGAAGTTTATGTGGTCAGATAAATGTGAGAACAGCTTCCAGGAACTGAAGTAGAGATTGATAACAGCTCCGATTCTGAGTCTTCCGACAGATTAGGAGAAGTTTGTGATTTATTGTGATGCTTCTCATCAGCGTTTGGGATGTGCTCTGATGCAATCAGAGAAGGTAATCACTTATGCTTCTCGTCAGTTGAAGGAGTATGAAAAGAGATATCCTACTCATGATTTAGAGTTGGCGACTATGGTTTTTGCTTTAAAGATATGGAGGCATTATCTCTATGGAGAGAAGTGTGAGATCTATACAGACCACAAGAGCCTGAAATACTTTTTTACCCAGAAAGACCTGAATATGAGGAAAAGGCGTTGGTTGAAGTTGGTAAAAGATTATGATTTTGAGATTCTATATCATCTAGGAAAAGCAATGTGGTAGCTGATGCTTTAAGCCGGAAGGGTCCGGGATAGATTCATGGTATGAGGCTGATAGCTAGGGAGGTAGCAGATGATATGACCAGAGCTGGTATAGAGTTGCTGGTGGGCCAATTGGCTAACATCACGCTACAGTCTATGCTGTTGGAGAGAATCAAGGAGGGTCGTTGAGTGATCCATAGCTGACCAAGATCAGAGAGGATGTTCTGGCTAGAGCATCCAGAGATTATACAGTGTCTGAGATGGGCTTGCTGAGATACAAAGGGCGGATATGTGTTCCGCTGGACACTGCTTTGAGGTGAGAGATTCTGGATGAAACTCATACTACACCTTACTCTTTGCATCCAAGCACCACGAAGATGTATCAGGATCTGAAATCATTGTATTGGTGACTGGGGATGAAGAGGGATGTAGTGGAATATGTGGCTAAGTGCTTGACATGTCAACAGGTTAAGGCTGAGCATTAGAGGCCGGCAGGGTTATTGCAGCCTCTGGATATCCCAGAATGGAAATGGGAAGACATCACAATGGACTTTGTGGTGGGCTTACCCAGGACTGTTGGTCAGCATGATTCTATTTGGGTGATAGTGGATCGCTACACCAAGTCAGCTCACTTCTTGCCAGTGAGAACTACTTATACAGTTGACCAGTATGCAGATCTCTATGTGAGAGAGATCGTGCGTCTTCATGGAGCGCCTAGGTCGATCGTGTCAGATCAGGACCCCACTTTTACTTCCAAGTTCTGGGGGAGTTTGCAGAAGGCCATGGGGACACAGCTGAAGTTCAGTACAGCTTATCATCCTCAAACAGATGGGCAATCTGAGAGGACAATCCAGATTTTGGAAGGCATGTTGAGAGCATGTGTGCTGGATTTTGGTGGATTTGGAGTAAGTATCTGCCTTTGATAGAATTCTCCTACAATAACAGTTATCAGTCTACCATTGGAGTTGCACCTTATGAGATGCTGTATGGTAGGAAATGCATATCTTCCATTCATTGGGATGAGACAGGTGAAAGGAGATACTTAGGTCCTAAGGCAGTTCAGAGGACCAGTGAGGCCATTGAGAAGATTAGAGCCTGGATGCTCACTTCTCAGAGTAGACAGAAGAGCTATGCAGATCCCAAGTGCAGGAGCGTGGAGTTCCAAGTGGGAGACTATGTTTTCCTTAGAGTCTCACCATGGAAAGGGGTGAGAATGTTTGGGAAGAAAGGCAAGCTGAGTCCTAGATTTGTAGGTCCATTTGAGATCTTGGAGAGGATTGGTCAGGTGGCTTACAGATTGGCTTTACCTCCGGCGTTGTCAGGTGTGCATAATTTATATCATGTCTCAGCTCTTCGGAGGTATGTATCTGATGTGAGCCATATCTTGAGTTATGAAGATCTGGAGCTTGAGCCAGATCTCTCCTTTGAGGAGCAGCCGGTTCAGATACTTGACAGAAAAGATAAGGTCCTCAGGAATAAGACAATACCTTTGGTTAAGGTATTATGGAGGAACAACAAGGTCGAGGAAGCGACCTGGGAGCTGGAGTCAGATATGCAGAGTCAGTATCCTGAGTTGTTTAGGTAAATTTCGAGGACGAAATTTCTGTAAGGAGGGGATAGTTGTAATGCCCCGAAATCTCTGATATTGTTTAATGGCAGGAATAGTAGGCTGGGAGGGCCATACTTGTTTAATTATGCCATTAAATGAAAATATGCATGTTTATGTGAATTATATTATAATATGATGTTAAATGCATGCCTGTGGGTCCACATTTTAAGTTACAGGGGTGTGATGATAATTTGGCCCGTTGAGGGTATAATGATATATTTGTATGCATGTTGGTGATATGTTGTTGAGACCACATTATAATGTGGGTTTGTTCGAGCTATTCGGCATGAGACGATCTTGGATTATTGATTAGCGGTCTAGTCATAACAGGTTTAAGTTCGAGGCTCAGGATGAGTCTCGGGGTGATTTTAATGATTAGAGTGTTATCGGGAGTTAAATGGTAACGAGATATAAATTATTGGTGTTTGGGATTATCGAGAACAGCGAGAATTGGAGAGCGTTAATTATGATTAACGAGATAGGTTGGAAAGGACAAATATGCCCTTGGGAGCCTTTAGAAACCCTTAATTGACCTAGGGGTATAATGGTCTTTTACCCCTAGGATAGATATAAACTGATTTAGGCTGAGGAATTTAAGGGAAAACTGAGCAAGTCTTGAAGCTTACCGTACCTTCCTCCTCCTTCATCTTCTTTGTGATTTTTGTGCACTTGTTGAGGATTTAAGCTTGGGAAGTAGGCCTTGGGAGTTTGGAAGAGTGGTCTACCATTGAAGAGCATCATAACCTGAGTTTGAGGTAAGTTTTTAGTCACTAGTTTCCATGTATGCTCTGTTTTGGTTGTTAGTTTCAGCTCATGATTTTGTTGTGGATAGTTGGAATTAATGGAAGTTTTGGTTGGGGTTTAACTTGGGTTTTGATGAGGGAGTGTTATAGATCAAATTTAGGGGTTGTATTGGATGTTTGAGTGGTGTTTGAGCTTGGTTTGAAAGGTTGGTTCCAAGGAAAATCGCAAGGGAAGAAAAGCCAGGGTATTGGCTGAACTGGGGGTTGGGCCGCGACATGGCCAAGGAGGGTTGCAGCTCTTGAGGGGTGATGATGGAGGCCACCTCTGTTTGAGGGGCAGGCCGCAGTATGGCCAAGGAGGGTTGCGGCCCTTAGTGGCATTTTGGCCAGAAATGGGTTTTTGGCTTGGGGATTCTAGCCTTAGGCCTCAGGATCGATCCTACTACCCAGTTTAGTAGTATTCGATGTCTCGGAGGCTAGGTTTTGGTTTGGGAACCTTTGTTATTCATTTTATTGATGGAATCCTATAATTGGTTATGACCAGGTAACCGCTAAGGGACAAAAAGACAGGTCGTTCTCAAGGGTCGTTCTTACATTAATTCTCGCTCGAACTAGAGGTAAGAAAACTGCACCCATATGTGACATGCATGATTATTCTTGGGGCATGTTGATTGTGTAAATGTGGACATGGATTGATTATTGAATGCTTAGCAAATCTTTCTCACTTGTGCATGGTACTGAATCATTAGTCAGAATTGGCAAAGGTGTCAGTATCAACTGTGAAGCTGTGACTCATTAGTTAGGTTCAGCAGTGGTACTAGGCACTGGTCACACAGTGCTGACTCATAAGTCAGGACGACCTTCGCGTGTTCAACGCAAGCCAATAAAGATTAGATCTAATCGATAACTGCATTGGATGACTCAAAGAGCATTAATGTCGGACCGACCTCAAGTTCGATGAATCCTATAAGCGCTTGTGTGACTTACCCATCAATCACTCATCTGTTAAGTAAGAGACTTACCCATCAGTCTTTCATCTGTTTAAGGCTAGTGGCTTACCCAGCAGCCACTCTTCTATTTAAATTAGTGACTTGCTTGTCAGTCACTCAGTATGGTTTACTAGAACCTCAAGTGATATTCACTCATCTGTTTAAGAGCTATAAGCTCTGTGTGATTATTAATCATTTGATAATGTTTATATACAATACTATGTTTTCTTGCTGGGCTTTGGCTCATGGGTGCTATGTGGTGCAGGTAAAGGGAAAGAAAAGCTCACCCAGCGCTGAGTGGAGAGCTTAGGTGGTGATGTGTACATATGCGGCCGCTTGACCACCACGGCCAAGGAGTTCTTAGAAGAACTAGGGGGTTTACCCTATTATTGCCGCTTAGGTCGGCGGGTTTGTAAATTTGAAACAGTAGTGACCATTTTGAGTTGTAAATAACTTGTAAATGTTTTGATGAGCTCATGAACAGTTTTACATACTTAATAAAGCATATCCTTTCCTTTTTATTGATTTTTCACCTTAGCCTGTTAATAACACTTAGAACACGTTTTTAACCAAAGGACTTGGGTAGCGGGTCAAATTTCTGGTTCACCGTAACTGTTCTGGGGTAACCAGGGCGTTACATGTATCATAATTTGAAATCACTATATTGGTTGCCTACGATGAAGAAAGATGTAATTGAATACGTGGATAAGTGCCTAATGTGCCATCAAGTGAAAGCTAAACACTTGATACTAGCAGGGCTATTAAAGCCTTTGGGTATTCCTGATTGGAAATGGGAGGACATTACTATGGACTTTGTAGTGGGATTACCCAGGACTGTGGGTCAGTATGATTCAATTTGGGTGATTAGGGATCGGTATACCAAATCAACCCATTTCTTGATAGATTTACAGTGGATCAGTATGTTGATCTCTATGTGAAAGAGATAATACACCTTCATGGGGGTCCTAGGTCGATTGTGTCAGATCGGGACCCCATCTTTACTTCCAAGTTTTGGGGAAGTTTGCAGAAGGATATGGGTACACAACTGAAGTTTGGTACAACTTATCATCCTCAAACTGATGGACAGTCCGAGAGGAAAATTCAGATACTGGAAGACATGCCGCGAGCATGCGTGTTGGACTTTAAAGGGTCCTAAATTAAATATTTTCCTTTGATTGAGTTTTCCTATAATAACAGTTATCGGTCGATTATTGGAGTGGCTCCATATGAGATGTTGTATGGTAGGAAATGTAGATCACCCATCCATTGGGATGAAATGTTTGAGAGGAAATACATGGGTCTTGAAGCAGTTCAGAGGACCAATGAGGCAATTGAAAAGATTAGAGCTCAGATGCTCGCTTCTCAGAGTAAACAGAAGAGCTACGCTGATCCCAATCGTAGAAATATAGAGTTCCAGATTGGGGAATATGTTCTCCTCTGTGTTTCACCTTTGAGAGGGGTGAAGTTGTTTGGGAAGGTAAGCCCTAGGTTTGGGGGACCATTTTAGATCCTAGAGAGGATTTGTCAGGTAGCCTATAGGTTGGCTTTACCCCCATCACTGTCAGGGGTTCATAATGTATTTCATATGTCGATGCTTAAAAAATATGTATCAAATGCAACTCATGTGATGAGTTATGAGGATCTGGAGCTACACACAGATTTTTTCTATAAGGAGGGACCAGTTCAGCTCCTGGATAGAAAAGACATATATTGAGGAACAAAACCATACATTTGGATAAGGTATTATTTAGGAACATCAAGGTCGAGGAAGCGACCTAAGAATTAGAGTCATATATGCGGAATCAGTATCTTGAGCTGTTCAGGTAAATTTTGAGGATAAAGTTTCTATAAGGATGGGATAGTTGTAACGTCCCAAAGTTTCTAATAAGGCTTAGTGTCTTGATTAGGGGGCCATGATGGTATTATTTTATTATTATTGTTAATGTGTGATTTAATTGGGTATTTATGTGATTGTATTAATTTCATGAGTTATATTATGATATGACTGATTAGGCATGTTTAAGTGTATTAAATGTGCGAAACAAGCCCGCTTTTACTTAAAGGCACATATTTGTAATTTTGACCCGCTGAGGGTATAATTACAATCATATGATATTATATTATTGAGACCACATTAATATGTGGATATATTTGAGATATTTGACAAGAGTCAGTCCTTTTGAGCAAGATATCAGTTTAGTCACAACGAGGATTTATACCCAGCTCGAAGCGAGCAAATGGGTAATATGCTAATTCAGTGAGTTACCGGGACTCATTGGAGAATGAGTCATATTTTGGGAAAAATAATGATATTCCCTGATTGCCGGAATTAATTGGGAATTATAAGTGTAATGTGAGACGGGAGAGTAAATTGTCAATTTTTCCCTTGGGGGCTAAAAGGGAAAGATTAAGTGGCCAGGGGTATTTTGGTCTTTTTGAGACCATCATGTATAGCCTAAGGCTGAGTTTATCAACTCAGAAAATAGAACATACTCTCTCTCACTCATCTCTCATGTTCTCTCTTTCTAAGTTTTAAAGCTTTGGAAGAAAAGCCTTGAATCCTAAGTTAGGAAGTGATATTTGGAAAATTATGAGCTGTTTAGGGTACCATCAACTAGAAGGATTCGAGCTTTTTGCAAGGAATCAAGAAGTAAGCTCTGTTTTTTCCATGGTTTGGTTTCATTTTTTTAAGTGTTCATGGGATAGGTTTTGATTTTTGGTTTTTGTTAGGTTCCAGTAAAGTTTTAAGGTCGTTTATAGTATTTCTGAGCTGTAGGGACCATTATTATGGTCAAAACGTTGTTTTGGGATGGATTTGGGGTCAGTTTCGATTGGTAGAATCGCTGGTTTTTGAGTTTGCAGGGTCGCACCACATCGTTGTTCTTGGAGCTCCACGACCCTCATGAACTTGGTCGAGGCAGGGGTCCCTCAAACCGCCTCGACGCTAGGTGGGTTGCGCCACGTCACGTGTCCAGTGGTTTTGAGTTCGGAGCTCTCTACCTAGTTGAGTGAAGCGACCCTTAGATGGGGGCGCTGCGGCTCCAAATGGGAAAAATTAAGAAATTGTGTTTTGGGTTGTGGGAACCCAAACCTAAAGGCTTAGGGATGATACTACTACCCGGGTCAGTAGAATTCAGGGTCCCAGAGGCTAGGACTTGGTTTGAAAGCCTTTATTAATTTGTTTATTGATAGTTATTCCTTGTTATGGTTGTGACTAAGTCAGCCATTAGGCTCGAGAGGAAAGGATCGTACTCGGTTGCCATACGCTATTCACTTAGGACCTGATGTAAGAAAACTGCACCTGGAATGTGGTTAGGGCCCGAGCCCCAGTTATTGAACATGGTTATAACCCTACTTAGAATGTTTTATTAAACATGTTTATTGCGCTGTGCATACTTATGTTAAGAAATGACTGTTTGTCTATTATATCAAATTGAAAAGCTCGGCTTATAAGTTTAGGGTTATCAGTTATATCTGATTGAAAAGCTCAGATCATAAGTCGAGGGTTATCTGTTATATATGATTGAAAAGCTCAGCTTATAAGTCGAAGGTTATCTGTTATATCTATTTGAAAATTTTGGCTTATAAGTCGACAATTATCTGTTATATCTGATTGAAAGCTCCACTTATAAGTCGAGGGTTATCAGTTATATCTAATTGAAAAGCTCATTTTATAATTCGAGAATTTACCTATTATATCTGTTATATGCTAAGAGTGTGCTTATTAGAACTATAGGTTAGCATGAACATGAAAAAAGATGCTTAATAGCATGATTGTTGTATGAGAAAGCTATTGAACTTCTTATTAGCATTGTTATTGCATGTGTGTGCATATTTGTTTGTTTTTTGGATCGTGGGGTTGTGTTGGGCACCGTTATTATTGCTTGATGAGCCGAGTCATTGATTGGGCATTGTGGTTGTGCTAGAAACTGGTGTATACGTGTCAAAATAATCGAATCCTTTTCAACACTCATTCCCATTTTTGAAGGAAACTCGAGTTTTATGACTCAGATTCAAGCAAGGATCGAGGCATAGCGATTCTAGGGAAGATTAGAAGCTTATTAGCCGGAGGATTTAGTTGGGAAATGACTTATTCAGAGGTAATCCAAGTTTTAAGTTTTGAGTTTTCGAGATTTTAAGCTTGAATTGGATTTTACGTTTTGATGAGTTTTTGATTTGATTGAGACTTGGGTTTTGACGGTTTTGGGAAATTAGGATGTCTAGAACTTTGATTTTGGGATTTGGATATGTTTGGATAGATTTTGGGAGGACTTGAAGTGGGAAAAAACAGAGAAAATGGTTGGGTTCATGGTAAAGTCGTGATCTTGTTCTAGCAAATCGTGACCTATGTGAAGCCAGAGCCAGGAGCTGTCTACCTGGGGGACGCGCCGCAACTCAAGAGGGCCAAGTCGCGGCCATCACCCTGAAGCCCAAGCAGAGGGCTCTCTGCCAGGGAGGCAAGTCGCGACCCTCAGGGCCAAGTTGCGACCTGCCTGTGCATTTTTGGCCAGATTTGGTTTTTAGTCATGGGAACTTTTTTCTAATGGCTCGGGATCGATCCTAATCCCCGGCTGGGTAGGATTTGACGTCCCGGAGGCTAGGACTTGGTCCGAAAGTATGTATTTACTCATTTTTTATGGGATTTTATATTATGGTTGTGACTTGGTGATCGCTAGGGGCTTGGAAACAAGATTGTGATTGAGGGTTGTTTATTGGTACCCTATGCTTGGACCAAAGGTAAGAAAACTACATCCAGTATATGATCCATGTGATACATGTGGTTATGGCATGGCATGAATGTTGAATATGGAATGTGTAACGCCCTGGTTACTCCAAAACCGTTACTGTGAGCTTTGAAATGTGCTTAACTCACTAATCGAGTCATTTGGTTATAAACGTGCATCTAGGTGTTATTAACAGACTAAGGTTAAAACTGATCAAAAGGAAATGATATATCTTATTTAAAACATAAAATTGTTCATGGGCCCATAAAAAACGTTTACAAATTTTTACAATCCAAAATGGTCAATACAGTACAAAAGTTACAACCTATCGACCTAAGCGGCAAAAATAGGGTTAACCCCTAGTTCCTTCGAGAAACTCCTTGGCCGTGGTGGTCAAGCGGCCGCATATGTACACATCACCACCTAAGCTCTCCAATCAAGGCTGGGTGAGCTTTTCTTTCCCTTTACATGCACCACATAGCACCCATGAGCAAAGGCTCAGCAAGAAAACTTATTACTGCATGTATATAATATCAAATAATGATCATGATAATCCTATAGAGCTTATTGCCCTGAACAGATGAGTGAATATCACTTCAAGGGGTTGATAACCTTGCTAGGGTTTGTAGCCCTAATCAGATGAGTGACTGATGAGTAAGTCACTAGCTTAAACTAGATGAGTGACTGATGAGTAAGTCACTAGCTTAAACAAATGAGTGACTGATGAGTAAGTCACTAACGTGGGCTCAGCACCCATAGCCATGTGACGATGCAATCACCTGGATCTTCTGGCCCTGGCTCTAAGTGACTAGTCATGAGACTATAGAAGCGCTTTTAGTTTTCATCGAACTTGAGGTCGGCCTGACATTAATGCTCATGATGAGTCATTCAATGTTGATGTCGATTAGATCTAATATTTTCGGCTTGCGTTAAACACACTAAGACTGTTCTTGACTTACGAGTCCATACCATACCACCATTGCTCAGTACTACTGCCGAACTTGACTAATGAGTCACAGCTTCACAGTTAATACTGACACCATTGTTGATTTTGACTAATGAGTCAATTCCATTCACAAGTAAGCAAGATATGCTAAGCATTTGTCATGCAATAAATGTCCACATTTAAACACTCAACATGCCTCAATAATAAATATGCATGTCACATATGGGGTGCAGTTTTCTTACCTCTGGTTCGAGCGAGAAATAGTAAAAGAACGACCCTTGAGAATGGTCGACCCTTTGATTCCTTAGTGGTCACCTAGTCATAACCAATTATAACCTCCATTAATGAGAATCAACAATAAGAGGTTCTTGACCTTAACCTCACTCCCCGGACCCCGAATTGTACCCAAACGGTGAGTAGATTCGATCCCGAGTCTTAGGAATTGAAACCCCGAGCCAAAAACCCTCAAAAGTACCTAAAACAGGAATCTAGAAAAGTAGGGTAGCGCTGTAGTGCTACCCCCTAGCGCCCCAGCACCCTTGGCAGAGTAGAATCACTCCCTGGCTAGCGTTGTAGTGCCCAGTGATGGGTGCTGTAGCGCTACAACTAGGGTTTTCAACCCTGGCTTTCCCATCCTTCAACACCACCATTTCCAACTGTGAAAAACCAGCTTCTAAACCTCATTTAAACCCCCAAATGAACCCAAAACCATCTACACATGTCATAGGCATCATAACCCAAGTAACCCTAGCCAAAAACTCCCATCAATTCCCATTATCCAACCTAGATATCCAAGCTGAAATCCAATATAAAAATAGAGCAAACTAGAGTTGTAATGGCTAGAACCTTACCTCAAGCTCAGTTTAGAACCCTCTTCAATGGTGGAATACAATCCTAAGCCCCCAAGTTCCACTTCCTTAGCTTGGTTCCTCAAATTAAGCTCAAAATTGCAATGGAAAAAGAAGAAGAAAAGATGTACGGGAGAGAAGAAAATGGTGCTTTGTTTCTTAAAAGTTCTAGAACCTTCAATGGCTAATATATCCTAAGGGTGAAATGACCTTATTGCCCTTAAGCCTAATTAAAACTCTAAACAACCTCTAAGGGCGAAATCGTCCTTTCCTGCCTATTTTGTTAATCATAATTAACACCCTCCAATTCTTGTTATTCCCAATAATCTATAATACCAATAAATCATATTCCATTACCCTTTAATTCCCAGTAACGTTCTAATCACCAAATTACCCCGAGACTCACCTTGAGCCCCGAACATAATCCCGCTATGCCAAAATCGCTAACTTGCACTCAAATATCATCTCATGCCGAATGGCTCGAAAAAATCCACATTATGATGTGGCCTTAACAATAGTTCACCAAAATGCATGAAAATACACAATTACGCCCTCAACAACCAAATTACCAAAATGCCCCTATGATCAAATGTGGACCCACATACATGCATTTAACATCATATTGTAGTATAATTCACATAAACATGCACAAAATCATTTAATGGCATAATAAATTAATTATGGCCTTCCCAGCCTACTTATCCGACCATTAAATCTCATTAGGGATTTTTGGGCATTACAACTATCCCCTCCTTACAGAAATTTCGTCCTCGAAATTTACCTGAACAGCTCGGGATACTGATTCTCATGTCTGACTCCTGCTCCCAAGTCGCTTCCTCGTCCTTGCTGTTCCTCCACAATACCTTAACCAAAGGTATCATCTTATTCCTGAGGACCTTGTCCTTTCTGTCAAGTATCTGGACTAGCTATTCCTCACAGGAGAGATCTGCCTCAATCTAGGGCTCAGCTTTCCCTTCTTCCAAATCTTCTCACCCCTTTCCATGGCGAGACTCTAAGGAAAACACAGTCTCCCACTTGGAACTCCATGTTCCTGCGCTTGGGATCTGCGTAACTTTTTTGTCTGCTCTGAGAAGCGAGTATCCAAGCTCTAATCTTCTCAATGGCCTCAATTGTCCTCTGAACTGCCTCAGGACCCAAGTATCTCCTTTCCCCTGTCTCATCCCAATGAATGGGAGATCTGCATTTCCTACCATACAACATCTCATAAGGTGCAACTCTAATGGTAGATTGATAACTGTTGTCATAGGAAAAATCTATCAAAGGTAGATACTTACTCCATGATCCACCAAAGTCCAGCACACATGCTTGCAGCATGTCTTCTAATATCTGAATTGTCCTCTCAGATTGTTCATCTATATGAGGATGATAAGAAGTACTGAACTTCAACTGTGTTCCCATGGCCTTTTGTAAACTCCCCCAGAACTTGGAAGTAAAAGTGGGGTCCCAATCTGACACGTTCGACCTCGATGCTCCATGGAGGCACACGATCTCTCTCACATAGAGATCTGCATACTGATCAACTGTATATGTAGTCCTCACTGGCAAGAAGTGAGCTGACTTTGTGTAGCGATCCACAATAACCCAAATAGAATCATGTTGACCAACAATCTTGGGTAACCCCATCGTGAAATCCATCGTGATGTCCTCCCATTTCGACTCTGGGATAACAAGAGGCTGCAATAACCCTGACGGTCTCTGATGCTCAGCCTTGACCTGTTGACATGTCAAGCACTTAGCCACATACTCCACTACATCCCTCTTCATCCCAGGCCACCAATACAACGATCTCACATCCTGATACATCTTTGTGGTGCCTGGATGCAAAGAGTAAGGTGTAGTGTGAGATTCATCCAGAATCTCTCATCTCAGAGTAGTGTCTAATGAAACACATATCCGATCCTTGTACATCAACAAGCCCATCTCAGACACTGTATAATCGCTAGATACTCCAGCCAAAACATCCTCTCTGATCTTGATCAGCTATGGATCATCCAACTGACCCTCCTTGATTCTTTCCAACAGTGTAGACTGTAGCTTAATATTGGCCATCTGGTCCACCAGCAACTCTATACCAGCTCTGGTCATATCATCTACTAACTCTCTGGCTATCAGCCTCGCACTATAAATTTGCCTTGGATCTTTCCGCCTTAAAGCATTAGCTACCATGTTGGCCTTTCCTAGATGATATAGAATCTCACAGTCATAATCTATTACTAACTCCAACCAATGCCTTTGTCTCATATTCAAGTCTTTCTGCATGAAGAAGTACTTTAGGCTCTTGTGATCAGTGTAAATCTCACACTTCTCCCTATAAAGGTAATGCCTCCATACCTTTAATGCAAAGACCATAGCCGCCAACTCTAAATCATGAGTGGGATATCTTTGTTCATACTCCTTCAGCTAACGTGAAGCATAAGCAATCACCTTTCCTGCTTGCATCAAAACACAACCCAAACCATGATGTGAAGCATCACAGTAAATCACAAACTTCTCCTGGTCTATTGGGAGACTCAGAACTGGAGTTGTAATCAACCTCTGCTTCAGTTCCTGGAAGATGTTCTCACACCTGTCTAACCACACAAACTTCTGATTCTTGCGTGTCAACTCAGTCAATGAAGTAGAAATCTTAGAGAACCCTTCCACTAAACGTCTATAATAACCTGCCAATCCAAGGAAACTTCTAACTTCACAAGCATTCTTTGGCCTTGGCCAATCTCTGACTGCCTCGATCTTGGCTGGATTTACTTTAATCCCCTCCATACTGACAATGTGCCCAAGAAAAGATACCTGAGATAACCAGAACTCACATTTCTTGAACTTTGCAAACAGTCTTATGTTCTGACTCTGACTGAGAATAAACCAGAATATCATCGATGAAGACGATCACAAACTGGTCCAGATAATCCTTGAACACCCTGTTCATCAAATCCATGAAAGCAGTTGTGGCATTAGTCAATCCAAAAGACATGACTAAGAACTCATAATGCCCATATCTAGTGCAAAAAGCAGTCTTTGGTATGTCTCCCTCCTTGACCCTTAACTGATGATAACCAGAACGAAAGTCTATCTTTGAGAATACCCTTTTACCTTGCAGCTGATAAAAAAAATCATCTATTCTTTGCAGAGGATACTTGTTCTTAATTGTTAACTTATTCAGTTCTCTATAATCAATGCACATCCTCAGAGAACCATCCTTCTTCTTCACAAAAAGAACTGGTGCACTCCAAGGTGAAAAACTAGGTCTGATAAAACCCAAATCCACTTGCAATTGTACTTTAAATTCTTTCAACTCAGCTGGGGCCATTATGTAAGGTGCTCTAGACACTAGCTCCGTCCCTGGTGCCAGTTCTATCACAAACTCAATCTCTCTGTGTGGTGGCAACCCTGCTAAATCTTTTGGAAACACATCCAGGAATTCATAGGCTAATCTTGTCTCTTCTGGTCTTACCGGCATGACCTGAGTGGTATCCACCACACTGGCTAAGAATCCAATGCAACCTCCTTGCAATAGGTCTCTAGCCTTCAAATTAGAAATCATAGGTATGCGAGGTCCATGCACAGTACCAACAAACACAAAAGGATCCTCACCTTTAGGCTCAAAGGTGCCCATCTTCCTTCTGTAGTCTATGGTTGGCCCATACTTCCCTAACCAATGCATACCCAGAATCATGTCAAAGTTATTCATAACTAATTCTATCATATCCACTGGCAACTGTGTGCCTTCCATGGTCACTGGCAAAGATCTAACCCATCTCCCGGAGACCACCAACTCCTCAGTGGGTACTAAGGTCCCGAACCCCACAGTATAATAATTACATGGTCTACAGAGTCTATCAATAAGTCTACTAGCAACAAAATAGTGTGTAGCACCAGAATCAATCAAAATAGTATAAGGGGTTCCAGCACTAAGAAGCTGACCTGTAACTACTGAGGGTGAAGCCTCAGCCTCTGCTTGTGTCAATGTGAACACTCGAGTTGGGGCTGAGCTATCCGCCTTTCTGGGTTCTTCCTTTCTTGCTTTAGGGAAATCTTTCATAAAATGACCTACTACCCCACATAATAAGCAGACCTTTGCCCTACACTCGCCCAAATGGTGCCTCTTGCACCTAGGGCATTAAGGATTAGTTTTCCAGGCCTCACTGCCACCTTGACGACCCATTGCAATACCACAGGGTTGCCTATCAGGACCTGGAGCTAGGAAGGTGTCAGGAACCTTCCTCTTCTGATCATTGGGGCCTCTACCCCTACCACAACCCACAAATGAAGGACCTGTCCTCCTAAACTCTTTTCTGGCTGCATTGTCTCGTCAGATCTTGTTTTCTGTGCTCTTAGTTGTTAGCGCCTTCTCCACCACCTGTGCATAACCCCAACCACAGTGGTGATATAAACATCCCAGGCTAATCTAGGTTGTAGCCCCTTGAGAAACCTCTCCCTTCTGGTCCCATCAGTGGGCACCAGCTCCATGGTAAACTTTTCCAATCTATCAAACTTCAGGGCATACTCAGACACTGATAAACTCCTCAGCTTTTGTCGCTCTGATGGAATCATTGTGGTATTTCTCATTGAATAGAGTCTGAAACTCTTCCCAACTCAGGGCATTGATATTTCTGGTTTGGGATATAACTTCCCACCAAATTCGGGCATCCTCCCGAAAGATATACGTGGCACAGGCCACCCTCTCATTACCAGTCACCCTCATAAAATAAAGGATGGTGGTAATCATGCTCATCCACTGCTCAGCTTTAGCAGGATCTGCACCGCCTTCAAACAATGGAGGTTGCTGCTTCCTAAACCTTTCATAAAGAGGTTCCCATTTGTTTCTAGTCTCAGGCAGCTGCTCAACTATTGGCACCAATACAGGGGGTGCCTCAGGTACACTGGTCACAATAGGAACCTGCTGTTGTCTCAGGAGGCGGAGTTCTTCTTCCTGCCTCAATATTGTTGTTGCAGGTCATTAAACAACTGCTGCCAGTTATCAGGAACTGGTTATGGAATCTGATTCTGGTCATTCTCCTGACCCTGCCTGCTATTCTAGCCTTGATCTTCCTGGCCAGCCGATGAATCTGTCTTTCTTGGAATCATTATATCACTTATACTGTGCTGAAGTAATCAATGCGGCCAGTTAAGCAGTGATAATCAATCCTCGTGCCGCCTCATGGTCCAAGAACAAGCAGATAATCACCTATTCCACATTTATACAAATATACAAATGGATACAGAATTATAGCATTTAGCATTTAACACATATCAATTGATAATTCACAATGAACAGTACTAATATGTATGTTCCAGCAATATCAGTACTAATTAGCATGTTCTTGTTGATGATGTAGTATTCAAGGCACAGACTTATCAAGGTATCTCATGTAGACAAGTAAAGCATATATACTATATTTAAGCAGTTAAACAAATAACCACATAAATAGTTACCAAATCATGAGTCGAGCTTCTTTTTAGTGGTGAGTGTACATGCCCAACTAGTCTACAGGAACCCTAAACCTTGGAACACTCTGATACCAAGTTGTAACGCCCTGGTTACTCCAACATCGTTACTGTGAGCTTTGAACCTTGCTTAACTTGCTAATCGAGTCATTTGGTTATAAATGTCCATCTAGGCGTTATTAACAGGCTAAGGTGAAAACTGATCAAAAGGAAAGGAAATATTTTATTTATAACAAAAAATTGTTCATGGGCCCATAAAAAATGTTTACAAGTTATTTACAATCCAAATTGGTCATTACAGTACAAAAGTTACAGCCTGCCGACCTAAGCGGCAAAAATAGGGTTAACCCCTAGTTCCTCTGAAAAACTTCTTGGTCGTGGTGGTCAAGCGGCCGCATATGTACACATCACCATCTAAGCTCTCCACTCAAGGTTGGATAAGCTTTTCTTTCCCCTTACCTGCACCACATAGCACCCACGAGACAAGGCTCAGTAAGAAAACTCATTACTGCATGTATATAATATCAAATGATGATCATGATAATCATACAGAGCTTATAGCCCTAAACAAATGAGTGAATATCACTTCAAGGTGTTGATAACCTTGCTAGGGTTTGTAGCCCTAATCAGATGAGTGACTGATGAGTAAGTCACTAGCTTAAACTAGACGAGTAACTGATGAGTAAGTCACTAGCTTAAACAGATGAGTGACTGATGAGTAAGTCACTAACATGGGCTCAGCACCCATAGCCATGTGACGATGCAGTCACCTGGACCTTCTAGCCCTGGCTCTAACTGACTAGTCATGAGACTAGAAAAGCACTTTTAGTTTTCATCAAACTTGAGGTCGGTCTGACATTAATGCTCATGATTTGTCATTCAATGCTGATGTCGATTAGATCTAATCCCTTCGGCTTGTGTTAAACACGCCAAGACCGTTCTTGACTTACGAGTCAATACCATATGACCATTGCTCAGTACTACTGCCGAACTTGACTAATGAGTCATAGCTTCATAGTTAATACTGAGACCATTGCCAATTCTGACTAATGAGGCAGTTCCATTCACAAGTAAGCAAGATTTGCTAAGCATTTGTTATGAAAATCACCTAGTCATAACCAATTATAACCTCCATTAATGAAAATCAACAATAAATGTTTCTTGACCTAAACCTCACTCCCGGGACCCCGAATTGTACCCAAACGGTGAGTAGATTTGATCCCGAGCCTTAGGAATTAAAACCCTAAGCCAAACACCATCGATAGTGCCTAAAACAAGAATCTGGAAAAGCAGGGTAGCATTGTAACGCTACCCCCCTAGCGCCCCAGCACCCTTGGCAGAGCAGAATCACTCACTGGCTAGCGCTGTAGCGCTACAACTAGGATTTTCTACCCTGGTTTTCCATTCCCTTGACATCACCATTTCCAACCTAAAAAACCAGCTTCCAAACCTCATTTAAACCCCCAAATGAACCCAAAAACCATCTACACATGACCTAGGCATCATAACCCAAGTAACCCTAGCCAAAAGCTCCCATCAATTCCCATTATCCAACCTAGAAATCCAAGCTGAAATCCAATATAAAAACAGAGCAAACTAGATTTGTAATGGCTAGAACCTTACCTCAAGCTTAGTTTAGAACCCTCTTCAATGGTGGAATACAATCCAAAGCCCTCAAGGTTCACTTCCTTAGCTTGGTTCCTCAAATTAAGCTTTAAATTTCAAAGGAAAAAGGAGAAGAATAGATGTACGGGAGAGAAGAAAATGGTGCTCTATTTCTTGCAAGTTCTACAGCCTTCAATTGCTAATATATCCTAAGGGTGAAAAGACCTTATTGCCCCTAAGCCTAATTAAAACTCTAAACAACCTCTAAGGGAAAAATCATCCTTTCCTGCCTATTTCGTTAATCATAATTAACACCCTCCAAAAACAGTTATTTCCGATATTCTCAAATACCAATAAATTATATTCCCTTACCCTTTAATTCACGGTAACGTTTTAATCACCAAATTACCCCTAGACTCACCTTGAGCCCCGAACATAATCCCGCTATGCCGAAATCGCTAACTTGCACTCAAAGATTTTCTCATGTCGAATGGCTCGAACAAATCCACATTATGATGTGGCCTCAACAATAGTTCACCAACATGCATGAAAATACACAATTACGCCCTCAATAGCCAAATTACCAAAATGCCCCTATGATAAAATGTGGACCCACATACATGCATTTAACATCATATTATAATATAATTCACATAAACATGCACATAATCATTTAATGGCATAATAAATTAATTATGGCCCTCTTAACCTACTTATCCAACAATTAAACCTCATTAGGGATTTTGGGGCATTACAGAATGTATTCAGATCTTGAGTCTCCGTAATTGTGCATGATTATGATTATGCTTGCAATTATTTATTAAGCATGTTGAATGCCTTATATATGGATATTTGACATATGATATATGTCTATTTGTATTACCTCATTGAGAAAGCACTAACTTATTAGTTAGAAACAGTAATGGCGTTTAGTACTCGACATGCAGCTTTGACTTATCATTCATGATCGAAAATAGTAATGAGTGCTGGTCGTATGGAATTGACTTATGAGTCAAGAATGACATTAGCGTTCTAATTGCAAGCCGAAATGATTAGATCTAATCAACATGAGAATGAAATGCTTGACCGACCTATTGGTTGACAAAAAACTAAAACACTTGGATAGCCTAAGGCCAGTTACTTAGAGCCAGGGCTAAAAGGCTCAGGTGACTAACATGTCACATGGGTTAGGGCGCAGGACCCCAGAGAGACTTATTTGTCGTCTATTCACATGGGTTAGGGCACAAGATCCCAGAGAGACTTATTAGTCATCTATTCAGGGTGTAGTTCCCCAGAGAGACCTATTAGTCATCTATTCAGGGCGCAGTTTCCCTGAGAGACTTATTAGTCATCTATTCAGGGTGTAGTTCCCCAGGGAGACTTATTAGTCATCTACACAGGGCATATGACTCCATAAAAATTTATTTGTACTTGCCTGCATGCTTGAATATGGTTATTACTGCTAGACATTCTTATTATGATTTGATGACATATTATTAACAATTTATGAGCATGTGTTTGAGTTTTTTTTGCTGAGCTTTGGCTCACGGGTGCTATGTGGTGCAGGTAAAGGTAAAATAAAGCTGGACCATCCTTGATTTGGAGAGCTTAGGTGACGATGTGTATAGATGTAGCTGCTCGACCACAACGGCCGAGGGTTTAAAGAGGAACTAGGGTTAAACCCTGTACGCCCTAAATATCCACGGGCTATTAGTGAGCTGAGATAAGGCATAATTATATCAACCACGTGGAAGACACCTACCCGGAGCTGCTGAAACAAGGTTCTACCTCCTTAGCTTGAGGTAACCAGAGGCTTAGTGAGATTACTAAGGAGTCGGGTCAGAAGTATGGACACCACGAGCTGAGACTACATCTAGCTCGAGATAGGAGCTTGAGTTGGCACCTCTGACCTTTTATAAAGTCAACCACGCAATGTAAACGTGCATATATCAGACATCACATGTATACTCCATTCCTGAATTCTCGGACACGCAGCATAAACATGCGTGTTCAGGCCCCCACACTGGGTTGGGCCATGCGGCCCATTATCCCCTTACCTATTAATTAGACCACACTTCAATGTTAGGTTTTAGGAATTAATCATGAATGTCACAGAAGTGACATGATGGGTAAGAAGGTCACGGGATGACCTCCCTTGCCAACACCCAGGTGCCCTCTTCCTATAAATATGGAGACCCTGGGAGTTGCAAAGGGTTGGATTCTATTTTCTAAAGAAATACCCTGTAAGGAATATCAGAGATATATCAATAATATTGGCTGGTGGACTAGAAGGATTTTAACCTTTGAACCACATAAAAAAGTATTAGAGTTATAATTTTACTAAGAGATCATTCATCTATTATGGTTCATTACTTAGCACTAACCCCTCTCCTCATTCATATAATTATCTGTTGCCGAAGAACCGCGTCAACAAACTCTATTTTGCCGCTTAAGTCAGCTGGTTGTAACTCTTTATTCTAATTAACCTTTAAAATGTATTTTGGGATCCCAATGTATATAGTAAACATTTTAGTGAAACGTTTGACCAAATTTTTTAACCCTAAACCGTTAATTACATTTAGTTACACGATTATGACCAAATGACTCGGTTAGCGAGTTTAGCATTATTTAAAATACACAGCGTAATAGTCCCTGGGTAGTAGGGTGTTACAACTTGGTATCAGAGCGAGCCAAGGTTAAGGGTTCCTGTAGACAAGCTGGGTATATACACTCGTCACTAAAGACAAGCTTCACTCAGAGTATGGTAACTATTTATGTGGTTATGTGCTTAACTGCTTAAATAGAATGTAAATGCTTTACCTGCATGCCTTATTAGGGAGCATGAGAATCTATTAGGGCTTAGCCCTTGATTATTGATATGATTATGTGATTATATGAATGTGTTATTGCATGCTGGGGATGAGAGCATGGCATGTATGCTGGAAGAGCAGGGGTTATGAATTGATGCATGAATGTTGTAGGCATGTATTTTGGTACCGTAGTGGTATATGAATGTGGTGTTGTGTGATTTTTCCCATGAAGGAGGACTTTTGAATATGCTCATCATGTTTAATGGGTCAAATTATTGACTGCAGATTCAATAAGAGGTTATGTACCCAAGGCAGTTAATGAGACCTGATGGTAGTTATTCCGAGGCTGGGAATTACAGCCAGGGCCTGAGTTCTTCACCTGCCCCTTAGAATTTTCAGCACGTGTTTATAGATATAAAATTAAGATTGTAGAGGCAAGAGGAAAGAGATCAGGTGTTTAAAACAATAGCAGGTTCTGTTAGGGAAAACCTCTTCCTTTGCTATGCTAGGAGTGGCACCAGTATTGGCTCAGCCTAGGGTTGAGAACTGGTGGGAATTTCTTTGTGGTAAATTCTAGGAATATTACCCTCTAGTATTTTAGGGAGGCCTAGATCCATTTAGAGCTAAGCAATGGATGGGCTTGATTAGTTCCATCCTCAATAGTATGGGGGTTGTAGGTCACGATAGGGTGATCTGTGCTACATATGTATTGCGGGAAGATGCCCGGACGTGGTGGGAAGTGGTATCCCAGACACGAGATACAGCTGTGATGGACTGGAAAGAATTTAGGCAGCTGTTTAATGAGAGATATTACTGTGATGTAGTTAAGACTACTAAGACAAATGAGTTTCTAAACCTGGTTCTGGGAAATGCAACAGTAATAGAGTATGTTAATAGATTCGATGGATTGGCCAAGTTTTCTTTTGATATGGTACCCATGGATGTAGCTCGGAAGGAAAGGTTTATCCAGGGATTGAATCGCAGAATAGCTCAAGGCATTAGAGTCGCCCCAGTACATGAAATCTCTACGTACACTCAGGTGGTAGGAAAGGCTCTTGTTGTTGAGAGCACAGGAAATGAGAGTGCCAGAGAGCACCGAGCTCTGATAGTGATACCTCTATTTATTGGATCAGGCAAGGATAAGGATTGAAAATTTTACCCAAAATGCACTTGGTGTAAGAGGCATCATCTGAAGGAATGCTGAGCAAAGGCATGTTTCTTTTGTAGAATGGTTGGGCACCTCATTAAGGATTTCCCAAGACTGTGAACAGATGAGCAAAAAGGGGCGGACAACTTGACTCTAGCTCGAGTGTTAGTTCTAACGCAGCCAGAGTCAAAGGCTGAGATTGAGACTGAGGCTGGTTACTAAGTAGTGGTAGTTCAGCTTCCTAGTTCTCATTTATTTTTGTATTATGCTGACTAGTTTTGGTGCCATTTTGTTCTTTTATTTGTTGCATTTATAGAAATAAATAGACTTGATATGCAGGTTACATGGTTATGTTGCGATGATTATGTGATACTCTATTGGTAATTTTAAGAGATGGGTTAGTTTATGGTGAGAAGGACTCATCAGTTGATTTGATAGAGTTGGTTATGACTGTCTTCGATATGATCCTAGATATAGGTAGGTTAAACAAGTTTGGGGCAATAATAGATTGCAAGGAAAGGATAGTAACCTTTGGGCTTGAAGGTGAGAAACCCTTGTATGTGTTGGCACAGTGCATGGACCCCGTATGCTTATGACATATATACTTAGTGCTAGAGATCTAGTGTAGGAGGATGCACATGACTCTTAGCTAGTGTGGTGGATACCACTCAGGTCGTGCCAGTGGGACTAGGACAGACTGGATTAGTCTGTGAGTTTTTGGTAGTGTTTTCAGGGGATTTTCCAGGTTACCTTTACAAAAAGAGATCGAATGATGATTATGTTGGTGCTAGAGATGGAACCAGGTCTATGGCACTGTATTGAACGACTTCTGCAGAGCTTTAAGAACTAAAGGTTTAGTGTTTGAGTAAGACAATATTCTTTAAGGTGGATCTTTGATCTGGTTATTACCAGCTGAAGATCAGGGGGGAGGATATGCAGAAGATTGCCTTTTAAATAAGATAAGAGCACTGGGAGTGCTGAGTTATGTTTTGTGGATTTGATTAATGCCGAGTTATTTTGATAGATTACATGAATAGAGTATTCAAAGATGATCTAAATTGGATTTGAGATTGTCTTGATTGACGATATTATGGTATACTCTTAGTTGGAGATTGGCCAAGGCCAGGGAACGCCTCAGAGGATAGGAGTTTCCTTGGATGAGTAGGATTTTACATGGGTTTTGTGAAAGAATTCTCAAGTATTACTATCTCATTGATAGCAAAGGTGTGAAAGAATTCTCAAGTATTACTATCTCATTGACAGCAAAGGTGATTGCCTAAGCAACATGTTTACTAAAGATTATGCGGTGACAAGTATGATTTTACGGTGGTATAGGGATCAAACTTGGAATCCAATGGACACTAAAATCAAATGGGAGGTTCTGGATGAATCTCATACTACCTCTTATTCTCTTCATCCAGGCATCATGAAGATGTATCAGGATCCAAAAGCGTTATATTGGTCAAGACTGAATACGTGGCAAAGTTCTTAACCTGTTAGCAGGTCAAGACAAAGTATCAGAAAAACCAGAAAGGCCATAAAAGCCTTTGTGTATTCCATAGTAGAAGTAAGGAAGCATCAAGATGGATTTTGCAGTGGGGTTGCCCAGGATAGTGGGCCAGCAGGATTCGGTTTTGGTCAATTTGGACAAGTATACAAAGTCAGCTCACTTTTATCAGTAAGGATGAGTAATACAATTGATCAATATGTAGGTCTCTTTGTGAGAGGGATAGTATGCCTTCATGGAATTCGAGGTCTAAACTTATTAGATGATGACCCTGCTTTTACTTCCAAGTTTTGGGGAAAGTTGCGGAAGGTGATGAGTATACAATTAGAATTTAGTACAGTTTATCATCCTCAGATTGATGGTAAATCAGAGGGAGTTATCCATTTATTGGAATGGGCACCTTATGAGATGTTGTATAGTAGGAAATGTATATCACCCATTCACTGGGATGAGATGGGTGAGATGTTATATTTGGGTCCTGAGGTAGTTTAGAGGACCATTGAGGCTATTGAAAAGGTTAGAGCTCGGATGCTCACTTCTTAGAGTGAATGGAAAAGTTATGCTAAGTTGAAGTGCAGGAACATGGAGTTCCAAGTGGAAGACTGTATCTTCCTTAGAATGTCACCATGAAAAGGGGTGAAGAGATAAGGGCAAGTTGAGCCCTAGATTAGTAGGACCATTGGAAATCCTGGATGGGATCGGTCAAGTTGCCTATGGATTGGCTTTAGCTTTGGCATAGTCAACCGTATACAATGTATTTCATATTTCCATGTTGAGAAAACATGTGCTAGACGAGACTCATGTGTTGAGTTATGAGGATTTGGAATTAGAGGCTAAGTTATCCAGTGAGGAATAGCTAGTCCAGATATGAGACAAAAAGAACAAAGTTCGGAGGAACAAAGCTATACATTGGGTTAAGGTATTATACAGAAACAGTAAGGTCGAGGGAGCCACCTGGAAACTGGGATCAGATATGCAGAATTTATATTCTGGGCTATTCAAATAAAATTTCAAGGAAAAAATTTTTGTAAGGAGGGGATAGTTGTAACATCCCAAATTTCCTAGTAAGGCTTGGGCCCTTGATTAAGGGGCCAGGATGGAAAATTATGGAATTATGTGATTATGTGATATTTATGTGCATCATTATGTGATTATGTGAGCTATATTATAATATGACTTGATATGCATGTTTAGGTTTATTAAATATGAATGTGAGTCCATTTTTGTTCAATTGGGCAATTTTCATAATTTGGCCCGTTTTGGGAATATTTGGCATATATGTGATATATGTGTGTGTGAGACCACATTATTATGTGAGTATGTTTGGGTTACTCGGCACGAGACGATCCTAGAAAGCAAGCTAGTGGGAAAGTCACAATGGGACCCATACTTGACTCGGAGTGAGTTAAGGGAATTTTGGGTATTTAACACATTACTGGGATATTGGGTAATGGGAATGATTATTTGGTGATAGATTTGGAGTTAGTGAGACCAGGAGGGAATTCTGGGAATTTTGACTATTTTACCCCGGGGGGCGTTTTTGGGACCTTGAGCATTAGGATTTGCTTGAGGTTACTTAAGCTCGAAGTAACCTATTAGAATTATAAAAGAACGCTCATAACGTTACTTAAACGGAGAAAATGGATGGGTTCGTTGTCAAGTCGTGACCTTGTTCTTGCAAGTCGTGACCTGTGTGAAGCCAGAGCCAAGAGGTGTCTGCCTGGGGGGCACACCACAACTCAAGAGGGCCAAGTCGTGGCCCGCATCCAGAAGCCCAGGCAGAGGGCTCTCTATCAAGGAGGCAAGTCGCGACCCTCAGGGCCAAGTCGCGACCCGCCTGTGCATTTTTGGCCAGATTTGGTTTTTAATAATTGGAACTTAACTCTAAAGGCTCGGGATCATTCCTACTCCCTAGTTGGGTAGGATTCGACGTCCCGGAGGCTAGGACTCGGTCCAGAAGTATGTATTTACTCATTTTTTATGGGATTTTATATTATGGTTGTGATTAGGTCATCGCTGGGGGCTTGGAAACAGGATCGTGCTTGAGGGTCGTTTATTGGTAACCTGTGCTTGGACCAAAGGTAAGAAAACTGCACCTAGTATGTGATGCATGTGATACACGTGGTTATGGCATGGCATGAATGTTGATTATGGAATGTATTCAGAGCTTTAGTCTCTATAATTGTGCATGATTATGATTATGCTTGCGATTATTGATTAAGCATGTTGAATGCCTTATATATGGATATTTGACATATGATATATGTCTGTTTGCATTACCTCATTGAGAAAGTACCGACTTATTAGTCAGAAACAACAATGGTGTTTAGTACTTCTCATGAAGCTCTGACTTATCAGTCATGATCGACAATAGTACTGAGTATTGGTCGTATGGAATTGACTTATGAGTCAAGAATGACATTAGCATCCTGACCGCAAGCCAAAATGATTAGATCTAATCAACATGAGAATGAAATGCTTAACCGACCTATTGGTCGAAGAAAAACTAAAGCGCTTGGCTAGCCTAAGGCTATTTACTTAGAGCCAGGGCTAAAAGGCTTAGGTGGCTGATATGTCACATGCTTAGGGCGCAGAACCCTAGAGAGACTTATTAGTCATCTATTTAGGGCGCAGTTCCCCAGCAAGACTTATTAGTCATCTATTCAGGGTGCAGTTCCCCAGAGAGACTTATTAGTCCTCTATTCAGGGCGCAGTTCCCCAGAGAGACTTATTAGTCATCTATTCAGGGCGCAGTTCCCCAGAGAGACTTATTAGTCATCTATTCAGGGCCCAGTTCCCCAGAGAAACTTATTAGTCATCAATGCAGGGCGCAGGACTCCATAAACTTTTATTTGTACTAGCTTGCATGCTTGAATATGGTTATTATTGCTAGGCATGCTTATTATGATTTGATGACATATTATTAACTACCTATGAGCATGTGTTTGAGTTTTCTTGTTGAGCTTCGACTCACGGGTGCTATGTGGAGCAGGTAAAGGTAAAAGAAAGCTAGATCGTCCTTGAGTTGGAGAGCTTAGGTGACGATGTGTACATATGCAGCTGCTTGACCACCACAGCCGATGGTTTAAAGAGGAACTAGGGTTAAACCTTATTTTGTCGCTTAGGTCAGCTGGTTGTAACTCTTTTATTGTAATTAACCTTTAAAATGTATTTTGGGATCCCAATGTATATAGTAAAAAATTTAGTGAAACGTTGTACCTTGGACCAAAATTTTTAACCCTGAACCGTTAATCACATTTAGTTACACGATGATGGACAAATGACTCGGTTAGCGAGTTTAGCACTGTTTAAAATACACAGCGTAACAATCCCTAGGTAGTAATTCATTATACTTTAGGCCTTGATATTTGAGGAATAGCCTACAAAAGCACACTTAACGGCCCTTGGACCCAACTTGCTCCTTTTAGGCTCCATTCTCTTGCAATAAGCAAGGCACCCCTACACTTTGAGAAAGCATAAGTTAGGCTTCTTTCCACTCCATAACTCATATGGAGACACATTGTTCTTTTCATAGGAATTCGATTCAATATATGACACGCAACAAGCAAAGCTTCACCCCTCAAATTATAACACAATTTAGCATGTAAAAGCATAGAGTTAATCATCTCAAGATAAGTCATATTCTTTCTTTCAACTATCCCATTTTGTTGTGGAATGTATGGTGCAATGCATTCATGTATAATGTCACGTTGTTCACAAAACACATTGATATCATTTGAAAATTATTCACCACCTTTATCACTTCTATGAGTCATTACTTTCCTTTCCAATAGATTTTCTACTTCAACTTTATTGATTTTAAATACATAAAATGACTCATCCTTACTCTTAAGCAAATACACATAAGTATACCTAGAGAAATCATCTTTAAAAATCATGAAGTATCCATTTCCTCCTCTAGTCAACATGCCATTCAATTCACATAAATCACTATGTATTAAATCTAGCAAGTTTGAACATCTATCAATACTTGGAAAAAGTTTCTTTACCACTTTAGATTTAACACATAATCCTCATTTATCATGCTCATTCACATCACAATTAAGCTATCCATATTTAATAACTCTTTTAATAGTGCTATAATATATATGAGCAAGTCTATTATGCCACAAGGTAATATAACTAGAATTAATCGCATTACAAGATTTAGATGTCATATTATTATTGTCACTATCAAGAGCACAAAGTTTGATCATCCCATCACATGAATAACCATTTCCCACAAAATTGCCCAATTTAGTCGAAATGAGTTTACCGAATTCAAACTCCATTTTGATACTAGGTTTACTCAATAGACTTCCACTCATAATGTTTCTAGTCATATCGGAAACATAGAGAACTTTAGTTAGGGTTACTTTCTTTCCATTAGTGAAGAACATATCAATGCAGCCCCTTCTAAGTACCTTTGATTTTTTTCATTTATCATTTGGACTTCAAGTCCCTCCTTTGCACTTTTAAAGGTTTTGAAAAGAGTTTTATCATAGTTTGTGTTGACGACCTTTTTCGTCAACTAAAAACAAGAGCAAATAAGCAAATGTATAATTTAGCAAGGAAACAGGAACCAAGATTTTTAAGTTGTTTAGCAGTTAAAATCTGCCTACGTCCACGAGTCACTTTTATAAGATTTGTGTTCAAGCTTTTTTAGAGCAATTTCACATAGACTTTCTTAGTACAAAATAATGTGTGTTTAGAAATGACTATTCTCAAACTATTTATAGGCCTGGTTACAAGAATCCTCCCTTAATCTTAGGGTTATCGTGTTACTCATCTCAAGTTTTAGTTAGGACAACAAATCCCGTAGTTTAAATACAATTAATCATATTTATTGTAAATAAATATCCCTAAACAATAGGGTTGATTACACAGTTTGAACTAAATCTCCTGATTATATGGATTTCCTAATAGCATCTCTGTGTATTAATTTAACACGTCTTCGAGCTTGAATATTGATGCAACGTGCTTTTGAGGCACATTAGCTTCGAGCTCATCGTTCCATTTGTCGCTACCTCCTTGCTTGATTGGTCTTTCAAACTCATCTTTTGGAGGAGACTCTTGTTGCCTTCAAGCCTGCAACTCATGCTTGAGTGCAAGTCACATAGCTTTGGAACTTCACGTATATTTGTACAAGTATAACATTAATACTTATTAAATATGAGCTTACACCTTATGAGCCTACATTTCGAGGCTGTTTATTTATTCTTGAAATTTGGGTGTAACATTTTGCCCCCTCAAAAGTGTTGGTTCGAATCCTATGAGAATGAAACTTTTGAACTTCACTTTCGAAAAATGTGCCCACCTACCACACTCGAGTGTGGGCACGTGTCAACATAGGGATGGATGCTAAGAGTACTTGAGTACTCTCTTTCTGCACACGTTCTTTCCTATTCCCCTTTTTTCTCGCCTGTTCTCGAGATTAAACGTGGCACGTTTGATCACATTCTAACCCGAATTAAGGGCTCATATTCCCCTTTGAATGCCACATTTTTCCTATTTAAAATCCTTATTTCATGTCTTCCACTTCACTTTTACAATTTCAGTTTTCAGAAGAGAGAACATGAACTAGAGCTCTCAAGGCCTCACATGTTCTCCAAACCAAAAAAGCAAAGCAAGCTTGGTTCATTTGGTTCTATCGCCTCATTTCTACTTCCGATCTTCCAATCCACGGTCTCTTCATTCCCAAGATCGACTTTGTGTAAGTTTTTAGAACCTTGCTTATTTTTTTATACGGTTTTTTTCGTTTCCATGCATGAAAATACTTTCCTGGTTGACATTTTTACTATATGTAGAAGTTTTTTTATTCATAGGGTGCATAATCTTGACAAGCAGAGACCTATTTGGGCAAAAAATTGGTAAAGAGTTGGTAAAAATGGCTTCTTTTCTAAGTCATAGGGTAATAGGACATATGTTTCATGTAGTGTAAGGAATAGGGTTTTGAATTAGGGTTTTAATGCACATAACCTGATGATATCCCCTTTTTGGGTAACTGCCCATTTATTCCTAGAAATCTGAGATACCCAAATTGGAAGTAACCGTCCCACTCTCGCGTGGATCTACTCTCGGTGCCTCGAGCTTATAACAACTCGGTTACGGCATTCGATTAGTCTTGCTATTTTGAGTCTTCGGGCACCATTTACTCTATCTCATTTATCTCCAACTTGCAAGCTCAAGTTATCAGGATTTTTTCTTTCTATTTTCTCTAACTGATAAGCCCTCACCCATTCTTTCTTGTTAGATGATGCATTCTTCAAAGAATCGGTGGGGGCCTGAGCTTGCAATCCATTACCACCCACCGTCTCCTCAAGTTGATTCTCCATATACTAAGAATCAACGTGTAATGCCCCGAATTCTCTGATGTATTTTACGGCGTGAACAGTAGGCCGGGAGGGCCATACTTGCTTAATTATGTTATTAATTGATTAAATGCATGTATATGTTGATTATATTACGATCTGATGTGAAATGCATGCATGTGAGTCCATATTTTTATCCACAGGGGTGTGATGGTAATTTGGCCCGTTGAGGGTAAATGAATTATTTATTCACATGTTGATGATATATCTTGAGACCACATTATGATGTGGGTTTGTTCGAGCCATTTGGCATGAGACGATCAAGGAATGTTAATTATCGGTTTGGTCATAACAGGCTTAAGCTCGGGGCTCGGGGTGAGTCTCGGGGTATTTTAATGATTAGAGTGTTACCGGGCATTAAAGGGTAACGGGATGTGAAATATTGGTGTTTGAGAATATTGAGATTAGCGGGAATTGGGAAGCGTTAATTATCATTAACGGTGTAGGTGGAAAATGTCAAAAATTTCCCTTGAGTGGTTTTAGAAGCTTTATTATGCCTAGGGGTATAATGGTCTTTTGGTATTTGGATATATATATGATGTATGGGTGGCTGTGAAATAGAACCCAAAACAGAGTTTGCTTCATCTTCTCCTTCCCGTACATTCATCTCCATAGTTTCTCTTCTTTGGGATTTTGAGCTCAAGTGTGGAGCTAAGCTAGGAAATCAAGGGGCTAAGGTTGTGGTTTTAGTTCAGTCATTGGAGAGGGTTCAATACCAAGTTTGAGGTAAGCTTTGATCATTACTTTTCTGGTTTTGCCCTGTTTTAATGATAAGTTTCAGCTTGTGTTTTTAGGGAGGATTGTTGGAATTGATGGAGGTTTTAGGGGGTTGTCTTGGGTTATGATGAGGGAGAGTTTTGAGTGTTGTTTAGGGGTTTAAATGGGTGTTTGAGAGAGGTTTGGGTGGTGTTTAAGTTGGGTTTGAAGGGTTGGTTCTAAGTGAAATCGTAGAGGAAGAAAAACAGGGGTTTTGGCTGAACTGGGCGTTGCGCCGCGGCATGGCCAGGGTGAGCCGCGGCCCTTGGTGAAGGCTGGGTTTAGGCGACTCTGTTTGAGGGGCGGGCCGCGGCATGGCCAAGGAGGGCCGCGGCTCTTGAGGCATTTTTGGGCAAAGTGAGCTTTTAAGCATGGGGATTCAAGCCTAAGGCCTCGGGATTGAACCTACTACCCGTTTGGGTAGTGTTTGAGGTCCCGGAGGTTAGGTTTTGGTTTGGGAACCTTTTATTATTCATTTTATTGATGGAATCCCATAATTTGGTTATGACCAGGTAACCGCTAAAGGACCAAAACATCGGTCGTTCTCAGGGTCACTCTTTTATTTGTTCTTGCTCGAACCGGAGGTAAGAAAACTGCACCCCAAGTGTGACATGCATGGATGTTTGTGAGGCATGTTGGTTATGTAATATGGACATGGTTTGAACATGGAATGCTTAGGATATGTTGTTCATTTGAGCATAGCACTGACTAATTAGTCAGGTTTGGGAAAGGGGCTAGTATCAACTGTGAAGCTGTGACTGATTAGTCAGGTTCGGCAGTGGTACTGGGCACTGGTCACGTTGCACTGACTTGTCAGTCAGAATTGGCAAAGGTGTTAGTGTCAGCTGTGAAGCTGTGACTTATTAGTCAAGTTCGGCGGTGATACTAGACACTGGTCACTTAGCGCTGACTTATTAGTCAAGGATGGACTTAGCGTGGTTCACGCAAGCCAATGGAGATTAGATCTAATCGATTATTAGCATTGAATGACTCAAGGAGCATTAATTCCTGACCGACCCTGAGGGTCGATGAACAAACAGAGCTTGGAGGCTAGTGGCTTACATAACAGCCACTCTCCCGCTAGAAAAGAGAGCTTGGAGGCTAGTGGCTTACTTAACAGCCACTCTCCCGCTAAAATCATGTGATGTTCATTTGCTTTCTAAAAGCTTTATGTTCAGTATGATTATAATGATAATCATTTGATAATGTTATTGAAAAATGTTATGTTTTCTTGCTGGGCCTTGGCTCATGGGTGCTATGTGGTGCAGGTAAAGGGAAAGAAAAGCTCACCTAGCCTTGAGTGGAGAGCTGATGTGGTGGTGTGTACATATGCGGCCGCTTGACTGCCACAGTCATGGTGTTCTCAGAGGAACTAGGGGGTTTACCCTATTTTTGCCGCTTAGGTCGGCGAGATTGTAAATTTAAAACTGTAATGACCATTTTGTACTGAGAACCACTTGTAAATGTTTTGTTTAGCTCTGCAGAGCAGTTTGTAATAAAAATCTCCATTTCCTTTTTATTGGTTTTATGCCTTAACCTGTTAATTACACTTAGAGCACGTTTTTGACCAAAGGACTCAGGTAGTGAGTCAAATTTCTGGTCCACCATTCACCGTAACTATTCTGGGGTAGCCAGGGCGTTACACAACGGTTGATTCAGGAGCACGAAGATCGCCTTAAATGGGAAGACATCGAAGCCCATTTCCAACGTCAAATTATCGAGGTTGAAGAGGGAAAAAGAAGGAGACTATGGTTTGTCGTGTATCCTGACCTAGACCTCGAGGTTCATCCAATTCCTTTAGATCCCAAGTGTAGGGTTACTGTAGCATTTCCCCCAGGCAAGGCTCTTTCATATTTATAGAGGGTACATCAAACCATCCAGCCAGTCAAACAGCCCCTGAAGTTTGTTCTACCTCTGTAGCACCCACATTATTTTGATATAATATAGCCAATAATCACATGATTGCATTGCACTACATATCATACAATATGTATAGTTTGAGCATATGCATATTCTTATAAGTGTTTTCATGTATAAGTATAAAAGTTGTGTATATGATGTCTATGTGTATGTTCAACATTATTAACCTTGTGGCATTTGAGTTGTCTTTTATGAGTGTTTGATGTGCTCAAGATATAAGAAAGGATGAAAAATATGGACAAGGCATGAAATCAAGTGAGAAAAGTGAGATATAGAAGGCAAAAGATGTTAAGCAGTGAAAAATAGTACAATGTCGATTACTAGTATTTTGGTGTAAAATTGAGTATTAGTGGATTTACCAAATATAATTTAGGTATGATTAATGTCTCATTGATGAAGTAAAAATGGTTTTAGAACCATTAGATCAAGTCTTGATGGGAGGTATACATAATCAATGGTGTTGATGCAAAGTCAAAATGAGCTTAGCATAAGTGCGCTACGCTCAATCAGGTAAGCATAACTATTGGGTATGAACACATATGGACCTAAGGTTTGGTGTGAGTGTTTCACACATAAGGAGAATAGTCCTAGTAGATGATTAAGTCAAAATTATTGAAGTGATAAGGTTTTCATAAGTCAAAAAGTCAAATGATAATGTGAAAGGTGTCAAATTTTAATACAATTTTAGGCTAAATCATTGAAAATAAAGGATTGTCATCAGCCTTATCACTTTCCACGACCAAGACTCTGAAAAACAGAGAGAAAAGAAAACCAAAAAAAATTATTTGTTGGCTTGAAGAGATTCTAAGGAGATCCAAGTGAAATCAAAGCCAAAGAAGTGGATTAAGCTTAGTTCTGGCATTTTGATGGTAAGTTCTTGTACTTGGAAGATAAACAACGTTTTTGAATTTTGCTGAGAGATTATCTACAGTGTTTTATCTTTTTTAAGATATTTCTTGGTGGTTTCCAAGTGGTTTGAGGTTTAGAAAAGCTATAAGAGATTGTTTTCGCTGAAAAGTTGCTCGATAAGTGAAATTTTGTGTTTTATGAGGTTTTTGTGGTTCTTGGAGTACAAATTGATTTTTGATTATTTGATTGAGTTTATAAGAGGGTAGATATGTTTATAAATATTTGAATAGACGTGGAGAATCATTTAGTTTGGGTGATGATTTTAAAAATTAGAATTTTATCAAAATCGGTATATGATAACTTTGTGAAGAATTATGTTGGTATTTGGGATATATGGTTATGGCAGGTTATTTGATGTTGATTACTGATATATTTGGGGATAGCTAAAATTAAGGAGAAGCTCTGTCAAAATTTCTCCAAGTGTCTAAGATAAATTTAACGCTCGATCTAAGTGGTTGAAGGCATTTTAGGCATGATTTGGATATGAAATTTGATATAATGTTTTATGGATATTTTAAATGATAGTTCAATGCCTTTCTACCATCATTATGATGTGAAATTCATGCCATTGTCAGGATAAGAACATCAACACCTAAGACACTGCTTGTTACACGGTGAAATATATTTTGGACAGAAGGTAAGTAAAGTAATCAACTGCAACACAAGAATAACATGTTATGTGAAAGTATGCATTATATGTGTAAATATGGAATTTTTTCCTTGTGAATTCTATTCACAAGTGAAGCTCTATGTTACGAGACGTCCTGAAAGGGCATCACATGATGGTGAAGGAGTTGGGGTAAGAGAGTCACCCTCACTAGGCGAGGGACTTTGGCCACTCGCCGATCCAAACTTCACCCTCGCTATGCGAGGGCCCCTAGCTGGCCATCCTCGTGCGCCCCATTCCAGCAGGCATCAAGCCTCGTCCACACTCGGAGGAAGAGCGTCAGCCTCGCTATGCGAGGGACCCTCGCTATGCGAGGGTTAGGGCTATGTGGAGGTGTCCGTGCTCCTAGCCTCGCGACGCCGCACCTCGGAGGAAGAACATCAGCCTCGCTATGCGAGGGTGAGGGCTGCGTTGAGGTATCCGTGTTCCTAGCCTCGCGACGCTATGCTCGGAAGGAGAAGAGGCAGCCTCGCCATGCGAGGGACCCTCGCTATGCGAGGGTGAGGGGTGTGTTGAGGTACCCGTGCTCCTAGCCTCGTGTCTATGCGATCCGCATAGGCCGGCCCTGACCCTCGGCACCTCGACTTCTCAAGAGCCTCCTTGGCACAGGCATGGGATCACTTAGGGGAATCTTGTTGATAGGCCAAACGAACGTGGAGCATTTAACGGGAATTGATGAGGACCACCGAGTACGGAACACGTGCGCTGACACGGGGTGTACGGTTATGGAGAGAACAGAGGCACGACCCTATGATCTGCGTCTGAGGAGTGGTGGCGGTACGGACCTGTACGAAGAGTGGTGAGACCACTGGGACACCCTCGACCATGCGCCAGAGCCGACAGTACTATGTCCAAGGCCACGACTCTGACACCATCAGGGTAGACACCACTACGCCCTGAGCCACTACTTTATCAGAGTACCTATGTACGTCCCAGTGGTCTGGGACTCGTTTGTATCCTGGGCCAATAGAGCCTCCCCTATAAATAGGCTCCAACCCCTCAGGCTAAGGGGTTGGAAAACTGAATGTAAAAACGAGACTTATGAAATATATGCTTCTGGTTCTCATGCTTGCCTGAGTTTTCTTCTGTTGTTTAGAGTTCTCTCTATCTAATTCATAGCTTCTTATAGTATAGAGATTGAAGTTTTCTAACCATCAATCGTTGACGAGTTCTTACCGTCAACAGTTTGGCGCCGTCTGTGGGACTACCTTGGAGAACATGCGGGGGGTGCTAAATGGCCTGGTGCAAGGAAAGTTGAATGTGACCCTGCCCAAGAGGGAAGAGAAGGGTCGGGAAACCACTGTCCCAGTAGGCGACGGGAGGACCAGGCACTCCACCAGTAACACCCCTAGGAGAGAAAGGCCGAAGTCGGAGGATGAGCCAGTGATATCTAAGACGCAAAGAGATGCTCCAGAGACCCGGGGAGAAGTGGGAACTATTTTCGGAGGTTCGGGGTTTGGAGGGGACTCCCGCAGAGGACGAGATCGGTATGCTAGAGAAGCCAGGCGAAGTCCACCACCCTGTGTCATGAGTTTGGAACAACGACCCCCGAAAAGCTTCAAGGGAGAAAACGATTCGATCACCTTCACTGAGGAGGACGCACGGGGGGTACACTTTCCCCACAATGATCCGCTGGTGTTGACAGTTCAATTGGCGAACATGCGTGTGCATCGAGTCCTAGTGGACAACGGGAGCTCAGTGGACATCCTATATCGCCCTGCTTTGGAAAAGATGGGACTGGGCATTCGTCATCTGAAGCCCTGCCAGTCGTCCCTGTACGGATTCACAGGGGACTCAGTACAACCCCTTGGAATGATCGAACTGACACTTACCATGGGGGAGCAACCCCGACAAACTACAGTCATGTCTAACTTTGTTGTAGTAGATTGTGCATCAGCTTTCAACGCGGTATTGGGGAGACCCTCCCTGAAAGAGTTGAAAGCCATAACTTCAATATATCACTTGGTTGTCAAGTTCCCGACTCCAGGAGGGGTCGCAAGTATGAAGGGAGAACAGAAGGAGGCGAGGGAGTGTTACAACACCTCACTCCGCACGCCCGTAAAGCCGCGTGAGCCAATGGCCATGGTGATACATGAGGCGCTATGTACGCCCACGGGGGGTCCACAGGAGCTGGACCCTCGGGTCGTGGATGAGTCAAGAGCAGCACCAGTGGAAGAAGTAGAGGAGGTTACAGTGACGGAAGAACCCTTAAGGAAATTGAAGATAGGGAGGAGCCTGCAAGGTGACGTGAAGGAGGAATTGATGAAATTTTTGAAAGATAATCTAGACGTGTTTGCATGGAGTCATGAGGACATGGTGGGCATAGACCCCAGTGTGATGTGTCACCACCTGAACATCTCCCCAGAAGCAAGGCCCGTCAGGCAAAAGAGGCGGGCGCTAGACCCAACGAGATACGCAGCATTAAAGGAAGAGGTCGACAAGTTGAAGGCCAACGGGTTCATCCGTGAGTCTTTCTACCCTGTGTGGGTATCAAACCCAGTACTCGTGCCGAAGCCAAATGGGAAGTGGAGAACTTGCGTCGATTTCACGAACTTGAATAAAGCTTGTCCTAAGGACAGCTTCCCACTTCCCAGGATAGATCAGCTAGTAGACGCGACAGCAGGACATGAGTTACTAAGTTTCATGGACGCCTACTCAGGATACAACCAAATCCCAATGAACCCGACAGATGAAGAGCACACGTCATTCATTACAGACAAAGGGCTCTACTGTTACAAGGTGATGCCCTTCGGGCTCAAAAACGCAGGGGCCACCTATCAGAGGCTGGTGAATAAAATGTTCGTCAATCAGATAGGAAGGAATATGGAGGTGTATGTGGATGACATGTTAGTGAAGACCAAAGAAGCAACAGAGCTCAACAAAGACCTTGGTGAGATGTTTGACACGCTAAGGAAATACCGGATGAAGTTGAACCCAGTCAAGTGCACCTTCGGGGTATCCTCAGGAAAATTCTTGGGCTTCATGGTCAATTCCAGGGGCATCGAAGCCAATCCTGACAAGATAAAGGCACTAATAGAGATGAGCTCGCCGAAGAATAAAAAGGAGGTGCAGTGCCTAACGGGAAGGGTAGCAGCCCTTAACAGGTTTATCTCCAGGTCCACTGACAAGTGCCTCCCATTCTTTGACATCCTCAAAGGGAGCAAAAAGTTCGCTTGGGATGAAAGATGCGAGGAAGCATTCGTCAAGCTGAAAGAGCACCTGGGGAAGCCACCCCTGTTGGCAAAGCCAGAGAAGGGCGAGAAGCTGTACCTGTACTTAGCAGTGTCTGAGCATGCCATCAGCGCAGCTTTGGTTAAGGGAGAGAAGAAGCAACAACAACCTGTATATTATATCAGCAAGCGTTTGGTGGACGCAGAGAGCCGGTATCCAGAGATCGAAAAATTGGCCTATGCGCTAGTGGTGGCTTCGAGAAAGTTGAGGCCTTACTTCCATACACATACAATTGAAGTCCTAACAGATAGTCCGTTGAGACAGGTCTTACATAAGCCTGAGACTTCGGGGAGACTAATGAAATGGTCGATCGAACTAAGTCAATTTGATATTGTATACACTCCAAGGGCCTCCATCAATGGACAGGTGCTGGCAGATTTTATAGTAGAGCTCACCCATCAGCCGAATGAAAGAAGGAGTGAAGGAGGGGAGCTGTCTGTTATGGAGGAAGAACTAGGAAGTGTAGAGGAGTGGAGTTTGCACGTTGATGGGGCATCAAATGAAGGAGGATCAGGAGCGGGCATCATGATGACTGGGCCCGAGGGACATAGAATGTATTGCGCAATCCGATTTGGGTTTGAGGCCTCCAATAATGAGGCAGAGTACGAGGCGCTCTTAGCTGGCCTGCGTTTGGCCCAGGAACTGAGAGTGACGCGCCTTCAAATCTTCAGCGACTCTCAGTTGGTGGTATGCCAAGTAAAGGGAGAATACCAGGCAAGGGGACCCAAGATGGCAGCATACTTGGAGAGGGTGAAGGGCTATCTGGGGCGGTTGGTGGCATATACTATAGAGCAAATCCCCAGAGAAAAGAACACCCATGCCGATGCACTCGCAAAGCTGGCATCCACCAAGGATAGTGATGTCTTGGAATCAATACCCGTGGAGTACTTACCAAAACCCAGCATCGAGGGTGCAGACGTGCACATGATTAGCGTCCCAAGAGAATCATGGACCGAGCCAATCAAGAGGTACCTGGAAGAAGGAACCTTGCCTGCGGATAAAAACGAATCCCGGAGATTGGTGTACAAGGCCGCAAGATACACCCTGGTAAATGGGGTCCTTTACAAAAGAGGATTCTCAATGCCACTCCTGCGGTGTGTAGAAGAAGAGGAGGCGTTGAAGGTGTTACAGGAGATACATGAGGGAGAGTGCGGCAACCACGAGAGCGGACCCTCCACGGCTAGGAAGGCCATGAGACAAGGATACTACTGGCCTTCCATGGAGAAGGATGCGCATGACTTTGCCACGAAATGCGACAAATGCCAGAGGCACGCCAATTACCCTCGGAAACCCCCAAGTGAACTGACCAGCATGACCAGCCCCTGGCCCTTCGCTATCTGGGGAATAGACTTAATCGGCGCTCTTCCTACAGGCAGGGGTGGAGCGAAGTACGCAGTGGTGGCGGTGGATTATTTCACTAAGTGGGTAGAAGCGGAACCCCTTGTGAAGATAACCGCCAAGCACATCACCTCTTTCGTCAACAAATTCATTGTATGTCGATATGGAGTACCCTACAAGATTATTTCCGACAATGGTACCCAGTTCGAGGGAGGAGCTTTCGATGAATATTGTAAGGAAAGAGGCATAAGGAGGAGCTTCTCCGCGGTTGTGCACCCCCAGGCCAATGGGCAAGTGGAGGCCATCAACAGGGTCCTTAAGAAGAACCTAAAGACAAAGCTGGAAAAGATGAAGGGAGCCTGGGCAGATGAGCTACCAAATGTGCTGTGGGCCTACAGAACCACCCCACGCACGACTACTGGGGAGTCCCCTTTCTCCCTGGCCTATGGGTGCGAGGCCGTGCTCCCAGTCGAGATGCAAGTCGAGTCCCACAGGGTGCAGGCGTATGGAGACGAAGCCAACCATGTAGCCCTGGCCGAAAGCTTAGACATGCTAGAGGAGAAGAGAGAAAAAGCCCAAATAAGGGTGGCGGTATACCAGCAGCGCGCCGCAAGGTACTACAATTCGAGGGTGCGAGAGAGAACTTTCAGAGTGGGCGACCTGGTGCTAAGGAAAGTACTCCCAAACACACAAGACCCAGGCGCGGGAGTGCTGGGGGCGAATTGGGAGGGGCCCTATCAGGTGGCTCAGTGCATACCCCCGAACACTTACAAGTTGGCGCGCATGGACGACGCCATCATACCCCGAGCATGGAACGCGGAACACCTGAGGAAATACTACCAGTAAGACATCCACTCCCAACACAGGCAGTAGCTGTGTTTAGTTTGTTGCAGGATAGGCAATCTAAGTAGACGAGAATCAAAGAGGTTACCTACATAACCCCCAAGTAAATGTAAGCCCTCTATATGCATGTCGTTGTAATCGGATTACTATAAATGAAAATGTTCACAACTTCACATGTGATTTTTTCTTTTTCATGCGAGCATCAACCGAACTGCCTGCTGAATTAAATCTCACCAAGCACTTGGGGGGTAGGACAGGAGGCATGAGCAAAAAAAAAAATCTCTCTTATATTCAAAAGGATTAGCTACCCTTATGAATATCAAAGGAACGATCTAAAAGGATGACCTCTAACTAAAGGCCGACACCCCAAGAGGTGAGGCCGTAAAGAGGGAATCGCCCAATAAGTCTAGATCGGCCATTAAGCCGGCTAGCCAAAAAGGGTCTTACAAGTGACCCTTGGAAAAAATAGTACTATGTATAAGGACGAGAAGGACGCTTCTCGCAAAAAAATAACAAGCGCGCGCAATGAATATAAAAGGACCCCAACAGCCCAACGGGTTAATGTGTCCTTACAAGTATAATCAAGGTGCACCGGAAAGATTATCGCCATCAGATCAAAGAAAAATATGTGATCCACGAACAACGGCAATAAGAGGGACCTACTAGAGCACCGTAAGTTTAAAAAAAAAAAAAAAAAAAAAAAAAAAAGAAGAAGAAGATGAAAAAAAAAAAGGGAAAGAGCACCTCAAGAGCTTTGGAGGAGGATAGAACCCTTGAACTCGTGAAAATAAGTTGGAGAGCATGCCACTAGGCTACGCAGATCTTGGTGTGGACAAGTGGCTTCGAAACTTGGGATCTGCGATTGAGGATGATTAGTCCTTACGCAACCTTAGGAACTTACATGGATCCCCCAAGTATTAGGTGGCTATTGTGTTTCTTCAAACACTAAGAAGAAACACAACTCCAAGCCACACTTCGGGCTTCTTCGAGCGACGTTGGAAAAATTTCCAAGGCTAAGTCCCCCAAAGCTGGCCGTGCGTGTCAAACAAAAGAAGTGGAGAGAGTCTACAAACACACTTAAAAGTGCACTTATAGACTCGGGGGGAAGTGTAAATATGGAATTTTTTCCTTGTGAATTCTATTCACAAGTGAAGCTCTATGTTACGAGACGTCCTGAAAGGGCATCACATGATGGTGAAGGAGTTGGGGTAAGAGAGTCATCCTCACTAGGCGAGGGACTTTGGCCACTCGCCGATCCAAACTTCACCCTCGCTATGCGAGGGCCCCTAGCTGGCCATCCTCGTGCGCCCCATTCCAGCAGGCATCAAGCCTCATCCACACTCGGAGGAAGAGCGTCAGCCTCGCTATGCGAGGGACCCTCGCTATGCGAGGGTTAGGGCTATGTGGAGGTGTCCGTGCTCCTAGCCTCGCGACGCCGCACCTCGGAGGAAGAACATCAGCCTCGCTATGCGAGGGTGAGGGCTGCGTTGAGGTATCCGTGTTCCTAGCCTCGCGACGCTATGCTCGGAAGGAGAAGAGGCAGCCTCGCCATGCGAGGGACCCTCGCTATGCGAGGGTGAGGGGTGTGTTGAGGTACCCGTGCTCCTAGCCTCGTGTCTATGCGATCCGCATAGGCCGGCCCTGACCCTCGGCACCTCGACTTCTCAAGAGCCTCCTTGGCATAGGCATGGGATCACTTAGGGGAATCTTGTTGATAGGCCAAACGAACGTGGAGCATTTAACGGGAATTGATGAGGACCACCGAGTACGGAACACGTGCGCTGACACAGGGTGTACGGTTATGGAGAGAACAGAGGCACGACCCTATGATCTGCGTCTGAGGAGTGGTGGCGGTACGGACCTGTACGAAGAGTGGTGAGACCACTGGGACACCCTCGACCATGCGCCAGAGCCGACAGTACTATGTCCAAGGCCACGACTCTGACACCATCAGGGTAGACACCACTACGCCCTGAGCCACTACTTTATCAGAGTACCTATGTACGTCCCAGTGGTCTGGGACTCGTTTGTATCCTGGGCCAATAGAGCCTCCCCTATAAATAGGCTCCAACCCCTCAGGCTAAGGGGTTGGAAAACTGAATGTAAAAACGAGACTTATGAAATATATGCTTCTGGTTCTCATGCTTGCCTGAGTTTTCTTCTGTTGTTTAGAGTTCTCTCTATCTAATTCATAGCTTCTTATAGTATAGAGATTGAAGTTTTCTAACCATCAATCGTTGACGAGTTCTTACCGTCAACAATATGAATATTTTGTGAGTAATTGGTATTAATATACATTGACACTTCATCATAAATTTGTATGCATGACATAATACTGATATGGTGAATTATTGTATGATACAAGACTATGCATGATATTATGATGATTAATAATGTGCTGCCCTAGCAAGTTTTGTGCTACATAAAAGTAAGTTGTAATAAGAAGTTTAAGTTTAGTGCCACTATTTTGAAAAGGCAAATGAAAGTGTAAGTAAGTGTAAATGGAGGCCTATAGTTAGGCTCATAATGGCAGCCCAATAATTTGGGCTAGGCTTTAATGAACCAATTATATTGTTTGCCATGCTCTCGTTTTTATTTCTCCTCCATATGAGTTATTGTTATATGTATTGACCCGATAGTGTGTGACCGCCTTAACTCTGGAGCCCGACGGGGCAATGATGGAATAAGGTTTTTAATGCTCCCTACTATTGTGATGGCTGGCTGGAGGAGAACCCATGGGATTTTATATTATATGTGTAACAAGCCCTGCAGGCATTGGCCTAATCAAATAGTGTGGACAACATTAAGAGGCCCAAAATTTAAAAAGAAGTTGTGTATGCCCATTGACATTGAGTAATCATTAGCATTACTTTTCTTACTGAGCTTTAGGCTCATAGTTGTCTTGTGTTGCAAGTAGAGAAAGAAATGAGTGAATGACAAAAGAGAACTGAAGCATGGTCTTGACCCTGATTTGTACATATAAACATATCGACATTTTGTGGGTTATTTCAATTTATCAGTGTGTATGTTTGTAATAAAGTGTGAAGTTATGTTTTGAGAGCAAATTGGGTTATTTAATACTTATGTATAATATGTTTGAGACACACTTTATGTTTAATGTAAATAATGTGAAATAAGTTTTAAAAAAAAATCCAGACTTCCGCTTAAAGTAATTATGGTATAGTTTTAAAACATAACAGCTCATATATGGTTTTAACTAAAATAAGTGAGGGTGTTACAGCCTCAACCTTGAAGAGTTCTTTCTTCGAGGCTGAACACTACCGGAGTTTAGTCACCTCCACGAGACAGATTTTGGACATTCTGTCTTGCCATGGACTAAAGTTTTCCATAAAATTGGTGTGTCGGCCTGCCAACTCCAACGAAAGAAGCCATTTTGCTCCGGGTGAAGACCACCCGGAGTAAAAAGTTCAGCTCACGGTTTGGTGCGAGCTGGAGCACTACTGCCTTTAAAGGAGTACTTTAGGAAGTTCGCCGACTACATCAGTATTTCCCCCTTCCAGCTCCAGTCAAATTCATACAGGGTCCTTGCGACATTGAAGTCACTATACCACTAGAAGAAATGGGATGGACCCTCGACATCGAGATTTTGTATCTTTTTTGCTTGAAAAGCAACCCTTCCCGAGCTCATAGTGGGGAAAAATTCTATTACATTGAGTTATTTGAGGGAGAGGAGGTTGTTTGAAGACATACCTAATTTACCTTTGAACTTCAAGAGCATCTTCTTCTGGACAAACAAGCTCGATCCGTCTAGATTTTTTTCTTTTCAACGAATCCGTAAGTTTTTCCTCGCAATTTTCTCCTACAATTATTTCATCTTGAGCTCGAAATGCTCATCCAAATTACATGTATATCCAATTACTATCGCCCGACGCCCACTAAGGCCATGAAAGACCATAGGGAAGAAATATTGAGGCTCTCGTATGGCCAACAGTCCCTCAACTACCTCCTTCACGAGGAAAAGATCTGTTTATGCAGTGTCCTTGGTGCAGGCGAGTCTACAAATGATGCTGGACTTGTAAGTACGCGAGGTGGGAAGATGTCCCTCTCCCAATCGCCAACCTTCCATCCAAAAGGAAGCATTTGAGCTCGCGTTCTTGAGCCTCTATCCCTCGCCTAGTTCAACCTTTAGGCTCAGGGATTGAAGCACAAGACGACGCATTTACAAGCTTGTTTGACGAAGGTAAAGTTGTGTTAGACTTGTCTATATGGTCTCTACCCTTTTTAAACAAGAGCCCAATGCTTGTTAGGTAAATACCAAACCATGCATAGTGTAAACGAGGTTTGGGAAGGGATAGCCTTCCAGCACGGAACTAATGGCTACATGAATTTGTCGAGGTTATCCCCTACTTATTAGAAGGAAATCCCTTAGAATCATCTGATGATAGAGGGATTTCCAAGTCCCCAAGTTCGAGCCAGAGGGGATCTTCCAGTTAGGTTCCTTTACATAAAAGTTCTCACATTTTTTAAACATGATTAAGTACTAATATTTAATTTCCTTTTTCCAGGTGAGATGGATTCAGAGATTGATAACATCCTCAGTCATCCCACCGTGTCTAAGGGGACCAAGCGCAACCGGGTGTCCTCAAAGGGAGCTCGTTTCTCCAAGGTCGCCAAAATGACAGAGGTTGCTCCAACGACCTCGGGGCAGGCTAAGTCGAACCCTGTCACTGTTCCTCCGGTGCTCCTGGAGGTTGTTGTTCCTCCTCCTTCGAGCTTGGTGAAGAAAAATCATCCTTCCCTCACTCCAACCCAGGATTGCAAGCTCACAGTTGCAACCAACGTCCCTGAGTTCGTAATAAAAAATGATGTCGGCACCTCAGGTATAACGACCCAAAATTTGCTAATAAGGCTTAAGAGCCTTGAGTAGCGTGTCGGGAGGGCATAATTGGTATATATGTATGATTTAATGCTTAAATGCATGATTATATGTGAATAAATGATTAAATACATGCTTATGAGTATTTAATATGCATGTGGGCCCTGATTAGCTTAGAAGGGCATATTTGTAATTTGAACCGTTGAGGGTATGATTTTGAGTTATGTGCGGTGTTTCTAGCATGAGGAGATCATGTTCCACGGTGTTAGCAGGGAGTTAAAAAATTTGCATTTAGTTGTGAAACTGGTAACTATTAGTAACCTTAGTGTTAGTGGTATTAGTAAAATAAGAAGGGAAAAGTGGTATTTCTGTTAGAGTGGAGAATGACCTAGCTACCCTTGAGGTTTAGTGTATGGCTTAGTTTGAGGAGAGGTAGAATGGTCTTTTGGTATTAAAATTAGAAACCCACAACTGAAGGAAAAAACTCTCATGTGTTAGGCTCCTCCAGATTTTTCCTTGGGTCATTTTGGTTCAATTTTGAAGAAGAGAGAGACAGAGCACTGGTTATGAGAGCTGGGTTTTGATGGAATTTAAGAGTGAAATCAATTTAAAGAAGGGATTAGCAGCCATCCACACTTAGGAATTTCGAATTTGGGAAGAAGGTAAGAATTTCAATTTCTAGTTTTAGGTTTTCACTTGTTCTTGTAAGTTCCGAGTTTAATTTTGGAAAAATGGGTTTTTGGGATGAAGTTGAGGAACACTAGCTTGGGAATTCAGGGTTGAAGCTTGGAGTGGCATTGGAGGTAGCCTAGGGTCAAATTCCTGTCTAAGGTAATGATTTTTGGCCCTTGATTGTTCTGGGTTTTCTGGGTTTCAGTTAGTTCTTGAGCTTCAAAGCTCAATTTTGATGTTTGTAGTTGGTGAGGTTCTTAGCTAAGTTTTGATGATACTATGTTGTCTTGGGTGAGCTATAGTGATTTATGGGCTCAATTTTTTGTTTGGCTAATGATTGGGGAGGATTTTTGGAGCATTGGCTCGGGAAAGTTCAAAGAGAATAACCCAGAAATTTGCATTTTTGGTACTAGCGCTGTAGCGCTAGGTTGGGAGTGCTACAGTGCTAGGCTATGAGTTTGGGGAGCTAGAGTCTCTAACTCTAGCACTGTAGTGCCCATCAGGTAGCACTATAGCACTACTCAGCTTTCAAAATCTGATTTTTGGGTACTTTTTAGGGTTGTTGTCCAAGGGCTCGAGGGTTGACTCCACCATCCCGTTTGGTGGAATTGGAGTTCCTGAGAGCTTAGTGTTGGTCCCAAAAATTGCTTATGGAATTGGATTATAATGAGGGTTCTACTTATGGTTTGCGACTAGGTGACTGCTTGGGCTTTGGGACGAGATCGTACTCGCGGGGTCGTCTCTTGAAATCTAGTGCAAGTGTGAAAGGTAAGAAAACTGCACCCTTTTGTGTGGCTATGATGGGATAAAGGTTCCCTATATTCGAATATAGATATTGTATGATTATGATATGCCATGTGAGCATGAAATACACAGCTTAAGAGTGCCGGGATTGATATTTGCGCACAGGACGCGGCTCGACCACTAAGAGCTGAGGTCAATTAAATAATCACTGAGCTCGGCCTAAGAGAGCCAGAGTCAGTGGGTTAAATAGAGGGTACCCTGAATATTGTATGATGAGTATGATATGTTTATTATTATTAATCTGATGTTTATGGCTTGTTGAATACTAAGATGAATGGCTTGTCAATCGTTAATTTCCATCACTGGTTATGTGTCTGTCATAACACGCTGAATATCTGGTTAACTGCCTTATGGATCATCTGATTGTCTGTATTGCTTAAGCTATGCTTTATGGTTTTCTTGCTGGGCCTTGGCTCACGTGTGCTACGTGGTGCAGGTAAAGGTAAGGATAGGGTGGACCATTCCTAAGCTGGAGAGCTCTAGGGGCAAGATGTACATAGTCAGATGCTCGTCCTTCACGTCCGAGGGATAGTACAGGGATAGAAAAACCTAAAAATGTGTGTTTTTCCATTAGAGTGGCATTTGCTTGTATATAACTTTTGAAAGTTGTAAATTTGTCCTTTAAATCCTGTTTTTTTTTTTTTTGCGATCCCATGTATTGAACGTTTATTTAAATGAAAACTTATCTATTTATGATAGAAATCTTTTAACCCTAACTCGGCTATGACTTTAGGGTCACGTTTTTAACTAAATGACTTGATTAGCGAGTCTTGCACGATTATAACACACACAGTGTAACGACTTGGTTATCCAGGGCATTACATTATGAGCTTAATTGGGTTCAGATTCCTTGACCTGCATGGGTCAATGCTACAACAACCTCAGGGCTCCCTAGTGGGAGTTCATAAGAGGTTGTAAGCACGCCAATACCCTTTTCGACAAGAGTGGAGAGTTATTTTCTTCAGTAAGTTTGCCATTTAGATTGATTAACTCTTTGTTTAACACGAAATTCTTTGTTTCTAGGTCTTTAATATCTATTGTCAATGTAGACCTTCCTTGCCTTTGTCAAGCACAACTATATGTTGGACCTCGAGGTTGCAATGCAGAAGGTGTACGCTCAAAGTGCCAAGGAAGCACAAATTAAGGTCGAGGATGACTTTAAGAGGGCATAAAAGGAGCTGGAGGCCAAAGACTCAGAGCTTAAGAGGGTCCAAGTGTTAAATGCCAAGCTCAAGGAGGATAAGAAGACAACTTTCAAGTTGATTGAGAGCGAGAAAGCTCGTCTTCTTGAAGAATTCAGGACCAAGAATGACAATGCTGCTGATATGGAGATGTATTATATCTGGGCCACAAATCCCGTCCTCAATACTATTTTCCTGTCTTGCAAGGGGACCGAGTATGTCGATAGGTGGTAGGCTCGTTTGGAGGAGGAGGAATCCAAGCTCGCAGCTCAGGAGGCTGCAAAGGCCAAGGAGCAAGCTGGATCGGTGGATCCCGGGGCTGTTAATCCATGAAGATTCAAACAAGGGTTGTGACCCATGTTATTTTTTATACCTTTGGGGAAAAGACAAATTATAGCTAGTTTGGGCTATTTTTATTATCTTGGAATGCTTTAACTTAATAGAAGTTTTTATACTTTTAATTTTCTAGCTTGAAAACCTTTTTGCACATCATCTACCTTTAGCTTTTTGCCTTAGTATTATGCATCATAATTATGTATGAAAACCTTTCAAGCTTATTACTAAGGGCTTGCTTTTATCCTTGTTTACACACACAAGTACATGTTCGAGCTTAAGTTTGAATTTCCATGTAATCATACATAGTTCACCCGATCACTCATTTTCGTTTAAAAGGTCGAATACTACTTATACCATGCGTTTAAAAACACATGGTAACATCGCCTCGCAGCCATAGGCTAGGGAGAAGAGAGTGTGTCTGATGGAAGTTCGAGTTGTCATCCTATAGGCCATAGGACTTGTGGTAATTCTGGGGCCATCTGCCTTTAGATTCTTCAAGCCTTTTCTTCATAGAAATATTGAGAGTCTTGTTTAGGACTTCGATCTAACCATTTTCTTGGGGATGGGCCACTGAGGAGAAGTTTTCAACAATCCCATTTTTCTCACAGAACTATGTAAATAGCTTGCTGTCGAATTGGGTTCCATTTTCCGAGACTATCTTCCTTGTAATTCCATACTTGCAAATGATGTTCTTTACCATAAAGCCCAGAACCTTCTTTGTGGTGATTATGGCCAGAGGTTCAACCTCGGTCCATTTTGTGAAGTAGTCTATAGCAACTACCACATATTTAATTCCACCTTTTCCCGTTGGTAGGGATCCAATGAAGTCAATTCCCCATACTGCGAATGGCCAAGGGGAACTCATCATGGTGAGCTCGGTTAGGGGAGCTCGAGGTATCAAGGCAAATCGTTGACACTTATCGTAGCGTTTTATGTATTCAAATGAGTCTTCCTTTACTATCGACTAGAAATATCCCTGTCTTATTACTTTCTTCGAGAGGTTGTGCCCCCAACGTGATCTCCACAAAATCCTTCATGAATTTCTTCTAGGATTTTCTTAGTGTCGGGTGGGGTTAATGTTGGGATTTGTGCTCTTAAAGCATATTTTTGTATGAACGATTACTGTTAATTAAATAAAGTTAATATTTTGCACTCATATTTGTATTTAATTATACATACCATTTATCATGAAGATCCAATATTATTGATGTGGTCTTGAATTAAGTGTATGTATAATGATATATATACAAGATGATTTAATTCAATATAATAATATAAAAATTGTCAGTAATCTCTATAAAGTGGGAGCTTTATTTAATAAAGATTATGAGTACGATCTATCTTTTGTTTAAGACAGAATAATTTATCCAGACTGTTAAGTGTATCGACATAAAGAGATAGGATTATCGTATTCAATATAGATTGTATTGGATTGGAACACGATGAAAGAAAGAACTTCTGATAATCTTCATTAAAATATAGAAGTTCAACATTCAACAATCGATGGTCATTTGAGACTTCACCTCAATCCTGAAGTGAGTAACGAACTCCTATTTGTGCTTTTCTGACTTTTGACTTATCGAGTAAGGTTCAATATGTGAGGAAAACTTATACAGGATCTTTATTTATTTTCATGTAGATCTAATATTAAATAAATTAATATGAGATAACCTAGAAGATGTTTCTAAAATTGAATTCAAAGAGAAATAATGATAAGAATACTTACATTATAAGCAGCGGAATGAATGAGTCCTTCCTTCAGTTTCTCTAACCCCTGTATCCTTTCTGTCGTTGAGTATTACTAAGAAACTGAACCGATCTTCAATTTTCTTCACAGCCTTCCAAAGTATCCTTAGAATCACCTAGACTAGAGTGGGCAATTCTCAACATATGAGATAGATACAGAGAGAAGAAGAGAAAAGAACAATAAGGCTTAGAAAAGGACTTATGTTTAGAGAGAATCTAAAACCTATCAGAAACTTGTGTTTCAGAAATATGAACTTATCTTGTGTTTTCAACTCTCTCTTAACACTCCTTTTATAGACTCAATTAGGTCATTTATTTAATTAAAAAATCAATAAAATAATATCCAATAACCAGCCCTAGGTTGAAATTATCATGGGCTTTAGGCCCGTGATATTTCTCATTTGATTATAAGCCCATTGGACTTAAAATCAAGGCCTGTATTATTTTCTATTGATTTAATTAATTATATATAATTTGAACATTGATTTAAACTTATTTATTAATTTAGATACCAATTTATCTTAATTAATAAATCTACCCTAATTTCCCTTTTATTCTAAAAATTACATAACTCTGTGAAACTATCCAAAATTGACCTGGTTAACTTTGATAATTCTAATTGCTAATTAAATCAATTAATTGAGACTATCTAGATGGTTTTATCCAAGGTACAGTGGGGACCATGGGCTTGTGAAATCAAGCTCCAATAAGTTATCACAAATATAAAAAATAAATTTACTAACTTATTAATTCCTCGTGACTCCACTAAAGATTCAGAATTGAACTCTTGAATTCATAGAACGCTCTATAACAAATATAGATATGCTATTACTTAGTCATTGTTACAACCATAACTGTCACTCAATCCTCTATAGACGGTCTAAAATGAGATGGGGCTAAAATACCATATTACCCCTCATTGTATTTTATCCTTAAAACATTTTGTTCCTTTGTAAATGATATTTCAGTAAACTAATATTAATTACTGAAATGAAATCTCTATCATTTAACCCCTTAAACCAAACTAAAAGGAAACCATCATTTCACTTCTTCATCAGAAGCTATAGATGTTCATATTTATGATTAACACTCCCACTCAATTATACTACCTAGTTCCCAAGATGTAAGTATGGGCTAGTCCGTAGGGTAAGCTTGTAATGAACAAGTAAAAAAACTCAGATAATACAATCAGTTAGAATACTAACACCTCATAATTGAGATTGAATTGACCTATGATCGACTATATGATATGACTGAATAGATAATAACGGTATGTTTACTTGTCTTATCAACTGTCAATATCGGTTCTGTCCGATGTAACAAATACATCCAATCTTATCTACTTTGCTAATGTTTTGGAAAGAACATAACACTATAATGTGTAAGTAGATCATATCGTAGATTGGCAAGTCAGTGTAAATCCTGTAAACTAACTAATCTTAGGACTGATTTATTTTGAACATATATTCATATTTATATTCCACTGTGATTACGTCACTATAAATACGATTAGCTATATGCTCAGAATTTAAAAGAAGTTTATATTAAACAAATAATCATGAAAATAAAACATGTGAGCAAAGTGATTGACCAAGTCAAAAATGATTTCTATTATTTTATTGATAATAAATGAGATTACAAAGAAATTGGGTTCTAATTAGGGCATAAAACCCTAACACAATATCCCTACGACTGAGTTCATAATATCTTGGAGTCACAGAACTACAAGTGGTTGGGAACATACTTCACATATATGAAATCTGCTCATTACTTAAATGAAAGCATATTAGTTGTTCCTTTTAGTGTTGATTAAGGACTTGAACATAGAGCGCTCAATTTCTGTTAGAGAACTGAAATTTCATTCTATAATTAAATTTATAGAATAATGTTAATTAAAGGATCGATGGAACTAATTGATAAAGACATAATTAAAGAGGTTAACGGTCATTAATACCTAGCTTTAATTATGAACAACTAGCAGAGGGTCATAACTCATGCAATGACTAAGTCAATGGATGACTTTATAGTTATAGCTCCCAATAATATAAGACTTTAGTTTTGAGAGTTCAACTATGAATTTCTGGTGGAATAATTCATAGTTAATAAATTATTTAATGGAACTAAGAGTTTGTGAAATTAATTAAATTATTGGAGCTTAGAACTATGAGTCCATACTGTCCATGTGCTAGCTCGATAACACAAAGGTAGGATTTTGGTATTAATAGGAAATAATTAAAAATAATAAAGTATTATTTTTAATCTCAAAAAATAATATTATTTGTCAAATAATATTCAAGATATAATTTATGAAATAATATTTAATGGCAGATAAAATTATATTGATAATTTTGTAAAATTAATTTTTATTGAAAATTAATTTAATCATATTTAATTTTGTGGTATAATTGCATGTTACATAAAATAATATGATAAATGCCCAAGAAATAACATTTTATAGAGATAAAATACCACATGGCCCAAAGCCATATAGTTAACGCCAACCACAACCCAAATGGACTGTGGCCCACACATAGGCCCAATGTGATTAGGACTACATCTTATTTCTATTGTTATATTAATAGAATATAACATCAAGAAAAACTAAGGAGAGAGATCATATGCATTTCACGTTATTTTTCCAAGAGAGAAAAATAAAGAACTTTGTTCTCTCTGAATTGTGAGACGAACACTCTCTCATGTGTTGAGATTCAAAAGTGTGTTCTTGTGTATCCTACCAAATAGCATAGACAACCACTTGTCTCATTCTCTTTGTGTGAATCATAGTATGGAAGATGGTGGGTTAGGAGGCTAAGACGCTAGTTGATCTACACATGTTCTACATCTAGAAAAGATATTTGTAAGTTTTATTTTATTCAGATTCATGTGCATGAGAAAGATCCCATTCTAGCTATGGTTCCTATGGTGATTCATTCTTATGCTTTAATAATTGATAGTATTGCATTGAAATATTATCCCATGCATCCGTTGCATTGTCAATCACAAGATCAAAAGCCAACAATTACACACTGCAATGACAACATGGAATATCCTCTTCTGTACAATCTCCCTTCTAAGATAGTGTACCTTGGTATTTTGTACATCAGTTTTTGGGCCTCGTTTCGATCTACAGGAAGGTTCCCACTTTCGAGGTAGTCGATTATAGGTGTCATCAAGTAGGTTACGAGTCTATCATCTATACTTCATCCTCTTCGGGCTTGGATATGCTTGGTTTCAGAAAGAAATCCACTGGTACAACATTGACTGTGTCAGCTTCCGTAGTTGTGGCGAGTCGAGCTAGGGCGTCTACATTAGAGTTATGTTCTCGTGAAACCTGCTCAATCACGTAGAACTCAAATTGTTTGAATGCTTCTTTGAATTATTCCATGTATGATACCATCTTAATACCCCAAGCCTAGTACTCTCCTAACACTTGGTTGGCTACCAACTGAGAATCACTATAGCAGTGTGTGGCCTTAGCTTTTAGGTCGGAAGCAGAAGCTACTCGGAGCTTTGCTAATAGTGCCTCATATTCAGCCTCATTATTTGTAGCCTCAAAGCCAAACCTTAAGGTTGAGTGAAACCTGTTTCTTGATAGAGTTATTAGGATAATGCCTCCCCTCAATCCGGTCTCATTGAAGGATCCATCGACATAAAGTCTCCACAGCTCCTGAGCTAGGGTTAAGACTTCTTCGTTGGTGATTCCTGTACATTCAACAATAAAGTCAGCCAAGGCCTGACCATTTATCATCGTTCTCGGGTGGTATGTGATCTTAAAATTCCCGAGTTCAACCTCCCACTTTAATAGTCTTCTGGATGCTTCATGTTTAGCTAATATCTGTCTTAGTGGTTGATCAGTCAGGACATGAATGGGATGGGCTTGAAAGTAAGGTCGAAGCTTTTGAGATGCATGAACTACGCGCTATATTATTTCATATATTATAATATTAGATTAAATAATGTGACAAAATGTGATTTGTCACACCTTGTAACATATTATTGAGAGTCACAAAATTGGACACATGTGTGTGCCCAAATGTGACATATTTTGGAGTTACAAATTTGTAACTCCCAAATATTACCCAATAATGTATATTATATGTTACACATTTGAGATTGGATTTCATAAAGCCATAATGAAATATGGTTGTTGGAGACATGTTTTAACTCCCAATAGGTGTTTGGAGGTTACAAAATCTTTTGGGAAAGGATTTGGGACGTTTTGGAATGATTTGGAAAATGAAATTTTTTGTGCAGAAACTAGGTTGTGGCCTCGGCCACTGTCTTTCCCTGGCCGCAGCCTAGGGGACAGAGGCCAGTGGCCGCGGCCACTGATGATCCTGGCCGCGGCCAGTGAGGCTGACAGCCTATTTGGAATTTTAGTTTTTTTTCTTTTCAAATTGAACGGTTCTAACATCCCAAATAACTCCCAAATCTCCATTTTAATTCCATAAACACCCAATTAAACCTTGGTAACAGCCATGGGGTTTGTATAATTTGAAATCCAAAGGGTATCTCAAACTCTATAAATAGGAGCCTAATGCTCACTTGCAAGACACACGATTTTTCATCCACAATGTACTTGGCTGGAAAATACACCTTGAGGCTTGATTTTTCCAGAAAGCATTTCCAAACTCTGTGAGAGATCCCTTAGTGCTTGAGTTAGGGGGAAATAAGCTTTTGGACAAAGGTTTTAAACCTTGTTCAAGTTGGTGATCCCCAATCCTCTTCACTTAGGTTGTGTAAGTGAGAGTTTACTATTGTTTTGTTCTTGCATTTTTTCTCTATTGCTTTTCTTCTTATTTTCATTTTCTATTTACTTGTAACTTTTGTTTAGAGTTGTATTCTTTTTTTCTTTTGTTTCAAACACCTTTCCTTTACTTGTAATATTTTGTTTAGAGTTGTATCTTTCACCATTCTCTTCTTCTCCTTCTTCCTCTTCCTTTCTTTGTTTGTTTGTATGTTCAGTTATAGAGTTGTAACACTCTTTTTAATCAATTATTATTTATTTGTAATATATTTCATAGAGTTGTATTATCTTACCTTTTCCATTGAGGCAATTACATAATTTTCCTAACAATCAAAATCTTATCCCTCTTTGTTTCAATGGAAGAAGAGACCATCACGATCATGAACCAAGACCTAGTGAGGTTGGATAGGTTTGATGGATCCAATTTCACTAGGTGGCAAGACAAGGTGAAATTCCTTTTGACAACACTCAAGATAGCCTACATCCTTGAGTCATCCTTGGCACCTCTAGCCAAGCCATCCGACAAAGACACTCCCAAGGAGGTGGAGCAAAGAAGGAAGAGAGGAGAGGACAACCTTCTTTGTAGGGGTCATATCCTTAATGCCCTATCCGATAGGCTACATGACCTCTATACCATTACCAAATCCGCGAAGGAGATTTGGGATGCCTTGGAGAGTAAGTACAAGGCTGAGGAAGAAGGTACAAGAAAGTTCTTAATTTCTCGATATTTTGAATTTTCATTCATTGATGGGAAAACTCTTTTACCTCAAATTCATGAGTTACAAGTGATTGTGAACAAGTTGAAAATTCTCAAGATTGAGCTTCCCGAGGTCTTTCAAGTTGGTGCAATAGTTGCAAAATTACCACCAACTTGGAGGAGCTATAGGAAAAGAATCCTCCATAAGAATGAGGATTACACTTTGGAAGAGATCCAAAAACATATTAGAATTGAAGAGGAATCGAGAATAAGAGACAAGGGTGTGAATGAGTCTAAAGATGAGACTTCCAAGGCCAATGCGGTTTCACACAAGCATCCAAAGGGCAACAACAACAACAAAAAGGGTAGTGGGAACCCTTTAGGTCCAAAGAAAGATCATGGACAATTAAAAGACGTGAGAGGTCATTGTTTTGTTTGTGGAAAACTCGGGCACTATGCTAGAGTATGTAGGTACCGAAGGGACCCACATGAGAATGAGGTAAATGCTGTAGAAAAGGAAGAAGAGATCCTAGCATGATTACCATGTTTATGTGCCTTGTTGGGAAATTTTTTATTTTGTAATAAAGCTTGTACTCTTGAAAGCTATCAATAAAATTAAAGTATTATTCCCTGATAATTCTTTATTTTGCTATGAGACATTTGTGTGAGACATTAACAAAGTTTCAAAATGAACGTGTTAAAATAATAGGTAAGATTGTAGACCTATTATTTCATAATGTGATTATTTGTTTGAGAAATTCTCACATTATATTTGTGTTCACATTTTTATTTTGTGAAATACATAAAAGAAAGAGACTAAGTAAAAGTTGCTTTGAAAGAAGTGTGTCTTGCTTTAGCAAGTAAATGAATCAAGATAAACATTGAGGTTTTTTATCTTGATCTATTGAGTGTTTATCATGTAGCTTAAGGACTCATGATGAACTTTGAGAATCATAGGTCTAGATTTATCTTGGAGGATAAATGACTTATTAGAAATGAAGAGATTTCTATGTTAAAGTGATATTATATTATCACTATGTGAGAAATGTGGGGGTGATGCTCCAAAGTTAATCAATTTATTTTGTTGTTAATTAAATGATTAATTTGGTCATCCTATCAAATAGGTGATTTGGAATTCCACATTCTAAATCACATTGGCTATATGTGTATAGAATGGATAAATATAGACATGCTTGGTGTCTAAAGTTACTGTTTGTAATATTTTGATTCAAGAAGGAATCAATTTAAAACATAAAGGAAAATTTTAGAAACAAAGAGGTTTCTAGAATTAATATTCAAATGTTTATCTTGAATATTAAACTATAAAATAGTGGGGGTGTTGACTATGGTCAAAATCACTATTTCAAATGAGTAACTATTTTAATCAAACTATGGCTAGCAACAAAGTTTGAATAAAATAATGAGAGCGTCTAAGTATGCATACATGAGAAAAATTATTCAAATGGAATCATTTCTACATCTCAAGGGATGGGACTTAGACTCCCTAAAGAGATTCACGGTTGATGGTAACCTATCTTAATACTAGTAGCCAAACTAGTATTAGGTTCAATAGGTAATAACAAGTCAATCAAGTGAATTAGTAGTAGTTACCAAAATGAGGGTTAAAACCGAAAAGATTTTTAATAGAACTCAGTCTTGAAAAGGCAAGTATTTTGGGCTAACAAAATACTATAAGAGTTCTACCTATATAGACCTAGGGGTGGTGCCACCCCTCATGAGAATTGGGAGTCATTCTCAAGAAAAGTCTATGAATGGAATGTGCACATGGCGATTAACGATGCAAAAGTGAGACATTGAGGTCTCAAGTGAGCATAGCAAAAGTGTGTGTGTTATCACCGATTTGTTATCAAGGGATAGTGGTTCAATGCTTCGGCAACCAAAATTCCAACAATCTTTGTGATAATTACACTAAGGTCAAATTCAAGTCGAAAGACATTTTACTTTATGCACCAATGGAAAGGGTTCTATAGAGAGTGATTATTTAATCAAGTGGGGGAATATTATATTTTAATATAATGTTTGATTGATTAAATAAGTGTTACAAAAGTTATTATTTAATCTAGTGGGGGAATGTTATATTATTTCATATAATATAATATTAGATTAAATAATGTGACAAAATGTGATTTGTCACACAGATGTGATTTGTCACACCTTGTAACATATTATTGAGAGTCACAAATTTGGACACATGTGTGTGCCGAAATGTGACATATTTTGGAGTTACAAATTTGTAACTCCCAAATATTACCCAATAATGTGTATATTATATGTTACACATTTGAGATTAGATTTCATAAAGCCATAATGAAATATGGCTGTTGGAGACATGTTTTAACTCCCAATAGGTGTTTGGAGGTTACAAAATCATGTGGGAAAGGATTTGGGGGGTTTCGGAACGATTTGGAAAATGACATTTTTTGTGCTGAAACTAGACTGTGGCCGCGGCCACTGATGATCCTGGCCGTGACCAGTGAGGCTGACAGCCTATTTGGATTTTTAGTTTTTTTTTTCTTTCAAATTGAACGATTCTAACATCCCAAATAACTCCCAAATCTCCATTTTGATTCCATAAACACCCAATTAAACCTTGGTAACAACCATGGGGGTTGGTGGAATTTGAAATTCAAAGGGTTTCTCAAACTCTATAAATAGGAACCTAATGCTCATTTGTAAGACACACCATTTTCCATCCATAAATCACTTGGCTAGAAAATACACCTCGAGGCTTGATTATTCCAGAAAGCATTTCCAAAATCTGTGAGAGATCCCTTAGTGCTTGAGTTAGGGGAAAATAAGCTTTTGGACAAAAGTTTTAAACCTTGTTCAAGTTGGTGATCCCCAACCCTCTTCACTTAGGTTGTGTAAGTGAGAGTTTACTATTTTTTTGTTCTTGCATTTTTTCTCTATTGCTTTTCTTCTTATTTTCATTTTCTATTTACTTGTAACTTTTGTTTAGAGTTGTAATCTTTTTTTCTTTTGTTTCAAACACCTTTCCTTTACTTGTAATCTTTTGTTTAGAGTTGTATCTTTCACCATTCTCTTCTTCTCCTTCTTCCTCTTCCTTTCTTTGTTTGTTTGTATGTTCAGTTATAGAGTTGTAACACTCTTTTTAATCAATCATTATTTATTTGTAATATATTGCATAGAGTTGTATTATCTTACCTTTTCCATTAAGGCAATTACATAATTTTCCTAACACTACACATAGTGCTAGTTTTTTCCATCAGTTAATATCTCGATTCAGCTCCCATCATTCTTTTGCTGACGTAGTAGACTGGTCTTTGTACTTTGTTAACTTGTTGAATAAGTGATACACTAATGCATGCTCGGTTGTAGTGATGTATAAGTACAATATTTACCCCATGACTGGTTTGGATAAGATTGGTGGCTCAACGAGGTGATTTTTGAGAGCCTAGAAGGCGAACTCGCACTCGTCTAACCACTCGAACTTCTTTCCCACTCTTTAAAGATTAAAGAATGGTAGACATTTGTCAGTGGATTTTGAGATGAACCTACTTAAAGCCACCATTCCTCTCATCAAACTCTGGACGTCTTTATGCTTTCAAGGTGAAGGCATATCGATTAATGCTTTGATCTTATCCAGATTTACCTCGATGCCTTGAGTGTTCATATAAATCCTAAGAACTTTATTGAGGATACCCCGAAGGAGCACTTTTGTGGGTTGAGTCTCATGTTATATTTTCGAAGTATGGTGAAACATTCTATGTGGTCATCAACATGGTTATTATTGTGTTTGGACTTGAACAACATGTCATCCACATACACTTCCATGTTGTTTCCAATCTGTTCAACAAATATTCTATTTACTAGTCTTTGGTACATCGCTCCAGCTTTTTGAACCCGAAAGGCATTACATTGTAACAGTATAGCCTTTTGTCCATCATGAAGCTCATATGCTCTTGGTCACGTGCATACATTGCTATCTTGTTATATCCAAAATATGCATCCATGAACGACATGATATCATGACCCAAGGTTGCATCAACGAGCTAATCGATTCATGGCAATGGAAAACAATCTTTTGGGGATGCTTTGTTGAGGTCTGAATAATTAATGCAAGTTTACCACTTGCCATTTAGTTTTGGGACCAGTATAAACTGATTTGCCTTCAATTTTTTGACCTCCTCTTTCAAGGCTTTTTTCCTCTCGTTGTCGAGGAGTCTTCGCTTTTGCTGCTTTAGAGGGAAGTTTTTGTCGATGTTCACTACGTGGCTTATAACATTGGGACTAATCTTAATCATGTCTAAGTGTGACCATACAAATACATCCTAGTTTTCCCATAGGAAGCGAATTAATTGCTATATTGCTTCCTTTGTGAGGTTCTTCCCGATTTTCACCACCTTGGTGGTTTCCTTATCATTGAGTTGAATGTCTTCGAGCTCTTCAATGGGACCGTGTTTGTAGTGTCCCAGAATAATTACTTAGCTAGCTAGATAGTAGTAGTAGTTAGTATTAGTTTGTAGTATGTTAGATTCCATGGATTTTGGTTCAAGCCGAGACTTAGTTGGACACTCATAGCAACAATTAGGGATTTTATAAGTTTAACCTATAGTTTAAGAATATTAATTATAACATAAGGTTTGATTAATATTGCTGGTTCTAGAAATATATTTATTATAACCCAAGGTTTAGATAGAAACATTAAGAGCATGACACTTGTCATAATCATGTTTATTAAGGATTTAAGTATTTTGATAAATAGTTTAATTAAAAGAAAGATCTAGAATCTCTAGAACCTTCCAGAAACTGTTAGGATCGTATTATGACTCAGTCAAAGTTGTTTACTCAATTCAAAATATGCTGAAAATGTGCAAATATGTGTTTGATATATCAACGTATGCTGATATATTGCCTACGGGAGATACGAAAAACACGTCGACTTTGCACGAACATTCAAACGGGGCTCGGGAAAATGGTCTAGGCGATATATCGCCCAAGGTAGGCGATATATCACCCCTTGAGATGTATTTTTTAATTTTGAGAAAATAGCCTTAACCACTTAAACCTGCCATTGAACGATTTTGACCGAGTTTTGGGCGTTTTTTGAACGAAAATTCAAATCTTTTTCATTTTATAATCATTTATTTATTCAAATTAAAAGGGGTTAGTTTCACTCCTTAAACTCTATAAATAGGACCTAGTACTCAACCATTTTCTTCATTCTTCAACCAATTGTTCAGAGCCTCCAAGTTGCTAGTGTTACTATAGAGAGAAACACTTGGGTTTTGGGTTAAAAGCTTTATCATTCTAAGCTTTTCTAAACACTTGGGAAGTGAGATATAGTGAGATTTCAGTATCGAGGTTTAGATCAATTCATAAAATCATTCAAGGTATTCTTAATTTCATTTCTTTATGGTTCTTTAGTTTTCTTTATTCTCTTTCTTTCAAATCCTAACTCTTGTTTATGATTCTTGATTAGGTGCTTAAGTTTCTTGAAACTTAAGGTTCTTCTTGGTAAGTTTCTTCTTGATGGTTTAGTTCTCTTTTCATCTTTATTCTTTAGAAATACTCATGGTTTTACTGTTGGTTTTTAGGAGTGTTCCTGTAACGACCCAAATTCGCTAATAAGACTTAAGGGCCTTGATTAGTGTGCCTGGAGGGCATAATGGGAATGTGTAACTTTAATGAGTAAAATGCATGATTATGATTTAAGCGTGTTATATGACTATCTGAATATTTGAGATGCATGACTATGTGTATTAGTATGCATGTAGGCCCTGATTAGGTTAGAAGGGCATAATCATAATTTTGGCCATTATGGGCATAACTGTATTGATATATGTGATAATTGTCGAGACCACATTATTATGTGGATATATCTGTGATGTGTGACTCGAGACGATCCTGGTGAGCAAAGTAGTGAAAAAGTCATGGCGGGGATTTATACCCAGCTCGGGGTGAGCCTAGGGGTATAAATGGGAATTTAGTGAGTATATTGGAGTCTATTTTGACATCGAGGAATATTATTGGTGAATAATTAGGTATTGGGAATTAAGCGGTAAATATTAGCGACACTCGAGGAATTAGCGGGAATTGGGTAAAATGACTAAAATGCCCTTAAGTGGATTAAAGGGTTAGAAATAAAGGGGAGGGCATTAAGGTCATTTGGCTTTTTAAAGATGGGAATTACTGAGGCTTTATGTTAGTGGAAGTTGTAGAAAAGTATAGAAGTCTGAAAGAGAGAAAAGAAGGAAAAGGAAGAAAAGAGAAAAGGCAGGGAAAACAGAGTTGTATTCTCTTGGGTCGGTTTGTGGTTCTCTCACCACTTTTCTGGGGTTTTCTTGGGGCAAAGCTCAGAGGTGAGTTGGGTTAGGCTAAGAATCAAGAATCCTAAGCTAGGCTTGGAGAATTGGCAGAGGTTTAGCAGGAACACCCTAACACTTGAGGTAAGGTTCTATAGTTTCTTCAGTTTCTGGTTTTGGTTTTTGAACTGTGGTACATAAACTGAGTTTGATGGGAACTTTAGGGAATTCAAGGCAAAGGTTGAGGAAGAGCAAGCTAAGGTGGTGTAGAGGTTTTCTTGAAATCGAAATCCCATTAAAGGTATGAATTCTAAGCTTCTAACTATGATGTTTTGACTGGTTTTGCTGAGTTTATGAACTTAGGGTCAGCTATGGTGAATTTTGGGATTAGGGATGCATGTGCTTGGGTTTTGAGTATTTAGGGTGCTTGGGATGAGTGGAGTATGTTCATAAGGTTATTTTTGAGTTTGGTGAAGGTTTGGAGAAGTTTTGGTTGAGTTTGGCACGAGGGAATCGCAGGAGGGAAAACTGAGGTGGTGCCTGTCTGTGACTAGCGCTAGCCTTTGGGCGCTGTAGCGCTAGGCCTTGCATGCTGAGGGGATTTTGCTTCTGTTTGTAGCGCTGTAGCACCCTCCTAAGAGCGCTGTAGCGCTGCCCTGCTTTCAGAAAGGGATTTTAGGGTTATTTGCAAGGGTTTTAGACCAAGGGTTTAGGGTTTGATTCCACCACCTTGTTTGGTGGAACTAGGACTTCTCGGGGGCTCAGGATTGGCCCCGAGGCTAGGTTTTGGACTTGAGGATTGACGATGACTTTGGCCTATGGTTGTGTTTAGGTGAGCGCTAGGGCTCGAGGGGGATCGTGCTCAAGGAGTTGAGAGATCAAAGCTAGCAAATCGAAAGGTGAGAAAACTGCACCCGGTTATATGATTGTGATGGGACTAAGTGCTCCTGATACTTGTATTATGTCAATGATGGTATCACGCCATGGGACATGTGATAGCGGCCTAAGGGTGCTGTACACAATATTTGCGCACAGGGCGCGGCTTGGCCACTGGTAGCCGAGGACAGCTTAATATTCACTGAGCTCGGTTTAAGCGAACCGGAGTCAGTGGGATAACGGAGGGAGCGGCCTGAGGGCACTAGCCCTAGTTATCATTTGTGAACTGATATATGATATGAGTTGATATGTTTAGTATGTGGAATACTTATATGGTTGAGAATATGTGATGCAATATGAGATATTGATTTTTCTGTTGATTGCTTATGCTCTGTTGTTGTGTTTTCTTGCTGGGCCTTGGCTCACGGGTGCTACTTGGTGTAGGTAAAGGCAAAGGCAAGCTGGACCCATTCTGAGATGGAGAGCTGCGGGGTTGAATGTACATAGCCAGCTATTCGATCACCATGGTCGAGGAGTGGATCAGGACATGGATTGCCTAACTGTCTGTTTTGCCTTAATATGGCTTGATATTGTACTTAAACCTTATGACTTTTGTAAACGGTCTTTAAACTTATTATTTTTGGGATCCCGTGTAAACAGACAATGTTTCTTAATGAAAAATGTGACTTTTGAGACCAAAACATTTAAACCCTAGTTCCTTCATAGTTTCAATAGCACGTTTTCAATTAAATGACTTGATTAGCAAGTCCTGCACTTTATAAAGATACAGTGTAACGGTCTTGGCTATCCAGGGCGTTACAGTTCCAATCCCGTTCTTGTCTTCGTATCCCGGTTTTTGGTAAGGAAAATAGGATAGATTATATGTGTTTATATGTTTATGCTATAATTTGTTTATGCTATGATATGTTTTGTAGTCCTTGGGCATATGACTTGCTTAGATAGCAAGCCCCAAGAATATGTTTTATAGTCGCTTGGGCATTTGACTTGCTTAGACAGTAAGCACCAAGAATTTTTTATCATTTTCATGGTTTAGAGTTATGATTTACCCTACCTCGATTAGTAGACAGAGGACCTAGATGGGTTATCATATACAACTATGTGATCTAACCTACCTCGATTAGTAGACAGAGAACCTAGATTGTTTATCACATGCCATGTTAATGAGTTAATGGCCATTAATATAGTAGTCCTATGTGATATATGTTTTATAGTCATATGTTTTGTAGTCATATGTTTTTAGTCTTATGTTTATGACTTATGATATATGTTGTTCCTAGATTTTCCTTGTTGGGCATTAGGCTCATTCCTTTAGTTTTAGCTTGATGCAGGAAAATGAGTATGGAAGGTGGGAAGATTCATGGCAGCTTGGCTTGTGTGTTGAGGATGAATGGATTGAATGGATTGCGTGACGATCGAGGATGACGTTGTTTTTTTTAGTCTTTTTATTTATGCTTTTAATTATTTCTGCATTAAGAATTTAAACAAATTAAAGTTATGTTTTATGTTTCATAAAAAATGGGATCCCATACCATATCACATTTTATTTTAAAGTTTTACCTTATCTTGTATTGGTACAACATTTTGGGTTTTAAATAAAGTTATGTTATTTATGATGTATGTTTCCCAAAAATAGTAGCTATGTCTAGTAGTTTTAATGGTCCAAGGTCTTAGAAATAGTTGGGTCATTACAGTGTTTGGCCTGACCCTATCTTCTTCTTTCTTGGGCTCGATTTCTTCTTCGACCTTGTAGACTTTTTCTTCAATTTCCTCTATAATTACCAGTGCATGTGCACTGGTTTGGCCTTTACCCCTCATGGAGATATTGTAGCATTCTCAAGCTGCTAATTGATCTCCTTTCAACATCCCGATACTACTAGATGTTAGAAATAGTTGGGTGATTACAGTTGGTATCAGAGAAACGGTCCATATGCATGAAGTTCTCCTTGATACATACGCATAAGCTCCGAATCTAACCGCCAATGTAAGTGTTTATGTTTATGTTTATAGCTAACGTTTTAGCCTTTATGTTTTCAGTTAAGAATGGATGGAGCCTTGACCTATGAGGATATCCGAGGCATTAAGGCATTGAAAAGGATTAAAGAGCCAAGGAATACCGTATGAGTGTTAGAAAGAATCACTCGGAGATTGATTTTATTCCATAAGGAGATAGTTCACCTCCAAACCACCAAGAAAATTATGATGAGAGCTACGGAGCAATATGTCTTAGTAATTAGGCTATTTAAAGATTATCCTTCTGTAATTTCAACATTAGAAGAAATATGGGAGACTATAGATGATGAAGATGATTTACCGATAGCCATGAGATATTATTTTCTCATACTTAGGTTCACCTCTAAGTTGGAATTTCAATTCACTAATGAGCAAAAACATAGAATATTTATGAATCTTCCCTGAGGAAATTTTGAGGCTCAAGATAATGATGATTATGAGGAGATAGGTGATGATATGTTAGATGAATGGCCAGATGTAGAAGATCCTGATTTTTAGATTCACCCTAGTTATGTTAGTTTAGTTTTTCTTCATTTATTTATTTATTTTTGCATTTATGATTGTATTTAGTGAAAACCTTTTTCCAAATGAATATTATTGTTATTTTTGAATGACATGCATGAGTTTGATTTTTTTTTTTACAATCATAATAAATTGAAATAAATAAATAATGACTGAGTTCAGTGAGGGTGGATACAAATCAATGGACCAAGTTCTATATTGAGAGTTTAGGGGGTCATAGTAGTAGGAATGATTTTACTGATCCCAACCCTCCCTCAATATGGTTAACTTTGGAACAGCGACAAGTTTCGAGCCTAAGAATTAAGTCATGTAGGATTATTAGAAACAGACTTAGGAAATAATAAAGATGACTTATTTTTCTAAGTATAGAAACACACCCTAATTATAAAGAAGGCTTATATAATTTTTTTTCATAAGAAATCATAACTAATAGGTCGGAGTTATGTTTGCTTAGATTAAGTTTTGCCTTAGATCCTATTAGGGTAAGTTCTAACATGTTTTTCTCAACTGTTAGAACTTCACTGAAGATGTTGCTCAGAAGGTCTGCATGCACAAATGCCAATGCCTCCAGCGCCGCTCACGAGACTAATGAAGCCCCTCCAGTACGAAGAAGGGGAGTGCGTGCTACCAATACTGTTGCTAACAGAAGTGCACCGCCGCCTCCGGTTGAAAACACCACTGAAATTGTCTGACTATGGCAACAAGTGGAAGAACTGCTTCAGCAACAACACCAACTGGCTCAGCCGCAGCCTCAGCCTCAGCCTCAGCCGCAACCGCAACCGCAGCCTCAACCGCAACCGCAGCCTCAACCAACGGTTCAAGCACCCCAACAAGTAGGTCCTTATGGGGGTTGGCCAATTACAAACCATGCACCCTACCCAGCTCAGTACATGGAGCCAATCTACAAGCAATTTCGTAAGCAACACGCTCCAAAATTTGAAGGGACAACGGACCCCTTCGAGGCGGAAGAATGGCTCAGGAATGTAGAGCCAATCCTAGTACACATGAACCTTGGCAACGCGGATCGCATATCATGTGTTTCTTCTCTTCTAAAGAAGGATGCTAGAATATGGTGGGACTTAGTATAGTAGACTCACGACGTCACCACCGTGACATGGACTAGATTTATGGAGCTCTTCCACAAAAAGTACTATAACTCTGCAATTATTGCCACAAGGGTAGAATAGTTCACCAGTTTGAAGCAGGGCAACTTATTGGTAGCAGAGCATGTTCGTCAGTTTTACCGACTATCCAAGTTTGCACCACAGTTTGTTCCAACAGACTTTTTGAGGGTCACCAAGTTCATTAGAGGATTCAGGCCAAAGATTGAGCCAGGAGTCAAGTTAGCAACTCCTGGAACCACTTCTTACGCCGATGCTCTAGAAATGACTATAGAAGTGGAAAGGCTTCAGGCAAATGTTAGTAAGGAGGAGGCCAGCAAGCCTAAACCTAAATAGCATAATCAACCTCAGAATGGTCGGAACCACCACAACAGCCATCATCATAGCAACAATAATGGCCAGAAGAGAATGCATCCTGACAATAAGCAGTCCGACAATGATAAAAGAGCACGGACAAAAAATAGGGGCAATAGGTCGAGTTATGTAGAATACTTGCAGTGCTCTAAGTGCCAAAAGAAGCAAACACCAAGGGATGTTACAATTGTGGCCAGGAAGGTCATCAGAAGAGAGAATGTCCACAACTCAAGCAAGAAGAGAAAAGGGACAACAAGATGGTTCCTGCCAGAGTCTTTGCCTTGACCTAGGGAGAAGCTAAAGCTAGTAACAAAGTTGTCACAGGTCAGATTCCTATCCTCGATAATATATGTTCAGTATTATTTGATTCGGAAGCAACACACTCGTCTTTCTCGTTAGGAATGATAGAGAAATTAGACAAACCTTGTGAAATATTTAGAACTAGGTTTGTAACAAAATTGCCTTCGGGTGAAATAGTCCTATCATCACAGATAGTACGAGGCGTACCGATCAAAATTGAGGACGTAGAACTAGAAAGAGACCTGATAGAGTTAGAGATCAAAGACTTTGACGTAATACTGGGCATGGATTGGCTAGCAAGGCATGGCGCAACCATCGACTGCAGACGCAAACAAGTGATGTTCGAAACTCCTGACGCTCAAAAAATATGCTTTATGGGAAAGGTTTCAGGACTACGTACACCGTTTATTTCATCGCTCAAAGCTTAGAGGATGATAGAAAAAGATGTCACGCATTCTTAGCCAGCGTCACAGATGTGGTAAAGGAAACACCACTAAAGGTTGGAGACGTCTGCATCATAAAAGAATTCTCAGAAGTATTTCCTAACGACTTACTAGGGTTGCCGCTGACTCGAGAAATTGACTTCACAATCGAGCTAGTACCGGGCACCAAGCCTATCTCAAAGGCACCATACCGAATGGCACCTACCAAACTCAAGGAGTTAAAGACGCAGTTAGAAGAACTCTTAGACTTGGGTTTTATTATACTAAGCCATTCGCCATGGGGAGCACCGGTTCTATTTGTGAAGAAGAAATACGGAAGCATGCGAATGTGTATAGATTACCGCGAGCTTAATAAGGTGACAATTAAGAATAAGTACCCACTACCCCTGATCGACGACTTGTTTGATCAACTCCAAGGAGCAAATGTGTTTTTAAAGATTGATCTACGGTCTGGGTATCACCAGCTAAAGGTATGGGAAGAGGATATTCCAAAGGCAGCTTTTAGAACTCGTTATGGACATTACAAGTTTTTAGTTATGTCTTTTGGTCTTACCAACGCTCCAGCCGTATTTATGGATTTAATGAATCGGATCTTCAAGAATTACTTGGACAAATTCGTCGTAGTATTCATTGACGATATTTTGGTGTACTCTAAGGACGAAGTCAAGCATGAGGAACATTTAAGGATGACTATGTTGCGACTAAAGGAGCATCAACTTTACACTAAGTTCAAGAAGTGAAAATTTTGGCTTTCGCAAGTAGCGTTCCTCAACCATATAGTATCCAAGGATGGAATTGCTGTAGACCCAACTAAGGTAGAGGCTGTGAAGGATTGGCCAAGACCTAAGAATGCGTCAGAGGTAAGAAGTTTTCTAGGGCTAGCAGGATACTATTGGAGGTTTGTAGAAGGCTTCTCTAAGATAGCCACTACGCTTACCAACCTAACCTAGAAACAGCAAAGGTTCAACTGGACAGATAAGTGTGAAGAGAGCTTCCAGTTGCTTAAGGATAAGTTATGCTCAACACCAGTACTTTGTGTACCGACTCCCAACGAAAAGTTTGTGGTCTACTGTGATGCGTCGAAGCAAGGTTTTGGGTTGTGTGCTGATGCAGAATGACAAAGTGATAGCCTACACCTCAAGGCAGCTGAAGGAATACGAGCAATGCTATCCAACGCATGATATAGAGTTGGCAGCGGTGGTCTTCGCATTGATAATCTAGCGCCACTATCTTTATGGAGAACGGTGTGAAATTTATACGGACCACAAAAGCTTAAAGTATTTCTTCATGCAGAAGGAGCTCAACATGAGGCAGTGCAGGTGGTTAGAACTAGTAAAGGATTGTGACTGCGAAATCCTATACCACTCAGGAAAAGCAAACGTAGTTGCTGATGCGCTAAGCAGAAAGAGTTATGGGAATCTAGCAGCGTTATCCGGAATAGAAAAGTCGCTTTAGCAAGAGCTGATCAATGCTAGAATAGAAGTAGTCATTGGTAAACTGGCTAACTTTTCCATCCATTCAAGTCTGTAAAAAGATATACAGATCGGACAAAGGTATGATGACACATTAGTATCTTACATAGCCGCGGTTAAAGAAGGCAAGGCAAAAAATTTCTCTATATCAGGGCAAGGGTTCTTGAGATATAAGGACTGGGTATGCGTGCCTAATGATTATGGAATTAAGATGAAGATTTTAGAAGAAGCGCACAATACCCCATACTCAGTTCACCCAGGGTCGACCAAGATGACTCATGACCTTAAAGCATTGTATTGGTGGCCAGGAATGAAGAAAGATGTAGTGGAGTATGTATCTAAATGCTTAGTATGCCAGCAAGTGAAAGCAGAACATTTGTCGCCAGTAGGCTTATTGCAACCGCTTAGTATCCCAGAATGGAACTGGGAAGACATAGCCATGGATTTCGTGACAAGACTACCACAAACGAATAAGCAGCACGACTTGGCTTGGGTAGTAGTAGATAGACTAACCAAGTCAGCTCACTTCCTGCCTGTCAAGACTACGTACATAGCGGATCAGTACGCAGATGTTTATGTCTGAGAAATAGTACAACTGCATGGAATCCCTAAGACCATAGTATCCGATAGAGGATCAGTGTTTACATCGAGATTTTGGGGAAGCTTGCAGTAAGCTATGGGAACCAAGTTAAGTCTTAGCACGAAATTTCATCCTCAGACCGATGGTCAATCCGAGCGTACTATACAGATTTCAAAGGATATGTTGTGCGCTTGTGTACTCGATTTCGGAGGATTATGGAGTAAGTATTTGCCACTGGTAGAATTCTCCTACAACAATAGCTACCAGTCAACGATCGAGATGGCACCCTATGAGTTACTTTATGGAAGGAGGTGTCGATCGCCGTTACATTGGGACGTGGTAGGAGAAAGGCAACTTCTTGGACCTGAAGCTGTTAGAGAAGCTCAAGATGCAGTAGCACTAATTAGAAAGCATATGCTCGCTGCTCAAAGCCGACAGAAAAGTTATGCGGATGCCAAGCGATGTGATGTGGAATTAGTCGGAGATCAAGTCTTCTTAAAGATATCACCTATGAAAGGTGTAAAGCGGTTTAGGAAGAAAGGCAAGCTTAGTCCCTGATTTATAGGTTCTTTTAAGATATTGGACAAGGTGGGAATAGTTGCATATAGATTAGCCCTACCGCCAGCTCTAGCAGATAGCCATAATGTGTTCCACATCTCGATGTTGCATAGATATGTGTCAGACCCATCTCCCGTCCTCAAGTATGATACGATAGCACTCCAGAAAGACTTGAGTTACGAGGAACAACCGGTTAGCATCCTAGATAGAGGGATGAAGGAATTACAGTCTAAGAGTATGCCGATAGTCAAGGTCATATGGAGTAATAGTTTTGAATGAGAGGCAACGTGGGAGTTGGAGGAAGACATTTAAGCACAGTATCCGGAATTGTTTGGTAAGTAAATTTTGGGGACGAAATTCTTTTAAGTAGGGGAGAATTGTAGTGTCCCATAATATTTACTTAGCTAGCTAGATAGTAGTAGTAGTTAGTATTAGTTTGTAGTATGTTAGATTCCGTAGATTTTGGTTCAAGCTGGGACTTAGTTGGACACTCATAGCAACAATTAGGGATTTTATAAGTTTAACCTATAGTTTAAGAATATTAATTATAACATAAGGTTTGATTAATATTGCTGGTTCTAGAAATATATTTATTATAACCTAAGGTTTAGATAGAACCATTAAGAGCATGACACATGTCATAATCATGTTTATTAAGGATTTAAGTATTGTTGACCCTGATTTTGGTCAACTGACACGGAGTAAAAAATGCTTGATGTGGACAGATATGTTGAAATGAGAATAATGACGAAAACAGTAAAGCACACAAGAATTTATAGTGGTTCGGCCCCAGAATCTGGTAATAACCTACGTCTACTTGAGTTGTTATTGATATAATATTTCAAAGGAGTGATCAAAGAACTAGGATTCAATGAGTTTCACCAACCTCTGAAGAACAAAACAATATATCGAATGTGATAGCTCTAGCTTACTCATAAATCTCTAATCTCCAGTAATTAGAAAGCCAAAAGTCTCTCCAAAAAGTCCCTTCCTTGAGTTATTTTTCTCTATTTATAGGCTCAAGGAAGATTACATTAATTTGTTACAGATATTCTTTCCTAAATAATCGGATACTCAGGAAATCATGGGAGATAATTTTGGATATGATCATAACTACATAAGATTTTCTCCAAATATAACAAGTATACAACCAAGCTGGTCGTATATAACGGTTGAGCGTTGCGCCACAGAAATCTTTCTGGTCGATGGTCGAACAAGACTTCCACCAGGTGTCAGCCACGTGTACCAAACGTCTGCCATGTCATACATGCCTATTTTTTGGATAACATTTTCCCCCCAAGTTTGTTTAGTACGACTAGCAATAAAGAAACTTTAGGGAAATAACCGTTCATATGCCCCACGAAATCTGTCAGAGTCTTCGTGCGTTTTTTGAAAACCATGCATAATTATGTCTACTCAAGCCTTTTTGGTTTTCAAGAAATCAATGTGATGGCTTATACACTCCCCCACGTTTTGAAAATTTGAAAGTCATGATTGCAACTTTTTGCTATACTTCAGCCTCTATAAGTAGCCTTTTTATCTCTCTTACAATCCTTTACTCACCATTTCAATCAAGAACTTTCAAGAACTTTGCTCCGGAGCCTAGAATTTCGAAACAACTCAGACATCCTGCCAAAGATCTTTTCGACTCGAAATTTCTATTTTTCTGAATCTCCACCCTCTGCCCAGGTAATCTTTCAGTCTTTCAAACTTTTCGTGATGCCATGCATGTAGTTACTGTACTCTGTGATTTCCTGCGTTCTTAATTAGAAATTTATGAGGATTTTGTATAAACCATCTGATGCTTGGTAAGAGAGTGTATTTCTGCTTTATATAAGTTAGGAGCTAGTTTGATAGTAAGGATCATAGGTTTAGGGCGTAAGATCGATGTAAAAATTCGATCTTTAAGCTAGCTGAAAAAACTGGGTTTTTTCCCGCCCTTTAGGAGTTGAAAAAGTTTCTTTTCAAAAAATGTTTTATTTCCTTTTTGATCCGTTTTTCAAACTGCTAGCACCAAACTTAGTGTATGGATAGGATGATGATGGTCAATAGACGCGAGCAACGTTATCCCAATCTCCCACGTAACTCCTCAGGCCATGTGTCTTATCTCCCCCTTTGTCTGTTTGCAGTTCATAGGCAAGACCCTTAGGGAGGAGAAAGACCCATTGAAGACGACCTCCTAGCTCAGCTGCTTGAAGGCGAAGAAAACCCCTCTACTCTGATACCAGATATCCCTTTCTCTCGCCCTAGCCCAAACACTTCTCCAATCCCAACCCAAAGAATGGCTCGAACAAAAACTAAAGCTCAAAAAAGGAAAGCCCCTAACTCCTCAGGCTAGCCAACTGCTGATGCCCCATCGACCAGTGGTCGAGGTGAAAATGTTCCTGATGCTAATGTACAAAGGCATGCCCGTCCTCGACACGCTACTCAGCCAGATGTCGAGTGGCATGTTGTTCCCCAGAGTACAGTGACAATCAGGATGATCACCAACTACTTAAATAAGTATAAACTGACAGGGGTGACCCTGGTTAAACCTTCCCTCGACCAGAGGGCCAACCTGCCAGGCGGGGCCTACAGCGCCTGGTCGCGATTTCATATTGAGGCAGGTGCCACTTTGCCTCTCCACTCATTCTTTCAGGGGGTGGCAAATTACTTTGGAGTTGCCCCCTTCCAAATTACTCCAAATGGATATAGAATGCTGGCCGCCCTCTATATCCTTGAAAAACTCAAAAAATGGCCAGAGCCCACTCCCCATGAGGTCAACTTTCTTTTTGACCTTAAGTCCAACCCTAACCAAGAAGGCATGGGGTTCTTCCACTTTTGTCATCAAGAAACCAGGTGCACTTTCTTGTCCGACACTACTCACATCTCCAATGTAGGGAGGTATCACCAGGAATACTTCCTTACTCCCAACTTGGCCGCAGACAACTTGGCCTTCACCCGAGGAGGTAAAAATTCTTACGTCACTAGCTTCTTTGCTTAGTGTTTTTCTGCCACAATATCTTGACATTTCACTGTGTTCCAAGCCCATGGTTACATCCAATCCCAACTCCAAGGATGGAGTCAAGGGCGACACTCTTAGCCAGCATGTCGAATGCTGATAAGAGTGTCAAAAATTTTGTTACTGAGGCTAACCTTAGGCTGGTCGGCCTCTGGAATCCCCAACCAGCGACGAGCGAACCTTCGACGGAAAATGCCCAAGCCGAAGTGGAACCCGAGCAGCAACCCCAAGCATCTCCTCCGCGGAGGAGACCAACTGGGGTTATGATCAGGGAACCTGCCGTCCCTCGTCGAGCAGAGAAACCCTTGGCCCCCGAGGGCAAAGGAAAACAAAAGGCTGCCGAGCCTACTGAACTTTCTGATGACTCGTTGGATGAAAACGATATAATAATCTTGCTTTTAAATCATTTGCCAATTCCCTCTCATCTATTTGATGGGGATGGCAACTTTAAGAATGCTTCCTCCTTAAATCCATATTTCTTCCACGAACTAGGTAGTTCAGTAAATAATGTAACGACCAGTAGTTGTAGCGCAGGTACTTTACTTGTAATCCTTTTATTTTATTCTTTTATCCTGCATGACCATTTAGTCTTACTGTTTGCGTTGCTTCCTTTTGTGCAAAAATGGACTCCGAGGACGTTTTTGAGCACTACCAGGCTATCGCTGCCTCTTCTGTCCCGAAGAAGGATAGCAAAAGGGCTTGAGGGGAAAGCAGCAAGACTCCCTCAAAGAAGGCCCAAACAGATGATGCTCCAACCACTGCCCCCTCCAAGTAGAACTCACCGCCTCCACCCTCCTCCAGGCAGACAACTCCCACTCCTGCTGATCCACAGCCTTCATCCAAGGCTCCTGACAGGGAGGCATTGAACACCTCGCCCGAAGGCTCCCTGTCCAGCTTCGTGGTTGGCTCAGTCAGGGAGAGGATATATAATCTCTCGAAGCATAGACGCAGCCAGGCAGCCATTACTGAAACAGACTCCATGGAGGCTGATCAGGTAGTCAACAAAGGGCTGAACGAGATAGTTAGCGTAAGTTATCTCCTATTTACTTTATCATTTATTTCTGATTTCTAGCTCTTACTTTATCTTATTCTCTGTCTTCAGGGGCTGCTAACTTTAACTGCTGGCTGGCGCCGTGTTGGGGCATTGGTTTCTTGGGGACAGAACTTTGACTCCAGGCTTGTCGAGACTAAGCAAGCATTTGAGGCTGACTATAACAAGCTGCTCGAGGAGAATAAGGAGTTGTCCAAACAGAACGAGAAACTGTGCGAGGACAAAGATACTCTCACCAAGGAGCTTCTGGACGCCCAAGATGCCTTGAAGAAAGCCAATGAATCCCAGGAAAAATTCAAGGAAAGTGCCAGGCTCAACATTCAAGCATGTGTTCAGCTTGAGCTTGATCTGATCGCCAGCAGGCAGGAGACGGGGGAGCTTGAAAAACAAGTGCAGGAGCTCGAGGAGGCCGGGGCCAAGAATTTGAAGAAGTACAAGGAGGCCACTCACCTTTGCTTCTATGAATTCTGGAAGCACAACCGGGAGGCTAACTTCAACTACCTGTCTGAGCGTTTGAAGAGGACTCTAATGGCGCAGTGGGCCATCCGGCTGGAAGAAGAAGAAAAGGCCAAAGTGCCTGCCTCTCCAGATATCTCTTTAGCAAGGGGGATCGATGATGCTGAAGCTGGTCCTTCGGCTGACCAAGGCACTCCTCCGAACCCTCAGGACCCTCCAGCTCCTTAAAAAAAATTCTTTTTATTTCGTTTTCATGGCCCACGGGTCGTTTTGTAAAGACAATTTGTTTTTGTTGCAGCAAGGGCAGCTTTTTACTTTTAATTAAACAATTACATCCGAGCAGTACTGCTCGCGGTGTAAAAGAAGGCCTTATGATATTATAATATTTCTGTCTATTATAACATCTGTTCGCATGACCAAACTTAGCACAGTACTTTGGCTTGATTTAACAAAATATAAATTTTGAAAAATACTCTAAGTACTGTAGCATGATTTCACTCATTTTGTTCATGTGTTTACATACCTCTTGGTATGCTTTGCTATCGATGTACCTTATATGCCCCCCAAGTGATCGAGGAGCTTTAGGTCCTTGGTCACTTGCCTTGACCACGACCTGTGCGAACATGACTGCTTGGTAGGAAACGTAACACTTATAATACAGCAAAACAACATACGTAATGAACAAATACTTGTAAAAATAAATTTACAAAGGTTGGCAAGAATGACTGGCTGCGCACAGTCCCTTATAATTCTCGTATTAAAATGGACTAAACATGTCTTTACGAGTGATCTTAAAAAGATCTTACACTTTTAAGTGATTAGCCATACAATGTGGCTAACCCTTTTTCACAACTTGTAAAAAGTAAAAATTAATACAAGTCAGTCCTTTAAAAATGACTGTTTATTGGTAGTGCTTGCGCAGGTGTTCTCCGTTCCAATAGCGTGGGACAAGATCTCCATTTAAGCATGCAAGCTTGTAGGTGCCTGGATGAAGGACTTCCTCAATCTGGTAAGGTCCTTCCCAGTTTGGTCCGAGTACTCCAGCAGTTGGGTCGCGGGTGTTTAAGAAAACTCATTGAAGTACTAGATCTCCAACGTTGAACTTTCTTTCTTTCACCTTTGAGTTAAAATACCAGGCGACTTTTTGCTGGTACGCAGCTACTCGGAGTTGGGCTTTTTCCCGTTTCTCTTCAAGTGAGTCTAGGGACTCCATCATCAGTTGTCTATTCCGGTCCTGGTCGTATGTAATTCGTCGGTGTGAGGGGGGATCTAACTCAACGGGGAACATAGCTTCATACCCGTACGCTAAGGAAAACGGGGTATGACCTGTCGTTGTTCGATGAGAAGTTCTATACGACCAGAGTACTTCAGGCAGCTGTTCTGGCCATGCTCCTTTAGTGTCTTCAAGTATTTTCTTCAGGGTATCTTTGAGTGTTTTGTTCACTGCTTCGACTTGCCCATGTGCCTGTGGGTGTGCGACTGAAGAAAAGCTTTTGACGATTCCATGTCTTTCGCAGAAGTCTGTGAATAAGTCACTGTCAAACTGGGTGCTGTTGTCTGAGACAATTTTTCGAGGAAAACCATATCGGCAAACAATGTTCTTGATGACAAAGTCAAGAACTTTCTTGGTCATTATGGTAGCGAGCGACTCAGCTTCAGCCCATTTGGTGAAGTAGTCGACTGCTACGACTGCATATTTCACTCCACCTTTTCCCGTTGGCAGGGATCCAATCAAGTCTATACCACATACTGCGAAAGGCCAAGGACTCTGAATCTGCTTTAACTCGTTGGGAGCTGCGCGTGGGATCTTGGAAAATCTTTGACACTTATCGCATTTTCGCACAAACTCCATTGAATCTTCGTTCATAGTTGGCCAGAAATAACCTTGCCTCAGAATATTTTTTGACATGCTCTGCCCCCAGCGTGATGCCCACAGAAGCCTTCATGTACTTCCCTCGTGAGCTCTTTAGCCCTTTCTGGTGTAATGCATCTGAGCAGTGGCATGGAATATCCTCTTCGGTAAAGGACACCATCGACCAGTATATACCTAGCAGCCTGTCTTTGAAGAGTTCTGGCTTTGTTTCTATCTGCTGGTAGTACTCCATTTGTGAGATACTCCAAATATGGTGCCATCCATGTATCCTCCATTCGGATTTCCATATTGGTTTCGTCTGCTCATATGCTTGGCTTGCACAATCTTTCTACTGGCACTATATTCAAAGTGTCAGCGTCTTTCGCACTTGCGAGTTTGGCTAAAGCGTCTGCGTTTAAATTCTGATCTCAGGGAATTTGCTGGAGGGTATACTTCTCGAATTGCACCAACAAATCTCTAGTTTTGTTTTAAGTAGGCCACCATTTTTTGGCCCCGTGCTTGATACTCCCCTAAGACTTGATTCACTACCAGCTGTGAATCACTGTAGATATCAAGCACTTTTATATTCATGTCTTTGGCTAACCTTAGTCCCGCGAGGAGTGCTTCATATTCGGCCTCATTGTTCAATGCAGTGAAATCGAACCTAATAGCGCAGTGAAATCGATGCCCTTCCAGCGTTATCAATATCACTCTTGCTCCTGCGTGAGATTCGTTGGACGATCCGTCCGTGAATAACTTCCACGAAGGAGTTTTGACTAGGGGCTCAAGCGCACTAGGTTCTTCACACTGCTCGTCGTCTGGGAGCTCAGTTAATTCAGCGATGAGGTCAGCCAAGACTTGTCCTTTTACTGCTGCTCGCGGTGAATATGTGATATCGAACTGCCCGAGTTCGATTGCCCATTTTAATAAGCGTCCAGCCGCCTCTGGCTTTTGCAGAACTTGCCGAAGGGGCTGGTCAGTTAAGACTGTGATGGGATGGGCTTGGAAGTAAAGACGTAACTTCCTTGAGGCCAAAATCAAGCAATAGGCTAACCTTTCGATTGGAGGATACCTCAATTCAGCCCCAATTAACCTCTTGCTTACATAGTAAACTGCTTTTTGTACGCCTTCTTCTTCACGTACTAGTACTGCACTAGCAGCAAATTCGGTGATCGCCAGGTAAATGAACAAAATTTCTCCGTTAATGGGTTTTGATAAAATAGGAGGATGTGCCATGTGGGCCTTTAAGGCCTGGAAAGCCTGCTCGCAGTCTCCTGTCCATTCGAATTTCTTGTTGCCTCTAAGTAGATTGATGAAAGGGACGCATTATCCGTCGACTTGGAAATGAATCTACTTAGTGCGGCAATTCTTCCAGTTAAACTTTGCACATCCTTGATTTTCATTGGCGATTTCATGTCGATCAGGGCCTTTATCTTGTCGGGTTTGGCCTTGATTCCTCTCGAATTAACAATAAACCCCAAAAATTTCCTTGATCCTACTCCGAAGGAACATTTGAGAGGATTTAACTTCATCTGATATTTGTTCAGAACGTTGAAACACTCTTGTAAATCCTTCACATGTCCATCTGATTTTTTCGAATTTACCAGCATGTCGTCCACGTACACCTCCATGTTTACTCCGACAACTCCTTAAACATGTGGTTGACCAATCGCTGGTAAGTCGCACCAGCGTTTTTCAGTCAGAAGGGCATTACTTTATAACAGTATAACCCTGTATCGGTCCGAAAGCCAGTGTGATCCTCGTCAGGGGGATGCATACTGATCTGATTGTACCTTGAGTATGCATCCATGAAGGAGAGGATCTCATGTCCTGCAGTTGCATCGACCAACTGGTTTATCCTTGGGAGTGGGAAGCAGTCCTTTGGGCAGGCTTTATTGAGGTCTGCAAAATCTACACAGGTTTGCCATTTTCCGTTAGGCTTGGGAACCAGTACCGGATTAGAGACCCACAATGGATAAAATGCCACCCTGATGAACCCATTCTCCTTTAGTCTCTCGACTTCCTCTTTTAAGGCTTTCGATCTATCCTTATCGAGCATCCTTCTTTTCCGTTGCACGGGTGGAAAACTCTTGTCAACGTTCAGGGCATGGCTGATAACTGCAGGATCTATCCCAGCCATGTCTTTGTGTGACCAGGCAAAAACTTCCTGGTTCTTTCTCAAAAACTCCACCAATGCACACTTCATTATTGCTTCTAAGTTTTTCCTGACCTTTACCACTCTGGTTGGGTCTTCTTCGTCAAGTTGGACCTCTTCCAGGTCCTCGACGGGTCCAACATCTTCCTCAAAATCCCTAAAGCGAGGATCTAAGTCCCTATCCTCACTTTGGGAAACACCCTATTTGGTGACTCCATCACCAGATTGGGCTTGTGTATCAATTTCCATCTGCAACCTATCTGGGGGAGTGCTTTTCGACATTCCCTTCTTTGCCTTTGTAACTGAGGCGTTGTAGCACTCCCTTGCTTTTCTCTTAATTTCCTACCCCTGCGTCTGTCGGGAATTTCATGGCCAAGTTCCATACTGAGGTGACGGCCCGAAGATCAACCAGTATGGGCCTTCCAATAACAGCATTGTACGCCAAAGGATAATCGACTACTATAAAAGTAGCGAGTAATGTCCTGGTTGCAGGCGTTGTACCTGCTGTGACTGGAAGTCTGATTGACCCTGCTGGGGCGAGTCCCTCACCAGAGAAGCCGTAAATTGTTTGGTTGCAAGGCTCCAAGTCCTTGGCGGACAACTTCATGCGTTCCAGTGAAGATTTGTACAGGATGTTCACTGAACTTCCTGTATCCACTAGTACTCTTTTGACCATCATGTTGGCGATTTGAACGTCCACGACCAGCGGATCAAAATGTGGGAACCGAACATGTTGGGCGTCACTATCAGAGAAGGTTGTCTCACCATCCTCTGACCGAGCCTTCTTCGATGCCCTGTCCTCCACAGCCATCATCTCGATGTCCTGGTCGTGATGTAGGGTCTAAGCATATCATTCCCTCGCCTTTCCACTGCGTCCCGCGAGGTGCGGGCCTCCGCAGATGGTGAGTAAAGTGCCAGCTACGGGGTCAAGCTGCAAAGGTGGTGAGCGTTGGCGTGTGGGCGCATGCTCGTTGCCACCTGGAGCCTCTCATTGGGAATTTCCTTAGGCCCGTACATATCTTCTCAAGTGTCCTTGTCTAATAAGGAACTCGATTTCATCCTTTAGCTGGTTGCATTCATTTTTACCATGTCCGTAGTCTTTATGATAACGACAGAACTTGGTAGTGTCTCTCTTCGAAATATCTTTTCTAATGGGAGCAGGTTTTTATAAGGCACACTGGAACTCATGGCCTGATACACCTCTCCCTGAGACTCAATAAGGGCAGTGTAGTTAGTGAACCGAGGTTCATAACGATTACCCTTGGCTCGTTTATTGTCAGAGGTGGAAGGCTCATTATGTGGCCGTTTCCCCCCATTCTTGCCATTGCCATTGCCGTTCTCGTTGCCTTTGCCGTTGCCGTTGGGGTTTTACCCATTGGCGGCTTTGGCAGACTCGGCAGTCCCCTTATCCTTGCCTGGGGGCTTTCCTTCACTGGCTATGGCAACTTCGAGCTTGATGTATCGATCAGCTCGATCCAAAAATTCCTGGGTAGTCCTGACCCCATGCTTTCTGAGGCTGTTCCAAGGAGGCGTGCGGCGCTTAACTCATGCAGTTATGGCCATCATCTTGCCTTCGTCTCCCACTGTTTTGGCTCCTGCAGCTACTCACATAAAACGCTGGATGTAATCCTTCAGTGGTTCTCCGTCTTGCTGGCATATTTCGACCAGCTGATTTGCCTCAGTTGGGTGCACACGACCCGCATAGAATTGTCCGTAAAATTCCTTTACGAACATCTCCCAAGAAACAATACTTGCAGGAGGGAATTTGAAAAACCACTCCTGTGCAGCATCAGAAAGTGTTGCAGGAAAGATCCTGCACCAAGCGTCTTCAAACACTTTCTGAATGTCCATTTGTATCTCGAACTTATTGACATGAGATACTGGGTCACCATACCCGTCAAAGTTTGGAAGTGTACGCATCTTAAACTTGTTAGGAGTTTCTGCCATAGCTATCCTTTGAACGAAAGGAGTGCCCTTTGTAACGACCCAAATTCGCTAATAAGGCTTAAGGGCCTTGATCAGTGTGTCAGGAGGGCATTAATGGAATAATTGTGATTAAATGAGTAATTATATATTTAATGATGTTTATATGATAATTTATTATATTATGTGGTAATATGATATGAAATAAATATGCGATATATGTGAGAACCACATTATTATGTGGACAAGTTCGCAGAGCACGACTCAAGACGATTCTAGGGTCAGATAGCGGGGAAAGTCACAACGGGGCTTAAGATATGACTTTGGATAAGTCGGGAGTATTTTTAGATAGCGGGTAGTGATCTGGACTATCGGGTCATGAAAATAAATATATGGAGATATATTTGAGGTTAGGATGTCTAGGCGGGAATATTGGGGGATTTTACTATTTTGGCCTCGAGGACCGTTCCGGCACCCCGAGCCTCGGGATTAACTTAACAGATAATTTAGACATAAAGAAACTTTTAGAAGAAAAACACAAACCGACTAAGTGCTTTTATCTCAGCTCTCTTTCACGCTCAAGGGAAAACAAAGGAAAGGAAACACAGAAAAACAGGGGAACAAGCTGGAATTTCTGGGATTTGTGGTGAGGATTGGGAGGTTTAGCTCACGAGTAAATCAAGAACTAAAACAGGGATTAAGGTAAGCATCTAATTCTACTTTCTGTGGTTGAATTCTGAGTTCTAGCTGGGTTTTGGTTAAGTGTTGAAACAAATATGGTTTTGATGTTTTAAGGCAGAATTAAGAAGGGAATTTGGGAACTTAGCTTGGCTATGGCTTGGTGAAGTGATTCAACAGCAAAGGTAAGTTTCAACTCCTGGTTAAGAGGCTTTAAATTGGGTTTGAATGGCTGGTTTGAGTGTTTATAGCTCTTGGGTTTCAGAAATGGAAAAGAGAGGATTAAAGTGTGCTAGGCTGTGTTTTCTCAGGAATTATGTTGTTTAGATCATGCTAAAGGAGTTGGGAATTAATTGGTTAGGAGTTGGGAAGTTTTGGGATGGTTTAAGGTGAGGTTTCAGGCTTAGAAATGGTGTAAATTCTAGGTTCGAAAGGGAGGGTCACGGCTCTGTTCTAGAGCGCTGCGGCCCTAGCATGCAAAAGAGCCAAGAAGGCTCGGCCAAGGGAGAGCGCCGCGGCGCCCAAGGCAAGGGCCACGGTGCGTGTGTGGTTCAGCGTGGGTGTTGGTTCTGTTTTGGGGAAGGGTCGCGACTGGGCTTCGGGGGCCGCAGCCCTTTGTTGCACACATGAGTTTTTGAGGGTTTTAGGCTCGGGAAGGTGGTCTAGTGTGTTCGGGATTTGTTTCACCACCGTGCTTGGTGGAATTCGGATTCCCGGGAGTTAGTTTATAATCAGAAACCTATATTTGAGTATTTATGAAACCCTATACTTTGGTTGTGGCTAGGTGATAAAAGCTTAGGCTCGGGAACGGATCGTGCTTGAGGGGCATTGCTCGTAATTCAATAACCGCACAGACTAAAGGTAAGAAAGCTGCACCTGGTTGAATATATGTGATGGGACTAAGGGCTCCCTATTGTAAATGCTTGAAAAGATGGTATTATGCCATGCAAGCCATTTGGTGAACCAACGGCCTAAGGGTGCCAAGGGTTACACTAGCGCACAGGGCGCGGCTCGGCCACTGGTAGCCGAGGACAGCTTATTATGCACTGAGCTCGGTTTAAGCAGGCCGGAGTCAGTGGGTTAAATAGAGGGTGCGGCCTAAGTCGTTGGCCCTGAATATTATGTGATATGAGTATTATATGTGGTGGAATGTATCTTGAATTGGATTGTATATGCTGAATACCTGTTGAGGATTATCTTATGGGAATACATGCATATTGAACTATTTGTCTGTTATTATTGTTTAAGTTGTTTATGATGTTTTCTTGCTGGGCCTTGGCTCACAGGTGCTACGTGGTGCAGGTAAAGGCAAGGCAAATTAGATCAGCCCTGATTGGAGAGCTCAGCGAGCAGAATGTACATAGCCAGGTGCTCGGCCGCCACGGTTGAGATCTAAGCGAGGACATGGAACCTAAAGACTGTCTATTTTGCCTTAGTATGGCTAGTGGATATTCATGTATTTTTGGGAGTCTGTAAACTTGTTCTAACTTTGTTTTTATATGGGATCCCATGTTTACTACAGTTTAAATATATGAAACTAGTATTTTGAGACCAAAACCTTTTTAACCTTAGCTTTTACATGTCTAGTGACACGTTTTCAAATTAATGACTTGATTAGCAAGTCCTGGACCTTTATAAGTACACAGTGTAACGGTCTTGGCTATCCAGGGCGTTACACCCTTTCTCCTATCGTGATCGATATAAGACGCTCTTCCCCCAACCAACTTTTGGACTGCCTGGTTGAGGGCATCTATCTGGGCTTGCACGGCGCCAGGAATCGCCGAGGCCTCTGCTGTTGGAGGAATGTACTCATCGTGTCGTTCCCTGCGATCGTTGTGTACATCTCTTAAATCCTCATCTCTTCTCCACTGCTCGCTGACTCCGAGCCGGTTAAAAACGTTATTTTGTCTGGGCTGCCCCCCAGCGTCACGTCTTTCAGGTTGGTCATCCCTAGGTGGTGGGCTTCTGCCCCCACCTCTTTCTTCATTTCTCCGACTGGCATTTCCTCTGCCTGAGTCAGCCTCATTATAACCATGGCCATCTCTGAACCTAGACTAGCCATGGTGGGATTGACTGTTCCCTCGGTTGCCTCCTCGGGCTGGAACGTCCCGGGCGTTCAGAGGGTGGCCTGCGTTGGTCGGTGGGTCCCCGTGCATTGTCATGCCGTGGGGGACCCCAGACCGCAGATCCTGTCTCTGAGTTCCTTCTGTTACTAGAAGGACGCTGCCCTCTGCTCGGTGGGTTCGACTCTTCGCCCCTATGGCGTCTAGGATTGCGGGGCTGCTGCCCGGCCCTATTCTGCCTTGACTGCGGGGGATTGCCGCGACCAGCCTGGGATGGAGGCTGCGCTTCAGGATCCCTTAGAAGGACATCGTCCTGAGGCATTGGTGGCTACTTGGGCCTTTGGGGGATCAAGGGCTGGATCGGCGGGCTAGGATTAGGGCCCCTTTGTGGTGGCCCATTTGAAGGTTGATCAAGCTGCGATGCAGGTGTAGCCTGATTCCTAGCCAGCTGTAGGGCTGCTTCGAGGGCTGCCATGGCTTCCCTCTGGTGACAGTCCATCTCTGCCTGCCTTTCACTCAGTTCCAAGCGCTGTCACTCAATCTCTTGTTGCTGCCTTGCCATAATCTCGGCAGCACTTTCCTGGCTGGCCCTCAGATTGGCCAATTCGTCCTGCAATACCCCCAGGGTATTCTTCAGCGTCTCGGAATCCAGTTCTTCATCATTGAATTCCAAATGTGGCTCATCTTCGGTCACATTTGGAGGAGGAGGCGGCTGAGATGGTGCAGCGCTAGCCGCCTATCCAGTCTTCTTTGTTGTTTTTGCCATTGATATTTCAACAATATTATATCAAGCTCTCAATGAAAGCACCAGAATGTTGACCCTGACTTTGGTCAACTGACACGGAGTCAAAAATGCTTGATGTGGATAGATATGTTGAAATGAGAATAATGACGAAAACAGTAAAGCACACAAGAATTTATAGTGGTTCGGCCCCAGAATCTGGTAATAACCTACGTCCACTTGAGTTGTTATTGATATAATATTTCAAATGAGTGATCAAAGAACTAGGATTCAATGAGTTTCACCAACCTCTGAAGAACAAAACAATATATCGAATGTGATAGCTCTAGCTTACTCGTAAATCTCTAATCTCCAGTAATTAGAAAGCCAAAAGTCTCTCCAAAAAGTCCCTTCCTTGAGCTATTTTTCTCTATTTATAGGCTCAAGGAAGATTACATTAATTTGTTACATATAGTCTTTCCTAAATAATCGGATACTCAGGAAATCATGGGAGCTAATTTCGGATATAATCATAACTGCATAAGATTTTCTCCAAATATACCAAGTATACGACCAAGCTGGTCGTATATAACGGTTGAGCGTTGCGCCACGGAAATCTTTCTAGTCAATGGTCGAACAAGACTTCCGCCAGGTGTCAGCCACGTGTACCAAACGTCTGCCATGTCATCCATGCCTGTTTTTTGGATAACAAGTATTTTGATAAATAGTTTAATTAAAAGAAATATCTAGAAGTTCTAGAACCTTCCAGAAACTTTTAGGATCGTATTATGACTCAGTCAAAGCTGTTTAGTCAATTCAAAATATGCTGAAAAATTGAAAATACATGTTTGATATATCAACGTATGTCGATATATCACACTATAGGGGTCGATATATCGCCAATGAGAGATACAGAAAACACGTTGACTTTGCACAAACATTCGAACGGGGCTCGGGAAAATGGTCTAGGTGATATATCGCCCAGGGTAGGCGATATATCGCCCCTTGTGATGTATTTTTGAATTTTGAGGACTTTTTAATTTTAAAAATAGCCTTAACCACTTGGACCTGCCTTTGAATGATTTTGATCGAGTTTTAGGCGTTTGTTGAATGAAAATTCAAATCTTTTTCTTTTTATAATCATTTATTTATTCAAATTAAAAGGGGTTAGTTTCACTCCTTGAACTCTATAAAAAGGACCTAGTACTCAGCCATTTTCTTCATTCTTCAAGCAATTGTTCAGAGCCTCCAAGTTGCTAGTGTTACTATAGAGAGAAACACTTGGGTTTTGGGTTAAAAACTTTATCATTCTAAGCTTTTCTAAACACTTGGGAAGTGAGATATAGTGAGATTTTGGTATCGAGGTTTAGATCAATTCATAAGAACATTCAAGGTATTCTTATCCTTAAGTTTAGTTCTTTATGGTTCTATTTGTTTATATGTTTATGCTATAATATGTTTTATGTATATGTTTTGTAGTCCTTGGGCATATTAGTTTCTTAGATAGTAAGCCCCAAGAATATGTTTTATAGTCGCTTGGGGATATGACTTGCTTAGACAACAAGCCCCAAGAATATATGTTGTTTTATTGTTATATGTTTTATAGTCTTATGTTTATGATTTATGATATATGATATATGTTGTTAGTAGATTTTCCTTGCTGGGCATTAGGCTCATTCCTTTATTTTTAGCTTGATGTAGGAAAATGAGTATGGAAGGCGGGAAGATTCATGGCAGCTTGGCTTGTGTGTTGAGGATGAATGGATTGAATGGACTATGTGACGATCGAGGATGACGTTGTTGTTTTTTTTAGTCTTTTTATTTATGCTTTTATGTATTTCAGCATTTAGCATTTAAACAAATTAAAGTTATGTTTTATGTTTCGTAAACAATGGGATCTCATACCTTATCACATTTTATTTTAAAGTTTTACCTTATCTTGTATTGGTACAACATTTTGGGTTTTAAATAAAGTTATGTTATTTATGATGTATGTTTCCCAAAAATAGTAGCTATGTCTAGTAGTTTTAATGGTCCAAGGTCTTAGAAATAGTTGGGTCATTACAGTGTTTGGCCTAACCCTATCTTCTTCTCTCCTGGGCTCGATTTCTTCTTTGACCTTATAGAATCTTTCTTCAATTTCCTCTATAATTACCAGTGCATGTGCACTGGTTTGGCCTTTACCCCTCATGGAGATATTGTAGCATTCTCAGGCTGCTAATTGATCTCCTTTCAATGTCCCGATACTACTAGACGTTGGGAACTTTACGTCCAAATGCCTAACATATGTGATTTCCCCCAGCCTGATCAGGGCTGGTCTCCCGAGTATGACATTTTCGATTGACAGGGTGTCCACTACTATAAATTATAGCATCTTAGTTATCAAGACCGGATAGTCTGCTAAGGTGACTGGGAGCTCGATGTATCTTGTACTAGCGATTCCCTCCCTTGAGAATCTGTATAGGGTCGTTGAATAAGCTTTTAGGTGTTTGGGGTTAAAACTTTTCTAAACAATTGGGAAGTAAGCTAGAGTGTGATTTCGGTGCTTGAGGTATAGATCGAAGCTCTAAGCTATCTAAGGTACTCTTAATCCTCGGGTCTAGTTTATTTCTATTCTGCTTATTTTTTTTTCTTTTACTTCAAATCCTAACTCATTATAATGGCTTTTGGTTAGGTACTTGATTTCTTTGAAACTTAAGATTTTCAGCAAGTCCTTATTTTGATGGTTTAGATCTTCTCTTCATCTTCTTTTATTTAGGAAACTTATGGTTTTAATGTTTGCTTTTAGGAGTTTCCGATCCCGCACATGTCTCCAATATTTCAATTTTGTTAACTAAAATAAGTTAGATTTTATGTGCTATGTGTTTGTATGTTTCTTTTTATGTCTTTAGTCACTCGGGAAATATGGTTGCTTAGATAGAAAATCCTGAGATTTTTATTGTTATCGTAGACTATAGTTGTGTCTAAACCTACCTCTTAAATAATAGTTAAAACAAGAGGACTATAGCAGTTTTTATCACATACTACGATAATGAGTTAATGGCCAATAATATTGTAGTCCACTTTATGTTTTATGTCTTATGTTTTAGTAGTTTTTCCTTACTTGGCATTAGGCTTATTCTTTTTTTTATTTAGATTGTGCAGGTAAATGAGCATTGAAGGCATGATGGATCCGAGGTGGCTTTGGCATGTGTATTGGGCGAGGAACTAAAGGAATGAACCGATGGGATCGATCGAGGATGACATTGATATTTTGAGTCTTTTAATTGTGTTGACGCCATTTTTTGTCAACTTGAGAACATAAGAGCATGGATTCAAGAATAGAGATATAATCAAATAAACAATACCACATTTTATAGTGGTTCGGCCCCAAAAAGATGACCTACGTCCACTTAGTCACTTTTATTAATATCTAAGCCTGAAGAACCATAGTTTCCGGCGAACCTGCGTCGCCGGTTGTTCTATAGTCCTCCTTCACTTTACATTACATAAGGAGTGTTTATACAAGAATGGTCATTCGGCATTCTCAATTGCCTCCCCCTATTTCTATCCCATCTCCTCTTTTTTATAGTGAGGAGTTTAGGGTTATAATTAGATCACGGGCCTATGTTATTGGGCTTGGCCTGCAAATAATGCATTACAACAGAAATACAGTTATATTTTGATAAATGACAACTTTGTACTCCTTTGCTAACTCTGTTATCATGGATATTGTGTGCTGAACAAACAGGATCCTCCTATTAGTGTGTAATGGTTCGCCTTTTGCGAACTGAGGTTGAGGAATGCGGCTACGCGACCAAATTCCTTCTGTTAATGCTTGGTAGTCTGATTTGTACTCTGTGAGAACCGGAACTATTTTGCACTGCATGAGAATATGAAGGAAAAGTGTTCTGTTCATCATCCCTTCATAATTTCTATTTATTATTATTTTTTTAAATGTCATAAATGTCCAAAAAATGGGTATAACAATTTCCCCCTAAGTCAGTTTTCGTGCTTTGCGCAATTCTGACTTAGTTATGCGAACAATTTCCCCATTCATTTTTGGTTATACACTTATATGACATTTAAATAAAATATCCTTTTCACGATCACTTCTCTAATCGTTCCAAAGTCAATTTTTTTTATCGCAATTTTTTGGGCTTGTATTATGTTGCACTCCATAATAATAAGCCCACTATTTTGTAAGAACCTTGGGCCCATTTCTTTACAAACCATAAGCAAAAAATTCCTTGTTGTTCACTTAGGAATGAACACGACTGTAAGCTGCTTCTGCCAATCCTTGTGAGTTTCTGAGGAGAACCTGTTGTCATTGACAAGGAAGGATTTGTAACTCAGTTGGAGTGAAGTGGTCGTCGGGGAAAGAAAAAGGTTGAACCACGCTTGTTCGCCATTGGGTAAGCATTTTTTTCTTATGCAATCGACCGTAGTTTTTCAAGCCCTTATTCCTTTCGAAATTTTGAATTAAATCTAAAGAAAGCTCTCCAACTAAACCCCAGATTCGAAGTGTTGCAATTTCGAACTTACCCCACAGATATCATCTTTGGTGAGTTTCCAAGTGCTTTTGTCGTTCGGCCGCTTCGTCTAAATCCAAACGAATAAGTACTCCACAGCGACAAATTCTGAGAGTCCTTGTCATAAGTGAACAATATTTGTTCGTTTTATCCTTCATGTGACCTTCTATATATGCGAATAGACCCTTGATCATTCTTCTCGTTTAGTTACGTTTCTAAGAAACATACACAAGTGAAGGAGTCGCCGATCCTCCTTTGTGCCAGCAAACGAACAGATTCCTTTTTATAGATCAACCATTGTCATCTTTGTTCGTTTATTGTATACTAACAGAAGCAAGGTTTTATCATCTTAATGTAGTTATGCACAAACATGCCTCTATTGCATTCACCACTAGCGATCAAGAACCTTTTATTTCACACTAGTAAACGAACTCCTATCGTTTCCTAGGTATAGCTTCCAAACAAACAAACAAATAGACTCTTTTTTTTATATATTTATCCACAGACAAATAACCACTCTTATGCGAACAGATTGTCTCTAAAACGTACACACACACACACGATCGTAACTTTTTCATGTTCATTGCTCCAAGATAGAACATAAACGAACAAGTCCCTCTCTGTTGATCCCCTGTTTTCTCACTACACAACGCTTGAACAAGTTAATTTTCCATTAACCGAGTTAGTAAAAATGATCAAGGCCCTTTCTCTTCATAAGGCTTTGTACGATTCTTCTAAAGGCACTTAATAGCCTATTTTGAAACCTACTTTTCACCTTCTTGAGAGCATATTTTCTCATATACATGCGCTTGATTCTGCCTTGTCATACCCATATATAACTTAGTTTTCATTTCTTGTTCTCGTCACTCACATGTGAACAAGCTTCCCATGGTTAATCTAATTAGTTCCAAATGAATAGAATATGCATACACATAGGTGAACAATTTTATTACTCAGTTCGCTTTTCTCTTGCTTACTATTCGTGAGCAAGTTTACTTGTTCCCACAAAGTATAAATCTTTTTGCAAGCTAGCTTATTCATGTGTTTTAGTACCTTTTTTGTTCTGTTCGCCCTAGTTGTACTCTTATGGGCGAACAAGCCTCATATTGTGTATGTGTGAACAGAATCTTATTCTTTCCTTTCATTTTTAGGTACTTGGTTTTGCTTGGTCTTTGAGGAGTCCAATTTCTTTTACAATCCGATTAGGCCTCGTTCTTCGAAGTGTATAGGGATCTGTTTGTCCCTATTTTCTTCTAATCTAGGACCAAGTCCATGCCTCCAAATAAATCAAGAGTATTACGGAAGAGGAAAAAATTCGACTATACAGAAAAGGAGCTTGGAGAAATCTTTAGCTCAGATGGTTTTGTGACACCGAGATCCGTCTTTTCTACAAGTGACTTGTCCCATTTAATAGATAAGTATGGACTTATTGGCGAACTCGGACTTAGAGTTCCTATTAATGATGAGAAAGTAGGCTCCCCACCCGACGGGTATACCGCTTGGAGTCCCATGCATTGCCAAGCAGGGGCCTTCCTTCCACTTCATTCATACTTTGTGGAAATATGCAACCATTTTGGAATAACTCCATTCCAACTAACACTGAACATCTACAAACTATTGGTTCTGCTGCGTATTCTGTATAGAGTGTTAGATTGGCCTCCCCTTAATACTTTGGAGGTTCACTTCTTCTTCAATCTCAAGTCCAACCGGGTATCGAGTTATAAAGGATTCTACCACTTGTGTAGCTATTCTGGTGGGGAAGTCCTTAGGAGTGGTGTTTCCAACCCTGGTCGTTACTTTAGTCAATATTTTTTTACCAATGCCCTCCAGTCCAAGCATAGGTCATTTTGTGATATTGGTAAGTACCTGATCGTTTCTCTTTCAATAGTTTTCTATTCACTTCCTTCACATTAAGCTTATTCTGCTCGCCTAACTTACTGTTTTAGGTCGGTATAAGCGAACGGCTCCAACCTCTAAGATGCAAGAGCGCCTTTCTCAGTTACGTCGATTGGATGGCAAGTATAGGAATGCATCCTTCCTTATCAATGATGACAATTTACGATTGGTCGGTCTACTCGAACCGCACCAGTCATTAGATCATCTATCGCCACCTCTGGAGTTTGACTACGTTCCCTTTTTTGAGGTTCGAGAATCTATACACAAGAGGCGATCAGAAGAGGTTTTTGTTGTTCGTGACGAGCCTGAGTCAGTTCACTTCAAAGTTTCATCTGCTTGCTCTTCCCTAAGCAGTCTTTGTTCTAGGTTGCCCAACTGTTCAAAGTTTGACTTATCGTAATTGCCTTTCTCTTCTGAATCTTTTAGTGACATGGGAGGTCTTGGTCTATCCCTTAGAAACGAGGAAGTATCCCTCCCTCATTAGTTAAATGAATACTTTCCAAAGGAAACTTGCACTAATAGTCCTTCTAGTATACCATTTTTTCTTAACTGCATTATGACATATATATTTTTTGCATCTTATCTAACTATTTTTCTTTTGGCAGGAGACATGAATGCTCGAGCTTTGTTCAGTGGCCCTGAGGTTGTAGGTGCAAAGCTAACAAGAGGAGGAAATAGTTAGCGAACAAGAATAAGGGGACCCATGTAGAGTCTTCTTCTGTTCGTTCAGGTCAGAGTTGACCTCCAGTTGGGGTTACACCGTCAGCCCCTACTGCGACTACTAGTGTGGTTCCCACGACCTGGTCCTTATCACCTATATTACCTTCTCGTGTTCAAATGGTGGTACCTAGATTTCAAGAGGTCATCTAGAGTGGCCAGATATGGGCATAATGGTCTTTCTCCAGAGTTTGCGTCCCTAGCGAGATGGTTCATCATTCTATTGCCAACACTGTTCAGGTATGGTTCTTCTCTTATTATCGTACTTGTTATCTTTCCGCTTGACTTTCTGTATTGAACTATTTTTATCCTTCGCAGACAATGATCACCTTGACCAACTTATCTGAATCTATTGAACAGTTGAAGAAGGATAAGGAAGATACATGCCGTGCCCTCATGTTTGAGATAGATATTGTTCGTAGCGAGAGGAACAGTTGTAAGACTGAGCTTGAGCAACTTAAAAGTTCTTCTTGTACTGAGATCAATCAACTAAAGACTGAGATTGACCGTCTTCAAAAGTCTCATGCTGCTGAGGTTGAGCAACTTAAAGCTGATGCGGAAGCTGATCGTCTTCAAGCCCTTGAAGAAGAAGGAGAGATCCTAAATAACATGTTTTTCAGGTCTGGAAACACAACCGCAGTATTGATTTAACATTTTTGAATGGCGAAGAGAAATCCCTAATAGAAGCTTGCAAACAGAGACTTGTTGATGAAGAAAGCTCCTCTATTCATACATCCTTAGCACAGCCAAGGAATAGTGATGTTTCACGGTCTAAAGATCTCGCTACCCGCACTTCTGCTGACCCCTTAGCTGCCTTGGGAGACCAGACCCTTGAGCCAAAGTCCTGATAGCTTAGTTTCTAGCACGCCTTATGTTGGAGTATTTTGTACTTGCATACTCTTGACTCTTTGTTTTCTTTTGTAGTCTGTACTTGCATGCCAACGAACAAACCATTTTTCCCTTTCTTCTTAGTACGAACAGATTAGTTGCCTTAAGTGCATGATACAAACAGACTAGTTTGTCTTTTGTGAATGGTACAAACAACTTGTGTATTTTTATATATGCTTTTTCTCTTTTCATGGCTTATGTTTGTCTCACCTTTAGGCGCAGGTGAGTAGACATAATTTCTCCTTTGTGGGTAGAACGAACAGGGCATGAGCATGCACACTTTTTCCTTTTCGGGTAGAACGAACAGAACACTTTTTTGGAAAATTTGCAAAAAGTGTATTATCTTATCTTGTGTGTTCTTACAACCCATATGCCCCCCAAGTGATCGAGGAGTCTCGGTCCTTGATCACTTGATAGAAAAATTCATTTTTTGTCACCATAGGCTAACATAATCATTCTGTTTGTTTCACGTATATAAACATAGTCAAACACGCTATGCTATGCGAACAGGTCACTGAAGGTTATTCCTCAAACTGGTAGGCAACCAGAATTGGATGTTGTCCTTTAATAGTGATCGAACGCAGTTTAAAAGTTGTCCTCTTTCGTAACAACGATTAGGTTCTGAGGTTATCTTTCAAACTAGCAGAATTTAAAGTTATCCTTGATCAAAGTTAAAGGTTATCTTCTTTTCTGAAAATGCTTTCGAGTTTGTTCATCACTCGGTTCGAACCTGGTTCAGCCAGGTTTAAATGTTTTTTTAATAGCTACCTGTTAGTATTCAGGCCTTATTCCTAGTTAGGACCAGGATTTTATAACTTTGATTTTTCATGCTAGTTTATTAAGTTTTATTTGGAATGATCTTTTGACAATCTGAGCTAAAGTTCCAGCTCGATTTTTATTTCTAAATTTCACTTTTATACTAACTTGAATTTTTCAAAGCTTGATTGCGTTATATAAACTTTCAAGTACGTCTACTCGTTTCATTTATTGTCACAATCACTGTGCATACTTATTTAAAAATATAAATACGATGAGCTTATAACTCTCGAAACTCATACTCCTTTATTCATAGAAGCATGATAGGATAGAATATTGCTCAAAATTTTGTCACACAAAAAATTTGTAATATTTTTCCTTTTATGCTTGGTCATCTCTATACCTTAACCTTTTTCAAAAAGTTTGAGAGAACTTTTTTATTTAAAAGATGTATAGACTTTTTCTGAACTCGTGGTATGGTTATATCCAACACCTATATGCCCCCCAAATAACCAAGTTACAAGTCTTGGATTACTTTCCTCAGGTTCGAGCTGGTTTTATAGTGCGAAATTCAAAGTTATCCTCTTTCGAGGTTATCTTCTTTCCTAATAACGATCAGAAGTCAAAGTTGTCCTCTTTCACGATTAATCCAAATTTGAGGTTATCTTCTTTCCTGATCGCGGTCACTTTATAAAGCAATCTTTAATGGATATTCCTCTGAGAAGAATCTTTGTTCATAACCCTAGCAGGTTTGGTTACACCGGATAGGCGACCGGAATACCCCTTAAGGCCTGTCTTCAGTGTTTGGCTCACGAAATGATCTCTGAGGAACATCTCCATTTATTCTCTTAACATCTCCCATCCAGCTCCTTTCTCCAGCTTAGGGTTCACCGAGCTATATAGAGATAACGCTAATAGATTTTTTAAAGCATGCTTTGCCATTTTTTATACTTGTTCGTATCGTGGAAGTAATCTCGGGAGAACAGGTTCCTTATTGCCCTTACTCCATTAGCTTGTTAGTACCAAAGGTAAACGAACAGGGTTGGAGTATCAGTTGGTTCCTTGCTAAGGCACACGAGTGAACAAACTCTGTTTATGGCTGTCGAATAGAATGTCTCCATGCCATAAGTGAGTAGGAGTATTCTTCATTCCTTTTCATTCTATATGTATATCAATATGGAATATATACATAGTTTGGTGAACAGGCTCTTCTTTGGGTAGGTATGGTGATGACTCCGAGGTGAGCCCTAAAATTATTTCTCCTTGCTTTCTTTATGTAGATGTGTAAATAGGTGAAAACGTGCTCCAGCCTACTTGTGTGCGAATAGTTAGAGTTCTGTTCGTGTAGTCTCATTAGTCTAGTTATTTCTTGCTTAGTCATAGCAACTTTTCCTCATCCTCAAGTATGCTCTCAAGGTTGCAAGGTTGAAACTATTTTGCAAAAAATTCCAACTGTATTGATTTATGAATATAGTTGGTTAATCTAGAATTCCAACTTTATCCTTATATCAATTTATTTGTGTTGGTTAATCCAGACTTGTTACATAGTCAAGCTCCTGCTAATAGGCTCGTCCTCTTTGTTCCATGTATTAGCATCATGTACAAGTTATTCAAACATAACTTGTTCAAGTCAGCTCGGAAGTTATCTTGATAATGTGTATTGATAAGCTCGAAAACTCATCAGCAAATATCACATGCTTTTCCTCGGAATCCCTTTGATATATCATGTTTGCCCCATGTGTGGATGCATGGGCGAACATGTTTCATTCAAGAATCAAATGAACAGGCAAAACTTTGAGATGTCTCAAACTCTTTTTTGACCTCGAACTAGTTCGAGCATAATCTTTGTGTGCATAAATCTTCTGTCTATCCATCAAGTTGTCCCTTGTGTGTGCGAACAGGGTTTTGTATTGACCTTGAAATGGTCTCGAGCCTTATACTTCGAGCTCAGTTCCCTTATGGTCACACAACATGAGCTTTTAATGAATGGATATGACCTCGATATCAAAGTCATCTCGAATAAACCACGGAATTGCTAGTCTGATCACTATCTCGAAAATAAGTATGGTTGATCACAGAAATTTATGTTGTAGTTTCAGCTTGGGTGATCACTATCTCGGAGATGAACTCCATCCTTAACTTGGTTACAAACAGTGGTTTAGCTTAAAGACGAACTCTATTTATGGTTCGAATGAGTTTTGTGGAGTGATGACCAACTCGGGTGTGATTACCGGATACCATTCACATAGCTTGCAAAGAGGGGTGATTAGCTTAGAGGACTTATATGAGTTGGCTCGAGGGGTACATATAGGTCAGCTTCGAAGATAAATTCTATCTATAGCTCAAATGTCTCCGACCTCGAAATTTTCACTAATGATTTCGAGCTATTATTCCCATAAGATCCCTTTGTTTTTTTAGGCTCCGTCCACACCTAATAGTTTTAAAGGCTTATAAACGAACTGATAGGCCCTCTTTTCCATGAGAGCGCGAATTTGATCTCGGGTGTTATAAATCTTACGAGTTAATGTCCTTGATATCTCGTATACGTCATCTTGGAATTGCCTATGATATAGGATGAATATGATTCTTACATAGTTGTGAGAACATGATTCTCTTAGGCATGAGAACAGGGCTCTCTTAGGTGTGAGAACAAGTTTCCTTTAACAACTTGAAAGAATTTTAAACATGTCTTTACATTCCTGTTTGCCTAGTATAGACTACAATGGGCAAACAGGATCTCTTTCCGTGTGGAAACATAGAAACGAGCAGGTTCTTCACATGCTTTTGGCATGTTATTCCAGTCCTTTTTTGGTTGCTCTTGCCCCTAATTAAAGACATAGAAGCAAGTAAAATTCCACACACTAGCCTTGCAAGGTTTCCAAGCCCTCCTAACTTCCTGTTCGCCAAGTATAGATCATTATGGGAGAACATGTTTCCTTTTTTGGATAGCTGGGATTGCCTACTTCTTGTTCACCTTTGGAATGTATGCATAAGTGCACATGTATTTTTTGATGATTTATGGTTTATACTCATAGGCGATCAGGTTGCACCTTCTGTTCTCTTATGTTGTATACAACTGAACGAACAAGAGATCTTTTCTAGGTTTTCAAGCTTCGTTGTGGTATCCATCGATTCCATAAATGCACATAGGGTTACAAGCAATGGTTTTATAACTGTTCATAACTTGAACAAGTCACCGCCGTAAGTGGATCTATCCTTGAGTTGTCGTGATTGCTCCACCTTGTAACTCGAAATCACTGGATTTTTAATTTCAGCATTGTGCCCTAATTTGGACGCAATTAAGTGAAATTATTTTTCACATAGATATGTGACTTGTCTTGACAAATATGGTGTTTTCTTACAACTTCCAATCGTTCCACAGATGGCCTGACTGATTTGGCCCTTGACGACGTATGGAGTCTTCTAGAGATGATTTCATCAAAGTCCTTATTCATAGACTTCGTTAGATTGAACCTCTTTATCTTGAATCTGCTCTCTCAATGAAAGCACCAAACTTTTGACGTCATTTTTCGTCAACTTAAGAACATAAGAGCATGGATTCAAGAATAAAGATATAATCAAATAAATAACACCACATTTTGTAGTGGTTCGGCCCCAAAAAGATGACCTACGTCCACTTAGTCACTTTTATTAATATTTAAGCTTGAAGAACCATAGTTTTCGACGAACCTGCGTCGCCAATTGTTCTATAGTCCTCCTTCGCTTTACATCACATAAGGACTGTTTATACAAGAATGGCCATTCGACATTCTCAATTGCCTCCCATTATTTCTATCCCATCTCCTCTTATTGATAGTGAGAAGTTTAGGGTTATAATTAGATCATGGGCCTAACTTATTGGGCATGGACCACAAATAATACATTACAATAGAAATACAGTTATATTTTGATAAATGACAACTTTGTACTCCTTTGCTAACTCTGTTATCATGGATACTGTGTGCTGAACGAACATGATCCTCCTGTTAGCGTGTAATGGTTTGCCTTGTGCGAACAGAGGTTGAGGAATGCGACTATGCGACCAAATTCCTTCTGTTAGCGCTTGGTAGTCTGATTTGTACTCTGTGAGAACAGGAACTATTTTGCACTGCATGAGAACAGGAAGGCAAAGTGTTATGTTCATCATCCCTTCATAATTGCTATTTGTTATTATTTTTTAAAATGTCATAAATGTCCAAAAAATTGGTATAACAAATTATGTCTTTATGATTTTCGAACTTAGTATTTTGAAATATCTTAAAGATTTTGTTCTCTTTATTATTTTTATGTATGAACAATGGGATCCTATACTTTTGGATTTTCTATGTATTAATAATAAAGTTTTGATTATTTTATGTATATATCCGAAAGATAGGATTTATGTCTCAGTAGTTTTAAAGGTCTGAGGTCTATAAATTAGTTGGGTCTTTAGAGTTGGTATCACAGCCACGGTTCATATGCATAAAGTCCTCCTTGATACACACACAAAATCTCCAGGATCTAACCACCAATGTAAGTGTTTATGTTATGAATATTATGCTTATGTTAAAACTAATGTTTTAGTTAATATGTTTTTAGTCAAAATGAATGGAGCCATGACTTATCAAGATATTCGTGCCATTAAGGCATTAAAAAGGAATAGGAAGCCAAATTATACAATAAGTGTGCTAGAATGAATCACTTAAAGATTGGTCAGATTTCACAAGGAGATAGCTCACCTTCAAATCACTAGGCAAATTATGATGAGAGCCATGGATCAGTATGTCCTAGTAATTAGGCTTTCTGGAGATATGCCCTTTGTAGTTTCAAATTTTAAAGAATTACAGGAAGCTCTAGATAATGAGGATAACTTTCTGATATCCATTATATATTATTTTCTTATACTTAGGTTTACATATAGGTTTGAGATTCAATTCACTAATGAACAAAAGAATAATATCCTAATAAATATTCCCCGTAGTAGATTCAAGGCTTACGATATTGATGATTATGAGGAAATTGTAATGACCCAACTAATTCTGCCCATGGTTTGCTGCAAACTCCCCCAAAATCTCGATGTATACATCGATCCTCTATCGGATACTATTGTCTTAGGGATTCCATGCAGTCGTACTATTTCTTGAACATACATGTCTGCATATTGATCTGTGGTATATGAAGTCTTAACAGGCAGGAAATGAGTTAACTTGGTTAGTCTATCTATTACTACCCAAGCTGAATCTTGTTGTTTACTTGTCCGTGGCAAACCCGTCACAAAATCCATGGCTACATCATCCCATTTCCATTCTTGAATGCTAAGTGGTTGCAATAAGCCTGCAGGCCGCTGATGTTCTACTTTCACTTGCTGGCATACTAAACATTTAGACACAAATTCCACTATATCTTTCTTCATTTCTAGCCACCAATACATTGCCTTAATGTCGTGAGTCATCTTGGTCGGCCCTGGGTGAACTGAGTATGGGGTATTGTGCACTTCCTCTAAAATCTTCATCTTAATGCCTTGATCATTTGGCATGCATACCCGATCCTTATATCTCAATAACCCCTGACCTGATATTGAGAAATCTGTGGCCTTACCTTCTTTAACTCCATCCATATGTGCTACTAATGTGTCATCATGCCCTTGTCTAATCCATAATTCTTCTAACAGACTTGACTGGATAGACAAGTTAGCCAGCTTACCGATGATTACTTCTATTCCGGCACTGATCAGCTCCTGCTGTAGCGGCTTTTCTATTTTGGCTAGTGCTGCTAGACTTCGATAACTCTTCCTACTTAGCGCATCAACAACTACGTTTGCCTTTCCTGGGTGGTATAGGATTTCGCAGTCATAATCCTTCACTAGTTTTAACCACCTGCGTTGTCTCATGTTGAGCTCCTTCTGAGTGAAGAAATACTTTAAGCTTTTGTGGTCCGTATAAATCTCACATTGTTCTCCGTAAAGATAATGGCGCCAGATTTTCAACGCAAAGACCACCACTGCCAACTCCATATCGTGTGTTGGATAGCGCTGCTCGTACTCCTTTAGCTACCTTGAGGCGTAGGCTATCACCTTGTCATTCTGCATCAGCATACAACCCAACCCTTGCTTCGACGCATCACAGTAGACTACAAACTTGTCGTTGGGTGTCGATACACAAAGTACTGGTGCTGAGCATAGCTTATTCTTAATCAACTGGAAGCTCTCTTCACATTTATCAGTCCAGTTGAACCTTTGTTGTTTCCGAGTCAGGTTGGTAAGCTGAGTGGATATATTAGAAAAAGCCCTCTACAAACCTCCGATAATAACCTGCTAATCCCAGAAAGCTTCTTACCTATGATGCGTTCTTTGGTCTTGGCCAATCCTTCACAGCCTCTACCTTAGATGGGTCTACTGCAACTCCGTCCTTGGATACAATGTGCCCGAGGAATGCTACTTGCGAAAGCCAAAATTCGCACTTCTTGAACTTGGCATAAAGTTGATGCTCCTTTAGTCATAACAAGATCAACCTTAAATTTTTCTTGTGCTCGACTTTGTCCTTTGAGCACACCAAGATATCGTCGATGAATACTACGACGAATTTATCCAAGTAGTCCTTATTGAGCCTATTCATTAAACCCATAAACGCGACTGGATCGTTGGTAAGACCGAAAGACATAACTAGAAACTCATAATGTCCACAACAAGTTCTAAAAGTTGTCTTGGGAATATCCTCTTCTCGCACCTTGAGCTAATGATACCCATACCGTAAATGGTCGCGCCTCGGAGTTGATCAAACAAGTCGTCAATCTGGGGTAGCGGGTACTTATTCTTAATCGTTACCTTATTCAGCTCACGGTAATCTATGCACATCCGCATGCTTCCGTCCTTTTTTTCACAAATAGAACCAGTGCTCCCCATGGCGAATGGCTTGGTCTAATGAAACCCAAATCTAGGAGTTCTTGTAGCTGCGTCTCTAACTCCTTGAGTTTGATAGGTGCCATTCAGTATGGTGCCTTGGAGATAGGCTCGGTGCCCGGTACTAATTCGATTGTGAAGTCAATTTCCCAAGTCGGCGGCAACCCTGGTAAGTTGTCAGGAAATACTTCTGGAAATTCCGTTAAAATGCGAATGTCTCCAACCTTTAGTGGTCGAGCAGTTCCTTCCCAGATCGAGAAGCTTGAGCAAGAAATTCCCCCATTACAGATAGAGGCGCCTATAGCCTTGCCTCTGGCTTTGCCCCCTTATCTACTACGGGTGAATCTATTCGATTCGGAATTAAACTATCCCTAAAAAAAAGGCTTTGTTGCTGCCGCCGCTGAGCCGACTTAAACTCCTTTACCACATCCGTGACACCGGCTAAAAATATGTGACATCCTTTTTCTATCATCCTCTCAGCTTTGAAAGATGATATAAGCGGTGTGCGTAGTCCTGAAACTTGTCCCATAAAGCACAGTCTCTGGCCGTCAGGAGTCTCGAACATCACTTTCTTGTGTTTGCAGTCGATGGTTGCGCCATGTCTTGCTAGCCAGTCCATGCCGAGTATCACGTCGAAATCTTTGATCTCCAGTTCTATCAGGTCTCCTTCTAGTTCTACGTCCTCAATCTTTATCGGTACGCCTCATACTTTCCGTTATGATAGCAATACTTCGCCCGAAGGCAACTATGTCACAAACCTAGTTCTACAAGGTTTTTCTAATTTCTCTATCATTCCCAATGAGATATACGAGTATGTTGTTCCCGAATCATGCAATACTAGAACATATACTATCGAGGATAGGAATCTGACCTATAACTGCTTTGTTACTAGCATGGGATCCTCCCTCGGTCAAGGCAAAGACTTTAGTCTGGAACCATCGTATTATCACTCTTCTCCTTTTGCTTGAGCTGGGGACATTCCCTCTTTCGATGACTTTCCTGGCCATAATTTTACCATTCCTTGGTATTTGCACAACACTCCCCAAGATGTTTCTTTTGGCATTTGGAGCACTGCGGGTATTCTACATAACCCGGCCTATCACTTACTTGTAATCATTTGTCACCATTGGCCTGCTTACTATCGGGATGCTTTATCTTCTGCCCATTATTGTTGCTATGCTACGGCTGCGGCTGAGTTTGTTGTCGTTGTTGTTGTTGTATCAGCTCTTCCACTTGTTGTCGTAGCTAGACAACTTCTGCGGTGATGTCAACCAGCGGCAGCGGTGACACACTTTGAGTAACAGCAATAGTGGTAGCACGCGCTTCTCTTCTGTGAACTGGAAAGGCTTCATTAGTCTTATGAGCGGCGCTGAAGGCATCAGCATTTATGCGTGCAGACCTTTTGAGCTACATCTTCCGCAAAGTTCTAATAGTCGAGAAAACATATTAGAACTTACCCTAATAGGCTCTAAGGCAAGACTTAATCTAAGCAAACATAACTCAGACCTATTAATTATGATTTCTTATGAAAAGAATTATATAAGCCTTCTTTTAATTAGGGTGTGTTCCTATATTTAGAAAAATAACCATCTTTATTATTTCCTAAGTCTTTTTCTAATCATCCTATATGACTTAATTCTCAGGCTCGAAACTTGTCGTTGTTCCAAAGTTAATCATATTGAGGGAGGGCTGGGATCAGTAAAATCGTTCCCACTACTATGGCCCCCTAACTCTCAATATGGAACTCGATTCATTGATTTGTATCCACTCTCACCGAACTTAGTCATTATTTATTAAATTTATTATTTATTATGATTGCAAAAGAAAAATCAAACTCATACATGTCATCAAAATAACAATGATATTTATTTGGAAAAACAGTGTTCACTAAGTACAATCATAAAAGCAAAAATAATAAATAAAGAAACTAATCTATTCTAAAAATTGGGATCTTCTACATCTGATCCTTCATCTAACATATCATCATTTATCTCCTCATAGTCATCATTATCTTGAGCCTCAAAATGCCCTCGAGGAAGATTCATAAAAATTCTATGTTTTTGCTCATTTGTGAATTGGAATTCCATCTTAGAGGTGAACCTAAGTATGAGAAAATAATATCTCATAGCTACCGGTAATTCATCTTCATCATCTATCGTCTCCCATATATCTTCTAAGGCTGCAATTACAGTAGGATAATCTTTAAAAAGTCTAATTGCTAAAACATATTGCTCCGTAGCTCTCATCATGATTTGCTTAGTTGCTTGGAGGTGACCTATCTCCCTGTGGAATAAAAGTAGTCTCCGAGTGATTCTTTCTAGCACTCCTACGGTATTTCTTGGCTCTCTAATTCTTTTCAAGGCCTTAATGGCTCGGATAACCTCATATGTTAATGCTCCATTCATTCTAAACTGAAAACATAAGGCTAAAACGTTAGCTATGCACATAAACATAATAACTATAACATAAATACTTATATTGGCAGTTAGATTCGGAGCTTGAGCGTGTGTATCAAGGAGAACTTCATGTGAATTGTAAATGTGGAAATTTTTCCCTTGTGAATTCTATTCACAAGTGAAGCTCTATACTACGAGACATCCTAAAAGCCACTTATTATCCGCACAAGGGGATAAGGACGTCACATGATGGTGAGGGAATTGGGCTAAGAGGGCCACCCTCGCTATGCGAGGGCCCTCGGCCGCTTGCCAATCTGAACGTCACCCTCGCTATGCGAGGGTCCCTGGCTAGCCATCTGCGTGCGCCCCGTCGCATCAAGCATCGAGCCTCGCCTCGCCTGCACTCGGGAGAAGAAGGTCAGCCTCGCTACGCGAGACACCCTCGCTGTGTGAGGGTGAGGCCTTGTTGTGGCTCCAGTGCCCCGAGCCTCGCCACGCCTGCACCCTGGGGGAAGAGGGGCAGCCTCGCTATGCGAGGGTGCGGCCATGTTGCGCTGCCCATGTCTTCAGCCTCGCCTCCATGTGACCTGAGTAGGCCAGCCTCGACTCCTAGCGCCTTGGCTTCTCATGACACATACAGGTTGAAGCCTCCTTGACATTGGCATGAGGAGCACTCAGAGACACTTAATGGGATTGCCAAGCCAGCATTGGGTATCAAACGGGGTCTGATGAGGGCGACTGGGTACAGGACACGTGTACTGACATGGGGCATACGATTGTGGACAGAACAAAGGCACGGCCCTGTCATCTGCATCTGAGGAGTAGTGGCGGTACGGACCTGTACGAAGAGTAGTGGTACCACTTGGACACCCCCGACCATACGCCAGAGCCGACAGTACTATGTCCTAGGCCACGACTCTGGCATTATCAGGGTAGACACCACTACGGCCTGAGCCACTACACTATCAGAGTACCTGCGTACGTCCCAGTCGTCTGTGACTTGTTTGTATCAGGGGCCAATAGAGCCCCCCTATAAAGAGGCCCCAACCCCTCAGGTTAAGGGGTTGGAAAACTGAGCGTATGAAAGAGACTTAAGAAATATATGATCCTGTTTTAATTGTTGCTTTGGTTTTCTTCTGTTGATTCGAGTTCTTTCCATTTGATTCAAATCTTTCTATAGTATAGAGATTAAAGTTTTCTAACCTTTAATCGTTGATGAGTTCTTACCGTCAACAGTTTGTCGCCGTCTGTGGGAACGTAAGCACCAAGCTACGGTTCTACCATTACTTCTGGCAAGAGGAAATGCCAAGACAATCGAAGCGACTCAGGGAGCCACGAGAGGTGGAGGTCCACCTTAACGGAGTCCAGCTGAAGGCCTCCATGAAGGATCCACCTCCACCCCGAGACGTGGAGCCCCCAAGGGACCCTGAGGTTCGCGAGAATGACAGGGAGGCCTCATCACCGGCCATCCCGCCCTGTGAGAATCCTCCAAGGACAACTACCGCACCACCCGGGAGTGCCAATGAGTTCCCGCCTCCCAAACTACCGCAGGTACCGAACTCCGGCCGGCAGGATCCGGGCCCCTCGACGCGTAGACGTGATAAACAACCCCGGGTCCATTCCGTGAGCTCAAGTTCTAAATCTAGTTTCTATGAAAGGGAGATTAGTGAGCTGCACCGTAAGAACCAAAGGCTGGAGACCACCCTGGAGAACATGCAGGAGGTGCTGAATGGCCTGTTGCAAGGTAAGTCGAACGTGACCCTGCCCAAGAGGAAAGAGAAAGGTCAGTAAACCACTGTCCCAGTAGACGATGAGAGGACCAGACACTCCACCAGTAACACCCCCAGGGAGAAGCTGCATGAGCATCCCGGACCATCAAGGCCACCCCAGGCGCCAAGGCAAGGGAACAATGTTGGCTCTCGCAACGACATCGAGGTCACCTCAAAGAGGGCGCCCTCGGATCTACGAGAAGAGGGCAGATAAGAGGACTACCCCTCCTACTGTCCCCCGGGACGGTAAAGGAAAGGAAGATGTCAACCTGTCCATGTTGAGAGACTCCCTGAAGAAGAGGAGGCAAGACCTCGATACAGAGATGAGGAGCCTGCGGAGTAAGATTGTCACCGCGTCTGGAGGGCAAAGCCTTGAGGAGGAGTTCGACCATGAATCACCCTTCATCAAAGAGATCCAAGCCATCCGACTCCCAGCCAACTTCAAGGAGCCTCATATGACCCCGTATGAAGGAAGCACCGACCCCAAATACCATCTAGACACATTCAATGACTTGATGAAGTTGAGGGGGATTAGTAGTAAGGCTAGATGCCACTGTTTCGCGGTCACATTGAAAGGACCTGCGTACAAATGGTTTAAAAGACTTCGACCGGGATCCGTCAGGTCTTGGCAACAGTTTTTAGATGAATTTCTCCAACAACATCATGCCATGCGTGATTATACAATGCCGGGCACCAACCTCGCCAATGTAAAACAGGGCGAAAATGAGAGTCTAAAAAGCTACATCCACAGGTTTAACATGGAAGCAGCCAAAGTGGGGAGCTTGACCTGCAGGGAGTTAAAAATGGCCATCACCGCGGGGGTGCGTCCAGGAAGCAAATTGTGGGATAATATGCTCAAAAGGGAAGTCACAGACCTAGATGACTTCTACGAGAGAGCATAGAAGTATATTCGTGTAGAGGATGGCCACACGAACTTAAAGGCTGGAAAGTGTGAGTCCACTACAAAGCCCCCAACTAATGAAGGGTCGAATGGAGCAAAAAAGAAAAGGGTGTACGAAGGGTCGAGGGATGATCAACATAGAAAGCCCAAGCGGGGAAGTGACCATAGGCAAACGGCTTATACTTTCTATACGAGCCTGACGGATACAAGGGAGCATATCTACCTCACCAATGAGAAGCGGGTTCCCTTCAAGAAGCCCCCGCCAATGAGAAAAGACCGGTCCAAGAGGGACCCTAGTAGGTACTATCAATACCACAAGGACATTGGTCACACCACAGTAGAGTGTATTCATTTGAAAGAAGAAATTGAGGAGCTCATTCGCAGGGGACACCTGGGCCGATATGTTAGGAGAGAAAGGCCGAAGTCAAAGGACGAACCAATGACGTCTCAAATGCAAAGAGGAGCTCTAGAGATTCAGGGAGAAGTGAGAACTATTTTCGGAGGTCCGGGGTTCGGGGGAGACTCCCGCAAAGGACGAGATCGGTATGCTAGAGAAGCCAGGCAAAGTCCACCACCCTGTGTCATGAGTTTGGAACAACGACCCCCGAAAAGCTTCAAGGGAGAAAATGACTCGATCACTTTCACTGAGGAGGACGCACGGGGGGTGCACTACCCCCATAACGACCCTATGGTGTTGACAGTTCAGTTGGCCAATATGCGGGTGCATCGGGTTCTAGTGGACAATGGAAGCTCAGTGGATATCCTGTATCGACCCGCCTTGGAAAAGATGGGGGTGGGCATCCGCCACTTAAAGCCCTGCCAATCTTCCCTGTATGGATTCACAGGGGACTCGATACAACCTCTAGGGATGATCGAATTGGCATTAACCATGGGGGAGCAAGCCCGACAGACTACAGTCATGGAAAACTTCGTCGTGGTGGATTGTGTGTCAGCTTTCAATGCGGTATTGGGGAGACCGTCCCTGAGAGAATTGAGAGCGATAACTTCCATATATCACTTGGTCATCAAGTTCCCAACCCCCGGAGGAGTTGCTAGTATGAAAGGAGAACAGAGAGAAGCGAGGGAATGCTACAACACCTCCCTCCGCGCATCAGTGAAACCACGAGAACCGATGGTCATGGTGATACACGAGGCACCACGCACACCCACTGGAAGCCCGCGGGAGCTAGACCCCAGAACCGTGGAGGAATCAGGGGCGGAACCTGTGGAAGAAATAGAGGTTGAAGTCATGGAGGAACCGTTGAGAAAATTGAAGGTAGGAAAAAGCCTTCAGAATGACGTGAAGGAGAGGCTGATAAGGTTTTTGAAGGATAACCTAGATGTATTCGCATGGAGTCACGAAGATATGGTGGGAATAGATCCTAGTGTCATGTGCCACCATTTGAATATCTCCACTGAGGCAAGGCCTGTTAGGCAGAAAAGACGAGAGCTGGACCCAGAGAGGTACGCGACCTTGAAGGAGGAAGTAGACAAGCTGAAGGCCAATGGGTTCATTCGCGAGTCATTTTACCCTGTATGGGTATCGAATCCGGTGCTGGTCCCAAAACCGAATGGAAAATGGAGGACCCGCGTGGACTTCTCAAACCTGAATAAGGCATGTCCAAAGGATAGTTTTCCCCTCCCGAGGATAGATCAGCTGGTGGATGCGACAGCTGGGCATGAATTACTTAGCGTCATGGATGCCTACTCCAGGTACAACCAGATTCCTATGAACCCAGGTGATGAAGAGCATATGTCATTTATAACGGATAGAGGACTCTACTGTTACAAGGTGATGCCCTTCGGGTTAAAGAACGCGGGTGCTACCTACCAAAGGTTGGTCAACAAGATGTTTGCTAACCAGATAGGGAGGAACATGGAGGTATATGTTGACGATATGCTGGTGAAGACCCGTAATGCCACAGAGCTCAACAAGGACCTAGAGGAGATGTTTGACACACTCAGGAAATATCGAATGAAGCTAAATCCAATCAAATGCACTTTCGGAGTATCTTCGGGGAAGTTCCTGGGGTTCATGGTCAACTCCAGAGGTATCGAGGCTAATCTTGATAAGATAAAGGCCCTGATAGAGATGTGCCCACCCAAGAGTAAGAAGGAGGTGCAATTCCTAACGGGAAGGGTGGCGGCCCTTAACAGATTCATCTCGAGGTCAATTGACAAGTGCCTCCCCTTCTTCAACATCCTAAAAGGGAGCAAAAAGTTCGCTTGGGATGAAGAGTGTGAAGTAGCGTTTATCAAGCTGAAGGAGCACTTGGGGAAGCCACCCCTGTTGGCAAAACCTAAAAAGGGTGAAAGGCTATACTTGTACCTGGCAGTGTCCGAACATGCCGTAAGCGCGGCTTTGGTTAAAGGGGAGAAGAAGCATCAACGACCCATGTACTATGTCAGCAAGCGGTTGGCGGACGCGGAGAGTCGATACCCTGAGATTGAGAAGTTCGCATATGCATTAGTGGTGGCTTCAAGGAAGTTAAGACCCTACTTCCATGCCCATGCAATCAAAGTTCTCACTAATAATCCCCTGAGACAGGTCCTGCATAAGCCTGATGCCTCGGGAAGACTAATGAAATGGTCGATCGAGTTGAGTCAATTCGATATCGTTTATACCCCGAGAACTTCCATCAATGGACAAGTGCTCGCAAACTTCATAGTGGAGTTCACTAGTCAGCCGAATGGAGGAAGAAGTGAAGAAGAAGGGCAGTCAGTTGCAGAGGGGGAGACGAGGAGTGTTGAGGGATGGAGCCTGCACGCGGATGGGGCATCCAATGAAGGAGGATCTGGAGCAAGTATCGTGATGACTGGACCCGAAGGACTCAGGATGTACTGCGCAATACGGTTTGGATTCGAAGCCTTGAACAATGAGGCAGAATACGAAGCGCTTCTGGCAAGACTGCGATTGGCCCAGGGGCTGAAGGTAACACATCTACACATCTTTAGTGATTCAAAGTTGGTGGTATTCCAAGTGAAAGGGGAGTACCAAGCGAGGGGACCCAAGATGGCTGCATACTTGGAAAGGGTAAGAAGCTATTTGGTGCAATTGGTGGAATATAGCATAGAGCAGATCTCGAGAGAGAAGAATACCCATGCAGACGCCCTCGCGAAGATGGCTTCCACTAGAGATGGAGATACCCTCGAATCAGTGCCTGTAGAATACTTACCAAGGCCAAGCATTGCCAATCCAGATGTTCACATGGTCAATGCCCCGAAGGAGTCGTGGGCTAGCCGATTATAGACTATCTGAAGGATGGATTGGTGCAAACAGACAAGAGGGAGGCTAGGAGACTAGTTTACAAGGCAGCCTGATACACCTTGGTGGATGGGGTCCTATACAAGAGGGGGTTTTCTGTGCCACTCTTGCAGTGTGTTGATGAGGAAGAAGCTATGAAGGTGCTGTATGAAATACATGAGGGTGAATGTGGCAACCATGCAAGTGGACCGTCCACGGCTCGGATAGCCATGAAGCAAGGGTACTACTGGCCTTCCATGGAGAGAGATGCTAATGATTTCGCAAGGAAATGTGACAAATGCCAAAGGCATGCGAACTACCCCCGAAAACCCCCGAATGACTTGACTAGCATGACCAGCCCTTGGTCCTTCGCTGTCTGGGGGATAGACCTGATTGGCGCCCTCCTCCGAGGGAGAGGTGGTGCGAAGTACGCGGTGGTGGCCATAGACTACTTCACTAAGTGGGTTGAAGCAGAACCTCTAATGAAGATAACAGCCAAGCATATCGATACCTTTGTCAACAAATTCATTGTCTGCAGGTTCGGAGTGCCCTACAAGATTATTTCTGACAACGGCACTCAATTTGAAGGGGGAACGTTCGAGGAATACTGTAGGGAAAGGGGCAAAAGGAGGACCTTCTCGACCGTCATGCATCCACAGGCCAATGGGCAGGTGGAGGCCATTAACAAAGTCCTAAAGAGAAAATTAAAAACAAAACTAGAGAAGATGAAGGGTGCTTGGGTCAAGGAGTTACCGAACGTGCTTTGGGCCTACAGAACCACTCCCCGCACTACCATTGGAGAGACCCCATTCTCCTTAGCATATGGATGTGAGGTTGTCCTCCTGATTGAGATAAAGATTAACTCGCACAGGATACAGGCGTACGAGGACTAGGTCAACCATGCGGCAATGGCTGAAAGCTTGGACATGCTGGAGGAGAGAAGGGAAAAGGCGCAAATGATGGTGGCGGTATACTAGCAGCGGGCAGCCAGATATTACAACTCGAGGGTGCGAGAGAGAACGTTCAGAACATGTGACTTGGTATTAAGAAAAGTACTCCCCAACACGCGAGACCCAGGGGCGGGGGTACTTGGGGCGAACTGGGAAGGGCCGTACCAAGTCGCTCAGTACATACCACCAAACACCTATAAGCTGGCGCGCATGGACGACACCATCATACCTCGAGCGTGGAATGCGGAACACCTTAGGAAGTACTACCAGTAAGACTTCCATCCCAGCGCAAGCAGTGGCTGTGTTTAGTTTGTTACAGGTTATGCTATCTTAGTAGACAAGAATCAAAGAGGTTACCTAGATAACCTCCCAAGCAGATGTAAGTCTTTTATCTATTTATATATCGTTGTAATCTGACTACTATGAATGAAACTGTTCACCACTTCGTATGTTACTTACTTCTTTATCCGAGTATCAACTAAAGTCCCCGCCAAGATAAATCTCACCAGGTACTTGGGGGGTAGGACGACAAGAGTAAAAAAAAAAAAAATCTCTTATATTCAAAAGGATTAGCTACCCTTATGAATATCAAGGGAACAGTTTAAAAGGATGACCTCTAACTAAAGGTCGACACCCCAAGAGGTGAGGTCGTAAGGAGGGAATCACCTGATAAGTCTAGATCGGCCATTAAGCCGACTAGCCAAAAAGGGTCTTACAAGGGACCCTTGAAAAAAAATAGTACTATGTATAACGACGAGAAGGACGCTTCTCGCAAAAAAGTAATAAGCGCGCGCAAAGAATATAAAAGGACCCCAACAGCCCAACGGGTTAACGTGTCCTTACAAGTATAATCAAGGTGCACCAGAAAGATTATCGCCATCAGAGCAAAGAAAAATATGTAATCCATGAACAATAGTAATAAGAGGGACTTACCAGAGCCCCTTAAGTTTGATAAAAAAAAAAAGAGAAAAAGAGAAGAAGTGGTGCGAGGGATTACATAGCAAAAGCATACATAGACTGAGTACAAAGGAACCTACAAATATTTACCTTGACCTTTCCACTCAGAAATCTTCTCGACGGCATAGTCCCCAAAAGGAGATAGGTCGACGGTGGGGTTAGTCCTCCAGACAGCATGCAACGTTTTCTCGATTATGCGATCCTCAACGTTCACAAGCTTAGCCTCGAGCACAATGATCCTCCCGTTTAGAGTGTGGATGGTAGCCTCCAGCTGAATGTTGGTATGAGAGGTGGATGCAGCCCGGGCCAAGGCGGTATCCCTCTGGCACACCACCTCGGCCATTTGACTTAACAAGGCATCCTTTGCATTCTCGGCCACCGATAGGTTCCCCAGTGCCTCCTCGAGCTCGTGTTGCAACTGTTGGGCCGATGAAGCGTGGGAGGCGAGCAGCCGATGGTTCAAGAAGGAAGCCTGAGTGAGGGCGAGAATATGAAACAAAGCCTCAAGGGTCAGATGATATACCAGAAATAATATAAGAAGTATATATATGTCCATCATAAATGAATAAACCAAGTATCACGACAAATACCTGCAGGGAGGCTCGCATATAGGCGTTCTCTAGCTTAGCCTCGGGGACATTATGCAGCGTCCCCCATTCACCTTTGGGAAAGTTTCCCAAGTGATGGCTCATGGCTTCCCCATACTGGCTCGCCAGAGGATGATCTTCAGGGATAGAAACATGAGCTGGGCCGGGGGAGGCGTGAGTGCCTGCTGAGGCCCGCTTTGGCAAGGATGGGGACTGAGAAGGCCCTGACCCATCTACAGTGGTGCAGGGAGCAGAAGAGTGCGGAGTCATTTCCTGGGGTAAAGAGACGCCTGTAGATGCCCGCTTGGGATACCTCCTCGAGGGTGAAGGAGCCCCATCAAAAGGAGGAATGAAAAAATTCCTTCTAGGCACAGAGGGGCAAGGGACAGGGGCATCGAAGGCAAACTCGCCGCCAGGCGTTGACGGAGACATCTGAGAGGTAGCACCGCCAGTGTGACCGTCATCGGCAACACCCTTAGCCCTGCCAGCAACAGAGTATAAGCAGGAGTAGTTCTCAGACACCACGGTCTCCTCAACGTCCATATGGTCGCCCGGGGGGTAGACATAATCCCTATCGGCTACTTCATCATAATTTCTTTCATCGTGACCATATACCCACGGACTCTCGAGTACGGGTGCCGCTGGGGGTAGATCCACAGATTCAGGTGATGTAGGGCGTGGACCCGCAGGGTCGGGGGACATAGGGCGTGGACCCGCAGGAACAGGTGACGCAGGGTCAGGTGACGCGAGGCGTGGATCCTCAGATTCAGAGGAAATGGAGCATAGGGTAACTTTCTGGTCCGGGGTCAGCAACCCGTACAAGTGGAGATTGCTCTTTGTGAAAAGGGCGCTGGCTTGTTTACATCCCTTCGACATGGCCAGGATTTGTATTACTCGGTCATGAGCCGACCGTTTCAAGTTGGGACCAACAACCCCTAAGAGATCTGCCATCAAACGAAAAGAAATAACCACAGTTAGAAGAGCTATAAAAAAAAAGAGAGAGAAGTCGAATGATAAGAGAAACCTCTAATATATGGGATCAAAGTGAGAATAGCCTTACGTGGGGTGTTGAAGCTAGAGTGTCGGGTCTGCCCGCTATAAGTAAAGAAGTAGTCTGACTTCCACGACCCCCTATTGGAAATAGATCCCTCCACGAGGGAACTCCGTTTAAGGGCCGCGGCTTTCTGGAGTTGGTAGAACCCGGGGGCCAATGTATTCTCCCTTAGGGTGAAGAAGTAATGAACCTCGCTTATCAAAGGCCCCCTAGAGTACACCTGACGGTACAACACATATAAGCAGCTAAGCATCACCCCAGGAGTTGGGGGACAATTGTAGTGGCACCAATTCAAAGTAGTCCAACACTTTGATGAAGAAAGAGTGAAGTGGCAAAGCTCCACCTGATCGGATTATGGAATCGCTGAATGCCACGAACCCTTTTGGCGGTGCGGACGCGCGTTCCTTGCGCTCTGGTATAACGAACTTGAGATTCAAGGCTAACTTATGAGCTTTCAGCATGTTGCCCAGTTTCTTCAGGGTAACTGTGGACCTGCCGGTTTCATCAGAAGTGTCCAAGGCTCTCTTCGACATCTCGGGTACCTGGAAAAAGATAGGCAGTTTATGAGCAACAGACTTTCTAAGGGTCCTGGAAGATCCCCCACATGTCCTATGTCTACCAGCGCTTTGCTTGACCCTAGGGCGCAAGACATGTGATAGAAGAGGAAGCACGGGCGGAACCATGGAAAGGAACTCCGGTTCAACCAATTCACGACTATCGCCTTCGAAGGAGGAATCCCTATGATCGGGAGACTTGTCACGACAAAAGGAAAAAGGCTCAGGGGGCAAGTTTTCTTCTAGGCAAGCAATTTTAGAAAGGCAATCCTGGAGGATTGATTGTAGCTGGGACAAGTATGTCGCTTGCTGGGGGGAGAGGCCAGAACCCGCGTCCCTGGGATGGGATTCTAGCTCCCTCTCCAGGCCGCACGCTTTATGTCTGAGGTAAGATAGTCTCCTGAGGTATAGCGCCCGCACACCCCCGCGATTAGAGGGTCTGCGTGTGTCGACCTCTGAGTCGGAGGATGACAACTCAATAAATTCAACATTGGACGGACCTTCGGGACATCGCCTAGACGCCATGGACCAGCTAAGACTCGAAGGCGTGTACGCATAAGGGTGACTCTATATCTACAACATGAGTGTGAGGGTATAAGAAAAGGGCCTATGTATGGGTACTTGAAAGGCTATACGAAGAGAATGTTAAACTCTGAAGAATGAGTGTCGTGCAACCATCAATTCTACCCTCGCGTAATCAATGCAAAACAAAAGGGAGAAGAGAGGAAGGAGGCATACCTGTGGGAATACAAAGCTGAAGGGGTGCAAGGATAGACTTGCAAAGGAGCAAGGGAATGCCCAGCGTCACCACGAAGCTAAAAAGAAAAAAGAAAAGGAAACAAAAAAAAGTTATATAAAAAAAAAAAAAAGGTGAGTAACGAAAATAAAAGAAAGGGTACCTCGAGAATTCTTTGGAGGAGGATAGAACCCTTGAACTCTTGAAAATAAGTTGGAGAGCATGCCACTAGGCTAGGCAAGTCTTGGTGTGGAGAAGTGGCTTCAAGCCTTGGGGTATTTATAAGGAAAGTCAAGGCTCCCTAGCCATTGGATCTATCTCCCTATGAATGGTGGAGATCAAGAGTATGGGTAACCTTGGGATCCGCGATTGAGGATGATTGGTCCTTATGCAATCTTAGGAATTTTCATGGATCCCCCAAGAGTTAGGTGGTTATTGTGTTTCTTTGGACATTATAAGGAAACACAACTCCAAGTCTCACCTCGTATTTCTTCGAGCGACGTTGGGAAAATTTCCAAGGCTAAGTCCCCCAAGGTTGGTCGTACATGTCAGCAAGAGAAATAGAGAGAGTCTACAAACACACTTAAAAGTGTACTTATAGACTCGGGGGGAAGTGTAAATGTGGAAATTTTTCCCTTGTGAATTCTATTCACAAGTGAAGCTCTATACTACGAGACATCCTAAAAACCACTTATTGCCGCACAAGGGGATAAGGACGTCACATGATGGTGAGGGAATTGGGCTAAGACGGCAACCCTCGCTATGCGAGGGCCCTTGGCCGCTTGCCAATCCGAACGTCACCCTCGCATAGCGAGGGTCCCTGGCTGGCCATCTGCATGCGCCCCGTCCCATCAAGCATCGAGCCTTGCCTCGCCTGCACTCAGGAGAAGAAGGTCAGCCTCGCTACGCGAGACACCCTCGCTGTGCGAGGGTGAGGCCTTGTTGTGGCTCCCATGCCCCGAGCCTCGCCACGCCTGCACCCGAGGGGAAGAGGGGCAGCCTCGCTATGCGTGGGACCCTCGCTATGCGAGGGTGCGGCCATGTTGCGCTGCCCATGTCTTCAGCCTCGCCTCCATGTGACCTACGTAGGCCAGCCTCAACTCCTAGCGCCTTGGCTTCTCATGACACATACAGGTTGAAGCCTCCTTGACATTGGCATGAGGAGCACTCAGAGACACTTAATGGGATTGCCAAGCCAGCATTGGGTATCAAACGGGGACTGATGAGGGCGACCGGGTACAGGACACGTGTACTGACACGGGGCGTACGATTGTGGACAGAATAAAGGCACGGCCCTGTCATCTGCATCTGAGGAGTAGTGGCGGTACGGACCTGTACGAAGAGTAGTGGTACCACTTGGACACCCCCGACCATACGCCAGAGCCGACAGTACTATGTCCTAGGCCACGACTCTGGCATTATCAGGGTAGACACCACTACGGCCTGAGCCACTACACTATCAGAGTACTTGCGTACGTCCCAGTCATCTGGGACTTGTTTGTATCAGGGGCCAATAGAGCCCCCCTATAAATAGGCCCCAACCCCTCAGGTTAAGGGGTTTGAAAACTGAGTGTATGAAAGAGACTTAAGAAATATATGATCCTGGTTTCATTGTTGCTTTGGTTTTCTTCTGTTGATTCGAGTTCTTTCCATCTGATTCAAAGCTTTCTATAGTATAGAGATTAAAGTTTTCTAACCTTTAATCGTTGACGAGTTCTTACCGTCAACATGAATGAACCGTTGCTCTGATACCAACTATAATAACCCAACCAATTCTAAGACCTTGGACCCTTAAAACTACTAGACATAGCTATTAATTTAAATAAAACATACATAAGGAATATTCATAACTTTGTTAAAACTTCAAAGTAAATGTTGAAATACATAAATGAGTGATATGGGATCCCATTGTTTTAAAATAAAACATAACTTTAAACTAAAGAAATTTTTTTACGAAGCTTAATGCAGAAAAATACATAAAACATAATTTAAAGAGACTAAAAATAACGTCGTCCTACAATCGTTCATGTAGTCCATCGAATCCCTTCATCCTTAATACACAAACCAAGCTACAACGAATCCTTCCGCCGCCATAACTATTTTCCTGCATACATAAAATTAAAGGAATGAGCCTAATGCCCAACAAGGAAAATCTACTAGCACATACAACATTAGACATAAACATAAGACTACAAAACATATACTATAAAACAACATATACTATAAAAACATGTATTATAATGGCCATCATACCTCTTGGGGCTTGCTAGCTAAGCAATCATATGCCCATATATTTACGGGGCTTAGTTATCTAAACAAGTCATATAAATTTATGGGGCTCATTATCTAAACAATCATATGCCCAAGGAATATTAGTGAGACTTGTTATCTAAACAAGTTATATGTTTGTTATCTAAACAAAACATATACTTAAAACTAAAAACATATCATACATATATCATAGCATAAACATATCATAACATAACATAACATAAACACATCATAACATATAAGCATATAAAAGCTATCCTATTTTCCTTACCAATACCGGGATTTATGAGAACAAGGACGGGATTTGGAACACCCCTAAAACCAACAATAAGAATGTGAGTATTTCTAAAGAAAGAGATGATAAAGAAATGAACTAAACCACCAAGAGGAGACTTACCAAAAAAAAAACCTTAAGTTCAAAGAACTTGAATACCTAACCAAGAATTTAAACAACGAGTTAGAATCTGAATGAAGAAAACTAAAGAAAACTAAAGAACCATACAGAAATGAACTTAAGATTAGGAATACCTTTGAATGTACTAGAACCGAACTACACCTTGATATTGAAAACACACTATTTATCTCACTTCCCAAGTGTTTATAAAGCTTAAGATGATAAAGCTTTTATCCCAACCCAAGTGTTTATCACTCTATAGTAACCCTAGCAGCTTGAAGGCTCTGAACACAGCTTGAAGAATGAGAGAAATGGCTGGGTACTAGGTCATATTTATAGAGTTCAAGGAGTGAACTATCTCCTTTTAGCTTGAATAAAAATAATTGAAAAATATTTGAATATTCGTTCAACAGGAGCTGAAAACTCGGTCAAAACGTTCAGAGGCTAGTCAAGAGGTTAAGGAATGAATCAAGCTCGGTTTCAACAACGTTTGAAATTATGTCCCTACGGCCGATATATCACCCACCATAGGTGATATATCGCCTGGCCCTATGTACCGAGTGCTCGTTGTTTCGTTTGTACGAAGTTGACATGTTTTTCGTATTCCTCGTGTGGCGATACATCGGCTCCTATGCTGCGATATATCAGCATACGTGAATATATTAAACACGTAATTGCACTTTTTCAGCATAATTTGAATTGATTAATCAGGTTTGACTAAGTAATACGAGATTCCAGCAAGTTCTGGAAGGGTCTAGAGCTTTTAGAAACTTCTATTTTTGAATTATACACTTAAAATTCTTAAATCCTCAAATAACAAGATTGTGACAAATGTCATGCTCTTAATGATCTTGGAAGATTCTAGAGCTTTCTTGAACTTTCTTTTATTTAAACTATAATTAAATCCTTAAATAAACATGCACACGACAAATGTCATTATCCTATTAATTCTATTTAAACCTTATAGTATGACATCTTTATAATCGACTGTATAATCAAACCTTATGTTATAATTAATATTCTTAAACTATAGGTTAAACTTATAAAATCTATAAGTGTTATTATGACTGTTCAACAAAGTCCCGGCTTGAACCAAAAACCACAATAACTATCATACTATAACTACTACTAGCTACTACTACTATAGGTTAAACTTATAAAATCTATAAGTGTTGTTATGAGTGTTCAACAAAGTCCCGGCTTGAACCAAAAACCACAGTAACTATCATACTATTACAACTGCTACTGCTACTACTACTCCTACTGCTCATGCTACTCTTCCTGCTACTGCTACTGCCACTGTCACTACCACTACCGCTACTACTACCGCTACCACTACCGCTACTACTACCACTACTACTACTGCTACTGCTACTACTACTTCAACTACTACTGCTACTACTACTCCTACTCCTACTGTTACTTCTACTGCAACTGCTACTGCTGCTACTACTGCTGCTACTACTACTACTATTACTACTACTACTGCTGCTACTGCTACTGCTGCTACTACTGCTACTACTACTGCTACTACTACTGTTGCTACTACTACTGCTACTGCTACTCCTACTACTACTACTGCTACTACTACTACTACTACTACTACTACTAATGCTGCTGCTGCTGCTACTGCTACTGCTACTGCTACTGCTACTACTACTACTACTACTACTACTACTACTACTACTACTACTACTACTACTGCTACTACTGCTGCTGCTGCTACTACTGCTACTGCTACTGCTACTGCTACTGCTACTGCTACTACTACTACTACTACTACTACTACTACTACTAATGCTGCTGCTGCTGCTACTGCTACTGCTACTGCTACTACTACTGCTACTGCTACTACTACTACTACTACTACTACTCCTACTACTACTACTGCTACTGCTACTGCTACTGTTGCTACTGCTACTACTACTACTGCTACTATTGCTGCTCCTACTACTACAACTGCTACTGCTGCTACTACTACTACTACTGCTACTGTTGCTGCTGCTGCTACTACTGCTGCTGCTACTGCTACTACTACTACTACTGTAATACCCCAATTTGCTAATAAGGTCTAGGACCTTGATTAGTGTGCCTGGAGGGCAATAAGTGAATTAACATGTTAACATATGAATTTAAATGAATGTGTGATTAGAATGCATGTTTAGGTGGAATAAATATGCATGTGGGCCCCGTTTGTTTGTTAGGTGTAAATTGGTAATCTTAGCCCGCTGAGGGCATAAATGTAATAATTATGTTATATGATTAATACCACGTGTGAGTGGTGATATTATTGTGATGCACGTGCCGAGACGGTCCTAGGGAGCTAATTAGTTTAAAAGTCACAACGGGATTAAATACCCGGCTCGAGAGGAGCCTAGGGGTATTTTGGGAATTTTATAAATTGAGTTTGAGAATTAATGGTTAATGGTAATCTAGTAACTTGAGTGACCATTGGTAACCATTGAGATAGTTACTTTAGGTGAGAAAAATGGTAGATTTGTAAGAAAGGTGAAGTGGCAAAAATACCCTTGAGGTTTAGTTAGGAAAGGAATTGCATGGAGGGGTGAAATAGTCTTTTGGCAGGGATATAGAAACCTCCAGTTGAGGGGAAAGAGGATTTACGTGTTAACACTTGGGCATATCTTGTTTGTGCTGAAAAATGGAAGAAAATCTAGAAGGAAAGGAAAAGGAGAAGAGAGCTGAAATTGGGAGACCAAGGAGGAGAATCAAGTGGTTTGAGGCAATTAAAGTTTATCATAACCAAGATTGTTCAGAGGTAAGAGTTTATACCCCTATTTTGGTTAAGTTTTAAGCTTGATTTCTAGAAAGTAAGAATGGAAATTTAAAGATAGTTATGGCTGGCTTTGTATGGAATTCAGCTTGGTGGTCAAGAGGAATTGGTTTAAAGCTGGGATTGGAGGAAGTTCAAGCTGAATTATTGTCTGAGGTAAGGGTCCTAAGCATCTTTGAATTTTCATTTCTGATGTGGTTTAAGAATTTGGAAGCATGGTTTACATTTTTCAAGCCTTGGTTTAAGTTTTAGAAGCTATGGTTTAAGTTTCTGAAATCTGAAACCGAAGTGTGGATTATGGGTGTGATTGTGTGTTTGACCTTGTTGTTAGTGTTTATAGGTTGTTAAATTGTTCATTTGAGGTTTTAAATTGATTTTGGGGTTTTGGTTTGTGTTTGGGTTGGATTGGAGGTGTTTTGGCTCGGGGAAAATGCAGGGGAAAACCCAGAATTCTGGGTTTGCGAAGGGGCGCCGCAGCGCAAGGCTGCATCAGGAGCTGGGGGACTTTCTGGGCGCCGCGGCCCTTAAAGGGTAGTGTCGCGGTGCTAGGCTATTTTTTGGGCAGTGAAATTTTGCAATTTTGGGCGTTTGCCTCAGGGGCTCGGGGGATGTTTCCGTTGTATTGTTTTGGGAAATTGGAGGTCTCGAGAGTGTAGGATTGGTCCCGGGAAGTGGTTTTTGGATTGGTTAGTATTAAAGGGTGTTTTATATGTGTTGTTACTAGGTTTTCGGAGAGGCTCGGGATAGAGGACCGTGCTCGTGACTTTGGTGCATTGAGAATCTCGAGATACAGGTAAGAAAACTGTAGTACCCATAGAGCAGGACATGGGCCCATAGTGTTGTTGCAGGGCACGGCCCTAGATTGTATTACCTGTTAGGGCGTAGCCCTTGCTTGAATTATTATATGCTTGTATGTTGTTTGAGTTATGCTATATGTGATTATAGTATAATGTACGGCAAAGGAGTCGGGAACAACAAGGAGCCGAGAACGGCAGTGGGGCCGGGAATAACACTTAGCACATGGAGTGCTTATTATTAGGGTGAGACCCCAATGGATACATGTGATATCCTTACGGTGAGAACCGAGATCCCAGGCTTTGGTAACGCTTCTGGGACGACATGGTCGTATTTGTTTAGTCTGATGGACTATCTGTTTCTTGCTGGGCTTCGGCTAACAGGTGCTCTGTGTTGCAGGTAAGGGCAAAGAGAAAGTCAACCAGCCATGAGTACGGAGAGCATGAAGCGGCGCGTACATGTTTGGGCTGCCCGACTGCTTTGGTTGGAGGCATTTTGAGAAATGGTTGTATTAAACTGTAATTTCGTTGGTTAAATATCTGTAACTCTCTTTGAGTTGTAAATATTTTATAAACTGTGTTTTGGGATACATTTGGGATTTTCAATAAAATAGAGTATTTCCAAATATTAAAAGCCTTGACTTTTGTTTAGTCACACTTTTGTTTTAAAAACCTCGTTTAGCGAGTAAATTGCACAATTTAAACTCACTTAGTAGTGGCTCTAAGGTTGAAGGGCGTCACAACTACCACTACTACTATTGTTACTGCTACTGCTACTGCTACAGCTACTGCAACTGCTACAACTACTACTGCTGCAACTACTACTACTTCTACTGTTACTGCTAATGTTGCTGCTTCTACTGGTGCTACTGCTACTACTGTTACTACTACTGCTGCTACTACTACTACTCTTGCTACTGCTACTACTGCTACTGCTACTACTGCTACTACTACTACTACTACTACTACTACTATTGCAACTGCTATTACTACTGCTACTGCTACTGTGCTACTGCTACTTCTACTGCTACTTCTGCTACTGCTGCTACTTCTACTTCTGCTAGTATGTTGCTGCTACTGCTTCTGCTGCAACTGCTACTGCTACTGCTGCTAGTATGCTGCTGCTACTTCTGCTACTGCTACTACTGCTACAGCTACTGCTGCTACTACTACTGCTACTATAGCTACAACTGCTGGTGCTACTGCTACTACTGCCACTGCTGCTGCTACTGCTGCTGCAACTGCTACTACTACTGCTCCTGCTACTGCTACTACTACTCTGATGCTGCTGCTACTCCTACTACTGCTGGTACTGCTACTACAACTCTGCTGCTGCTACTGCTACTACTACTGCTGCTACTACTGCTACAACTACTGCTGCTACTACTGTTACTTCTACTGCTGCTAAAACTGCTACTGCTACTGCTACTGCTACTGCTACTACTGCTGCTGCTACGGCTACTGCTACTACTGCTACTGTGCTGCTGCTAATTCTACTGCTACTGCAGCTGCTGCTGCTACTCCTACTGCTGCTAGTATGCTGCTACTACTGCTACTGCTACTACTACTTCTACTGCAACTGCTACTGCTACTGCTACTACTACTTCTACTGCAACTGCTACTGCTACTACTACTGCTACTGCTACTTCTACTGCTACTCCTACTGTAACTGCTACTACTACTACTAGTACTGCTGCTACTGCTACTACTCCTGCTGCTACTACTGCTATTACTACATCTACTCCTACTACGACTACTACTACTGCTGTTGCTGCTGTTGCTGCTGTTGCTACTGCTGCTACTGGTGCTACTACTACTGCTACGGCTGCTACTGCTGCTACTGCTACTGCAGCTACTGCTGCTACTACAACTACTACTACTACTACTACTACAGTAACAACTACTGCTACTGCTGCTATTGCTACTGCTGCTACTGGTGCTACTATTACTGCTACTTCTACTGCTACTACTATTGTTGCCACTTCTGCTAAAGCTGCTACTGTTGCTACTGTTGCTACTGCAACTGCTACTACTGCTACTCCTACTGCTACTGCTACTACTCCTACTGCTACTATTTCTACTAGTGCTACTACTACTTCTACTTCAACTACTACTACTAATACTACTACTGCTACTGCTGCTACTGCTGCTACTACCACTACTACTACTAATACTACTACTGCTACTTTTGCTACTACCACTACTACTGCTGCTGCTGCTGTTGCTGCTGCTCTTGCTACTGCTGCTACTGCTACTGCTGCCATTGCTACTATTGCTATTAGTGCTACTGCTACTACTATTACTACTACTACTACTACTACAACTACTACTACTACTACTGATACTGCAACTGCTACTGCAGCTACTCCTGCTACTGCAAGTGCTGCTGCTACTACTACTACTACTACTACTACTACTACTACTACTACTACTACTACTACTACTACTACTACTACTACGACTACAACTACTACTACTGCTGTTGCTGTAGCTACTGCTGCTACTGGTGATACTGCTACTGCTACTACTTCTGCTGCTGCTGCTACTCCTACTCCTACTACTACTACTACTACTACTACTACTACTACTACTACTACTACTACTACTACTACTACTACTACTACTACTACTACTACATTTACTACTACTGGTGCTACTGCTACTGTTACTGCTACTACTGCTATCGCTACTGCTACAACTACTACTACTACTACTACTGCGACTGTAACTACTACTGGCGCTACTGTTGCTACTACTACTATTGCTACTACTACTACTACTATTACTACTGATGCAGATGTTGCAACAGCTGCTACAGGTGCTACTTCTACTGCTACTGCTACAGCTGCTACTACTTCTTGTGTTGCCACTGCTGCTACTACTACTACTACTGATGTTGCTGCTGCTGTAGCAACTACTGCTAGTGGTGCAACTGCTACTATTACTGTTACCGCTGCTACTGCCACGGTTACTGCTTCTGATACAGCTACTGCTACTACTACTACTACTACTACTACTACTACTACTATTATTACTACTACTACTACTACTATTCCTGTTGCTACTGCTGCTACTGCTACTACTGCTACTACTGCTGCTACTGCTGCTGCTACTACTGCTGCTGCTATTGCTACTACTACTGCTGCTACTATTGCTACTACTACTGTTACTACTGCTACTGCAACTACTACTACTATTGCTTCTGCTACTGCTGCTACTATTGCTGCTGCTGTTGCTACTGCTTCAACTTGTGCTACTGCTGCTATTATTACTACCACTACTACTACTGGTGTTGTTGCTACTACTACTACTACTACTATTTCTACTGCTGCTACTACTACTATTTCTACTGCTACTACTATTACTACTACTACTACTACTACTACTACTACTACTACTACTACTACTACTACTACTACTACTACTACTACTACTACTACTATTACTACTACTGCTATTGCTGCTATTACGCCTACTAGTACTACTACTACTACTACTACTGCTACTGCTGCTGCTGCTGCTGCTACAACAATTACTACTACTACTACTACTACTACTACTACTACTACTACTACTACTACTACTACTACTACTACTACTGTAGCTACTACTGCTACTGAGTCTACTGCAACTGCTACTGCAGCTACTGTTCCTGCTGCTACTGCTGCTGATACTGCTACTACTGCTGTTACTGCTACTGTTGCTAGTATGCTGCTGCTACCGCTACTGGTACTGCTACTGCTCCTACTATTGCTACTACTACTACTACTACTGTTGTTGCTACTGTTGCTACTGGTGCTACTGCAACTGCTGCTGCTACAACTGTTGCTGCTGCTACTGCTTCTTCTACTACTGCTACTACTACTACTACTACTACTACTACTGCTGCTGCTACTGCTTCTATTACGTCTACTACTGCTACTACTACTACTGCTACTGCTACTACTATTGTTTCAACTGCTGCTACTGGTGCTACTGCTACTACAGCTACTACTACTGCTACTCCAGCTACTGCTGCTGCTGCTACTGCTGCTACAGTTACTACTGCTGCTACTACTGCTACTGCTACTATTGCTATTAGTGCTACTGCTACTACTACTGCAACTACTACTACTAATGATACTGCTACTGCTGCTACTGTTGCTACTACTACTAATACCACTACTACTACTAATACTACTACTACTTCTACTACTGCTGCTGTTGCTGCTACTGCTACTGCTGCTACTGCTACTGCTACTATTGCTACTAGTGCTACTGCTATTGCTACTGCTACTACTACAACTACTACTGCAACTGCTATTACTGATACTGCTATTGCTACTGCTGCTACTGCTACTGCTGCTACTGCTACTGCTGCTACTACTACTACTACTACTACTACTACTATTGCTACTACAACAACTACTAATACTACTACTACTACTGGTGCTACTGCTACTTATACTGATGCTGCTGCTGCTACTGCTACTACAACTGCTACTGTTAGTAATACTACTACTGCTACTACTACTACTACTACTGCTGCTGCTGCTACTACTGTTGTTGCTGCTACTGCTGCTACTACTACTGTTGTTACTACTGCTACTCCTGCTACTACTATTATTATGTTTTTGAATTATTATTTTGTTGATTTAGTCATGTCTGACATGAACTAAACAATTTTATCTAGGGTTTAATGTAGTCACTTGGATTTCAATCTAATTTTATTATGATGTTCAATTGATTTTTCTTCTCTATTCTATTCTATATAATGTGTGTTTAATGCTAGTAAATACTTGTTCAATATTTGCTTGATTTTATGATTTTGATTCAAAATTTGAAAGATGAGAATTGAATATCCTATCATTATATAGACATACATTTCATATTGGACGAAAGTACATGTATGACTTGTGTAGTAATTAGGATTCCATGCTTAATGCCTTCTATATGTTTAATTTGAAATCTATATGTTTAGAAAACCTGCATATAGGTTGAGATCTTATATCTAGAAAAAGCATAGGAATAGAATTATGTTAACCTTCTATTAGAATAGGAAGAAAAAAATTTAGAATTGATTAATAAAATTAGTAGAATGAAAAGTTGATGAAATTAATACCTTAGGTCTTTTTAATAGTGATTTAAATATTTTAATTAGTGATTCTTGTTCTTAGTTTTCTTTTATATTTTTAAAATTAAATTCATTCATCTAAACTTTGGTTGCCATATAAAAATTAAAAGAACAATTAGTGGTACTTGGAAGATAGTCTTCATGGGAACGATTCTCTACTTATCATATATATTACTTGAATCGATTACGTGCACTTGCGTATACATAATTTTTACGATAAAGCTTTTGGCGCTGTTGCCGGGTGTGGATGCTCAAAACTCCGCGCTTGTGAAAGGTCCAAAACATGTGCTAAGGTCCCATAAGTGCTTAAGTATGTACCTATGCTTACGCCCCCAGATACGTATTGATAAACCTTGCCGAATGAAACTCCAGTGGATGAGCCGTACAGGGCCCCCATCGCGTGACTCATGACAGGCACAAGCCAACACCTTGCGCACCTGCAGCTGCCCAGGTAGCCTCGCGCCTTGCCCAGTGCATACCACCAAACACCTACAAACTGGCCCGCATGAATAACACCATTAGGCGTGGAATGCGAAGCACCTCAAGAAATACTACCAGTGAGACTTCTGCACCCATGCAAAGAAGACCTATGTTTAGTTTGTTCCCTGTTATGTTCACTTAGTAAGTAAGAATTAAAGAGGCTACATGGGTAACCTCCTAATTAGATGTAACCATTTCATACGTATGTCATTGTAACCCGCACGCTATGAATGAAACAATTCGCCACTTTACGTGTCATTCTTCTTCCATATAGCACCCACCAAAGTGCCTGCTGAAATAAATTTCACCAAACACTTAGGGAGGTAGGACATGAGGCAAAACATACAGCAAACAGGAGGATCCTAAAAAGACCCCTCACATCAGAGGGAACCTAAAAAGGACCCCCTATCAGGAGGATCCTAAAAGGACCTCTTATATCAGGGCCTTAAATGAGGTCCTTATATATAAAAAAAAAATGTGTGATGAACCCTTACAAATAGGGAGAAGACCTTGCAAGGCATCTCTTGAGTTCACAAGGATTAGTTACCCTTGTAAACATCAAGGAGGCCAAAAGGTCTTACAAAAAAAAAAAAACTTCCAAATAAAGGCAGATGCTCCCACAAGAGGAAAGGCCTCAAAAAGAGCACCCACCAATAAGCCTAGAGTGGCAAACAAGCCGTCTAGCCAAAAAGGGTCCTAAAAGACACCCTTGCAAAAATAGTACTATGAATAATGATGAGAATGACGCTTCTCGCAAGAAATAATAAGCGCGCGCAAAAATATATAAAAGGATAGCTAGAACCCAAGGGATCAATATATCCTTATATGAACAATCAATAGGCACCAAAAAATGACCTATTGAACCCTTTCTCATGGGCTCCAAATGACCTCTAGCCTGATAAATAAAAAAGGGGAACCTACTGAACCCCATCATACGGGCTCAAAAATACCTCGAACATAGAGGAATACAAGATGAATAATCGCATATGTATATATATATAAAAAAAAGAGTTTTGGTAACATAACAAGACTCGGAAAAAATTACAAGCAAAATAGGGCTCGAACGAGCATACATCCGTAGTGGACTAACTGGCAAAAATAGTAAAATTATAATATCAAGGCCTCTTGCCACAGGCGTTCCACCTAGCCGCCTGGGCAACGGCGTGCTCGCCAAAGGAGGAGAAATCAAAGTTAGGACCCTACCTTCATACGCCATAAAGGGCACACTCTATGGACCTATACTCAATAGTTATCTTGTCCGCCTTTAAGGAAGCGACCCTCCCCTGCGATGCAGCTGTAGAAGCCTTAGCACCCTCAAGTTTGGCCTCTAAGGAAGTGACCTTCTCTTGCGACGCAGCCGTAGTAGCCTTGGCACCCTCAAGTTCAGCCTCTAAGCTAGTGACCCTTTCCTGCAACATCGTGGCCTTGGCAATCGCCCTCTTCTTCTTTTTTGATGAGGAAGAAGCTTTCGCCAAGGCCTTCTCTAGCTTAGACCTGGTTTCAGCAAGTTCCCTCTCGAACTCCTGGACCTGAACCGCAAGACGGTCCCTCTTAGCATTCGACGTGGAAAGGTTGTGAGCCAAGTCGCCAAACCGCTGAGCCACTGTATAGGTCTGCACAAGAAAAATAACAACAACAATGATAAGTAACAAAAAAAAGGGAATAAAAAGGGATAAGGCCGACATAAGATGCATGAACTCACCCAAGCAGCGGAGCGCGTAAGAGTCTCCCCAAGATCCAACATAGCGAAACTCCCAAGACCACTCTAATCAGCTTCAGGGAGGGCTGTGGCGATGTGGACATACTGCTGCCCGTAAGAGGCCGCCATGCAGCCCACCCAGGGCACCCCTTCTAAGCCAAGGGTACCTGGCTGAGTAAGGACAGACGACCCGCTCGTCGAAACAGGACGGGGCGTAGGAAAATCAAAAAAATGAGCCCCCGGTAGATCAGGAGGGGGTGCAGGAAGATCGGGAAAGTAAGCCCCCAATGGACCGAGGTCGAGGGGAGCCTGAGGAAAAGCATCAAAGTCCTCAGGATAAGGGCAAACGAAATGCCCCAGCATGGCCTGTTGATCCTGGAAGTGGGAAGCCATGTCAGGGTCTAGAGGGGCAAATGGAGGGCATCCCCTGGGGGACGAAGACAGCTGGTGAGGTTGCCCGTGTCCAAGGGAGACTCCCTTTGGCACGCGCTCGACCTCACCTTCATCCGAGCAATGCTCAGCCGAAGCAACCTTCATCTTCTTTGACCCGGGAATAGTCCACAATAACCCAGGATCCAAAACCGGGGACAGCTTGTGAAAGTTGAGTTTTTCCACAGTGAAGAGGTATGTAGCCCTTTTCTCTGCAGGGTTAGCATTGATGAGTGCATTCACCACGTCCGCCTCCGACCCAACAACTCCAGGTATGGCGAAATGCTCTGCACGATTCACACAATTGTTGACACAAACATAAGTTATAAAACAGTAAGTTTCAAAAAGAAAAGAAAAAAGGTGGCTTGAAGTACTTACTGGGAGCAGAACGAAAGTGCTCACAAACAGAGAGGGGACCCTGCACAAAGAAAAAGTCCTGCTTCCAGGACCCCGGGTTGGACATAGCGCCCTCTATCAAGGGGACCGAAGTATTGGCTTTTTGCAGGAAATAAAAGCCCTTGAACTTAGGAAAGGGCATGAGATTGTACATGAAATGCACCTCTTGGGTCGTAGGAGCACGACGGACAAGTTCCATAAACGGGATGAAGAGGCAGCTCAAGGTCAGCCAACTGTTGGGTGCCAGTTGAAGTGGAGCGAGGTCAAAATAATTGAGAACTACAATGAAGAACGGGTGTAATGGGATTGTACCACCTGCCTTCAGGATATGCTCGCTCATAGCCACGTAGCCCGAATTTGGGCAGTCAGCTCGGCACTTGTCCGAAGGAACGTATAATGCGTATTCCGGAATAACACGGTAGTTTCCTACTATTTCCATCAATTTATTTTCGGACACATGGGACACTAGGGAGGATGCCAATAAGGGGGCAGTGTCCTGGTCATCAGCAGTCACCTGTCGTCGCCCTCTCTTCGGCATATTTGCAAAACCAAAAGAAAAAGTGAGGAGGAGACAGAACACTTTACCCTCCATTTTTTCTTCCTAGCAAGAGTCTTCCACCAAGGCACCGGCTGCGAAAGTGCTAAACTAGGGACGATCAAAAATAAGGGATGAGGAGAAGACGGGATGGCCCCATGACAGTCATTAGGGAAGAACGGGCTAGGAGGCTCAAGTGGGAGATGTTCCTCCATAAACTCCAACTCCATCTGCAAATCTAAAAGGGTCACCCTAAGGTTCGCTACATAGTCGTTAAGGTCAAGGGGGAAAGTTACTAAGTCTCCTCTCAACACCGAGTGTATTTCGCTCTCTACCACCCAAATTTTACGCCTAAGTTCAGCCATATGCTCGAGGTGACGAATACGGGCCTGCCTTAAGGTGTCGTGGTCACGGTAAGGATTTTCCTCAGGGGACTCTGAGTCTGAAGACAAGTCAACAAACTCGACTGCCGGAGGAATGTCGAACGGACCTTCACCTGCCATAAGACCTTCTCCCGAAAGCAAAAAGGGTTCACGTATAAATGAGAGGATTGCTACAAAAGACAAAGGAATGGGCTCAAAACCTCTAGGTACAAACGCTCTAAATGACCCACTACGGGGTATGAATAAAGGGGCACGTAACAAGATTAGCTCACGACAAGCTCAGACCAAAATACCCCATCCCGAGTAGTGCTAATTTGGAAAAAAAAAATGGAAATATACCTCAAGCAGATAAAATGAGGCACTGTCATGGTCAAAAGGAGGTTGAGGGCCAAAAGAACTATCGCAGTCGAAGAGAAGCAAATGGTCGAAAGCACATGTCTGCAAAAATAAAGGAAAAAGGTGTTTTAGTCCTTAAGTACCTGCACGGATATAGACATACAAAAAATGAACTCAAATAATAAAAAAAAAGGGGGGGGCGATAGTAAAAGTGAGGTTATGGGGGATTGAACCCCTTACCTCTTGAAAAGAGCAAGGATCTAAATGCCACTAAGCTAAGGAAGTAAGGTGTAAATAATAGGCTAGGCATGAAGGCCTATTTATAAGAATCAAAGAGGAGAGTCCACTAGAGCACCTAAAGGTACTCTCCTAGACTGGGGGCAAGTGTGGATGCTCAAAAATCCGTGCTTGTGAAAGGTCCAAAACACATGCTAAGGTCCCATAAGTGCTTAAGTATGTACCTATGCTTACGCCCCCAGATATGTATTGAAAAACCTTGCCGAATGAAACTCTGGTGGGTGAGCCATACAGGACCCCCATCGCGTGCCTCGCGCCACGCACAGGCCAGCGCCTCGCGCGCCCGTAGCTGCCCAGGCAGCCTCGCCCAGGCCAGCGCCTCGTGCGCCCATGGCATACAAGAAAGGGCCTCCTGCGAGACTCGTCTCACGCCTTCACTCCCTCGGCGCACCCAACAAAGCAGCGCCTCGCACAAGGGCCCCTCGCGAGACCCGTCTTGCGCATGCCCTCCCTCGGCGCACCCAGCAAAGCAGCGCCTTGCGTAAGGGCCCCTCGCGAGACCCGTCTTGCGCCTGTCCTCCCTCGGTGCACCCAACGAAGCAACGCCTCATGTAAGGGCCCCTCGCGAGACCCGTCTAGCGCATGCCCTCCCTTGGCACACCCAGTGAAGCAGCGCCTCGTGTAAGGGCCCCTCGCAAGACCCATCTCGCGCCTACCCTCCCTCGGTGCACCCAGCGAAGCAGCGCCTTGCATAAGGGCCCCTCGCGAGACCCATCTCATGCATGCCCTCCCTCAGCACACCCAGTGAAGCAGCACCTCGCACAAGGGCCTCTCGTGAGACCCGTCTTGCGCACCTATCGCCCACATCTCATGGGTGACCTTGCCAAGGAGTACGTCCTACGCCAAGGGTCCAAGGGCCCTGTCACGTGCCGCGACCCCTATATGCATCAAGTATCTCGCACCCTGCAGCTCAAGTGCGTGTCTCCCATGAAGGCCTATCGAGACTCCAACATTTAGAGTTAAAAGCCCAAGTACAGTTCAAAAGGATCATACTAGTACAATCTTGTACGGGGTACGGCCTTTAGGACCCCATATGTTTGATATGGATACTCATGCCAAACAAGTAGTGGGAGTGCTAGGAGAAGGGGCATGGCCTGTGTGTCTATGGTCAGATGTCAAAGTCGACACCACCACCTGCACCACTACGCCTGGCACCACTCCTCTAACATTCGTACGAAATAAGTAGTGGAGACATTCTCATGGTGTTTGGCCACATACTGGAACCAACACCACTACCCCTGAGACCACTCTCCTTACAGTGTACTTGTGTACCACCTGGTCCCCTGGACCACAATGTATCAAGGGCCATTAGAGCTCATTATAAAAGGAACCCCACTTCCACATGGAAAGGGGTTGGAGAAAACACTGTAGCACTACACCATGAAAAATACAAGTTCATTTCACCATTTTCTTTCTGCAACTATTCTTTGAGTTTCTGATTAGATCTTTGAAGTTTTTCATTTGATAAGCTCTATATTTCAATTTTTGTAACTTAACTTTGTTGACGAGTTCTCACCGTCAACACCGGGGATTTAATTTCCAATATCAAAGTTAATTGTTATTTGTTCTAATTTTTTTTTTTTTTTTTTATTGTTTGTTTTACACTTATTTGGATCAAGGCTATATTGTGTTTTAGGAATTGTTGGTATATGCAAGGAAATAGACAAAAGGAAATCATATCAATAGATCTTGAAATTGAGAGAACATGCAAAAAGAATTGAAAGATAAAGAAACGGTTGGATTTCACCATGGCTGAGAACGTAAATAATGTTGTCAATAACAATGCAAATATGGGTAATGCAGCTGAAGCCGATCCACCATTTAGGAACTATGTACACCCTACTGTTACGGGGATACATTCAAGCATTCGTCCTCCAACTGTTGAGGCAAATAATTTTGAGTACAATTACTCAGATGGTGCAGAACTGTGTACAATTTGGGGGGTTACCAAATGAGGATCCAAATCTCCATATAACAAATTTTTTAGAGTTATGTGCGACATTCAAAATGAATGGGGTGAGTAATGATGTTGTAAGATTGAGACTATTCCCATTTTCACTAAGGGACAGAGCTAAGAGTTGGTTGAATTCTTTACAAGCCAACTCTACACTTGCTTGGGAAGATTTGGCTCAGAAATTCCTTGGTAAATATTTTCCTCCTGCCAAGTCAACCAGAATAAGAGGAGAGATTAATAACTTCCATCAACTAGATAGGGAATCTTTATATGATGTATGGGAACAATTTAAAGAGTTGTAAAGGAGGGCCCACATCATGGAATAGAGAAGTGGCTGCTAGTTCATACTTTTTACAATGGTTTGGGGGGCAATACAAGGACAATTATAGATACAACTTCAAGAGGAACGTTTATGAGAAAAAGTGCTAATGAAGCATATGAATTATTGGAAGAGATGGCTATGAATAACTATAATTGGCCTACTGAGTGTGAGAACAAGAAAGTAGCACGAGTCTTAGAAGTTGTGTAGAGTCTCAGAATATTTACTTAACTAGCTAGATAGTAGTAGTAGTAGTTAGTATTAGTTTGTAGTATGTTAGATTCTGTGGATTTTGGTTCAAGTCGGGACTTAGTTGGAAACTCATAGCAATAATTATGAATTTTATAAGTTTAACATATAGTTTAAGAATATTAATTATAACATAAGGTTTGATTAATATTGCTAGTCCTAGGTGTATTATTTATTATAACCTAAGGTTTAGATAGAGCCAATAAGAATATGACACTTGTCATAAGCATGATTATTAGGGAATTAGAGTTTGTTATTTTATGGTTAGTTAAGAAATGTGTGGATTAGGTTGTTATTTAGATAATTAAATAAATTTTCCCGTAACTTTAGGGTACTGTAACTTCCAATCTATTTTTGACCTAGTTATATTATGAATTTCGAAAAATAGTATTTCTAGAAAGTTGTAGATAATTGAATTAGCTTTCTAACTGTATAAAGATGGTCTAAATCAGTGTTCTACAACTCCATTTATGTTTATTTTACTACAGGTGAGTTTAGAGTTACGAAATTTAGGAAGTTAGAAGTTAGGATTCTATTTTTATTTTTTAAAAAACAAGCTTTGACTCCTTAGACCTACCTCTGAACAATTTGATCGAGTCATAAGCCTTTGATTGAAGAATATTCAAAATTTTCAATTAAATTCATTATTTTTATTCAAAGCCAAAAAGAAGATTTTTATTCCTAGAACTCTATAAATAGGACTTGTTTCCCAGCCCTTCTCCTCACTCTTTAGCTGTGATCAGACTCCAAGGTGCTAGTACTACCATAGAGTGATAAACACTTGGGTTGGGAAAAAATTTTGCCATTCTTAAGCTTTATAAAATACTTGGGAAATGAGGTTTAGTGTATTTCGGTATTGGAGTTAGACCAATCCATAAGGTCAACTAAGGTACTCCTATTCTTTAAGTCCAATTTTTTAAAATTCTTTAGTTTTCTTTAGTTCCTTTTCTTCAGATCCTAACTTTCGTTATTGGTTCTTGATTAGGTTCTTGAAACTTAAGTTCTTTCTTGGTAAGTTTCTTCTTGATGGTTTAGTTTCCACATTCATTCTTTATTCTTTAGAAATACTCACCATTTGTATTGTTGGTTTTAGGAGTGTTCCAAATCCCGTCCTTGTTCTCATATCCAGGTGTTGGTAAGGAAAATAGGATAGATTTTATGTGCTTATATGTTATGTTATGTTATGATATGATATGTTATGTTATGTGTTTATGCTATGATATGTATATGTATGATATGTTTTAGTTCTTGGGTATATGTTTTGTTTAGATAACAAATAACTTGTTTAGATAACAAGTCCCAATAGTATATTCCTTGGGCATATGATTTGTTTAGATAACAAGCCCCATAAATCTATATGACTTATTTAGATAACTAGCCCTGTAGAATTATGGGCATATGATTGCCTAACTAGCAAGCCCCAAGATGTATGATGGCCATTGTAATAGATGTTTTTGTAGCCATATGTTTTATAGTGTATGCTTATGATATATGTTCTAGATAGTCTTGTGTTCTATTATAGTATTTGATGTAGTCTTATGCTTATGTTTACGATGTATGTTTTGTTTTTAGTAGATTTTTCTTACTGGGCATTAGGCTCATTCCTTTATTTTAGTGTGATGCCGAAAAATGATTATGGAGGCGGAAGGATTCTTGGTAGCATGGCATGTGTGTTGAGGATGAATGGAATGGATGGGCTGCATGTCGATCGAGGATGACGTTTATTTTAGTCTTTTGAAATATGTCTCTTTTGTAATTTCGCATTCAACTTTTTTTTGAACTTGTTTTTAAAGCTATGTTTTATGTTTTGTAAACAATGGGATCCCATACCATATCACATTTGATTTTACATTTTTAATAAAGACATGTTATTTCTTATATTTTGGGTTTTCAATAAAGGCATGTTATTTCTTATGTTTGTATCGAAATAGTAGCTATGTCTAGTAGCTTTAATGGTCCAAGGTCTTATAAATTGTTGAGTCATTACAAGTTGATCCAATTGCACTATTGACTACTCAGGTGGCATCTCTAACCAAGCAATTGCAGCAAACTAATCTCGCTGCACAAGCAATGCAAGTACAGAATGTTATAAGTTGTGAGATTTGTGGGGGACCACATGCTTATAAACAATGCCCGAGCACAGCTAGTTTCTCCACTGATGTGAATAATATGCCCTTGGAACAAGCACAAGTTATTGGTAATTTTTCAAGACCTGCACCTAACACTTACTCAAATTCCTACCTGCTTGGAAAAATCACCCTAATTTGTCTTGGAAAAATAATCAACGGTTACAACCACAATATCCATAGTACCCACCTCAACAACCCCCTCATCAACCAACTTATGGATTAAATTCTAGACCATATTATGATCCAAATCCACGACCATCTTATCCGCCACCACATCCTCAAATGAACCCACCAACAATTCAGCCAAACCAATTAAATCAATTCATGACAGAGACAAGGTCTTCAATCAGGAGTTCGGAGACATAAAAAGGTCAATTGGCACAAATGCTTTCTAGTAGACAGCAAGGGAATTTGCCTAGTTCCACAGAAATAAATCCTAAAGAACAATGTCAAGCTGTCACTTTGAGGAGCCGGACTGAGTATGATGGACCTACAGTGGATGACAAGGGGAAGAAGAAAGAGGATCAACAAGTTACTAGTCCAATACAAGAGGAGGTTACTAAAGACCTTCCAAAAATAGAAAAACCAAAATACACTGAGCCTACAACAAAAATTCAATATCCTCAACGGTTTCGAAAGGCTAATCTTGACAAACAATTCTCAAAATTCCTTGAGGTATTTAAGAAACTTAACATTAACATTCCTTTTGCTGAGGCTCTATAAAAAATGCCTAGTTATGTGAAGTTTATGAAGGAGATATTGTCTAATAAAAGAAAAATGGAGGATTATGAAACTATTGCATTAACTGAAGAGTGTAGTGCAATTATTCAAAAGAAGCTTCCTCAAAAGTTACGAGATCCAGGCAACTTTACTATACCTAGCACCATTGGGGACTTTCATTGCGAGAGAGCTTTATGTGATTTGGGTGCAAGCATAAATTTAATGTCACTTCCTGTATTTAAAAGGGTTGGTTTGGGGGAAGCTATACCCACTACTATTACTCTTCAATTGGATGATCGTTCATTAACACATCCCAGAGGTATTATAGAGGACGTTCTAGTAAAGGTAGATAAGTTCATTTTCCTAGCGGATTTCATTGTATTAGATATGGAGGAAGAAGAGGACATGCCTATTATATCGGGACTACCATTTTTGGCCACGGAGCAAGCGTTGATAGACGTTCAAAAGGGAGAGTTAAGGCTTAGAGTACAAGGTGATGTGGTCTTTTTTTATGTTTTTAAAGCTTTGAAATATCCTTCAACGAGAGATAGTTGTTATTGTGTTAGTGTATTGGAGGAACCAAGTAAAGGGGTCTAGTCTATTAAAGATCCACTGGAGTTGAGTTTGATTGCAAGTCCTAAAGAGTGTACTGGTACTGAAGCCAATGAGTATATTCAGTGGTTGAATTCATCATGGAAAATTTATAAAAATAAATATGAGGAATTAGGGCAAGTTCTTGAGAGACCTCTTCCATCCATTGAGAAACCACCAGCTCTTGAGTTAAAAACCTTACCTCATCATCTTAAGTATGCTTATCTGGGGAAGAATGGTACTCTCCCAGTTATAGTTTCAGCTTCTTTATCTGTGACTGAAGAAGAGAAGATTCTTATGGTATTTATTAAGGGCTCACAAATTGGCAATTGGATGGACTTTGGAAGATATTAAAGGTATTAGTCCGTCAACAGTAATGCACCATATATTAATGGTGGAGGATAGTAAACCTAGTATTGATGCTCAAAGGAGGCTAAATCCTTCATTGAAAGAAGTAGTAAGGAAAGAAATCCTTAAATGGTTGGATGCATGGGTAATTTACCCAATATCTGACAGTGCTTGGGTTAGTCATGTCCAGGTAGTTCCAAAGAAAGGTGGCATGATGGTGGTTAAAAATAATAATAATGAACTCATTCCAACTCGTACAGTGATGGGGTGGAGAATTTTTATTGATTACCGTAAGCTGAATAAGGCCACCAGGAAAGACCATTTTCCTTTACCTTTTATAGATCAGCTGCTAGATAGATTGGCAGGCCATCCTTATTACTGTTTTTTTTATGGATATTCGGGATATCATCAAATTCCTATAGCACCGGAGGATCAAGAAAAGACTACCTTCACATGCCCTTGTGGAACATTTTCCTTTAGAAGGATGTCATTTGGGTTATGTAATGCTCCCGCCACCTTTCAAAGATGTATGATCTCTATTTTTTCAAACATGGTGGAAAAAGGTATTGAAATTTTTATGGATGACTTTTCAGTCTTTGGACGCTCTTTTGATGGATGTTTGGCTAATTTGGAAAGGGTTTTGAAAAGATGTGAGGAGTCAAATTTAATATTAAACTGGGAGAAATGTCACTTTATGGTGACTGAAGGAATAGTCTTGGGCCACAAGATTTCATGCCATGGAATTGAAGTAGATAGGGCCAAGATTTCAACAATAGAAAATTTACCTCCTCCAATGTCTGTTAAAGGGGTTCAAAGTTTTTTGGGCCATGCTGGATTTTATAGGAGGTTCATAAAGGATTTTTCAAAAATTTAAAAGCCCTTATCTACTTTACTTATGAATGGTGTGGTATTCAACTTTGATTTTGATTGTTTAATAGTGTTTAACACACTGAAGGAGAAATTGGTATCTACGCCAAATGTTGTATCACCGAATCGGGAAATTCCTTTTGAATTAATGTGTGATGTTAGTGATTATGCAGTAGGAGTGGTTCTTGAACAGCGAGTTGACAAGGTATTCAGAAAGATTTATTATGCTAGTCAAACCTTGAATGATGCTCAATTAAATTATGCAACTACTGAGAAGGAATTACTTGCAATAGTCTTTTCATTTGACAAGTTTAGGCCTTATTTAATTGGTAATAAGGTGAATGTTTGCACAGATCATTCAGCTATTAAGTATCTTATGACCAAAAAGGATGCTAAACCTCTCTTGATTCGATGGGTTTTATTATTGCAAGAGTTTTATATGGAAATTCGTGATAAGAAGGGGACAGAAAATCTAGTTGTTGATCATTTATCTAGATTGGAAAATGAAGACGATCATAATGTTAAAGATTATTTAATTGATGAAAATTTTCTGGATGAACAATTATTTTCAAATGAATGTGAAGAGAAGATACCATAGTTTGTAGATTATGTCAACTATTTGGTAGCTAAAGTTGTGCCTCCAGACATGTCACGGTAGCAACTAAAAAAGTTCTATTCGGAAGTGAAGCATTATTATTGGGATGAACCCATTCTTTTCCGTCACTGTGCTGATCAAGTGATTAGAAGATGTGTCCCAAAAGAGGAAATGATTTCCATACTGACTCACTTCCATACTTTACATAGTGGTGGTCACTTTGGAGGAACAAGGACGGCAGCAAAAGTTTTGCAATGTGGGTTTTATTGGCCTGTGTTATTTAAAGATGCTAATTCATTTGTTAAGAGTTGTGATCGTTTCCAAAGGACCGGTAATATATCGATAATAGATCAAATGCCAATGACTGAAATTTTGGAGGTTGAGCTGTTTGATGTGTGGGGAATAGATTTTATGGGACCTTTCCCATCATCTTATAATAATAAGTACATTTTGCTGGTACTAGATTATGTTTCTAAATGGGTAGAAGCTGCAGCAACTCCTACTTGTGATGGAAAGGAGGTACTTAAATTTCTTCATAAGAATATTTTTACTCGGTTTGGTACTCCAAGAGTCATTACTAGTGACAGGGGCAGTCATTTCTGTAATAAATCATTCACAACTCTATGTGCTCATTATGAGTTCACCACAGAAAGGCCCTATTTTATCATCCACTTGCTAATGGTCAAGCTGAAGTCTCAAGCCGAGGAATTAAAAGTATTTTAGAGAAAACTGTAAACACATCAAGGAAAGATTGGTCGAAAAATCTTGATGATTCACTGTGGGCTTATCTCACAGCTTTTAAGACTCTGATTGGTATGTCACCATATCGGTTGGTATTCGGGAAGGCATGTCATTTACCAGTTGAACTTGAGCATCGAGCTTATTGGGCGGTGAAAAAGTTGAATGTTGACTTATTTATGGCTGGACAGAATAGGCTTCTAGAGTTGAATGAGTTTGATGAATTTAGAAATGAATCTTATGAAAACACAAAGATTTATAAAGAAAAGTCTAATGCTTTTCATGATAAAAGGATCGTTAGAAAGGATTTCCAACCAGGAGATAAAGTTCTATTATTTAATTCTAGATTGAAACTGTTTCCAAGAAAACTAAAGTCTAGATGATCGGGACCCTTCACAATTGTGGTCTCGTTACCTTATGGAGCGGTTCAGATTCATAGCAAGAAAACAAAACATTTTAAAGTAAATGGTCAGAGGTTAAAGCATTATTTGGAAGGACCGATGGAAAAGTGCAAATCAGTGATGGTTTTGGAACCCCTTTAAATGGGGTAGTCAACGTTCGGCTAAATGACGTTAATGACAGCGATATAGGAGGCATTCCTATATTTAATTTTAGTTTTAGTTTTTATTTTTTTATTAGTGGATATTTTTATTTAAGTTTATTTTGGATTTATAAAGTTTATTTATTTTTAGTAAAAAGTCTGTAAAAAAATTCGTGCAAATCGTGAAAAAAGTTGTTTTTCAATTAGTCTATGGGCCAAGTTGGGACTTGAACTAGCAAGTTGCGACATTAAACAAGTCAAAGAGTACTTCGAAATTAAAGGAGGGAAAGGTCGCGACTTGGGCTTATAAGTCGCGACCCTTGATTGAAACAAAGAGCAAGGAGCTTTTAAAATTAAAGGCGGGTCGCGACTTGGAAAAGCTGAGTCGCGGCGCCTGGGCAAGAGTATTATTGAAATTTTTGGGGAGGGTCGCAACTTGACCTATCTCGGCCATGGCACGCCTGTGTCAAATAGATGGAAATGGTTTTAAAATCAATTTTTCAAGGCATACCTCTCATTTTTTCAATCCTTTCACCCCAAATCAACTTTTCTTGAGAAAAAAGCTCTCAAAATTCTCCCTTTATCCTTCTATTTCAAATCCCCTTAAGCAATCTTCTTCATTACTAATTCCTAATCCATATTGATTTATTTCTTCTTTCTTTTTCCCCAACCCTAATTTTGGTTTCTATTGGTGCTAACTGAAGATTGAAGGAGAATTCAAGAGTGGGTAATTTTTTCAGATTTCAAGACTTGTAAGTTTTCTCTAATTGAAGTTTTCTTTGAAGTGAATTTATATTAAGGGATTGCATTGGTTTGTTGAATTATTTGAGTATATTTAATGTCTTTGGGTGAAATTTTTTGGGAGTATTTAGTGAGGAAATTATAGAAATTTAGGGGAAGTGCTGCCAAAATTTTTGTGTGCCATTTTTGATCAATTGTGTGAGTATGGGTCCAAGGAAACAACCAACTAGGGTTGCCTCTTCTAAGAACACTAGTCACCCTTCAACTTCTCGCAACCAACCACCACAAACTCAGCCAATTCCACCAACACGTCAACTAATTCTAGAATATGATCCAACGCGATTCATTAACAAGGATGCCTATGATCATTACCAAAGGTTATCCCAACGTCCCGTGATTCGGGAGCGTGGAGTGGAGTATCAAGAAGAAACGTACCCTAACAAAACTTATAACATTATTAGGGATGAGATTCTACGCCGTGGTTGGCAACTGTTTATGGATGATAAGATGCCAAAGGCCAACTGTTCACTGATTTATGAGTTTTACGCCAATTTTCCTAGGGCCGTTAATAAAAAGGTGATGGTTAGAGGGGTTTCGATTGAGTGTGCCATTGATAATAATGATGTCCTATATAGATTACCAATGTTATCTCAAGAAGAAGATGAATACTATCAATTGGTGCATCATAGTGAAGTTGATTGGACTGAAATGGCAAAAACTTTAGGAATTCCTGGGGCATCTTTTGTTATGTAGAATGGGGAACCGAAACACTTAAGGAGATATCAAATGAATTGTGTGGTCAAAGCCTGGACTCTTTTTGTGAGTGCACGACTTATGCCTAACACCCACTTGTCTAAAGTGGGGACTGATAGGTGTCTTTTGGTGTATGCCATTATGACGGGGCTCTCCATTGATATTGGCCGAGTTATTCGCCAAAGCATGAGAGATTTATGTAGATTGACTACTACTGCTGGGTTGGGGCACGGATCCATGATTACTGACCTATGTGTCATCTGGGAGGTGCCTAAATATCCTAGTGATATTTATAGGAAGGCCACGGGGCCTATTTCTCGTGCTACAGTGAATAAATTCAATGCCCCATCCTTAGAGCCACCAGTACCGCTACCCAAGAATGTAAGAGTTGAAAGGGAAAGAGAAGCAGGTGAGGAGCCCATACTAGCCACTAATCAACCAGATGGATTGAGGGCAGCTGAGGAGGAGAGGAGAGAAGAATACCCTCAATATCTGGCGCTTGAGGCTCCACCGGATTTGCACTTGGCCAAATTAAATTATATCCTTCGGCAGAACCAGCATACTCACAATTATTTGGGGGAGCTTCATGAATTTCAAGAGCTCATATTGATAGACAGAATGAGCTGGTTTACCGATGGTCAAACCAAGAGGCGAACCGCCAGTACTTCCCTTATCCATCGACGTGGCATCCTTTTCCAAATCCACCACCATTTTAGACATGATTCGCACCAGGTAAGTTTTCTTTCTTTACTTATTTTTTTTTAAACATTTGGGACAATGTTTAGTTTAAGTTTGGGGGAGGGAGCTTATTTTTTCTGTTAGTTTTGTTTTGTGTAATTTGTTTAGTTTATTGTAATGGCCCGAATTCTCTGATGTGGTTTAATGGCAGGATTAGTAGGCCAGGAGGGCCATACTTGTTTAGTTAAACCATTAAATGATATTATGCATGTATATGTGAATTGTATTATAATATGATGTTAAATGCATGCATGTGGGTCCACATTTTAATTACAGGGGTGTGATGGTAATTTGGCTCGTTAAGGGTATAATTGTATGCATGTCGATGATATGTGTCGAGACCACATTATAATGTGGGTTTGTTCGAGCTATTCGGCATGAGACGATCTTGGGTTATTGATTAGCGGTTTAGTCACAACAGGTTTAAGTACGGGGCTCGGGTTGAGTCTCGGGGTGATTTTAATGATTAGAGCGTTACCGGGTATTAAAGGGTAACGGGATGTGAATTATTGGTATTTGAGATTATTGAGAATAGCGGGAATTGGAGAGCGTTAATTATGATTAATGAGATAGGAGGAAAATACCAATTTTTCCCTTGGGAGCCTTTAGAAACTTTAAATTTCCCTAGGGGTAAATGGACATTTCACCCCTAGGATAGATATATCTAGTGTTGGCTGAAAGAAGGAAGTAAAAACAGAGTAAGTTTCTGAGTTCTCCCGTACCTTCTTCTCTTCACCTTTCTTTGTGATTTTTGAACCAATTTTGAGGATTCAAGCTTGGGAAGCAATCCTTGGGAGTTTGGGAGTGTGTTCCACCATTGAAGAGCATCATAAGCTGAGCTTTGGGTAAGTTTCTATCCATAGAATTCTCTGGTTTGCCCTGTTTTAGTTTTGTTTTGCAGCTGAGATTTCTAGGGTGAATACTTGGTTTTGTTGGGAGTTTTGGCTAGGGTTCCTATGCTTGTGATGTTTGGGATGTGTTAGGATGGTTTTTGAGTTCATTTGGCATCAAGAATGGGATTTAGAAGCTTGGGAATCAGGTTGGAATCGAAGGAGTTGAAGAAGGTCGGTTCAGGGGAGTTTTGGTCTGGAGGTAGCGCTATAGCGCCCACCCTAGGGCGCTACAATGCTCCTCAGGAGGCTTTTTGGCATGTTGGTGGTTCTGAGTATAGCGCTGGGGTGCTAGGGGTTGAGCGTTGCAGCGCTTCCCTGTTCCTTCTAAGTCCCGTTTTGAGTGTTTTTAAGGGTTTTTGACTTGGGGTTTCAATCCTTAAGGCCCGAGATCGAATCTACTCACCGTGTGGGCATGTTTCGAGGTCCCGAGAGTGGTGCTTAGGATAAGACCCTATTCATTGTGGATTCTCATTAATGGAGGTTATAATTGGTTGTGATTAGGTAACTGCTAAGGAACTAAAAGATCGATCGTTCTCAGGGGTCGTCCTTGTTATATTTCTCGCTCAAACCTGAGGTAAGAAAATTGCACCCTGTGTATATATGACATGCGTGTTGGCTATTGAGGCATGTTGGTTGATAAATGTGGACATGGATTGCATATTAAATGCTAGTATATGTTGATTACTTGTATATGGCACTGACTAGTCAGGGACACTGACCTAAGAGTCAGAAATGGCATAGTGTCATGAACGCTGAGCCAAATGAAGATTAGATCTAATCGATATCAGTGTTGAATGGCTCTAAGGCATTAACACTGGACTGACTCTAAGGTCGATGAACTTATAAGCGCTTGGCTAGTCTGAGACTAATTATTCAGAGCCAGGGCATATGGCCCTGGTGACTATTTGTCACATGGCTAGGGAACGCTGTTCCAGGGTTATGACTCTAAGGTCATGAGGAAGGTTATGTTGGTGACCATTCACCATACACCTATCCTGTTCAAACATATGAAAGGTTCACTTATCAGTTAAGCCTGAGTGACCCTATCATCACATGGCTAGAGGGGGTTGTACCCACTTTTGTGACTTTTGCGACTATCACCTATTTGTTTGGACTGTTGGTCCTGAATGATTATTACGATCATTGTTGATATTATATCATGTTTTATTATGCTTTTCTTGATGGGCCTTGGCTCATGGGTGTTATGTGGTGTAGGTAAAGGGAAAGAAAAGCTCACCCAGCCTTGAGTGGAGAGCTTAGGTGGTGATGTGTACATATGCGGCCGCTTGACCACCACGGCCAAGGCGTTCTCAGAGGAACTAGGGGGTTTACCCTATTTTTTCCGCTTAGGTGGGCGGGGTTGTAAATTTGAAACAGTAATGACTATTTTGTACTGAGAACAACTTGTAAATGTTTTGATCAGCTCTGCAAAGCAGTTTGTAATGAAAAATATCCATTTCCTTTTTATTAGTTTTCCACCTTAACCTGTTAAACATACTTAGAACATGCTTTTAACCAAAGGACTCGGGTAGCGGGTCAAATTTCTGGTTCACCGTAACTGTTCTGGGGTACTCAGGGCGTTACAACTTGGTATCAGAGCAATGCCAAGGTTAGGGTTCCTGTAGACTGGCTGGGCATGTACACACATCACCGAAGTCAAGCTCGACTCATGGTTTGGTAACTATTTATGTAGTTATGTGTATAACTGCTTAAATGTGGTATATATGCTTTACCTATGCGCATGAGACACCATGTTAAACCTATGCCTTGAAATATTATATTCACAGCAACTGTGTGCTTATTAGTACTGGGAATTGCTTGAACATACTTATAAGTATGATTGATTGTGAACTATTATGTGATACATGTTGGGTGCTAAATGCTATAGACATGTATCTGTTTGTATATCTGTATGACTGTGGAATGTGATAATTGTCTGTTTGTTCTTGGACCGTAAGGCGGCAAGAGGTTTAGTTATTACTACTTGACTGGTCGTATTGATCATTATTTCAGCAAGGTATCAGTGACAAAATTATGAATCCAGGGCAGACAGACACTTCTGCTGGCCAGAGTGATCAGGGCCAGAATAACAATAATAGCCAGGGTCAGGAAAATGACCAGTCTCAGATTCCACAGCCAGCTCCTGTAAACTGGCAGTAGATAGTCAGTGATCCGCAGGCTACTATATTGAAACAGGGAGAAGAGCTTCTTCTCTTGAAACAACAGCAAGGGCCTACAGTGGCCAGTGGATCAGAGGCACCTTCTGTGTTGGTGCCAGCTACTGGGCAGTTGCCTGAGGTTGGAAATAAATGGGAGCCTCTTTATGAAAGGTTCAGGAAGCAACAACCTCTAGTATTTGAGGGCAGTGCAGATCCTGCCAAGGCTGAGCAATGGATGAGCATGATTACCACTATCCTTGATTTTATGAGGGTATCTGGTAATGAGAGGGTGGCATGTGCCACTTATATGTTTCGAGAGGATGCCTGAATTTGGTGGGAAGTGATTACCCAGACCAAAAATGTGAATGCTTTGACTTGGGAGGAGTTTCAGACTCTATGCAATGAAAAATATTATAATGATGCTATTAGAGCGGCGAAGGCCGAGGAGTTCATTAGGCTACTGCAGGGGAACTTATCAGTTACTGAGTAGGCCTTAAAATTTGATCGTTTGGCAAAGTTTGCCAAGGAGCTGGTGCCCACTGATTGGACCAGGAGAGAGAGATTCTTGCAGGGGCTACAGCCCAGATTAGCCCGAGATGTACGTATTACCACTGTGGCAAGGGTTACTACCTATGCACAGGTGGTGGAGAAGGCACTCACAGCTGAGAGTGCGGAGATCAAGATCTGACATGACAGTGCAGCCAGAAAGGATTTCAGGAGGTCAGGTCCTCCATTTGTGGGTTCTGGTAGGGGTGTTGGCCCCAGTGATCAAAAGAGGAAGGTTCCTGACACCTTCCCAATTCCAGATCCTGACAGGCGGCCCCGTGGTATTCCTATGGGTCGTCTAGGAGGCAGTGAAGCCTGGAAGTCTTATCCTGAGTGCCCTAGATGCAAGAGGCATCACTTGGGAGAATGTAGGACTACAATATTAATGGCCATTAACTCATTAACATGGCATGTAATAAACCATCTAAGTCCTCTATCTACTAATCGAGGTAGGTAGATCACATGGTAGTATATGATAACCCATCTAGGTCCTCTACTAGTCGAGGTAAGGTAAATCATAACTCTAACCCATGAAATGATAAATAATCTTGGGGCTTGCTATCTAAGCAAGTCATATGCTGTAGAGTCCAACTTTACTTAGCTAGTTAGATAGTAGTAATAATAGTAATAGTAGTAGTATTTTTATGACTGTGGATTTTGGTTAAGACCGGGATTTAATTGGACACTCGTAGTGGCACTTGTAGATTTTCTAAGTATAACCTATAGTTTAAGAATATTAATTTTAAACTAAGGTTTGATTAATATGACTGATATTGATGGTGATATTTATTATATTATAAGGTTTAGATAGACCCAATGAGAAAGTAACACCTGTCATGTGTATGTTTAATGATAATTAAGTATTTTTGAGGAATAAGTTTATTAAGAGTAATATTTGAATTTCCTAGGGTCTGTCAGGAGCTTTGAAAACGTTAGAAGACTTAGTCAAGGCTGTTTACTAAATTCAAATTAAGCTTAAAATGTGCAATTTAGTGTTTAAATATTCAGCGTATGCCGATATATCGCAGCTATAGGGGGCGATATATTGCAGTACGGGGATACAAAAAACACGTAACTTCGCATGATCACCTCGACGAGCCTCGGGCATGCTGGCCCAGGCGATATATCGCCTACAAGGGGCGATATATCGGCTCCCTTAGCATACTTTTGAATATTTTTGAAAATGTTCTCATTTTAATCATTAACCTCTTGATAAGTCCAGCATCTTTCTGACCGAGTCTTCAGTCTCTGTTGAACGATAATTCAAATATTTTTCACTTAAAAAGTCATTATTTTATTCAAGTTAAATGAAGATATTTTCATTCTTGAACTCTATAAATAGGGCCTAGTACCCAGCCATTTATTCATTCATCAAGCTAAGTTCAGAGGCTGCAAGCTGCTAGGTTATTTTTGAGAGTGTAAACACATTGGGTTGGGGATTAAAAGCTTACCAAACACTTGGGAAGTAAGGTTTATAGCACATTTCGGTTCAAGGCTTAGATCGGTCATAAAAGCATTCAAGGTATTCCAAACTCTAGTTCATTTTGGTATTGTTTTCCTTAAGTTCTTATAGTTTTATACTCAGAACCCTAACTTTATTCTTTATTCTTGGATAGGAAATCTAAGATCTTGAACATAAGGTTTTTGGTAAGTATATTCTTGATGGTATAGTTCTTTCATCACTTTCATCCCTTTTTCTTTAGTATACTCACCCTTTCATTTATGGTTTTTAGGAGTGTTCCAAAGTCCCAACTCTGTTCTCATATCCCGGTACTTTTGGTAAGAAAAATAGGATAGGATTTTATATGTTATGTTATGTGTTATCTTATGATTTAAGTGTTATGTATATGTTATATGTTATATTATGTATGTTTGTAGACTAGGGCATATGACCTGTATAACTAACAAGCCCCAATAAATTTATGGGAATATGACTTGCTTAGCTAGCAAGCCCCACAAATCTAATGGGCATATGACTATTTTAGCTTATGGGACCCCAAGTAATAATGGCCATTATAGTATGTGTGTGGCATATGTTTATGATATGTTTATTATATGTTACATTATGAATTTTTATGATTTATATGTTAGATTTTCCTTGCTGGGCATTAGGCTCACTCCTTTATGTTTATATGTGCAGGAAAATAGCTTTGGTGGCGGGAAAGGTTCTTGGTAGCTTGGGGATGTGTATTGAGGCAGAATGGAATCGAGGGATCGAGAGTTCGATTCGAGGATGAAGTTTCTTTAATTATGGTTTTATATGTATTTTCCGCACTTTATTATGTAATCAATTTTATTTACAATTATGTTATGTTTTTCCTTTTAAAACAATGGGATCCCATATCCTACTTTAAGTTTTATGTAGTTTAACATTTGTTTTTACAAGTTTTTAATGAAGTAATAATTATTTCACTTGTAAGTTTTATTAAAGATTAGTGTCTATGTATAGTTGTCGTTAATGGTCCAAAGTCTAGAGTAGTTGGGTCATTACATATGCCCAAGCGACTAAAAACATATCATACATATACATATCATAGCATAAACATATCATAACGTAAACATATCATAACATAAACATATCATAACATATAAGCACATAAAATCTATCCTATTTTTCTTTCCAAAAGCTGGGATATTTGGGAACAAGAACGGGATTAGAACACTCCTATAAACCAACAGTAAAATGGTGAGAATCTAAAGAAAAAGAGATGAAAAAGAACACTAAACCATCTAAGAAGAAACTTACCAAGAAGAGCCTTAAGTTTCAAGAACTTAAATACCTAATCAAGAATCATAAACAAGAGTTAGGATCTGAATAAAGAAAACTAAAGAACCATACATAACTGAACTTAGGAATAGAAATACCTTGAATGACCTTATGGATTGGTCTAAACCTCAATACCAAAATCACACTATTTCTCACTTCCCAAGTGTTTATAAAAGCTTATAATGATAAAGCTTTAACCCAAAACCCAAGTGTATCTCTCTATAGTAACACTAGCACCTTGGAGGCTTTGATCAAATGCTTGAAGAATCAAGAATATGGCTGAGCACTAGGTCCTATTTATAGAATTCAAGGAGTGAAACTACCCCTTTTAATTTGAATAAATAAATTATTATAAAATGAAAAATATTTAAATTTTCGTTCAACTGACGCCCAGAACTCGGTCAAAATCGTTCAAAGGCAGGTCTAAGTGGTTAAGGGTAATTTTAAAATTCAAAAATCAAACTTTCAAAAATACATGCATGGAGCCAATATATCGCCCTCTATAGGCGATATATCGCCTCCCCCTGTATTCCCGAGGCTTGTTCGATTGTTCATGCAAAGTCGACGTGTTTTCTGTATCTTCCGTAGGAGATATAACGACCCCTATAGCTGCGATATATCGGCATATGTTGATATATCAAACACGAATTTGCACTTTTTCAGCATATTTTGAATTGAGTAAACAGCTTTGACTGAATCATAATACGATCCCAATAGTTTCTGGAAGGTTCTAGAGCTTCTAGATCTTTCTTTTATTTAAAATATCCATCAAAAATACTTAATTCCTTAATAATCATGATTATGACAAGTGTCATGCTCTTAATGGTTCTATCTAAACCATAGGTTATAATAAACAATATATCTAGGACCAGCAATATTAATCAAACCTTATGTTATAATTAATATTCTTAAACTATAGGTTAAACTTATAAAATCCATAACTTTGCTAAGAGTTTCCAACTAAGTCCCAGCTTGAACCAAAATCCATGCAATCTAACATACTACAAACTAATACTAACTACTACTACAATCTAGCTAGCTGAGTAAATATTCTGGGACACTACAAATACCAACAACTGGAACCTCTCTTGGCTGGTTGGTTCACCAGGGGTTTCGAGATGACACCCCAGACTGGTCGATTATAGTGCTCGCTCTAGCCCTTGTTGCTTGACCCTGTTAGGCTGCTCTTTCTCGGCAGCCTTTATTGTAGTGCTACCTCAAGGACGTCCCCTAGTTCATCGTGGGGGCACCTCCAATTCTGCGGCCTTCCTTATCATTACTTCGTTCAGCCGCGTAGCTTCAGCCAGACTTTCTCACAACCTCCACTTCTCCAACTCCACCATTGGCACATATCTCTTGGGATTATAATAATCCTCGGTAGGTGGCCTTATACCCCTGACCAGGTTCTCGCGGGGCCGATGACGCACTCCCTTCAGCAGGATTTTCTTTATTAACCGGCTGTTTGCCGGCCGTCGGGGAGGTTCTTCAGTTTGAGGAGTGTTCTCCTTGGGGATTATGGGTAATGGTGGACCATTTCGAAACCCAGGGATGTTTCCAATAGGTGCAAACATCGCTTTTTCACTGGAAGGTTTGAAATAATAGGAGTGCTTAATGCTATCAACGAAAGCACCAAATTGTTGACAATGTTTTTCATCAACTAAAAACAAGAGCAATTAAGCAAATGTATAATTTAGCAAGGAAAAAGGAACATATATTTTTACGTGGTTCGATCTGCCTACGTCCATGAGTCACTTTTATTGAGATCTGTGTTCAAGCTTTTTGAGAGAAATTTCACATAGACTTTCTCAATACAAAATAGCATGTGTTTACAAACGACTATTCCCAGACTATTTGTAGGCCTGGTTACAAGAATCCTCCATTAATATTAGGGATATCGCGTTACCCATATCATGTTTTAATTAGGACAAAAAATCTCATAGTTTAAATATAATTAATCATATTTATTGTAAATAAATATCCCTAAACAATAGGGTTGATTAAACAGTTTGGACTAAATCCCTTGATTATAAGGATTTCCTAATAGCATCTTCGTGTATTAATTTAACGCGTCTTCAAGCTTGAATACTGCTTAAACGCGCTTTCGAGGTCACATGTAGCTTCGAGCTCATCGTTCTAGTTGTCGCTACCTTCTTGCTTGACTGGTCTTTCGAACTCATCTTTTGGAGGAGACTCTTATTGCCTTTGAGCATGCAACTCATGCTTGAGTGCAAATGACATAGCTTTAGAACTTCGCGTATATTTGTACAAGTATAACGCTAATACATATTAAATATGAGCATACACCTTACGAGCCTACATTTTGAGACTATTTATTTATTCTAGAAATTTAGGTGTTACAGGTTGCATGCATGGTGGCACAAGTATCATACCACCATCCTTGCACCTTTCCTTGGGTTGCATTAACTTCACTCAAGGTTGCAATGATCTCAACATCAAATGCATTAGTCTTGGTATCATTACTTAGGTTTGCAATGATCACATCATCAAATGCATTGATCTTAGTATCTTCACTTTTTGCAATGATCTCATCATCAATTGCATTGACATGTTCACCTTCTCTTAAGGTTGCATTAGTCTAATCACTACATGCATGAACTGTGTCAATTCTCTTTAGAGTTATCATGCATTCCTCGTCGAATGTATTAAATTCAATTAAGGTCACAAAGATGTCATCATCAATTGCATTAACCCTAATCTCATTGATGTTAATTTTACAATTACCATATCTCACATGATGATCAATAACTTTATAAACAAAACAATTATAACAATAACCATTGAATTGTTCATTAACATAAACAATAAACTCAAAATCACAAAAATATGGCAGCAAACACATTTCATTCAAATTCTTGAAATCTACACATTTAGAAATAAGGAATTTGATGATACCAATCTCCTTAAGTGTGTAATCCCATTGAGTTGTCTCATCCTTTGAATCCATATCCACATTCATGTAGAGCATATCCAAATAGAGTTCTCTTTGATCTCTCAAGGTTGTGTGTTCAACACAAACCAATTCTTGAAGCAAGGATTTGAAAGTTGTAGATGATGAACACATTTTCCCCATTGTAGATTATGCAAAATACAAAAAGAAAGTAATTAGAGAATTGTAAAGCGCCCTATTCTATTACTTTATATAAACGAAACGTCACTTATCTCATAGATACTTAGAAAAATACCACTTAAAAGATAAATTTAGTGGGGCCTTGATAAAACATACAGGTTGGGCCCAATAGTTTAAAATAAAAATAAATTGTTCTTATGCAATTTTTAAAGAAAATCAAAATATAAGTCCCACTGATAAGTTGAACACTAAATTCCATAACTTGATTCTTTAAAACTCGGCGCTTATGTTGATCGTTTATTTATTCATAGAATACCCCCACGCCATACACACCCAAACATTGGAACTCCCCACATCACAGCACATGCCAGAGAGAAACCCTATTTATTACCTGAAAGGGTGAAACTAAGGGGTGAGCTAAAAGCCCAGTAAGGAAGTACAAACAAATACAACAATATTCAAGGAAACACAAGAAGAAAATATTCGTATCGTAAGACTCGTAGCATATCATACCATAGCCATATCATATTCATTTCATAATCATATTGTATCACCTTCATAATCATAATGATAATCACAATCATACATCATAATCACACATCATAATGATACTCTTTGTGATCATGGCACTGCTATTGTCCATGTCACATCTTGAGGTAACCAGCAAAAGCTAAATTGGAAAGACTTCCTCTATGAGGTAAACAAGATCTTAGGTCCTCAAATAACCCCGACACGTCCACCCTATGAGTTACGTCATATCCTTAGTAACTCATTTGTTGTGTTGCATTCAGCATGCTAGCAACCTTTTGCTTTTCATACATCATACAAACACATGTAATCCATTTCACATCAAAACAAAGGAAATACATGTTGCATCATACTCATCATAACATTTCAAGGTAGAACTCCATTTTTCATATTAAATGGTCTGTCATCAAACATAGCACTTTATTTTCCTCATAACATACAAATCTTATCATTTCATAGCATAAACATAGAAATTCTATCTAACTTCCTTACCTTAGGTCCGAGCAAAGTAAAAATAAGAAAAACTTCACAACGATCCTATAATCATAATCAAATGTCATCTCTTAGAATCACATAACAATACTCACGCCCAACACATATACCCCACATGTGCATGGGTCATGCACACGTGGTACAAGTTGCCCAATAATTCCAAACATACACATTTTTCACATAAAATCATAAAAGAATAATGATAATTCTACCTATTAACCCTTGATGGTTACAAAGTAAAAATGATATGTTTGAACAATAGGCATATATTTGAACATAAAAATGCATTTGCATACGACATGCATAGTGGGAGCGTTCTTAAAATTTAACATTTTAAAACGATAATTCCTACACCTTTATTTGCTGCCTCTTCAAACAAAATTCAGCAACATAATTCAATTACCATTATTTGTTTCTTTAAATCCCAAGGTTTGATTAAACAATTTAATACATTATATTTACTTTATAAAATAATTCATTTAGCCTTTTCTAATTTCCCATAAAATAATAATTCTATTTATTATTTTAAATAGCATAGAAAAATGACAAAATCTGTAGCCATTTAGAAATACTTAATAAATTTTTTGTTTCCTTTAGAAAACAACTTTTCTAAATCAATAAAAAAAAATTACATGTTTAAATGTGAAAATTATAATTTAAAGTGTGGGAAATTTGTATTTTCATTTAAATTATTTATGACTTAAATTATTTAGGTGTAAGACTCATTAATTTTTAACAAAATAATTATTTTAGCTTAATAACTCGAAGTTTCAGCATCTATTTATTTTGTTTAAAAATCATTAGTGAATTTAAACCAAAATCTTTTCTCATTTAAATAAAAAAAAAACTGCATCTAAATAATAATGTGAAAAATTCATATTTACATCTTTAAAATATCACATTTATATATACATAGCTTAGGATATAATTTATTTGATGCACCGGCATTATTTATCTCATTTAAAAGACCTTTCTTATTTTTAATCCAACATTCCAGCAACTATTTATTCATTGAAAATCACAAATTTGGATTAAAACCATATTTTCCTTCATTATATATACACAAAAATCTGCATGTATTAATTTGATAAAAACACTATTTATATGTGAAATAAAAATGCATTTTTGTTAACATAAACTCATACATCATTTTGAGGCATCACTTGAGCATATCAAACATTTTTTCACCATTATACTCACAATTATAAAAAAAAATAACAAGCATAATTAACATGAAACTCACTTTTAAATCATGCTTAAACATTTTCTCAAACCAAATCCTTCATGTATCATCAAATCATCATTTATAAGAGACTTAAGACAAATTCTCAATTTAACCAAATAACCTAGCATATTTATAATGAGTATATGAGACATCAAATAAAAAGAAGAAGAAAAACAAACATGCATCAATGCCCTATAGGCCGAAATCTTCATAGCCCCATTCAACAAATCCAACACTTAACCCTAGCATGCATCCTCCATCTTTACATATTTTTCAATACATCATAAAATCAAAATACTATGGTAATATGAATATAGGGTCTCCACAAGGATCATGCTTTTGGTATCAAGATGAATTCAACAAATAAAGTAACTATGAACACAATTCCCATTAATCACCCTAGGCTGAAACCCCTCATGCATCAAACAATACAACCCTTCAACCCATAATAAAAAATAACAATCAACCTACAAATCAAAGGAAAACAAAACAAAATATCATTGCCCATCACCAAACAATAAACTCCCCAAGAAATCAAAAACAACACATAGGTTGAGGGAGGAATCCAATACTTCTCTTGAGACTATTCAAGAACCCAAACTATGGCCACCACCTTGCTCAAAACCTAGGGATTTTCAAACACCACAAGAACATGAGAAAAGGAAACAAACACTAGAAATCAAGGAGAGGATTCAAACTTGAGAATCTACCAAATAAATCTCATATCAATTTACATAATGGACTAAGAACACCTTTACCCTTGTAGGCTGAAACTCTAGACCACACCTCCCAATGCTCTCGTGAGATCAAACCTAGCATTGCCATGGATTCCATCAAACATAGATTCAAGAAGAAGAGGGAAAATAAATCATAAACCTAACTCATACCTTAGGGGATTCGAAACCCTACTTCCCTTCTCCTTCCTTCTTCTTTTCTTCTCTTTTTTCTATTCTCCTTCTTCTTCTCTCTTTCACGCAACCTCTCTCTCTCTCTCCCTCTCTCTCTAGCTATTGACGCCATTTTTTGTCAACTTAGAATAGAAGAGCACTAAACAAAAAATTAGGAAAATCAATAAAAACACACGATATTTTATGTGGTTCAGCAGTTAAAATTTGCCTAATCCACGAGTCAATATTATTGAATGGTAGAATTCTCTCAAAGCTTTCAGAAAGAAATTTTAGCAGAGTATTCCCAATACCCAATTCAGCCTCTCTCCAAATGAATTTCTCCAGTCTATTTATAGGCTGGTTTACAAAATATCTTCCCCCTTATTTCGGGAAGTTATAATTCAAATTTCAAATAAATACATTAATTACATAATATCCCATCTAATGGGATTCATTATCATATTACAAAAAATCCCCAAGAAATAGGGATTTTCCAATAGTAACCGTATATAAACTAGATTATCGACCTCGTCATTACCGATCTCGAACATTTAACTTACATACTTTCGAGGTCAACAAACATCACGAGCTCGTCATTTTGATTAGCCTCATCCTTAGCAAGTAACTTTATCGAGATCATCCTCGAGCTCGCAATGCCTAGGCTCGAACCTTCCTGGCTGATACTTAATCACCAATACAAAAAATTCAGGAATTTATACAAGTGTTGAACCCTTGTAGTTGATCAGTCTTGGCTTTTGGGACTTTATGATGAACAAACACTTGCTTATTTCAAGCTTACATTTTACGAGCCTATCTTTCGAGACCATAATTTTTATTCTTGAAATTTAGGTGTAACATGTTTCCCCCTCAAAAGTGTTGGTTCGAATCCTATGAGAAGGAAACTTTTGAACTTCACTTTTCGAAAAACGTGCCACCTACCACACTCGAGTATGGACACGCGTCACTCGGGGATTGCACACCTAGAGTACTCAAGTACTCCCTATCTCTGCCCACATCTTTTCATATATCCTTTTCTTGCCGCCAATATTATAACTAAACCACATCTATCAGATCGTTCCTCAACCCAAACCAAAGGCCCGGATCAATTCGACCTTTGACATCCCCCTGGGATGTATATATATGTGTGTGTGTGTGTGTGTGCCCTTCTTCTTCATCACTCCCATTCTAACTATCAGAAAAAAGGAAAAAATCGAACCAGAGCCTTATTTTTTTTTTCTTTGCATGTTCTCCAAACCGAAGAGACAAAGTAACTCCAGTACTTTTGACTCCATGAAAGCCTTCCTGCAATCGCTCCTTCAGTCGGCAATTTCATCATTCCCACGAACAAATTTGTGTAAGTTCATGTTCTTGATCCTTTTCTTTTCTTTGGAATATATATATATATATTTTTACATATTCTTTACATTTGCTAGAATACCTTCACTGGTTTTTACAAATTTTTTTAGGTTTTACGTCGATACTAGGCAAACTTCTTATCCGAATAATTTTGATGTAGTTAGAATCACTATTTCAGACCCAAAATTTCTAGTATAAACATGTAAAAATGGGGTTTTTCTGGCAATAGAGGGTTTCGTGTAGCTTAAGAAATAGAGGATTTTGGTTTAGGGTTTTAAATACACTAATCCCCAAAACATCACCTTTTTTTGTAACTGCCAGCTTTTTCCCTGAAAAATCCAGGATTCTCTCAAACTGGTATTAACTTCCCTACTCTTACGTGGGTGCATCCTCGATGCCAGAACTTTACAAAACTTTGGGAACGACATCTAAGTTAACCTCGCCCTTTCGAGGCTTCAGTTTTGATTGAGGCCATCTCATTATCTCGAGCTTTCAAGCTCAAGCTACCAAAATAATAATTTACTTATGATTTCCTGTATGCTAGGCCCTCACCTCTTTCTTCTTTGTTAGATGTCACAGTACTCTGAGAATCGATGGGGGCCTTAGTTCGCTATTCCTTACAACCCATCAACACCCAAACCTGAGTCACCTTTCTCCCGAAACCAGCGACTGGTCCGCGAGCACAAAGAAAGGTGTGAGCAAGTGGATATACGAGACCGCTTTTGACGTCAAATAGACGAGTTTGAAGAAAAGAAAAGAAAAAGACTCCGAGTAGCAGCTTATCCCGATCGAGATCCCGAGATCAGGCCTATTCTGTTAGATCCTAAACTCAAAGTCACCATCTCCTTCGCACCTGGTGTTCTTTCATTCTCCCTAATGGAAGACTCTTCAACACGTCCTTCCACCTCCTAAGCTCTCTCAGTCCCTACCTCGAAGGAGGAATTTTTTGAGGTTAAGCACTATTGGAGCTCAGTCACATCCATCAGCCAAATATCTAAGTTGTTGGCATACCATGGCCTCAAGCTCTCTGGTTCCCTGATGTGTTGACCAGCGACCTCGAATGAAAGGAGCTGCTACGCCCCAGGGGATGGCAATCCTGACAACAAAATCAAGCTGGCCGCATGGAGTCGCGAGCACATGAGGGCTAGGGCTCTGCTACCACTGAAGACATATTTCAAGAATATCTTGGATTTTGTCGGGCTCGCCCCCTTCCAGCTCCAGACCAACTCCTTTAGGGTCTTGTCAGCCCATAGGTCGCTTTACCACGAGCTGAAGTGGGAAGGGCCTTCGCCACAAGAGATATTATATCTCTTCTGTCTCAAGAGTAACCCTTCTCGAGCTCGTGGAGGAGACGGCTTCTACTATCTGTTAAGCTATCCAAAGGAAAATCGGCTTTTCGAGGATATGCCAAATCATCCTCCAAACTTCAAGCTCGCCTTCTTCTAGACAGATGGCCTCGCTCCTTCCAGATTCTACTCTTTCAAACGCATCCATAAGTATTTCAACATACTTATCCCTTTTTTCGATGAATAGTCAAGCTCGAAATATTCACCCTTTTTTGTTCCTGCAACCAACTACCACCACCCCACTCCATCAGAATCGATGATGGAACATAAGGTAGCCATCCTTTGACTTCCCTATGGTCGAAGGTCCCTGTCCTACCTCTTTCATGAAGACAAGCTCCGAGCTTGCGGCCTTCTAGGCGAAGGCGAGTCCACTGATGACCCGGGGTATCGCAAATACCTGAGGTGGGAACATGTGCCACTTCTAACTGCTAGACTTCCCCGCAATAGGAGATCTCCAAGCTCACAACCTCATGTGGATGCATCTCGGCGATACGACCCTCCAGTCTCGGGCAACGGAGCTCACGACAAAGCCTCACCATGCTCGGATGACGAAGGTAAAGTTGTGCTCAAATCGTCCATGTGGTCCCCGTCCTTACTTAAGCACAAACTCGACGTGATGATCCTCTTTGAGGACTCTAGGAATAACTTCTTAGCATGGTTGTGGGTAGACTTTAGGGTTCGTATGTTTGATAGTTGGCTAGGCGAGACTATGTATAGTTTAAATGAAGTCTGTGATGGGATAGTCGTTCAATACAGAACTAACATTTATAGAGACCTTTCATGACTTTCTCCCACTTATAGAGATGGGACTCCCCCAGTGTCTTCAGAAGATAAGGGAATTTCCTGGTCCCTAAGCTCAAGCTCAGTCGAGAGTACCAGTTAGGTTTCTATTATCCTTGAGTCTTATTTCCTTTAGTAACTCTTGCTCGATCACTAAAGTATGATCTTTATGTTTTCAGGTGAACTGGACTCGGATTTAGACAACGTGCTCAACCAGCCCAAGGCCACGAAGGCAAGTAAGCGCCAGCGAGCCTCACAAAAAGGAGGTCGCCCTTCCAAGGTGCCCAAAACAACCGAGGTGGTCCCTCCTGTCTCAGTTGCCCAAAATTTAAGTTAGGCTGCCGATCCTACTCCTGCGCTCAAACCGAGCATTGTCTCTGAGCTAACAATGCCTCCTATTGTCCAAACAATCCAGAAGGTCCCTATAGCCCCTGCGAGAAAAGGCCAAGCTCCCACGCGTGAGCGCTTCCTGTTGATCTCGACTCATGTTCCTGAGTTCGTGGTTGACATTGCAGTAGGATCCCATGGAGTCAGCCTAGGTTCTGACACCTTGACTCGCATGAATCAAAGTCTCAGTCACCTCGGGGCCTCTCAATGGGAGTTTATGACCTCCTGCCGGGATGCCAACACTATCTTCGATAAGGGTGGCAAGCTCTTCTCCTCGGTTAGTCATTTATGCTTTAACCTTCTTATTTTATACTTATGTTGTGCTTTACTAACTTGTGCTTATTTTTGTGTACAGGCTTTTGCATCCTTCGTTCAACACAACTTTATGTTGGACAACGAGGTTACTGCGAGCAGGGCGCTTGCACAGAAAGCTAGAGACGCCCAACTGAGGCTTGCGAATGGGATGAAAGCAACAAAGCTCGAGGTGGTGACAAGAGATGTGGCCATTCAAAAAATTTCTGAGCTCGGGTCAAGGCTAGAGGCTGCTCTGAAAGAGGTCCGGAAGGTCCCTGACCTCGAGTCGACCCAACAGTGACCCTGAAGGAGGTCGAGGCTAAGAATTCTGAGATCAAGGAGAAGGACTCCTAGATCAAGGAGATTCAAGAACTCAATGCCAAGCTTGAGGAGGAAAAGAAGATGACCTTCGAAGTCATTGAGGGTGAGAAGGCTCGTCTTCTGGAGGAGTTCAAAACCAAAAAAGATCGCGTCGTAGATATGGCGATGTATCGGATTTGGGTGAACAATCCAGACCTCAACACTAGTTTCCTAGCCAATCTGGAGGCTGATTTCAATGCCAAATAGCAGGCTCGGCTCGAGGAGGAGGAGGCCATGCTCATGGCCAAGGAAGCAGCAGAGACCTCGGGGCTGTAATTGGAGAAATGTCCAAATCTTGAGGCCAAGATTTATGGGTTGCGACCCATTACAATTTTTTTTTTGTAATTACTTTTATTATTTTTGTGCCCTTGGGGCAAAGACAATTTATAGCTCGGTTTTGAGCTATCTTAATTATCAATTTATAACAATATCAATTTTTATGCAAAAAAATTTCTAGCTCGAAAATCTTTATGCACTTGATTTTTCTTTTAGCTTTTTGCCTCAATATTATGCCTTAAATTTCTTGATCGAAATATTTCGAGCTTGCCACTATTAAGGACTTTCTTTTATATTTGTTTATTTGCACAAATATATCTATTGGATTTATATTCAAATATCAATGCATTCATGCACCATTTTTTCAAAGTATCCATGTTCGACTTCGTTATTGTCAAGGTCGGACCTTACTTCCACCATGCACTTGAAAGTACTTAATTGGTATGTAATTTTAGTAGTCTAGTTATACTTTTCTGTTTTCAGTCACTCTTCCTCATCCTCGAGTATAGCCTTAAGGTAGCGAGGTCGAGACTTATTTGCAAAATTTTCCAACCCTAGTGTCGACTTAGTTGGTTTATCTAGAATTCCAATTTTATATCATCGGTTAGGTTTTGCTAGTTTGTTCCAAACTTATTTAGCTTGTGTGTATGGTTTATAATCCACACACTTATTTCCATTTCGAGCTAATAATCCAGGCATAAACTTATTTAGCTCGCGTGTTTGGTTTGTAATCCATACACTTATTTTCATGTCGGGTTAATAATCCAGGCATAAACTTATTTAGCTCGCGTGTTTTGTTTATAATCCATACACTTATTTCTATGTCGGGTTAATAATCCAAGCATAAACTTATTTAGTTCGCGTGTGTGGTTTGTAATCCATACACTTATTTTCATGTCGGGTTAATAATCCAGACATAAACTTATTTTATTTAAGTTATATTTTTCAAACCTATGTTATGATTGTATACCACTTATGCCCCCTTAATATCCTATGATTGTGATCTTATGTTATTAAAATTTGAGGGTTTGCAAAAAAGTATAACAATAAACAATACAACTTTTAATTGAAATTCAAAATTTTACTGATAGAAAGTGAAAGAATCAAGCAATTGCTTGGCTACAATGAAAACATCATTCCTACATTACTGATAATAAGGTCGTAGATGTTCACCATTCCAAGCTTGTAGAACTAATTCTCTATTTAACCTCGCTAGCTTATACACTCCAGGTAGAATAATGGACTCGATCTGGTAAGGTCCTTCCCAGTTAGGCCCAAGTACCCCAGCAAATGGGTCTCGTGTAGCTAAGAATACGCGCCTTAGCACCAGGTGTCCCAATCTGAATTTTCTATCTTGGACCCTCTTGTTAAAATATCTAGTAGCCCGTTGCTGGCATGCAGCATTTTTCAATTGGGCTTCTTCTCGTCTTTCTTCAATGAGGTCCAGACTTTCTTCAAGCTGGGATTGGTTTGAGGCCTGATTGTACACATCGCACCGTATTGTTGGGATTTTGACCTCAATTAGCAACATGGCCTCACATCCATAAGCTAATGAGAAGGGAGTATGCCCCATTGAAGTTCGCGTTGTGGTTCTATAAGCGCACAATACTTGAGGCAACTCCTCAGGCCATTTCCCCTTTGCCTCTTCTAGCATTTTCTTCAGGGAACTTTTTAAAGTCTTATTGACTACTTCGACCTGGCCGTTTGACTGGGGATGGGCCACAGAGGAGAAACTTTTTACTATCCATTTTTTCTGCAGAAGTATGTAAACAGATCACTGTCAAACTGGGTCCCATTATCTGATACTATCTTTCTAGGCACCCCATATCTGCAGATGATATTTTTTATTACGAAATCTAGGACTTTCTTCTAGGTAATAGTGGCCAAGGGTTCAGCTTCGGTCCATTTTGTAAAATAGTCAACTGTGACTGTAACGCCCCACGTCACTATGGTTGCTTCCTTGAATGACGACTGGCCCTACAAACCAACACGAGTCTTTCCAGCATGCTTTGTCCTCACTCGCACACTTCCTGGGAAAAATTCCAAGGAGGTCACCCATCTTCAGATTGCTCCAGGTCAAGCACGCTTAACTTTGGAGTTCTCAAGTGATGGGCAACTGAAAAGAAGATGCATCTTGTTAGCATAGGTAGTACCCATCAATCCATTTAAGCCATCTTCAACTGTGTAGTCCCATACCTACACAGTCTTAGAATCATCACACTTAACCTTCCCCAGGCGGTGTTGGATTGCACAACTTTACCCGGTCTTTCCCCTTACGGATCACGGGATTCTGACTATCACAGTGTAATGACCCAACTACTCTAGACCTTGGACCATTACTAACTTCTATACAAAACTTACGAAAACATACATTTGAAATAACATATCTTTATTTCAGAACTATAAGGTAAAGGCTTAAAACTATATAAAACTCATAAGTATGACATTGGGATCCCATTGTTAGAAACAAAACATAACTTTGACATAATGAAAACTTAATTAAAATTTATTACAACCAATTGCGGAAAAATACATAGAAAACCATAATTAAAGAGACTTCATCCTCGAATCGAACTCTCGGTCCATCGATTCCATCCCGCCTCAATACACATCCCTAAGCTTCCAAGAACCCTTCCCGCCACCAAAGCTATTTTCCTGCACATATACACATAAAGGAATGAGCCTAGTGCCCAGCAAGGAAAATCTAACACATAAATCATATACATAATATTCATATCAACATATACTAAAACATATCATAACATATGTCACATGTAACGCCCTAGATAGCCAAGACCGTTACACTGTGTGTTTATAAAGTGTCAGACTTGCTAACCAAGTCAGTTAACCAAAATCGTGTTACTGAGACTATAAAGGTACTAGGGTTTAAAATTTTTTGGTCTCAAAAGCCACATTTTCATTAAGAAACATTATTTGTTTACACGGGATCCCAAGAATACAAGTTTAAAGATCGTTTACAAAAGTTATAAGATTCAGATACAATAACCAGCCATATTAAGGCAAAACAAGCGGTTAGGTAATCCCTGTCCTGATCCACTCCTCGACCATGATGATCGAACGGCTGGCTTTGTACATTCCACCTCGAAGCTCTCCATCTCAGGCTTGGTCCAGCTTGCCTTTGCCTTTACCTGCACCACGTAGCACCCGTGAGCCAAGGCCCAGCAAGAATAAGCAATCAACAGACAAATCCATATCCCACAATGCATCACAAGTTCTCAAACATGTAATTATTCAGCATGACCAAGTATTCAACATACTAAGCATATCAATTCACGTCATATATCACTGCACAAATGATAACCAGGGCCAGTGCTCTTAGGCTGCTCCCTCTGTTATCCCACTGGCTCCGGCCCGCTTAAGCCGAGCTCAGTGAACATTCTCGACTACCAGTGGCCAAGCCGCGCCCTGTGCGCAAATACTATGTACGGCACTCTTAGGCCGCTTTACATGTCCCATGGTGTAATACCATCATTGACATGATACAATTCTCGGGAGCAATTAGTCCCGTCACAAACATATAATCGGGTGCAGTTTTCTTACCTTTCAATTCACTAGCTTTGATCCCTCGACTGCTTGAGAACGATCCCCCTCGAGCCCTAGCGCTCACCTAAACACAATCATGGACCAAAGTTATCATCAACCCTCAAGTCCAACACCCAACCCCGGGGCCACTCCCGAGCCCCCGGGAAGTCCTAGTTCCACCAAACAAGGTGGTGGAATCAAACCCCAAACCCTAGGTCAAAAGCCCTTGCAAACAACCCCAAAATCCCCTTCAGAAGGCAGGGTAGTGCTACAGCGCTCATGGGAGGGCACTACAGCGCTACAAACAAAAGCCAAAATCCCCTCAGCATCATGGCCTAGCGCTGTAGCGCTAGTCACAGGCAGACCAGCTCCAATTTTCCTCTTCTGCGATTTTCTCGAACCAACCTCAACCAAACCTCTTCCAACTCCTTCCCAAACTCAAAAACAGCCTTATGACCATACTCTACTCATCCCAAGCATCCCAAATACCTAGAACTCAAGCACATGCATCCACAAACTCAAAATTCACCATAGCCACTCCCAAGCTCTAAAACTCAGTAAAAACCAGCTGAACAACAAAGTTAGAGTTAGACTTTATACCTTTGATAGGATTTCGACCACAAGCTGCCTCTAGACCTCCTTAGCTTGCCTTTCCTTAACCTTTGCCCTGAATTTCCCCAAAGTTCCCCATCAAACTCAACTTTTACACCATAATTCAGAAACCAAACCAGCAACTGAAGAGATTACAGAACCTTACCTCAAGTAATGGCCTAACCTTGCTAAACCCTTGTCAAGTCCTCAATCTTAGCTCAGTAACCTTGTGGCTTAATTGGACTAGCTCCCCTCTGAGTTTTACTCCAGAAATCCTCAAGAAACAGGTGAAGAAAACATGAACCGACCTAGAGAACTCTCTCTGTTTTCCCTCCTTTCTTTTCCCTTCCTTTTCTTTCTTTTTTAGACTTCTACAATATTCTACAAATCCCACTAACATAAAGCCTCAGCATATCTATTCCTTACATGCCAAATGACCCTAATGCCCTCCCCTTTATTTCTAAACCTTTAATCTACTTAAGGGCATTTTAGTCATTTTACCCAATTCCAGCTAACTCCTCGCGTGTCTCTAATATTTCCCGCTTAGTTCCCGATACCTAATTAATCACCAATAACATTCCTCAATGTCAAGATAAACTCCAGTATATTCACTAAATTCCCATTTATATCCCTAAGCTCACTCCGAGCCGGGTATAGATCCCCACCATGACTATTTCGCTACTTTGCTCACTAGGATCGTCTCGAGTCACAGATCACAGATATATCCACATAATAATGTGGTCTCGACAATTATCACATATATCAATACAGTTATGCCCATAATGGCCAAAATTACGATTATGCCCCTCTAACCTAATAAGGGCCTTCATGCATACTAATACACATAGTCATGCTTCTCAAGTATTCAAATAGTCATATAACATGCTTTAAATCATAATCATGCATCTTAATCATTAAATTCACACATAATTCCCATTATGCCCTCCAGGCACACTAATCAAGGCCCTTAAGCCTTATTAGCGAATTTGGGTCGTTACATCACATATACTATAATGGCCATTATTACTTGGGGTCCTATAAACTAAACAAGTCATATGCCCATTAGATTTGTGGGGCTTGCTAGCTAAGCAAGTCATATGCCCAAGTCTACAAACATACTAACACACAAATCATAAGTTAACATAACACATAAATCATAAGATAACATATGGCATAACACATAATACCTTATCCTATTTTCCTTACCAAAAGTACTGGGATATGAGAACAGGTTTGGGACTTTGGAACACTCCTAAAAACCATAAATGAAAGGGTGAGTAAGAGGAATGAAAAGAATGGACGAACTATACCATCAAGAATATACTTACCAAAAACCTTATGTTCAAGATCTTAGATTTCCTATCCAAAAATAAAGAATAAAGTTAAGATGTTGAGTAGAAAACTATAAGAACTTAAGGAAAACAATACCAAAATGAACTAGAGTTTGGAATACCTTGAATGCTTCTATGACCGATCTAAACCTTGAACCGAAATGTACTATAAACCTTACTTCCGAAGTGTTTGGTAAGCTTATAATCCCCAACCCAAGTGTTTACACTCTCAAAAATAACCTAGCAGCTTGCAGTCTCTGAACTTAGCTTGATGAATGAATAAATGGCTGGGTACTGGGTCCTATTTATAGAGTTCAAGAATGAAAAGATCTTCATTTAACTTGAATAAAATAATGGTTTTTTAAGTGAAAAAATATTTGAATTATCGTTCAGCAGAGGCTGAAGACTCGGTCAGAAAGATGATGGACTTATCAAGAGGTTAAAGATTAAAATGAGATCGTTTTCAAAAACATTCAAAAATATACTAAGGGAGCTGATATATCGCCCCTTGTAGGCGATATATCGCCTGGGCCAGCATGCCCGAGGCTCGTCGAGGTGATTGTGCGATGTTACGTGTTTTTCGTATCCCCGTACTGCGATATATCGCCCCCTATAGCTGCGATATATCGGCATATGCTGAATATTTAAACACGAAATTGAACAATTTCAGCTTAATTTGAATTGAGTAAACAGCCTTGACTAAGTCCTCTAATGTTTTCAAAGCTGCTGACAGACCCTAGGATATTCAAATATTACTCTTAATAAACTTATTCCTCAAAAATACTTAATTATCATTAAACATACACATGACAAGTGTTACTTTCTTATTGGGTCTATCTAAACCTTATAATATAATAAATATCATCATCAATATCAGTCGTATTAATCAAACCTTAGGTTAAAATTAATATTCTTAAACTATAGGTTAAACTTAGAAAATCTACAAGTGTTACTATGAGTGTCCAATTAAATCCCGGTCTGAACCAAAGTCCACAGTTATAAAAATACTACTACTATTACTATTATACTACTATCTAACTAGCTAAGTAAAGTTCTTGGAATCTACACACAGTGACCACATCATACCTTACCCCACCTTTGCCAATTGGCAAGGAGCCTATCCATACTGCGAATGGCCATGGGGAACTCATTATGGTGAGCTCGGTGGGTAGAGCTCATGGAATTGGGGCAAACCGTTGACATTTATCGCATCGTTTGGCATATTCGAACGAGTCCGCCTTGAATGTTGGCTAGAAGTACCCCTGCCTCATCACATTTTTCAATAAAACTATGCCCCCCAGTGTGATCTCCACAAAACCCTTCATGGATTTCTTCCAAAATATTTTTTGCCTCGGGTGGGGTTACACATCAAAGTAATGGCATAGAGTACAATCTTCTATACAGCTTCCCTTCCACATTAGTGTATCTTAGAATATGATACATCAGCTTTCTAGCCTCGTTCCGGTCTGCTGGGAGATCGTCAGTTTCGAGGTAGTCTACTATTGGGGTCATCCAGGTTGGTTGTGAATCGATCATGCATACTTCTGCTTCATCAGGCTCGTTAATACTCGGGGTTGGTAAAAATTCTTTTGGGACCACATATAGTGTATCAGCCTCGTTAGTTGTGGCGATCTTGGCTAATGTGTCTGCATTTGAATTCTGCTCCCAGGGGACTTTCTCTATAGCGTAGAACTCAAACTGTCCAAGTGCTGCTTTTACTTTCTCTAGGTAAGCAGCCATTTTTATACCGCGAGCTTGATACTCCCCCAAGACTTGGTTATTAACCAGCTGTGAGTCGTTATAGCAGTGTATAGCCTTTGCTTTGAACTCGTTGGCTATTCGAAGTCCTACTAGTAGCGCCTCATATTTAGCCCCGTTGTTTGACGCTTCAAAGTCGAACCTTAGAGCCAAGTGGAAATGATTTCCGGTTGGGGTAATTAATATGATGCCTACCCCTGATCCATTTTCGTTAGAGGATCCATCGACATAAAGTTTCCACAGCTCACGGGCTGGGGTTACAACATCGTCGTTGGAGCTCCCAATTCATTCGACAATATAATCTACCAGAGCCTGTCCTTTGATTGCCGTTCTCAGGTAATAAGTGATCTTGAATTGTCTGAATTCGACAGCCCACTTCAACAGTCTTCTGGACGCTTCTGGCTTGGACAGAACTTGCCGTAGTGGCTGCTCAGTTAACACATGAATAGGGTGTGCTTGGAAGTAGGGTCGGAGCTTTCGAGATGCGTGTATCAGGCTCAGAGCCAGTTTTTCCATTAATGGGTATCTAGATTCTACCCCCAATAATCTTTTGCTGACGTAGTAGACAGGTTTTTGTATTTTCTTATCCTCCCGTACTGGTACTGCACTAATGGCGTGCTCAGTTGTAGCGAGGTATAAATACAAAATCTCTCCTGCAATAGGTTTGGACAAGATTGGTGGTTCGGCAAGGTGTTTCTTAAGGTCTTGAAATGCAAGCTCGCACTTTTCTGACCACTCAAAAATTTTCCCCCTCTTAAAAGGTTAAAGAATGGAAGGCACCGGTCTGTAGATTTTGAGATAAACTTACTTAAGGCCGCCATTCGTCCAGTTAGGCTTTGGAAATCCTTATGTTTTCGAGGTGAGGGCATGTCTATCAATGCCTTGATCTTTTCTGGATTAACCTCTATTCCCCAAGCATTTACTATAAATCCAAGGAACTTACCCGAAGATACTCCGAACGAGCATTTTTGTGGGTTAAGTTTCATGTTGTATTTATGAAGTACAACAAAGCGCTCAACGAGATCATCTACATGGCTATTGTTATGTTTATATTTTACCAACATATCATCCACATAAACATCCATGTTATTCCCTATTTGTTTAGCAAACATCCTATTTACCAGCCTTTGGTATGTGGCTCCAGAGTTTTTGAGCCCAAAAGGCATGACGTTGTAGCAATACAATCCTTTATCAGTTACAAAGCTCGTATGTTCTTGGTTCGATGCATGCATGGAAATCTGGTTATATCCAGAATAAGCATTCATGAATGACATGATGTCATGACCTGTAGTGGTATCTACGAGCTGGTCTATCCGAGGTAAGGGGAAGCAATCTTTAGGGCATGCCTTGTTGAGATCTGAATAGTCGATATAGGTTCGCCATTTGCCGTTTGGTTTTGGGACCAACACTGGATTGGCGATCCAATTAGGATAAAAAGCATCTCGTATGAAGCGATTTTCTTTTAACCTCTCAACCTCTTCTTTAAGGGCCTTCTTTCTGTCATCGTCCAGGAGCCTTCGCTTTTGCTACTTCGGGGAGAAGCTCTTACCAATGTTTAGTGCATGGCTTAAGAAATTTGGACTAATTCCTACCATGTCCAAGTGCGACCATGTGAACACATCCTGGTTCTCTTTCAAGAAGCAAATTAATTGCTATCTTGACCTTTTAGAAAGGTTCTTGCTCATTTTGACCACCTTCGCGGCGTCCTTTTCGTTGAGCTCCACCTCTGCGAGCTCCTCCAGTGGTTCAAGATCGGCCATTTCTTCTACTCTAAGGTCGATCTCCTCCTCTATCTCAAATATGGACCCGTCCAACTCATGAATAACCACAAGTATCTGGGCACTTGTTTGATTCTTTCCTCTCATGGAAATGTTGTAGCATTTCCTTCCTGCGAGCTGGTCTCCCTTCAACGTCCCGATGCCACTAGAAGTTGAGAACTTGATGGCCAGATGCCTAACAGACGATATTGCCCCCAACCCAATCAGGGCGGGTCTCTCGAGCAGTATGTTGTAGGGCGACGGGGTATCCACCACCACAAACTCCATCATCTTGGTTACCGAGACTAGATAGTCTCCCAAGGTCACGGGGAGTTCAATGGATCCCGTACATACAATCCCTTCTCCTAAAAATCTATATAATGTCATTGCACATGCTTTCAAATCGCAAAGCGTGAGTCCCATCTTTTCTAGAGTGGCCTTATAAAGGATATTCACAGAACTCCCATTATCAATCAGGGCCCTACGCACCCTCCTGTTCATGAGCTGAAGAGTGATGACCAGGGGTCATTGTGAGGAAATTGGACGTGTGACGCATCCTCTTCGGTAAATGTGATGGGTTGAGTTTCAACCCTTTGTTGCTTTGGAGCTCGTGGTTCGGGTTCGTAGGGAGAACCATCTTTAGTCTTTAGCTCATTAACATATCTCTTTTGGGTGTTTCTGTCCGATCCTGCAATATGAGGTCCCCCCGAGATGGTTACTACATCTTCACCATCAATTGGAGGAGGTCGCTCATCCTCCCGTGCTTGGGAGTTATTCTATTGGGCAGGTTGTTCAATTGTTTCCCTTTGACTTGTTGAGGCATGATTGGAATTTTGGTTTATATCCCCTCGAGATCAATCCTTCGATCTTGTCCTTCAGTTGTCGGCACTCATCAGTTGTGGAATCTACAGTATTTATTGGAGTCCCTTTTTTCCTTCTAATTCCTCATTGGGTCAAGTCGGCTAAATTGCACCTAATTCTCATGGGCAAGAAATATATTTTCCCGAGTCTCATTGAGCTCGGTATACACTGTGTAGACGGAGAAATACTTGTCTCCCTTTTTCTGTTTCCCACCATTAGCCTCAGGGTTATTCCCTTCATTTTTCTTCCTTTTAGAAGGGTTATCCCCAGAGGGTTTTGACACTGATGGGGCCACTGAGGTCGAGGCTGAGTTAACATTTGTCATTGTAGTTATTGGCTGGGAGGTCAGGTTTAATGCTGACCTTGCCTCTTCTACATTGACAAACCTTTGGGCCCTCCGATTGAACTCGGTTAACGACCTTATGGGTTTTCTTTGCAAATCTTCCCAAAGGGGAATCCCTGGTGGTATACCAGCTATAACAGCCATCAAGTGGCCACTATCATCAACATTATGGGCTTGAGCCACTTCTATATTAAACCTCGTAAGGTAACTTTTTAGTGACTCCCCTTGCTGTTGTCGGACATTAGTCAAGGTCGAGGCTTCGGGCCTGACACCAGCCATAGCTTTGAATTTTTTCTTAAACTCCTTTGCTAATTGATCCCAAGATGAGATCAAATGTCTTCTAAATTTCTCAAACCAATTTTTCATCGGTCCTGTAAGAGTAGCTGGAAACAGCATGCATCGGAGCTCATAGCCAACATTGTTGGCTCGCATGATGGTATTGAAGGTGCTCAGGTGACTGTATGGGTCCGAGTTCCCATCAAATGGTGCTACGTGGGGTATCTTAAACCCTTACAGAAATGGGGTATTAGAGATATGTGGGGAAAAAGGCTCGAGCTCCTCATCAGACTCTTCAGCCTTATCTCTGTTCTGCTCATCTTGCAAGAGGCTGAACGCCCTTTCCAAATTCTGGACCGATTCTATTGGGGGTCGAGCTTGAACTTGAGAGAGCTGGTTATTATTTATGAAAACTCCAGCTCCTTGTCTCGGCATAGTGTTATTCATATTTCCATACGTCGACTATTTTCGACCGCTCAAATGGTCTCGCAAATCCGGGTTTGTGGGATTAGCTTTTCCCCAATTATGGTTCAGGTGATCCCGAAGGTCAGGATGATTCCCCTGATTCTCAGTATTTCTAGGTTCGATATTATATGAGCACCCGATTACAAAGCTTATAGTTCTTTCTGGGTGCGAGGCTTGGTGATTACGAGGTGGATCACCCGCTGGCCTCCTTGCTCCAGCCGCTTGCGATCTTGAAACCTGGCTTCCCGAAGGTTGGGGAGCTTTGTGTTCTTGGGCAGCCTCCCTCTCATTCCTCTGTTCGGATCTGGCCTGATAGTTTCCATCCTGACTGCCACTGCAAGATGGCCTCTGTGGTGTAGGTCGTGGGGCCTCTTGGACTAGTGAGGGGTGTCTTATAGGAGATGGTGGATGTCTTATGGGAGACGGTGGCTGCCTCCCATTGTTGGGCCTAGACGGCCCAGAATTAGCCCAGCTAGGCTCTAGGTTGTTTCTTACTGTCTCGGGATTCAGATTCTGAGCTACTGGAGGAGCTCGGTTATTCCCGATACCTGTTGACAGCTCTACAGTCGGGTTGTCAGTAGCCTGAGCCCGACTGTTTATCTGGGGCCTCAGCTGAGCCTGGCGAGTCCCTCGCTCAACCCTCCTAGTAGTCGTGCTTTGTCAGAGCTATCCTCTAGGTCTCTGAGGTGGTGCCTGGGCCTCAGCAGCCTGTCTAACTAGTTCTTCATTGCGCCTTGTCGCTTCTGCAATTTGTTTGCGCAATTGTCGATTCTCCAATTCCACAATAGAAACATATCTTTCTGGATTATAGTAGAGATCCTCATCAGGCCTGGGAGCAGGCAGCCCCTGGGAATCGGATGAATCACTTCTCTCTTCAGAGCCCAGGTCAGCCATGGGCTGCTTTGCAGGCCGACGAGGGTGGTCTTCAGTGCGAGGAGTTTGTTCCTCTAGTATTTGAGGTAATGGCTGCCCACCAGTGCTGGGGTTGTTCATGGCGACCATTGATAATTTAGGAGGTTTCTGATTAAATAGTCTAATGTCTTGAGTTCAGCTCTCAATGAAAGCACCAAACTGTTGACGTCATTTTTCTTCAACTAAGAATAGAAGAGCACTAAACACAGAATTAGGAAAATCAATAAAAACACACGATATTTTACGTGGTTCAGTAGTTAAAATCTGCCTAATCCACGAGTCAATATTATTGAATGGTAGAATTCTCTCAAATCTTTAAGAAAGCAATTTTAGCAGAGTACTCCCAATACCCAATTCAGCCTCTCTCCAAATGAATTTCTCCAGTCTATTTATAGGCTGGTTTACAAAATATCTTCCCCTTATTTTGGGAAGTTATAATTCAAATTTCAAATAAATACAAATAAATGCATTAATTACATGATATCTCATAGTAATCGAGATTCATTATCAGATTACAACAAATCCCCAAGAGATATGGATTTTCCAACAGTAACCGTATATAAACTAGACTATCGACCTCGCGATTACCGATCTCGAACATTTAACTTACATACTTTCGAGGTCAACCAACATCACAAGCTCTTCATTTTGATTAGCCTCATCCTTAGCAAGTAACTTTATTGAGATCATCCTCGAGCTCACAATGCCCAGGCTCAAACCTTCCTGATTGATACTTAATCACCAATACAAAAAACTCAGGAATTTATACAAGTGTTGAACCCTTGTAGTTGATCAGTAGTGGCTTCTGAGACTTTATGATGAACTGACACTTGCTTATTTCAAGCTTACATTTTACGAGCCTATCTTTCGAGACCATAATTTCTATTCTCGAAATTTAGGTGCAACACTAGCCATCGATCCCAAGGAGCACAATGTGGCTCTCTATTCCATTCTATTCCTTATAAAACCCTAGAACCTATAACAAGCAAGTGGATAAAGAAAAGGTAAGTCCTAGGATTGATTTCCTAATCTTTGCCTTGATAGAAAAAGGATAGGATTGAAAACATAATTGGGAATAAATCCCTTGATCCCCTTTCAGTCCTAGCCGCCCACCTCCTCTTTCTCTCTCTAGACACATGGACAAGAGTGGTCTTTCCACACTACCATCATAACACTCTCAATTTACCAAGGTCTTCTTACACAATATAGCTAACTGCAACTAATAACCCTTAATTAATTTAATGAAAATACAAACTAGAAAGGAAAAGAAAACCATTGCTTTCCCACTATAGTACACACGCCCATCACTTCCTTTCCTCTTCTTTTATTTTATTTAATTTTCATTTTAATTCTCATATTTAAATAAATAAATAAAAGGAAATAATGTGTAGGAAAAACTATTGCATGCTCACCATGCAACCATGCACATGCACACACCCAAGTGCTAAGGTGCATCACTACCTGCCATGCACCTTGGTGCATTCAACCAAAACTCATTTTCTTACTAATTAAATAAATAAATAATTATAAGAACAAACAATTAAATTCACATAATTCCTATCAAACAATTCAAACAATTAAAAAAATTCTAACACTTAACAATTATTAATAAAAAAAAAGCACAAAATCAATAAAAAAAATTGGTGCGCTACAAGAATAGAGATTTTTTATTGTTGGGGATTTATGGCTTATACTTTATGATTCAAGAATGAATAATGTGTTATAAATATTAATATATTATATGGTTGTCAATAATAATGGAGATTTTCCTTAGTCAAATATCAGCATTAATTCTTGATTGTACTTGTGTTATTTACTTGATTTTCCTATATCATATTTATCTGTATAAATAGGGTTCAATCCTCATTGAAATAATACACAAGAATTTCACTTACTCTTTACACCTCTCTCTATTACTCTGTCTATTTATTTTCTTTATATTTTATGATTCAATGTTCTTAATAGTTTTATAACACGTTATCAGCATGATTTTCTAACTATAATTGTGTGTAGGTTCAAAATTTTATCATGGGTCTGTAGCGATAATCATTCATTGGAATTTTAAATTAATGATCCAATCTTCAACCATTATCTCATGTTGATATCAAAATTCATTATCAAGTCTCTAGTCATCATAGTTCATTGAGGTAAAAGTATTTTGTTGCGAATGTATGTTTATATCATTATCATATTATATATTTTGATAATAAAACTTGTATATATATATGAGTTGTTATTTCACCATTGTGATTGTATGATATGGTTTAATGTCTTGTTACCATATATGTAACACCCTCCTAATCCAGGACCGTTACGCTGTATATTAAAATTAGTGCTCAACTCGCTAAATGAGTCATTTGGACTAAAATCGTGTAATTAAAACTAACACAGGGTTTAGGTACTAAAAATTTTGGGCAAAAGACAATCATTCCATTAAAAGAGTTTGAGTTTGATACATGGGATCCCAAAAGGAGTTTATACACCAAAACCGATACAAAATAGTTACAGGGCCAGCCTAAGCAGCAAAATACAGGGTTCAACCCTAGTTCCAACAGATATCCTCGACCGTGGCAGTCGAGCAGCCCGCATATGTACACCCTGCCCCTGAAGCTCTCCAACTCATGGGTAGTTCAGCTTTACCTGCACCACACAGCACCCGTGAGGCAAGGCTCAGAAATAAAACATAAACATGCTCATAAGAAGTAAATCATCAAATTACATAATCAAAATTAGCATGCGTAACAGTAATAACTCTACTCGTGCATGCATTCAATCCAAATAAGTGACTATAGAGCCACACCAGGGCCCATTGCCATATTCCCTATATAACCAGCCTTAGGGCTAGCCAAAATACTTGGCACTTTATATTTCAAGCAGTCGGTTCGTTCAAGTGTATATCACCTTTAGGCCTAACCTCACCGGCTTGCGTTCAACACACTATTGTCGCCCTTGACTCATAAGCCGAGCATTTCAATCATATATAATACATATGCATTCATCATTTAGTACAAATATGCACAGCGCACTGAAAAATGTTTAATAAAACATACTAAGCATGGTTATAACCATGTTCGATAACCGGGCCAAGCTCTAAGCACAGACTGGGTGCAGTTTTCTTACCTCAAGTCCTTCACAAGATACGTATAGCGACCCCGAGTGTGATCCTTTTCTCTCGAGCCTAATGGTATACCCTAGTCACAACCAAAACAAGGTAGAATTATCAAGAAACGAACCTATAAAGGCTTCTGAACCGAGCCCTAGCCTCTGTGACATTGAATTCTACTAAAGCGGGTAGTAGAATCATTCTTGAGCCTATAGGCGTGGGTTCCTGCAACCTGAAATACAATCTGGCCATTTTCCCCATTTGAGTTGCAGTGCACCCTTAAAAGGGTCGCGGTGCTCAACTAGGCATAGAGTTCCCAGTTCAAAATTGATGGACACGCGCTACGGCGCTAAGGTGATTCGAGGCACCACCAGTGCCATTGAGTTCATGCAGGCTGCGGCGCGACCCTGCAAACCCAGATTTTCTTGCGATTTCAAAAATTGTAATCTTCCTAAAACCGTCTTAGAACACAATTTTACTCAAAATTGACCATGAAAATGGTCTCAACAACTCAGAAACCTAAAAACCAACTTCAAAATTCAGCCAAAACACCATTGAAACTCAAAATTCAAGAAAACATTAAAAACCAAAACTTAAAACTCAAAAACTTGAATTTACCTCTACTATGAACGATTTCCCTACTGATTACTAGGCTTAACAGCTTCCAAACCCAACTACAGCTTCAAGTCCCACCAAGACTTGCCTCAATACTCAAAGAATCAAGATTTTTCTTCAAAATTCAAAGCAACTTAGAGAGAGAGTGAGAGAGAACATGAGATAGGAGAGGGAGAGGGTGTTTTTAAATTCTGAGTTAATAAACTCAGCTAAGTTAACTTAAGCAAATGGTCCTAATGACCAAAATACCCCCACTCAGCTAAATCCCTTTCATTGCCCTTCAAGGGCAAAGATGTCATTTCGACTCTCTATTATAGTATTACTCATAATTCCCAGATAATTATGCCAAGCCCGAAATATCACTATTTTTTCCAAAATACAACTCATACTCCAATGAGTCCCGGTAACTCACTAAATTACCAAAATACCCTGTAACGTCCCAAATTACCTAATAAGGCTTAGGGCCTTGATTAAGGGGTCAGGAACGCAAATTATGGAAACTATGTGATTGTGTGATATATATGTGTATCATTATATGATTATGTGAGTTATATTATAATATGACTTGATATGCATGTTTAGGTGTATTAAATATGCATGTGTGCCCATTTCTGATTAAAAGGGCAATTTTCGCAATTTGGCCTTCTATTGGTATATTTGGCATATATGTGATATATGTGTGGGACTACATCATTATGTGGATATATTTGGGTTACTCGGCACGAGACAATCCTTGGGAGCAAGCTAGTGGGAAAGTCACAACAGGACCAATACTTGACTCAGAGTGAGTTAATGGGTATATTGGGTATTTAGTACATTACCGGGTTATTGGGTAATGAGAATAAATATTTCATGGTATATTTTAAGTTAGTGAGATTAGGAGAGAATTATGGGGATTTGAACCCCAAGCCTTAGGTTATATTTAAGGTTACTTAAGCTCGAAGTAACCTGACAGAAAGAAAAAAAGAACTTTTAGTATTCTCTCTCTCTCTCTCTCTCTCTCTCTCTCTCTCTCTCTCTCTCTCTCTCTCTCTCTCTCTCTCTCTCTCTCTCTCGTTCTCCTTTTTGACGCTCGTTAGTGTTTCAAAGGAAACTCGAGTTTTAGGACTCTGATTCAAGCAAGGTTAGAGTCATAACAATTCTAGGGAAGATTAGAAGCTTTATAGTCGAAGGATTTAGCTGGGAAACGACTTAAATGGAGCTAATCTAAGTTTTAAGTTTTTAAGCTTTGATTGGATTTTATGTTTAGATGAGTTTTTAAGTTGTTTGAAACTTGGGTTTCGATGGTTTTGGACCATGGAGTTGATTGGGGACTTTATCTTTGGGATTTGGATATGTTTGGATAGGTTTATGGAGGGTTTTGAAGTGAGAAAAATGGAGGAAATGGTTGGGTTCTAGGTCGGGCCGCAACCCTGTTCTTGGGCGCCGTGGCTCAAGCTTGACAAATGAGGTGAATTGGTTGCTGGGCTATTTGGGTCGTGGCACCTGTTTGGCATGCCACGCTGCATGGTGCAGTCAGAGAGGGTTGTAGCCCCTGACTTGAGCGTGCGCGGCTCAAAATAGAAAAAATGGCCAAAATTAGTTTTTAGTGATGTGAACTCAAACCTAAGGGCTCAGGATTGTGAGCACCGCAAATTTGGCATGATCCTGAAAGACCCAAACCTCGCGAGAGGCCTACGAGATTCTGACCTGCCTCACACCACATGAGGCCGCACGCTAACCACGCTGAAGGTCCTATGAACCCTCGCCGAAGTGAAGCACTCAGGTTCCCATGGCCTCGCCTCGGCCATGCCCACGCACCCGTCTCATGAGGCCATCTCGCCTGGCATGCCTCGGCCATGCCCCAGCACCCATGCGTGCATCTCAGCGAGGCCCCTCATGTGAGGTCATCTCGCATGGCCTGCCTTGGCCACGCCCATGCACGCATCTCCGCGAGGTCCCTCTCGTGAGGCCGTCTCGCCTCGCCTGCCTCGGCCGCGCCCATTCGCGCACCAGGCATCTCGCGAGGCCCCTCAGCCTCGCATGCCAGCATCACGTGAGCCACGTCCGAATGCCCTGCACACCAGGCATCTCATGAGGCCCCTCTACCTCGCGTGCCAGCATCAGGCGAGCCACGTCCAAGCACCCCGCGCACGAGGCATCTCGCGAGGCCCCTCCACCTCGCGTGCCAGCATCAGGCGAGCCACGTCCGAACGCCCCACGCACCAGGCGTCTCGCGAGGCCCCTCTACCTTGCGTGCCAGCATCGGGAGAGCCACGTCCAAGCGCCCAGCACACCAGGCATCTCGCAAGGCCCCTCCGCCTCATGTGCCAGCATCAGGCAAAATCGCCCCTAAGCGCCTCGCGCACTAGGCATCCCACGAGGCCCGTTCGTCTCGCGTGCCCGTAGAGCCTCGCACCTACGCCTCTCAAATGGGGGCTACATGGCATTGATCTCATGGAGTGAGATCAACGACCCACACACGGGTGCCAAGTCTTACCAAATACATAGCAGGCTTCGTTGAAGAGGCCTCATCTCTCTCCCTAAGATTAGTGCAACCACCAGGGCACCCTTTTTCCTATAGGTACGGAGTCCAATGACGAACTAAAAGGAGTTAGAGTATGGACATAGTACCCACATCAGGTAAGTAGTGGTGGTATGAGCGAAGTACCTTCCATTGTCCTCACCAGCCACTCCTCTAACACCCGTACCAGGCAGGTAGTGGAAGCACGATCAAGTACTAAAGTGGAGGTGCACCCACCAACCCTGATCATGTACTGGAGCAAACACCACTACCCCTGAGGCCACTCACTTGATAGTGTACTAGCGTGCTACCTGGTCCCCTGGACCACGTTGTATCAGGGGCCATTAAAGCCCACTATAAAATAAACTCCACTTCCATTTGGAAGGGGGTTGGAAAATTTACTGTAGCAAGTGCACCATAGTGAATACAAACTGATTTCACCATTGTTCTTCTGCAATTGTTCTTGGAGTTTATACTTAGATTTCTAAAGCTTTTCTTCTGATAAACTCTACTTGGCAATTTTTCTAACTTAACTTAGTTGACGAGTTCTCACCGTCAACAGTTTGGCGCCGTCTATGAGAACCTAAGTACCAAGCTATTGTTCTACCATTACTTCCGGCAAGAAGAAATGTCGAGACATTCAAAGCGACTCAGGGACCCACGAGAGGTGGAGGTCCACCTTACCGGAGTCCAGCTGAAGGCCTCCATGAAAGATCCTCCTCCACCCAGAGATGTGGAGACCCCAAGGGACCCTGAGGTTCATGAGGGTGATAGAGAGGCCTCGTCACCGGCCGTCCCGCCCGGAGAGAGCCCTCCAAGGGCACCACCGGGAAATGCCAATGAATTCCCACCTCCTAAACCACCACAAGTACTGAACTCCGGCCAGCAGGACCTGGGCCCCTCGACGCATAGACGTGATAAACATCCCCGGGTCCATTCCGTGAGCTTGAGTTTTAAATCTTGGTTCTATGAAGAGGAAGTACGTGAGCTGCACCGTAAGAACCAAAGGCTGGAGACCACCCTAGAGAATATGCAAGAGGTGCTGAATGGCCAATTGCAAGGTAAGTCAAGCGTGACCTTGCCCAAGAGAAAAGAGAAGGGTCACGAGGGGGCAGAGACCACCGTTCCAGTAGACGATGGGAGGACTCGATACTCCACCAGTAACACCCCCCGAACGAAGCAGCGAGAAAATCCTGAACCACCGAAGCAGGCCCAAAAGCCAGAGCCAAAGACCAATGCTGCCCATCGCAACGAGGACGAGGTCACCTCTAAGAGATCACCCTTAGATTTACGGGAGGAGCTCAACAAAAAGAGGACGGGTAAAAGGACCACGCCCCCTATGGTGCCTCGAGAAGGCAAAGGAAAGGGGGATCTTAACTCGTCCGCTTTAAGGGACTCCCTAAGCAAGAGGAGACAAGACCTGGACACAGAAATGAGGAGCCTGCGAAGCAAGATCGTCACCGCCTCTGGAGGTCAAGCTGCTGAGGAAGAGTTCGACCATGAGTCACCCTTCGTTAGGGAGATCCAAGCCATCCAGCTCCCTGCCAATTTTAAGGAGCCCCATATAACCCCCTACGAAGGAAGCACAGATCCAAAATACCATCTAAATACATTTAACGACCTGATGAAGTTGAGGGGAATCGGCAGCGGAGCCAGATGCCACTGCTTTGCTGTCACCTTAAGAGGACCTGCGTACAAATGGTTCAAAAGACTTAGACCGAGGTCCATCAGATCTTGGCAACAGCTCTCTGATGAATTCCTCTAGTAGCACCACGATGTGCGAGACTACACGATGCCAAGCACCAGCCTCGCCATTGTGAAGCAAGGAGAAAATGAGAGTCTGAAGAGCTATATTCACAGGTTCAATATGGAGGCAGCTAAAGTAGGGAGCCTGACCCGCCGAGAGCTGAAAATGGCCATCACAGCTGGAGTACGCCCAGGAAGCAAGTTATGGGATAACATGCTCAAGAGGGAGGTCACAGACTTGGATGATTTCTACGAGCGGGCACAAAAATACATTCGCGTGGAGGATGGTCACGAGAACCTCAAGGCCGGAAAAGGTCTGTTGCCCCCGAAACCTTCAGCCCGGGAGAACCTAAGCGGTGCAAAGAAGAAAGGGGTCTATGAGGGAACGAGAGATGATCGACCCCGGAAGCATCAACGCTCTGAGGAGCACCTACAGGGCCCCTACACCTTTTACACTGACCTCACCCATGCGAGAGAGCATATTTTCGTTACGAATGAAAACCGGGTCCCTTTCAAAAGGCCCCCGCCAATGAAGAAAGGCCGGTCTAAAAGAGACCTCAGCAGGTATTGCCAGTATCACAAGGATGTCGGCCACACCACCGCGGAATGCAACCATTTGAAGATGGAAATCGAGGAGCTCATTCGCAGGGGACATTTGGGTAGATATGTGCGCAAGGAGAACCAGAGGCAAGAAGAAGGAGCGTCCCCGCCACGGGCGCGAAAGGTGGCCCTAGAAGTACAGGGAGAGGTCAGGACCATATTTGGAGGACCTGGATTCGGAGGCGATTCAAGGAAGGGACGAGACAAATATGCAAGGGAGGCCAGACGAAGTCCACCACCATGCGTCTTAAGTTTGGAGCAACGTCCCCCGAAGAGTTTGAAGGGCGAGAATGACTTAATAACTTTCACTGAAGGAGACGCGCAGGGGGTGCATTTCCCTCATAATGACCCCCTGGTGCTAACTGTCCAGCTTGCGAACATGAGAGTACATCGAGTCCTGGTGGATAATGGAAGCTCTGTGGACATCCTGCATCGCCCCGCTTTGGAGAAGATGGAACTGAGCATCAGGCACCTGAAACCCTGCAATTCCTCCCTTTACGGGTTCACAGGGGACTCGATACAGCCCCTAGGTGCGATTGAGTTAGCCATCACCATGGGGGAACAACCCAAGCAAACCACCATAATGGAAAACTTTGTCGTGGTGGATTGCGCCTCAGCCTTCAATGCGGTATTAGGGAGACCCTCTCTGAGAGAATTGAAGGTGATAACTTATGTGTATCACCTAGCTATGAAATTCCCAACCCCTGGGGGAGTATCATGCATGAAAGGGGAGCAGAAGGAAGCGAGGGAATTCTATAACATGTCCCTCCGCACAGCCACAAAACCATCGGTGCCGATGGCAATGGTTGTGTATGAAGGCGCGACCCACACGAGTTGGACCCACGAGTTACGGAACACCTCGAGAAATGCTACCAGTGGGGGTTCGGCCCCTGGTGCAAAGAGGACCTATGTTTAGTTTGTTCCTTGTTATGTTAGCATAGTAAGTAAGAACCAAAGAGGCTACCTAGGTAACCTCCCAGTTAGATGTAACCCTTCTTTAAATATGTCTTTGTAAACCGCATGCTATGAATGAAACTGTTTACAACTTCACGTGTTATTTTTCTTCTCTATGCGAGCATCGACCAAAGTGCCTGTCGAAATAAATTTCACCAAACACTTGGGGGGCAGGACAGGAGGTAAAGACATACAGCAAGCAAAAAAGGACCCTCTAACAGGAGGATCCTAAAAAGGACCCTCTAACAGGAGGATCCTAAAAAGGACACCTTGCAACAGGAGGATCCTAAAAAAGACCCCGTGCACCAAGATCCTAAAAAGGGCCCTCTATCAGGAGGATCCTAAAAAGGACCCCTTGCATCGGAGCCTTAAACAAAAAATTTTAAAAGAGGAATGCAATTCGCGGTGAACCCTTATAAATAGGGAGAGAACCTTACAAGGCATCTCTTGGGATCACAAGGATTAGCTACCCTTGTGAACATCAAGGACGCCAAAAGGTCTTGCAAAAAAAAAAAACAACAACACACTTCCAAATAAAGGCAGATGCTCCCACAAGAGGAAAGACCTCAGAGAGAGCACCCACCAATAAGCCTAGAGCGGCCACCAAGCCGTCTAGCCAAAAAGGGTCCTAAAAGAGACCCTTGCAAAAATAGTACTATGAATAACGACGAGAAGGACGCTTCTCGCAAAAAATAATAAGCGCGCGTAAGAACATATAAAAGGATAGCTAGAACCCAAGGGGTCAAAATATCCTTATAAAAGTAATCAAGAGGCACCAAAAGAGGTCCCATTGAACCCTTTCACATGGGCTCCGAAAGACCTCCAGCCTGGTAAATAAAAGAGGGGAACCCGCCAAACCCCATCATACAGGCTCAAAAGGGCCTCAAATGCAGTGGAATAAGAGATAAATAACCACACATGTATATATACATTAAAAAAGGGAGTCTTGAGGACATGAAAAGATTTACAAAAGAAAAATAGTAATAATAATAATATTACAACGGCCCAAACAAGCATACATCTACAACGGGCTGGCTAGCAGAGATAATGAAATAGCAACCTCAGGGCCTCCTGCCCCGGGCGCTCCACCCAGCCGCCTGGGCCACGGTATACTCGCCAAAGGAGGAGAAGTCAAAGTTGGGGTCCTGCCTCCATACGCCATAAAGGGCGCGCTCTATGGACCTATGCTCAGTAGTTGCCCTCTCCGCTTCTAAAGAGGCAACCCTCTCTTGCGACGCAGCAACCTTGGCTCTAGCAGCTTCAAGATCGATCTCTAGGGAAGAGACCCTCACCTGCGCAGTAGCCGCAGTAGCCTAGGCACCCTGGAGCTCGTTCTCTAGCTTGGTAACCATGTCCTGCAGCTTTGAGGCCTTGTCAACCGCTTTCTTCCTCTTTTTTAACGAGTTGGCAAGTTTGGTCCGAGCCCTTGTCAACTTATCCTTGGTTTCATTAAGCTCTCTCTCGAGCTCCTGAGCCCGTGCTGCAAGACGGTCCCTCTCGGTGAACGACGCGGAGAGATTGTTGGTCGAGTCGGCAAACCGCTGAGCCACAACATGGGCCTGCACAAGAAAGTTAATAACAGAAATAATAAGTAACAAAATAAAATGTGTATATGCACAACTATGTATAATAGGGCCGACATAAGATGCATGAACTCACCCAAGCAGTGGTGCACCTTAGAGTTTCCCCAAGGTCTGACAGAGCAAAACTCCCAAGACTGTTCCAGTCGGGTTCAAGGAGGTCCGAGGTGAGTTAGATGAACCGCTGCCTGTAAGTGGTCGCCATACGATTCACCCAGGGCGCCCCATCCAGGCCAAGGTCACATGGCTGGGTAAGGACCGACGACCCGCTCGTTGAAACGGGAGGGGGCGCAGAAAAAGTGGAAAAGTGAGGCCCCGATAAATCAGAGGGGGGTGCTGGGAGATTGGAAAAATAAGCCCCCGATGGTCCAGGGTCGAGAGGAGCCTGAGTGAAAGCATCATAGCCCTCAGGGTCAGGGCAAACAAAGCACCCCGGTGCGGCATGCTGGTCCTGAGATTGGGAGGCTATGTCCTAGTCATAGAAGACATAAGGGGGGCGTCCCCCAGGGGACAAGGATCGCTGGTGAGGTCCCCCGCGTTCAAGGGGGCCTTCCCCCGGCTCATCCTCAGCTTCACTTTCCTCTGGGCAAGGCTCAGCCGACGCAGCCGTAGTCTTTTTTGACCCAGAGATCGACCACAGTAACTTGGGGTCCGAAACCGGGGACAACTGGTGGAGGTTGAGATTTTCCACGGTGAATAAGAATGTCGCCTTCTTCAGGGCAGGGTCGGCATTAATGAGGTCCCTCACGGCGTCTGCCTCTAACCCAACGACCGCGAAAACGACAAATTTCTCTGCATGATCCACGCCATTGTCAATGCAAACATAAGTATAAAACTATAAGTTCCAACAAAAAGAAAATGAGGCCCAGGGTACTTACTAGGGGTGGCGCGGAAGTGCTCGCGGACAGAGAGAGGGCCCTCTATAAAGAAAAATTCCTGTTTCCAAGACCCCGTATTGGACACTAAGCCCTCTATCAATGAGAGCTCATTATTGGCCTTTTGCAAATAGTATAAGCCCTTGGATTTGGGAGAGGGCATGAGGTTATACAGGAAGTGCACCTCTTGCATCGTAGGAGCACGTTTGGCAAGTACCGCGAATGCCACAAATAGGCAGCTCAGGGTCAACCAATTGTTGGGTGACAGCTAAAGGGGGGCCAGGTCGAAATAGTTAAGAACTGCTATGAAAAGCGGGTGCAAGGGGATGTTACCACCCGCCTTCAGAATGTGTTCACTAAGGGCCACGAGGCCAGTCCTAGGGCGGTCGGCCCGGCATGCCTCCAGAGGAGCGTATAAGGCATACTCTGGGGGAACACAATAGTGCTTCACAATTTCTCTCAATTTATTCTCTGACACATGCGACACCAGCTCGGATGCCAGTAAAGGAGCGTCGTCCAGCTCCTGGGTAGATACCTGTCGTCGTGCCCTCAGCATATCTGCAAAATCAGAAGAAAAAGGTGAGGAAGAGACAGAATACTTGACCCTCCATTTTCTCCTCCTAGCAAGAGTCTTCCACCGGGGCACTGGCCGTGGAAGCGCTAAGCTAGGAAAGATCGAAATTAAGGGCTGAGGGGAAGCAGGAGCGGCCCCATGACAGTCATAAGGCGAGGATGGGCTGGAGGGCTCAGGCGGGAGGTGCCCCTCCATAAACTCCAGCTCCCTCTGCAACTCTAAAAGGGTCACCCTAAGGCCCACTACATGGTCACTAAGGTCAGGGGGAAGGGTGTTCCGTCTCCTCTTAACGCCGAGTCGATTTCACTCTCCACCACCCAAATTTTACACCTAAGTTCAGCCATGTGCTCAAGGGGACGGATACGGGCCTGCCTTAAGGAGTCATAGTCTTGGTAAGGGTTTTCCTCAGGGGACTCTGAGTCTGATGACAGGTCAACAAACTCAGCTCTCGGAGGTATGTCGAACGGACCGTCACTGGCCATGAGTCCTTGTCCTGAAAGCAAAAAGGGGTTCACGTATAAATGAGGGGATGGCTACAAAACACAAAGGAATGGGCTTAAAACCTCTAGATGCAAACGCCCTAAATGACCCACTACAGGGTATAAAAAAGAGGGGCATGTAAATGGGAAAACTCACTGCAAGCTCAGGCCAAGGTACCCCATCCCGAGAAATCCTAATTCGGACCAAATGAACGTGAGGGAAAAAGAAAATATACCTCAAGCAGGTGAAATAGAGCGCTGTCGTGGTCTAAAGGAGGTCGAGGGCCAAAAACGCATCACGGTCAAAAAGAGCTAAGTGGTCGAAAGCACGCGTCTGCAAAAATAAGAAAAAAAAAAAGAGATGTGTTAGCCTCCAAATAGACATACCAAAAATTAGCTCATAAAAAAAAATATATTTTAGCAAAAGTGAGGTTGTAGGGGGTTGAACCCCTTACCTCTTGAAAGGAGTAAGGGTCTAGGTACCACTAAGCTAAGGAAGTAAGGTGTAAATAATAAGCCTTGCATAGAGGCCTATTTATAAGAATTAAAAAGATGAGTCTACCAAAGCACCTAAAGGTCCTCTCATAGACTGGGGGGCAAGTGTGAGCACCGCAAATTTGGCATGATCCTGAAAGAACCAAACCTCGCGAGAGTCCTACGAGAGTCTGACCTGCCTCACACCACGTGAGGCCGCACGCTAACCACGCTGAAGGTCCTATGAACCCATGCCGAAGTAAAGCACTCAGGTGCCCATGGCCTCGCCTCGGCCGTGCCCACGCACCCATCTCGCGAGGCCATCTCGCCTGGCACGCGTCAGCCGTGCCCCAGCACCCATGCGTGCATCTCAGCGAGGCCCCTCACGTGAGGTCGTCTCGCGTGGCCTGCCTCGGTCGCACACATGCGCGCATCTCCGTGAGGCCCCTCTTGCGAGGCCGTCTCGCCTCGCCTGCCTCGGCCGCGCCCATTCGCGCACCAGGCGTCTCGCGAGGCCCCTCAGCCTCGCGTGCCAGCATCAGGCGAGCCACGTCCAAACGCCCCACGCACCAGGCGTCTCCCGAGGCCCCTCCGCCTCGCGTGCCAGCATCAGGCGAGCCACATCCGAGCGCCCCACGCACCAGGCATCTCTCGAGGCCCCTCCACTTCGCGTGCCAGCATCAGGCGAGCCACGTCCGAATGCCCCATGCACCAGGCGTCTCGCGAGGCCCCTCTGCCTCGCGTGCCAGCATCGGGCGAGCCACGTCCGAGCACCCCGAGCACTAGGCATCTCGCGAGGCCCCTCCACCTCATGTGTCAGTATCAGGCGAAATCACCCCTGAGCACCTCGCGCACCAGGCGTCCCACGAGGCCCATTTGTCTCACGTGCCCGTAGAGCCTCGCACCTACGCCTCTCAAATGGGGGCTACATGGCATTGATCTCATGGAGTGAGATCAACGACCCACACACGGGTGCCAAGTCTTACCAAATACATAGCAGGCTTCGTTGAAGAGGCCTCATTTCTCTCCCTAAGATTAGTGCAACCACCAGGGCACCCTTTTTCCTATAGGTACGGAGTCCAATGACAAACTAAAAGGAGTTAGAGTACGGACATAGTACCCACATTAGGTAAGTAGTGGTGGTACAAGCGAAGTATCTTCCGTTGTCCTCACCAGCCACTCCTCTGACACCCGTACCAGGCAGGTAGTGGAAGAACGATCAAGTACTAAAGTGGAGGTGCACCCACCAACCCTTATCATGTACTGGAGCTGACACCACTACCCCTGAGGCCACTCACCTGACAGTGTACTAGCGTACTACCTGGTCCTCTGGACCACATTGTAGCAAGGGCCATTAGAGCCCACTATAAAATAAACTCCACTTCCATTTGGAAGGGGGTTGGAAAATTTACTGCAGCAAGTGCACCATAGTGAATACAAACTAATTTCACCATTGTTCTTCTGCAATTGTTCTTGGAGTTTATACTTAGATTTCTAAAGCTTTTCTTCTGATAAACTCTACTTGGAAATTTTTCTAACTTAACTTAGTTGACGAGTTCTCACCGTCAACAAGGATTGATCATACTACCCAGTTTAGTAGGATTCGATGTTCCGGAGGCTAGGACTCAGTCTGGAAGCCTGTGTTTACTCGTTATTGACAGGATTCTATATTATGGTTGTGACTAGGTTATCTCTAGGGGCTCGAAAATGGGATCGTGCTCGAGGGTCGTTCATTGGTCACATGTACTTGGACCAAAGGTAAGGAAACTGCACCCAGTATGTGATACATTTGATTATGGCTTGGCCTGAATTGTTGAACAAGAATATGATTAGGGCATGAACATCTGAGAATGTGCATGATTACGATTATGCTTGTGATTATTGATTAAGCATGTTGAATGCTTTGTACTTGGATATTTGATATATGATATATGTTGGTCTGCATTATCTAATTGAGAAAGGCTTGACTTATTAGTCAATGACGACAATAGCGTCGAGCGCTAGTCAAAAAGCATTGACTTATTAGTCAAGGTCGATAATAGCGTTGAGCACTGGTCGTTATGGTTATGCTTTACCAGGAGTGCATCATACGCTTAACCAACCTATTGGTCGGGGAAAACTCAGCGCCAGGTACGCTAGGCTAGCTCCAATGCTGGTTATATAGAGAATAGGGAAATGGGCCCCAGGGTGACTTATTAGTCTCATATCTTAGGGCTGGGCCCCAGCATTGACTTATTAGTCAAGGACGGCCTTAGCACGTTGAGTGTTGGTCGTAAAGCATTGACTTGTTTGTCAAGGACGGCTTTAGCACATTGAGTACTGGTCCATCCTTGAGTTGGAGAGCTTAGGTGACGATGTGTACATATGCGGCTGCTTAACCACCACGACCGAGGGTTTAAAGAGGAACTAGGATCAAACCCTATTTGGTCGCTTAGGTTGGCGGGTTGTAACTTTTTTTTCATTACAGTTAACCTTTTAAATATATTTTGGGATCCCATGTGTGAAGCAAACATTTTAATGAAATGATGGTATCTTTGACCAAAAATTTTAACCCTAAACTGTTAATCACGTTTAGTTACACGTTTATGGCCAAATGACTCATTTAGCGAGTTTAGCACTATTTAAAACACATAGTGTAATGGTCTTTGAGTAGTAGGGCATTACAACTTGGTATCAGTGCATGCCAAGGTTAAGGGTTCCGAAAGACAAGCTGGGCATGTACACTCTTCACTAAAGATAAGCTCCACTTAGGGTATGGTGACTATTTATGTGGTTATGTTTTTAACTGATTAAATAAGATATAAATGCTTTACCTACATGCCTTATTAGGAAGCATGAGATATTCTGATAGGGCCTGGCCCTTGACTGTTGATATGATTATGTGATTACCTGCTCAGTTGATATATGAACGTATTATCTTCATGCTGGAGTTGAGAGCATGGTATGTATGTTGGAAAGAGCAGGGGTTATTGATTTATGCATGAATGTTGTGGGCATGTATATTAGCACAACAGTGGTATATGAATGTGGTGTTGTGTGATTGTTCGTGTGGGGAAGGCTTTTGAATGTGCCCATCATGTTTAATGGGTCAAGTTATTGACTGCAGACTAAATCAGAGATTATGTACCCAAGGCAGTTAATGGGACTCGGTGGTGTTTATACCGAGGCTGAGAAATACAGCAAAGGCCTGAGCCCTCCACCTGCCCCTCAAAATTGGCAGCAAGTATTTATAAATATGCGATTAAGATTGCAGAGGCAAGAGGAAGAGATCAGGTGTTTAAAATGGCAGGTTTTGTCAGGGAGCACCTTTTCCTTTGTTATGTCAGGAGTGGCACCAGTAATGACTCAGCCTAGGGTTGAGAACAACTGGGAATTTCTATATTAAAGATTTCAAGAATATTACCCTTAATTTTTTTAGGGAGGCCTAGATTCATTCAGAGCTGAACAATGGATGGGCATGATCAGTTTCATCCTCGATAGTATGAGGGTGGTGGGTCAGGATAGGGTGATATGTGCTACATATGTGTTATGGAAAGATGCCCGAACTTGGTGGGAAGTGGTATCCCAAACACGAGATACAGCTGCAATGAACTGGAAAGAATATAGGTAGTTCTTTAATGAAAGATATTATTGTGATGTAGTTAAGACTGCTAAGACAAATGAATTTCTAAACCTGGTTAGGGAAATACAACAGTAACAGAGTATGTTAACAAATTCGATGGGTTGGCTAAGTTTGCTTTTGATATGGTACCCACGGGCATTAGAATCACCCCAGTACATGAGATCTCTACCTACTCTCAAGTGGTAGGGAGAGCCCATGTTGTTGAGGGCACAAGAAATGAGATTTGGAGGGAGAGTTTCGGAGAGCGTGGAGGTCAGGTAGTGATACCTCCATTTATTGGATCAGGCAGGGGAAAAGGCCCTAGTGATCAGAAAGAAAAAACTATCAATGTATTCGGTACCTCTGGACTAGCAAAAGGGGTTTCAAGGTGCTCAAATAAGCCATCAGGGCGAGGACGAGGATTGGAAACTCTACCCATAATGCACTTGGTGCAGGAGGCGCCATTTGGGAGAATGTCGAGCAAAGGCATGTTTCTTATGTGGGATGATTGGGCACCTCAAGAGGCATTGCCCAGGGCTAAGGAATGATGAACCAAAGCGAGTGGACAGCTCGACTCCAACTCGAGTGTTCGCTCTGACGCAGTCAGAGTCAGAGACTGAGACTAAGGCTGGTTCCTCAATTGTGGCAGGTCAACTTCCTAGTTTTGATTCTTGTATTGTACTGATTGGTTTTGGTGTTGTGTTGTTCCTTATTTTGTTGCATCTTGAGAGGCATAGATTTGATATGCAGATTACGTGGTTATGATGTGATAAGAATTTGGTACCCTACTGGTAATTTTAAAAGATGGGTTGGATTATTGTGGGAAAAGATTCATCAGTTGACTTGATAGAGTTGGTTATGACCGACTTTGATATGATCTTGGTTATGGATTAGTTAGCCAAGTATGGGGCAACGATAGGTTGCAAGAAAAAAATGGTAACCCTTGAGCTTGAGGGCGAGAAACCCTTTGTATTTGTTGGCACTGTGCATGGACCCTACATATTTATGACATCTGTACTTAGAGCTAGAGACCTATTGCATGAGGGATACATAGGATTCTTAGCTAGTGTGGTGGATACCACTCAGGTCGTGCCAGTGGGACCATGACAGACTAGATTAGTGTGTGAGTTTCTGGATATGTTCTAGGGGATTTGTTAGGGTTACCTCTACACCGAAAAATAGATTTGTGATTTTGTCGGTGCCAGGGACAGAAGCAGTGTTTAGGGCACCATATTGAATGGCTTCAGCAGAGCTGTAGGAACTAAAGGTTTAGTTATTGAGTAAAACGATATTCTCCAAGATGGATCTTTGATCTGGTTATTACCAGCTAAGGATTAGGGAGAAGGGTATGCAGAAGATGGCTTTTCGTACCAGTTTTGGATATTATGAGTTTTAGTCATGTATGTTGAATTGACTAAAGCTCTGGTAGCACTCATGGAGTAGATGAACAGGGTGCTCAAAGATTATTTGAATTTTTTTGTGATCATCTTGATCAACAATATTGTGGTATACTCTTAGTTAGAGATTGGCCAAGGCCAAGGAACGCCTCAGAGGTTAGGAGATTCCTTGGATGGGCAGGGTATTACATGTGTTTTGTGGAAGAGTTCTCACAGATTGTTACCACATTGACAGAATAAGTGATTGCCTATGCATCATGTTAGTTGAAAGATATGACCAGAACTAGAGTAGAGTTACTGGTGGGCCAGTGGCCAACATTACGCTTGAGTTTACTCTTTTGGAGAGGATCAAAGGAAAATAGTTGAGTGACCCACAGATGGGAAGGAATTGAAGGGAATGTCTTAGCTGGAATAGCTAAGGATTATACAGTGTCAGGCATGGGATTATTGAGGTATAAAGATCGGACTTGGGATCCGATGGACACTGGGATTAAACCAGAGATTCTGGATGAATCTCATACTACCCTTTATTCTCTTCATCCAGGAACCATGAAGATGTACCAGGATCTGAAAGATTTATATTGGTGGCCTGGGATGGAGAGGGATGCAATTGAGTACATGGCAAAGAGCTTGACCTTTTAGCAGGTCAAGGCAAAGTATCAGAAACCAGTAAAGTCATTACAGCCTTTGAGTATCCCAAAGTGGAAGTGGGAGGTCATCACGATGCATTTCGTGGTGGGATTGCCCAGGATAGTGGGTCAGTATGATTCAGTCTAGGTCATTATGGACTGGTATACAAAGTTGTTACGAATTTTCTACACGCAAGTATACGTGTTCGTTTAACAAGTAATATAATGTAAGAAAGGTCAAACCCACAAGGACTGTTACCAAGTACCAATCATTAATCCTAAATCTCTATTTAGTTAACGATAATTTGATTATAAGAATTAAGAAAAACTATTGAAATAAGAACGTATTTGCAGGAATAAACGATAGCAATTAAAACAGAATTCAATAATTAAATGAACTAAGGTAATTAACTTCATCTACCATCCACTTTATATTTCAATAACACAAATTATTCTATTCAATTCTCTCTCGTGATAACAGGTCAACAAAAGTAACTTATATTCGTACTAGGATATACAAGTCTTAACCTTATGTAAATTTTCTACATCTCTGTGATAAATGAACATAAGACAGGCATTAAGTAAGACAACCCTAAAGCTACACAGACCAAATAGGTACTCTCGTCCTATAATGAAATCTATGTCTACTCAATTATAGCATAATCAATTGTCACTTCTCAGATTTCGAATCATAATCATATAAATCATGTAATAGGTGGCCAGTCAATCACAAGCATTACGCATAAATTCGAATACATCAAAAGATAGAATAGAAATCATAAAACTTGCATTAATTCAAAATAAAGTTTCAGGAGAATCCATTAACACCTTAGAAAAAGAGTTTAGTTCATGACAGAATTCATAATAACCATAGAAGAATTAAAAAGCATCCAAATTACAGAAAGTAAAAGTAGAAAAGAAGAAAAAATATGATGAGTTCTTTGATTCAACTTGCAATCCTCCACAATGTGCTTATCTCCATCTCCTAGGGTTAATCGTCTCCTTAAAAATTTCATTAAGAAAGCTTTTATAGTCCCTAATTAATTATGTGCGAAAGGAAAAAAAATTCCCTTGAAAAATACCCAAAATTCAGCTTCGGTACGGACTAGCGCCGCGGCTCCATCTGATAGCGTCGCAGCTCTGGCTTGCTTCGCGTTCCAAGTATCCTCTCTAGACTATGTAGCGCCACAACTCTATCTAGTAGAGCCGCAACTCTAATTCCCATTTCAATAGAGCCTCAGCTCTTTCTCCCTGGCGCCTCAACACTAATTCTGGTTGATTCTTTTTTTTTTCTTATCTGTAACTCTTAGGGCTGCGGCTCTACACCATAGATTTGCAGCTCTAATTCCAATTTTTCTCCAAATCACCAATTTGACCCTCAAATTCATCCAGTTTCCATTCCTTAGCCCGTTTAATATCGTTTCTTCAAGAATTAAGCATTTTTCCTCCAATTTCAAGCTATTTCTTTAATAACCACACTTAATCCTAAAACACAATAAACACCTACATAATATCGCACAAAACCAAATAACATACTGAAATTGCATCTTAAAACACGCTAGAAAAACATACCAAAACTAATCCTAACACAAGATAGCTCACTTTTATCAGTGAGGACGAATAATACAGCTGACAATTATGTAAATCTCTGTGTGAGAGAGAGATAGTGCGCCTTCTTGGGACTTTGAGGTCTATCCTAATGGATAGGGACCCTATCTTTACTTCCAAGTTTTGGGGAAGGTTACAGAAGGCGATAAGTATACAACTGGAGTTTAGTACAGCTTATTATCCTCAAAATGATGGTAGGTCATAGAGGATTATCCAGTTATTAGAGGGGCACCTTATGAGATGTTGTATGGTAGGAAGTATAGATCACCCATTCACTTGGATGAGATGGGTGAGAGAAAATATATTTGGGTTCTGAGGTAGTTCAGAGGACCACTAAGGCTATTGAAAAGATTAGAGCTCGGATGCTCGCTTCTCTGAGTAGACAGAAAAGTTATGTTAATCTGAAGCAGAGGAACGTGGAGTTCCTAGTGGGAGACTGTCTTCCTTAGAATATCACCATGGTTAGGGGTGAGAAGATTTGAGGAAAAAGGGGCAAGTTGAGCCCTAGATTTGTAGGACTATTTGAGATCTTGGAGAGGATCGGTCAGGTGGCCATAGAGTGGCACCATCGGCATTCTCGATCGTATACAATGTATTTCATATTTGCATGTTGAGGAAACATGTATTAGATGAAACTTATGTGTTGAGTTATGAGGATCTGGAATTGGAGGCTGAGTTATCAACTAATTCACCATAAAAAGGAGGAAGGTATGAAGTAAAAGATGAATTAGACTTAAGAACATCCTTAGACAAATTAGCTAGAAAAGTAGAAGCTTTAGCCATAAGCCAAACTATAAATTCTCTAATGCAACCCAAAAAATATGTTTGTTCTATATGTTCTAATCCTTGCCATAATGTCCAATTATGTCCTTCCTACCAAGAGGCCTTTTCTGAGGAGGCCAATTGTTATGCCCTACTACCCAAGGATCGTTAGTCTGTGTATTTTAAATAGTGATAAACTCGCTAAATGAGTCATTTGGCCATAATCATGTAACTAAATGTGATTAACGGTTTAGGGTTAAAAAAAATTTATCAAAGCTACAATGTTTCACTAAAACGTTTATTGTATACATTGGGATCCCAAAATACATTTTCAAGGTTAATTACAATAAAATAATTACAACCAATCGACCTAAGCAGAAAATTAGGGTTTAAGCCTAGTTCCTCTTTAAATCCTCGGTCGTGGTGGTCGAGCAGCCGCATATGTACACATCGTCACCTAAGCTCTCCAACTCAAGGATGGTCCAGCTTTCATTTTCCTTTACCTGCACCACATTGCACCTATGAGCCGAAGCTCATCAAGAAAACTCAAACATGATAATAAGCAAACAATAACATGTCACCAAATCATAATAAGCATGCCTGGCAGTAATAACCCTATTCATGCATGCAGGCAAGTACAAATAAATGTTTATGGAGTCCTACGCCCTAAGTAGATGACTAATAAGTCTCTCTGGGGACATGACTAATAAGTCTCTCTGGAAAACTGTGCTTTGAATAGATGACTAATAAGTCTCTCTCTGGGGAACTGCTCCCTGTATAGATGACTAATAAGTCTCTCTGGGGAACTGCACCCTGAATAGATGACTAATAAGTCTCTCTAGGGTCCTGCGCCCTAAGCCATGTAACATGTTAGTCACCTGAGCCTTTTAGCCCTGGCTCTGAGTAACTAGCCTTAGGCTAGCCAAGCGCTTTAGTTTTCTTCAACCAATAGGTCGGTCAAGCATTTAATGCTTGTGTTGATTAGATCTAATCATTTTGGCGTGCGGTCAGAACGCTAATGCCGCTCTTGACTCATAAGTCAATTTCATACGACCTGCGCTCAGTACTATTGCCAATCATGACTGATAAGTCTAAGCTTTCCGACCAGTACTAAACACCTTTGTTGTTTCTCACTAATAATTTAGTGCTTCCTCAATGAGGTAGTGCAAACATATATATATCATATGTCAAATATCCAGATATAAGGCATTCAGCATGCTTAATCAATAATCATAAGCATAATCATAATCATGCACAATTACAGAGACTTAGGCTCTGATCAATTTCATATTCAACATTTATGTCATGTCGTACTCTCATGTATCAAATGCATCACATAATGGGTGCAGTTTTCTTACCTCATGTTTTAGTGTAAAATAAATAAAGAACGACCCTTGAGAATGATATGTCCTTAGGCCCCTTAGCGGTCACCTAATCATAACCAAATAGGAATTCCCATCAATAAAATGAGTAATAAAAGGTTCATGGACTAAAACCCAGCTCCTGTAACCTCGAATCCTACTAAAACGGTTAGTAGATTCGATCCCGAGCCTTGAGATTTGAAAATTCGCGCTCAAAACTACCTAAAACCTAGCCTGGCACAAAAAGGATAGGCGGGTCACGACATGCCCCCCAAGGGTCGCAGCGCGCCCCCAAGACAGAGAGCCCCATGCCTGGGTGTCAGGGGCAGGCCGCGACTTGCCCTTGAGGGTCGCACGCGCTTGCCAGACAAAGCCCAGGGGAGGTTCTGGGGTTCATTCAAGTCATGACTTGCATGAACTCGGTCGCGACTTGACCCCGCAAACCCAGCTCTCATGCATTTTTCTCAATATAAACCTTAATCTAAACTCATCAAACCAATCCCAATATCACAATCAATCATCACCACAACATTATCACTAGTTTAATAGCAAAACCCAAACTCTATAACACATAAACAACCCCAAACATCCAATTACACAATCAAACTCCCAAACCTTCAAACCACATAAAAACATAGCAAAAACCTTGAGATTCAAGCTGAAAACCTTACCTCAGTTACAAATTAAATCCCTTTCAGTTGTTGATCACGATCCTAAACTCTCAAGCCTTAATCCCCAAGCTTCAATTCCCTAGCCTAGCTTAAAAAATCAACTGAGAGAAAGAGAGAGAAGTAATCGAGAGAGAGAAAGAGAAACCTTTGTTTTTGCCCAGCTTATTCCACAGCCTTCCTTGGCTGAGTTTATCTAATGGTCAAAATGACCAAAATGCCCCTAAGGCCAAATTAATCCTTCAAAGCCACCCAAGGGCATAATTTTCATTTCCCACCTATCCCGTTAATCATAATTAACGCCCTCCAATTCCCATTGTTCCCAATATCTTCAAATAATTATTAAATCATATCCCATTACCCGCTCATTCCTAGTAATGTACTAAACGCCAATTTACCCCTAAGCTCACCCCGAGCCCAGAAATTAATCCCGTTATGACCAAACCGCTAACTTGCATCCTAGGATCGCCTCATGCCAAATATCTCAAACATATCCATATAATAATGTGGTCTCACCCATATGTCACATGCATGCACATAAATATACAAATACGCCCTTAACAGCCAAAATTACGAAAAATGCCATTCTTATAAGAAGTGGGCCCACGTGCATGCAAATATCATTATATAATAATATAACTCACATAATCATGCATATAATCACATAATCACATATTAAATTATGGCCTTCCTGGCCCCCTAATGAAGGCCCTAAGCCTTATTAGGAAATTTGGGACGTTACACTAATGCTCCTCATGCTTATGGGAAACCAAATGATAGCCCATTTTCACCCACTTATAATCCAAATTGGAGAAATCATCCAAACTTTTCATGGAGACAAAACCAACCTCCAATGAATCAAGGGCACCAATACAACACGTAAAACCAAACTCGTGCCCCACAAAATCAACCATATCCTTAACAAAGGAAACCTTCCTTAGAAGATACTTTACAACAATTTATGCAATCCACTCAACAAATCCTACAAAACCAGTCTCAATCAATTACCAAACTCGACACACAAGTAGGAAAACTCGCTAATACTTTAGCAGATAGAGAAAAAGGAACATTTCCTAGTCAACCTATCCCAAATCCAAAAGGCCAATATGAGATAGGAAAGTCTAGCCATAATGGAGAAGCCAAATCAATTTCAAATCTTAGCTCTGGAATGAACATTGCCAAACCTGATTACATACCTGAGGTTAAAAAAGAAAAATAAAAGAGTCAACCTTCTAATTCTAATGCCAATGACTCATCAAAAGAGGATACTCCAATCCATCCTTTCATTCCCAAAGCCCCATTCCCACAAATATTACTTCCAATTAAAAAAGGAGGCCAATATAATGACATCTTAGAAGTTTTTAAGCAAGTCAGTATCAATATCCCTTTCTTAGATGCCATTAAACAAATTCCCGCCTACTGTAAACTTTTGAAGGATCTTTGTACTGTAAAAAGAAACACTAATGTTCCTATAAAGGCCTTTTTAACTAAACAAGTTAGTTCCATTATTCAATATAACAGTCTTGTTAAATACAAAGATCCTAGGTGTCACACAATTTCATGCATTATTGGTGATCATTTTATTAACAAGGCTTTACTTGATTTGGGATTGCCTTATTCTATTTATAAGCAACTTTGTCTTGGTGAACTAAAACCTACTTCTATAACTCTTCAATTAGTCGATCGTTCTGTGAAAATTCCTAGAGGCATTATAGAAGATGTTTTGATAAAAGTTGATAAATTTTACTTTCCGGTTGACTTCGTTGTTCTTGATACTCAACCTATGGAAAATGTGCATGCTCAAATTCCTATCATTTTAGGTAGACCATTCTTAGCTACATCTAATGCAATCATTAATTGTCGTAATGGCATTTTAAAATTATCTTTTGGAAATATGACTGTTGAATTGAATGTATTTAATGTTGCTAAATCTATTAAGTGTGAGGAAGTGCATGAAGTCAACATGATTGAGAATACTTTTGAAGATGATGGAAATGACTTGCTTGACTTTTGTGAAAAATATTTTGGTATGAGCTTACATGTTGATGATTCCATGAATGATGTGAATTCTTTGTTAGAGTCTATGCCCTTAAATGATACCATAACTGTAGCGCCCTGGTTACTCCAAGACCGTTACTGTGATATTTGAACTGTGCTTAACTCGCTAATCGAGTTCTTTGGTTATAAACGTGCAGCTAGGTGTCATTAATAGGTTAAGGTGTAAAACCAATCAAAAGGAAATGATATATTTTATTTAAAACATAAAATTGTTCATGGGCCCATAAAAATGTTTTCAAGTTATCTACAATCCAAAATGGTCATTACAGTTTGAAATTTACAACCCGCCGACCTAAGCGGTAAAAATAGGGTAAACCCCCTAGTTCCTCCGAGAACTCCTTGGCCATGGTGGTCAAGCAGCCGCATATGTACACATCGCCACCTAAGCTCTCTACTCAAGGTTGGGTGAGCTTTTCTTTCCATTTACCTGCACCACATAGCACCCATGAGCCAAAGCCCAGCAAGAAAACTCAATACTGCATGTATATAATATCAAACGATGATCATGATAATCATTCAGGACTTATAGTCCTAAACTGATGAGGGACAGATGTATAAGTCACTAACATGGGATTTCGCACCCTTTACAAATAAGTGATCAAGTCACTAGCTTAAACAGGATATGTGACTAATGAGCGAGTCACCAATGTAAACCAAGGAAGTGACCATGGAGTCACTACTATGGGTTCCGTACCCTTAGCCATGTGACGGTAGGGTCACCTGGGCCTTCTGGCCCTAGCTCTAAGTAACTAGGCAAACACTTTTAGTTTTCATCGAACTTGGGGTCGGTCCGACATTAATGCTCATGATGAGTCATTCAATGCAGATGTCGATTAGATATAATCTTTCATCGGCTCTGCATTCATGATGCTTATGCCACTCATGACTCTTAGTTCAGTAACATACGACCAATGCTCAAAACTATTGTCGAACTTGACTAGTAAGTCACAGCTTCATAGCTAATTCAAACACCATTACCGATTCTGACTAGTAAGTCAGTACCATTCACAAGTAAGCAAGATTTCTAAGCATTTAATATGCAATCCAAGTCCACATTTATACACTCAACATGCCTCATGAATAACCATGCATGTCACATATAGGGTGCAGTTTTCTTACCTCTGGTTCGAGCGAGAAATAGTAAAAGAACGACCCTTGAGAATGATTGACCTTTTGATTCCTTAGCGATTACCTAGCCATAACCAATAATAACTTCCATTAATGAAAATCAACAATTATAGGGTCTTGACCTAAACCTCACTCCCGGGACCCTGAATTGTACCCAAACGGTGAGTAGATTCGATCCCGAGCCTTAAGGATTGAAACCCCGAGCCAAAAACCCTTAAAATGCCCAAAACCAAAATTTGAAGAAGGAGGGTAGCACTATAGCACTACCCCAGTAGTGCCCCAGTGCTCAAGTTAGCATGAACCACCCTCATAGTAGTGTTGTAGCGCCCCCTAGTGGGCGCTGTAGCACTACACCTAGACAGAAACACCCTGAAACTTTCCCCCTTCGACTCCACCATTTCCAACCTGAACCAAAAGCCTCCAAACCTCATTTTAAGTCCCAATTGAACCCAAAAACCATCTACACATGTCCTAGGCATTACAACCCAAGTAACCCTAGACAAAAACTCCCATCAATTCCCTTCAACCAATCTAGAAAACCAAACTAAAAACCAAACCAAAAACAGGGCAAAGCTAGAGTTTCAATGGCTAGAAACTTACCTCAAGCTCAGATTAGGAGCCTCTTCAATGGTGTAACACAATCCTAAGCCCTCAAGATCCACTTCCCTAGCTTGAATCCTCAAGAAAAGCTTCAAAAAAATCCAAAAGAAAAAGGGGAAGAAAAGATGTACGGAAGGGATGATTTGGTACTCTGTTTTTGCTAACCTTCCACAGCCTTCAATGGCTTATATAAATCTTAAGGTGAAATGACCTTTTTGCCTCTAGGTCATTTAAAGGTTTCTAAAGACTCCCAAGGTTAAAACCGTCATTTTCCACCTATTTCGTTAATCATAATTAACACCCTCCAATTCCCATTATTCTCGATATTCTCAAATACCAATAATTCATATCATGTTACCCTTTAATTCCTGGCCACACTCTAATCATTAAAATCACCCCAAGACTCACCCCGAGCCCCGAACTTAATCCCATTATGATTAAACCGCTAATTTGCACTCAAAGATCGTCTCATGTCGAATAGCTCGAACAAATCCACATTATAATGTGGCCTCAACAATAGTTCACCAAAATGCATACAAATATACAATTACGCCCTCAACGGGCCAAATTACCAAAATGCCCCTGTGATGAAATGTTGACCCACATGCATGCATTTAACATCATATTATAATATAATTCACATAAACATGCATATAATTGTTTAATGGCATAATAAAACATTTATGGCTCTCCCGGCCTAATAATCCAACCATTAAACCGCATTAGGGATTTTGGGGCATTACAATAATTGAACCTTTTTCACCCCTAGAGCATATTCAATCAATTTCTGAGTCTCCAAAGTTAGACCTAAAACCTTTGCCAGAGAGTTTAAAATATGCTTTTCTAGGAGAGTTTGAAACCTTACCTGTTATCATAGCATCCGCCTTAGTTAAAGCACAAGAAGATAAATTGTTAGATGTCCTTAGAAAACATAAAGAAGCTTTAGATTGGACCATTGGAGACATTAAAGTAATTAGCCCATCCATATGTATGAATAGAATCCATCTAGAAGAGAATTCTAAAACCTCTCAGGCATTTCAAAGAAGGCTAAATCCAAATATGAAAGAAGTAATTAGAGAAGAGGTCATTAAACTATTAAACGTAGGTATCATTTACCCTATTTCTGATAGTCAATGGGTTAGTCTAGTTCAAGTTATGCCTAAGAAGTCTGGGATCACAGTTGTTGAAAACGAAAAAAAAATGAATTAATCCCTACTAAAGTACAAACAGGGTGGAGAGTGTGCATAGACTATAGAAAGCTAAATAATGTTACTAGAAAATACCACTTTCCATTACCCTTTATTGATCAAATACTTGAATGTTTAGCTGGCCATGCATATTATTGCTTTCTTGATGGGTATTCAGGATATAACCAAATCCCCATTGCCCCAGAAGATCAAGAAAAGACTACATTTACATGTCCTTTTGGGATTTTTGTCTATCGTCGATGCCTTTCTGATTGTACAATGCACCTGTGACTTTTCAAAGGTGTATGATTTCAATTTTTTCTAATATGGTTGAAAGATTCCTTAAAGTATTTATGGATGATTTTTCTGTGTTTGGATCCTCCTTTAATGAATGTTTACACAATCTTTCACATGTTTTAATTCATTGCAAAGAGAAAAACCTTGTGCTTAACCGGGAAAAATGTCATTTTATGGTTAAAAAAGGAATTGTTTTAGGTCATGTAATCTCATCTAAGGGAATAGAAGTTGATAAATCAAAATTTGATCTTATTTCAAAACTTCCCCCACCTAAAATTGTAAAAGAAATTCGATCATTCTTAGGCCCTGCCGGTTTTTATAGAAGATTTATAAAAGACTTTAGCAAAATTTCTCGGCCTTTATGTCATTTACTTGGAAAAGAAAATGCTTTTCTCTTTGATAATGATTGCCATGTTGCCTTTGAGAAATTGAAAAAAAAAATTGACTACTGCACCCATTATTCGACCCCCTGATTGGAAAATACCTTTTGAAATAATGTGTGATGCTTCTGATTATGCTATAGGTGCTTGTCTTAGGACAAAGACTTGAAAAAATACCTCATGTAATTTACTATGCTAGCAAAACTTTAAATGATGCTCAATTAAATTATTCCACGACTGATAAAGAATTGCTTGTTGGTATTTTTGCATTGGAGAAATTTAGATCTTACTTGTTAGGGTCTAAAATTATTGTCTATTATGATCATGCTGCATTAAAATATCTCTTGTCGAAAAAAGATGATAAGTCTTGTTTGATCCGTTGGATCCTACTGTTACAAGAATTCGACTTAGAAATACGTGATAAAAAGGGGTCTGAATATGTTGTTGCTGATCATTTATCTAGACTAGTTGTTGAAACTATACATGATTCCACTCATATCACTAAAAAAATTCTAATGAACAATTGATGCATGTCTCTTCTTTGCCTTGGTATGTTGATATTGTGAATTATTTGGTCACGAAGGAAATGCCATCTCATTGGTCTAAGCATGATAAATCCAAATTTTATTCTGAGGTGAAAAATTTTATTTGGGATGATCCTTACTTGTTTAAATACTGCCCTAATCAAATAATTATAAGATGCATTCCAAATTGTGACCAATCTAAAATTATATCTTTTTGTCATGATCATGAATGTGGAGGACATTTTAGTGGTAAGACAACAACTGCTAAAGTTTTACAATGTGGTTTTTATTGGCCTGATATCTTTTGTGATACATATGTGTATTGTAAAGCTTGTGAACATTGCCAAAAGTTAGGAGGTTTAACTAGACGAAACATGATGCCTTTGAATCCTATTCTTATAATTGACATATTTGATGTTTGGGGCATTGATTTTATGGGACCATTTCCTAACTCTTTTGGTAATGTTTATATTCTTGTTGGAGTTGATTGTGTCTAAATGGGTCGAGACTATTGCATGCCACACTAATGACCACAAAGTTGTGCTTCGATTTTTGAAAGAAAATATATTTTCCCGTTTTGGTTCACCACGTGTTATCATTAGTGATAACGGTACACACTTTTGTAATAAGTCATATGAACATTTGATGAAACAATATGGCATTACACATAAAGTCTCAACACCATATCACCCACAAACTAGTGGTAAAGTTGAAGTGTCTAATAGGGAAGTTAAGCACATTTTAGAAAAAAATTGTGAATCCAACTAGGAAAGATTGTTCTTTAAGACTCACTAATGCATTATGGGCATATTGTACCGCGTACAAAACTCCCATTGGCATGTCACCCTACAGAATTGTGTATGGGAAGGCATGCCACTTACCTGTTGAATTAGAACATAGAGCCTATTGGGCAATTAATAAGCAGTTAAATTTTTCTTTAGACAAGGCAGGTGAGAAAAGAAAGTTTCAATTGAATGAGCTAGACGAAATTAGGAATGATACATATGAATATTCAAAAAAGTATAAAGATCACATGAAATTTTACCATGACAAAAACATTTTGAGAAAAGATTTTTCTCCCGATCAAAAAGTCATTCTATACAACTCTCGTTTGCATCTATTCCTAGGAAAATTACGTTCTAAGTGGATCGGCCCTTATATTGTTTGAGTTGTTTTCCCACATGGAGCTATTCAAATTGAAAATCCTAACAATGATGCTATTTTTAAAGTTAATGGAAAAAAATTAAAACCATTTTTAAAATCTGATGAAGTGGATGAGATCCTCCTTGAGGATCCTGTTTACCAAGCTCTTTGATTCTTATTGATCTTGATATCTTGTGTTTTATTTGTTTTGTTTGTTTTATGTGTGATTTAATTTTGTTTGTTGTATCTTTTACTCTCTTGGCGATGCACCGTATCGAGGTATGAACCTTCTAAACTCTAACATCTTTTACTTTTCAAATTATAATTGTGTTTTAACACATTGAGGGCAATATTTAAATTAAGTTTGGGGTATTGAGTTTATATGGTTATTATCATTAGGAGAGTATGCGTTTTATTGTGTTTATGTTTTTGTTGTTTATAATTTGTGATCATTTTTGTTTTATTGTGTTTTGTGTAGTTTGTTTGAAAAAGAAAAATTTTATTATTTTTGTTGTGCGTTGTTTTTTTTTCAGAATAAAAAAACAAAAAAATCTTGTCATGTTAAAATAAAAAAAATAAAAAATTGGTGAAATTTTTCATTTTCAATGATAAAAATCTTGATTGAGTTTGAGTTTAGTTCTCATAAAAATATAAATAATTTTTAAGCTTTGTTTTTAATTATAGGGTCAATTTTGCTTATAACAAAAATTACATTTTTTATAACAATAACATTTTTACTTCCTATAAGTTTAAGTGAAAAATTATTTTTGAAAGCCTAGTTTTTTTAAAGCAAAATTGACAATTTAATTAATTACATAAGCTTAACTTTTATTCATAATAATTTTTTAGATTTATTTTCATTGTGCAATTTTTGAGAAAATCCTTTTTATATCACCAATAAAAAACGGTGTGTTTTAATTTTCTTTTGCTTGAGGACTAGGAAAACATTAAGTTTGGGGGTGTGATAACTCTACAAAATAGAATTATTTTGCAACATTTTGTAAGCCAATTGTTGCTTAGTTCTTGAGTTTTAAATTAATTTATTAAGTTTTTTAAGTAATTTTGAATTTATTAGTATTATCATGATTTTATAAATTTTGTGTATTTTTATAGATATTTATTATAATATGTTGTAGTGTAATTATTTGAAATTAGTATTGTTAGATTAAAAGTTAAAAATGTGATTTTATTGAACTTAATTGTCAGAGTAAATTAAGTTTTAATTAATATTTTCATGGACTTAATATGATTTATTTTATAATTGAAAATATTTTATTATAATTTAATGTTTATTTATTTTGTAGGATGTACTTTGCATTTTTTATTATGATTGAAAATAAAGAAGAGAAGAGAAAAGAAAAGTGATATTTTTGAAAGAGAGGAAAGGGAAAGTCAACCAGGCCCACGCCATATCCAGGCCCAAGCCTCCAGCCAGCCCCATGCGCCTACCCCAGGACCTGCATCCGCCCGGACCTGGACCCGCACCCGCTCAGACCTGGACTCACACCAACCCAGACGCCCCAGCTACCTCCTCAGCCCAGCCCAGCCACCTTCCGCAACCAGCCACCCAGCTGCCTTCTTTGTTGAGCCCATAAATTGTACCTTTGTCCCTTTGTTCAAAAATGTCAACTTTTTACATATTTCACCACAAAATCATCATTACACCCTAGAATTGACATCTACTTGTCATATTATTATTATTCATTTATTTATTTTAATCAATTTAATTAAATTAAACTCATTATTTTAATACTCTCATTTTGGCTATAAATATATAATTTCAAGACCATTTTTTGGGACTTGAATTTTGTGGTTACCATCATCTTTTCTACCATTTTCTCCTCAATTTTAGTGTTTTTTAAGAGCATTTTTCAAGTATGTATCCTCTTTGTTTTGTAATTTCTATTCTAGTTATGAGTTTCTAATCTTTTTAAGATTATTAAGGTGATGATGAAACAATTTGTAACTAGATAGTATTTATTTTATATGTTGATTTCTCATTTGTGCAACAAATTTTTTGGATTTTTCTTCTTCAAATATCTTCTTTCATCTTAAATATCATGTATTTTTTATTGTTAGCATATATTTACACTTTTGCTCTTCATTAGTGCAAAATCATAATATTCTTTGATTAAGGTGTGACATTAAATTGTGCACATCAAATGCTTAGAACAAAAATATTATGTTTTGCCTTATAAATAATATTCATTGATTTATTTGTTGTTTCTTTAGATTGATTCACACTATATACTTTGAAATTATATCTTAAAAAGTGAAGATAAATCCTATATTTCTATAATAACTTGTGCTTAAATAGAATATCTAATTTGAATAAGTGATGGTTTGATTAATTTTTACTATTGATAAAACTTGGGAATCAATGTACTTATAAATATTATTGAACTTATATTTTGTGGATTCTATTATCTTAATAATCTTTCTTCTATCATCTTATTTACAATTATTAATTTAGTTATATATCTTGTCTTTAATTTCTTTATTATTTCCTTTATTTGATTTTCTTGTCACAATATCCCATCATCAATCTTTGGAGCTAGGTTAGAGTTTATTAACGTTGGTTTTGGGTTTGACATCCTTGCTTACATGAACACTATACTATATATACGATTCATGTTCTTGCGATTTACATATTTAAAACGTACCCACTTTTGGGTCCATCAGGGTGCAGTCAGAGAGGGTTTTGGCCCCTGACTTGAGCAGGTCGCGGCTCAAAATGGAAAAAATGGCCAAAATGGGTTTTTAGAGATGGGAACTCAAACCTAAGGACTCGGGATCGATCCTACTACCTAGTTTAGTAGGATTCAATATTCTGGAGGCTAGGACTCAGTCCGGAAGCTAGGACTCAATCCGGAAGCCTGTGTTTACTCGTTATTGACGAGATTCTATATTTTGGTTGTGATTAGTTTATCGCTAGGGGCTCGAAAACAGGATCGTGCTCGAGGGTTGTTCATTGGTAACCTGTACTTGGACCAAAGGTAAGGAAAATGCACCTAGTATGTGATACATGTGATTGTGGCTTGGCTTGAATTGTTGAACAGGAACATGATTAGGGCATGAATGCCTGAGAATGTGCATGATTATGATTATGCATGTGATTATTGATTAAGCATGTTGAATGCTTTGTACTTGGATATTTGATATATGATATATGTTGGTCTGCATTATCTAATTGAGAAAGGCTTGACTTATTAGTCAATGACGACAATAGTGTCGAGCGCTAGTCAAAAAGCATTGACTTATTAGTCAAGGTCGATAATAGCGTTGAGCACTGGTCGTTATGGTTATGCATAACCAGGAGTGCATCATACGCTTGACCAACCTATCGGTCGGGGAAAACTCAGCGCCAAGTACGCTGGGCTAGCTCCAAGGCTGGTTATACAGAGAATAGGGCAATGGGCCCCGGGGTGACTTATTAGTCTCATATCTTAGGGCTGGGCCCCAGCATTGACTTATTAGTCAAGGACGGCCTTAGCACGTTGAGTGCTGGTCGTAAAGCATTGACTTGTTAGTCAAGGACGGCCTTAGCACATTGAGTGATGGTCAAAAAGCATTGACTTATGAGTCAAGGACGGAAATAGTGCACTAAGCGCTGGACGATATGGTTATGTCTAACCAGGAGTGCATCATACGCTTGGCTGACCTATTGGTCGAGGAAAACTCAGCACCAGGTACATTGGGCCAACTCCAAGGCTAGTTATACAGAATACAGGGCAAAGGGCCTCGGGGTGACTCATTAGTCTCATATCCTAGAGCATTGAGCCAATATGATTTATCAATCATGTGTTTGGGTGGTGAGCCCCAGTATGATTCCATAATCATGTATTTTGGGCATTGGACCCCGATATGATTCATTGATGGTTATCTTGGGCTATTGGCCCATATGATGTTGTAGTCATTTATATGAATGGTATGCTTGCATGAGTAGGGTTAAAATTTCTAGGCATGCTTACTATGATTTGGATATATGTTATTAACTGCTTATGAGCATGTTTAAGTTTTCTTGCTGAGCCTTGGCTCGCGAGTGCTATATGCATGTAAAGGGAAAAGATAGTTGGACCATCCTTGAGTTGGAGAGCTTAGGTGACGATGTGCACATATGCGGCTGCTTGACCACTACAGCCGAGGGTTTAATGAGGAACTAGGGTCAAACCCTATTTTTGCGCTTAGGTCAACAAGTTGTAACTTTTTTTTCATTACAGTTAACCTTTTAAATATATTTTGGGATCCCATGTGTGAAGTAAACGTTTTAATGAAACGATGGTATCTTTGACCAAAATTTTTAACCCTAAACCATTAATCACGTTTAGTTACACGGTTATGGCCAAATGACTCGTTTAGCAAGTTTAGCACTATTTAAAATACACAGTGTAACGGTCCTTGAGTAGTAGGGCGTTACATACCCCTTGGCTCACCCCGAGCCAGGTATTAATCCTCATTGTGACTAAACTGCTATCATGCCCAAAATGATCGACTCCTGCTGAATATCTTAGATATATCAACATAATAATGTGGTCTCAATCATATAATCACAAATATACCATCAACGGGTCAAAATTACATATTTAGCCCTTTAAATAAAAGCATACTCTTTTACGCACATTTAATACACTTAAACATGAAATATTAGTTATATAATAATATAACTCATGCAATTCACACAATCACATAATTAATCAATTAAATCATATATAAACACATAATAATCCAATAATGTCCTCTTGGCCCCCTAATCAAGGCACTAAGTCTTATTCGGAATTTTTAGACATTACAATATATATGATTATATTCATATGTATGTGTCTTATGATCTCACATATTTAATATTGATTTCACTATAGTATTTATTTTATAGTTATTTATAATGTTTACAATAGAAATTGTAAAGTCCAATATCTATGACATATTGAGAAGGAAAAAAAATATTTATTATTGATCCTTGATGAGATGTTACATATATCATGAAGATTATGCAAAATAAAAATGATATTATTCATTATAAATTTTTATTAAGATATATATTTGTGTTCTTTGACAATATTGAAAATGAGATATAACTGCTAAAGATTTGTGAATTTTTAGCCAAATTCCCTGAAGTGAATATTTCATATTTGTCAATCATATGAAATTCATGAATGCAATTAAAGAACATTGAAATGTAATAATTATGATTGATGCAACTGGAGACTGATTTTTAATGTCCCAAATTGTTTTTTAGAAAATTTCATCAAAACATTAAAATATGAAATGATGAGAATATAATTGAAGAAAAAGGCAAATTGATTCAGTGAAAATACAATTGATTATTGAATTGAATATATGTTAATTGTACAATAAAGTTAACATGTATTTCAATTTCGCTGTAAATTTAAAATATTTAAATATCATTCCAAGAAGAAAATGATAGAAAATGAACTTTTATTTTAAAGAATATCAATATTTCATATATTAGTCATATATGTAATTTCTTTCCAGAAGCAAGTAATGTCTTTTTAATATTACTCCCTGAATGGTACTTAAATAATTATTGGTGATAAGAAAAATATATAGTCACTACTTAGGTCAATTATTTTTACACATTACCATAAGTGAATGTTTAAATTACTAGTATCATAGTAAACTTTATCATTGGTCAAATATATAATTATATTCCTCAAATTGTTAGAAAAGTTACCAAAATTATTTGAAAGGGTTCTTGATGAAATCTTAGCACAATTGATAGCTAAAGTTAAATATTTTTTTTATGTACAAGTCATATAATTTTTATCTAATTGTGAATGTGGCAAAAAATGACTTATCATATGTATCAGTAGTTATAATATATCAAGTCATAAGAATGAGGAATAATTTATTTCATTAATAAATTTGACCACTTATTGGAAAGAAGTGAGAAAAAAAAATGAGTGACATATTCATATTATGATTATATTTATTTGGCTATAACAAATATGATTATTATCATTGGATATTAACTTGAATGAATGATAAAGTTGTTTATAATTAAAAAAAAAATGTGCTTTTATGCACACCATTGAATAAAGAAAATGGTGAAATGTAATATTGTTAAACATAATATTACAAAAAATGAATAGAGACTCTTGTAGAGTCAATACTGTTATATGTTTTGAAGAATATTAAAATTGTTTCATTTTCTAGTACAAAAAAATGAAACTTATAACGGTTATATATATGCTGAAAATTTTAGTGAAATACAAAGTATAATGAACCTGAAGTTCATTAATTGAATTGTTTTGACATGATCAATCATATGCATTAATTTTCCTAAATTTTAATGAATAACCAAAAGATTTTTTTCATTATTAATTCTTATATGGTGCTGAAAAAAACATGTCTATATATTTTTCACATGGGAAGTGAAAATAAATTTGAATATATTGTAATTTTAATAAGAAAAACATATATATTTCAATTAGTTTCAAATATTTTATTTTCTAAAAATAATTTTCACTTATGAAATTTTATTATTAAATTTATTACTATATATATAATTTATAAAAGTGCAACTCATTAGAATGTTAATGCTCTCAAACTTTTCATAGTTGTTTATAAGTTGAAATTATATTTCTTCCGAAAATTATTTTGCCTGTATAAATTATTTTGTTATATAGTTATTCATCTTGTCCAAGAAGTGTGAGAATTTTTTTTTATATTATTTTGATAACGAGTGTTTAATTATATTCTCTTTGCATTCTTGAATCATTTTTGGATTTTATTGCATAATTTCTTATTGATGTGATAAGGTCGTATGATCATGAACTTGCAAAAATTATAAGCTTGTATATTTTCACTTATACATGTATATGACTCATTCTTGAAAATGAAATAAGTTCATAATTATGATTTAGTGAAACTAAAGTTCAATGAACCAATAATATATATGAGTTTGAGAAAATATTGATTTATTGTGATATATGGAAATCCCTACAGATTATATTAATTTTTAAAAATATTCTTTCGATCAGGAGGAAAGAAATGTAGTTGGATCGATGAATATTTTGAAAAATGATCATTGCACAAAATAAGAACTAGAAGTTTAGAATGATAAAATCATACATATATGTATGTCAACTGCAAATCAATATTATTTAAATTGAGTCAGAATGAGTCTAATAACGCTTGAAGCGTAAGTAAACAAAGTAGATTTTATGAAAATAAATGTTCATTTGGTTCGTTCTGAAGATGTTATAAGCAAGAGGTACTCATGAAGATATCTTAATATTATAAAATATTGATAATTTGAACATTAAATAAAAATGGTACTCCAGTAGAGACTCCCTAAAGAATTTATAGACATAACAAAGGTGATAATAATTGAAGCCCTTGAAGTGGTAATATAGGTATCTATAGATAATATACATGTTTGACAAATATGTTGAAAACAATGAGATCTTTATAAGTTATGTCAATGTGGGAGGAAATTATCATATTATGAATTATTGTCGACAATATTAAATGTTTGCATATGCAATAAACTAATATGAGAAAGCAATGATCAGGATATTAAATTCGTCGAGAGCTATCGACGTATATATAATTTTGGCCAAAATCATATGATGTAACCCAGGCAGTATAAAATTTACTCACATAAAGTGACGTAAAACATATAGTGATACAAATAAATATTTGTACAAGAAAAGGTAATTCTAATGAGAAATTTGCATATTCATACACAAATGAATTATTGTACAAAATTTTCATAGACAAGAGATTGATTAAAATAAAGGCATATACATATTGTTATGAGAAAATATAATCAAGATTTGATTATAGCTTGTAGTATATATGTTTTATGAGAATAGATATGCATCACATAAACGTTGCAATAAAATTATTTATTTGGAGCTCCTAGTAATATGAGAATTTGAAATATGCCTTACCAAAAAAATTCCAGAAGAATTTAGCATGCCTTAAGAGATATAAATTCAAAGTCGCGCGCATTATATAAAAAAGATCTTTGTATGGATTAAAGACATGCAGGTAAATAATTATTTGTAATTACAAGTAAGATTGTCTATGCAATATGAATTTATAATTTATATACGTAAAAGGCTCCTGAAGAGCTTATGATTATATCATAAAATTATTGAAGAACAAACTATTATTTGAGGATTATAAAATATATTGTTTGTTCATAAATTAGATTATGAGTAAGAAATTCTCAAAGTACTTCATATGCATATAGAATGATAGTGTATATGATCACTTGTTGTATAAATAAAAGAACATGTAATGAGAATGCAACAAATATATGGTCCTGAAGTACCATCTTTATTACAGATGGAAATTGATATTATCGAAGATATTCATTCATGTGTTCATGTTTAAATTTCAAATTTTGGGTTGAACATAGTCATATATAATGACTATCCACAAATATGATGCATATTTATAACATTGTGATGTGATAATGAACAATGTTATACATACATGAATGATCTAATATGTTGGATAAATATTCATGTTCCATTCCACACATACTCTAGAAGAGTTATAGTAAATATGTGGTCATAGATACTTTATAGTGATATTTAAAAGTGGTGATTTATAATTACAATAAAAATCATATGAGATATTTGATCACCAAAGTTACTATGGATATTTGCATAAATATGTGTGTGTGTGTGTGTGTGTGTGTGTGTGTGTGTGTGTGTTGCACTCTTTTTCCCTTAGTTTAGGTTTCGTCCCACTGAGTTTTCCTGACAAGATTTTTAACGAGGCAACCTTAAATCATGAGATACTTGCAATTCATGAGGCAAGTGGAGAATGTGTGACTGACATCAACGAAGCAACATATTCAAGGAGCATGTGGTTTATCACCCGATAAAGAAGTACCAACAATTCTATATGAAGATAATGATGCATGCATTACTCAGCTAAAATGATATTGCATTAAAGGAGATATATTTAAATACATTTCACTGAAGTTCTTCTTCACACATGATCTTTAAAAGAGTAGTGATATTGATGTTCATCAAGTTCGATCAAGTGAAAATCTTGCAAACTTATTCATAAAGTCATTATCAACATCAGTATTCTAGAAGATGGTACATAAGATAGGAATGGGTTGATTTAAAGATCTCCAATAATGTCAAAATGAGGGAGAGTAAAAATGCACACTGCACTCTTTTTCTCTTGACCGAGTCTTTATCCTACTTGGTTTTTCTGGCAAGGATTTTAATGAGACAGTATTTATGGACATCCAATGGGGAATGTTATAAATATTATATATTATATGGATGTCCAAAATAATAGATATTTTCCTTAGTCAAATATCATCATTATGGAGAATCACCAAGTTACCCAAAGTTAAATATCAGCATTATTTCTTGATTGTATTTGTGTTACTTACTTGATTTTCCTAGATCATATTTATCTGTATAAATAAGGTTCAATCCTCATTGAGATAAGAATAAATAGGATTTTTGTCTCCTGAACTATTACTACTACCTTATTGTGCCCTCTGAACTTTTCGCGTTGTTTTAAATTCCCTCAAACTAATACTGTTATCTTATTGTGTCTCTTATGTTAGTTTTCATCCTACATGGCTAATAAAGTGATGATTTGACACTTAAGGCAGTGACGTGACATTGACATGTTACATGTGTATAATTAAAATTTTAAAAAATATAAAATATAAAATTATTTCAAAAGATTAAAAAATAACTTAAAAATCATCAAATCTATTTTTTTTTTTTACTTTTTTGTCTTTTTCCATTCTTCTCCTCCATTTAAAAATTATAATTTGTTCTTAATATTTAAAATTAAGTAATTAAAAATAGAAACAAGAAAAGAAAATTGTATATATTTTAATAGGAAGAGATATTTAATAAAAAAAACTATTTTACTATTTTTAATAAAAAAAAAAGTAAAGATATTTAATAAAAAAATCAATTTTTATTATTTTACTAAAAAATTATTAAAGATCTTTTTTTATTAAAATATATATTTTTTTACTTTTTTTCTTTTCTTTTTTCTATTTTTTACTTTTTTTTTCTTTCTTCTCCTCCATTTAAAAATTATAAAATTTTCTTAATATTTAAAACTAAATAAGAAAAAGAAAAAGAAAAGGAAGTAAAAAAATATATATTTTAATAAGAAAATATATTTAATAATATTTTAGAAAATTAGATTTTTTATTCTTAAATTATTAAATATCTTTTCTTATTAAAATATATTTTTTTTACTTCTTTTTCTTTTCTTTTCTATTTTTACTTTTTTTTCTTATTTAATTTTAAATATTAAGAAAAAATTATAATTTTTAAATGGAGGAGAAGAAAGAAAAAAAGACAAAAGAAGTAAAAAAAAAAAAAATTTAATTATTTAAATTTTTTTTTTTAATTATACATGTGGAAGTGACGTGGTATGACGTTGCAATGTCATGTCACTGCCTAAAATGTCATATCAATACTTGGTTAGCCATATAGGATGAAAACTAACAGAAATTGCACAATAAGGTAACAGTAATAGTTTGAGGGGAATTTAAAATCAGAGGGGCACAATAAGTATTGGTAATAGTTCTGGGGCAAAAATCATATTTATTCTTGAAATAACACACAAGAGTTTCACTCTCTCTTTACACCTCTCTCTATTACTTGTCTATTTATTTTCTTTATATTTTATATCTCAGTATTCTTAATAGTTTTATAACATAATGGGAATTTATTCAATATTTCAAACCCTAGAGACTAATCAAGAACCATATTTATTGTATGAATGTAAGTCTTGAAACTTAAATAAACATATTCAAAATGAATGTAAATCTTGAAACTTAAATAAACATATTCAAAATGATTATAAATCTTGGAACTTAAAGAAATATTTTCAAAGTATATATGTTAAGCTTGAAACTTAAAGATTAAATAAATATAACATGAATTTAGAATGAAAAACAACATAAATAAGATCGAGTGATAGAATTGACATTTCTTGAAGAACAACCCTTGGAACATAAATCACAAAGCTATGATTTTATGTGAAACACAAAAGTTGCAAGGCTTGACACAAATATAACTTTGTTGACCAAAAATCTACATTCCTAGCCTTCTCTATGAAAATGCTTGAAGCTACTACAGTGGAATAAGACTGGGATTCACAAGCCTTGGTGTAACGCCTGCATTTATTCATTAAAATCACATAATAAATTCAAGCATTGAAAAATAATATTAAATGTTGCCCTTTTTTTATTATAAACAATGCAATAGGGTACCCAATTAAAAGAAAACATATTTTAGAATGTTTAATGCATAAAATAATGTAAAATAAAGCAACATTATTAATCTCTTATTTAAAACAAATAAAAACTAATAAAAATCGTGTGTTCACTTTGACCACCATTAGCTATATGATCCTCACTGATACACACACTGCTGGTTGGAATCAACTTGCCCTCCTCAGTCTAGTGTTCTACTTGGCTTTATCTGTACATATAAAACATAAGGAGTGAGCTTCTAAACTCAGTAAGAAAATACATACAAACACATGAGCATAACAATTACATAATACCTAGCAAAAAGTTACTTAACAAGTCTTATATCACATACATATACCTATTCAACATAGCCATACAAAATCATACATAAAACTTACTAATATCATATCTTAATCCAAAAGTGAACCTAGGAAAGACCAATGATATCCTAACGAAACAGACAGTTTATGAGGGTAGAGATAACCGTAATAGGCAAACCAGAACCACATTACCTCACGTACAAATCCCTCTTGTCCCTGCAATGTTAGCTATACATATTTCATACACACATATCATACATACATATTTTATCATAAAAATCTACCTAATTTCCTTACATACAAAATAACGAAACAGACAGTTTATGAAGGTAGAGATAACAGTAATAAGCAAACTAAAGCTGCATTACCTCACGTACAAATCCCTCGTGTTTCTGCAAAATTAACCGTACACATCACACATACATATTCTAACATAAATATCTACATAATTTCCTTGCCTTGAAAATGGAGATAAGAAAATGATTGGGCTAATATCCTTAGAACCATACGCCTAAAGTGCCCTTTAAATCATAAAATTTACGTAAACTAGCATTAGAGTCTAAATGGCATATACCTTAATCGAACACTAAACCTTAATAAATCATAGACTATGAATCAATACCATATTCCAGACTATGAATGAACCAAGAACCCTTGAAGAATAAAACTCCCAGAGTCTTAAACACCAACTAAGTTTTGACCAACAATAGACTTAGGGTTTTGGCTTTATGAAACTAAGGTTTCAATGTAGAAATGTGTTTATAAAGGTGTAGTGTTTCGGATTTGAGAGGATAGGATAGTGAGCTAGGGTTTCAAAAATATGATAGGGGCTCGGGGTGTAGTGTATCTCAGCCAAAGAAGAAATGAAGATGAAGAAAGAAGAGAGTGTTTACATGCTTGTTCGAAAATGGTGAGTAAAATGAAAGGCTTAAGGAACTTACTAAACCTTTATTTAAACTTTGAAAACTTCCTCCAAGCCTCTTCTCCTTCTCCTATGCTTCAGCCACCCTATATTTGTGTAACAAATTCCCACTTCTCCTCCTCTAATTTCACATGCCTAAGCTTTGGTGTTCAAAATAAGGTCAAGTCCACTTAGTTTGTTCGTTCCTAGTCTACACGATACCTAGCCTATTCTTCCTCAAATTTAATTGTTTAAATTCTATTCAAGTCTTCCTTCCATAAGCCTACATGCTATAATCACTCAAAATTACATTTCTTAGAAATCTCGTAACTTTAGACCCATCTGCAGTAAAATTAACATTACTGAACCTGTAGTAGTCCAATTAGGACAATCTTGGTACCTTTAGAAATATAATTCAATTATCTACAACTTTTTAGAAATATCATTTTTCTAAAATCGTAACATAACTGGGTCAAAAATGGGTCCCAAGTTACAGCACCCTAGAGTATGAAAATTACATTTAATTATCTAATTCTCCTAACTTCCACAAATATCTTAACCAACAAATTTAAATGCTAAATAATTTCTTCCAATATGTGACATATATACTTATACTTATATTGTCTTAAATAATAGACTCTTATTCTAACTAATAAAGTCCAAACTTATCATGGGCTTAAATTAATACCATAATTTAATCATAACTTAGAAAATTATCATACTCAAGCAATCATCTCATATCCACATTCACAGTAGCGAAAAAAAAAATTCCAGAAATTAGAATAATAACTTGGTTATTACACTTGGATCTTCATACAAGCCAAACTTTTTTGATAAAGATCTTGAAGAAAACTATTAATCTTGAAAGCTAGAGAGATAATTCTTCTTTTAGAGAGAGAGGTGAGTGATCAAATCACCAATTAACTCATATCAATCATTTAAATAGTATAGGATCCTCATTAGACTCAACCAATGAGATTAGAGCATTTAAATTTAAGTTTTGGAGCTAAAACACGTAAGTGTACAGACATGCGTCCGTCTTGAGCCATTTTCAAGACTCAGGCGACACGTCGCCTCCCGGGGGCGACGCATCGCCGATGCCTCTAACTTTGCGCTCCAAAACTTCTCTCAAAACATCCACAAATGCTCACAAACTTCGTGGGTACTCTTATATACTCCAAACAAACATTTTGGACCCAAAAAGATGATTTATAAATGCATATACTGAAAGGCAACTTTCACATGTTGACTTTTGTGAAACTATTATTGTTTTGCACATCTTCGTGCCTAGACAATTTCACCATGTATTTAACCAATCTCAACAGCTTACGCCTTGAGGCTTACATTTCGCCTCACAAAAATAAAACACCCCGAGGCTTAAAAATGAAATATAATAATTTTTTTAGATATTGTGTATATTATATTATATAAATTTATATGCATTAAGTTTAAATTGGTAAAATTGAAAATATATATATGTATATATATAAAAATATATATATATATATCGATGTGGTGTGGTGCGGTGCGGTTTAAACTGCATTTATAAAATTTTAAATCGCAAACCACACCGCAAAGGGTTCCAAACCGCAAATTTTGGTATGGTGTGGGCGGTTTGATGAACACCCTACTATTGAGAACAATTCTTTGAATAATAATACTTTTAATTCTTGTTATGTTGTTAATTCTAATTCTCCTTTATTATTGGATAACATATTTGCTCATATAGGATATAGTTGTAATGCCCTGAAATCCCTAATGCGGTTTAATGGATAAATTAATAGGCCGAGAGGGCTATAATTGCTTTATTATGCCATTAAATGATTATATGCATGTTTATGTGAATTATATTATAATATGATGTTAAATGCATGCATGTAGGTCCACATTTGATTATTAGGGCATTTTGGTAATTTGGCCTGTTGAGGGCATATTTGTATATTTTGGTGCATGTTTGTGATTTGTTTGAGCTATTTGGCATGAGACGATCTTTGAATATAAATTGTCGGTTTGGTCATAACAGGTTTAAGTTCGGGGCTCGGGGTGAGTCTCGGAGTGATTTTAATGATTAGAGCGTTGCCAGGCATTAAAGGGTAACGGGATATGAATTATTGGTGTTTGAGAATATCAAGAATAGAGGGAATTGGAGGGCGTTAATTATGATTAATGAAATAGGTGGAAAAGGTCAATTTTGCCCTTGGGAGTCTTTAGAACCTTTATTTGACCTAGGGGTATTTTAGTCTTTTCACCCCTAGGATTGATTTAAGCCATGAAGGCTGTAGAAGGAAGGGAAAAACATAGCATCTTTTGCACCTTCTCCCGTAACTATTTTATCTCCTTTTCTTCTTGGATTTTTGAGCTTAAGTTGAGGAACCAAGCTTGGGAAATAAGTCTTGAGAGCTTGGGAGTGTGTTCCACCATTGAAGAGCATCATAACCTGAGCTTGAGGTAAGATTCTAGCCATTAAATCTCTGGTTTGCTATGTTTTTGTTATGGAATTCAGTTGAGATTTCTAGGTTGGTTGATTGGTTTTGCTTGGGGTTTTTTGCTAGGGTTCTTGGGGTTGTGATGCCTAGGACATGTGGGGATGGTTTTTGGGTTCATTTGACACTTAATTTGATGTTTGGAAGCATTGGAATCAAGTTGGAAATGGAGGAGTCGAAGGGGAGAAGTTCAGGGGCAAAACTGGATGGGTGTAGTGCTATAGTGCCCACAAGGGAGCGCTACAGCGCTACCCAGGGATTGGTTTTGGGCGTTTTGGTTCTGAGATGAGCGCTGGGGCGCTAGTGAGTAGCACTGGGGCACTACTCTGTTCCTTCATAATCCTATTTTGAGTGTTTTTAATGGTTTTTGGCTCGGGGTTTCAATCCTTAAGGCCCGGGATCGAATCTACTCACCGTGTGGGTACGTTTCGGAGTCCCGAGAGTGGGGTTTAGGTCAAGACCCTTTCATTGTTGATTTTCATTAATGGAGGTTATATTTGGTTATGACTAGGTGACCGCTAAAGGACTTAAAGTCAGATCGTTCTCAAGGGTCGTTCCTTTATTCATTCTCGCTCGAACCAGAGGTAAGAAAACTGCACCCTGTGTATATGACATGCATGATTGTTGTTGAGGCATATTGGTTATTAAATGTGGACATTGACTGCATATTAAATGCTTAGCAAATCTTGCTTATTTGTGTATGGCACTGACTAGTCAAGGTCGGCACTGGTCGCATAATACTGACCTGAGAGTCAGAAACAACATATGTGTCATGAACGTAGAGCCGATAAAAGATTAGATCTAATTGATATCAGCGTTGAATGACTCTATGAGCATTAATGATGGACCGACCCTAAGGTCGATGAAAATTTATAAGCGCTTGACTAGTCTAGGACTAGTTACTCAGACCAAGGCCAAAGGCCTAGGTGACTGCTTGTCACGTGGCTAGGGAGCGAAATCCCATGGTTGTGACTCTATGGTCATGCGGTAGGTTATATTGGTGACTAGTTCATCGAACACCTATCTTGATAAGCTAGTGAAAGGATCACTTATTTGTAAAGCCCAGGTGACCCTATCGTCACATGGCTAATGGGAACGGAACCCAGTTAAGTGACTTTTCCAATTGTCACTCCTCTATTTTGGGCTGAAAGTCCTGAATGATTATTATGATCATTGTTGATATTATACTCATGCAATATTGTGTTTTCTTGCTGGGCTTTGGCTCATGGGTGTTATGTGGTGCAGGTAAAGGAAAAGAAAAGTTCACCCAGCCTTGAGTGGAGAGCTTAGGTGGTGCTGTGTACATATGCGGCCGCTTGACTACCACAACCAAGAAGTTCTCAAGGGAACTAGGGGGTTTACCCTATTTTTACCGCTTAGGTCGGCAGGTTGTAAATTTAAACTGTAATGACCATTTTGAGTTGTAAATAACTTGTAAATGTTTTGATGGGCCCATGAACAGTTTTATGTTTTAAATAAAATATATCCTTCCCTTTTGATTGATTTTCTACATTACCCTATTAATAACACCTAGAAGCACGTTTTTAACCAAAGAACTCGGGTAGTGAGTTAAATTCACGGTTCAACGTTCACCATAACGGTCTTGGGGTAACCAGAGCGTTACAATAATACTATAAAAAGAACTGTTAAATGTGGCATGATAAATTGTGATGTTAGCGATATTTATAAATATGAATTGTACATTAAATCTAAAATAGTTAAGAATTTTTTGTAATATTGTTGGAAGTACAAATTTGTTTGACTTAATTCATAGTAACTTGTGTGAATTGAATGACATGTTAACTAGAGAAGGAAATAAATATTTCTTAATTTTTATAGATGAATACTTTAGGTTCACTTATGTATATTTACTTAGATGAAACGTTTAATGCATTTAAGATATACAAAGCTGAAATAGAAAATCAATTAGATAAGAGTATTAAAGTGCTTAAAAATGATAGGAGCGATAAATACTTTTCTAATAAATTTAATGTATTTTGTGAAGAGTATAGTACTATTCATGAATGTACAACTCTACACACTCCACAAAAAGATATAACAAATACGAACTTTTTTTTATGTTAATTAGGTTTTTTTTTTTTGAAACTTTAATGATAGTTCGAAGAAAAAACTTTTGTTTCAACTTTCAACAACCTTTTCGAGTAACCATTTTAACATTTTTCTTTATCAATCTCTTATGTATCTTTTTATTAGTATAATATACAAATCTAATATCATTAATTTTTTTAATATATATATATATATATAGAATATCTTAAAGCAATTTGTGTTTAAGAATTTAAAATTAATTATTAAAAATATTAAGTTATAAAAATTATTTTTATTTTCTTTTTAACAAGACTATTAAAAAAAATATACATTTCAATTCAATGCGGGACTCCTTATGTTTTTATTTTATTTTTCTACAAATTTTAGTTTATTTTTTTATGGAGTTTAGTTTTGGTATATTTCTTGTGTAATATCTTTCAAACTCACTTAAATTCAGATTTAAAAAATAAAATAATAACAATAATAAAAACACCCCAAATAGGTCCCTCACCAATATTTATAACTTGGACATGCTTGCCCCGCTCATAGGCATCTTGGAAAGACAAAAAAAAAAAAAAAAGATTTACGCCTAGCATGTTATTTGGAGGATTATTTGGAATTAATTTTCGAAGTTTTTTTTGTGCTACTTAATGATTCGAGATGTATTTATCAGTTTGGAAAAGGTAATATATGATTTTTATTGCTGGGAGAAATTACAATTGAATTTTCATTAACAAACACTAGATAACTAACTTGAATCATATCATTTTTCTTACATACTCTCTTAGAAGAGTAAAATCTCTATATTTCCTTGCTTTATTGATCGCCTGAATTTCTGATGCTTTTTTTTCCAAATAACAAACAGATTGAAATGGAGAGCTACTTTTTGAGATCACAGCCAGACCAAGATGCCATCACTAGAAAAACAAACCACATTGCAAATCTTAGAGCAACTTAGCTTTAATTCATTATGACAATTGCAACTATTTGTCCCTAAAGATAAACTATCTAAAACGAAATTAGAAGAAAGTAATAATGTTGAGTACAAACCTACACTCCTTGTAGTGAAGTTTACCACCACATGTGGTCTTTCAACTTTCAAGTTCACCTTCAGACCGGATTGTAAGCCTAAAACGCTCTTTGAAGTAGTCACCACTTTGGATTGGGGGATATCTGCAAGCAATTTCACTAATAAATACTATCTCAAAAGAATCCTTGAGAAAAATATTGACTAAAAAACTTGAAAATATAGGAAGAAGGAAGGATTTAAGATTCTCTATAAGAAGACATGTACACCAACTTTATTTGGAACTGAATATATTTATATTTCCTTCCCAGGTTCCCAATCAATTGTTGCTAGAAGAATGGCATGGCCCACTTTCTATACATTTTACGAGCAGATTGGTAAGTGAAAGAAAAAATCGGCATTATCACTTCAAATTTTCGAGTCATTGCTTTTGGGCAAATTGGACGACAACTTTATCTCTTTGTTTGAAAAATGAGAAAGGAAACTACAAAAGCTAGGCAACCAATTCACTACACCATTTTGGCACGGTAAAAGTCCTTTCAGGAGAAAAGAGCAAAGAAAATTAAATAAATTGGTAAATGTTGATTCTATACCTTGGAGGACAGGACTCACTACAGCAACTTTGGATGCATTCTACTAGACAATCTTCTTTGGGGTCTAAGAACAACGCAGCCTGCAATATTAAGATAGTTTTACCCTCAATTATAATTATAGAACAGAAAACTCATCCTAGCTATACAATCAGACAATGGAGATCATAATGGCACTTGATGATTACAGAGTAACGTTCTTGTCCAACTGGCATCACTCTATGCAGTGTTGACCTGTAAGTATGTAACGATAGCCAATAAAAACAGGTTGAATATAGTGTGAAAGTATATAGTATTTAATATCACTGTTGACGTATGAAAAGATAAAAGATTGCTTCAGAAAAAGAGAAACAAATATAGTCCTTCACAAAGTTCAATTAGATGAAAATTTACCGGAATAAACAGTTAGTCCACCTCTCCATAAGGTCCCCAATGTTAACAATGAATGCCCTGCAGTTTTGAAGTAACATTAAGCTCTTTAAAATTTAAACCCTTCAGAGTTTTTCTTAATTCATGGATGAGCTCAGAAAATCAGAATGTGTCAAACTTCAAAACCAAAAATACACACATTTCCACAAAAATGGTCCACAAATAATAAGCCAGAAGTATGCTTTTTATTTCAAAAGGCATGATGACTGTAAATCAGATGGAAAATCTGTAAAAAGTTCATCAAATTAATTTATTTTCTAGACTAGAATGTTGCAAAATGTAGACTACTAAATTTATAGTCTTACTGTCATTTATATGAAGATTTACAATCATGGGCTCACCCCTTTAGATGAAGAACATCTTCCCACACCCAAGGTTTCTTAAATTTTTCCCTGCAGATCTGTCAACAATTCCTAGCAAATACTATCACAATCATGAGATTGAAAAGAATGAAAGAGAGAGACTGCAGAATGCTACAGCTGATAAAAAAGAACCATGCCTGAAGTCCTGGAACACCATCAGATGCAAGGAGAGTGATTGTTCCATAATCTGAATGAGCTGAAGCCCCACATAATTCTTCATCAGAGGATCCTAGTTCACCTGAAATTCAAATAATTTTACAACAACACACAACGCTATCTTTATATCACCAGTTCAAAAGCCTTTCCACGAGGTGCATTCCAGGTATAATTAGACATATACTCTAATAAAACTTTTAGTGCAGGTAACAAACAACAGGAACCAGTTCAAACTAGCAGTTCATTTTTCCTATGAATTTAGGGACAAGGTTGGAGAAGCTTCTGAAAGTACAAAATCCTAATCTTTCTGATACAATTGATGATCATTCCAATAATTCCAGATTGGAGTAGGAAACGATACAATTTTACAGTTATATAAACTCAAAAATGACAGGGAAACTCTACATTCAAAAACTTCATTAAAATACAAGTATATAATTACATTTCCAAAGTTAATATTTATAGGAATGTAACTTCAATCAGTTTACAGATAGCTATGCTGCAATAAAGAAGAGAAATGCACATTATATCTGGATAGTGAGACAGTGATACTAAACCTGGATAGTGCAAAAGGCGAAGGTATGCTGTTGCTTTATCCAAGCCACCAATTTTCTCAAAAAAGTTCTCATCCAAGTTCAATGACAAGGCAATCAAACCAAGCAACCTTTTACCAGCACATCTGTGACAGCCAAGCCAGTATTCCCTCTCATTACATAACACAAACATAATGCACACACAATAAAAAGTTAAAAGCTGGCAGTGGCACCATGATATAAAACCAGGTACGTGCTTAAACATGGGGAGTTGCAAAAGTGTCAACTTTAGAATGCAAAATTAGACAAATGACTTTCCTATTTTCGTCTAAAAGTTGGTCGTTTGAGCAATCAAGAAAATCATACTACAAATAAATTTATGTTTTGAAGTCACTATGCAAGAGTCCTAAGTAAATACACAAATTACCCGATCGTTAATCAACAATCATGGAATACTACTTACGAGACTTTTCTGTAGTAGGTCTCCATTGTGGGCCTCCATGAAGGTAGAATCTCTGCATTTCATCAAAACATTATCTGACTAAGATTTCTCCAACAAATACAAAAACTCAAAAATGCTATTCACAAGCCGTACAAACATCTATATATATATATACATACCTTGAGAAGGCCACTGATTCAACTTAGCTGGGCTGGAATCGTCTTCAAGAGGACCAATGTAATAATATTCTTTAGGGTCACCTGATTTGAAGAACCATTCATTATCAAAGTAAAATAGACCTAAAAAGAAGACAAAAAGGGATCAAACTCGAGCAGAGGGGGGCTGAATTAAACCTTTGGCGTCAGAATCTGTATCGAGAAGCTCGCCATAAAGAGGCGTATACCCACGATTCTCCTTTTGAGCCAATTTCATCTTCTCCTCCAATGGGAGTGAGAAAAACTTCTTGCTCTCCTCTAAATGTTTATCCAACAGCTCCTCCTCCACCCCATGATTCACAAGGTAGAAGAAGCCATGTTCCGTACATGCCTACCGTACATATAAGTCCAGTCAGTCAGTCAGTCAGTCAGTCAGTCATTATTTTTCAGGTATTAAAATAATTATGAGTAAAGTCAAACAAAAAAAGGAAGGGACCTGGCGGATGGAAGCAGCGGTGGATGACCGGTCCGGCGAAGATAAATCAACGATTGGCAGTTTGAGGAGCTCCGTCATCAGTTACTTGATCGGATCAGACCGTACAATTTACTCTGGTCATAGAGAGAGAAATTTGAAATGAAAACTTGGATGGATGCGATGTAATTTGGATAGATATAAGAAATGTCTTTTTAGTAAATATTTTTTTGGCTTTATTAAATATGTCAAAAAAACAAAATCAATTTTACCATGTGGTTTGGGACAAATTTGCCGCAAAAACAAAATAAATTAACAGTATATTTACTTCAAGTAAGTGTGCTCCAATATACAAAATACAAATTGATACAAAAAAAAAAATAATTCATTTAATATTTATTGAGAACTCTAGTTAGAAGCAACCGGTTCGATGGCTCTATACGAATTAGCAGTTTTTGATCCCTCTGACCCTGTTCTTGATCCAATGTGGAGACAAGGTATGTTCGTTATACCTTTCATGACTCGTTTAGGAATAACCAATTCGTGGGGTGGTTGGAGTATCACAGGGGAAACTATAACGAACCCGGGTATTTGGAGTTACGAAGGTGTGGCTGGTGCACATATTGTGTTTTCTGGCTTGTGCTTTTTAGCAGCTATCTGGCATTGGATGTATTGGGATCTAGAAATATTTTCTGATGAACGTACAGGAAAACCCTCTTTGGATTTGCCCAAGATCTTTGGAATTCATTTATTTCTCTCACGTGTAATACATGTTTGTTTAATTTTAAAGTTGTAAACATTATCTATAATTTTAATTAAAATTGGTTTACTAGTTTGAAAATTAATAAAAATTGTTTAGTTTTAATAAATATTATCATATCATCATAATTATTAGTACTCGTCTATGGGTAGTAATTATTGAGAAGTCTTCCATATATATACATATATATATATAATAAAATGAATTATAGTTCTATAGTATATATCAATAATCTCTATATATATATGACATATAAATACAACGTTGACATAGATATATATTTACATAGCTACATGACATATATATAAAATACAATAATATTTAAAAAGAAATTAATAATAGAAATAAAATAAGAATAGAAAAAGTCATAATGTAGACAGTAATATATATGCATCAGCTATTTTTAGTTTCTAATATATCTAGCAGTGTCCTTTGATGAATTTTACGAAGAAAAAGAATTTCAATCACTTAATAAAAAAATAAACTATCACACAAATTTATAAGATAAAAAAATAATATGTATGCCGTTATTATTTTTAAATAAATATAATTTAATTATTTAAATTATTATAAAATATCTTAAAAATATCATATTTTAATTAATTTATTTATTTATTTTTGGTTAAGTTTATGTTTGTTTTAGTTTTTGAATTTGATAATGAAATAAATATTATATGTTTAATATGATATTAAGTTTAATTAAATTTTATTTAAGTTATAAAATATTTGGTTTTATTATTTTTAAATAATTATCATGGTAAAATATCTCAAAAATATCATATTTTAATTTATTTAATTATTTATTTATTTAAGTTTAAGTTATCTTTACAATCTACTATTAAATATAAAAATATTATGTTAAATATAAAAATATTCCGTTAAAGTTAACGAAAAAAATAAAAAACTGTTAAAATTAAGAAATTTCGTTATCTACACACTTATTATATAAAAGAGATATAAAAATTATTTTTTTATTATCCAAATTTTTCATTAAAATAATATATAGTTGGTCATTAATTGTCAACTACTCAATTATAATAATTAGTGGCAATATGGTAAATAAAAAAATAGCATTTATTGATGTGTCAAATTTAGCTCGTGCTATATTTTATGCCAAATTTAGCACAAATTTAGCACACTTTTTAAAATATCATTGAAGTTATACTTTTTATAAAAGCACCAATGTTTTGGCACTTCATTGAAGATGTTCTTAGCTAAGTTATGCTGTGCTATTCAATTAAAAGCAGTTATTAGAGTTCTTTTAGCCTGCAAAACTATTTATTTTGCACTCATCAATTCAAAGCATTAAGCTCAAGTCATCCACAGATAAATTTACAAAAATAAACAGATTAAAATTCCTCACGTTGGAATCCCAACACCAAAATAATATTATTTTTAAATGAAAATTGTTTTATTTAATCATGCAAAATAACCCTGCTTCTTACAACTACAAGGAGCTAATTATCTAATTAATATGAAATATGTTTGGGAGGACCCTTGTTATATGGCGATACCCAAACTTTATCGAGTATCTTGCAGTCAACTTCACAGTAATCAGCTAAAATGATGAAGCCAATTACAAACGTCAACACTCTGAGAGATTCTTATTTAGAATCTTTAATGACGCCTCATTGAAAGGCACAATAGATTTTCATAATTTTGAAACATTTTGAAATTTTAAAATTGTGATAATTTGTGTCTAACTCCTTAATTTTGTACCCATTTCCATTTGTGTCCTACCACCACTCAAATGTTTGACATATCATAAAAATCTCCAAATGATAAAGAAGTAAATCGACCCTTTTCAAGAGTTTATTCTAGTTTTCAAATTGTAAGCTACACGGTGCAATTCGAGGCTATTTTAATAAATTGCACCCCGTATTACAATGCAATTTATGCAAATAACAATAAAACATTAAAAAAGTTTAGCAATATTTTACATTTATGATAATTAAACATGAGTAGCTCAACACTAAATATGAATAATGCAACTAATTTCAAAGTTTAACAATCCAATCAAATTTTGGAATAATAAAATTAAAATATATAAATAAAAATGATAGATATCTGAAATTATTGGGTTTTACTTTTTGTTTGATTAACTTTAATGGACTATATCTTTTAAAACTAACTTAAAAATTCATATTTATCAATTATATTAATATAAATTCAAATATTATAACAATATTTAATATAAGATTACATATATAATAATTGTATTAATATAAATTCAAATATTATAAAATATCATTATTATAATAATACTTAAATAAGATTAAGTATATAATAATTATATTAATATAAATTCAAATTCAAATTCAAATGTTATAAAATATCTTTATAACAATAATATATAATCTTATTTTTTTATTAATTATATTAATATGAATTTAAATTTTATAAAATATTATAATAATATTTAATACAAGATTATATTTCATACTTATATCAATATAAATTTCAATATTATAAAACATCACTATAATAATAATATATAATACATATCTTAATTTTTATTAAAAAAATTATTTACTTTGGTTTAATTTTTTCATTTAATATGTTTATGTCTGTTATACCCAAAAATTGGAGAATGCATCCTAGGAGGCTAAGGAGAATGCATCTAGGAGAGTGCCTCCTAGGAGAGCTAAGGGGAGTGGTCCTAGGAGACTCCAAGGAGGATGTGGTCCTAGGAGACCCCAAGGAGGGTGTGGTCCTAGGAGACCCCAAGGGTGTGTAGGAGGCAAGCCTCCCAAGGTTTTCTAAGTGTTGGCTCGAACGTGTCCAAGGTAAATAGCTAAGGAGGAGGAGTCTCATGCGAGAGAATGGAGACTTAGACTTTCATAAGGAAAGTCTATACAATGTTCGATCGGACATGTTTGGGAGATGCTAAAGAAGGTTGCCTCAATGTTGTCCAAGGTGAGGTTCCCTCAATATTGTCCAAGGTGAGGTTCCCTCAATATTGTCCAAGGTGAGGTTCCCTCAATGTTGTTCAAGGTGAGGTGCCAAGGAAGTTGCCTCGGACCACCTTGGTCCGAGGAGAAGCTAAGGAGATTGGTTCAAGGAGGGACATGGCATGCTGGAGGAGAGTACATGTTCGAGGAGAACCATGCACGTTCAGCCCACCCAAAGCATGTCCTACCACCATGCATATCCTACCACCATGCATGTTTAACCAGCACTTGCATGGGTAGTGAGTAGGAGGTGGACCAACTAGCTAGAGGAGACTAAGTCAGATACAACTTCAACAACATGCGCGGGAATCTCTCATTCTTCCCACAAATAGGGAGTTTGTTACATTTTGAATGTTGAATGTTTATTTGTAGTATAAATATAATAAATATAGTAAAATATCCCTATTATAAGGGGATATCAGTTGAGGATCCCATCTCTATAAATAGAGAGCTGATGGGATGAGAAGGGGGTCCCTTCTGCTTATTCTTTCTAGAGAGATAAAATTGGGTCTGTCTATTCTAGAGAGAGAAAGTGCTGAAATTAGAGAGAATTCTTGTATTTTCACAATTTATACTGAAGAAACTCAGTTGGCATAGTCCATCTGATCTTGAGTATAGATTTATAAATCACAACTCTAAGTGGATTAGGCTATTACCGACAATCGGGGCTGAACCACTATAAAAATTCTGTGTTATTTACTTTTCTTGTTTATACCGTCTGTTGTCGTTTACATTCTCTTGAAGGTTCGTCATATTTGACGTTCTCACGTCGTTGGCTAAAAACGCAGTCAACAATGTCATTTTTTTATATATAATATTATTTATTTATTTAAAATAAAACTAAGCAAGCGTGTTGTACGTTGCTTGCGGTATAGTACAATTTGAACAATAATTACAAAATCTCAAATTGCAAATCACATTGCGAAATTTGGTGCAGTTTGAATCACAAACCAAATACAATCTTCCTGGTACGAATTAGTTTTGACAAGGAGCATTATCTAATTGACATTTCTAAATTAAGAAAGGAAGAAAGTCGAGCTAAGAAAAATTATAAATCACAAACCAAATACAATCTTCCTGGTACAAATTACCATGATAAGCATACTTAGATCGTTTAGCTTATGCTTTCAAAACTCGACCTATATGTGAGCCTCAACCGCTCTTTGAGGTAGTCACCACTTAGGATTGGGGAAAATCTGTAAGCAAAATCACAAGCAAATGCATTCTCAAATAAATCTTCAATGAGAATACTTCTTGAGAATGGTCAAATTGTGCTTCCATGAGTTAAGCAAGCATTAGAAGTTATGGAGAAACATTTAGCAAATCAAGCTCGATAACGCCACTTGTTTTTCAGTATGAACTGAAAATGTATTTTCATATTTTCTTTATTTCTAAACTTTTGTTTTTAACAAACAATAGTAACACTAGGACTAGCAAGTTACCAACCAAACATATTTCAGAAATTATGCATTGTAAGGAACTATCCATAAAACTAGAGCAAAGATGTTTTTATGTTAAATTGAGATGAGAACATTACTTACGTTGATAATAAAACTACAAAAACCAAGGACAACTTCAATAAGCAAGAGTATAAGAAAGTTGTCTATACCTTGCAGGAGAGTACTCGCTACAACAACTTTCTAGACATTCCACCAGACAATCCTGTTTAGGGTCTAAGAAGAAAGCTGCCTGCAAGTTTCAGTTTAGATAACTAAAATTATCAAAGAGAAACTCCCTAGCTATACTTTTAGACACATCATAATGTCATTTAATCAAAGAAAGCTAAGTGCTTACAGAATAACGCTCTTGCCCTACTGGTATCACTCGGTGCAGTGTCGACCTATAGAAATGTGATAGGTATTGGTGGAAAAACAATTAAAAATAGTTTATAGTAAAATATTTTAGTTTCAACTGTACAAAAAAAAATTACCTGAACAAACAATTAGTCCACCTCTCCATCATGTCCCCAATATTAATGACCAATGCCCTGCATTATAAAGTTGGAATATTTAAGGATATAGTAACAGTTTTATTATTCAAGGAAAACTAGAAATTGTAAATCTTAACAGAAAAAGACAAAAAAAAAAGATTGGTTTGAATATGAACAATATTTGAATAAGAAGCACAAAATGTTTCAAAAGACATGAACACATAATCTACATTAGTTCTACAAATTACACGGAAATTCATATCCAACTCATCAGACTACCATATTTGTGCATGTGAAAAAATTTATTGGCATATTTGACAATATTGACAAAATTAATTAAATGAGTATTTTCGAAAAATGGGTAGTTTCCTGTTTTGTTGAAATGTGTATTTTTATAATCAGATTATTATATATATGTTAATAAATAAATATATAATTTCCTATAAAAGAATATATTTTCTTGAAATGGAAATTATTGGTATTTATTTTTAAGTTTTGATCTGATTTATTTGTCGAGAAATCGTGTACAGCTTGCAGTGATAATGTAGATATTGTTTCCTTATTTATTTAAGGAAACTGGGTTGAAAAACTGTCTAGGTTCAATGAATCTGTTTGAACTGATTGCCAGTCTATTTGAACAGATTCTGACTTTCCTGTTTTGGACGATTTTTCCATTTATTGGCTGATTGGTTTCTGATTTGTTTTCCACGACCTAAAGGGATTCTAAAATGTATATAATCATCCTTAAGTCGCTGGTTTTTTATCATCTCTCTTGGTGTATTATTTTCCAAATATTTTTTCAAGTTTTAGAGAGACTTTTTATTATGTGAAGAACTTGAGTCCAGCAAGTTCTTAGTGGTTTATTACAGCGTACTTCTGTATTGTTTTCTTTGTGTTAATTGTGCAGGTTGAACACACTTGGACATTGGTCATCAAGCTTCGGGAGAAGTCTTGTTCGTGAGTCACTTTTCGGGAGGAAAAATGCAAGTGTTATGATTTGAAGGGAGTTCAAGATCTTAGCACTTCAAAAATTTAATTAGGTGTTTAGATTACAACAGTTGCGACAAATTCAAGAGGGAGTCTTTATTTGTATAAGTCAATTTGGTTTTGTAATCATTTAGATATTCTTCTAATAAATTTCATTCTCTGGGCGTGGCCTCGTGGACTAGTAGCAATCTGCAAAGATTGCTGATACCACGTAAAAATTCGTGTGTTCTTTACTTTAAGTTCGTTTTTATCTTCTGGTCACAAACTGTTTAAACATATATGGTTTCTGTTCAAACAGTGTTTGTGTCTGTTTAAACATTTTTGTAACAGTTCAACAATTAATTATTTTATTTGAATAATTAAGTTGGTAATCTTATAAAAACGGAATTTCAATTGGTATTAGAGCGGTTCACTAAACTCTTAGTGAGATCTTGTGGTTATTTTCCGTTTGATTTGTTTTGTGTGAAATGTCTTTCTTTGCAGAAGGTAGCTCGGTGTCTCGACCTCCATTGCTAAATGACTCAAACTATCCATATTGGAAAGTTAGGATGAGAGCTTTCATAAAAGCTCAAGATGAGAAAGAATGGAGAGCAATTTTGTCTGGATGGTCACCTCCTACTGAAAAAGGTAAAGATGGAAGCACAATTGTAAAATCTGAACTTATTTGGGATACAGAAGAAGAAAAATTATCCAGCTATAATAATAAAGTTCTTCACGCCATATTTAATGGTGTTGGAGAAAATTTTATAAAACTTGTTTCCACATGTGTCTCGGCTAAAGATGCTTGGACAATTCTTCAAACTCAGTTTGAAGGAACTGTAGATGTTAAAAGGTCTAGATTTATTATGTTACAAACTAGGTTTGATGACCTTAGAATCTCTGATTCTGAAACACTATCTGAATTTTATGAGAGATATCTGATATTTCTAATGAGTATTTTGCACTTGGTGAGAAACTTGATGATTATGTTCTTGTTAGAAAAATCGTTCGAGTTCTTCCTGACAGGTTCAATGTTAAGCTTACCGCTATGGAAGAGGCAAAAAACTTCAGTACTATGAAGGTAGAAGAATTGATGGGGTCACTTCGTACCTTTGAGTTAAATCAAAAGATTCGTCAAAAAGACAAGCCAAGTACTTCCAAAGAAAAGGAGAAAACCATAGCTTTCAAGAGCACTGAAAAGGAAGTCTCAGATGATGAAGATGGTGATAATGAAATGGCAATGCTTGCAAAGAATTTTTGAAAATATATGAATAAGATAGGAAACAATAAATTCAATGGCAAGATGTCAAAAGGTAATCCTTCTTCTCTTAAACCTTTTCAAACTAATAAAAAGGGTATTCAGTGCAGGGAATGTGAGGGATTTGGTCACATCCAGTCTGAGTGTGCAAACACTTTGAAAAAGAACAAAAAATGTATGATTGCTACTTGGAGTGATAATGACTCTGAAAGTAGTGAAGATGAGGAAGGTAATGTCGCTCTCACTTCTATTTTACCTGTTTCTAAATCTGAAAATGAAAAAATTGTTTGCTTGAATAATGTTTCAAAAGATGAAGAAAATTCTGATAGTGATGAATCTGAATTGAATGATGAGTCCTTGAGTGAATCTTACAAAAAAATGTATGGTTCATGGGTGAAAGTGTAATCTGAAAATCGGTCATTGGTAAGCAAAAATAAAGATTTATCCTTTGAAATTAAACAACTTACTGATTTAAATGAAAATTTTGAAAAAGAAATAATTTCAAAAAATGTTGAAATTAATAAGTTGTCTAAAGATTTGGATACTCTTGAGAAAAATGTTAGAATGCTTAACCCCGGTTCAACTGTTTTTGAGAATATACAGAATTCAGGTCAAAGAAGTCATGTGGGACTGGGTGCTTCAAGTTCTCAAAAATCAAAGAAAATTGTCTTTATCTCGGCTGGGATGCTATCGTCTGATGTTCCTGTGTCATCCTCACTGAAATCTGTTGTATCCGGTACTTGGATTGTTCCAACAGAAAGGACACGGTCAGCAGGTAAATCCAATGGTAAGTTCGAAAAATTCATTTCAATCTGTCATTTTTGTGGTAGGAAGGGTCATATTCGTCCTAAGTGTTTTACTCTTATGAATTTTGCCAAAAATGAATATTTTGAAAATTTCAATTATTTTGATAATTTCAAAAGAGTAAAAAAGGAAAATGTTCAATCAAAGAAAATATGGATCAAAAAGAATAATTGTTTTGCTGGTTTTACTAGTGAATATGATAGATCTGCTTCTTCATATTTTTTGTATTTTGACAGTGGTTGTTCAAGACATATGGCAGGTGACAAGTCTATTCTTACAGACATAAAACCTATGCATTGTGGGTCTGTTACTTTTGGCAATGGAATTGAAGGTAATGTTCTTGGTATGGGTACTCTTAACTTTGAAGGGTTGCCTAGAATCAAAAGAGTGTTACTTGTGGAAGGTCTTAAAGCTAATCTTCTAAGCATGAGTCAAATTTGTGATCAAGTTTATACTGTTAACTTTGATAAAGAGAATTGTTTTGTTTTAAACAAGAATGGTGAGAATGCTCTTGAAGGTTATAGATCTAATGACAATTGCTACACTCTTCTACCATCTATTATGTGTCAATCTGTTGTGAGTAATAACACTGATATGTGGCATGCTAAACTTGGTCACATAAATTTCAAAACCTTGAAAAAATTGTCACATGCAGAGAGTGTTCGTGATTTACCTAAGCTAGGTAAAGAATCTGATGGTAAGTGCAAGAGTTGTCAACTTGGTAAGCAATTAAAAATTACACATAAAAGTGTTTCTGACATAAACACTTCGAAAGTTTTAGAATTGCTTCACATGGATCTTATGGGTCCAATTCAAATTGAGAGTTTAAATGGGAAAAGGTATATTTTTGTTTGTGTGGATGATTTTTCTAGATATACTTGGGTGAATTTCTTGAAAGAAAAATCTGACACTTTTGATGTCTTTAAAACTCTTTGCTTGAAATTAAAAGTTGAAAAAGATTGCAACATTGGAAAAATTGTTCGTATAAGAAGTGATCATGGTAAAGAATTTGAGAATTCTGTCTATGATGATTTTTGTAAGTCTGCAGGTATCTCTCATGAGTTTTCAGCTCCCAAAACTCCTCAACAGAATGGAGTTGTAGAAAGGAAAAACCGCACTCTTCAAGAAATGGCTAGAGTGATGCTAAACAACAAAAAATTGACCAAACGGTTATGGACAGAAGCAATTAACACTGCTTGCTATATCATAAATCGTGTTTTTCTTCGTCCAGGTACATCTAAAACATCTTATGAAATTTGGAAAGGTAAGAAACCAAGTGTGGCTTACTTTCATGTTTTTGGATGTGTTTGTTACATTTTGAGAGATAGAGAAAATCTTGGTAAATTTGATGCTAAGAGTGATGAAGGTGTTTTTATTGGATACTCCACTAACAGTAGGGCTTATCGTGTGTATAACATGAGAACCCAAACTGAAATGGAGTCGGCTAACGTTGTTATTGATGATTCCAGGGGTTTTTCTGAGTTTTCTACTGAGGAAGAAATTGAAAGGTTTATTGATGAACCTACTGAAAAACACGAAGAAGCTTGTGTCAGTGATACTACTGTTGCAACGTCTGATCCATCTGTTCCAACAGATCACGAATCCGATGAAACAGATTCTGGACAGACAGAAAAGAAATTTCCAGATATTATTTGGATGAAGTCCAAAAGGAGCCATCAACCAGAGTTAAGTTAAATCATCCAGCAGATTTAATACTTGGAAATCCAAAAGACAGTATGGTAACACGAAGAAGGTTTAGTAATGTTGTTCAATTTGTTTGTTTATTATCTCTAATTGAGCCTAAAAATGTGAAAGAAGCTTTAACTGATGAAAATTGGATTAAAACTATACAGGAGGAATTGGAACAATTTTTTAGAAACAAAGTGTGGATCCTTGTGCCAAGACCGTTGCATACCAATATTATTGGCACAAAATGGATTTTCAAGAATAAATCTGATGAATTTGGTACAATTGTGCGAAATAAAGCAAGATTAGTGGCACAAGGGTACACACAAGTGGAAGGAATAGACTTTGATGAAACATTTGCACCTGTTGCAAGACTTGAATCAATTAGATTATTATTGTCTATTGCTTGTTTGATTGGTTTCAGGTTGTTCCAAATGGATGTCAAATCCGCATTTCTCAATGGGATCTTGAATGAAGAGGTATATGTTGAACAACCTAAAGGATTTGAAGATCCCCATGCACCTGATCATGTGTACAAGTTGGAGAAAGCTCTTTACGGTTTGAAACAAGCCCCTCGGGCTTGGTATGAGAGACTCACTCAATTTCTTGTTTCTCATGGATACAAAAGGGGTGGAGTAGATAAAACTTTGTTTATCAAAAATATTAAATCTAACATAATCATTGCTCAGATTTATGTTGATGATATTGTGTTTGGATCTACTTCTAAAAATGAGGTGCAGGTATTTGTGAAACAAATGAAAGAGGAATTTGAAATGAGCATGGTGGGAGAATTGACTTATTTCTTAGGTTTGCTAGTCAAGCAGCTAGATGAAGGCACATTTGTCTCTCAAAGCAAATATGCTAAGAACCTGGTCAAAAAGTTTGGACTTGAAAGTTCAAAAATTGCCAAAACACCAATGGGAACGACTGTGAAGCTATCCAAAGATGAAAATGGTGTCAAAGTTTATCCTACACTGTATAGGAGCATCATTAGTAATCTTCTTTATCTCACTGCTAGTTGACCTGATTTAAGTTATAGTGTTGGTGTGTGTGCAAGGTACCAAGGAAATTCCATGGAGTCTCATGTTACAGCTGTCAAAAGAATCATTCGATATGTTCATGGGACTGCTGATTATGGTATTTGGTATTCAAAAGAAACTAACCCTCATCTAGTGTGCTTTAGTGATACTGATTGGGCAGGTAACACTGATGACAGAAAAAGCACTAGTGGAGGATGTGTTCTTCTTGGGAAATAATCTAGTCTCTTGGCACAGCAAGAAATAGAATTCTATTTCTCTCTCAACAGCTGAGGCCGAATACATTGCAGCAGGAAGTTGTTGTGCACAACTCTTGTGGATGAAGCAAATGATGATGGATTATGGGTTTGATCTTGACACTTTAACTATTTTTTGTGATAATACAAGTGCAATTAATATTTCAAAAAATCATGTGCAACATTCCCATACTAAACATATTGATATTCGTCATCATTTCATAAGAGAATTAGTTAAAAATAAAGTTCTTGTCTTGGAATATATTGAAACACATAAACAAATTGCTGATATTTTCACTAAAGCTCTTGATTCGATTCGCTTTGATTTCCTCCGAAAATCTTTGGGGGTTTGTTCTCTTTAAATTGTCTTGTTATGGTGTTATACGCTTGATCAATTGTGTGTTATTCAAAGTTAAGAAAATTGTCAATCAATTTGAAAATTTTGTTTTGTGTCAAGCTGGATAATCTGACTTGTGTTTATGAGCCTTTGGTTGTATATTCTTGAGAGAAATTTAATCAATTCCTCCTAGGCATATTCGAGTAAATTAATCAAAGTTTAATGTTTGAGCTTCCTTTCGTGTAGCATTGTTTCAAGCTCCTGTGATAGAATAGAGCTACCTACATCAGTGTGTGAAAGTCGTCTTTTGAGTAAGTTGGAACTTTGTAATTCAGAGTTATGAAGAGGATACGCTACCATAGAAAAGGGCTACCACTGGTGTAGTGTGACAGCGTCTTCATGGGTTACAATTTTTTTTAATTTCAAAAAAGACTTATTTGTCATTGGGCAATGTTCCCTTGCATACACTGTCACACACTTATGCTTGAAACAATGCAATAAAAAAAAAATTGTACACAGTTTATAAAAATTAAAAAAAAAATGTGTAAGTCTCATACATGTTGATTGATTCACTTAAGAATATGTGATTGTGACTGAATTGTGGTTTATTTCTCTCGAATATTCTTTCTAATTTTTTGTTTTCACAAGTGTTCCTATCCATGGTATACACTAACACTTATTTTTATTTGCTTGATTTTATTCTTATCAGGATATCTCACATTGATCAAAGCATTTTTTTTGGGTTGAGTTTTTATTTTTGTGCATATATAAAAAAATGAAAATAAAAATAATAATAATAAAATTTTTTGACAAGGAAATTCATGGTGGATCAAATCATTGTGGTAATTATGTGAAAATTATGCATTTAATTTGTGTGATCTAATATATTCTTGGTCTCCAAGGAATTTATTTTGTCATTTTTCTTAATTTGGAATACCATGATTTATACCTTTATTGTCTTGTACCTTGTTTAGAATTGTTTTAAAAAAAAAAGGAAAAGGTCAATTAGAAGATCGTGTGGGGTATTTTTCGGTTACATTTTTTGGATTGTCATTTTATATCTATTTTTTTAAAATAATAAAACAAAAAGGGGGTAAGGTTTTATGTAGATCGTGTGTCTTCAAGATTGTTTCCTTTCTTGTTTAATTAAAACAATTTTTTAATAAAAAAAAAGGAAACCTCTTTTTTGCCGTGGGTATTCAAACTGGGTAAGTGTTGTCTTTAAAAAGCTTGTCATTACCCTATTTCTTCTCACCCACGATCTCTCTAAGACATTTCATCTTCTTCTAATTTTTTTTCTCTTATTTTTTTTGTAAGTGCTTTCTGTTTTTCAGAGAAGAAAAAATGGTGAGAACTCGTGGTGCTTCCTCCAAGAAGATCCCTGCTTCTCAATCCCGAAAGGTGTCATCTCCTTCGCCTCCTCCATCTGTGTCAACGGCGCCTCTTTCTGTTCCAGCAGCTGCCACATCTGTTGGGAAGACTTGCAAATCCAAGGCACGCAAGAAGGTGTTCTCTCTCTCAAATGAACACCCCATGGTGTTTCCAGATATCTCTGCTGACATTGTCGATGTTACACCACCATCTGAAGTGGTGGTGCCCTCTCGAGCCAAGGACCCATCTCCTCTTCCGATTGATTCATCTCTGGCGGCTAGGGCAAAATCAAAATCGGTTTCATCTTCTTCCAAAGCTGCTGCTGCTGGGTTGCTCAAATTGCCCTTGAAGCCGAGCCAGTCCAAGAAAAATTCTGTGACTCCAAAAAGGAAATTGGGGTTGGACACGTCTTCTTCCCCCTTGACTGCTGCCAAGAAAAGACTGAAGGCTCATCCTCCATCTCTGTCTTCCTCCGAATCTGACCCTGAGGAAGCAAAGTCGGAATCTGAAGCAACCCGTGATACCACACTGTCTGATGACACGGTTCCTGACAACGCAGAATCAGAGACTGAGTCTGATGAGCCAGAAAAAGAAGACATTGTCCCCTCTGAACAAGAAGCCAAATCTGACTCATAACCAATTGCAACTCCTTTGACATCCAAAGATAAAGGGAAGAGACCTATTTATGATCCTTCACCTTCTCCAAAACATTCAGGTGTAAATTTCAAACCTTATTCTTCAACCTTTTGTTATAATGATAATGCTCATGATATGGTTCTCTATGCTCAAAGGAAATTTATCATTGAGAGAAATTATGTCTTGAGTGATCATCGGCCTTATGGTGTGCTAACAATGCTTCAAGATCGAAAATGGACAGGTTCTTTGGTTAAATTTACTGGTTTTGTGGATAGAATAGTCAAGGAATTCTATGCCAATCTTACTAATGAAATTATAGAACCTAAATCTTCTCTGTATAATAAAGTGTTTGTTAGGGGCCATTGGTTCTCTTTTTCTCCTCAAGACATTGCCCTTGCTTTGCATCTTCCCCTTGATGTCGAGGATGATGATGGTGTTGCCTCTCTTGACAAGGACATAGTTATCACTGAATTGGTAGGGCAAAAAATGGTATGGCCATCTAATACAGTCATCTCGGTCTCCAATCTCACCTACACTTATGTTGTCCTCCATAAGTTTGCCACAACAAATTGGAAGCCCACTTCTCACACTGCCACTATCTCTTTTGATATGGCATCATTTTTGTACAAAGTGGGGACCGGTCTTGGTATAAATTTGGCTTTGGTTATTCATGATCAAATCATTGGGTTTCGCAAAGGTAATAGGAAAAACTTGAATCTTCCTTTTCCTCAAGTTATTTATAAAGTGTTGAGTATGCAGAAAAAAGATCTCCAACGTGATCAAGAAGATTTGGTGGCTCCCACTACTACTGCTTCCTACAAGGCCTCTGCTCCTCCTACTGAAGCCACTGCTGCTCCATCCACCAAGAAAGTCAAGCCCCAATCTCTGAAGATTGCCTCGGATGACATTCCTCATGCCTCCTCCTCTGTTTCCATAGATTCGGGACTTGTTGCAACAGAAATAGCTGCTGTTCGAGCCTCTGTTGATTCTTTGGCTGCTCGGGTGATGTCAATTGAAGGATTGCAACGTTCTGTGTTGGAGGCTGTTCAATCTCTGTCTAAAGATCCAGTCGTTTAATTTTATTTTAGTTTTTGTCAATTAAACATTGCTACTCTCTTTTGTTTTATGGTTTATAGTTCTTTGGCTTCTTTGAAAGACACAAAGGGGGAGAGTATATACTTTCCAAAACCTGCTTGTTTGTTGTTTTGTTTAACTCTGGACCTTCTTATTTTGAGGGGGAGTTAAGTCTAGTCTCTTTACATGTTTGTTATAAGTTAATGCATGTTTTCAGGGGGAGTTCTTTCTCTTTACTTATCACTAACATTTGTGTTGCAAGTTTTTTATTTAATTTTGTCTATCAAATTGCCAAAGGGGGAGATTGTAAAATCTGTTATTGGCATATTTGACAATATTGACAAAATTAATTAAATGAGTATTTTCGAAAAATGGGTAGTTTTCTGTTTTGTTGAAATGTGTCTTTTTATAATTAGATTATTATATATATATGTTAATAAAATAAATATATAATTTCCTATAAAAGAATATATTTTCTTGAAATGGAAATTATTGGTATTTATTTTTATGTTTTGATCTGATTTATTTGTCCAGAAATCGTGTACAGCTTGCAATGATAATGTAGATATTGTTTCCTTATTTATTTAAGGAAACTGGGTTGAAAAAATGTCCAGGTTCAATGAATCTGTTTGAACGGATTGCCAGTCTATTTGAACAGATTCTGACTTTCCTGTTTTGGACGATTTTTCCATTTATTGGCTGATTGGTTTCTGATTTATTTTCCACGATCTAAAGGGATTCTAAAATGTATATAATCATCCTTAGGTCGCTGGTTTTTTATCATCTCTCTTGGTGTATTATTTTCCAAATATTTTTTCAAGTTTTAGAGAGACTTTTTATTATGTGAAGAACTTGAGTCCAGCAAGTTCTTAGTGGTTTATTACAGTGTACTTCTGTATTGTTTTCTTTGTGTTAATTGTGCAGGTTGAACACACTTGGACATTGGTCATCAAGATTCGGGAGAAGTCTTGTTCGTGAGTCACTTTTCGGGAGGAAAAGTGCAAGTGTTATGATTTGAAGGGAGTTCAAGATCTTAGCACTTCAAAAATTTGATTAGGAGTTTAGATTACAACAGTTGCGACAAATTCAAGAGGGAGTCTTTATTTGTATAAGCCAATTTGGTTTTGTAATCATTTAGATATTCTTCTAATAAATTTCATTCTCTGGGCGTGGCCTCGTAGACTAGTAGCAATCTGCAAAGATTGCTGATACCACGTAAAAATTCGTGTGTTCTTTACTTTAAGTTCGTTTTTATCTTCTGGTCACAAACTGTTTAAACATATATGGTTTCTGTTCAAACAGTGTTTGTGTCTGTTTAAACATTTCTGTAACAGTTCAACAATTAATTATTTTATTTGAATAATTAAGTTGGTAATCTTATAAAAACGGAATTTCAGTGCACTTTAAAATGTTACAGCACGCAGACTACTAAATTAATAACAACATAGCCATCTACATTAAATTTTATAGTCACTGACTTACCCATCTAGATGAAGAACATCTTCCCAGACCTGTGGTTGCTTAAATTTCTCCCTACAGATCTGTCAAACAATAATCCGAGCACATATAGTTGCAAGGGAAGGAATTTGCTGACGGATGTAGTTAATCAACTAGAAACACACCTGAAGTCCTTGAACACCATCAGTTGCAAGAAGGGTTATCATTCCATAATCTGAATGAGCTGAAGCTCCACATATATCTTCATCAGAGGATCCAAGTTCACCTACACAGTGCAAGTTTTGTCATGATGTGCCAAAAAAGATATAATCGGATTATACAAGCTAAACTTTCAGTGCAAATATCAAACTCATATACATAATTGGATCTGCATAGCATATGGTTACAAGGTTAGAAAAATATTCTATATGAAAAAAATTGAATCCTAATGAATTTTATACATTGATTCTTGGAAAAACTCTGCTTTGATTCAATAACTTGATTCTTATTCAAGTCTATATGCACAATTCCAAAGTGCACAATTAGTTTTATGATTAAGATGACAAAAGCACTTAAGATTAGAATAGCTAAAAAGTGAAGCTAAACCTGGGTAGCGCAAAAGGCGAAGAAACGCTGTTGGTTTATTCAAGCCCCCAACTATCTCAAAGAAAGTCTCCTCCAATTTCAATGCAAAGGCAATCAAACGAAGCAACCTTTTCCCAGCACACCTACAACCAATTCAATACATACACCCAATACATAAGACATGTATACACATACACTAAAACAAGCATAAATCAACTAACTTCAGTACATAATAAAAATGCCCAAATGCTATAAAGGACTTTTTCAGGTTACTTGGTTCTTGTTTCTTGTCCTAGATGAAACTAGTTATTCTAGTTATGAAAAACCATCTGAATTTTGAATTTGAAGCCAACTTGTTAGTTTCATAACTTTCTTTAATATGAGTTGCACACTTATTGGATGGATTGAAGAGAAGAGAGAATGTGAATTGGGTAGATGGGTAATGATGACAACCATTAAAAACTCACATAAGTTTTCTATAGAAGGTCTCCATTGTAGGTCTCCAAGAAGGTAGAGTTTCTGCATTTTTGTAACAATAAATTCTCAATAAGATCAGTTATCCAACTCACATACATAAACAAATACAAACACATAGAAATTACATTATGTATTGGTACCTTGAGAAGGCCACTTATTCAATTTAACTGGAGTGGAATCTTCTTCTAAAGGACCAATATAATAGCTCTCTTTGGGGTCCCCTGATTTCGTGAGCCATTCAACAAAAATGAGTACAGCCATAAGAACAAGCACTACAGTACACACACACAGCACACTAGTACAGTTAATTCAAGAATCAATATTACAACCTTTGGGGACCAAATCAGGGTCGAGACTCTCAGCAAAAAGTGGGGAATAGCCTCGATGATCCTTGCGACCCAACTTCATCTTCTCCTCCAAAGGGAGTGAGAAAAGCTTTTTGCTCTCGTTGAAAACCTTCTGTAAAAGCTCCTTCTCCACTCCATGATTCACCAGATAAAAGAACCCATGCTCCGTACAAGCCTACCAGACATCACAATTCCACCATATTTATTTATCTATTTTGTTTGAATAATTTAAACTAAATATTATTATCAAATAGCAGACCTGTAGGATTGTAGCGGCGGTAGAAGAGCGATCCGGCGACGACAAGTCAACGATGGGAAGTTTCAAAAGCTCCGTCGTCATATCTTTCTGTGGCCACTAAAAGATGAAAAAAATACTTAGATTGACTGATCATGATTCCACCATTGATGACTATATATTTCTGCTTCACAACGATGCATTAATGATGATATTGTTGAAAATAATGCACATTAAGTGCAAACAATCAACCAAAACAACTAATAGAACTTGAAGCATATCAAGAAAGGTTTAGGACTAGCTCTATTACCTTGTATTGTTGGTTGTGAATCCCCACTGAGTACCTTATGTTCTTCAATCCTTTTCCTACACAAAAACAAAAACAAACCAAGGAAGAACAAGGGGGTTATGAACACTACTCCTCCATTTTTCCCTAAAACCACCCGTACCACTATATCATACAATGAAAGGGCATAACCCCTTTTATGAGTCACAATGGGCTTATTTGACCTAGTACCAAATAGGGAGAGAATTAGTGTCTTGGCCCAATGGGCTGACCAAAGACGTTTTAGAGCGTGTCCATGGGCCCCGAGCATGTTAGTGTTTTTTGTCCATCCCATTATGGTCCAATAATAATACTATACAATACCATATTCAATCATAACTATATGAGGCTATTGTGAATGAATGACTTAATCTAAATCTTTTTTGAGAGCTTGACCCATATTGTCTCTTCACCTAACATGGTTGTGAATATGGAATTATGTTTATGATTATATTGGTCCATACAAAATTCTAATGTCTCTCCCACTTGGACCAATATAATTAACAAACACCATACTAATCTCCATTATCCAATAGACAGTCATATAAATCATGTATAACATCATACCGATAGGATACATATATTACACATGATTTGGCCCGAGAGATATTCAAATATAATAACAACCATTAAAATAACATGCATGTAGTACAACAATTGAGACTATATATATATATACATCTCGTTTTGTACTTGTCACTTCGTCAAACAATACATATAAGAAGTGATTGCATATCATTATGCACGTTTGATTTAATCGCTTTAGGTGTTTTCTATTGTGAAGCTTTCTAAGACACAAAAGCCTTTTTAAACCTCAATGAGTGAAAACTTTGAGAAGACTGTGCCCAAGATAGCCATGCTAAAGAGATCTCATCAAAAAAGTAATACTCATATTTTGCATCTCTCTCAAAACTCATACATGGTATTATAGATCAATATTTATGGACAAACGAGTAGCAAATCCATTATCACTAACTTTGACAACCATTGGTGGTCATTTCATAATGAATATGTGTACTAACCTTGAATAAGTCAACGCCTAATGCTCTCTAATATTTTCCACCTTTCCTCCAAAGTTGTGACTAAAACGACAATGTCACTATGTGGAAACTTTCTATCCCTTTAGACTTTAATAAATCAATATATCCCAAAGGGCATGGCTTAACTATCCTCAAAATTCAGTAGCAACAGCGATATGATATTGAGTACACATGCATTATCCCATTAAATACAAATTCATCATGTTTACAGACATCCACAATTAACACGATTGTTGCCTCAAAAATAGATAATGACAATCACACATCTATCACATTCATCTAAAATTTGTCCACTTATGATCTATGTCATATCTTGAGCCTCAATAATAAGGAAGATCATAACAAATGATTCACTAGTTCCACCGAAACTATTTCAAAGCATAAAACCAAAATACTAGTTTTATGAACTCATCATTATTGTAAAATAGAGGAATTTCACTTCAAATACCTCGGGAACTGCCTAAGCAATCTCATCTTCATAAAATCAATCATAGTAGGATCGATCGACACATATACACCTCACTATAGTCAATTGACACTCATCTCAATACTCCCACTGTTTAAGGAGTAACTTGGCATCTTTTAAAAAATCAACTATGACATCAAGGTTAATCAATTCTAAGGCCTAGTCCATTTTTCTAATGAGAGATCGATATGTCAAAAACATATGAATTATTGTCTCGTCGGATAATCAAAATGGTAGAGAATTTAGGATTGCTTGAAGCTAAAGGAAATATCCAAGAGCAATAGCAATAAGCGTGTAAGAACAAAGATTGTGCTATGTGCTCGTTTCCTTAGCTCTCTCAATGATCTATCAGTAGAAACGATCATATCACGCTAGATTCATTCTATCAAACCATATGACTCCTACGCACGTAAAGACAACCACACCAAATGTTAAGTGTCACAACCAATTGCATCAATCTACTACCGATAGGATAGAAAAATTGTGCAATTTTTGACATCTAATGTGTTTCTTTCACCATCTAAGCATCCTACCCAACAATAAAATCATTGACATGATTAAATTGTTTGTATGAATCTTAGTATTTTGTGATTGACACGATAGAAAATAATAATAATAATAATGATTCACAATGTTCAATAATTGACATGTGAAAGCTTACCATAGGTAAGCATAACACATCCAATGTATAATTTTAATCTTATAATCATCAAATGAGGTCAAATACGCATATTATCAATCTAAAAAAAATTATTACCAAAATAACTTTAAATCATTTAGTAATAATCAACATAATTAATGCTTCAACAACAATCAATAATTTGTCACAAATTATCCATACTATATGCCCAAAAAATAATGATTCACAAAATCACAAATGGCACATATAACAAAATTTTGGAAAGTAAATCAAGATTGACTCCAAAATGTGCTAGCTTAGACTCATGATAAGTGAGTACATAAGCATCCAAATTTGTTACAACCTCACAATTTTTAATATCTACGGATATGAAATATTATTTCTACAAAAGTTATAATATTAAAATTATGAATATTTCATATACACAAGTAGAAATTTAATTAATAATTGTGAGAACATGCATGCTTGTAAGATTATGAAAATAATTATGTGAATCAATAAAACAAAGTTTCAAAAAAAAAATTTAGACCATAGTCTATTCACATGATTAGTCATAAACAAACATATTATAAGCCATGCATTTACTAAAATATTGTGATAACAATGCCAAAATTGAGAAATTAATTTTGGAGTCAAAATTGTCCCAAAAAATTTGAAATAATGGAATAAAACGACATGTAGTTTGGAACAAAACGACATGTAGTTTGGAACAAAACGACACGTAGTTTGGTGGAAAACGACACGTAGTTTGGTAGAAACGACACGTAGTTTGGTAGAAACGACACGTAGTTTGGTAGAAACGACACGTAGTTTGGTAGAAAACGACACGTAGTTTGGTATAAACGACACGTAGTTTGGTGGAAAACGACACGTAGTTTGGAACAAAACGACACGTAGTTTGGTAGAAACGACACGTAGTTTGGTAGAAACGACACATAGTTTGGTATAAACGACACGTAGTTTGGTATAAACGACACGTAGTTTGGTATAAACGACACGTAGTTTGGTATAAACGACATGTCGTTTTATCGCTAGAAAAATGATATTTTACACAATAAACGACACGTCGTTTTCTCAGATCGTCCCTAACATTCAGACGATTCAACCCGACCCGTTTCGAACCCAGAAGTCGAACCAGTCGAGTTTTGAGCCCCTATAACTCTGTTTTCGACGCCGTTTTGGGGGTTTTGCTCCAAATTTCATTTTCTATTGAACCATAACAATTATTTTGCTAAAACAAGCTTAAAAAACCATATCATCTCAAAACTATTTTGAACTCAAAAAGGTTTAAAAAAACTCAATTGAAATGGCCACATAAGTGTACAATAATCTCACAAAACATTTTCTATAGATCATACACATAATACATAAACTCAATGCAATATTTATTTGAGGTAAAACTCTTTATTTCAAAATTTGTATTTATCAAAACCATAATAACATAAAAAATCCGAAAATACCCAAAAGGTTTTTCACAAACATAAATTTGATAGCCCAAATCTATAATGAGAAGGCTCTTGATACTAATTGTTGAAAATAAGTACAAACAATCAACCAAAATAACTTATAGAATTTGAAGCATATCAAGAAAGGTTTAGGACTAGCTCTATTACCTTGTATTGTTGGCTGTGAATATCCATTGAGTATTTTATGTTCTTCAATCCTTTTCCTGCACAAAAACAAAATCAAACCGAGGAAGAACAAAGGGGTTATGAACACTACTTCTCCATTTCTCCCTAGAATCACCCATACCACTATCATGGTACAATGAAAGGGCATATCTCCTTTTACGAGTGACAATGAGCTTATTGGACCTAGTACCCAAATAGGAAGAGAATTAGTATCTTGGTCTAATAGACTCACCAAAGATGTTCGAGGAAATTACATTTTATATGAGATTTTTATTAGAGTGTGCAAAAATATGACTTTTTAAAAAAAAAAAAGTTAATCTATGGCTTTTTTTTAATAATTTTCACTTTTATGGGTTTATTTTCCCATATTTTTGTATAAAAGTTGGTTTATGCCATAGTTTTACTCTTAATCAAGTTTTATTAATTTGGAAGGGTATGTTTGAAATTTGATTATTATTTTTTTAGCTTATTTGTTTTTTTATATTACTAATTTTATATTAAATTTTTCTTTGGTTGTTTTGCAAATTTTTTTTTGTAATATGAATTGTTTTTAAAATTATTTTTTATTTATTATAAACACGTTTTTTTTAGATTGTACGTTTTTTTTTCAAATTCTGGGTAAGGTAACTAGTTATTTTATTGATCTTTGACAGTTATGTAAAAAAAAATCTTAGAGCTAGGTTAAATAACATGCACCAGGAAGGGTAACCAGTGGTAACCAGTTATCCTGAGATGAGTAACTTTCTACCATAAGATGGGTAACCAGTTACCTAAGAGGGGTGACGAGTTACTCATATTAAATATGAAATGAAACATCAAATTTGAAAGAAAAAGTGGAAGAACACTTCATTAAAAAAAAGAAGAAGAAATAACTATGATTTTAGTAACATATGTAACCAGTTACCATAAAGAAACCATAAATATACACACATCAAAATGTGAAGGTAACCAGTTACCTCCATAAATATACACACAAAGAACATGAAGGTAACAAGTTACCCATTCACGTTTTCATATTTTTATTAGTTTTCTTTCCAAATTTTGGTATTCCTATAAGTGTTACAGTAAAAAGAAAATGCTAAAAAAATTGATTTGAATTTTTTTTACATATAGTGGAAAAAACTATAAAAAAATTACAATAATAAAATATAATAACAAAAAAATAGTAAAATAATTATGTAATGTTAAAATATATGTGTGAAAAAAATGAAAAAATAAATAAATGGAATGAGAAAATAATAAGTACAAAAATAAAAAAAATAATAAAAGAAATGATGAATGAAAAAAAAAAATAGATGAATAAATAAGAATGAAAAGAAGAAGAAAAATAATAGAAAAATGTAAAGAAAAAAAATGAATGAAAAAATTGGTAGAAAAATTTGAAAAAAAAAAGAAAAAATGGAAGAAGAAAAAAAGAAAGAAAAAAATCTCATGTGTGTGAAAAAAGAAAAAAAAATAGAAGGAGAAAATAATAAATACAAAAATGAAGAAAAAATAGAATGAAAAAAAACTGAAAAAATATGAAAAAAAAAAAGAAAATAATATAAATGAAAGGAAAAAAATTAATAAATGCATAAAAATGAAAATAAGAAGAAGAAGAATGGAAAAATTGAAAGAAAAAAAAGAATGAAGGAAAAAATTGGTAGAAAAAAAAAAGAAAAAGGAAAAAATGAAAGAAAAAAAAAGTAAGGAAAAAAAAAGAAAAAATAACTGAAAAAATAATAAAAAAATGAAAGAAAAAATAAAAAAATAAAATAAAATTACCTTCATAATAAAAAAACATAATTATAATAGAAAAATGTGGCATTTTCATATTTTAGTTAGCTACTAATTGTGTTTTCCATACTTTAACTTCTTCTTTAATAAATTTTCCCATATAAATTAAGAAAAGTATAATTTCCATATTTTTGCACATTGATGGTATAAAAGTTATATTTTTTAAAAATTCCCAAGATGTTTTAGAGGATGTTCATGGGGCCCAAGCATATTAGTGTTTTATGTCCATCTGTTATGACCCGATAATAATAATATACAATACCAATTTTGTACTTATCCTTAGGGGCATGGTGCAAAATGACCATTAATAGTGTGTGAAAGTAAGTAAATGTCTATGTTTTTAATTTTGTAGTAAAATAGTTTAATCATCTCTTTAATATTACATATTACCAAATATGTCATTTAACAAATTACTATTTTATTCTAAATATTTTAATATTATGGTATATGTATATTAGTTTTGTTTAATTAGTTTTTATTTTAAAGTTATTTTGATTTTTTTTCATTTTTAATGGGCTGTTGAATGATATACCATACCACAAGATATATATACTGAGTTGAAAATTAATATATAATCAAAACTTACAAAATTATTACTCAAAATGTATATATTATGCTAACAAAGTTATATACTACCATTAAAATGTATATACCATGATACAAAATTATATACTATCACTATCTATAATAAAATAGAAACTAAATATCACAAAAAAAAAATTATATACCATACCACAAAAAACATAACTTTAAAATAAAAACTAATATACATATATCACTATATTAAAGTCATACAGTCCTAAATAAATAAATAAATTATAAAAAATGGTAATTTAGGTAATTAACAATATAAAAATGGTCATTTCTCTACAATTTTAAAAATGAGGACATTAGCTTCTTGATGCCTTGATTTTGGGTCATTTCTTATAATTTCTCTTATCGTTATGTGCTAATAATAACACTGTATGAGTAACAATTAATTAAACTAGTTCATATAAAATATTCTAACAGATATCTTCTTAATGAAATTGAGAACTCAATAATAAACTACTTTTTTAACAATTGCAATTTTTTTGTTTTCAGTGGTCTTGCCGTTAGTTTTTCTGTTACAGGTTGTTATCATTTTGTTACTGTTATTCCATAAGTTAGGTAGGACACCTTTTATCATCATGTAAAAGGCATTCTTGTATCTAATATTTTATTGTTACGTTTTAGATTCTTTCTCTCTCTTCACAACCATGACGCTTGTTTCTATTTCCATCTTTCTATCCTCCTCCAACTTCTCCGGCGTATTGGTCATTTTCCGGCAATGTTCATCGTCTTCTCCGATGAGAATTCGATATAACCCATTCTGATTGTGGTTAATTTGTAGTCGAAACGAAGTGTAAGTAAAATTATAAGTTGTATTTGGTAAAATTATTTTTGAATTTTTTAAACACAAAAATATAAATATTATTTTTATTTTTGTTTTATTATTTTAAAAAAATAAAAATATGTTTGGTAACTATTTTTATTTTTTGTTTTTAAAAACAAAAAATAATAAATGTGTTTGATAATTTTTATTTTTATTTTTTGTTTAACTATATAAAATGAGATGTTGATTTGAAGAATAGAAGAAAAAAATAAACTAAAAATTGAAAATGGTTTAAAAAAAAATTTGAAAATGAAAAGTTTTTATTTTCAAAATTTTATTTAAAATTTTAAAAAATAATAAATAAAAATAGAGTTCTCAAATACTATTTTATATTTAATTATAAAATTTTTAATAAATTAAATATTTTTTTTTTCTAGTGTTATCAAACAATATCATAATTAATTAATTTCTTTTTGTTCTAAGATCCATTTTTGTTGATAAATGGGTCTGTCAACCATTTATTAGTTGAGTGAAAGCAAATGGTTATGGTGGCTCCGAGGAAGAGTGCCGGGCAGAATAGAGTCTGAAAACGTGAAGTGAAAAAAAAAAAGTTAACAAACGTTAGTAACGGTAGAAATAATGTTGTCTATAAATAAATAAATCATTTTTTTAAGGAAAATAAATAAATCACCGTTACTATGACTCACGTAGCAGAAGCATTCGTGTTCCAAGTCCACCAGCACACCACGTCGTAGTAGGGCTGAGTATTGGGTGGGTTGGTCGGATTACAAAGTATTTTTACCCGTCCAATATCATAATCGGGTTAGCAAAAGTGACCCGTAACTTGCCCAATTAAGAAAAAAAAAAATTTAACCCGTCCAATAATTTGGGCGGGTTACCAACCCGCCCAAACCGAAATTGTATTTTTTTTTTGCGGGTTGGTCGAGTTGGGTGGGTTGGTCGGGTCAACCCGCCCAAACAAAAGTGGTATTTTTTTTTTTAACATTTTTGCAATTTTTTTCTTTTAAATACTAGTACTAATAGTGTGAAGTTTATATTTTTAAGCTTAAAACAATATTTTAAATTTATAGTAAAAATATTAAAACAAAACTTAATTTTTTTTTTTTTTGCCCAGAAAGAAAAACTTCATTAACACTTCAAATCATTCAACAGTACAGTCTGAAGTTCAGAAGGAATATGAGAAGCGAATAAATGACGATCAGAAGCTATACACGTAGTCCTCGCTAAATAGTGAGCGACGGTGTTAGCAGACCGTTTGACAAACTTAATAGAGACAAATTGCGATTTTAATTCTAACAACAAATTCCTACAATCTGTTATGAGCCGACCAAAATAAGAATACAGGATTGAAGAACTCCTGATTGCCTGTACCGCGATTAAGCAATCCGACTCAACTTCGACGTTGTTCCAACGATTGGTCTTGATCCAACTCAATGCTTCTTTGATGCCCAAAGCTTCCGCCACCTCCGGGGATACCGAACCTCTCACATTTTTTACAATGGCCTCAAGCATCTGCCCTCTAAAATCACGAGCAATACAGGAAAAACTGAAACTTTGAGGAGAAGCAAACAATGCCGCATCACAATTTACCTTAATTTTATTCTCTGTAGGTGGAGACCATTGCTCACAGCCATCTTGAAGGGAGACAAAACCAAGGGATAAATCGAAGGTCTTGTCTTGAGCACAACTCCATTGATTAAGGACTGTTTGTGATAAAACGACAACTTCAGCAGCTTCAATACCTTTATGATTCCAAACTAAGTCATTGCGGCACTTCCATAATGCCCAGCATAGCATAACAGTCCGATGTCTTTTATCTCCTGAATACATGTCAAAAACTGAAGCTAGCCAATCTGCGAACGTACCTCTTGCTACTGGAATAAACCCAATCTGTAGTTGGCGCCAACATACTTGTGAAAAAGAACAAGTAACAAATAGATGAGTGGCCGATTCACTGGCCATATTGCAGAAGGGACACCGTGGGTCGACTGATACACCTTTAGTACGCAACAGGACTCTAGTAGGGAGGCAATCTCTAGAAGCAAGCCACAAAAAATTCTTTACTTTAGGAGGGACTTTGAGTTGCCACAGAAGGCGCCAAAAGCCAGAGTTATCGCTTGAAGCAGAATCGTGTTTCTCAGATTGCAAAAGCGCATATGCACTCTTGACAGTGTAGAATCCCTTATGATCGAACTTCCAATACCAATCATCTCTATCGTGCTCATTTATGGGGATAGCAGAGATCAAATTGATGTCTCGTTCAGTAAAAATGTCTAATAATATTTCCATATCCCACATATTAGAACCCCTTACCATTAGTTGAGAAACCTTTTTATCAATCAACGCTGGATGAATGGTCTGAATAAAAGAGTTTTCTTTATCTGGAAGCCATGGGTCAGAGATGATAGAAACTGAGGCACCAGAACCAATTCTGACTGCCGCACCTTGTTTAATCAAATGATGAGCTTCCATTATACTCCGCCAAATGAAGCTTGGAGAGCTACCTAAGTTTGCGGAAAGGAAATTACATGTAGGATAATATCTCGACTTATACACCTTACTGACCAAAGTATTTGGGTACTTCAACAACCGCCAACCTTGCTTGCCTAAAAGAGCCACGTTGAAGTCATGAAGGGATCTAAAACCAAGGCCACCATCCGCCTTGGGTTTGCTCATTCGATCCCAGCTCATCCAATGAATTTTAGCTTTATTCGACGAAGATCGCCACCAATATTTGCACATGAGACGTTCAATATCCCTGCTCAATTGAAGAGGTAATAGAAAAACACTCATAGCGTAATTGGGAAGAGCTTGTGCAACAGTTTTTAACAAAGTTTCCTTACCCGCTCGGGAGAGGAATCGACCTTCCCATCCATGTATGCGATGGAGAATGCGATCTCTTAAATAACTCAGAATCACTGACTTGCGCCGACCCAAAATGTTAGGAAGTCCGAGATATGTACTATTCTCATCGGCCTCATGAATGCCCAGATCTCCACAAATGGTGTCTCGAATTTCTGTTAATGTATTGCGACTAAAGAAAACCGAAGATTTCTCATAATTTACTTTTTGCCCAGAAGCGCCCTCAAATACAGTAAGTAAACGCAGTACGTGTTCAGCCTCATCTCTAGTTGCTTTACAGAAAATGTAGCTGTCGTCCGCGAAGAACATATGAGATATGACAGGAGCTCCTCTAGCCACTTTAATACCACAAATCAGTTTTCTACGCTCGTATTCGCGAAGTAAGGCTGAGAAGCCTTCAGTACAAATGATAAACAAATATGAAGAGAGAGGATCTCCCTGACGGAGGCCTCTTTCTGGTACAATATGACCAAACTCCCTTCCTGCGTGGGCTATTTGGTAATGGGTCGAGGTGACACACTTCATGAGAAGAGCGATGAGTTTAGAACTAAACCCCATTCGACACAATACGGCTCTTAAATAACCCCATTCTACCCGGTCATATGCTTTACTCATATCCATCTTCAACGCCATAAATCCGTGCTTCCCTTTAGACTTTCTTTTCATATAATGCATAATCTCGTAGGAGATCATTATATTGTCAGTGATCAGACGACCCGGGATAAACGCCGATTGGGCTTCAGAAATTATATAGTCAATAACCAATTTCAATCTATTCGCCAAGACCTTGGACAAGATTTTGTACAGCACATTACACAGAGAAATAGGGCGGAGATCAAGCATAGACAAGGGCCTCTTCTTTTTTGGTACTAACACAATAGTAGTGAAGGCCAGTTTATCGTCAAAAGACTCTGTAAGCCAGAATTCCTGTATCAGAGTGACTACATCGCTACCCACAATTGGCCAATACTTCTGATAAAAACCCGGTGTCATTCCGTCAGGCCCCGGTGATTTGTCGGGATGCATTTGAAAAAGAGCGGACTTCACTTCATCAGCTTCAATAGGCCGAAGCATCAAATCGTTTTGTGCTTGGGTGATAGATAGGGAGATGCAATTTATCACCTCTTCCCAATTGTCGACAGAGGACTTAAATAAAGTTTGAAAATATTCAACCATGAGGTTCTCCAGCCCCGAATTCCAGTCCACCGAAACACCTGCCTCATTACAAAGACTCTCTATATGGTTGTTACGTCTTCGGGTTCGAGCACTAGCATGGAAGAATTTTGAATTATTATCCCCTTCTCTTAGCCATAGCTGTTTACTCCGTTGTTTCCAAAATATCTCTTGCTGCGTTAGAATTTCGAACATTTTAGAGGAGGTTTCTTGTATTTTCACAGTGGAGGCATGATCGTGATAGGGCTTAAGGCTTCGAATAATACTTTTACACCCAGCTAAACGGCTCCGAAAATTACCCGTAATTTCACTTCCCCACTGACCCAGGGCATCGGCACAGATGGTGAGCTTATTCTGAATAGAGGAATTGGGATGAGCATCCCAAATATCTTCAATAATCTTATTGCACATGGGTTCACGCAACCATGCATTTTCAAACTTAAACTTCCTGATCCGAGGAACATAAGAAGCTGGGATTGGAGTCAAGAATAACGGACAATGATCTGAAGTTGTGACTTCGTGATTGCTGAGCTTGGCTTCGGGGAACAGATTAATCCAGGCCGATGATGCTAAAGCCCTATCCAAACGGATTTCAATCAGATTACCATTGGATCGACCCCTTTCCCAAGTGAAAGGATACCCATGTAACTCTAAATCAAACAAGCCACAAACCTGTAGAGAGTTTCGGAACCCATCGATCAACCACTGCGGATAGGGCTGGCCACCGCTTTTATCTTGATGACTCAAAGTGTTGTTCATATCTCCAACCAAACACCAAGGAAGTGGAGAAAGATCGACCAAAGATTCAATAAGGCTCCAGGTGAGATGTCGTCGTGACCGATTGGCTTCACCGTAAATGCCAGTTAGCCGATATTGAGGAGACCCACGTGAAGAAATTATTAGGTCAATATGGGAAGGGCTATAATTGATGAGCTGGGCCTCTTCTATGTTTCTCCAAAGGAAAGCTAAACCACCCTTATGGCCTTGGGCTTCAACCACAAATAATCCCTCAAAGCCCAAACTGAACTTAATTCTATCAACTTTGTCTTTTTTGCAGAAAATCTCACATAAAAAAATAAAATTGGGTTTCTTGTGGAGTGTTAACTCCTTAAGGAATTGAACGGTACACGGGGTCCCAAGCCTGCGGCAATTCCAGCTGAGGACACTCATAATTCGCGGCGGGACCACGACTCGGGGCCCGCCTGTGACAAGTTTTTTTGTATAAAGTCTTCTTCAAAGTGAACTTGGGCTTGTTCTTCCTCAATTAGATCTGGGCCCAATTCAGCACAAGTGTCTTTTGGATCAATGAGGCCTTCGCTATGTGATGTCCTTCTTTTTTTATTTTCAACCATAATAGTAGCATTACTTTGGATAGGCAAATTGGAACCTGCCAACTCATCTAAAGAAGTCATAGAATAATGGGGCTGTTGACTACGACCCGTATCCTTAGTTGTATCTTCCTGGGAGTTATGACCACGATTTGGGGCCATAATCGTGGTGTCCATATTAGTAGGCGTAAATGGAGCACGAATCACGGCGGTTGGGAGGACGCCGATCGACGTACCTGGGGCTGACTGCGGCATATGTGATGAAGATGGAGGGGGTTCGTCCTGTTTCGGACTACTACGGAGCCACTGAGCTCCAATGGGTTTAGGCTGACGACGAAACGGGGCTCTCATCCACTCCCCGTACGGCTGTAGAATATCATATTCAGGCACTTCGAATCGGCGTGGACAGAACTTCTCAGCGTGGCCAATAAGACCGCATACAAAGCAAAACGTCGGGATGTTTTCGTACTTGAAATTCACCCAAACCCAATCCTCTGTACCTTTACGAAATTTCATCCTTCTTTTCAAAGGAGCATTCAGATCTACCGAGACTCTTATGCGCATAAAGCTGTGCCATGTGCCCTGAAAGTTCTTAGAACATGATTCACGAAAAACGCCAACATAGCCTCCTATTGCTTCCAACACACGGTGGGACATGGAACCTATAGGAAGGTCATGAACTTGAACCCACAGATCAAGAGTGTTCAAAGGAATGAGACGGGGATTGAGTTTGCATTCCATCCGAGATATCACCAGCACTTTCCTGTTAAAATACCAAGGACTACCATCTACCACTCTTTTGATATCGATTTCATGATAGAACTGGAATAGGTATTTATTGGTCTCCAATTCCTTAACAAAAACTCCTTTACCGGGCCTCCATAAGGAAGCCAGAGTTTGCTGCATCGCATAAAAATCAATTGCCCCAGGAGCAATGAATCTACCGACCACACAGAGATGCCAATCGAAATCTGTCTCCTCCTCCTGCTCGCCTGGAAAGTCTTGTAATGCTATTCCACCAGAATCCTCATCGGCTAAACTTATTTCATTCATGGCAGAATTGATGTCATTGACTGACGCCATGATGAAAAGTGTATATGGAACCAAAGGACAAAAGCCAAAGAACGAACACTATCGGACAAAAACAACAGAGAGAACTTTCAACGTTAAACCATGACAATAGTCAAGACAACTTTTTTTTGCTTGTTAAAACAAAACTTAATTAATTTATATATTTATTTGAATATATTAAAAATAATAAATTCTTAATTGGGCGGGTTGGGTTATATTGGGAGTTGATAATTATTTTCAACCCGCCCAATGTAACAATTGGGCGGTTTAAATTTTGGTCGGTTTATTCAGTTTGCATTTTTTAGCGATTTTTTCGGATTAGTTTGAGCGGTTTATTCGGATTGGACGGGTTATAAAATTTTTTGCACAACCCTAAGTCGTAGTAGTTCCGCAATTTTTTGAGTGATGCTATTCATAGAATTTATCTCCCGATCCACATGTCCAATGTATAGAGTCCCACATAACCAAATTTTTATACTTAAAATGCTTTTTTGTTATTTTATTAAAGTATTACTGACATTCTTTAAAAAAAAAAGTATTACTGACATTTGAAATATTTGTTGCCATGGGACCCACTTATTTAACTATTCTCATCTTTTCTTCTTCCTTATCTTCAAGGTACATCTTCTTCTTTCAATTTATCTCCCACCCGTTTATTATTTTTCTTTATCTTTTATCTCATTTTGAATTTGGGCAACAAAACTTTGAATAAAAATTCAACAGAAGTTTCAACTTTTGTCTTATTACTAAAAATATTTATTATTTAAATTGGAAAAAATTAAAAAAAAAAAAAACTAAGCAATTTTGAAAGCCTACTGTTGTGTTCTTTTAGACCAAAGCAAATGTAACTTTTAAGAAAAAAATATAGAAAGAAAGAAAGAAAAAGTAATTGAATATCGTTTTAAACTTCATTTTGAGATTTGCATATTTTACCGTTATTTATAAGGCAATATATATATTTTTTATTTCTTTACAATAAAACATTAGAAGTGTTTGTGTTTGATGATACTAGGAAAATGAAAGTGTAAAATTATATATAGTGGATTTGTGTTATAATAATAGAGAATGAGAGAAAAACAATTATATAGTGTAAGGATATGGAGAGATTTTTTTTTTCTCTTTTAGGAAAAAATACTTCATTCTACAAGCAAACCAAAGCTACAATACATGAAGCAACTCCTCCTCACACACCTTAATTACTAGTACAAGGCATACATAAACCAAACCAGATGTGGTTTTTTTCACAATCTCAGACCTGTTTTTTTCCACCGAGTGAGCACTCCTACTGCACGATCTATATGTATAAAAAAGACAGTTTTGGAAGTATGGGGTATCTGATAGAATCCACCACAGTAGCCAAATTGAGAGATTAGTGTATCAAAATCATAATTAAATGGGTTAAATATTTTTTTATGAAAGAGGCAAAAAGATGAGACCTGTGTTTCTTCACCAAAAAGATTGTTTTTATGTTTTTTTAATAATAAATAAATTATATACATAAATGATCGCGTTTAAATTCTACCGGGATGAATAGCTTTTTTTCCAAATTTTACTATCTTAATTTTATCTTAACAAAGAAATCAATCTTGTTTAGTATTTTAAAGCGTTACGTTATACATGATTAGTGATTTTTAATATTATTTATTTAAATTAAAATATACATGAACTGATATTGAATTGCATTATTAACTATTTGTATATCACACGTGGTGTACCATCGAATATTAAAATATTTATAAATATTTAAATTAAATTAACTAATCTATATTAATTAAATAATAAAAAAATTGAAACTCCTTAGGCCGAAAGAGTGCATCACGGCAAGACAGTCACTTGAAAAAATTGATCAATATCAATATCAATAGATCCATATCTCATCTTTTGATGCACTTGTGTTGAAATAAATTAAAACAAATTTATAATAAAACTAAAAACAAAATTTTTATCATCATCGTGTTCTTGCATTTTTTTTAGATACATAATGTGAGTATTACAACGACAAAGATCAATTCCATTTAATTTCTAAAATCAATGCATTAATTACAATTACAAAAACAATTTTAGGGAACATCCCTTGGAAACCTATTTGCATGTTCAGCTCACGGGAATCTTAGCCGTCGTCGGCCATGGGGATCTCACCCATTGTCGAACCTCTCGTATATTTGAAAGTTTTCAGTTAATGAACAAAGTAGAATATAACTTTAGCTTAGAAAGGAAATGATCAGTGTTGTTGGTCTTCTAGTGCTACAAAAATTTTGGACAGACAAGTTACACAATTTCCCAAACTCCACCCGTACCCAACACACTGGGAAAGATATTAAGCCAGTAAAAACTCAACCAGTTCAATTGCCAATATCACAGTATGAATATGAAAATGGTGGTAAACTTCAATTTCATTATCAAACCATAAAAAATAAAAAATAAAACTTAACGGCAAAAAATTACAATTTTAAACTTAATAGGGCTAAGAGTAAATAATCAATAGAAGGTGTGGAATTATAATAACAAGCAGAGACAACACACTTCAACAAGTAAGCTGAATGAGTGTCCAGCCTAAAATATCATTGAAATTATAAAATTGTAACAAGTGATGTAACAAACTCATTGTCTAAAACTAAACTCGCCTATTGCTCCAGGTATATAGCATTAGTACAGTTGGTCCCTCTCACAGCCATTCAAATTTCATATATACATTTCCACTTCTTTATTTCATTCTCTTCTAAAATTCATACCCTAAAATATGGAAGAAGGAAAAATAGAAAACTTCTTCTCATCAAACACTAAATATGCAAAACCCAGTGCTACATTTCACCAAACAATAAAAAGGCAGCAGACAATTAACCAGAATTACAATAAAAGTGCATCAATGCAATCTAAAAAAATCAAACAAAAATAACCAAACTTCAAAGAAATTAAAATAACCCAAAATAGAAAATTAGTTTTTTCTTTATTTTTTTTCGGCAGTGCAAAATTATTTTCTCCCTCTAAATGACTCCTATCTATATTACATAAGGGAGTTATTCATGAATTAACATTCCCTATCACACTTCAGCAAAAATGAGACGACAAACCGGGGATCCTCTCAAGGACTGCAATTCCTCACTGAAAATAGCCTTCGACGCAAAACTAAATATAAAAGAAAAAAACTCCAAGGCCACCACAAAACGAAAATGAAAAAAAAAAAAATGCAACAAGAAAATTGATACTTGGAACATCGGGATAATTCATCAAACTAAGATTCTGAATCCAAATAGACACCCTAATTCCCCGTTAAATCGGGAAAAGGATACGTGCAAAAAGAATTAACAAACATAAAGAAAAACTATGCAGTGCTATGCAGCTCATTTTATAGCAATAACAAGTCCCCTTGTAAGAAAAGGATTGGCTCAAAAATTAGTATCTTCGGTAAGGCAAAATTTCAATTTTAATATATTAAAATTAATTTCAAACACAATTTCAGCAGTAACAATTTAATAGCATAATAGTTTATAGTTTATTAATTTGAGTTCGACACATCCAAAATTATAAGAATAATATTTTATTTACAATATTTTTATTAAAAGGAACAATTCTAATTACCATGAGATTAATTACTTTTGTAATTTTGGGTAAACTTTAGGTAAATTTGGAATTGTGACTGAACTCAATAAATTTAGTTGAATGAGTTGTCAACATACCCCAGTTGAATGATCAAGTCACTTGTAAATTATGATATTTTACAAAATAAGTGAAAGAATTCATAATTAAATGAATCACTCATTATTCATGTTTCTGAAATATTTAAGGGAGTGTTTGTTTTGAGTCATTGAGTTGTCTTGGAAAGTGTAGAGAGGCTTATGATGGAGGTGATATTAAACTCTTGTATACAAAAATGTTCACTTTACTTTTAAAATACATACGAGACTCACACAAATTATTAAATTTACCCCTTAAAATTTGAATCAAACATAAGAAGAATTTTAGATTCTCATTCTCACATTTACTTTACCCATACCACACCCCCAGTAGATATATCTTGTCAACATGTATTTTGTATTCGCCACTTTTTTTTGGCCATATTCATAGGGGAATTCTCCTACAGGGCTTCACTTTAAGCCCTACCGGTGGGGCTCTCAGTGTTCTTAACCCGTAAACAGTTTTCGGTGCGATTTTTTTTATGACTGTGTATATTGTAGCTATTTAGGACATCCTGCAAATTTTCAGAAAATTCCGAATAGTTTACAGTACCGAAAACTAGGTTCAAACATGTTGTTGCACGCGTGACTAATTTTTTTTATGCGCTTGGAAAGCAACATGTTTGAATCTAGTTTTCGGTACTGTAAACTATTCGGAATTTTCTGAAAATTTACAGGATGCTCTAAATAACTACAATATACATGATCATAAAAAAAAACCGCGCCAAAAACTGTTTAGAGGTCGAGAAACAGTAAAAGCCCTATCGATAGGGCTTAAAATGAAGCCCTACAAGATAATTGTCCTATATTCATATATGCATCATCACTATTTTTATTTGAAAATATACGTAGATACATATAGTAGTGAGTTGACAATCAAGAGAATTTCCAGATCATTTTTTTTTGGCAAGTCCACGTCATCTTCTGTTGAATACGTATATGTGTACAAGGGAAAATGACTTTATGCAGGCTTTAAACCATTAAAATCATTATGTTTTTTTTAGGGAAATCATTAAAATCATTATGTTGACTTATCATGACTTTAATTCTTCCTCATAAGAATAAGCTTTTGTAAACATAAATAAGTGAAGTTTCTGCATATTGAATGTCTCTTTTTTTATTTTTTCAGCAAGAGTAATTTGACAAAACATATTTCTTTTGGTTCTTGCCTAATAATTAGCGAAATTAGATCAACTGATATTTTAGCTAATTAGAATTCTACATTCTTAGCTTTGATAATTTCGGTGAGGTAATGAATTTTGGCAAGTTTTAATTTTTCTCTTATGATTTTACTCTTTAAACAAATTTCTATTTTAAGAAAATTTTGCTGACGTAAGCAAATGTGAATTTTATGATTTATTATATTATCTATCACTATATCTCATTTTTTGAGATTTTTTATTGCTTACAAAACCTAAGTCAAAGTGGATCGTGAAAAATAGAAAATCATATTTGATTTTGGAAAAAATTAGACATCATAATGACATATGAATTTTATGATTTATCATGTTCTCCATGCCTATTTATCACTTTTGGAGATATTTTGTTGGCTTACAAAGCCTAAGTCAAAGTAGACCATGAACAACATGAAAATTAGTTTTAACTTTATGAGAGATTTTGACAGCATAAGAACATAGAAATTAAGATTTTCTCTTTTTTTTTTTTTGGCTATATCTCACTTTTGCAGATATTTTGTAAGTCTATAAAGTCTAGGTCTAAGTGGAGCAAAGACAAAAGTAGAAATTCAATAAAGAAGAAAAAATGCTTGGAATAATGAGAATAAAATAAGGGTAAACCCTAGTATTCATTTTGTAGAATTTTTGAATATGAAAATCTCAACTTTGTATTTTTTTTCTTAATATTTCTATTTTACGATGAGTAGATAAAAAAATGAAGGAAACAGAGTAGATGAGAGTGGCAGAGTAGATGAGAGGGGTGAGTAGTTATTGATTAGTTGAGAGAAAAGTAGAGAGATATTTTTTTTTTTTTGTCTGACGGATTCTTTTTTCATACTTATTTTTATTTTTACTTAATTTTTTTATAGAGGAAATAGCGGCTAAAATATCAAATTTTTTCAAGAAGTTGTATTTTTATACTTAATTTTTTTTTTTTTGCGGTAAATATACTCAATGTCTTCAAAATATTGTACTTTTATACTCAAACATTTTTTTCGGTAAATATACTCAATATTTTTAAAATGTTAAACTTTTATAACTATTTTTTATTATTTTGATAAATAATAAAAAAATGAAGGAAAAATATAGCATTTAAATTATTTTTTAAATTTTAAATTATTTTCTCTTTCTTATTCTTTCTCAAAATATATACTTTAAATTAAATATTAATAAATATTTTATTAGTTATAATAATGATTACAAAAGAACGGTTCAACAACCCCACACCAGAATTTTTCTATATATATAAAAAGAATAGGTTTATTTTTCCATATGTTTTAAACAAATATGTATTTTACTTAATTTGATGAGTGCCATTAGCCATTAACGATCATTATGGCCAATTTTCTTAGAAAAATCAGTGCTAAATCGTTTCTCTTTTAGTTTTCTTTCAAATATAAAATGAATAAACACTACTCATCTCTAGTTGTATCGATGATTTATTGAATTCATTTTATAAAAATAAATAAATAAAAAACCATCTTTGTATGGCTATAAAAATTTAGATGTAAGATGCAAAAGAAAAAGCACTATTGAGGTCATGTACTTGAATCAATATGACCAACACGAGATGTGTACCAAAATTATGTGAGCATCAATGGTTCAGTGAAGCATATATTGGTATTTTCTTCTTTAATCTCTATGATCGACAGAAGTTTGTTAAATTACAAATTATCAAAAGATCGAAAATTTAAACATAGCATGGGCTTGCCTCAACATTGCAATTAGATAAAATCATATCCAAAACTTTAGCCGATCCTGCACACTTTTGTTGCTAGTAAACTCAAATTTCTGTCAACAGCCACCTGACCGATACAAGGAGATCGCCATCAAAATTGGAACCTCTTTTACCAACTATCAGCGGGACATAAGTGGATGTTAACACTATAAGATCTAGATTAATTTCCCTCCGAAAGGAAACTGCAAACACAGCAGCACAGTTTTCTTTTCCAAAAACTAGTGCTCTGTTTCACTTTCAGGGTTTTTTTTTCCAACAATACCAGAAGAATCATAGCAGGATAAGAATGCTTTTGTCAATTAGACAAAGGCAGATTGAAATGATCATCTCTTGGCAATCCTCCTGCTTCTTCTAACTCCTGTCATTGGGGTGGTACGATGACTGTTTCCCAAGCCTCTCTCTGGACTAGGATTGTCTTCTTCATCACTCATTTCGTCAGACCTCCACCTTGGTCCACCATTGACAGCTATGTCTTCAGCAGCTAATTCCTTGTGCCCATAGCTGAAACTCAGAAAACATGTCACAAGCAATTCAGAACAAATTTGAAATAATTGGAATCATCGGCATTTGATAAATGGGGTGGGTGGGTGGGCAAGAAATTGAAGAAATGGAAAAGAACTTTAACCTCCAAGAAACGTCCATGATGTTATCTGATGAAGTCGCTTTCCAAGGTGTGTCATCTCTTTCAGGATGAACCCTTTTACTGGACACGCTTGGCTGTAGGTCATGTGAAGAGTCTCTAAACAAGCCACGGTTACTGCTGGGTGTAATCACTGGATTAGCTGTTAAACTACCAGAATATGGACTGCCATTCAGGAATTGAGTAGTAAATCTGTTTTTCTCCATTTCTGGTGATAGCTCATATGATTGATTGTCCCGGAAATTGCCATTTAGAAGTACCCTGGATGGAGTTTTGTTCGCGTCCTTTGATGGTGAGGTACTTAAAGGCTTAACCCGAAGACTTGACTTGTCCCCAATTTGAAATTTGAAATTCTTGCTATTGCTAACTTGAGGCTGTAGTCCCATTTCAGAATTTTGAAATAAACTAGTACCATCAAGTTTAGAGTGACAGTTGTCAAAAGATCCATCTCCTTTCAAGGGAGTTTCAAAAAATGAGGGCTTCCGTGCACTTGTATGATCAGTCCACAGAGCAAAAGAGGAATCATTTAATGCAGGGATTAATAAACTACCAGATTTGGTAGAGGGAAAATCAGATTTTGCAGGCATTTCAACTTCATCACCAGTACTAACAGCAGTTTCAGGCAATTTTCCAGCCATTGCTTGTTGCTGTTGGACTTCTGGTAGTAATGCCATGCATTTTTCCTGAAAGAAATCTAATTAGGCACGAGAAAACACAAAAATTTAACTTGTAATTGCAAAGTATTTTTGTAAAATAATATACTTGTAATGCCTGACAATTAAACCACTTACAACTAAGCCTTCCCTCCAGCCACTCACTGATCTCATTCTAGATACAACTTCTTCACTGACAGAATTCTTTGAAATGATCTCCTGCTCTAGAATTTTAAGTCTTAAATCAACTTGATAGGCTTCAGAGTACCTGTAACGCTGGTAAACAAAAAACAAGTGTGTGTCAGGTCAACTCTTCATAAACATACCTTTCAGAAGCATGAATAACTTGTACCAAATATATACATTCAATAAACATATCAACAAGACTCAACATTCTGGAACAATGTAATGCAATACTTATAATTTCTATTTGGTTTCTTACATGGTCAAATGCAAAAGGACCAGGATTCCACAAACACGTGAACAAAACCCAGCAAACTGGAGCAATGCATGCATTACTTTTCAAATTGCATTTGGTTTTCTTAAAATGGTCAAAAACAAAAGGATCAGGATTCAATAAACACGTGAACAAGTCACAGCAAACTAGAACAATTTATGCAATAGTTTTTCAATTGCATCAGCCTTTCCTAAAATGATCAAATCCAAAAGGATCACGATTCTATTCCAATCTTTTCAGATCATTTCCTACAGTATAACAAACTGTATGGAATGCTTCAGTTTGCAAGAAATTTAAACCTGAATAAATAAATAAATTACTAATTAAAATATATATACGTGTGTGAACCATCATATTTGAAATGAAATGAGCAATTTCAAATCACAGTGAAGAAATTTGATCTCACCAACTGAAAATCAATTAGATAGTATAATCTGATACTTCAACCTCACTAACTGAAAAGCAAAAGGATAGTATAATCTCATACTTTAACCTCAATTTGAAATTATATAGCAACTAAAAATATTACGTTGTAGAATTCAACAAATTATAGATGTCATTTTTCCCTTGTTTTCTCTACGGGTGGAAAATAGAGGCACTAAAAGATGTATTCATCTATGATCTGAAGCTTTAACCTCACTTCAAAATTATGAGGTACTAAAACTCATATGTTACTCAGTCCTACAACTAAACATGTGATTTTTCTCTTCTCTTGTTTTCTTTATCATGAACATAAAGAAACCACGCTTGAAGAAAATAGTATAATCTGATACTTTTAACTTCACTAACGGAAAATCAAGACAATGGTATAAACGGAAACTTTAGTGTCACTTTTAAACTATAGAGTAACTGAAATCTTATGTTTGTACACATAGAACAAGTACGATGTACAGATGTAAATTTTTTTTTTGTTTTCTTCATGGAATGAAAAATAAAAATCACAGAAGAAGCAAGATTCCTTATAAAATTCCTAAATGCTTGTAAATTCATTGGAGAAATGATGATGTAGATCAAGTTCCGAACTACAAATGACTTTAATTAAGAAGAAATACTATCGTGTCAGAGACATGGCCTAAATATGAGCGGATGAAATTCATGTACATTTAGCAACCTGATCTTTCAAAACAGCCACTATAAGGAGAAAATGGATTTTAATTGACCCAAAGCAAAAGAACTATGAGATTTTTACAGAAAATACTTAATTTCGCCAAAAAATTTCATTTTTACGGTCAAATTTTTTTTTCTTTCAATTTTTATGGTTGTCTTTTTTTTGTTTTGTTTTTTAATTGTTTTTAGATTTTTTTTTTTTTGATATTTAGTTATATATGTATTGTTTTTTTTTTTGTTTTTTAGTTTATTTTGAGTTGATGCAGTGAGTTATTTTCAAGTAGATTTTTAGTTGTTTTTCCTAAAACCAAATTTTTGTAATTATGATACTTTGAAAATCGTACTTTTAAAAACTTGAGAATGTATTTTTGTATAAAAAAATTAGGAAAAAAAATGTATTTAAGAAAAAATCTCAAAAACTACAGAAACACCAACAATATTGTCAGATGGCAAACTGCAATTATAAAATATAAGAAAATGACGGATACCTGAATATAGAATACTACAAGAAGACTTCCCACAGTTGAAGAAGGATCACCAATAGCATAATCTAACAGGCATTTATGGAGATGTTTCTCTTCATCAGAATTCCACGGTAACTCTATCATTCTGTCTACCATGTTCCTTCGTATACAAAGATAGCAAATTTCAGCCACCAATACCTCCACCCATTCCTTCCAACTCTTATGTTCACCTTTGGAATCATCATGTGCATCTGCAGATACCCCGTACTTTTTCTCCCTAACTTTCGAGCACAGCATTCTTTGATGCAAAAATGCTTCAGTGAAAAGTCCACACTCTACCCTAACCCGAACAGCAGTAACAGCCTCACTAAGTGGAACAGACCGTGAAATACCATCTTGCCCAGACCACCTTAAAACCATAAGAGCTGCATCAGGATTTCCTCTTTCTAATAGAACTTGTGCAATCTTAGGATGTGTGGCTGGACCTGAGATCTCAGGAAGCAGATGACACGCTTCCTAAATAATTCCATACAAAAGCAATTAGCATATTAATGAAATTTTGTGAATCATTCACCAAACAAATTGAGCAGGAAAATGAAGCATTTGTACTGTTTAGGGAGAAAAAAACTGTATTCATGAATATAATCCATATAAAATCAAACCTTAAGGTTTTAAGCAGCTCAATAATCTAAACTTCCAGCATATTTTTGTGCTTTTTTGCCTCTCCTTGATGTGTATTACGAAATAATCTATAAGTTTTACAGAGACCGATTATTACACCTAAATTTATTACTCTTTCAGCTCACGGGTCAAATCAGATTAACTGAAAACCATCTTATAACTACAAGTTAAATATAAATAGATAACTATTCTGACCTAAAATATACAGCATAACACATAATGTGTGGACCACGTACAATACCAATTTCCTTTGTAAGTGACAAGAATTGATTTTCAAAGAAAGCAAGGAAATGAATTAATGCTTTTATCCAGTTTTCAATAACCTGGTCTTCATTGCTAATATCCCCAAAAAAAAATTGGCCTCGAGAAAATCAGTTATCTTGATAAACTTGATTATATGGAATGCTTTCAAAAGCAAAGCCCAAAAAGGAAAAAAAAAACAAGAACTTGGCAAATGTAATTGTAGTTTACCTGCATAGCCTCATCCGTGAAGTCATCCAAAAGAAAGAAAATTAAAGATTCCAATAATAAAATCCTAGTGATGCCAAAAGAAGCAGCGAAGTCTTCTACAATGTGTCTCCATTCGCTATTAGGCGTAGTCCAATGCCGATCATATAGGTAATAGAGAAACTATCATGAATTAAGGAAACTAAACCGGAGGCACCAAAACTAAGATTTCATACTACTAAAAGAAACATATGAAATGCAAAGTAAAAATAAAAAAAGGATACAATTGCTTGCTTTGCCACCACCATATCAGAACTACCACATAGAAATAGCATATCAATGGCTGCTCGAAGACTTTCAAATGGATAACATCCTACAAGCCCCTCTATCTTAGACCTGAAAACTGATGAAATTCCATCCTTCTGCAAATATGCAACTTTTAATTCCTCCCCCATATCTTGTGCATCTCCCTGTTCTTTATCAAGATTAGTCAGTGCATCTTCAATGAACAACGAACCTTCCTGTCTAACAAACTCTTCAGAATTATTTATGGCATCAGGCCATGAACGCTTTATTGCAGCTAATTTCCTTTCACGAACAAGATTCCGCCATGCATTGGTATTAGCATAACGAGACTGGACATTCTCAAGGAACTGATGTCTTACACACCAAAGCATAATCTCCAAATGCTGAAAATAAAAAACCAATACTGAGAAAGGAAAAAAAAAACTACTTGTTTGCAGAATAGAAGAATGTTTTTCACAAAGATGGTCCATTATAGCCATTTTCCAAAAAATAAAATAATCTTAGTAGTCAGAAAAAAAAACTATGACATCTAGAAAACTACATAAAAAAAAGTCAAAACATTAATTTTCCAAACTCTAAAATCATGTATGCTGCCACAATTTACATCTTAAGAAACTTTCATGTTCAAGCCTTACACTTTATCATACATGAACTATTCCAAGTTCAAACATTTTGAACCAAAATAAGAATCTTTGGTCATTAAGATGAAGTATATTATAGATATAGTATGATATTTTTAGGGCTGTGTGCATTTGGTTTCTTTATAGAGGCTCCACTGATTTTAGAAGTCAGAGATTTTGTCATTAACCAATGTTCCACCTGTTGGTGTGTGCTTTTGAGCTCCTTTACAAGGCCTAGCACTCTTAGGTACTATCTATGGACAATGCATACACACTAATATTATAAAGAGTAAAGATATGTACACCTAAAATATGCACCCAAATATTACACACAGTGATGTGTCACTACTTTTTAAAATAGTGAGTCCTAATTTTAATAAATATGATTGGCTAGACTAAACTGCCACATCTGTAATGTTTGAGTATATATTTTGGGTGCACATATCATTACTCTATTATAAAAGTTTAAACAAAACTAAAGTGAGGTCACACATCATAGCAAAACCAATTGAATATAAATAACAGTTGTCAATATTTATACCTGCTTTGTCTTCAATATGCTTTCTTGAAGGAGGTGCAGATCATGAAGCTGGGCTGCTAGAGAATTCCTGAAGGATGACTCTAAAACTTCAAGCACATTGGATATACCAGCCAGCTGAGCAGAATACTTAAATGTACTTAACCTAATTTTCATTTCTGCTGCTTCAAGATTATCTAATGACACATGTTAAGGTATACGCACCATCTAGATATAAAATTTACAGGGCACGCGATACCAACTAGTTTCAGTCAGCAAGATATCTCAAAATTTTAAGGATACAAATTTCTTGAAGTTCCATTATGATATTCCCAAATGTCCGCTTGCACCAGTCTTTGACAACAACTTCATCCAACAAAAATGCAATGACAGGATTGCTAGATACAGCACTTTCATCCATACAAACATCTGTAACATCTGTTGAATTACCGTTAAAGAAAACATGAACAATATATAACTTCATGTAGATACAATACAAATATCTATAACGCATCGATAAGATTATTGTGGTAATCTTTAAAAGTTCTGTTTCACAGCTTAGATTACTCATTCTGAAATACTAATTGCAGAAGGTAGAGAGAATAAAGCACTAAACTATCTTATAGAAATTCTCCGTAATAGGTGATTCAAATATCATGTGATTTTGGTATATTGAACTAAATATGAGGGAAGAGAGAATAAATCATTAAACTATCTTATGCAAATTCTCCCTAATAGATGATTTAAAGATCATGAGATTTTGGTATATTGATCTAAGTATGCCTCCAATTCAAGAATAATAAAATAAATAAATTAAGACACCATGAAAGGATACAATGGCATATCAAAGAAACTAAGTTATTCTCCAGAGCCACATCAAACAGCAAATACAGGTGTAAGACATCAGCAGTTATCTGCTCTTCTCCTTCTTCCTTTTCTTGAAATCTATCATCATATCTTTTTGATATAAGGCCAGCATCTATGCATTCATAATAAAGGCGAGGACGTAGACTAACACCATTCTGTTCTTTCCCAATTGGGATTCTACAAACGGGGCAAAGGTCACAACGTTGACTACATTCTGTACATAATGAAGCATGTCCACAAGAGTTCAAGGCAGACTCTACACAGCGTCCGCAGCTTCTCAAGTCTCTCGTTGCTCGACAGCGTTCAACTTTAGCTTCATTGCATAATTCAATAAGATCAATTGATGCCAAGTGCTCCAAGGCTTCCTAACAATTGTAAATGAGTACATAATTCTATCAGGAAAAGCAACCGATCAATCATTGTGGATTGGAATTCTAAATAGTGGCTCTATGACTTTCCATAACACCACTCTACATAAAACTCTACATCATGATTAGGTAACGCAAGCTAATAATATTAAATTTAATACAAGAACAACCACAAAAGGTACTGAACAACTTCACAACTACACTACGAAACATATATAATTGTTAATTTAGTGAAGCTAAACTAAAGCAAACCCAACTTATCTCGGCACAATTAAGCAACCTAGTTAATAACAACAGAGCTGAAGCTAAAAACCATAAGATGCACTTCCCCAACACCTCCATGGCTATCAAAAAGCATAAAAAAAAAAAATCGCCTGTAGCCCGAAAAGCATCAAAATCTACCAAATGGAAAACCGCTAAAGTAGAAACTACGTTTAAATACAGTTAGGGTTTTGACGAAGTAGCTAAGCGAAATTCAAAATGCATTACAAAGAAGCACCTGAACAGCTCGGCGAGTATAATTGGGTTGCCGTAGATGAGAGCTAGAAGCTGTGGAAGTGCTGCCATCGACGTAGCTCGAAGGCTCAGCGGGACCATTGGTTCGCTTCTCCATGATTCACTGAGAATGCGCCCGAGTAGTTGCTCCAATGCTTAAAATTAGCTCCAAAACCCTAGAGAATAAAAAATGAGACGTGGAGTGTGAAGGAAAGAGTTAGGACTCCACAAAAGGCGCCATTGATGCTCACATAGACACTTCAAAGAGATAGGTCAGAGAGGAGTGAAGGGGGAAGAAAAGGGTTTTTGAAAAAAGATGGTACGGACGTTTGGAAGTTTGGGATTTGGAAAACCGGAGTTACGGAGCGCCAACCCGCAAAATTGGGCTTTGCTGTTCTACTTGGGTTCGGGCGAAAGCCCAAAACTAAGGGCCTGTTTGTCATTATTTTCTGTTTTTTGTTTTCAAAATTTTGTTATCAGAAATGAGAACAGAGAACTGTTTTTGTAGTTTTAAAAAAATAAGAGTTGTTTGGTTAATGTTTTTTAAAAACAATTTTTTTAGTTTTATTTTTTTTTAAATCTTAAATAAAAAATTAACAAATATATTTACAAAGAGAAAAATATTTTAAAAATTTGTAATAAATAATGAGATAAAATAATTTGAAAGAAAAAATGATGAAAAATAAGAAGTAAAGTTAGGAAAAAAAATTTGAGAACAACAGAAAACAACTTTTTGATGTTCTCAAAATTTTCTGTTTTTTGTAACTTTGTTTTTAAAAATTGTTTTCTGAAAACAATGTCAAACACCCCTCCTTGTTTTCAAAAAACAGTTTTTAGTTTTTAAAAACAAAAAACAGTTTTTTAGTTAAGGTGTCAAACACCCTCTAAGAATTTCTTTTGTGGAATTTTCAAAAAATATGGATTTTATATCATAAAATATGTGAATTTTTTTTCTTAATTTGAATGGAAAAATTTATTAAAGAAAAAATTAATGTGAGAATATAATTAGTAGTTAATTAAAATATGAAAAATGCCACATTTTTTATTATAGTTATATTTTTTTCTTTATTTTTTTTCTTACATCTTTTTTCTTCCATTTCTTCATTTTTTTTCTACCAATTTTGTCCTTCATTTTTTTTTCCTTTTTCATTTTTCTATTCTACTTCTTCTCATTTTTATTTGTTTATCTATTTTTTTTTAATTTGTATTATTTTTTTTGTTTATATTTTTTCAATTTTCTTTTTTTTTTGCATTTTTTTCCTTCTATTTTTTCTTTATTTTTATATTTATTAGTGAAAAAAATTTACAAATAGCAATTTCTCCAAAAGAACAGTAGCCATTGTAGAGTTTTACCCCTAAATTATTTTTTATGGTAAAAGTACCCTCTTAATTATGGAAATCATTGCAAACATGTCTCTTATATTACAATCTGTTTATTTTTTTAAGCAGTTTGTTATGTATTCACATATCACACGCATAATTATAGTACGAGAGTCTAATTAACTAAGTGAAGTTAGTCGAAATTGAGTTTATTGACATTAAATATACAAAAATTAGTTTTAAGAATGCAGATACATGTTCTCAAAATTTGTCATTATGCCACTATCTATGTATGCATTTGCCTGTTAGGATTATTGAATCCCGCCACATTAGTGCAACATTAGTGTTACATGAGCAAATTATTTAAAAAAATAAATGAAATGCAATATAAGTGACACATTTACAATAGTTTTTATAATTCAGGAGGAATTTTTGCCACGAAAAAAAGTTGAAGGAGCAAAACTCTATAGATGCCATAGTTCAGGGGGAAAATTTTCTATTTACTTAAAATATATATATATACACAACAAACTATTATAAATATATCATATTAGGTCCCTGTGTTTTACGTTAATTTTACGATAGGCTTCATTTAAAAAAAATACAATTCTAGACCCTATATATTTGTCAAATAGTTAAAAATAGTCTCCTGAATCTGAATTTGGTTAAAATTTGAAAACATCTCGATTGAATTCGAAATCAGGAAACTATCTTTAACCATTTTACAAAACACAGATCTAAAAATATATTTTTTAAAAGAGAGAGTCTATCGTGAAATTAAACGAAAACACAAGGACTCAAAATAATATAGACCCATATAATATAGTATATCTTGTTAACACGAGTTAAAAAATGAGAAATCATTATGTTACTCCTTCATAGGAAAAATAAAATAAAAATGGGTAAAAATTTTAAGAAATATTAAAAAAATGAGATTTTTTTTCATAAATATGAGAAAATAAATTATAAACTTTACATAAATATGGCAAAAATAATTTTTTTAAGCACAATATAATCTCATATTTTTTAAATGAATCTCTTTGCATGTGCAGAGATTGTCCCAACCACCCGACCACCATCACAGCTAATGAAGACTAGTCGATCTCTCATTTTTTATGGTCGAGTGATGGAATGACATGCTTTTGTGGTTTGGTGGTTGTCATTAGGCTGAGTAGCAGTTGTTGGATTATTATCAGTTATAGAAGCTTGAGAATCTGCAATAGATTTGAAACAAGGTAATACATCAGTAGGAAAAATATTATCAGTCAAATTAGATTGATTATTCTTAAATGAAAATATATTTTCGTGGAATATGACATCACGAGATTGAAATGTTTCATTTGTTTGAAGGTCAAGTAAGGTATATGCATTCATGCCTTCTGGATATCTAATGAACACACAAGCATGTGATCAAGGTGTGAATTTGTGCCTTTGACCAACTAAAGTTGAAACATAAGCTAAATAACCAAAAACTTTTAAATGGCCATAATTAGGCAATTTTTTATGAAGTAATTCAAAATAAGTCATATTTTTCATCAACATAGAAGGTGCGCGGTTGATTAAATAAACAATTGTCCTAACAAAAAAACTCCATAAAACTAAAGAAATGTTAGATTGAAATGAAAGAGATCTAGCAACATTTAAAATATGTTGGTGTTTTTGTTCCACAACAGAATTCTGTTGAGGAGTGTCAACACATGAGTGGTAATGCATGATGCCCTTATTAGCAAAGAATGAAGTAAGATTGAGTTCTTTAGCATTGTCGGAATATACAACTTTGATGTTAATTGAATATTAAGTGGTAACAAAATTAAAAAAATTGTTATGACAAAACTAACATCATATTTAGATTTTAATAAAAAAAAAAAATCAAGGTGAATTGGGCACAATCATCAACAATGGTCGATAAGTATTCATAACCTTCAATACTTACAACATGGAAATGACCCAAAATGTCTAAATAAATGAGGTCAGATGCATTTTGAGAAAAATTATTGTGAGACACATATGGTAATTCCTTTGTTTAGCTAGATGGAAAATGTTGCAATGTTTATCATAAGGAAGAGATGTTGAAAAATCAAGAGTTTTATTGATACTTTTTGTGACGTTCCTAAAGTAGAGTACGTCTGCCACATACTCATAATACAATGATTTACGAGTATCACTACTACAGAAAATGTCATTTGTGACAGTTCCTAACTGCCACAATTGAGTTTTTGCGTCACTTTTGAAATTGACGCAAAATCCCATGACGCAAACTAGCCTGGCATTTGTGTCAGTGCCCAACTGTCACAAACATGACATTTGTGACAGTGCCCAACTTATGCAAACGTGACAAGTGGACACTAACGCGAATGCTATATTAAAAAAATAAAAAATAAAAAACACTATGAACACTGACCCCGTGTACCCAGTCCCTAGCAACCCTATGTGACCCCAACCCACCTGTACCCAGTCCCCAGCCAGCCACCTCTCAACCCCCGCGACCCCAGCCACCCCCACGACCCCCACGACTCCAACCACCTACAGGACCCTTGCGAACCCAGTCAGAGAAAAAAATAAAGATGAGGGATTTTGGGTTTTGGTTTTTCAAACAATAATCTTCAAAAAAAAATCTATACAAAAAATTAAAAAAAAATTATGTATAAGGTTCATAAACATATTATATTAATTAATTTAACCTTAAAATTAAAAAAAAACTCACCAAAATGGGTGAAGAAAGTCGGAGGCGCCGCTGGTTGTTAGAAAAAAACCTAAGTTTTCGAATTTGGGAGAATGAGGGGCTCGGGGACGATGGCTGGGATTTAATACTAGACCACCATTTGCGTCAGTGGGCAACTGACGCTAATGGTGTCTTTGCGTCAGTAGGACACTGACGCAAATGGTGACGCAAATAGTTCGTTAACGGTGTCAGTTGGCCACTGATGCAAACATCGCCAATTAACAGCGTCAGTGTTATCACTAACGCAAATGCCCCTGCATTTGTGGCAGTGCTCAACTGCCACAAATGCTGATGTGTTTGACTGACATAAAATGAGTATTTTGGTGTAGTGCATGTTAAGCACACTACTACAAAAAAAGTCATTTGTGACAGTTCCTAACTGCCACAATTGATTTTTTGCGTTTGTTTTGAATCTGACGTGGAATCCCATGACGCAAACCAGCCTGACATTTGCATCAGTGCCCAACTGTCACAAACATTGCATTTGTGACAGTGCCCAATTGACGTAAATGCTACATTAAAAAAATAAAAATAAAAACGCTATGAACCCTGACCCCGTGTACCCAGCCACTCTATGCGACCCCAGCTCCCCTGTACCCAGTCCCCAGCCAGACACCTCTCAACCCCCGCGACCCCAGCCACCCCCCACGACCCCAGCCACCCACATGACCCTTGCGAACCCAGTCAGAGGAAAAAAATCAAGAGGAGGGTTTTGGGGTTTTGATTTTTCAAACAATAATCTTCAAAAAAAAAATCCATACAAAAAAAACTATGTATAAGGTTCATAAACATATTATATTCATCAGTTTAACCTTAAAATTAAAAGAAAAAAGAAAAAAAAAACTCACCAAAATGGGTCAAGAAAGTTGGAGGCGCCATTGGTTGTTGGGAGAAAACCTAAGTTTTCGAATTTGGGAGAATGAGGGGCTAGGGGACGATGGCTGGGATTTATTACTGGGCAGACCATTTGCATCAGTGGGCAACTGATGCAAATAGTGCGTTAACGACGTCAGTTGGCCACTGACACAAACTTCGCCAATTAACATCGTTAGTGTTATCACTGACGCAAATGCCCCTGCATTTGTGGTAGTGCTCAAACTTCCACAAATGTTGACACAAAAGGAGTATTTTAGTGTAGTGGCACTTGACCAAACGAATTAAATATAATGATACTATGAAATACAAAAAAAATTAAAACTTTTATATAAACTTATTAATATAACTATTACACGTATGATTACTTTAAATTTAAATATAGAAATTAGGAAAAACCCTAAACCACTATTGCTTTGCTACTTAGTTCGTGCTACACAAATTGTCAAACATCTTTTTCTTTCTTTCTCATTCTCTTCCTTTTTCTTCCTCTCTCTTTCCGCTCTGGTGTACTAATGTTGTCGACGACAAACGACCACTTTTTGCCCGCCACATATATCCATGTGCCAGACTGTTGGATTCAAAGGCCTCCGAACTATCGACCACGCGAGAATCTAGAGCTCACTTGCCGATTAAGAACCTCAATCGGTCGATTTAAGTTTGACCACTACATGACCTCAAAGTTGCGATCCGGCCACCTCGAGCATCAATTAGTTGATATGTCACCACCATCATGTTCCTCGTGTTGTAGGCTTCAAAAACCAATAAATTGTTCTCACATCTACCATAGTTGGGTGGCGGGCCCACCACGAGCCACCGCGATCCACCGTTGATTGATGGTCAAAACTTAGTTTTCGAGGTTCCGAAATTCGTTTTGGGCTTCAGAAATCATCGTTTAGCTTGTTTTGAAACTTGATCATTGTGGTATAATTTCTTTAACCAAAAATTGTGATTTAATTGTGACTAATTACAGTAATTGTTATTATGTGTATTTATAGTATATATTTATATATGCTTGATAAACTAAATATTTTCTATAATTATACTGGCTGTCTGAGATTATATGTATATTTGATATAGGTTTTGATTTTCGGATTGTCCATTTTATAGCCGATGTGCTGCCCAATATTAATAAAAAAAGATATTTTATTGATTTTCTATTAGTATGGAAATTATTATGAATAGTAAATTTTAATAATTTATTTTTCTTATTTTTTTGGTAAATCAATAATATAATTTTACATATGTAAAATGTGATTTATAGTAAAACTATTATTTAACAGTCATTATTGTGTATTAATATTTTGGTTGATATGTGAATGCTGAGATAATATAAAATATTATTTTTCTCATAATTATTGATATTTGTAAAATTATTGAAATTTGTAGAAATTATATTTATTATATCAATGTGATTGATTTTATGACTAATTAATAGTAATATAAATATCTATATTTATATTATTATCATTATATTGATCATTATAATTTTATGTTAAAAATATGATTTTTTTTATAAAAAGATTATTTGAATATATACATTCACATACATATTGTTATTGAGATATTTTGTTTTTAATATTATAAGCGATGTGATGTAGAAAAATTATTAGCATTATGATGATAATAATTATGGTAAATACTCATTTGGTACCTTGTGTTTTATCGAAATACCCTGTGAAACTAACCCCTTTTAAAATGAATAAATAAATGATTAAAAATTGAATAAATTTGAATTATCTGTTCAACATATGCCCAGAATTCGGTCCAAAACGTTCAGGAACGAGTCAAATTTGTAACGCCCTACTTCTTTAGAGCCATTACTAAGTGAGTTTAAAATGTGCAATTAACTCGCTAATTGAGGTTTTGGGTTAAAAGTGTAGCTAAACCGTAATAGAAGTCACATACTTTGAAAATAATTCATTCATTAAATATTATAAAGAGTTAAATATTTGGGATCCCAAAATACTGTTTATAAACATTTATAACTCAAAAATATAACTAAAGTCGGCTAAACGACAAAATTTAGGTTTAAGACAAACATCTCCCAAAGATACCCCTGGCCGTGGCAGCCAGGCAGGCCAAACATGTATGCATCGCCTCACGCTCTCCGTACTCATGGTTGGTCGACTTTCCCCTTGCCCTTACCTGCACCATAGAGCACCCGTGAGCCGAAGCCCAGCAAGAAAACTCACACAAGCAAATAACATATGCATATCTTTCATTCAACACATAAACAAACCGCCAACAGGCTAAACACATACGACCATGTCGTCCTAGGTGCTTTACCAGACCCTGGTTTCACGGTCTTCATCGTGAGGATATCCCAGGTATCCTATAGGGTCTCGCCCTGGCAACTCGCACTCCGCGTGCTAAACGCTGCTCCCAGCCCCTTGCCGTACTTGGCCTTGCCATTCTCAGCCTTCGCCGTTCCCGACTCTTGTCGTTCATTCACATATATGCACACATAGCATAATTTAAGCAAATACTAACACGTATAAACATATTCAATGGGGCTACACCATGCAACACAATCATATAGGGTCATGCCCTGCAACACAAGCTATAGGGCCTCGCCCTGCTCTATGGGTACAACCGTTTTCTTACCTGTGTCTCGAGCTTTCCAAGCACCGATGTCCTGAGCACAGTCCCCTAGTCCGAGCCTCACTGAAAACCTAGTCACAATGTATCAACGACATCCATCCATCAAGTTTTAATCCATTAAATAGCTTTGGGTCATAATTCTAGTCTCCAGGACCTTGAATTCTATCAATCCGGGTGATAAAATCCATCCCGAGCCTAAAACCTCCTTGAAGCCCAAAAACACACTAAGTGTCGCAGTCCCATGCACCCATGCCGCGGCCCGCCTCAACCAGAGACCCCAAACCCAAAAACAGGGCAGGCGCGTCGCGACCCAAGCTAGGGTGTGTCACGGCCCGCCCTTCTTCCTGGCCACCAAAATTCTCTAGAGGGCCGTGGCTCAGCAAGAACAATGACGCGGCCCGACCCTTCAAACCCAGAAAAATCCTCCATTTTTACCTCCAAAACCAAGCCAATTTACCCCAAAATCAACCCAACAATCCAAACCATTCATAACAGAAGTTTTACTACAGTCTCAGCAACAAAACCTAACAAGATTTAACCCCAAACCTCATCTAAAACTCAAGAATGATTCTTCACCTAGCTCACATGCACAACCTTGAAATACCAGCATGAAACTCAACATAACTCAGATAATTAAGTGCTAGAATCCTTACCTCAATATGATAACTTGGCCCTGAGCTAATCCTCAATCACAGCCAGCTTCAATTCCAAGCCAAAATTCTCCTATAGATCAAAGTCTCCAAGCTTCCAAAGAGAAAGAACTCCAGGAGAGAGAGAGAGAGAGAGAGAGAGAGAGAGAGAGAGAGAGAGAGAGAGAGAGAGAGAGAGAGAGAGAGAGAGAAAGGGTCGGTTCCTAAATTTCTGAAGGCTTCCTTGGTTTTGTTTTATTTAACTTAAGTTTCTAAGGCTTCCTCAAAGGCTCGGGGTATCAAAAATGTCATCGAGGGCAAAATAGTAAATTTCCCCAATATTCCCTCCTAAATGTTGTCACTTCAAATATATCTCCAAATATTTATTTTCATAACCCGATAACCCCATAAAACGTCTAATGCCCGAAATACCCCTCGACTCGCCCCGAGTCGAGTATTCGACCTCGTTGTGATTTTCTAGCTAACCGCTCCCTAGGACTGTCTCGGATCGTGTAGCACAGATATATAACAAATATATCACAATAATTACATGTATGCCCTCAACGGGCTAAAATTACAAACATGCCCCTAATAACCAAACGGGGCCCACATGCATATTTAATTTACCTAAACATGCATATCTAATCACATACTCATCAAAATTCACATATAATAATAATAAATCACTTATTGCCCTCCAGGCATGCTAATCAAGACCTTAAGCCTTATTAGCAAATTTGGGACGCTACAACTATCCCCTCCTTACATAAATTTCGTCCTCGAAATTACCTGAACAACTCGGGATACCGCTCCCACATCTCTGATTCAAGTTCCCACGTCGCCTCCTCAATCTTGCTGTTCCTCCACAACACTTTAACCAAAGCGATGGTCTTGCTCTGCAAAACTTTATCCTTCCGGTCCAGAATCTGAACCGGCTTCTCCTCATAAGATAAATCCTGGTCCAGCTCCAAATTCTCATAACTCAGAATATGTGTCGAATGATCATGAAAATCTATACACGCAAGTATACATGGTCGAATAAAGTAATATATGATAAATAGAGTGTCGATCCCACGAGGACTGATTTCCAAATACCACTAATTGATTTTCAAATTCTATTTGGTGAATTAAAATTTAATTGAATAATTAAAAGTAAAAGGAATATTATAAACTATGAACAAAAATTAAAGAACTGGAAACAAAACAATGAATCAACAAATTAAAAATCAATAATTAAAAGCCTAGGAATTAATTTCATCAACTGTTCATTCTATTAATTTTAATAATCAATTCTAAATCTCTTCTTTCTATTCTAATAGCAAGTTAATATACTCGATTCCTATTCTTTTTCAAGATATAAGATCTCAATCTATATGCAGGTTTTCTACATTTCTGTGATAAACTTGAATATATAAAAGTCATTAAACATGAAAACCTAATTACTACACAAGTCATATAGGTGCTTTTGTCCAATATGCAACCTATGTCTATACAATGATAGCATATTCAATTCTCATCTTTTGAATTTTGAATCAAAACCATAAAATCAAGTAAATAGTGATCAAATATTTACTAGCATTAAACAAACATCATATAGATTAGAATAGAAAAGAAGTATCAATAGAAAATCATAATAAAATTAAATAGAAATTCCAGTGACTATATTAATTCCTAGGTAAAAGAAATTAGTTCATAAATAACATGATAGAAATAAACTGCAAATAATTGTTCATAAAATCAACCTAAAGAATTCAGATGAAAACATAAAACTAATTATAGCAGCCTCTTCTAATCTAGGGTTTTTAAAAACTGAGACTCCTCTCCAGAATCGCAGAATAATGTTCTTTAAATAGTCTTCCAAGGTTCCCAAGTGAAAAGACCAGATTGCCCTTCAAAAAGTGGTTTAAAATATGAAAAACGCTGCTTCTTGAGCGCTACAGCGCTATAGTCAGAACCAAAATACATAAAAATTTGTTTACTAGCGCTGTAGCGCCCTTGTTGTAGCGTTGGGGCACTGCTTTGCTGTTCGTGATAGCGCTGGGGCGCTACTTCCAGAATCAATCATGCTTTCAAGGTCCTTCCTAGCGCTACGACGCTATTTTGATAGCGCTGTAGCGCTATTAACAGCATCAAAACTCGCACATATCAATCCCGAAAAACCTGATTTTCTTCAACTTAACTAGATTTTCTTCCACTTTCACTCCTTTTCACTCTTTTCACCAATTTAGCATGGAAAACCTAAAACATGAACAAACGAGCATAATTCCGCAATAAAATAATCCTAAACTAACGAAAAACACCCTAAAAGCTAGACCATAAACGAGCCCAAAATTCGTTTATCAAACTCCCCCAAACTAAACCTTTACTCGCCCTCGAGTAAAGAATCTAACTAAACTCAAACCTAAATAAATCAAGTTGACATATCTAACCAATTCAAACACTCAATACTGCTATGCATATATAATCCGCAGGAAAAAAACAATCATACTATGTAAAACATTAATCTAGATTTTCAGTCTCAATCACCTCACCCTTTCACTGTAATATATCAACACCAAAGTTCATTTACTCATAACTCGCAAATAAAATAATTGAACCACTTTATGCACATCAAATTCTCATCAACTAACCACATAACCAAATATTTCCATATGCCTGCATTACTTACTATTCTCCATTAATATAAACAAATGCACAAATAAGAATCAATAGGACTTTATAAGGGTTGTAATAGAAGGCTTAGGTATAGGTAGATAAAGAGACAATTTTTTTAGGCTTAATCATACCACAAGCATTCCAATTAAACAAACTTTCCCATAAATTTCACACATCTAATCCCTTGTTACCCCTTTTTCTCTGCAATGATTGAGAATATATATATATATTTTTTCTTTTTTCAATACACTCCCCCAAACTTTGATTTTTCAATAGATAACTATTTGGGAGCATAATCATTTTTCACTTTTTTTTTTCTCAATCATAAGTAAATTTCTGAATAACACATAATACAAACATCCCATTACACATTCACTCCCCTCATATAGTAATTTTCATGCTCATGGTATGGGTCAAAAAGAGTAAATGGTAGTTTATTTCACAATTAGGCTCAAAAGAATGTGTTAATCAAGAAAATGGTTATAAGGCTCAAAAGGGTTAACTAGAGATAAAATTTAATAGGGTTAGCTTGAAAGGCACAACCAGTCCAAAAATTTCCTATATCATTTTCCTAAATGTGCACTGTTTCGAATTTCATCTCAAATAGTAAGCAAGCAAGTTCTAGAATTTTTTCAAACTTTTCAATCCACAATCCAAATTTGACATGCATAAAATAACTCAAGTATAACATTTGCAATGTATGAGCAATAGATCTCTAATGTCAACAAATCATAGTGAAAAACAAAGTAATCTAACCAAGCACACAGATTGTTTTTAGAAGCACATCAATTTTTCCTTTGGATTATATTACACAACAATCAATCATATTCAAATGGCAATAATTATCAACTTAATTTATAATCTAAAACATGACTCAAAACGAACAACTAATGAAAATTAAAAACAAACATATCGTAAAACAAACAAAAACGCACAAGAAATAAATCTCTCCCCCAAACTTAACACCAAATATTGTCCCCAATGTTAAGTACTCAAAGAATGAGAACAGAGACTTACCTGACCATGGTAAACTCCAATCTCCTCTTTGTTTTCCTGTTCTGTCTACACGTTCTTTCAATTTCCAGATCAATTGGTATAATCTCCTTTTGTCTATTGATTCACATATACCAACAAGTCCTGAAACACAATAGAACCTTGATCCAAATAAATGTTAACAGAAATTAAATAAAATAAAATAACCAAATTAGAACAAATAACAATAACTGTGATATTGGAATATAAGTCCCTGGCAATGGCGCCAAAAACTTGATCATGAAAATCTATACACGCAAGTATACGTGGTCGAATCAAGTAATATATGATAAATAGAGTGTCGATCCCACGAGGATTGATTTCCAAATACCACTAATTGATTTTCAAATTCTATTTGGTGAATTAGTATTTGGAAATTAGTCATCGTGGGATCGACACTCTATTTATCATATATTACTGTTGGGATTGCGGAGGCTGAGGCCTTGGAAAACCAGCAAAGGATGGAGGCGGAGGCAGATAGTAGAATGGAGAATACGGCGGATATGGTGGTGGTGGAGCAAAATAAGTTTGATCCGATTCATTTAAAGACCACCAACTCACCAGATTGTTTAAACGAGCCACATGGTTCACCTCATATTCGTACCGTTGGCCCATATACTGATTCATCATGTGCTGTTGTTGAACCATATATTGATTTTGTTGGATAAGATAATCCAACTTATCACTGACATGCTACATGCGCTAATCACTACTACCTCCCTGCAGCATTGGATCAGCCTCTTCTTCCACCTCAGTTTCGACATGGCGCTTACCCTTTTTCCTAGTTTGCGGCACATATAAAGCAGGCTCGGGATAATCTTTCATCAGAATAATCGATAAAGGTTGCTGCAACGACTGATAAATATCAGTCACAAACTCTGGAACTACAGCCTTATAACATAACATGGTGATGACAGATCCATGACTCAAACCTCCAATGGTATGGCCCTTTTCAATGAACTCAATGTTTTCCTTAAGCCATGAACCCATATTAATAGTCATCCCTGTTATCAATGCATACATTAGAAGTACTCGATCCTTAGTCATGTCACACACATGACTTACTGGCATGAATCGAGCACAAACAAAGAAAGCCCAAAAACTGGCTTTAATATTCAGTTGACAAGCCACTATACTTTTAGGTAAAGAGCCAGATAAAGTCTAAGGAGCACCTTCAAAACATAATTTGTTAGCCACATCAGTATAGTCTATATATCCCTTCAAAAATTTAGTGTATTCCTCCTCCTGCTCTTTTATGTGCGGGACCTTGAAAACCTTATTAATGGACTCTGCAGTAAAAGGCACTCGCTTACCTCGAACAAAAACTGTATCATTGTGTTTATTTCTTAAATTGACATAAAACTCATACACCAATGATACGTTTGCCTGTGCCAATTTTGTCACAAAATTTTCCCACTTCCTAGCAGTAAGATTTGCTCTAACTAACTCAAAAGTCTAATGATTAAAAGGGTCAGACTGATATTCCACCTCATGCTCAGGAATCAAGGGTTTTCTAACAAATTTCTCATATCGTTCTTGAGCCTGGAAATTTGTAAACCTAGTTTCATCATACTCTTGCTCCGAACTATCATCCCTTGGTTGGGAAGCAGACGCTTGACCTTTCCCCTTATCCTTATTCCTACCCGCTCTACTCTTAGGAGCCATTATCCACACTCTACCCAACCCAAGAAAAAAAATTGACAGCACCTCCCCTTAAATTAAACACTTTTCCTTTTCACAACCACCCTATATATTCAATCTTACAAACACAATATCCAAATTCTCCAAAGCACAGCACAAAAATCAATCCACCAAAAACAATCAACAATGAAACCCTATCCCAAATGCAGCAAAAATCTTAGAATAAGAGGGAATGAAAACACTTACTAACTCTTGAAATGGACTCCCTTGTGCTTGAGTGAGTATAGCCCCTTGAAAATTTTGATCTTCTTCAAGAAATTAAAACTCTGAATTTTTAGGGTTTCAAAAGTGAATTGGGAAATTGGAATGGGGTTGAGAAGAAAGAAATTAAGTAAAGGATAAAAAGGCTAAGATAGAAGAGAAAATGAAGGAAAATGGAAGAATGTATGGTGAAATTTTATGGGTAATAGGCTAAAATGGAGGATTACTGGGATATTTTGGGTGATGGGATAGAGAGAACATAGGAAGAGAATGAAAAATGAGGGTTTGAAGGAGATGAAATTCGAAACACCTTGGTTTTTAAAAAAATTCTGTTATAGAGCGCTATAGCACTACATGTCTAGCGATGTAGCGCTACATAAGGTTGTTGGGCTATTTGTCTCTGGAAAGAGCGTCGTAGCGCTAGCAATACAATGCCATAGCACTAATAAACGTTCAAAAAACCCTTTTGGCTCTGAGATTAGCGCCATAGCGCTACCAAACCAGTGCTGTAGCGCTGGGCATTCTAAAAATACTGCTTTTCAATATGTATATAGCGCTATAACACTACCAAACCAGCGCTACAGCGCTGGTTTATGAAAAATTATCGCTTTCCAACCTTCTTCTTGCAACCCCTTACGTTTTTTTTTCACGTTTTCACGGTTCATTCTATACATCAAAACAAATAAAATCATAAATTTACAATACAAAAGAAAACTTAGGAATGCCTCCTAAGAGCGCTGTCTTTAACGTCTTTTAGCCAGACTCTTGTTTATATTCAGATCAAATTGGTTCCAACATCACCACGGACTTGCATTTTTCCACCAGACCCTCCAAATAATGCTTCAACCTCTGGCCGTTCACCTTAAAATGCCCTATCTTCTCACTATGAACTTGCACTGCTCCATAAGGAAGTGACGTAATTATTGTGTACGGTCCTGACCATCTCGACTTCAATTTACCAGGAAAAAGCTTAAGTCTGGAATTAAATAGCAACACTTTATCTCCTGGTTGAAAATCCTTCCTCAGTATTTTCTTATCATGAAAAGCCTTAGACTTCTCTTTATAGATCCTCGCATTCTCATAAGCTTCATTTCAAAATTCTTCAAGCTCATTTAACTCCATAAGTCTATTTTGCCCCGCTATAAAGAGATCAAGATTTAACTTTTTCATAGCCCAATAAGCTCTATGCTCCAGTTCCACCGGTAAATGGCATGCCTTACCGAACACCAATCGATATGGTGACATACCAATCCGAGTTTTGAATGTAGTGCAATAAGCCCAGAGTGAATCATCAAGCTTCTTCGACCAATCCTTCCTTGACGTATTTACTGTCTTTTCTAAAATACCTTTTATTTCCCTATTCGACACTTCAGCTTGGCCATTTGCAATTGGATGATAAAAAAACGCCTTTCGATGATGAACACCATAGCGAGCACAAAGAGTAGTGAACCACTTATTGTAAAAATGACTTTCCCGATCACTAATAATTGCTCTGGGGGTGCCTCGAGTAAAGATATTTTTATGAAGGAATCTAAGTACCTATTTCCCATCACAAGTATGAGTTGCTGCGGCTTCTTCCCATTTAGAAACATAATCCACCGCAAGCAAAATATATTTATTATTATACGATGATGGAAAAGGTCCCATAAAGTCTATTCCCCATACGTCAAATAACTCAACTTCCAAAATACCAGTCATTGGCATTTGATCTCTTCTTGATATATTCCCAGTCTGTTGACAATGATCACAACTTTTGACAAAATCATTAGCATCTTTAAATAATGCAGGCCAGTAAAACCCACTTTGCAAAACTTTTGCTGCTGTTCTTGCTCCTCCAAAATGACCGTCGCAATGCAAACTATGACAGTGAGTCAAGATTGACAACATCTCCTCTTCGGGCACACATCTCCTAATAACTTGATCAGGGCAATGTTTATACAGAATAGGCTCCTCCCAATAATAATGCTTTACCTCTGAATAAAATTTCTTTAGTTGTGTCCTTGTCATCTCAGGAGGTATAACCTTTGCAGCCAAATAATTAACATAGTTTGCAAACCATGGAACATCTTTACAAACACTCACTTCAAACAACTGTTCATCAGGAAAAGCATCATTAATCTGAATTCCTTTGTCAAGAGAATCTTCATCAACCTCCAATCTAGACAAGTGATCAGCCACCAAATTCTCACTACCTTTCTTATCTTTAATTTCCACATCAAATTCTTGTAACAACAAAATCCACCGAATAAGACGAGGCTTGGAATCCTTCTTGGTCATAAGATACATTATCGCAGAATAATCTGTGTAAACAACCACCTTATTCCCAATCAAGTATGGCCTAAATTTATCGAAAGCAAACACTATGGCCAACAACTCCTTTTCTGTAGTTGCGTAATTTATTTGAGCATCATTCAAGGTATGACTTGCATAATAAATCGTTATGAATACCTTGTCAACTCTTTATCCCAACACTGCCCCAACCGCAAAATCACTAGCGTCACACATCAATTCAAATGGAAAATCCCATTGAGGTGCAACAACTATAGGTGCCGAAATCAATTTCGCCTTAAGTATCCTAAAAGCTTGTTGACATTTCTCATCAAAATCGAACGTAACCCCATTCATTAACAAAGTGGAGAGTGGCTTTGAAACCTTGGAGAAATCTTTGATAAACCTCCTATAAAATCCCTCATGACCTAAGAAGCTCTGTACTCCTTTTACTGAAACCGGCGGTGGCAAATTCTCTATCGTAGAAATCTTAGCCCTATCCACTTCAATGCCTTTCTTAGAAATCTTGTGCCCCAATACAATTCCTTCATTTACCATAAAGTGGCACTTTTCCCAATTAAGCACCAAATGCGACTCTTCACACCTCCTCAAAACTAGCTCCAAATTAGTCAAACACGTGTCAAAAGAGGGTCCATAAACCGAAAAATCATCCATAAAAATTTCAATCCCCTTCTCAACCATGTCAAAAAATATTTCCATCATACACCGTCGAAATGTGGCTGGTGCATTACATAACCCGAATTGGCATCCTTCTAAAAGCAAAAGTCCCATAAGGACATGTAAATGTTGTCTTCTCTTGATCCTCCAGTGCAATTACAATCTGATGATAGCCTGAGTACCTATCTAGAAAACAATAGTAGTTATGCCTCGCCAACCTATCCAACATCTGATCAATAAAAGGCAAAGGAAAATGATCTTTCCTAGTTGCCTTATTCAACTTCCGGTAATCTATACATATCCTCCAACCCGTCACAGTCCTTGTTGGAATCAGTTCATTACTTTCATTCTTCACCACGGTCATACCACCCTTTTTAAGTACTACTTGTACGGGACTCACCCAAGCACTATCAGAAATAGGGTAACTCACTCTAGCATCTAACCATTTCAAAATCTCTTTCCTCACCACTTCTTTCATTGCCTGATTAAGTCTTCGTTGAGCATCAATAATTGGTCTCGTATCGTCTTCTATGAGAATTCTATGCATAATTGTCGATGGGCTAATTCCTCTTATATCAGCCAGAGTCCACCCTATAACAGTTTTATGAGCCCTTAACACCCTCAACAACTTTTCCTCCTCTAATTCTGAAAGAAATGATGACACTATAACCGGAAGAGTCTCTTTTTCCCCAAGATAAGCATAGCAGAGATGTTCTGGTAAAACTTTCAGTTCTAAAGCAGGTGACTTCAGAATCGATGGTAATGGTCTTTCCAGTCCTTCACCCAATTATTCAAACTTTTTATGCTTCCACGGCTCAGATGATTTTATCCACTTCAAATAACTCACCGCTTCTTCATTTTCCTCACCATCTACATCATCAACTATAAGACTTAATTCAAGAGGATCCTCAATTAATTTTTTTCTTCCTACTACTTCTTCTACCACATCAACTGAGAAACATCTATCACATGCTTTAGGATAAGTCATAGCCTTAAAGTCATTAAATACTACTTCTTCCCCTTGAACTCTCAGCTTTAACTCTCCTTTTTGCACATCTATCAATGCTTGCCCAGTTGCTAAAAATGGTCTCCCCAAAATGATAGGAACATTCTCATCCTCCTCCATATCAAGAACTATAAAATCAGCTGGAAATATAACTTATCCACCTTTACCAATACATCTTCTATAATACCACGTGGATGCTTCACAGATCTATCAGTCAGCTGCAATGTTTCTGTGGTTAGCCTAGCTTCACCCAAACCAAGTCTACAGAATACTGACAAAGGCATTAAATTAATACTTGCCCCTAAATCGCAAAGTGCATGTTTACATTCAAACCCCCCAATCGTGCATGGAATAGTAACTCCCAGGATCTCGTAACTTTTGAGGAAGTTTCCTTTGAAAAATCGCACTACATTCTTTCGTTAACGCCACTGTTTCATAATCACCCATCTTTCTCTTATTAGACAGAATATCCTTCATAAACTTGACATAGCTGGGCATCTATTCTAATGCTTCTGCGAACGGTATATTTATATGTAGCTTCTTGAACACCTCTAAAAACTTTGCAAACTATTTATCTAAATTATGCTTACGAAGTCTTTGTGGATATGGAATTTTAACATGATGCTCAATGCTCACAGGTGGTGTCTCCTCTTCTTTCTTATAGTCTTCAGTAGCCTTTTCATCATTAAACTTCTTTTCTTCTTTGTCTTGTATATTTCCCTTCTGACCTTCTTCTTCTGACTGATTCTTCTTTGGCCCTTCATACCTGTTCCACTCCTCAAAGTAATAGCTTGGCACTATTCTTTAGGATTAACTTCTATAGTGCTAGGCAAATTTCCTTGAGCTTTATTAGACATTAAAGTAGCCAACTGCCCTATTTGAGTCTCCAAACTCCTTATGGACGCCCTAGTTTCAGTCATGAATTGGTTAAGTACATCAGGTTGAGGTTCAACTGGTTTCATTGGCATTGGGTGAAGTGGTCTATTTTGTGGTTGATAATATCCGGGTGGAGGGTTTTGGTGGGCATGTTGCTGTGGATATGGTGGTCTATTTTGGGCAGGTTGATATTGTGGCTGAGGTGGAGGATAGGGTTGTAGAGTGTTTTGGTTATTGGACCAGGAAAAATTAGGATGGTTCTTCCAACCTGGGTTGTAGGACATGGAATTGGGATTATTGGGTTGTCTTTGGTAATTTCCTATAGCTTGTACTTCTTCCATGGGCATGTTATTCATATCTATAGCAGGGCATTGGTTGGGTTGATGGGTTGTACCACACACTTCACAAAGGTTTCGAACTTGCATAGCTTGAGATGAGAGTGTAGTCTTTTGTAATTGCTTTGTCAAGGCTGCTACTTGAGCTGTAAGCATGGATATAACATCCAATTCCATCATTCCAGCCACCTTCTTTGGTTGTCCCCTTTCAGTTGGCCATTGATAATTATTCATTGCCATCTCCTCTAATAGCTCATATGCCTCATTAGCACTCTTACTCATAAAGGCACCTCCCGCTGCAACATCTATAATTGTTCTAGTCATTCCATTCAACCCATTGTAAAAATTATGCACCAACATCCACTATTCTATTCCATGGTGTGGACACTTCCTTAACAACTCCTTAAAGCGCTCCCAAGAATCATACAGTGACTCTCCTTCCATCTGATAAAAGTTATTAATCTCTCCCCTTAGTTTTGCAGCCTTTGCTGGAGGAAAGAACTTGGCAAGGAACTTCTGAGCTAACTCCTCCCATGTAGTAATAGAATTTGCCTGTAAAGATATCAACCAACTCTTCGCCCTATCCCTTAGTGAAAATGGGAATAACCTCAGTCTTATAGCATCATCACTCACCCCATTCATCTTGAACGTTGCACATAACTCCAGAAAATTAGCTATGTGTAAATTGGGGTCCTCCGTTGGCATACCTTCAAACTTAACAGTTATTTGGACCATTTGGAGAACTGCTGGCTTAATCTCAAAATTGTTTGCAGCAATGGTTGGAGGTCTAATGCATGAATGCACTCCTGTACAGTAGGAAGTACATAATCTCTCAATGTTCTTGGTCCTTGTTCCCTTAGAACCTCTGCAGCCCCTTGACCATTATTAGCACCATTTCCCAAATTGTCAGCCATGGTAAACTCCAATCTCCTCTTTGTTTTCTTGTTCTGTCTACATGTTCTTTCAATTTCCAGATTGATCGGTATAATCTCCTTTTGTCTATTGCTTCGCATATACCAATAAGTCATGAAACACAACAGAACCTTGATCCAAATAAATGTTAACAGAAATTAAATAAAATAAAATAACCAAATTAGAACAAATAACAATAACTGTGATATTGGAATATAAGTCCCCAGCAATGGTGCCAAAAACTTGATCATGAAAATCTATACACGCAAGTATACGTGGTCGAATCAAGTAATATATGATAAATAGAGTGTCGATCCCATGAGGACTGATTTCCAAATACCACTAATTGATTTTCAAATTCTATTTGGTGAATTAAAATTTAATTGAATAATTAAAAGTAAAAGGAATACTATAAACTATGAACAAAAATTAAAGAACTGGAAACAAAACAATGAATCAACTAATTAAAAATCAATAATAAAAAGCCTAGGAATTAATTTCATCAACTGTTCATTCTATTAATTTTAATAATCAATTCTAAATCTCTTCTTTCTATTCTAATAGCAGGTTAATATAATCGATTCTTATTCTTTTTCAAGATATAAGATCTCAATCTATATGCAGGTTTTCTACATTTCTGTGATAAACTTGAACATATAAAAGGCATTAAACATGGAAACCTAATTACTACACAAGTCATACAGGTACTTTCATCCAATATGTAACCTATGTCTATACAATGATAGCATATTCAATTCTCATCTTTCGAATTTTGAATCAAAACCATTAAATCAAGTAAATAGTGATCAAGTATTTACTAGCATTAAACAAACATCATATAGATTAGAATAGAAAAGAAGTATCAATAGAAAATCATAATAAAATTAAATAGAAATTCCAGTGACTATATTAATTCATAGGTAAAAGAAATTAGTTCATAAATAACATGATGGAAATAAACTGCAAATAATTGTTCATAAAATCAACCTAAAGAATTCAGATGAAAACAGAAAACTAATTACAGTAGCCTCTTCTAATCTAGGGTTTTTAAAAACTGAGACTCCTCTCCAGAATCGCAGAATAATGTTCTTTAAATAGTCTTCCAAGGTTCCCAAGTGAAAAGACCAGATTGCCCTTCAAAAAGTGGTTTAAAATCTGAAAAACGCGTAACCAGCATTGTAGCGCTGCTTCTTGAGCGCTATAGCACTATAGTCAGAACCAAAATACATAAAAATTTGTTTACTAGCGCTGTAGCGCCCTTGTTGTAGCGTTGGGGCGCTGCTTGGTTGTTCGTGATAGCGCTGTGGTGTTGTATTCGTAGCGCTGGGGCGCTACTTCCAGAATCAATCATGCTTTCAAGGTCCTTCCTAGCGCTACGACGCTCCTTTGATAGCGCTGTAGCGCTATTAACAGCATCAAAGCTCGCACATATCAATCTCGAAAAACCCAATTTTCTTCCACTTTCACTCCTTTTCACTCTTTTCACCAATTTAGCATGGAAAACCTGAAACATGAACAAACGAGCATAATTCCGCTATAAAATAATCCTAAACTAACGAAAACACCCTAAAAACTAGACCATAAACGAGCCTAAAACTCGTTTATCATCGAATCTGATACATACTTCCGGAGTATGGACACATGAAAAACATCATGAACCCTTGATAAAGCTGGAGGCATTGCCAATCTATAAGCTACCTCTCCAACCCGTTCCAGAATCTCAAAGGGGCCAACAAACCTAGGGCTCAGCTTGCCCTGGATACCAAACCGTTTCACTCCCCTCAAAGGTGAAACCCTAAGAAACACATGATCACCGACCTGAAACTCTACGCTTCTACGTTTCAAGTCCGAGTAACTCTTCTGGCGACTCTGGGAGGCAAGCATTCGAGCTCTAATCTTTTCGATCACCTCATTGGTTCTCTGAACCATCTCAAGACCCAAATATCTCCTCCCACCCTTCTCATCCCAATGGATAGGTGATCTGCACTTCCTCCCATATAGCATCTCATACGGAGCCACTCCAATAGTCGCCTGATAACTATTATTGTACGAGAACTCAATCAAAAGGAGATACTTACTCCAAGATCCCCCAAAATCTAGCACACATGCTCGTAACATGTCTTCCAATATTTGAATCGTCCTCTCAGACTGTCCATTTGTCTGAGGATGATAAGCGGTACTAAACTGCAACTGCGTGCCCATAGCCTTCTGCAGACTCTCCCAAAACTTGGAGGTGAAGGTGGGGTCCCTGTCGGATACTATCGACCTCGGAGCCCCATGAAGTCGAGCAATTTCCTTCACATATAACTCGACATACTTCTCCACAGTATAAGTCGTCCTGACAGGTAAGAAGTGGGCGGACTTGGTATACCTATCCACAATCACCCACACCGAGTCATGCTGTCCCATGGTCTTCGGCAAACCAACCACGAAGTCCATGGTGATATCTTCCAATTTCCACTCTGGAATCCCTAGAGGTTGCAGTAACCCTACTGGCCTCTGATGTTCAGCCTTAACCTGCTGACACGTTAAGCACTTGGCCACATAATCCACCATATCCCTCTTCATGCCCGTCCACCAATACAAATCTCTGAAATCTTGGTACATCTTCGATGTAAGGAATAGGGAGTGGTATGCGATTCATCCAAGATCTCTTGTCGAATATCAAAATCCATCGGAACACAGATCCAACCCTTGTACTTCAGTAACCCCATCTCTGAGATAGAAAAGTCCTTAGCCGCTCTGACTAAGACATTCTCTCTGTGCCCTCTCAACTGGGAATCCTTCCCCTGCGCCTCCTTGATCCTCTCAAGGAGTGTAGACTGAAGAGTGATGTTGGCTAACTGACCAACCACCAACTCTATACCCGCTCTAGTTTTCTCCTTAGCTAGCTTATCAGATATCTGTCTCGAATTGAACAACTGTCCTGGGCCCTTCTGACTCAATGCATCAGCCACTACATTAGCCTTCCCAAGATGGTATAAGATATCACAATCATAATCCTTTACCAACTCCAACCATCGTCTCTGGCGCATATTCAGATCCTTCTGAGTAAAGAAGTACTTCAAACTCTTATGGTCGGTGTATATCTCGCACTTCTTACCATACAGTTAATGTCTCCAAACCTTAAGTGCAAATACCACCGCTGCCAACTCCAAATCATGCGTGGGATATCTCTGCTCATACTCCTTTAATTGTCTCAATGCATAGGCTATCACCTTTCCAGCTTGCATCAACACACACCATAAACCCTGTCTGGAAGCATCACAGTAAACCACAAACTTCTCATTCTCTGTCGACAGACTCAACATTGGTGCGGTGATCAGTCGCCGCTTCAGTCCCTTGAAACTATTCTCACACCTGTGTGTCCATGCATACTTAGTCTTCTTCCTTGTCAATTTTGTCAATGACATAGCTATCCTGGAGAACCCCTCAACAAACTGCCGATAATACCCTGCCAATCCTAGAAAACTCCTAACTTCAGAAACACTGCTCGGTCTAGGCCAATCCCTCACTGCCTCAATCTTACTTGGGTCAACCAAATCCCCTTACTGACAATATGGCCTAGAAATGTGGCTTGCGGTAGCCAAAACTCACACTTGCTGAACTTAGCATATAACCTATGCTCCCTCAATTGCTGCAATACCAAACGTAGATGCTGCTCATGCTCTCTCTCTGACTGAGAGTACACCAGAATGTCATCGATATACACAATCACAAACTTGTCCAAGTAGTCCTTGAAAACCCTATTCATCATATCCATAAAAGTTGTTGGGGCATTGGTTAATCCAAATGACATAACCAGGAATTCATAGTTTCCATACCTCGTGCGGAAAGCAGTCTTTGGTATGTCCTCTTCTTTAATCCTTAACTGATGGTAACCTGACCGGAGATTAATCTTGGAAAACACTGTCTTTCCCTGTAGTTGGTCAAATAAATCATCGATCCTAGGTAGTGGGTATTTATTCTTAGTGGTCAACTTGTTAAGCTCCCTATAGTCAATACACATCCTAAGAGATCCATCCTTCTTGTTGACGAACAACACTGGAGCACCGCATGGCGAGAAACTCGGTCTGATGAACCCCAAATCCAATAACTCTTGCAACTGAATCTTCAACTCCTTCAACTCTGCCGGAGCCATTTTGTAAGGTGTCCTCGATACTGGCTCCACCCCTGGCACCAACTCTATGACAAACTCAATCTCCCGCTGCGGTGGCAACCCTGGCAAGTCTGCTGGAAATAAATCTGGAAACTCGCATACCAATCTGGTCTCACCCGGTCCAACCAACACAACTCTAGAGGTATCCACAATGTTTGCTAGGAATCCTATGCAACCTTCCTACATCAGGTCTCTATCCTTCAGTGCTGAAATCATATGTACTCGCGACCCACTAACTGTCCCCACAAATACAAAGGGTACCTCCCCTTCTGGTTCAAAAGTCACCATCCTGCACTTGCAGTCAATCGTTGGCCCATACTTCGATAACCAACCCATCCCTAGGATCATATCGAAGTCATCCATCACTAGCTCAATTAGATCAATAGACAACTCCCTACCATATATCTCTACTGGCAATGCTCTAATCCGTCTCCTAGAGACTACCAGTTCCCCAGTTGGCAACAAAGTCTGAAAACCCCTAGCATACAAAACACTAGGTCTACACAACTGATCTATCACTCTAGCAGACACAATGAATGAGTAGCTCTCGAATCAATCAATGCAGTATAAGAAGACCCAGCACTAGAAATCTGACCTGTCACAACCGAGGGGCTAGCCTCCGCCTCAGTCTGAGTCAAGGTGAACACTCTAGCAAGAGCGAGACTGTCGCCCTGCTTCAGCTCCTCTTTCCTAGCTTGTGTCCAGTATTTCTTTAGATGATTGGCACTCCCATAGATAAAGCAGGCCCTGATCTTGCACTCCCTCTGATGTCGTCGTCTACACCGAGGACACACGGGAAAACTCCTCCAGTTGTCACCTCCGCCCTGACGGCCACTAAAAGCACCCTGTGCCCTCCTATCCAAGCTAGGAGGAACAAAATAATATGGGGCCTTTCTCTTCTACTCACTGGAGCCACTACCCTGGCTGGATCCAATAAAAGGAGGCACTGTCCTCCTAGCATCGCGCCTAACAGTGCTCTCTCTCCATATCTGATATTCGGCCCCCTCAGTTGTAAGGGCCTTGTCCATGACCTGGGCATAAGTAGTAGTCTCTAGATCCAAAGTAATCTTCATATCACGGGCGATCATAACATTCAACCCCCGCACAAATCTATCCCTTCTTGCAGCATCCGTCGGCACTAAATCCGGCGCAAACTTCGCCAACCGGTCAAATCTCAATGCGTACTCAATAATTGTCAACCGGTTCTGAGTCAGGTTGATGAACTTGTCAACCTTCGCAGCTCGGACTGCAACATTGTAGTATTTCTCGTTAAAGATGTTTCTGAACTCTTCCCAAGTCATAACTGCCACATTCCTCCTCTGAGTCACTACATCCTCGGCCCTACTGCGGCAGAGTCTCAATGATTATTGCCACAGCCTGCTGAAGTAACAACCCAGTGGCTTGAGGAGGGGACTGCTGCCTCAACTGTCGAAGTTCTTCCTCATTTCGTTGTAGTCTTGCTTCCATTTCAGCAAACATATGTTGCCAATTCTGTGGGGCAGGTGGAGGGTCCTGACCCTGGTTGTCATCCTCGGCCTTACTGCGGCAGAGTCTTAATGATTGTCGAGGCATCTCAACAATATGCCTACAATCAACGACGCCGCTCATCAGGCATGATAACAACATCCAAAACCACCTCCCAATCACATCAACCAACCATAACAACAATCCACATAACATACAAATAACATATAACACTCAATGGGCCATTCCCTGACATCATGCATATGTTAACTCATTCATCATGCTCTATATAAAATAAGCAGGCAAACAAGCCAGTTAAGCACATATTCAAGCATATAAGTCAATCATTACCAACCAACCCTAAGTCGAGCTTGTCACTGACAACAAGCGTACATGTTCAGTCAATCTCCAGGAACCATAAACCTTGGCTCGCTCTGATACCAAGTTGTAATGCCTTACTTCCTTAGAGCCGTTACTAAGTGAGTTTAAAACGTGCAATTAACTCGCTAATCGAGGTTTTGGGTTAAAAGTGTAGCTAAACCGTAACAGAAGTCACATACTTTGAAAATAATTCCATTCATTGAATATTATAAAGCGTTAAACATTTGGGATCCCAAAATACTGTTTACAAATATTTACAACTAAAAAATATAACTAAAGTCGGCTAAACGACAAAATTTAGGTTTAATACAAACATCTGCCAAAAATACCCCTGGCCGTGGCAGCCAGGCAGGCCAAGCATGTATGCATCGCCTCACCTCTCCGTACTCATGGTTGGTCGACTTTCCCCTTGCCCTTACCTGCACCATAGAGGACCCGTGAGCCGAAGCCCAGCAAGAAAACTCACACAAGCAAATAGCATACATATCTTTCATTCAACACATAAACAAACCGCCAACATGCTAAACACATACGACCATGCTGTCCCAGGTGCTTTACCAAGCCTTGGGTTCGCAGTCTACACCATGAGGATATCCCAGGTATCCTATAGGGTCTTTCCCTGGCAACTCGCACTCCGCATGCTAAACGTTGCTCCGGGCCCCTTGCTGTACTCGGCCTTGCCATTCTCGGCCTTCGCTGTTCCCGGCCCTCGCCGTTCTCGGTCTTCACCATTCCCGGCTCTTGTTGTTCATTCACATATATGCACGCATAACATAATTTAAGCAAATAATTAAACACATATATACATATTCAATGGGGGCTACGCCCTGCAACACAATCATATAGGGTCGTGCCCTACAACACAAGCTATAGGGCCTCGCCCTGCTCTATGGGTACAACAGTTTTCTTACCTGTGTCCTGAGCTTTCCAAGCATCGATGTCCCGAGCATAGTCCCCTAGTCCGAGCCTCACTGAAAACCTAGTCACAACGTATCAACAACATCCATCCATCAAGTTCTAATCCATTAAATAGCTTTGGGTCATAATTCTAGTCTCCGGGACCTTGAATTCTATCAATTCGGGTGATAAAATCCATCCCGAGCCTTAACTTTAGGATTCCCGAGCCTAAAACCTCCTTGAAGCCCAAAAACACACTAAGTGTCGCGGCCCCATGCACCCATGCCACGGCCCGCCTCAACCAGAGACCCCAAACCCAAAAACAGGGCAGGCGCGCCGCGACCCAAGCTAGGGTGTGCCACGGCCCGCCCTTCTTCATGGCCACCAAAATGCTCTAGAGGGCCGCGACTCAGCAAGAACAATGCCGCAGCCTGACCCTTCGAACCCAGAAAAATCCTCCATTTTTACCTCCAAAACTAAGTCAATTTACCCCAAAATCAACCCAACAATCCAAACCATTCATCACATAAGTTCTACTAGAGTCTCAGCAACAAAACCTAACAAGATTTAACCCCAAACCTCATCTAAACTCAAGAATGATTCTCCACCTAGCTCACATGCACAACCTTGAAATAACAGCAGGAAACTCAACATAACTCATATAATTAAATGCTAGAATCCTTACCTCAATTTGATAACTTGGCCCTGAGATAATCCTCAATCACAGCCAGCTTCAATTCCAAGCCAAAATCCTCCTATAGATCAAAGTCTCCAAGCTTCCAAAGAGAAAGAACTCCAAGAGAGAGAGAGAGAGGGTTGGTTCCTAAATTTCTGAAGGTTCCTTGGTTTTGTTTTTTTTAACTTAAGTTTCTAAGGCTTCCTCAAAGGCTCGGGGTACCAAAAACGTCCTCGAGGGCAAAATGGTAAATTTCCCCAATATTCCATCCTAAATGTTGTAACTTCAAATATATCTCCAAATATTTATTTTCATAACCCGATAACCCCATAAAACGTCTAATGCTCGAAATACCCCTCGACTCGCCCCGAGTCGCGTATTCGACCCCGTTGTGACTTTCTAGCTAACTGCTCCCTAGGACTGTCTCAGATCGTGCAGCACAGATATATCACAATAATTACATGTATGCCCTCAACAGGTTAAAATTACAAACATGCCCCTAATAACCAAACGGGACCCATATGCATATTTAATTCACCTAAACATGCATCTCTAATCACATACTCATCAAAATTCACATATAAAAATAATAAATCACATATTTCCCTCTAGGCATACTAATTAAGGCCTTAAGCCTTATTAGCAAATTTGGGACGCTACAAAAGTTGTTGAGGGTTGTTTCTAGTTTAGAATTCTACGAAAATTAAAAATTGGCCACTGGAGCAGATATATCGCCTCATATAGGCGATATATCGCCTACACCATATTTCTGAGGGTTCGTGGTTTCGTTCGTGCGAAGTCGACGTGTTTTCCATATCAATATAGACGATATATCGACCCTTATTGCTGCGAAATATCAGCATGTGCCTCTCTTTCAGTGCTATTGGTCCACAAGATCTTAACCATAGGCACACTTTTGGACCTTAACTCCTTAGTTCCTCGTTCTAGAACACGTACTGGTTGTTTTGTGTGATTTCGGTGTTTGAGGTATAGATCGAAGTTCTAAGCTATCTAAGGTACCGTTCATCTTTAGGTTTAGTCCATTTCCATTCGTTATAATGACTTTTGGTTAGGTGTTTGAGTTTCTTGAATCTTAAGGTCTTCGGTAAGTTACTATCTTGATGGTTTAGGTTTTCTTTTCATCTTTTTTTCTTTAGAGGACTTATGGTTTCTTATGTTTGGTTTTAGGAGTTTCCAATCCCGCTCTTGTCTCCAATATTCTGGTTTTCGGTAAGGAAAATTAGGTAGTTTAGTTTATGATTTAGTTTATGTTTGTATGACCTAACATTTCAGGTACAATAAAGGGGTAAGTGTGTCTGGACCTAAGGTGTCCAATGATGTATGACGAACTTATGTCCGGTAGGCTTGGTTGCCAAAACTTAATGACGTACCTAAGTGATGTTCGGTGTATGACAGACTTATGTTCGGGGCTTAATTGCCACCCCTGTATAAACACTTATCTTTTTACTATATCTGACTTGTTATTATGACCCATAGTTATGATTATGAGTATGACTTATGACCTATGATTTATGATCTATGACTTATGATTAATGGTTATGACTTAGATTATGATGTATGATATGATATAAGTTATGAAATGACCTAGGGTTTATTGTTGTATGATTAGTATAAATAAGTTTTGGTATGACTTTGGTGAAATTTATGATATGTTTGATTATATGATTATATGACTAACTTTTGTTTGTATTTTCCTTATTGGGGTTAGAAGCTCACTCCTTATGATGTTATTATTTCAGGCAATTAAGGATAGATTGGCCAGTGGCGAGTGGGACCTAAGAGCTTCGTGATGTACTCGTGGGGACCATATAGCCGAGGAAGATCAAGCGGACCTATTTTTATTAAAACATGTTTATTTTAAATTTTTATTTAAATGTTGCTCATTTTTATGTTAAAGACAATTATTTTATTTTTGTAAAACCATGGATCCATGTATTTATTTTCAAGTTTTTATTCAATAAAAGAGCATTATTTATGAATTATGATCCAACGCTGTGTTCTCGGTAATCTATGAGAAATTAGGGCGTTACAGGTGGGATCAAAGCCCACGGCTATATTGGTCCTGAACGTTCCCACGAAATACACACGACAACTACAAAGGACCAACTCTCTACCAAGTAAGTATACACATTGTTTTCAAAGTATGTTTGTAATGTCTTTCTTGTGTATTTTCAGAAATTAGCCCAATGGACTCAAGTGTGGTTAGAAAGGTTAAAGCTATAAGAAGAATACCAAACCCTGAGTAGGACAATGGATCCGATGTGGAGGATTAGACGTATATAAGAACACATTGTTAAATTTTATTTTATGTTATTTTAGAATATTTTTCTCTAGTTGTAATTATTTTTCTTATAAAACATGTTATTTTCTTTTGTTATTGTTTCATTGTGTAGTAAGTGTTAAGAAATTTTTGGATTCAATTGAAAGTGTAAAGTTTAAATTCCTCAATTATGGGTTAGCCCATTTGTGAAGGCCCATTTGCTTTGCATTATTAGATTGGATTTAATTTAAACAAATAAACATTAATAAAGCAAGGGTTCAAATTCCTGTCTTTTGGGTCCAAGTGGAAGTTAGGGGGCCTTAGTAGTGGGTACTATATACTGAACCCAACCCTCCTCCATGGAAGATTAAATTGTTAAGGACCATTTACCTGAGTTGGACTTAATTGTAGTAGGGTAGTTTTTATAGATAGATGGACCTAATAAACAATAGTACAATAGGCTAAGCTGTAACCTCTACTTGTTTTGTTTGTCTTAGTTTTTATAGATAGATGGACCTAATAGACAATAATAATCAATAGCGATTTTCAAGCGTTTCTAGCTAGTGTGGTGGAAAAAACACGAGAAATGCAGCTCGAACCAAAGGATGTACATATTGTATGTGAATTTCCCGAGGTGTTTCCTGAAGATCTACCGGGATTACCTCTGAGTAGGGAAATCGAGTTTGAAATAGAATTGGCACCTGAGATGGCACCAATCTCAAAAGCTCCCTATAGAATGGCGCCTACTGAGTTAAATGAGTTAAAGATCCAACTGCAGGAGCTATTAGATAAGGGTTTCATCCGACCAAGCTATTCACCTTAGGGAGCACCAGTGCTATTTGTCAAAAAGAAGGACGTGAGTATGAGGATGTGTATCGACTATCGAGAACTAAATAAAGTGACGATCAAGAACAAATACCCTTTGCCTCGAATAGACAATCTTTTTGATCAACTACAAGGATCTACGGTATTCTCGAAGATGGATTTGCGGTCGGGGTATCATCAACTAAGAGTACGAGAATAAGATATCCCAAAGATGGCTTTTCGGACTAGATATGGACACTATGAATTTTGAGTAATGTCTTTTGGATTAACGAACGCACTTATCGCATTCATGGATCTTATGAACAGAGTATTTAAGGACTACCTGGATAAGTTTGTTGTGGTGTTTATAGATGACATATTGATTTACTCAAGGACGAAAGCCGAGCATGAAGAGCACCTGCGGCTGACGTTGGGATGACTCAAAAGTCATAAATTATATGCTAAGTTTAAGAAATGCGAATTCTTGCTAGAGAAGGTGGCATTTCTAGGACACAATGTGTCTAAAAATGGTGTAGAAGTAGACCCAACAAAGATCAAAGCAGTGAAGGACTGGCCCAAACCCAAGAGTGCCATGGAGGTGAGAATTTTTCTGGGATTGGCAGGATACTATAGACTATTTGTTGAAGGGTTCTCCAGAATGGTTTCGATCGCCACTACACTGGGACGAGGTAGGAGAAAGGCAGCTTCTCGGTCTCGAAGCTGTTAGGAAAGCTCAAGAAGCAGTAGTGCTGATTAGACAGCGTATGCTTGCTGCTCAAAGCCGTCAGAAAAGCTATGCGGATTCCAAGCGACGCGATGTGGAATTCAAGGTCGGAGATCAAGTCTTCCTAAAGATATCTCCTATGAAAGGCGTAAAGCGGTTTGGAAAGAAAGGCAAGCTTAGTCCCCGATTTATAGGTCCTTTTGAGATATTGGACAAGGTGGGAGCAGTTGCGTATAGATTAGCCCTACCGCCAGCCCTAGCAGATAGCCACAACGTGTTCCACATCTCAATGCTACGCAAGTATGTGTCAGACTCATCTCACGTCCTCAAGTACGATACGATAGCACTCCAGAAAGACTTGAGTTACGAGGAATGACCGGTTAGCATCCTGGATAAAGGGGTGAAGCAGTTACGGTCCAAGAATATTCCGATAGTCAAAGTCCTATGGAGTAATAGTTCTGAACGAGAGGCAATGTGGGAGCTGGAGGAGGACATGCAAGGCCGGTATCCGGAATTATTTGGTAAGTAAATTTCAAGGACGAAATTCTTTTTAGTAGGAGAGAATTATAGAGTCCAAGAACTTTACTTAGCTAGTTAAATAGTAGTAGTAATCGTAATAGCTAGTAGTAGTTATAGTATGTTTATTACTGTGGATTTTGGTTCAAGCCGGGACTTAGTTGGACACTCGTAGCAACACTTGTAGATTTTATAAGTTTACCCTATAGTTTAAGTATATTAATTATAACCTAAGCTTTGATTAATATGACTGATTATGAAGATGATATTTATTATACTATAAGGTTTAGATAGACCCAATAAGATAATGACATTTGTCATGTGCATGTTTAATGAGAAATTAAGTATTTTTTAGGAATAGTTTATTAAGAGTAATATTTGAAAATCCCAGAATCTGTCAGCAGCTTTGAAATCGTTATTAGACTCAATCAAAGTTGCTTACTCAATTCAAATTAGGCTAAAAAAATGTAATTACATGTATAATATTTCAGCGTATGCCGATATATCACAGCTCTAGGGGGCGATATATCGCCATACGGGGATACGAAAAACACGTAACTTTGCATGACCATTTCGACAAGCCTCGGGAATATCAGCCCAGGCGATATATCAGCTCTAGGGCATGAATTTTGAATAATTTTGAAACCGAGCTCATTTTAATCCTTAACCTCTTGATAAGTCCAGAATCTTTTTGACCAAGTCTTAAGCCTCTGCTGAACGAATATTCAAATGTTTTTCAATTAAAAAGTCATTATTTTTATTCAAGCTAAATGAAGATCTTTTCATTCTTGAACTCTATAAATAGGACGTAGTACCTAACCATTTCTTCATTCATCAAGCTGAGTTCAGAGCCTTCAAGCTACTAGGTTTACTTTAGAGTGTTAAACACTTGGGTTGGGGTTATAAGCTTTATCATCTTAAGCTTATTAAACACTTGGGAAGTAAGGTTCATAGTGTGTATTTCAATATCGAGGTGTAGTTCAGTTTTAGTGCATTCAAGGTATTCCTAATTCTAGTTCCTTTCTGTATTGTTTCATTAGTTTTTATAGTTTTTCTCTACTCAATTTCTACCTCGCTGTTTTCATTCGTGGTTAGGCATCTAAGCTCTTTGAACTTGAGGTTCTTGTCGGTAAGTACCTTCTCGATGGTTTAGTTCATTCATTTTCATCTCTTTCTAGAATACTCACCTTTCTCAATTATGGTTTTTAGGAGTGTTCCAAAATCCCGTCCTTGTTCTCACATCCCGGTTTTTGGTAATGAAAATAAGATAGTATTATATGCTTATATGATTATGCTATAGTATGTTTTTATATGTTATGATTATGATATAGTATGTTTTTATATGTTATATGTTTTGGGGCTTATAGTTGCTATATAGCAAACCCCAACACTTTTATGTTTTTGGGGCTTATAGTTGCTTAACTAGCAAACCTCATTGTAGTTTGAGGCTTATAGTTGCTTAGTTAGCAAACCCCAATAGTCACCATGTACATGGGTTAGAATTATGATATATGTGTTATAGTATATGATATATGTTCATAGTTTATGTGTATGATTATGTTTCATGCTTGTAGTAGATTTTCCTTGATGGGCATTAGGCTCATTCCTTTATGTTTTATATGTGCAAGAAAATGGTTATGGCGGCGGGAAGATTCTTGGCGGCTTGGGAATGTGTATTGAAGGAGAATGGATTCGGTGGACTGCGTGAACGATTTGAGGATGAAGTTGTTTAAGTCTTTTAAATTATGATTTCTATGTATTTTCGCACTTGATTTTGTAACCAATTTATTTAAGATTTAAGTTATGCTATGTTTTATTTTCAAAACAATGGGATCCCATATCCTACTCTGAATTTTATGTATTTTAATTTTTGTTTTACATGTTTAATGAAGTTATGATTATTTCATATGTATGTTTTCTTAAAGATTAGTGGCTATGTATAGTAGTTATTAATGGTCCAAAGTCTAGAATAAGTTGGGTCATTAAAACTATTAACAACCTACTATTCGATCAAAATAAGAAAACAAAATCTCTTATTTTATGAGCTAGACCCACGGTTTAAATAATCATAGATTTAGTCCTATTAGTCATCGTAGGGGTGAGTTTAGTAGAATTTTACCTATAATTATCTATCTTTCGAAATCTAACCTTGTCTAAATAACTAATGAACATCTTCCGTATGGGGACGAATCAAAGCGCCTCGAGGCCCCATTAAGCTATTGACTATGTTAAACCAACGGTGGAGATCGAAATTATTAAAATAAGCTCATTATAAAATTAAAAAATAATATTTTTATTATTTATTTTTAGAAAATTAATGACTATGGTTTTCCCAAAAAAAATTAAACAAATTAAATTTTTTAAAACCAAAGTCCTATAATTTCCTATTAATTATAAAGTGTCACATTGAAACATCCTCAGAGAACCGTCATTCTTCTTTACAAATAGGATTGGTGCACCCCATGGTGAGAAACTGGGCCTAATGAAACCCAAGCCTAACAATTCTTGTAATCGTACCTTTAGTTCCTTCAACTCTGCTGGCTCTGTCCCTGGCGCCAATTCAATAACAAACTTGATCTCTCTATGTGACGAAAACCCTGGTAAATCCTCTGGAAACACATCCAGGAACTCACTGACTAATCTAGTCTCTTCTGGTCCTACTGGCATGACCTGAGTAGTATCTACCACAGTGGCTAGGAATCTTATGCAACCACCTCACAATAGGTCTCTAGCCCTCAATGCTGATATCATAGATACACGGGGTCCATGCACAGTGCCAACAAATACAAAGGGATCCTCACCCTTAGGCTCAAAGGTTACCATTTTCTTCTAGCAGTTTATGCTTGCCCCATACTTCACTAACCAGTCCATGCCCAAAATCATGTCGAAGTCGTTCATAACTAACTCAATCAGGTCAACTGAGAACTCTCTTCCACCCACTGTCACTCACAATGATCTGACCCATCTCATGGAAACTACTAACTCCCTAGTGGGCAGTAAGGTCTTGAACCCCATAGCATAATAATCACATGGTCTACACAGTCTATTAATTATCCTACTATAAACAAAAGAGTGTGTAGCACCATAACCAATCAAAACAGTATAAGAGGTTCTAGCACTAGAAAGATGACATGTCACTACGGAGGGACTAGCATCAACCTCTGCCTGTGTTAGTGCAAACACTCGAGCTAGAGTCGAGCTATCCACCTTCCTTGTTTCTTCCTTTCTTGCTCTCGGTCAATCCTTCTTAAAGTGTCCCACTATCCCGCATAACAAGCAGGCATTGTCCCGACACTCTACCACATGATGCCTCCTACATCTGGCGCACTCTGGGTAAGTCCTCCAACCCTCATTGCCACCCTAGTGGCCTATCTGCATACCACGCGGTCTCCTGTCGGGGCCTAGAGTTGAAAAGGCATTTGGAGCCTTCCTTTTCTGATTACTGGGGCCTCCGCCCCTACCTAAACCCATGAATGGAGATCCCATCCTCCTAATGTCTCTCCTACTTGCGTTCTCGCGCCAGATTTTGTAACGCCTCAGAATTTTACTTAGTTAGATAGTAGTATCTTATGCTGTAGTATTTTAGTTTTCGTGGATATTGGTTCAAGCCGGGAATTAGTTGGAAACTCGTAGAGATAGTAATAAATTTTATAAGTTTAGCCTATAGTTTAGAAATATTAATTTTATCATAAGGTTTAATTATTGAAGCTGGTCCTAGAAATATTATTTACTATAACCTAAGGTTTAGATAGAATAAGTAAGAATGTGACATTTGTCACATATATGTTTATTAAGGATTTTAGATGAATAAAATAATCAAGGATAAACCTAGGAAATCTGGAACCTTCCCTCAGATGCTAGGATCTCGTATTTATTGTTTAAACAGATTTAAGTGTGCTTAAAATTTGCCAAAACATGGGTTAGTATATCAGCGTAAGCCGATATATCGCAGTTATAGGGGCCGACATATCACCTATGCTGATATGGAAAATACGTCTGTTAGGGTCATTTTAGGTGTGTTTTAGGGATCGTTTTAGGTTGTGTTTTTAGTTATTTAGGATTGGTTAGTGCATATTTACGCTTGTTTTCTTTTTGTTTCAGGTTTTAATGGTCAAGTGCATACTATGGCATGAGATGAGAAGAAACATGTTAAAAATGATGAATAAGATGGATTTAGTGTTGATTGTGGAGTTTCAAGACATCATGTGTGGAAGATACTACATTAAAGAGGCTCAGCACACGTCGTTTATGTTCTATAACGCAAGTCTGAGACTTTATGCCACATTTTGACAAGGATTTAATCACTTTCTGGAAATACGTCTAGAAATAGAAGTTGTAGATATTTCTCTTAGCTTTCCACATAATTTTGAATCATTCAATTCTGAGTTATATTGAAGGAGTTATGATCAAAATACAATGAGCTGATGCTGCAAGCTGTTCAAAACGAGTCAGTTTTATTCTGTGCAAAGTAGTGCCCCAGCGCTACAAACCAGCGCCCCAGCGCTGCCGAGAAACAGAGAGCATATTTTGATGCGGGTTATAGCGCCTAGGCACTACGTTTCAGCGCCCCAGCGCCATCAATTTTCCAGAAACGTGTTTTGAGACTTATTTATAGCGCCTCAGCGCTATCCTGTAGAGCCCCAGCGCTAGGGTCTGTACGGAAACACAATTTAGGGGAATTTTCAGGGGTAATCTTGTCTTTTCATGCAAAAATGAATTAGGGTCTATGAAAACTTCTTTATTGACGTTTTTAGAGGAGAGATCAGATGAAGCAAGGTGGCTAGAGAAGAAACAACAAGAAAACTGAGAGTTCTTTTTCTTTTTCTTTATCTTTTGATTCCATGTTTATGTTTGATTTAGTCATGTTCTTGAACTAAATTTCTGTTTAGGTTTTCTAATTGACTCTCTTGAAACTCTATTATGATTTAATGCAATTATCTATTTCTTCTTCATCTGAAATCTATTCAATTTGTGTTTATTGTGTATGTAATTGACTGCGCATCTTTTACATATGATTTACGAATTTGAATCAAAATTTGAAAAGTGAGATTTGAATATGCTAAAATTGAATAGACATAGATTTTAATTTAGAACGAGAGTATCAAATTGGTTTATGTGATTGAGGGTTGTATTCATTGCTTCCTATTGTTTGAATTGACCATAGAAATATAGGGAATTCACACTAGGTCGAGTTTTCTATTTCTTAACTCGAATAGTTAACACTTTTGCATACCTATCATTTCAATGAGAAGAGTTTCAGTAGTAATTGCATTAAAGATTAATAGAGTGGATAGTAGAGAAGATTAGGATTCCTAATTGTTTTACAGTGAATTTAATCCAAGGTTTTGCTATTATTTGTTATTTGTTTAATTTTTAATTATTGCTTCTGAATATTATAGTTTCTTTTGTGGTGTCTAAAGGAATCAAGAATTCTAATTGATCAAATAGAAAGAGAAATTAATTGACTGGTAATTGAGAATTCAGTCCTTGAGGACGATACTTTGTTTTTACCATATTATTACAAATTGCGACTGTGTGCACTTGCATAGCTTAAGAATATCGCAACAAGTTTTTGGCGCCGTTGCCGGGGACTGAAAAGAATTATCAATATCAGTCTGATTAATTTTTCTTCTAATTTGATTTTAATTTCTCTTATTTCTAACCTGTTTAGTTGCTTAATTTGTCTATATCAGGTGAATTGTGTTATATGCGTAGCAGAAGAGGAGCAGACAGTCTTGTTCCTTTGAATCCTGAGATTGAAAAGTCTTGCAAGCAAAACAGAAAGAACAAGAGGGAAGCCCAAAAGTCTGTGAAGATGGCACATAATGATGGGGATGACAGGAATGTTTTAATTCCTGGGATTGCACAAGGGGGTCAGGCTCAGAACAATGCTGAGAGGAGCCTGAGAGACTATGTACTGCCCACTCTGACAGGAGTACAAAACAGTATACGCCCACCAGCTGTAGAGGCTAACAATTTTGAGATCAAGCCAGCTATTCTACAAATGGTGCAATCCTCTGTTCAATTTAATGGGTTGCCTTATGAAGATCCTCACACCCATTTGTCTAATTTTCTGGAGCTGTGTGGAACTTTCAGATACAATGGGGTGAGTGATGACGCTATTAAACTTAGGCTTTTCCCATTTTCTCTGAGGGATAGAGCTACAAGTTGGCTGAACTCTTTGCAACCGAACTCTATATTTACCTGGCAAGATTTGGCTCAGAAGTTTTTGTCAAAATTCTTCCCTCCTTCTAAAGCTGCTAAATTGAGGGGAGAAATCAATAATTTTTTCCAGAATGATGGAGAATCATTGTATGAAGCTTGGGAATGGTTTAAAGAACTTTTGAGAAGATGTCCTCATCATGGCATCGAACAGTGGATGTTAGTGTAGAATTTTTATAATGGTTTATGTCCTACTACTAGAACCATTATTGATGCTGCAGCAGGTGGTACTTTTATGAGCAAGAGTGCAACTGGTGCTTATGAGCTGCTGGAGGACATGGCCACAAATAATCATCAGTGGTCTGAGGAAAGATCATCGGCGGTCAGAAAGGTAGCTGGGGTGCATGAGCTAGATGCAATCACTGCTCTAACAGCACAAGTAGCCTCCTTGACAAAACAGTTACAACAGAGCACTGTATCTGCTAATGCGGTTCAAATGGTAGCTAGGTGTGAAATTTGTGGTGGTTCTCACTCTATTGATTAGTGCCTCACCAGTATTAACAATAACATTCCGATGGATCAAGCTCAGGTTCAAGCGGTGGGAAACTTTCAGAGGCCATTCAATAATCCATTCGCCAATACTTACAATCCTGGGTGGCGAAATCATCCTAATTTTTCTTGGAGGAATAATCAGGGCCAACAATCTCAATTTCAGGGTCAATTTCAGAATAATATGCCTCAGCCACCAATGCATCAAGCCTCTTCATCACAACAGCCTAGGCCTCAACAATCAATGAATCAAGCTCCACCTGAAAGGCCTAATGAATTGCAAGCTGCATTATTGACTCTCACCAACACTCAAACTCAGTTTATGACAGAAACTCGCTCATCCATCAGGAATCTTGAGATGCAAGTTGGTCAATTGGAAAATATGTTACAAAGTAGGCCTCAAGGAAATTTGCCAAGTAATACAGAGGTGAATCCTAAAGAGCAGTGCAATGCAATCTCTTTGAGGAGTGGGAAGAAGTTGGAAGAGCCAGTCAAGAAGTCTATACCTGCACTAAAAGTTGAAGTTGAGAATGAGGGTAAGGTAGAAGAAGAGATTATTGAAGACCTTGAGGAGAATCAGTCACCAGTGAGTTATGAGCACCACATCAAGATTCCATATCCTCAGCGACTTCAAAAGAAGACTCTTGACAAACAATTTTCGAAGTTTCTAGATATTTTTTGAAAACTTCACATTAACATACCTTTTGCCGAGGCACTTGAACAAATGCCAAGTTATATGAAGTTTATGAAGGAAATACTGTCCAAGAAGAGGAAGATGGAGGATTATGAGATGGTGGCGCTTACTGAAGAGTGCAGTGCCATTCTGCAAAGGAAGCTTCCTCAGAAACTGAGAGATCCTGGGAGTTTCACAATACCCTGCACTATTGGGAATTTTGAGAGTATGAATGCTCTATGTGATTTGGGGGCGAGCATTAATCTAATGCCGCTTTCTGTGTTCAGAAGATTGAAGCTTGGGGAAGCAAGACCTACAACAGTGACTCTTCAGTTGGCAGACAGATCAATAGCACATCCTTGGGGTATTATTGAAGATGTTTTGGTAAAAGTGGACAAGTTCATCTTCCCAGTAGACTTTGTTGTACTTGATATGGAGGAGGATGCCAACGTCCCAATCATTCTTGGAAGACCATTCTTAGCCACAGGACGAGCTTTATCGACGTACAAAAGGGGGAGTTAAGGTTGCGAGTCCAAAATGAGGAAATAAGTTTTAATGTTTTTGCAGCAACTGAAATTCCTACCTGTTGTAGAGTTGATGTGGTGAATGATTGTCAAGATTCAATTGGTAAAAGGAAGAAGAAGATCAAAGAACGATTTTGAACAGTTCGACGTCGTATGAAAAGATTATTGTGTGGCAAGTTTGAAGGTTTCGATGACATTGGGGATAATTTCAATATTCTCAACAGTGGAAGGGAATTCTCCTCGTATGACACGATGGCTCTCAAGGATGCAAGGGGTGGACTTGACTCAAGTTAAAGGTGTAGAGAGTTCAGCGTCCGGCTAAATGACGTTAACGACAGCGCTTTGGGAGGCATCCCATTCTTTTAGTTGTTTTGCTTTAGTTTTGAACAATTTAAAGTGTTGTTTTGGTTTTTATTTTGGACAATTTTTGGATTATTTTTGCAAGTTAAATCGTGAAAAGCGTGAAAAAAATAATAAATAAATAAATAAAAAAGAAGAAGAAGAGGATTTGTTTCAGGAGGCAGCGCCTAGGCGCCATAAGGTAGCGCCTCAGCGCTGCTCAACTCAGAAAGTGCCCAAATTTTTTTTTCTTATCCTCCACCATATCCTCCATCTCTAGCTCCTCCACCACCTCCTCCCTTTTGACGCTCGTGTTGTCGTCCTGGTAAGTTTCTTCTCTTTTCTTATATTTGTACATTGGGGACAATGTATTCTATAAGTTTGGGGGAAGAGCTTTGTTGCGTTTATATTGCGTATGTTTTCTGTAATAGTCTTTTTTATTTTATTTTGTAATTTTTCTTTTAGGATGTGTTGTGTCTAGGGTGTTTAGAATGTTTAATCAGTCGAGTTGATAATGATTAGCTGATGATAATGAATGAATGAATTTGCTCATATAGTTGATGAAATGAAAGCCATAAAAATTGAACTAAATCTGTGTGATTGGTTGAATATTTATTTGAGTTGCTTGGGTCCATGTAAATATGTGAGAGCTTGATCATGATTTTTAGATAAATTTTGGGCATTTGATGATATTTATGCTTGCTAAATTTTGGTTCAAGGAAAGATGGATGATTATGCTTAGAACTTGCTTGCTTGCTACTTGAGACGAAATCCTAGATAATGCATGTTTAGGAAGGTGATTTAGGCCATTTTTGGAACGATTGAGCCTTTCAAGCCAACCTTTATTAATTTAATCCCTAGTTTCCTTCTTTTTGAGCCTTACGTTAAATTCTTTGTTGTGACACCTATTTGGAGCCTACTTGAAAGACGTTATAATGTTTCTTTCCCATGAATAATTACCATGAGCATATAAGTGAATGATGATTGGGGAGTGGTTTTGTAATGGTATGTATTGTGGATTGGGTGTTATCAATAGAAAAAAAAAAGGAAGAATTTGAAGAAAAATAGATTGAGAAAATATTCTTAAAAAAAAAAAAAAATTCTTGAAAGACTCTTTTTGAACATGCACTGAAAAAAATTTGGGGGAGTATAATTTTGAAAAAAAAAATTGAAATGTAAGTGTGAATTTTCTCAATCTAAGAAGAAAAAAAAATATATTGGGATTGTCTTTGGGCTGTAATGTGGATATCAAGTTTGGTTCGTATGGTTTGTATGCTTATGGTAATTTTGAGCTTAAATGACATTTCATCTACCTATGCCTAAGCCTATTGTTATAAGCTATAAAAGTCCTATTGATTCTTGGGCTTGTGTTGTCTATATTAGTGGAGAGTAGTCGGTGAAGCAAGCATATGAGATAATAAGATTTGATGGTTTGTGGTGAGAAATTTGGTAAGTTTAAATGGATTCAAATGCATGTTATTTATTTATCATGATTAGGAGAGCATATATTTGTTGTGATTTGAAGAAATATTTTGATCAAAATTCTAGATTATCATTATGGTTGTATTCTTTTTCTGAAAACTATACGAGTAAGACATACATAATTTGGAAGCTTAATTTGTTGTTGTCAACTTGATTTGTTTTTGTTTGGTTGTTTAGGGTTTTTAGGATTGTTTGGAGTTCTTTACTCGAGGGCGAGTAAAGGTTAAGTTTGGGGGAACGTCGACTTCGCATGAACGAAACCACAGAGCCTCGGGAAAATGGGGCAGCCAATATATCGCCTATAGGGGTCATATATCGGCTCCATCAACAAATTTTAAAAATCCGTGGAATCCGAAGCTAGAAACAACCCTCAACAACTTGTAATTGCTCTTGAACGATTTTGACTGAGTTCTGGGCGTTTGTTGAGCGGAAAATCCCATTTTTATTCATTTTAATGGGAGTTAGTTTCAATCCTTAAACTCTATAAATAGGACCCTTCACTCAATCATTTTCATCATCTTTCAAACACTTTTTAGAGCCTCCAAGTTGCTATTTTCGTTCTAGAGAGAAACACAAGGGTTTTGGGGTTAAAACCTTTCAAATATAAGCTTTTCTAAACACTTGGGAAGTAAGCTATAGTGTGATTTTGGTGTTTGAGGTATAAATCAAAGCTTTAAGCTATCTAAGGTACCCTTAATCCTTAGGTTTAGTCCATTGCTATTCCTCTTATTCTTTTCTTTTACTTCAAATCCTAACTCATTATAATGGGTTTTGGTTAGGTTCTTGATTTCTTTGAAACTTAAGGTTTTCAGTAAGTTCTTATCTTGATGGTTTAGATCTTCTTTTCATCTTCTTTTCTTTAGGAAACTTATGGTTTTACTGTTTAGTTTTAGGAGTTTCCAATCCCGTACTTGTCTCCAATACCCTAGTTTTTGGTAAGGAAAATAAGTTAGATTTATGTGCTATGTGCTATGTGTATGTATGTTTTTTTTCTTTCTTTTATGTCTTTTAGTTGCTTGGGAAATATGGTTGCTTAGATAGCAAATCCCGATATTTTTATCATTATCGTAGACTATAGTTGTGTCTAAACCTACCTCTAAATAGTAACAAGAGGACTATAGTGGTTTCTATCACATACTACGGTAATGAGTTAATGGCCATTAATATTGTAGTCCATTTTTATGTTTTATGTTTTATGTCTTATGTCTTATGTTTTATGTTTTATGTTTTAGTAGTTTTTCCTTACTGGCCATTAGGGTCATTCCTTTTTTATTTAGATTTTGCAAGTAAATAAACATGGAAGGCGGGACAGATCCGAGGTGGCTTTGGCATGTGTATTGGGCGAGGAACTTAAGGAATGAACCGACGAGATTGATCAAGGATGACATTGACATTTGAGTCTTTTAATTATGTATTTATGATTTCCGCATTTAGTATTTGAACATTTAAATAAAAGTTTTGTTTTCTTTATGATTTTATGTATAAACAATGGGATCCCGTATTTTTTTTATTTTTATAATAAAGCTTTATTATTTTATGTATGTATCCAAAAGATAGTAGTTATGTCTTAGTATTTTTAAAGGTCCGAGGTCTTTAAGTTATTCATGTATTTACAATTTTGTTCTCTGCGCCCTCTGCAGTAAGGGCTTTCTCCACCACCTGTGCATAGGTCGTCAACCCACGCACGGTGGTAATGCGAACATATCAGACTATCATAGGTTGTAGCCCCTGAAGAAACCTTTCCTTCCTTGTCCAATCAGTGGGTACCAAGTCTGCAGCAAACTTGGCCAGTCTGTCAAATCTCAGTGCATACTCTGACACTAACATGTTTCCCTGTAGTAGCTTACTGAATTCTTCTGCCTTTGCAGCTCTAACTACATCATTATAATACTTCTCATTGAACAAAGTTCTAAACTCTTCCTGTTATCCAGATTTCCGGATAGCGTTTAGATTGATGACCTCGGGGAAGCAGAATTATCGATGTCTTTCACGGTAGGTGACCAGAGCTCGCGGATGAACAGAAAGGCTTCGCCTCTCCCGTTTAGTGTCCGGATTACTCTTCCAAGCAAACACAATACGGAAACTCGTCAACTCTCCCGGACTCCCGAAGGGGTATCCTTCAGGGAAGCTCCTTCCAGGAGAAGCTCTTCGAGTGGTCTCCGCGGAAGCAGTTCCGTGCCTTGCACGGAACAAAGCCAAACGGTCGAGTCCTGGAGGAGGCATATTTGGAATGATATCCGCCTGACACAGGATCCCGCCTGACACGCCCGTCAGGTCAAAGCCGCACACATCCCAGCACGCCTAAGGGTACCTTTTCGCCTACTGTTCCGCTGACAACTTGGAAAAGACGGCTGACTTTGTGTGTACCCCATACTTTCACGTAAATATACCCACATAGAGTCTTGTAGCCATGCTACTACAGTAATTGTATCCCTATTTATGGCTAGTGTAATTAAGACTCATGTACGTAGAGAAAAACCCTAATCCAAAACCCTAGCTATAAAGACCCCTTCATTTTACAAGAAGAGGGACGAACAAATCATATAGCAAAAACTCTACTAAAATCTCTCTAGCTTCATCTTCTTCAAGAGAACCCGAGAGAAACACTGTGAGTGTGTGAAGTTCTTGCGCACCAGCCATCTTACTGTAACATTTCCCAAGTATAATAACATCGACTCGTGGACTAGGGCTTGTTAACGCCTGAACCACGTAAAAACACTGTTTGTTTAGTTACATTTCAGCATTTCTACAGTTCCTATCTTTTTATTATTCTGTTAGTTATTCGTTTCCGAAAAACTCGGTAAACATTTTGGTGCTTTCATTGAGAGCTGTAGGAAGTTGTTAGTCAGCTCTTTTTCTGTGTACGTTTTTTGTATTCACTTCGTGCTAAAGAGATGGTGACTACGAGAAAATCCGCTGTTGACAAAAATGCTACGGTCAACCCCGATACCGTGATAGAAGATGTGGTGCAAAGCGAACCCTTAGACTACCAAGGTGAAGACCCGACATCCCGCCAGGATCGGGTCAGTACCGAAGATACAACATACTTAGAAGACGAAGAAGAGTATGTCCAAGACGGTTATTACAAGGACGGCTGCTACTATGAGAAGGACCCAGAACTGGTCCAAGTAGCCGAAGAACTGGTGGCCACTAAGGCCAAGCTTGCTGAGCAGGAGCGCATCTCCGAAAGAATGCAACGCATGATGGAACGCCTCCAAAGTAAGTTCGGAGATCTAGGCGACTCGGACGAGGATGCCTCTGTTCTAGGTGGTGCTGATGCCCCCATGCCGGATCCAGCCGCTGCTGGACCATCCAAAGCCGCCCTTAACAAGGGCAAAGAAAAAGTTGGAGAGCCTGTGCGCGCTGACGCCCCTGCACCTCCTAAAGGCGTGAATCACCAGGTCGACTGCCCCCCCCGCGCGCAGAAGGTCTCTGGCGCTCCTAAGCCCAGACGTCCTTCAGCCCCAAGGGGGCACTCTGTGCCTAAAGGGCCCGGTGCTAAGGCACCCAGGCCTAGGGGAAGGAACAACCGCCCCAGTGATTCCGTCAATCAGGACGGTCGGGCTGCGAACTCGCACTCCGAAGATAGCTGGTCCACGGTGGACCTAAGAAGAAGGTTGGAGGCCAAGTATGAAAAGGCCAAAAGAGAAAAGGCCCGGCCTCGCGGAGATGACCTCCGAAATCATATTAATGACAAGCTCCGGGGACGTGACCTCCCGGAAAGTGATACGAAGAGGCTCGAGGAACAGATTGCTGCCTTGACCAAGCTGGTCCGGAAGCAAAGTGGGGCCCTATCAGACTCTGAGGAGGAAGACCCGGAACCATGTATTAGGAGGATCGCGGAAACGTCCCTCCCGGATAACTTCAAAATGCCTCACATAGAATTATATGATGGGAGGACAGACCCGCGTACCCACCTAGCTAAATACAATAAAATGATGCAAGTGGCGCGTGTCAGTGAGGACGCCAAATGCATGTGCTTCTCACTCACCCTTACCAAGTCTGCGGAGGACTGGTGGAAAAGATTAGCTCCCGGATCAATCCACAGTTGGAAGGAGCTACTGTCCGCGTTTAGGAGGCAGTTTATTGCTGCCCGCGACCACGACATGGAGGTTTGTTCCTTAACCAACATCAAGCAGCAACCCACTGAGAACCTCAAAGCTTTCATTCAGAGAATGATGGAAGCTGCTGCAAAAACCAAGGTCAGCGATGACATGAAGTTGATCGCCCTTCAATCGGGCCTTACTGTCGGCTCCCTGCTATGGGGGGAAATGCAAAGGAGACGGGCAGAAACGCTGTCCGAATTCATGTCAAAAGCTCAGGGAATCATCAACCTTGAGGATGCCTACCAGCAGGCCTTTGGAGTTCCCCCGGCTCCAACGCCTTCCGTGACTGCGCCGAGCTTTGCTTCGCAAGCTCCCGCACCAGCCCTCACGCTTCCAGGAGCCCGATTCACTCCAAGTGTGTATGGGCCTTCCGCGTCTGCTCAGACGCCGAGTCAAACCCATTTCTCTGGGTACGGAGCAGTGCAAACCGGATGTAGTATCGCTCCTGGCATGCCGCAGCCGCAAGCGGAAGCCCCAGAACGAAATTTGAGCCAATCGCGGAGCAAACGAAGCAGAAGAAACTCCAACCGGGGAGACCATTCAAAGAAACCCCGGAAGGACTATGAGCCCAAGTTCACGGAATATACCAGTTTGATAGACTCGCGAGAGAATGTCTATCGGGCGACCTGTAATATGGTCAACTACAGGAAGCCCCCGAAAGTGTCTCACGGAGGAAGGCGTCCGCGAGACTCCAATAAGAGGTGTGAGTTCCACGGAGACGTGGGGCACACCACGAACGAGTGCCTTCAGCTGAAGGATGAGATCGAGTCCCTGGCAAGAGCGGGACACCTCGGTCAGTGGGTGAGGATACCCATTATCTATCCCGGACAGGGGATAGTTCACGGAGCTGCATATTCCCCGGGACAGAGGGGGGCCGCTAGCGCTCCTGGAGCCGGTCACCCCCAAACTCCCGGGTCTCAGTTCCCCGCACTTCCTGCTCCACCCGCTCCGGCGCCCATTGCCTTGTTGGCTCCAGGACCAGGCAACCCATATCCGCCCGGCCTTGCTCCGCCACCCGTTGACGGACACGTCGCCACCATTTCCGGAGGACCACACCTTGCCGGAAGCACCCGCAACTCCCAGAAGAGGTACTTGAGGGAGTTAGAGCACGCCGAGGAGATGTGCGCCTTGGTCCAATCACCTGCTCAACGTCCCCGAATGATGGATCTTCCCATCACCTTCACGGAGGACGATGCTCGACATGTGCACTTCCCCCACAACGATCCCCTCGTGGTGGAAGCCCAGATTGCCAATAAGAAGGTCTCACGGATCTTGATCGATAACGGAAGCTCCGTGAACATCCTCTTCAAAGCAGCCTTCCACGCGATCGGATTGACCGAGACGGACCTGGCCCCATGCCCCATCCAGCTTCAAGGTTTCAATGGGGACGCACTCATGCCATTAGGCAAAATTCAACTTCCAGTCACCCTCAGAGGAGAAAGCGATGCTTGTGCCTTCAAGCATAGCACATTCGTGGTGGTCGACTGCCCCATGGCGTATAATGCCATCTTAGGCCGACCGGTCCTGATCGATTGTGGGGCCATAACCTCGATACGCCACTTATGTTTGAAGTTTCCATGCGACGATGGGCGTATTGGCACCCTCCGAGGAGACCAAAGAAGTGCACGGAGCTGTTATAACGTCTCCGTCCGATCCGTCTACACGGTCCAAGAGACGTTTGCTGCCATTCCTTTGGCGGAAGTATTGCCAGAAACTGGGGGTGCTCAGGAGGCATACTTTGACGAACTCGACCCAAGAGTGGGAATCGAGAAAGCAATAGAGCCGATGGAGGAAGTCGAAGAGGTGATCCTCAACCCGGGAGAACCCACCAAGGTCATTCAGGTGGGGAAAAACCTGCCGTCGGCCGTTCGAGATAAGATCGTGGCCACTGTGAAGGATAATCAGGATATCCTGGCATGGTGCCACGCGGATATGACGGGGATTAATCCCAATGTTGCGTGCCACGCACTCAACATAGACCCATCTGCAACTCCAATTCGCCAAAAGAGGAGGCCGCTGGACCCAGTGAGAGCCGAAGCCGTCAAAGCTGAAGTGGACAAATTGATGTCCATAGGCTTTCTCCAGGAGTCGCACTATCCCGTGTGGTTGGCCAACCCAGTTCTGGTCCCGAAACCCGATGGGTCCTGGAGAATGTGCATTGACTTCACGGACCTAAACAAGGCCTGCCCGAAAGATTGTTTCCCTCTCCCGCGAATCGATCAGATGGTAGACGCTACTTCCGGGTACGAACTCTTATCCTTCATGGATGCGTACTCCGGATACAACCAGATCAAGATGCATGTCGCGGACCAGGAACACACCAGCTTCCTCACGGACAAGGGTGTCTACTGTTACGTGGTCATGCCTTTCGGTTTGAAGAATGCTGGGGCGACGTACCAGCGTCTGGTAAACAGAATGTTCAAGGACCAACTGGGGAGGAACATGGAGGTGTACGTGGACGACATGTTGGTAAAGTCCAAGACCTCCGGGGACCACAGTGACGACCTTGAGGAGGCTTTCGCCGTGATCCGAAAGTACGGGATGAAACTAAATCCAAAGAAATATACTTTCGGGGTCTCGTCTGGGAAGTTCCTCGGTTTCATTGTCAGCTCCCGCGGAGTGGAAGCCAACCCTGAGAAAATAAAGGCGTTCATAGATATGCCTTCCCCCCGGAAACATAAGGATGTCCAGAGCGTTACCGGAAGGATAGCTGCTCTCAGCCGCTTCGTATCCAAGGCCACTGACAAGTGTATCCCCTTCTTCAATGTGTTGCGAGGAAACAAGAAGTTCGAGTGGACCCCCGAATGCGAAGCAGCCTTCCAACACCTCAAAGAACATTTAACCCGAGCTCCCATTCTGTCCAAACCTGTCGAAGGAGAGGCGTTGTTCTTATACTTAGCTGTGACTGAGCACGCAGTAAGTGCCGCTCTCGTCCGGGAAGATGGCTGTATCCAGCTCCCCGTGTATTACGTAAGCAAGAGGTTATTGGATGCCGAGTCCAGATATTCGATGATCGAGAAACTCTCCCTCTGCTTGCTGATCGCTTCACGGAAGCTGAGGCCATATTTCCAGGCGCACACCATCAAAGTACTCACCAACCACCCTCTCCGACAAGTCCTGCAGAAGCCCGAGTCTTCTGGCAGATTGCTTAAGTGGGCCATGGAACTGAGCCAGTTCGACGTCCACTACCAACCACGTGTTTCCATAAAAGGTCAAGCTCTCGCGGACTTTATTGTGGAATGCTCGGGAATGAATGACCTCCCGGAAGATCCTGTCCCGGAACTTCCCACCTGGAAGGTCTATGTAGACGGAGCCTCAAATGAAAAAGGAGCTGGAGCGGGGGTCATCCTAATATCTCCCCAAGGGCATCAGCTCCAGAGCGCCATCCGTTTCGCGTTCCCAGCATCCAACAACGAGGCAGAACACGAAGCCATGTTAGCTGGGTTACGACTGGCCAGAGAAGTCGGAGCCCAAAAAATCGAAGTATACAGCGACTCCCTACTTGTGGTAAACCAAATATCCGGGGAATACCAGACGAAAGGCGAAAGGATGGCTGCCTACGTGTCTCTCTCCCGCGACCTACTGCAGCATTTCAAAGGCTACCAAATCCGCCAGGTCCCCCGGGACCAGAACTCACTTGCGGACACGCTGGCCAAGCTTGCAACGGACCCGGAGATTGAACAGTATGGCTTAGTCCCCATCGGGCACTTAGAAGCCCCCAGTACTGAGACACGAAGGATAAACGCCATCATCGACCATTCCCACTCCTGGATAGGACCCATCCTCAGATTTCTCACCACCGGAGAGCTCCCCACTGATAAAGCTGACGCAAGGAAGCTCCAATATCAAGCTCCCCGATACGTGGTTATGGATGGAAAGCTTTACCGCAGGGGGTTGTCCATACCCTTCCTTAGGTGTGTTGCCGGAACCGAAGTCAGCACCATCATCCATGAGATTCACGGAGGCTTCTGTGGCGATCATACCTCCGGGCTGAGCCTCTCCAAAAAGATCCTTCGACAAGGATACTTCTGGCCCACCATGAAGAAGGATTGTGTGGATTATGTCAGGAAGTGTGAGCAGTGCCAGAGGTACGCCAAGGTTCCGCGAGCGCCGCCTACAGAAATTACCCTAATGACCAGCCCCTGGCCGTTCGCCGTTTGGGGCATTGACCTAGTAGGTTCCCTCCCAACTGGAAAGGGTGGAGTGAAGTACGCCATAGTCGCGGTAGACTACTTCACCAAATGGGCTGAAGCTGAACCTATGAACACGGTCACATCTAAAAAAGCACTGGATTTTGTCATCAGGAATATAGTATGTCGTTTTGGGCTTCCACGGAAAATTGTGTCCGACAACGGAAAGCAGTTTGACAGTGAACACTTCACGAACTTCTGTGCTTCGCATGGAATTATCAAAAGCTTTTCCGCAGTCGCCAGACCCCAGGCTAATGGGCAAGTGGAAGCTGTAAACAAAATATTAAAGACCACGTTGAAGAAAAAACTCCAAGCCTGCAAGGCTCACTGGCCGGAAGAACTTCCGCGAGTACTTTGGGCCTATCGCACAACAGAGAGAACTTCGACGGGGCACACGCCTTATTCCATGACCTTCGGTTGCGAGGCCGTCATCCCAGTAGAAGCTATGATCCCCTCTCATAGGCAAGACACCTACGATCCTACCCGGAACCATGCCCTCCTCCAGGAGTCCTTGGACATGATCGAAGAGCTCCGGGAGCAGTCGCAGGTCCAACTAAAAATGTACCAAGGCAAGATAGCCAGACACTTTAACATAAGAGTCCAGAGCCGTACATTCGAAGTTGGGGATCTTGTCCTACGGAGAGTATTTCCTGCTACGCAGGATCCGGGAGTAGGAGTCCTCGGACCCAACTGGGAAGGCCCCTACGAAGTCCAAGAAAAAGTGGGCCATGGGACGTATCACTTAAAGAGACTCGACGGATCTAAAGTCCCGCGCGCCTGGAACGCGGAGCACCTCCGCCGTTACTACCAGTAGGCCCCGGACCATCCAGTCGGAAGTCCTTGGTGAAAATAGCAAAAGTGAAAAATGTGGAAATAATCCTCCCTGTTGTAAAACTCACGCCTAGCAGGCTAATTTAATGAAACACGGAGAGATTCACTCCGCTTTTACTGCACTTTTCATCCCTGTGTTCAAAGCTGCGTTTTAACAAGTGACCACGCGGTCCGGAGACGTCCGGACCCCACGCTCACTTGGGGGGTATACATGGCTAAGGCATAGCCATACGCCCCTTGAACAAAATGTACACAGAACACCACTTATGTGCTAGCATTGTGTTTGAAATTTTTAAATTGTTTGAAATGTTTAAATTGTTTGAAATGTTTAAATTGTTAAGCTTAGGTTTATTTGTTGCCATGAACATGCTTGCATTACGTGTCATATGTGCATTATGTGCTTATGTGAAAATTGCCATGGAAATGCCTGCCATTATGTATCATGAGAATTATCTCCTGTGTAGCCCAGCGATGGACGGGACTGGGGGTTGAGGCACGTTCATAGAGCTACGCCAAAACACCCCCAACTCCCTGACAAGTCCTTTGTAGAATTCTCCGCGATCGCTGTAGATCTTTGCTTCGCAAACTCCAGCTCCGGGTCTCGGAAGGCAAGAGATGGCAAGATCCGCGAGCGCTGTAGAGCTTTGCTTCGCAAGCTCCAGCTCCGGATCCCGCAAGGCGAAAGATGGCAAGATCCGCGAGCGCTGTAGAGCTTTGCTTCGCAAGCTCCAGCTCCGGGTCCCGCAAGGCGAAAGATGGCAAGATGCGCGAGCGCTGTAGAGCTTTGCTTCGCAAGCTCCAGCCCCGGGTCCCGCAAGGCGAAAGATGGCTAGACCCGTGATCGCTGTAAAGCTCTGCATCGCAAGCTCCAGCTCCGGGTCCAGCGAGGTGAAAGATGGCAAGATCCGCGACCGTTGTAAGCCTTGCTTCGCAGGCTCCAACTCCGGATCTCACAAAATAATGCATGGCAAGCTCCATGGCCATTGTAAGTTTCAGCTCCAGAAGTAGACATGCTCGATCCCCCCACTCACAGCCGGCTTTGCTTCGCAAAGCCCCTGCTCCAGGATCACACCTGGTGGGCGTGGCGATTTCCCCGACAGCAATAAGCCTTGCCTCGCAGGGCTCCATGCCAGGTCCCTGAAGTCAGCCACCATGAGGTTCGCAACAACAGTTAATTTTGCTTCGCAAAGATCTAACCTTAAGTCTAGCGACGCTCACCAAAAGAACTCCCGTTCCAAACAATGGAACGACTCACCTTAGCAATCCCAGCGAACAGTATAACTACAAGTCCCGGGATTGGCTATTTGCCTCAGGAAAGCTAAAGTACGGTGAAAGGAGCCTGGCCGTTGGAACCAGGAAACCTTCGTAACCTAGAAACTACATGGGAAAAGACATCATCCGTTAAAGCTTCAAGTGGGAAGTGCATAGGTTTTGGCCGTTGGAACCAAAACCCCATACGCCCCTACAACAGTTTCTACCGTATAAATGTCTACCCTAAGCGCAAAGATAAATAAAGAACTCGGCAGAAAAGAAAGGAGAATGCTATGATTATGGCAAAAATGTCCGCAATGAAAAACTCAAAATGAAAAATAATTAAAGATAAAACCCCTTCAAGCATTGGGGGTAACTACAGCTTCCACGACCGCAGCTTCGGGGGCATCGGTTTCAACTGAGGCTGGCGGAGTCGGCTCATTGGAAGGAGGAACTTGGTCATGAGAAGGTTCAGAGGTCCCCGCCTCTCCGGGATCTCCCGCCTCAGGAGCTTCAGCACGTTCGTCAATGTTGTAAGTTTGGACGTACGCCTCTGGGCCCTGATCCCACACGAGTAGCTTCTCCCTCATGGCTTCGGCATCATCTCCCAGATAGCCTAATACCTCCGGGTTCACTTTCCAGAGTTGATGCATGAGGACCACATGCGATATATTAATCGTCCTGTTCAGTATCACCTTAGCATCCTCCTTCTCCTTCAAGTGCTCCGCCTCGGAGGTTGCCAGCTGTGCTTCCGCGACAGTTAGTTGGGCCCTCAATTTTTCCATTTCGGCCTTGGAGGCATCCCGCTCCCCCTTAAGAGAATCAATCTCCTTGCGCTGCTCCCTATTTTGGTTCAGCATGGATTGCTTCTTGGTCACATGCCCCCTGGCAGTGAATTGCAAGGCCCCGATCTCTTTATCCTTCTCGACGAGCCCCAACTGCAGCATAGACACGAGATCCCTGCTCCTCTTATGGAGTTGCTCCTCCTCGTGCAGCTTACTCTGAAGAGTGGAATATTCCTCTTGCCGCTTAAGGAGGAGATCGTTTTTTGATTGCAAGCGGGCTTCCAGGGTATCCTTCTCCACCTTGGCTTGGGACAGCTCTTCCCGGAGCTTGGAGTTTTCGGCCTTCATCCCATCCGACCGCTGTCTAAACTCATTCTCTGCCTTGGCCCGGTACTCTTGATATTTGGCAAGATATTTCTTCTCCGCCTCTTCTTCAGCCGTGCGCCGGGCCTGATCAATCTTCTCCGAAGCCCCCAAGGCCTGTTGGGTCAGTTTCTGTTTCTCCGCCTCCAAGGCCTGGCGAGCCAGTTGGCTCTCCTCCAGCTGAACCAGAGCTGCACCAACCTCCCAGAACGAGCGTTCCGCGATCATAGAGGCCTGCAAGGAAAGACAACAGAATGAGCTAAAGCCGGACCAAAAGACAGGTGATCCCAAAAAATAACAACTGACGGCTTACCCCGGACAGTTGCTGCTTCACAGCGTGTGTCAGCAACAGCGGATCCTTGCTGCTACTGATGGCCCATTTCTCGGAATTGAGCTCGCATAAGCTCAGGGCCATGTCCTCCATCATCTCAGCTCCGAACGGCGCCAATGCACGTCCGAGCCTAGGCACCAGCCTCTTCTCCAAGGCTGGACCATCCAGAACCGCTCCGGCCGGGTGAAGAGATCTCACCCCCTCGGCCAGCTCAGCTCTCTTCACGGCAGACAAGTTATCTGCCCTTCCCTGAGTAACAGCCTTCTCCGCCTCTAACCGCCTCTTCAAAAAACTATCGGCCCGTCTTACACCCTCCAGGAGAGCAGCGGGGAAACTGGTTGGCTTCCGCGGAAAGTGGAACTTCAGGCCAGGCAGGGGAAGATTGGTTGTCTGAGAAGAAGGAGACCCCGGAAGGGTGGACCCCCTTTGGGCTGGAGGAGGAGGCAGACGGGGTATTAAGGCCCCGGTCTGTTGCTTTTGCTGCTGCGGCAGCAGAAGTAATTGCCCTTGTTGCTGCTGCTGGTTTGGATGTTGTTGTTGCTGCTGCTGCGGCGTTGGTGATTGTCTCTCTTGTTCCTGTTGCTGCTGTTGTTGTAGTTGTGGTTGTTGTCGTTGCTGTTGTTGTTGCCTTCGACCGGGATAAGAGTGTCTAAGGCGTTTGTTCTTAGCGCCCTCGGCATCTTCTCCGGGACGCTTGCTCATCCCAGTTGTCCTCACGGGGAACACAAGCCCTTCCCCGTCGCTGCTGCTACTCGAGACCATCATAGTCTCGGAAGGCCCGTCAGTAGGGGACTTCTCTACCCTCGGAGACGCTTGCGCCTCGCCACTTGTCTTCTTGGGGGAGGCAGCTTTACCTCCCCTACCAGCCTTGGTCTTCCGTCCTTTCCTCGTGGACGGGTCTTGGCTGGTGGCAGCCTTCTTAATAAGTAAAGTAACCCTCCCCAACATCTTGGCTTCGGGATACTCTGCAAGAAACGTACAAAGCAAGGTTAACGAACCAACAAGCAATGAGAAAGAAGATAAGCGGAAGACAAGACAATCAACAACATAAAAGCACAAGCAAGCCCGCCAGCAGGGAACAAGAAACAAGAAAAAGAAAAGTTTGAAAGGGACGACCATGCACGAGAAACGTGGATGGCCTTCCCCGAGCAAAACAAAATATCGCTTCATGCTCCAGGAAGCTCCCGTACTCCTTGAAGTCCGGGAATGACATGTTGAGAGAAGAAGGGTCAACCATGATGACACCTTCTGGCAGACTACCATCACTCAGACACCAGAGGAGCTCATCTACCCTATCGCAATACCTGTCGAAAGGTATCCTACGCGGATCTAGCCTAAGGAAACGGGGATCAAACCCCATCTGAGAGGTCCGGGAAACCTCAGACAGGCTGGGGGTGTGGATCAATCGAAAACTAGTCTTACCTCTCCCGGAGGTACTAGCCCCCGGAGCCCCTTCGTTAGGGTAAGCCGCGGCGTGGCGAGCCTCGATCTCCTCTTCCTCCGGCTGGGGGTCGGGGAACCTCTCCGCCCAACTAGGAGATAAAGTATTTTCGTCCTGAGCTGCTTGGGTGATCACCTTAGACAGCTCCAGGGCAATCTGCTCCCGGATATCAGCTGACACCTGAGTTTGCCCCCTGCCACTCACTGGCTCGATGTTTTGGAAGGAGGCAAGTAGCCCATACTCCCTCAACGATTCGGAGGTCACAAGTCCCTCCACTTTCAACTCTTCCTCAGAAAGCCCTTCGTAGAACTTGGACCTCCTTATCATCTCCGCGCAGCGAGGTGTCCGCGGAACGACTTCTGCGAAAATCAAATACAAGCGTTAGAGATCCTCCCAAAAGGCAAATCAAGCGCAAAGAAACAAAGTAGAAAAGGAGAGGAATGAGCGCTTACCAGGGATTTTGAAGTCCAAAGATAGGGCTGGCACCCTCTTCAGCGGGAAGCCAGTCGTCAGGAACCAGTATTCCCGGAGGTCTGGAACCCTCGCGGTATGACAAGTGGGGCACATCACGTCCGGGTGCCTTTCTAGCCTGTAAAACCCCACCTTGTCTGAATGACCCCTCATAGGCTGAGACTTCAACCCGTAAAAGTACAGCACCTCCTCCGGGGTAGGAGCTTCTAGTCTCCGGGACTTGCAAAAGATGAACCACCCCGCTAGGAGCTTGTAGCTGGGAGGAATCAACTGGAAGGGGGCAATCCCCGCCTTCACACAGAAATTGGTGAAGTAACTCCTTAGGGGCAAGTGCGCCCCACACACTATGTGTGCCCAGCTCCAGGCACCAAAGCCCTCGTGACTCTGGCTAGCTGACTCGCCCAGCACCGACAGACGGTGCCACATCAGACCTGGGATGTTCTTCAGGCCTGCCTCAGAGGAATACAGCTCCAGCATGCCATAATTCCTGAAAAGGTTCGGCTTTTGGTCCATCTCCCAGATGGAACTATTGGAGGTTGGTGGGCTAGTCGCGACCACTTTCGCCTTTCCTTTCCCCTTTCCACCAGCGACAGGAGAGCCCTTCTCTTGGGCAGAATCAGCCTCCCCCACAGCAAGGAGTTGTTCCTTTGAGATGTTCGTCACTGGACAAAGGAAAAGAAAGAAGAAAACACTCTAAGCAGTCAGCACCCTTGTCATACCCTAGTGGTATCAAAGGCGTCGGGGAGACCCTCCCCGAAAACTGCTTGGAGAGGCTCCCACCGAGCTTACCGAGGGATTGGCACCATGCCACCCGAAGGACAGCAAGGAACCAGACTCAGACCCCGAGCCTAAGCCCACCAAAAGAAGTGTTTTTCCAGAGAAAGACACCCTAAAGGCGTTCATGCTTATGCCCTAAAACAGCAAAACAAGGGACGACTTTCCAAACGCAAATCGCCAAAGCATGCAGAAAAGGCTACTTATCGACTCACAATCAATCACATGCCTACCAAAGCCCTATTCACGCATGCACATAAGCAATAATGGCAGAAACCTCTACTCTAACAACTACCAACAACCTAAGGTCTGGGAGGAAAGAGCAAAGTAGAAATACTTACTGATATTCGGGTAGTTGGAGGTTGAAGGAGTAACTGGATCACTGCACAGCACGATCGCGAGAAGTAAAAGCTGCAAAGACGAACGGCGATTCAAACCAGGAACTTCGGGGAATAAACCCACTGCCAAATCAAAAAGAAAAGTTTCCAGATACTTACCAAAAGAAATGGCAAGTTCGGGGGAACGTAAGCTGGGAAGCCTGAGAGTTCGAAGGTTTGGAAATCTGAAAATCCTAAAGATGGAGAATCTGAAAGCATAAAGAGGAAGAAAGGTCCTTTCCCTCGTTTTTATAGCAGGGAAGAGGCCGTTTCGAATTCCTCAAGTGGACGGTCCCGATCTTCCCATTCCGTGTGCATCAGATCCAACGGCTGGAGAGGAAGCGACGATCCTATTTATGACTCCTCGGATGGGAATAAAGTATTTATTTCCCATCATTACACCACCTCGGGCCCTGAGTACCATTAAAAACCGTCAAATCATTAGTCAGATGACTGACGCACGCATACTCAACCAGTCGCCTCACGCACACGTCTTGGTCGCCGAACCATTCCCAGAATGACACGTGGTCCTTGCCGCACTTGAGTACTTGATCTCAAACAGAAGAAATTCCCTTTCTTTTTCATACTAACACTCAGGCGGGAAAAAGGAACCCTTCCGGGAACACAGAAGGTGCCCCCTCGCCTAGTCTAAGAAACCGATTGTACAAGCTCCCGGATCTCTCAAAGCTCCGTGACCTTGGGGGGTAAATGTTATCCAGATTTCCGGATAGCGTTTAGATTGATGACCTCGGGGAAGCAGAATTATCGATGTCTTTCACGGTAGGTGACCAGAGCTCGCGGATGAACAGAAAGGCTTCGCCTCTCCCGTTTAGTGTCCGGATTACTCTTCCAAGCAAACACAATACGGAAACTCGTCAACTCTCCCGGACTCCCGAAGGGGTATCCTTCGGGGAAGCTCCTTCCAGGAGAAGCTCTTTGAGTGGTCTCCGCGGAAGCAGTTCCGTGCCTTGCACAGAACAAAGCCAAACGGTCGAGTCCTGGAGGAGGCATATTTGGAATGATATCCGCCTGACACAGGATCCCGCCTGACACGCCCGTCAGGTCAAAGCCGCACACATCCCAGCACGCCTAAGGGTACCTTTTCGCCTACTGTTCCGCTGACAACTTGGAAAAGACGGCTGACTTTGTTTTCCCCATACTTTCACGTAAATATACCCACATAGAGTCTTGTAGCCATGCTACTACAGTAATTGTATCCCTATTTATGGCTGGTGTAATTAAGACTCATGTACGTAGAGAAAAACCCTAATCCAAAACCCTAGCTATAAAGACCCCTTCATTTTACAAGAAGAGGGACGAACAAATCATATAGCAAAAACTCTACTAAAATCTCTCTAGCTTCATCTTCTTCAAGAGAACCCGAGAGAAACACTGTGAGTGTGTGAAGTTCTTGCGCACCAGCCATCTTACTGTAACCTTTCCCAAGTATAATAACATCGACTCGTGGACTAGGGCTTGTTAACGCCTGAACCACGTAAAAACACTGTTTGTTTAGTTACATTTCAGCATTTCTACAGTTCCTATCTTTTTATTATTCTGTCAGTTATTCGTTTCCGAAAAACTCGGTAAACACTTCCCAATCCAGGATATGGACGTTCTTGGTCTGTGATATCACTTCCCACTAAATTCGAGCGTCCTCCCAAAACATGTATGTGGTACATGCCACCATTTCATTTCTAACTACCCTTATGAAATCCAGGATAACGGTAACCTTGCTCATCCACTGCTCGGCCTTAGCCGGATCTGCGCTGCCCTAAAAATTTGGAGGGTGCTACTTCTTGAACCTTTCATAGAGAGGTTCCCATCTGTTCCCAGCCTCTAATGGCTGTACTACTGTCGGCACCAACACAGGTGTCACCTCTGGGTGCACGTTCCGTGTAGGAACCTGTTGCTGTCTCAAGAGGCAGATCTCTTCTTCCTGCCTCTGTAACTAGCTTGCATACCAACAAGCACTTGCGACCAGTTCTCAGGAGCTGTCGGAGGGATCTGACTCTGATTATCATTCTCGGCCTTAATTCCTTGGTCGACTTGCAGACTTGACTTACCTGGAAGCATACTTCCAAGCTTATACCTTGTTGCAGTAATCAATTCAGCCAGTTAGGTAGTAATAACTATACCTCTTGTCGACCTATGGCCCAAGACCGAATCAGACAAACATTCACACTCATCAATCATGCTAATAAGCATGTTGACTCATATTAATATTCAACCCTGGTGCTAATAAGCACCCCTTGACATTCATAACCAAATAACAATGCTAATAAGCATTTTCTGGCATTTATAGACAATTAGCGATGCTAATAAGCATTTCTTTAACATTTACCAGTATTAACAATGCTAATAAGCATTTCCTGGCCTACATACACATATAGCAACGCTAATAAGTGTTTCCTTTGCATTCACAAGCAATATCAGTGCTAATAAGCATGTATTTCTAATTCATACAACAGTCAAGGGTCAAGCCCTATCAAAATATCTCATGCTCCCTAATAAGGCAGGTAGATAAGGCATTTATATCCTATTTAAGCAATTAAACACATAACCACATAAATAGTTACCAAACCCTGAGTCGAGCTTGTATTTAGTGGCGAGTGTACATGCCCAGCCTATCTTTAAGAACCCTTAACCTTGGCACGCTCTGATACTAAGTTGTAATGTACTGGATAGCTAAGAGCGTTACACTGTATTTTAAATAGTGATAGGCTCGCTAATCGAGTCATTTGGCCATAAACGTGCAACTAAACGTGATTAATGGCTTAGGGTTAAAATTTTTAGATGAAAGGAATAATCTTTTCATTAAAACGTTAAGTGCGTACATGGGATCCCAAAATAAACGTTTACAAGGTCGTTTACAGTTCTAAAAAGGTAATTACAACTCAAAAATTACAAACAGCCAACCTAAGCGACAAAATAGGGTTTGACCCCAGTTCCTCTAAGAAACCCCGATCGTGGTGGTCGAGCAGACACATATGTACACATCGCCATCGAAGCTCTCCAACTCATGGCTGGTCCAAGTTCCCTTTCCCCTTACCTGCACCACATAGCACCCGTGAGCTAAGGCTCAACAAGAAAACTTAAACATGCTTATAAGCCGTTAATAACATATTATAGAATCATAATAAGCATGCCTGGCAGTAATAACCCTACTCATGCATGCATTCTAATAAAATAAATGACTACAATGCATATCAGGGCTCGTTTCCCTAAATAACTAACTAATAAGTCATATTGGGGCCCAGTGCCCTAGGATATGGGACCATGAAGTCACGTCCGGACCCATTGCCCTATCCTCTGTATAACCAACCTTGGAGCTGGCTGTTGCGATTTTTATATGCTATGCAAGTGCACACAGTCGCAATTCGTAATAAAATGGTAAAAACCAAGTATTGTCCTCAAGGACTGATTTATCAATTACCAATCAATCAATCTTTTTAATTCTATTTGATTAAACAATTTCAGAGATTTCAAACAAAGAAGAATACTAACGAAGCACAATGAAAATTTAAACAAAATAACAAAGAGAATGAAATTAGGACAATTATGATCCTCTATTTTCCACCCTTTTATTTCCTAATGCAAGAATTATATCCCCTTCTCCCTATTCAAGAACAAGTTGCAAAGACAATTCATAATCTGGTTAAGATTTACAAAATTCAATCTAAATGACAACTTCCTATATTTCTATGGTAAAGTTGAATCATGAAGAAGGCATTAAACACGCAACTCAGAAAAATAGGCAAACAATTTAGATACTTTCGTTCTAAATTGAATTTGCATTCAAACAATCAAAGCATATCAAATTTCACTTTTCAGATTTTAATTTGATTCATGAAATAACAATTAGAGGTGATCAATCAATAATTGCACAAGTAACACAGATTGTAAGGAATTGAAAGAGATGAAAAAGAACATGAATTCTGCATTAATCCATAAAAAGGGTTTCAAAAAGATTAACATAATAGCCCTAAAAGAGAAATTAGCCCATAATATTCATTCTAGCAATCATAGAATTCAATTACAAACATAAAAATTGAAGATAGATGATGAAAAACACAAGAATGGATCCTCTGATGGTATTCTCCACTTTCAGCTGTCGTCTCCTCTCCTTTTTCCCCCTTCCAGTCGCAACATTATGTTTCTAAAATATCCCTACAAAGTTCCGAGTGAAAGGACATAATTGCCATTCAAAAAGTGGTCAAAAATGTGAAAATCGCGTCACTAGCGCTGTAGCGCTACTTCTGGAGCGCTATAGCGCTATTAACAGTGGAAAAATGCCTCAAAATCTGGTGCACTAGCGCTGTAGCGCTCTTATTATGGCGCTGTAGCGCTAAAGTCAGAATAGAACAAAACTCGGTTCGAACAGCCTGCAGCGTCAGCTCATCGTATTTTGATCATAACTCCTTCGATATAACTCCAAATTGAATGATTCAAAAGGATATGGAAAGATAAGAGAAATATGTACAACTTCTATTTCTATAAGTGTTTCCAGAAAGTGAATAAATCATGGTCAAAATGCGGCTTGAAGTCTCAGACTTGCGTTATAGAGCATAAACGACGTGTGTTGAGCATCTTCAATGTAGTATTTTCCACACATAATGTCTTGAAACTCCACAATCAACACGAAATCCATCTTATTTATAATATTTAACATGTTTCTTCTCATTTTACTCCATATTATGCAATTGACCATTAAAACCTGAAACAAGAAGAAAACAAGCATAAATCTGCACTAAACAATCCTAAATAACTAAAAACACAACCTAAAACGATCTCTAAAACAAACCTAAAATGACCCTAACACTGGCCTAGCGTACTTGGCACTTTAATTTTCCAATGACCATAGGGTCGATCAAGCGTATAATACACTCATGATTAGGCCGAACCATATCGACCAGCGCTCAATGCGTTATTGTCACCCTTGACTTATAAGTCAACGCTTTTCAATCAAATAATGCAAATAAGCATACACCATTTAACAATCTTCCAGAAACAAAGCATTCAAGCATGGTTAATCAAACAATCACAGGCATAATCATAATCATGCACATTTGCAGTGGCCTGAGCCCTATTCATAACTATATTTAATAATCGGCCCAAGCCCTAATCACATACATCACGTATTGGGTGTATTTTTTTTACCTTTGGTCTAAGCGCAAGCAAATAGGAAAGCAAGCACGACTCCCGAGAAGGATCCTCTCCTGAGCCCTAACGATAACCTAGTCATAACCCACAAAAAATGTTCTCATTACCATTCGGTTCCATAATTGAACCCCGGGACTAATCCCATGCTCTCGAGACCTCTAATTGCCCCACACGGGGTGGTAAAATCATCCCCTGAGCCCCTCAGCCTATGCCCTAAAATTACAAAACTAAGGTCCCAGAAAAATGGCCTTGCGTCGTGGCACAGCCTAACAGGCGCCGCAGCACCCAGCCAAAGCCTCCTGCCCTGAACCACCCAGCGCCGCGTCCCGAAAGAACAGCTCCATGGTGCCCTTGCACGAACCCAGAAAATCTGAGTTTTTCCACCATTTTTTGCGAACCCAAATCCTTGCAAACTTACCACAACTGCAAACCAAAACTAGAACTATACCCTACAAACATTTCCAACCATCCTAAACAACTTATACACCCCAAAAACCTTGCCAAAACCTTACTAAAACTTAAACCACAGCAGAAATCCACCAAAAAAAACATAGCATAACCTTACCTCAATGAAGAATCACAACCCCTATGATGTTCCACTTCAATCCTAGCTTCAATTCCCTTCAATTCCAATCTTTTCTCCTTAAAAAATATCAGACTCCCCAAAGCTTCAAGAGATAGAGAGAGGAAATAGAGAGAGAGAGATAGAGAGAGAGCTGAGAGTGTTTCCTTCCCCTAAAGCAGCCTAGTGACTAAGTGTAATGACCCAACTATTTCTAAGACCTTGGACCATTAAAACTACTAGACATAGCTACTTTTTTTTTTTTTGAGAAAACATACATAAGAAATAATCATAACTTTATTAAAACCCCAAAATAAATATTGTGCAAATTACAAAATAAGATGTGAAATATAGTATGGGTACCCATTGTTTAATAAAACATAAAACATAACTTTAAATCAATTGTTCAAAAACTAAATGCGGAATTACAAAAGAAACATAATTCAAAAGACTAAAAATAAATAACATCGTCCTCGATCGACACACAATCCACTCAGTCTATTCATCCTTAACACACAAGCCAAGCTGCCAAGAATCCTTCTGCCTTCCATATTTATTTTCCTGCATCACATTAAAAATAAAGGAGTGAGCCTAATGCCCAGCAAGGAAAATCTACTAACAATCATATAACATAAGCATAAGACTATATCATAAACATACACTATAAAAAATATATCATATAGGACTACAATGGCCATCATACTTCTTTGGGCTCGTTAGCTAAGCAAGTCATATGCCCATAAATTTTGTGGGGCTTGCTATCTAAGCAAGTCATATGCCCATAAATTCTTGGGGCTTGCTAGCTAAACAAGTCATATGCCCAAGGACTATAAAACATATTCTTGGGATTTGTTATCTAAACAAGTCATATGCCCAAGGACTATAAGACATACTATACATATATATATATCATAACATAAACATATCATATCATAACATATTATAACATATAAGAACATAAAATCTATCATATTTTCCTTACCAAAAGCCTGGATATTTGGGAACAAGAACGGGATTAGAACACTCCTATAAACCAACAGTAAAAATGGTGAGAATCTAAAGAAAAAGAGATGAAAAGAACACTAAACCATCCAAGAAGAAACTTACCAAAAAGAACCTTAAGTTTCAAGAACTTAAATACCTAATCAAGAATTAATAACAAGAGTTAGGATCTGAATAAAAGAAAACTAAAGAACCATATAAAACTGAACTTAGGAATAGGAATACCTTGAATGACCTTATGGATTGGTCTAAACCTCAATATTGAAATCACACTATTTCTCACTTCTCAAGTGTTTATAAAAGCTTAGAATGATTAAAGCTTTAACCCAAAACCCAAGTGTATCTCTCTATAGTAACACTAGCACCTTGGAGGCTCTGATCAAATGCTTGAAGAATGAAGAAAATGGTCGAGCACTAGGTCCTATTTATAGAGTTCAAGGAGTGAAACTAACCCCTTTTAAGTTGAATAAATAAATGATTATAAAATGAAAAAGATTTGAATTTTCGTTCAATTGACGCCCAGAACTCGGTCAAAACCATTCAAAGGTAGGTCTAAGTGGTTAAGAGTATTTTTTAAAATTCAAAACTCAAACTTTCAAAAATACATACATGGAGCCGATATATTGACCCCCATAGGCGATATATCGCCTCCCCCTGTATTCCCGAGCCTCGATCGATTGTTCGCGCAAAGTCGACGTGTTTTCCGTATCTTCCACAGGCGATATATCGACCCCTATGCTGCGATATATCGGCATACGTTGATATATTAAACACGTATTTGCATTTTTTCAGCATAATTTGAATTAAATAAATAGCTTTGACTGAGTCATAATACGATCCTAGCTGTTGAAGGTTCTAGAGCTTCTAGATCTTTCTTTTATTAAAACTATTCATCAAAATACTTAATTCCTTAATAATCATGGTTATGACAAGTGTCATACTCTTATTGGTTCTATCTAAACCTTAGGTTATAATAAATAATACATCTAGAACCAGCAATATTCATCAAACCTTATGTTATAATTAATATTCTTAAACTATAGGTTATTAGTTTAAACTATAGGTTGAAATGATATTTATTATTTAATTAATATGATAAATAAGTTATTAGTTTAAGATATTTTTTAATGAATAAATTATTAAATAATAATTAAAATAAAATGGTTGGAACACATCCCTGAAATCAGTGATGTGTTACACACAACTACAGTGCATGCACTGTAGTTGGCATGTAAGAAGGTCCAAGAATGGGTCTAGGATATTTCTTTTATTTGTTTAATTATTTAATAATTGATTTATAATTTCAATTTTGAATTTCAAAATTTTAATTAATTCTCTTATAAATTTCACATATGGAAATAGTTTTATAAGACTTTTGACAAAAAGAAAATAGATCATATTATTTTTCTCTATCCCTGAAAACTGTCTCAGACCTAATATTCCAAGATCTCATGTGTTGAGAATATCTTATGAAGCAGAAATTTTTCCCTACCATTACTCTACGTGCCCACACACGTCTTGAGGTGTAGAGATACATCTTAGAATATCTTGGTCTGAGTATATTGAAGAATTTTTTTGGATTGGATGTTCGTTGGAGATACAAAAAGATAGCAAGGATTCTTGATAGTTCTTCAACAGGTAAATCTTCATTTTTTTATTTCTCTATGATTAATGTTTTGCATGTTAATAAATCCGATTATTTAAAGCTTGCTTAATTTTTTTTTAAAAAAAATCTCTAGGCCCAACACCCCGTGCTTTTCATTGTGCACATGGTAAACCAGTTACCAACAACTATTTGATCTTCACATTTTCTACATTTAACAAAAGTATTTGTATTTTTCTTTTTATTCAAATTCATGTCGCATGAGAATGATCACATTCTAGTTATGGTTCCTAGAGAGATTCGTTCTTATGCTTTAATAATAATAATTCTTGCATTTAAATGTTATCTCATGCTTCCGCTCAACTGTCAATCCATGATCAAAAACCAACATTACATAACTAATACCTACACTGAAATGCCAAATATTCATGCAAAATAAATTGTCCAAGCTAACATTAACTACAAAATGGTAATGCAGTGGGCCATTCAGTGTTTGAGATAATTATATTGCCTCAATGGAAAATAGTAAGACTCTTACAACTCTAAGCAAAATAATAAAATGACAAGATGATTAATTAAATAAGATTACAACTCAATAGAAAAATACAAGTAAATGTAGAAATATGTAGATGAAGAGAATAATAGAAAATACAACTCTAGATAATAAGTACAAATATACTAGTAGCACAAGAAGAAAGATGTAGAAGATATTACAACTCTGAAAACAAAAGATACAAGAAAATATGTAAAGAGAAAATAAAGAAAAGAAACAAAATAAGTAAAAGAAACAATGTAAGAACAAGAACAAAAAGGAAATCACTCTATCACTCACACAACCAAAGTGAAGAGCATTGACGATCACCAACTTGAACAAGGTTTACAACATTTGTCCAAAAGTTTATTTTCCCTATCTCAAGCACTAAGGGATTCTTACAAATGGAAATAGCTCTATGGAATAATCAAGCCTCTATGGTGAATTTCTAGCCAAGTACTCTAGTGGATAGAAATTGTGTGCCTTACAAGTGAGCAATAGACTTCTGTTTATAGAGTTTTGAGATACCCTTTGAATGTCAAATTCTACTAACCCACATGCCTGTTACCAAATTTTAATTGGATGTTTATGGAATTAAAAATGAGTTTTGGGAGTTACGTGAGGTGTTAGAACTGTTCAAGATGGAAAAAAGAAGTTGGAGTTGGTTGTCAGCATCCCAGGCCGCGGCCACCAGCCACGGTTCTTCAGATCGCGGCCTGGAACACCCGTGGCCGTGACCACAAATCTAATTTCAACAAAAGTCAACTTTTGCATTTCCAAACAGTTCTATCCTCTTCCCACATGACTTTGTAACCTCCAAACACATTATGGGAGTTAAAATCATGTCTCCAATAGCCATATCACTTATGACTTTGTGAAATTCAAACTCAAAATGTCTAACTCTCAATATACACATTGTTTGGTAATATTTGGGAGTTACAAATTTGTAACTAATTTTGTAACTCCAAAATATGTTACTTTTGAGCACACACATGTGTCAAATTCGCAACTCTCAATAATATGTTACAAAGTGTGACAAATCACATTTTGTCACATTATTTAATCTAACATTATATTATTTAAGATAATATAACATTCACCCACTTAGATTAAATAATCACTTTTGTAACACTTATTCAATCAATCAAACATTATATTAAAATATAATATTCCTCCACTTGATTAAATAATTATTCTCTATAGAAACTTTTGCATTGGTGTATAAAGTAAAATGTATTTCGACTTGAATTTTACCTTAGTGTAATTATTACAAAGTTTGTTGAAATTTTGGTTGCCAAAGCATTGAACCATTATTCATTGATAACAAACCGGTGATAACACACACACCTTTGCTATGTTCACTTGAGACCTCAATGTCTCGCTTTTGCACCGTTAAGGTCATGTGCACATTCTATTCATAGACTTTTCTTGAGAATGATTCCCAATTCTCATAAGGGCGACACCACCCCTAGGTCTATATAGGTAGAACTCTTACAGTATTTTGTTACCCTAAAATACTTGTCTTTTCAAAACTGAGTTTTATTAAAAAAGAAAAAACATTTCGGTTTTAACCCTCATTTTGGTAATACTCTAGTACTCATATCATAGATGTCACAAAATTTGAGTACTACTACTATTCACTTGATTGACTTGTTATTACCTATCGAACCTAATACTAGTTTGGTTACTAGTATTAAGATATGCTACCTTCAATTGTGAATCTCTTTAGGGAGTCTAAGTCTCATCCCTTGAGATGTAGAAATAATTCAATTTGATTCATTTCTTTTTTCATGTATGCATACTTAATCATTCTCACATTTTTTTATTCAAACCTTGTTGCAAGCTATAGTTTGATAAAATAGTTACACCTTTAAAATAATGAGTTTGACCATAGTCAACACCCCCACTATTTTACACTTCAGTGTCCAAGATAAACATTTTTCTTGAATATTAATTCTAGAATCCTTTTTGTTTATAAAATTCTCCTTTATGTTTTAAATTGATTCCTTATTGAATCAAATATTTTACAAATAATAACTATAGACATCAAGCATGTCTAGATTTATTCATTCTATACCTATATAGCCAAAGTAATTTAGAATGTGGAATTCTAAATCACCTATTTGATAGGATGATCAAATTAATCAATTATTATCAACAAAATAAATTGATTTAACTTTGGAGCATCACCCCCACATTTCTCACATAGAGTGAAAATATCATTTTAAATAGAAATATCTTTATTTCTATTTACTTGGTTGCCTTCTTTTATATATTTCACAAAAATTAGAATATGTAAACACAAATACCATGTGAAAATTTCTCAACCAAATAATCACAAATTTTCTCTTTTAGTTGTCTAAATAATCTCAAAATTACTTAAACAACTTTTGTGCTTTTTCTAAGAGTCTCTTTCAAATTCTTTTAAAAATACCCTTTTGATATTCATTGATTTTCTCATCAAAATCAATTTGAAGATGTCAATTTTAAATACTTAAATAAAAAAAATAAACCCACATTGATTTATTTAAACACTTTGATTTCTTACGCTTTAATTTAAAATTATCTCCTCATTGAGATTAATTTAAACATATCACCATCTTTAGCCAAGATGAATAAAATTCTCTTCAATCTTATTCACCATTGGTGTAAATATTCAAAATTGTTTCTCCAATTTTGTAATGTCTCCTCATTGAGACATTGAAGATTTAAGAATTATTGTCACTAAATAATTCTCAAATTTTTCTTTTTTGACCACTGTTTAGTCTCAAAGCCTATAGGTCAATATGTCATCTCATAATTTTGGATCATCTTAATCCATTTTCTTGCAATAGCAAGACACACTTATCAAAAGATGTAACCCACTTAGGTTCATCTTTTCTTATCTCATAAGTTGAGATGCTCAACACTTACATGAGAAATTTCAATTTCTGAAATAATTCCTTTTATTTTCCAAATAAATCCTAACTAATCTCATTTCAACAATAATATATGATAAAACCTATTTATATAATTATCACATTAATAATCATATTATATGGCACACCATAAGATAATGATAATTCACATGTATATATTAACATAATCATATCTCAATGTAATTTCACATAATTTGTCAACATAGATCTATCATATTAACATGCATTTTGAATCACATACATTATTGAAGTATATCACAAATATCATACAATAATTCACATATTCACATATTGATATATTCTATTGATTTACAAAATCAATATATAGGCATGTCAATTTTAAACTACGAATTTATCATGCTTATAAATTCTCAAAACATAATTTTCATGTCAATATATGTACTACCATCTCACATATAAGATTTATAATCTCTAGAATATGAAAATCACGTCTAAAGTTCACTTCTAAGGATTACACATTAACTTTCACAAAAAGATGTGTCAATAATGTCACAATGTATCTCATATTGTGTTAACATGTTAACAACTACACACTTATTCATATATCAACATGTAGAAGAATGCTAATACAATCTCATTACTATTATAAAAAATAGTGTATACCTTTTACACTTATCTTGTCTTACCACCTTTTAAAATTTGGATCTAATAAAACTATCCAACTTCACTAGGTCTTTATTCATGATCATTATTGTCTCTCCTTCCATTGAAGCAAACAAGGGATAAGCTTTTGAATGTTAGAGATAATTATATTGCCTCAATGGAAAATAGTAAGACTCTTACTACTCTAAGCAAAATAATACAAAGACAAGATGATTGATTAAATAAGATTACAACTTAATAGCAAAAATACAAGTAAATGTAGAAATATGTAGATGAAGAGAATAATGGAAAATACAACTCTAGATAATAAGTACAAATAAACTAGAAGTAGTAGAAGAAATATGTAGAAGAGATTACAACTCTAAAAACAAAAGATACAAGCAAATGTAAAGAGAAAATAAAGAGAAGAAACAAAAGAAGTAGAAGAAACAATGTAAGAACAAGAACAAAAAAGAAATCACTATATCACTCACACAACCAAAGTGAAGAGCATTAGGGATCACCAACTTGAATAAGGTTTATAACCTTTATCCAAAAGTTTATTTCCCCCTATCTCAAGCACTAAGAGATTCTCACAAATGGAAATAGCTATCTGGAATAATCAAGCCTCTATGGTGAATTTCTAGCCAAATGCTATAGTGGATAGAACGTGGATAGAAATAGTGTGTCTTACAATTGAGCAATATGTTGCGGATTTTATAGCTATGCAAGTATACATAATCGCAAATATATTTTTCTCGAATTATATTACAAGTCATTCACATATTCTCATCGGCTAATCATTGTTATCTTGATTCAATAGACTCTCTAGATACCCTAACACGAAACACAATTAACACACAAAACCAAACACAATTTAACAAAACACCAAACTAAACAGAAACTTGACTCAACTAACTTAACACAAATAACTAAAATAAATCCATCTTCCCCAAACTTACCAAAAACATTGTCCCCAATGTTTAAATAAAAGCTAAGGAAATGAAACTTACCTGACTCAACTCACGATGAAGGACCTGCCTCGTCATCCCCCTCAGGTGGAGGATACCCAAAGTTGGGTTATTGTGGATATGGTGGAAATCCACTAGTGTCAATTCCAAAATGAGTGGTGAAGGCCTGGCTATAGTCATATTGATTATGCGCCACATTGACACTCCATAAGTGGTGCTGCTGGAACTGAGACACCAAAGTGTCTATCCTTTAGTTTATGTTATGGGCTTTTTTTTTGAATTTTTTTTCATCATTTTTCAATTTTTTTTTCACGTATTTCATGATTCCAGAATCAACAATATTTACAAGAAAATTAAAATTAAACAAAAACTAACTAAAAAAATAAAAATTGTCTCAACTAAAATAGCTTTAAAACTTAATGAACTTAAAGAAATTTAAATGAACTTGGGATGCCTCCCAATGGCGCTTTATTTAACGTCTCCAACTGGACTCTCACTTCCTTCATTAAACTTCAACTTGGGTCAAGTCCACCCCGCTCATCCTTTAGAGCCATAGTGTCATAAGCAAAAACTCGTCTTTTGATGTTGCTAATCGTCGAAGCCTTCCACCACTTGTGTAGCCTTCGAGCCTTCCCACTATAGAACTATTTCAAACAATGATGAACTGCTCGACTACCAAGTTCAACATTGGTTTTTCTCTTGATGGTTTCCAAATTACTACCACCATTACACACCATGTAACGCCCTGGTTACCCCAAAACAGTTACGGTGAACGGTGGACCGGAAATTTGACCCGTTACCCGAGTCCTTTGGTCAAAAACATGCTCTAAGTGTAATTAATAGGTTAAGGTGGAAAATTAATAAAAAGGAAATGGATATCTTTTATTACAAACTGCTCTGCAGAGCTAATCAAAACATTTACAAGTTGTTCTCAGTACAAAATGGTCATTACAGTTCCAAATTTACAATCCCGCCGACCTAAGCGGCAAAATAGGGTGAACCCCCTAGTTCCTCTGAGAACGCCTTGGCTGTGGTGGTCAAGTGGCCACATATGTACACATCACCACCTAAGCTCTCCACTCAAGGCTGGGTGAGCTTTTCTTTCCCTTTACCTGCACCACATAGCACCCATGAGCCGAGGCCTAGCAAGAAAACACAACAAAGCATGATATAATATCATCAATGATCATAATAATCATACAGGACTTTCAGTCCAAACAAGTAGGTGACAGTCGCAAAAGTCACTAAAATGGATCCAGCTCCTTTTAGCCTTGTGACGATAGGGTCACCGGGGCTTTATAGATAAATGAAATTTTATTAGTTCGAACAGGATAGGTGCATGGTGACTAGTCACCAACATAACCCTCCTCATGATCTTAAAGTCAACCCTGGAACAGCGTTCCCTAGCCATGTGACAAGCAGTCATCGGGGCTATATGCCCTGGCTCTGAATAACTGGTCTTAGACCAGACAAGCGCTTATAAGTTCATCGACCTTAGGGTCGGTCCAGCATTAATACCCCATATGAGTCATTCAATGCTGATATCAATTAGATCTAATCTTCATTTGGCTCAGCGTTCATGATGTTATGCCATTTCTGACTCTTTAGGTCAGTGTCCCTGACTAGTCAGTACATATACAAGTATTCAACATTCGCTAGCATTTAATAGGCAAACCATGTCCACATTTATCAATCAACATGCCTCAATAATAATCATGCATGTCATATATACACATGGTGCAGTTTTCTTACCTCAGGTTCGAGCGAGAAATAATATAAGAACGACCCTTGAGAACGATCAACCTTTAGATTCCTTAGCGGTTACCTAATCATAACCAATTATAATCCATTAATAAAATAAATTAATAAATGGTTCACAATCTAAAACCACACTCCCAGGATCAATCCCCCACTCTCGGGAATCTTAATATACTCAAACGGGGCAAAGGAACCAAACCCCGAGCCTTAAGGATCATTCCGAGCCCTAAAATAGGTTTGCTGAAAAATGGACCAGCGCTGCAGCCCTATTTCCAAGTCAGAGAGCCCAGCTCTCTGCCCTGCCTAGCGCTGCTGCGCCCTGAATGGCGGTGCTGCGCCAATCACAGACCAGAAACTTTCTGGTTCTTCTTCCTTGCGATTTCTCTTGAAAGCAACCCTCCAAACCAATCCAAAACGTTACCAAAACACCCAATTCAACCCCTAAACTTCATCTACATCATACCCTCATCAAAACCCAATCAATCTTACACAAAAACTTCTATTGATTCCAACTATCCACATCAAAACTTTAAGCTGAAAATTATAAAGAAAAACAGAGTATGGCTTTTTTTCATGGATGAATTCTTACCTCAAATGGGATTTAAGTCCTTTTCAATGGATGAACCAAGTCTACAACTTCCAAGCTTTGATTTCCTAGCTTGTATCTTCAAATTGGGACCAAAAACTTCAAAGGAAGAAGGAGAGAAAATGAGAACGGTTAAAGGAGAAGAGTGCTCTGTTTCGGGTAAGCTTCTACAGCCCAAATACTGATATATATATCTTAGGGGTGAAGTGACTATTTTTCCCCTAGGTCATTTAAAAGTTTCTAAAAAACTCCCAAGGGTAAAATCGTCCTTCCCAACCTATTTCGTTAAACATAATTAATTCTCTCCAATTCCCGCTATTCTCGATAATCTCAAACACCAATAATTTATGTCCCATTACCCTTTAATTCCTGGTAACGCTCTAATCATTAAAATCACCCCCGAGACTCACCCCGAGCCTCGAACTTAATCCCGTTATGACTAAACCGCTACTTAATATTCAAATATCATCTCATGCCAAATAGCTCGAACAAATCCACATTATAATGTGGTCTCAACAATATATCACCAACATGCATACAAATATACAATTATGCCCTCAACGGGCCAAATTACCAAAATACCCCTGTTGTGAAATGTGGACCGACATGCATGCATTTAACATCATATTATAATATAATTCACATAACCATGCATAAAATCATTTAATGGCATAATTAAACAAGTATGGCCCTCCCGGCCTACTATTCCCGCCATTAAACACATCGGAGAATTCGAGGCATTACACACCACATCCACTCTACAACAAGTTGGAATATCAATTGCTGAAAAAACATTAAATGTTACCTCTTCGTTTTGCACTTGCAGCTTCAACTCCCCCTTTTGTACATCAATTAGTGTTCTCCCTGTGGCTAAAAATGGTCTTCCCAAAATAATGGGAATGTTCGCATCCTCCTCCATGTCTAGAACAGTGAAATCTGTTGGAAAAATAAACTTGTCTACCTTGACTAGCACATCTTCAATAACTCCCCTTGGGTGCTTGATTGATTGATCCACGAGCTGAAGAGTAATAGTAGTAGGCTTTGCCTCACCAAGACCAAGCTTCCAAAAAATAGATAGAGGCATGAGATTGATACCTGCTCCAAGATCACAAAGAGCATGTTTACATTCAAATTTCCCTATAGTACAAGGGATAGTGAAACTCCCTGAATCTTGAAGCTTTTGTGGAAGCTTCCTTTGGAGAATTGCATTGCACTCTTCAGTAAGTGCCACTATCTCAAAGTCTTCCAACCTTCATTTCTTTGATAAAATCTCTTTCATCAATTTCACATAACTCAGCATTTGCTCCAAAGCCTCAGCAAATGGGATGTTAATGTGAAGCTTTTTAAACACCTCAAGAAACTTGGAGAATTGTTTGTCAAGAGAAGTCTTCCGAAGTCGTTGTGGATACAGGATTTTGACATTAGAATCAACAACTACCGGTTGAATCTTCTTTTGGTTGCAAGGCCTTCAGTAACCTTTTTCTCCACTTGGGGCTCCACTTTTTCACAGCTCCCCTCTTCTTCTGGCTTCTTTTCTTGAGTCCCCTTTAGAGAAGGACCCTGGTTTTCTTTCTCGCTCCTCAAAGTGATAGCTTGACACTGCTCCTTAGGATTTACCACGGTATTGCTAAGCAAATTCCCTTGAGGCCTAGTATTAAACATATTAGTCATATGCCCCACTTGCATCTCTAAATTTTTGATGGAGGATCTAGTCTAAGTCATAAACTAAGTTTGAGTGTTGGTGAGAGTCAATAGGGCTGCTTGCAGTTCACAAGGTTGTTCTGTAGGAGTTGGTGGCCTAGGTTGCTGAGAGGTTGACGCTTATGGTGGAGCTTGAGTCATAGGCCCCTGATACTGTGGTTGAAACGGTTGTTGTTGGCCCTGATTATTTCTCCAGGAAAAGTTAGGATGGTTTCTCCACCCCGGATTAAATGAATTGGAGTAGGGGTTGTTGTAGGGCCTCTAAAAATTACCCACTGCTTGGATTTGAACTTGATCTAATGGGACATTGTTGGGATCTAAAGCAGGTTGGCACTGGTCAAAAGGATAAGGCCCCCCACATAATTCACACATTACTTGGGCTTGCACAACCTGGGCAGACATGGTATTTTGTTGCAGCTGCTTAGTTAGAGACGCAACTTGAGCAGTTAAGGCTGTGATTGCATCTAGTTCATGAACCCCTACAACCTTTTTATTACTGCTCGATCATTCACTTGGCCATTGGTAATTATTATTGGCCATTTCCTCTAAGAGCTCATTAGCTTCATTAGCACTTTTTCTCATAAACGCTCCTCCTGTTGCTGCATCAATGATTGTGCGAGTGGTACCGTACAAACCATTGTAAAAGTTGTGGACCAACATCCACTTCTCAATACCGTGGTGAGGACATTCTCTGATCAAGTCCTTGAACCTCTCCCAAGCATCATACAAAGATTTTCCCTCAAATTAAGAGAAGTTATTGATCTCCCTTCTCAGTTTAGCAGCCTTGGCAGGTGGAAAGAACTTCGCTAAGAACTTCTGAGCTAGAGCATCCTAAGTGGTGATAGTATTGGCCTCAAGTGAATTCATCCAACTTTTCACTCGCTCTCGTAGTGAGAATGGGAACAAGCGCAATCTAATGGCATCATCACTCACCCTGTTCATCTTGAAGGTGGCACACAACTCTAGGAAATTGGCTATGTGCATATTGGGGTCTTCAGTGGGGAGGCCACCAAATTGAACTGCAGTTTGGACCATCTGCAAGATAGCAGGCTTGATCTCAAAATTGTTTGCCTCTACTGCTGGTGGATGGCTGCATGAGTGTACCCCTATGACAGTAGGGAGTACATATTCCCGTAGAGGTCTTTGACCAGCATGATTATGATCTTGTTGTGCTCCCTCGTTCATGTTTTCCACACTGTTGTTATTAATATCAGCTGTAATAACTGTGGAACTTTCAACCCTCTTGTTTCTTCGGTTTTTCTTGCACTCTTTCTCGATCTCAAGATTAATTGGAACTAGACTGTCAACTCCCCTTCTACTGCGCATATAAAGAAAGTACCTGAGATGCAGAACAACTGCAGCCAAAAAAGTTAGAAATTATTTCAAGAGAACCAACCAAATTAGAAACAAAACTAGCTATTTGATATTGATAAATTTATCAGTCCCTGGCAACGGCACCAGAAACTTTTTGCGAATTTTATAGCTACGCAAGTATACGTAATCGCAATTTGTAATAAATCTCGATAAGAATGAGTATCATCCCACAAAGACTGATTTATCAATTACCAAATAATTAATTTCTAGTTTCTATTTGGCTAATGAAAATTGGAATTTTTTAAAACTAAAAATAATAAATAACAAAATTAAATGAAGAACAACAAAGAACAATAAACTTGCAATAAACTTGATTCAAATATATATATGAGAAAATAGGGATTCTAATCTCCTCTACTATCCACTTTATTATTCATTAATGCAACCACAAAGATAATTCTTCTCATTAAGATGAAAGACATGCAAAAGTGTTAAATATTCGGGTTAAGAAATATAAAACTCGATCTAATGCAAATTCTCTATATTTCTATGAGAAATTTAAACAATAGGAAGCAATGAACTCAGCCCTAAATCACATAGACCAATTTCATACTCTCATTCTAAATTGAAATCTATGTCTATTCAATTTTATCATATCCAAATCTCACTTATCACATTTTGATTCGAATTCATAAATAGCATATAAAAGGTGCGCAGTCAATCACATACACAATAAACACAAATTGAATATATCTTATGTTGACCCTCATTTTGGTCAACGACACGGAGTCAAATAAACGACAGGAAAGTAGTACGATGCTTGAGAAAACAATCTAATGGAAAGTAAAGAACACAAAGAATTATAGTGGTTCGGCCCTGAGAATTGGTAATGACCTACGTCCACTTGATACTATTATTAATATTGAGCTTCAAAGGTGTGATCAAAGAACTAGGGTTCCTAAGTTTCACAAACCTTAGAAGGAGAAACAATACAGACGATGGATAATAGCACTACAATTCGGAAAAAGATCAAAAGATCTCCCTTTGAGCTATTTCTTGTATATTTATAGGCTCAAGGAGGGTTACATGAGACAATTAATCATATCTTTCCTTAATAAACGAATATTCAGGTTATAATGAAGAGATATTCTCGGACATCATTACAACTATACAAATTTATACACAAATAAACGGAGTATACGACCAGGCTGGTCGTATATAAAACTTGAACTTCGCATACGGAAGTATCCCTGGTCGATAGGCTAGCAGCATCTCTGCCACGTGTCGAAAATTCTTGCCACGTCATCCACAGCTGTTTTTTGGATAAACATTTGCCCCCAAGTTTATTTATTGCGACCGGCAATAAGTAAACTTAGGAGACTAACCTTTCGTATGCCCCACAAAATCTGTCAGAGTCACTCGTGCGTCCTCGAAAAAGGTGACCTAATCACGTCCAATCACGCCTTTTTGGTTTCCAAGTAATCCTTCTAACGGCTATTACACTCCCCCATGCCTTGAAAAAGGTAACTCATGATTACCCCTTTTTATCACATCTCAGCCATTATAAATAATCCCCAAATTAACTTTTTCACTTTTTACTCGCCATTTTCTTGCTAAGAACTCTCAAGAACTTAACCTAGAGCTCAGAAACTTTGAAGATCATCGTCGCTTGTTTTGAAGATCCTCTGTTCGCATGTCCAAAGTTGCTTCATTTCAGAACCTCCAACCTTCATTCTAGGTAAATTTCTTTAACTTTCAAGCTCTTTTACATGCCATGCATACTGCTATCCGCCTGTTTTGAGTTCTGAAGTTTTTCGTGTTCTTGGGTAAAAATGCGTGAGGATTGTGTGTATACCGTTTGATGCTTGATAGGGTAACGTAGTTTTTCTCTATAGGAGTTAGGAGCCAGTTTGATAGTCAAGATTGTAAGTTTAGGGCGTAAAAGCGAAGTAAAAATTTGATTTTTAGGCTAGCTGAAAAACTGGGTTTTTCCCGCCCCTTCGGAGTCAAAAAAGCTTTTTTCCAAAAAACTTTTTATTTCCGCTTTTCAATCTGTTTTTCAAACTGCTCGCATAGAACTTAGTGTTTCTGTTAGAATGTTGTTGGTCGTAGATGCGAGCAACGTTATTCCAACTTTCAACATAAGCTCTCAAGTTATGCGTCTCATTTCCTCCTTTCTCTGTTCGCAGCTTATATGCAAGATCCGTGGGGAGGAGAAAGACCTATCGACGACGACCTATCGGCTCAACTGCTCGAGGATGAGGAGCAACCATCATCACGGATACCTGACATTTCATTTTCCCGTGTCACTCCAAACACTTCACCTGTTCTTGCTCAAATATGGCTCATGCTAAAACCAAAGCCTAGAAAAAGATAACCCCCGCTCCTTCACATCAGCCTGTTCCTCGGGCTGAAACTCCCTCGACTAGTGGTCGAAGAGAAAATATTCCTGATCCTAACATCCAAAGACACGCTCAACCTCGACATGCCATTCAGCCAGATGTTGAGTGGTATTTAGTACTTGAGAGTAGAGTGACAATCAGGATGATCGCCAACTACATCAGGAATTATGGTATCATGGGGGTGACCTTAGTCCGACCTAACCAAGACCAACGGGCGAACCTGCCCAGAGGCGCCTTCAGCGCCTGGTCGAGGTTCCACATTGAGGCAGGGGCTACCTTGCCTCTTCATTCATTTTTCCAATGGGTGGCCAACTATTTCAAAGTTGCCCTTTTTCAAATAACCCCAAATGGATATAGAATGCTCGCAGCACTCTATATCCTATACAGCCACAAAAAATGGCCCGTGCCAACTCCTCATGAGGTCAACTACTTGTTTGACCTCAAGTCTAACCCCAACCAAGAAGGCACGGGGTTTTTTCACTTCTGTCATCAGGAAACTGGGCGCACCTTCCTGACTGACACCACCCATATATCAAATGTCGGGAGGTACTACCAGGAGTACTTCCTCACGACCGACATGATCGCAGACAATCTGACCTTTGCTCAAGGAGGTAAAACCCTTGTACCACTGGCTGTTGATATTTACTTAGTGTTCTCCTCCCCATTCTCTTAAACTTTTAATGTCTTCCAGGCCCATGGCTGCGACCAGACCCAACTCTAGACATGGAGTTGAGATCAGCCCTTTTGGCCAGCATGACTGACGTAGAAAAAAGCGTCAAACATCTGGTCACAGAGGCTAACCTTAGGCTGGTTGGCCTCTTAGCTCCTCATCAGGACATGAGGGAGTCAACGGCAGGGAGTGCCACTGCCGAGGAGGAACCCGAGCAGTAACCACCAGTGTCACCTCCATGAAGGAGACCAACCGGGGTCACGATCAGGGAACCTAATGGCACACCTCCAGCAGAGAGGCCCTCTGCCCCCTTTGGGAAGGGGAAAAAGAAGGCCACCAAGCCTGTCGAACACTTGGACGAGTTTTGAGACAAGAATGGTATAGTCATTTCGCTTTTAGATAGCTTGCCAATTCCCTGTCATCTATTCGACGGGGACGGCAATTTTAAATATGCTCCAAATTTAGGTCCAGACTTCTTCATGTCAGAGAGTGAGTATAAGACTAGTAGAGTCTATAGTATAGCGACCAGTAATAATAGCTCGGGTATTTGACTTTGCAATCTTTCTTTATTTCTTTTCTTGATGCAATATACTTAGTCCTTTATGCTATCTCACTGTTTGACATTTTGCTTCATTTCCAGTCATGGACTCCGTGAACGTGTTCGACATTTAAAGCACTCCCGAGACTTCCGCGGCTCCCCCGAGCAAAAAGAAGGCAAGCAAGAGGCATCCTGGGGAAAGCAACAAAGCACCTCAGGCTAAGAAACCTCGCAATGTAGGCCCCACGGAGGACGGGGCCTCATCCAACACACTCCATCTTCTCCTCACGAGCAGCAGACTCCACCTGCTCCAGCCGGAACGACTCCATCTCCAGCGGCCCCAACCGACCAGACCCAACAGGTCGGCCTTGCTTCGACTGGGGGTGACATAATTAGTCGGGCCTTCAAATTGGTCAAGGATAGGGTCACAAAGATTGTAAAGCATGACTGCTGCCGAGAGGCGATGGCCGCGATTGAGGCGATGGACGTCGACCTGATCTTAAACCGCGCCTTGAACAAGTTTACCAGTGTAAGTCATCTTTTTCTGCGGAGACAACCCTTCTATACTTTACAATTAGTCTAACTTTTGCTCTGACTGCAGGCAATGCTGACCCTGACTGCTGGCTGTCTCCACTCGGGTGCTGTTACCGAGCAGACCAAATCTTTGGAGCAATGACACGCTGATGAACTCAAAGCTGCCGAGGCGAAATATTGCCGAACAACTTGCAGTGGTGCTTGAGGAGAAGAAAAAACTAGCTGAGGAGTTGAAGGAGAACCAAAAGTCTTTGGACAAAGCCATCGATCAGAGGGACCAGTTCAAGGAGTCTAATCGCGTCAATTTTCGCACGGCTAAACAGCTCGAGGAGGACTTGGTCGCGAGCAGACAGGAGAATACTACCCTGGAGGGCTGGATCGAGGAGCTCGAGAAAGCCAATGCCAGTAACTTAGAAAGGTATAAGAATGCCACTCTCCGATGCTTCTACGATTTCTGGAAGCACAACCAGGGTGCCAACTTCAATTACCTTCCTGAGAATGCAAGAACTGCCAAGATCGCTCGCTGTGCTGCTCGATTGGCAGAGGAAGAAAGGGCGAGGATTCCTGCTTCCCCTGAGATCTCGTTGGCGACTGGGATGGACGGAGCAGACAATGAGGCTGCAGACGTCGTCGATCAGGGCCCTCCTCAAGATCCTCCGGCTCCTCAAGATCCTCTGGCTCCTCAAGATCCTCTGGCTCCTTAGGCTTTTTCTGTTTATATTTTATCTTTTTAACTACACGACCTACGGGTCGTGATGTAAAGACAATATATTTTTATTGCTGCATGGGCAACTTTTACTTTTATTTGAACAATTACATCCAAGCAACGACTGTTTGCGGTGTAAAAGGATACATTTTGATATCATACTATATTCGCATATTATTATAACATCTGTTCGCATGACCGAACTTAGCATAACACTTTGGTTTGATTTAACAAAATTTTGAAAAATACTCTAAGTGCCCTAGCATGCCTTCACTTATTTTGCTCATGTGTTTACATACCTTTTTAACGATATGCTTTGCTTACTTGTACCTTATATTCCCCCCAAGTGATCGAGGAGCTTTAGGTCCTTGGTCACTTGCCTTGACCAGAACCTGTTCGAACATTACTGCTCGTAGGAATATGATTAGAATTATAATACACCAAAAGAGCACACGTAATGAGCAAATACTTGTAATAAATACAATAATTGGCAAGAAATGACTGGCTGCACACAGTCCTTTTTATTTCTCGTAATAAATGGACTAAACATGTCTATACGAGTGATCAATAAGATCTTACACTTATAAGTGATTAGTCATATAAAATGACCCACCCTTTTTCAAAACTTGTAAAAAGTAAAATTAATACAAGCCAATTCTTTAAAAATAATTGTTCATTGGTAATACTTGCGCAGGTGTTCTCCATTCCAATAGCGAGGAACGAGATCTTCGTTTAAGCGTGCAAGTTTATAAGTGCCCGGGTGAAGGACTTCATCAATCTGGTATGGTCCTTCTCAATTAGGCCCGAGTACTCCAGCAACTTGGTCGCGAGTGTTTAGAAAAACTCTTCGGAGTACAAGATCTCCAACATTGAATTTTATTTCTCGCACTTTAGAGTTAAAATACCAGGCGACCTTTTGCTGGTACGCAGCTACTCGGAGTTGGGCTTGTTCACGCTTCTCATTGATTGAGTCCAGGGATTCCATCAATAGCTAGCTATTAGAGTCTTGGTCGTATGTTAATCTGCGGTGTGAGGGTGGATCCAACTCGATAGGCAACATAGCTTCATACCCGTATGCTAAGGAAAATGGGGTATGACCTGTTGCTGTTCGGTGGGAAGTTTTGTACGACCATAACACTTCAGGCAATTGTTCCGGCCACGCTCCCTTAGCTTCTTCCAAATCTTTTCTTCAGGGTATCCTTCAGCGTTTTGTTACATGCTTCGACCTGCCCATTCACTTGAGGATGAGCGACTGAAGAAAAGCTTTTGATAATATCATGCCGTTTGCAGAAGTCTGTGAATAGATCACTGTCAAATTGGGTGCCGTTATCCAAGACTATCTTCCTTGGTAATCCATAGCGACAAATGATGTTCTTGACTACGAAGTCAAGCACTTTCTTGGTCGTTATGGTTGCGAGTGGCTCAGCCTCAACCCATTTGGTGAAGTAATCGACGGCAACCACTGCATACTTGACACCACCTTTTCCCGTAGGCAAAGATCTGATTAGATCTATTCCCCAAACTGTTTTGGGCCATGGACTCTGCATTTGCTTTAACTCGTTGGGGGCTGCTCGTGGGATTTTGGAAAATCTCTGACACTTGTCACACTTCCGCACGAACTCCATTGAGTCTTTATTCATGGTTGGCCAGAAGTATCCTTGCCTTAGGATCTTTTTTGACAGACATTGCCCCCCAGCATGGTCCCCGCAAAAACCTTCGTGCACCTCTTTCATCAACTCTTTGGCTTTCTCCTTTGTAATACATCTAAGGAGTGGCAGTGAGTATCCTCTTCGGTACAGGATCCCATTGACCAGGATATACCTAGCAGCTTGCCACTGAAGGGTCCAACCTTAATTCTATCCGCTGGTAGCACGCCACCTGACAGATACTCTACATATGGTGTCATCCACGTATCCATCATCTGGATAACCAGAGTGGTCTCTGCTGCTTGGATGCTTGGTACCGATAGTCACTCGACTGGCACTATGTTCAGAGTATCAGCATCCTTCGCACTTGCCAATTTTGCCAAAGCGTCCGCATTGGAATTCTGATCGTGAGGTACCTGCTGGAGACTGTATCTGTCGAACTGGGCTAACAGGCCCTTTGCCTTGTTCATATAGGCAACCATCTTCAAACCTCATGCTTGGTACTCTCCCAGGACCTGATTCACCACCAACTGAGAATCACTGTAGATGTCAAGCACTTTTATGTTCATATCCTTGGCTAATCGCAATCCAGCGAGTAGTGCTTCATATTCAGCCATATTATTAGAAGCAGTGAAGTCAAATCTGATTGCACAGTGAAATCGATGCCCTTCTGGCATTATCAATATCTCTCCCACTCCTATGTGGGATTCATTGGATGAACCGTCTGTGAACAATTTCAACGAGGGTGCATGGATTTGACACTTAGGCTCGTTGGGCTCTTTAGTCTGCTCTTCACCCACGAGCTCTATGAATTCGGCGATGAAGTCAGCCAAGGCTTGTCCTTTTATCGTTGCTCATGGTAAGTAAGATATGTCGAACTACCCGAGTTCGACTGCCCACTTTAGCAATCTACCTGCAGCCTCTGGCTTTTGCAGGACTTGTCGAAGAGGCTGGTCGGTCAAGACCGTAATTGGATTAGCTTGGAAGTAAGGCCGTAGCTTCCTAGAGGCCAAAACTAAACAATAGGCTAACCTTTCGATGGAGGGATACCTCAACTCTGCTCCAATCAGCCTTTTGCTTACATAATAGACAGCCTTCTGCACGCCTTCTTCTTCTCTTACTAGAACAACACTAGTAGGGTAATCCGTGATTGCCAAGTAGATGAACAAAGTTTCTTTATCGACCGGCTTTGACAGGATGGGTGGTTGCGCCATATGCGTTTTTAGTGCTTGAAAGGCCTGTTCGCACTCATCTGTCCATTCAAATCTCTTATTGCCTCTTAGTAGATTGAAAAATGGAACACACTTGTCTGTCGATTTCGAAATGAATCTACTGAGGGCAGCAATCCTCCCGGTCAGGCTTTGAACATCTTTAATCTTTACTGGTGATTTCATCTCGATCAGGGCTTTAATCTTCTCGGGATTGGCTTCAATTCCTCTTGAGTTAACTATAAATCCCAAGAACTTCCCTGATCCTACTCCGAATGAGCATTTAAGGGGATTTAACTTCATCCTATATTTATTCAGGACGTTGAAGCATTCCTATAAATCCCTTACATGCCCTTATGCTTTCTTTGACTTGACCAGCATGTCGTCGACATAGACCTCCATGTTCGTGCCGATCAGCTCCTTGAACATGTGGTTGATGAGTCTCTAGTAAGTCGCACCAGCGTTTTTCAAACCGAAGGGCATCACCTTGTAACAGTAGAGCCCTGTATCAGTTCGAAAGCTAGTGTGATCCTCATCAGGGGGATGCATACTAATTTGATTATACCCGGAGTATGCATCCATGAACGAGAGGATCTCATGCCCTGCAGTGGCATCGACCAGCTGGTCGATCCTTGGGACTGGGAAACAGTCTTTGGGGCAGGCTTTATTTAGGTCTGTAAAATCCACACACGTACGCCACTTGCCATTCGGCTTGGGCACTAGTACGGGATAAGAAACCCACGATGGATAAAACGCCACCCTGATGAACCCATTCTCCTTCAGCTTCTCGACTTCCTCTTTCAAGGCCTTGGATCTATCTTTGTCGAGAAGCCTTCTTTTTTGTTGCACTGGTGGAAAGCTTTTGTCGATGTTCAGAACATGGCTGATGACTGCAGGATCTATCCCGACCATGTCTTTGTGCGACCAGGCAAAGACCTCCTGGTTCCTCCTTAAAAACTCCACCAGTGCTTGTTTTGTTGTTGTCTCTAAGTTTTTACCGACTTTCACAACTCTGGTCGGATTTTCCTCATTGAGTTGGACCTCTTCAAGGTCCTCGATGGGTCCCACTTCTTCTTCAAAATCCCCAAAGCGAGGATCTACATCCCTATCCTCCCTTTGGGCAACGCCCTATTTGGTGAGATTATCACCCGAGCGGGCCTAAACATCAGTTGCCATTTGCAACTCTTTCCCGGTGGCATCTCTCGATACACCCTTCTTTGCCTTGGTGATCTAGTCATTGTAGCAGTCCCTCGCTTCCCTCTGGTTTCCCAACATGCATCCTACCCCTGCGTCCATTGGGAATTTCATAGCGAGGTGCCATATAGAGGTAACGGCTCGTAGGTCGACCAAGATTGGTCTCCCTATCACAGCATTGTACGCCGAAGGACAATCAACTACTATAAAAGTAGTGAGTAATGTCCTATTAGCAGGTGCAGTGCCTGTTGTGACTGGGAGTCTAATCAACCATGTTGGGGCGAGCCTTTCTCCAGAAAAACCATAAATGGTTTGGTTGCATGGCTTCAGGTCTTTCACGGACAACTTCATCCTTTCCAGCGAGGACTTGTATAGGATGTTGACCGAACTTCCTGTATCGACCAACACCTTTTTCACCATCATGTTTGCGATCTATACGTCCACGACCAGCGGATCGGAGTGTGGGAATTGCACGTGTTGGGCGTCGTTGTCAGAGAAGGTGATCAGTTCTTCCTCTGTTCGAGCCTTTTTTGGTGCTCGATCCTCAACACTCATCATCTCGATGTCCTGGTCGTGGCGTAGGGTTCGAGCATATCGTTCCCTCGCTTTCCCACTATCTCCTACAAGATGTGGGCCACCACAGATGGTGAGTAGGGTACCTGCCACGGGAGCTGGCTGTAAAGGTGGGAGCATTTGCGTGTAGGCACCGACTCGTTGCCACCTTGAGCCTTTCGTTGAGAACCTCCCGCGGCTCGTACATATCTTCTTAAATGTCCCTATCTTATCAGGAACTCAATTTTGTCCTTCAGTTGGTTACACTCGTTAGTGTCGTGCCCATAGTCGTTGTGAAAACGACAGAACTTTGTTGCGTCACTTTTGGAGATATCTTTCCTTATAGGTGCGGGTCGTTTGTAGGGCATGCTTGAGCTGGTCACCTGGTAGACCTCAGCTCTGCTTTCAACAAGGGCAGTGTAGTTGGTGAATCTCGGTTCATACCGATTACCTTTGGGGCGCTTACTCTCGGAGGTCGAGGGTTCGTTGCTCGCCCGCTTTCCACCATTCTTACCATTGCCATTCCCGTTGCCTTTGCCGTTGCCATTGGGCTTCGACCCGTTGGCGGCTTTGGTGGGTTCTTCCTTGGGCCCTTTGTCTTTTGCTGGCGATTTCCCTTCGTTGGCAATCGCGTCCTTGAGCTTGATGTACCGATCAGCTCGATCTAAGAACTCCTGGGTACTTTTAACCCCATGCTTTCTAAGGCTACTCCAGAGGGGTGAATGGCGCCTAACCCCAGCAGTTAGGGCCATCATCTTGCCTTCATCTCCCACAGTCTTGGCTCCAGCTACAGCTCGCATGAAGCGCTGAACGTATTCCTTCAAGGGCTCCCCCTCTTTCTGGCGTATCTCGACCAGTTGGTTTGCCTTAGTGGGGTGCACATGACCCGCATAGAACTGTCCGTAAAAATCCTTCACGAATATCTCCCAAGATACTATACTCGCAAGAGGGAACTTAAAGAACCACTCCTGGGCGGCATCAGAAAGTGTTGCTGGGAAGATCCTGCAGCGAGCATCTTTAGAGACTTTCTGAATATCCATTATATCTCGAACTTGTTGACATGAGATACCGGGTCTCCATACCCGTCGAAATTTGGCAGTGTTGGCATCTTGAACTTACTGGGGATTTCTGCCACAACAATTCTCTGTATGTAGGGGGTGCCTCTCCTCCTATCGTATTCAACATGGGATGTTCGCCCCCTGACCAGCTACTGTACAACCTGGTTCAGGGCATCGATTTGAGCCTGAACAACTTTTGGGATTGTTAGGGCCTCTGGTGCCGAGGGAGTGTACTCATCGTGCCTTTCTCGGCAGTCGTTAAGTACATCCCTCAAATCATCGTCTCTTCGCTGCTTCTCGCTGGCTCCGAGCCGGCTAAAGATGTTGTTCTACCTAGGTTGCCCCCCAGCGTTATGACCTGCAGGTCGGTCTTCTCTAGGTGGGGGGCTCCTGCCTCCACCTCTCTCTTCATTCCTCCGACCAACATGTCCTCTGCCAGAGTCGACTTCATTGTAGCGGTGGCCATCTCTGAATCGTGGCTGGCTATGGTGCGACCGACTATTCCCTCTGTTGCCTCCTTGGGCTGGCATTTCCCGAGCGTTAGGGGGAGGCCTGCGCTGGTCGGTGGGTCCCCGTGCATTGTTATGCCGTGGGGGGCCCCTGACCGCAGAGCCTGTCTCTGAGTTCCTCCTGTTGGCAGAAGGACGTTGCCCCCTGCTCGGTGGATGCGGCTCTTCATCCCTTAGGCGTCTAGGGTTGCGGGGCTGTTGCCCGGCCCTATTCTACCTCGGGCGCGGGAGATTGCCTCGACCAGCCTGAGACGGAGGCTGCTGCTTAGGATCCCTAGGTGGGACATCATCCTGAGCCATAGGTGGCTGCTCCGGCCTCTGAGGGCTTACTGGCTGGAGCGGAAGACTAGGATTGGGACCCCTTTGAGGCGGCCTGTTTGGTGGCTGGTTTGGCTGAGAGGCTGGCGCAGCCTAATTCCTAGCCAGCTGGATGGCTGCTTCAAGGGCTGCTGATTAGTGCTCAAAAATATCATTTTATTAGTCTTAAAGTGTAAAATTAATTAAGTTTTAATTAATATTTTATGGATATATTGTCATATATTTTATATTTAAAAATATTAATTTTAATTTAATTTGTGTTTAATTTTCAGGAAATAAAATATATTTTTGACACAAAGAAAAAGAAAGGAAAAAGAAATAATTAAAATTGAAGAAATCATGAAGAAAATGACATTTTTGAAGATGAAATGGCCCAAAACTAGGCCCAAAATGGAGCCCAAACGCAGCCAGCCGCCACTGACTCCGGCTGACACGACCTGCCACGCTGACACGTTCTGACGCAGAGGGTCCCATCAGCCTGACGCCGTTTGACGCGCTGTCCAATCCGAGTTGCCGCTTGACGCGCCTGACATGCGTCCCATCCCCTGACGCGCCTGACATGCGTCCCATCCGCCTGACACGATCTGACGCACGTCCCATCCGTGTCTCCACTTTACCAGCAACCACTTCCCATTTTCATCAGCTTTTTGAGCCACTTCCCCTACTATTTTGTACACGATTTTTACACGTTTTTGGTTCTATTTTCTCTATAAATAGAGAACCAAAACCAGTGTAAATTATCAGATTGGAGAGTGGGAAAAATACACTTTATTATTTTGTTTCTTTTCTTATTTCTAGTTTAATTTTGCTTGTTTTAGGTGACAAAAATGAGTAAATTATTTTAGAAATATTGGTGAGGTTAGAGTGTAGTTTTTGTACTTCTTATTCTCAATAGTGATATTGATTCTTCTTATGCTTCATTTCCATATCTCATTAATTATTTTGTTTCTCATCTTCTAATTTCTTTTCTAAAATTATTTAGCATCTTTTACATAAGTTCAGTCATGCTTTTCTTATGTAACTTAGATTGTTAATTTATTTTAGTATATTTGTTATATTGTATGTCTTTTACTGCATTCTGCCAGTGGTATTTTGTCGCTCTTGGATATATAATATGATATGCTATGAAATTAGGAGTTAGATTCAATTTAATCTAGATTATTTAATTTGTGCTTTTAACATATACATCTTCCAGTTGCAATTAATGGTGTAGAATTGCAATTGTGTTTTGAATTAATATCAATATTAGAATAGGTTTTACAGCACTGCATCTCTACCTTGCCATGCTCTTTATCTGATCATTTTCCCTAATCTATAATTTTAATTTCACAAAATCCATATCTTCAATTCTACTTTATTTTTATCTTTTATTTACTAATCAAATTTTTAGTTGTGTTTGCCTCTCTGTGGATACGACATAGCCCGATTACTACTGCGACCGCTTAGGAGTTTATTGAGCGATATCAGCTGCCATGGCATCCCTCTGCCGACGGTCCATCTCCGCCTGCCGCTTGCTCAGCTCCTAACGCTGGCGTTCTATTTCCCTTTGCTGCGACGCCATTATCTCGGCAGCACTCTATTGATTGGTCCTCAGATTGGCCAACTCATCTTGCAACACTCCCAGTGTTGCCTTTAGGGTCTCAGAATCTAACTCCTCCTCATCAAACTCCAAATGAGGTTCGTCTTCAGCCACATTTGGGGGAGGAGGCTGGAATGATGCAGCGGCAGCAGCCTGTCCAGTCTCCTTGGTAGTTTTTTCCATTAGATTCTTTTTCAAGCTCTCAATGAAAGCACCAGAATGTTGACCCTCGTTTTGGTCAACGACACGGAGTCAAATAAACGACAGGAAAGTAGTACGATGCTTGAGAAAACAATCTAATGGAAAGTAAAGAACACAAAGAATTATAGTGGTTCGGCCCCAAGAATTGGTAATGACCTACATCCACTTGATACTATTATTAATATTGAGCTTCAAATGTGTGATCAAAGAACTAGGGTTCCTGAGTTTCACAGACATTAGAAGGAGAAACAATACAGACAATGGATAATAGCACTACAATTCAAAAAAAGATCAAAAGATCTCCCTTTGAGCTATTTCTTGTATATTTATAGGCTCGAGGAGGGTTAGATGAGACAATTAATCATATCTTTCCTTAATAAATGCATATTCAGGTTATAATGAAGAGATATTCTCGGACATCATTACAACTATACAAATTTATACACAAATAAACGGAGTATATGACCAGGCTGGTCGTATATAAAACTTGAACTTCGCATACGGAAGTATCCCTAGTCGATAGGTGAGCAGCATCTCTGCCACATGTGGGCCACATGTTGAAAATTCTTGCCACGTCATCCACAACTGTTTTTTGGATAAACATCTTAGATGAAGAAGAAATGGAAAACTTGCATTAAATCATAATAAAGCTTCAAGAGATTCAATTAAAAACCCTAAATAGAATTTAGTTCATGTTCATCACTAAGAAATCCATAAACATGAAATTAACATAAACTAAAAGTAAAAAGAGAAGAAACAAACTCTAAATGATAGATCCAATCTTCATCCAATGCACTCGTAAGACTCTTCTCCTAGTCTAGATCGGCAAAAGTGCCTCATTTTCTTTCCTTAATCGTGATTTAAACCTAATTAGCATTTTCTTAAACATGAAATGACCAAAACACCCTTCATTAAAAATATGCATTTTTCACATTTCTAGACATATCCTGCGGTCCCAGGAATGCCCTAGAAATGCCAAAGCTTTTCTGGAATTGTGGCCGCAAGACAGCCTTCCTGCGGTCGCAGAAAGTGCTCCAAAACACTGTTTTCCACCAATTTTTGTCCTTTTGTCGGTTTTTCCACCATGTTTCAACACCTAAGTCACCTTAGCCCTTTGACACCTGAAAACACATAAAACACAAGCGTAAAATAGAACAAAACATAACTAAACACCTAATACTCTACCTAAAAAGACATAGATAAACGAGTCTAAAACTCGTTTATCACAATAGGCTCCTATATATAGAGTTTTGAGATACCCTTTGAATTTCAAATTCTACCAATCCCCATGGCTATTACCAAAGTTTAATTGGATATTTATGGAATTAAAAAGGAGTTTGGGGAGTTATGTGAGGTGTTAGAACCGTTCCAGATGGAAAAAAGAAGTTGGAGTTGGCTATTAGCGTCCCAGGTCGCGGCCTGGAACACCCGCGGTCGTGGCCACAACTCTAATTTCAGTAAAACTCAATTTTTGCATTTCCAAATGGTTCTATCCTCTTCCCACAAGACTTTGTAACATCCAAACACATTATGGGAGTTAAAATCATGTCTCCAATAACCATATCACTTATGGCTTTGTGAAATTCGAACTCAAAATGTGTAACTCTCAATCTACACATTATTGGGTAATATTTGGGAGTTACAAATTTGTAACTGATTTTGTAACTCCAAAATATGTTACTTTTGAGCACACACGTGTCCAATTTGTAACTCTCAATAATATGTTATAAGGTGTGGCAAATCACATTTTGTCACATTATTTAATCTAACATTATATTATTCAAGATAATATAACATTCAGTAATACCTACATTTAAAGAAAAATTATTAATAATAAATTAACTTTCGTCCACCACATTTGATTCATTTCTTATACTGCATTAAAAAAAGAAAAGCTTTAGTTTCTATTACGTTATTCTATGATACATTTTTGTAAGTAAACTATAATAGTTACTTAACAACACTCAAATATTTACGTGTCCACATTCGTAAATAAGTCCCAACTTCAATCTAAATTTACTATAAGACCCTCAACTGTAAAAATTCTAGGACGTAAAGTTATGATTATGCCCTCACTTATTTCAGCCACGTCAACCGGTAGACACAACCGGTTATACCAAGTAAAAAGCTTAAAAGGTAAACATTTTAACACCAATTCAAATGTGACACTTGGCAAAAATCTGGGCCCCACATGAAGGACTAAGTCCTGCGAGGGACGCCAGAATTCTCCTTAAGAAATATCAAGCATTTTTTTTCTTCAATTTGGGAGGAAAAAAATGGCAAGATTGTTATTATGATTGTTATTTTTATTATTATTTAAAAATAAATTTTCATTCCGAAGGTTTCCATAGGTTCACCAATGGAATAAAAGTTCCACCAAATGTAGGAATCCCCCATTTGTAATGACCCAACTAATTCTAAGACCTTAGACCATTAAAACTACTAGACATAGCTAATGAAGAGAACATACATAAGAAATATTCAAAACTTTATTAAAACTCCAACGTAAATATTTGAAATACATAAATGAGCGGTATGGGATCTCATTGTTTTAAAATAAAACATAACTTTAAATTAAAATGAAATTGTTTACAAAGCTAAATGCGGAAAATACATAAAGACATAAATTTAAAGAGCTAAAAATAACGTCGTCCTCAAATCGACACGTAGCCCATCCATTCTATTCTTCCTCAACACACATGCCAAGCTTCCATGAATCCTTCTGCCTTCGTATCTATTTTCCTGCATCACACTAAAAGTAAAGGAGTGAGCCTAATGTCCAGCAAGGAAAACTACTAAACAAACATATAGCATAAAACATAAGCATAAGACTATATCAAAACATATACTAATATACATATACTATAAGACATATATCATAATTCTAACCCATGTACATGGTAAACATTAGGGTTTGCTAGCTAAACAACTATGAGCCTCAAAATACATTGAGGTTTGATAGCTAAGCAACTATGAGCCCTAATAATCATAAAACACTAGGGTTTACTAGCTAAGCAACTATGAGCCTCAAAATACATTGAGGTTTGCTAGCACAGTAACTATGAGCCCCTATAAGAAAAACATATTCATATATACCATAACATATCATAACATATTATAACATAATATATTATAGCATAACATAACATATTGGAACATAAACATATCATAACATATAAGCATATAAAACTATCCTATTTTCCTTACCAACACCAGGATACTTGAGAACAAAGACGGGATTTGGAACACTCCTAAAACTAACAATAAGAATGGTGAGTATTTCTAAGAAAAGAGATGAAAAGGAGAGAGCTAAAACCACCAAGAAGAAACTTACCGAAAAGAAACCTTAAGTTCAAAGAACTTAAGAACCTAACCACAAAACCATAATAAAAGTTAGAATCTGAATGAAAACTAAAGAAACTAAGGAATTAAACAAAATGGAACTTAAGAATAAGAGTACCTTTGGATGAGCTAGAACCAAACTACACCTCAATATTGAAAACACACTATATCTTACTTCCCAAGTGTTTATAAAGCTTAAGAATAATAAAGCTTTTATCCCAAACCCAAGTGTATCACTCTTAAAGAACTACTAGCAGCTGGATGGCTCTGAACACAGCTTGAAGAAAGAGAGAAAAGGCTGAGTACTAGGTCCTATTTATAGAGTTCTAGGAATAAAATATCTTCTTTTTGGCTTGAATAAAATAATGAATATTAAATGAAAAATAAATGAATATTCAGTCAACAGAGGCTTAAGACTCGGTCAAAGACGTTCAGAGGCAAGTCAATAGGTTAAGGGATGAATCAAGCTCGGATTCTACAACGTTTGAAAAAGTTGTCCTAAGGCCGATATATCGCCCACCCTAGGCGATATATCGCCTGGCCCTATGTCCCGAGTGGTCGTGGTTTCGTTCATGCAACGTCAACGTGTTTTCCGTATCTCCCGTGCTGCGATATATCACCTCCAAGGCTGCAATATATCGGCATACGTAGATAATTTAAATGCGTTTTTGCATGAATTTAGGATAATCGAAGTTGATTAAAAGGTTTGACTGAGTCATACGGGATTCTAGCAAGTTCTGGAAGGGTCTAGAGCTTCTAGAAACTTCTATTATCTAATTATCCATTTAAAAATGCTTAAAACCTCACATAAACAAGTTTGTGACAAGTGTCATGCTCTTATTGGTTCTGGAAGATTCTAAAACTTTCTAGATTTTTCCCTTATCTAAACTATAAATAAACATGATTATGACAATTGTCATACTCTTAATGGTCTATCTAAACCTTAGGTTATAATTAAAATATTTCTATGAACAAAAATATTAATCAAACCTTATGTTATAATTAATATTTCTAAACTATGAGTTAAACTTATAAAATCCATAACTATTGCTACGAGTATCCTACTAAGTCCCAGTTTGAACCAAAATCCATGAAATCTAAAATACTACAAACTATTACTAACTATCTAGCTAATTAAGTAAACATTCTGGAACTTTACACCATTCCTATGGATTGATTCATAAATGTAACATCCAAACCAAATATAGGAATGACAATCTCCCATTCCATTCCAACCTTCATTCCATCAAACCAAACATGCTCTAAATAGTTGATTTTGTTGCAACCATTAGTCCTTACCATTAAAACTAACCAAAAATCTATGTGCACGGAGCAACACAAGTGACTATGAAGTTATTATCCCAAGATGCCCAAACATGCCCCCTCACAATCACATATAACTCCTCCAATTCTAACAAAATCATGACCTAACACTACAAAAGCATTTTGTATTAAGTTGTAATACTCTAGAAAGAGGGAAAGACTAACAATAAACATAGGAAAATATCTTAGGGAACGAAGACATAATACTCAAGTTGTAGTGACCTTGAACTTCTACAAGTTACTTTTAGCAAGTCTCACAATTATTGTCTATGCAAGAAGATGAGGAAATGTTTAATACTTTGTTTCTATCAAAGCATAATTACCAAAGTAAGACTTCAAAAGTCTTTCCTTTAAGCAGACGCCATAAATTTAAACTACCTATTTTGGATCTACTAAATGCAAAATTTACTAGTGATTAGATTAAACTCGATCCACCTAAGCACAATTATATAATGGTTGGTGGGTTCAACTTGACCTGCTTGATACTTTGTAAATATAATTATTAAAGCAAACACTAAGGTAGCAATTGATTGAAGGTAATGAAAATGAAAGACATATTTGTGGCAAAAATATGTTGTGTTATGCTAAAAGTTACATTTAAGTACATAAGTTTTTATTTTAACACTAAAAATATCACTCATCCTCATTTAATGTAGTTGTAGGTACCTTGACGTTAAATGCTTACTTGGCCGACACGTGTCATTGATTCGTCCAACTATTAAAATAATTAGAAAATATAAGTTTTAAAAGAAAAATATTAAAAAAAAGCTACAAAATAAATATTAAACTAAAAAAATTAAAAATTAAAACAAAATTAAAAATCAATTTAATTCATCAAATGCTTTAAAAATAATTTATATATTTAGAGGTGAAAAAGAATTTTTTTTATATTTAATGAGAATATTTGTGTTAATTTATTATAATAATATGTCTGATAATAACTAAATAATTAAGAAAAATTTATAATGTCATTTCTATTTCATTTTATTTAATTAATTATATGTTCATTTTCTAATATGAAGGAGATTTAGTCCAAACATATATAATTTAGAATAAAAATAGCTATTTAGTATATAAAAAAATTGATATACAAAAATAATGATAATTTGATTGAAAAAAGAATCTTTTATAAAAGTAAAAATAATTTATAATATAAATTCCATTTCATTCTATAATAACTTATTTTTCAAAAATATATATATATATATAATAATTCTTATTATAAAATAAAATAAAAATCTCATTTTCATTCTTTTGCTTCTTTTAGGGCATGTTTCAAAACAACTTTGTAATTACTAGGTTGTGAAATTACTAGGCTAGTAATTACACCATATTTTAAAATACAAGGTGTGTTAGAATGTCAAGTGATAATTACTTATTAATTCTTATTGTCATGTATAGGGATGCACATTTTCCCCATGGGGATGGGGCCCCGCGGGGAATCCCTGTCTAAATGGGGGACGGGGATGATTTTCAATCCCTGAATGTTAAATGGGGCGGGGACGGGGATAACACTCCCCACCCCGACGAGGCCCCGTTTAAATTTTTCTATATTTTTGTAATATTTTATATGTATTTTATATATTTCTTTATGTGTTGTTACACCCGAAATTCGAGAATGGAAATTTTGATCTCGAAAGTTAGGCTTGTAAGGTGTAAGCTTGAAATAAGTAGATTCGTCCTATAATAAGCATTAATGAGAATATCAGGGACAGTCTCACTGAGTATTAAAATGACAACGTCGGAATTGGTGAGCTCGGAGGTGTTTCGAGGTTACAAGTCGAGCTCGAAGCTACAATGACAAAGGTTCAACACTTGTATAAATCTCCTGGTTCATCTTTTACCATTAGACAAGATGGTTCGCGCTCGGGCATTGTGAGCTCAGAGAGGATGGTCTCGACAAAGTTACTTGTTAAGACCGAGGCGAACCGAACTAGCAAGCTAATGATGATTGTTGATCTCGAAGGCATTCATTCGAGGTCAATAGACACATGTGAACGTAGTTACTGTTTGAATATCCTTATATATAAAGGATTGGTTGTAATCTGCTAATAAATCTCGAATATCATGGGATTAATGTGCGTATTGTGTAATTATATGCATTTCATTATATTTAATTTTTGATTTGGATAATAACTCCCCTGAAATGTGAGTGGAGATATTCTGTAAACCACTCAATAAATAGCGTGGAACAATTCATCTGTGGGGACTGAGAAATTTGTGTGGGGAAGACTCTGTAAAATTGCTTCCAGAAAAGCTTTGGGAGAATTCCAAAAATTGAATAACATTGACTCATGGGCTAGGCAGATTTTAACTGCTGAACCACGTAAAAATCGTCTCTTATTGTTTGTCTCCTTTGGTATTTTGTTTAATTGCTCTTTATCTCTAAGTTGACGAAAAACGACGTCAACAGTTTGGTGCTTTCATTGAGAGCCATTAAACAAGACGTGAGCCTGTTTAATCAGAAAACCTCCTGAATCATCAATGGCCACTGCAAACAACCCCAGTACTGGTGGGCGACCATTGCCCCAGATACCCGAGGAGCAGACTCTTCGTGCCGAGGAATATCCCCGACGACCTGAAAAGCAACCTATGGTGGACCCGGACCTTGAGGAGAGGAGTGATTCATCCAATTCTCAAGGGCCATCTGCTCCTAGGCTTGATGAGGATTTATACTACAACCCTGAAAGATATGTTCCTATCGTTGAACTTGAAAATCATCAATTGCGCAAGAAATTGGCAGAGGTGAAAAAACGCAATGAAGAATTAGCTAGATAGGCAGCTGACGCCCAGGCACCTCCCCAGAGGCCTAGAGGACGCCCCCGTGGGAGCATGACCGCCAAGAGGGCAGAACAAGCATCGTAGCCGAATCAGCCAAGGCCCCAGAGGAGTACCCGGGCTGAGGCCACTGTCAACCCAACTGCAGAATTGCCTACAGGAACGGGTAATAACCGAGCCCCTCCAGTGGCTCGGAACCCGAATCCTGATACTGCAAGAAACAACCCGGAGCTTGTCCGGGCGAATTCTGGGCCATCTAGGCCCGACAATGGGAGACAGCCACCGTCACCCATAAGGCATCCACCATCACCAATAAGACACCCCTCGCCAATTTGAGAGGTCCCACGACCTACACCACGGAGGCCATTTCGTAGCGGCAGTCGAGATGGAAACCGATAGGCCAGGCCTGGACAGGGGAACGAAAGGGAGGCTACCTGAGATCGCAGAGCTCCTCAACCTTCGGGAAGCCAAATGTCAAGATCACAAATTGCTAGAACAAGAAGTTCAGCAGGGGACCCACCTCGTAATCACCGAGCCACGCCTCCAGAGAGGGCTACAAGTTACGTAAGCGAAAGCTCGGATTACACTCGGTCCGTAAGCATTTATAAAACTGAGCCAAGGTCTACAGGGAATCACCCTGATCTATGAAATCATCTAAACCATAATCGAGGGCGAGATAATCCCCTGAACCCTGATCTCCGTGACCATCTAAACTATCGTAAGCAGCTAGCGTATAACTTTATACCAAGATAGGGACCTGGAGTTTTTATTAACGATAACCAGCCCCCTCAGGTCCAGGCTCGACCCCAAGTGGATTTAGTCCAGGAAAGGATTGACCAGTTAGAAAGAGCATTCAGGCTCTTGCAAGACGAGCATAACAGGGACAAGGCTGAAGAGTCCGATGAGGAGCTCGAGCCTTTTGCTCCGCATATCTCCAACATTCCGTTTCCTCAGGGATTCAGAATACCCCATGTCCCACCATTTGATGGAAACTCAGACCCGTATAGTCATCTGAGTACCTTCAACACCATCATGCAAGCCAACAATGTTGGCTACGAGCTCAGATGTATGCTGTTCCCAGCCACACTTATAGCTTCAGCAAAAAATTGGTTTGAGAAGTTTAGAAGACATTCGATCTCGTCCTGGGATCATTTAGCTAGTGACTTTAAGAAGCAATTTAGAGCAATGATTGGCATCAGGGCCGAGGCCTCTGCCTTAACCAATGTCCAACAACAACAAGATGAGTCATTAAAGAGTTACCTCACAAGGTTTAACCTAGAAGTGGCCCAAGCTCGGAATGTCGATGATAGCGGCCACCTGATGGCTGTTAGAGCGGGTATTTTGCCAGGAAGTCCCCTTTGGGAAGATTTACAAAGGAAACCTATCAAGTCACTAACCGAGTTCAATTAGAGGGCCCAGAGATTTGTCAATGTAGAAGAGGCGAGGTTTGCACTAAACCTGACCTCTCCACCCATAACTACAATGACAAACGTGAACTCTGCCTTGACCTCGGTGACCTTGTCAACTTCAAAACCCTCTGGGGATAACCCTTCTAAAAGGAAGAAGAACGAAGGGAATAACCCTGAGGTTGATGGAGTTAAAAAGAAGAAAGGGGATAAATACTTCTCCGTATACAAGGTGTATACTGAGCTCAATGAGTCTCGGGAGAATATTTACCTAGCCAATGAAAACCAGGTCTCATTCAGGCGACCTGACCCCACGAGGAATCAGAAGGCAAAAATGGACTCAAATAAATATTGTAGATTCCATAGAGACATTGGACACACAACCGACGAGTGTCGGCAATTAAAGGACGAGATCGAAGGTTTGATCTCGAGGGGATATTTCGGTCAATACGTCAGAAACCAAAATCCCAATCAAGCATCAACAAGTTAGAGGGCAGCAGCCGCGCAGCCTACCCAACACAATAACTCCCGAGCTCAGGAGGATGAAAGACCCCCTCCAATTGATGGAGAGGATGTAGTAACCATCTCGAGGGGATCTCATATCACAGGTTTGGGCAGGAACGCCCAGAAAAGATATGTAAACGAGCTCAAGACCAGAGACGGTTCTCCTTACGAACCCGAGCCACGAGCTCCAAAACAACAGAGGGTTGAGACTCAACCCATAACATTTACTGAAGAGGACGCGTCACATGTCCAATTTCCTCGTAACGACCCCCTGGTCATTACACTCCAGCTCGCGAACAAGAGGGTACGTCGAGTCCTGATTGATAACGGGAGCTTGTGAATATTCTTTACAAAGCCACTCTAGAAAAGATGGGACTCGCGCTTCGCGATTTGAAAGCATGTGCAACAACGTTGTACGGTTTTTCAGGATAAGGGATTGCCTATATGGGATCCATTGAACTCCCCGTAACCTTGGGAGACTATCAAGTCTCAGTAACCAAGATGATGGAGTTTGTAGTGGTGGACCTCCCTTCGGCCTACAACGTACTGCTTGGGAGACCCGCCCTGAGTGGGTTGGGGGCAGTATCGTCTGTTAGGCATTTGGCCATCAAGTTCCCAACCTCTAGTGGCATCGGGACGCTGAAGGGAGACCATCTCGCTGGAAGGGAGTGTTATAGCATTTCCATAAGAGGAAAAAGTCAGACAAGTGCGCAAGCCCTTGTAGTTATCCAAGAAATAAATAAAGCCATTTTTGAAATTGATGAAGAGATCAATCCCAGAGTCTATGAGAGGGCCAATCTCGAACCTTTGGAAGAGCTTGAGGAAGTAAAGATCAATGCAGTAAATGTTACAAAGGTGGTGAAGGTGGGTAAGAACCTTTCTGAAAAGGCAAGATAGCAATTAATTTTCTTCTTGAAAGAAAACCAGGATGTGTTTGCATGGTCACACTTAGACATGGTAGCAATCAGTCCGAATGTCATGAGCCATGCACTCAATATTGATAAAAGCTTCCCCCCGTAGCAGCAAAAATGAAGACTCCTAGATGATGATAGAAAGAAGGCTTTCAAGGAGGAGGTCGACAGGTTAAAGGCAAATCGATTCATACGAGATTCCTTTTATCTTGATTGGATTGCCAATCCAGTGTTGGTCATGAAACCCAATGGCAAATGGCAAACTTGTATCGACTACTCAGATCTTAACAAGGCATGCCTTAAAGACTGTTTCCCCTTGCCTCGGATAGATCAGCTCGTAGATGCCACTGCAGGTCATGGCATCATGTCATTCATGGACGTTTATTATGGATATAACCAGATTGCCATGCATGCACCAGATCAGGAACACACGAGCTTCATGACTGACAAAGGGTTATACTGTTACAATGCCATGCCTTTCGGGCTCAAAAATGCTGGAGCCACGTACCAAAGGCTGGTGAACAGGATGTTTGCTGAGCATATAGGAAATAACATGCAAGTTTATGTTGATGATATGTTAGTTAAATCAAAACATAACGATAACCATGTCGATGATCTCGTAGAGTGCTTTACCGTACTTCAAAAGTACAACATGAAACTTAACCCACAAAAGTGCTCGTTCGGAGTGTCTTTAGGAAAGTTCCTTGGATTTATAGTAAATGCACGAGGGATAGAAGTTAATCCGGACAAGATTAAGGCATTGATAGAAATGCCCTCACCTTGGAAACACAAGGATTTCCAGAGCTTAACTGGATGGATGGCGGCATTGAGTAGGTTTATATCAAAATCTACAGACCGCTGTCTTCCTTTTTTCAACCTTTTGAGAGGGACAAAAAATTCGAGTGGTCAGAGGAGTGCGAGTTCGCATTTCAGAATCTTAAGAAGCACCTCGTCGAACCACCAATCTTGTCAAAACCTATCACGGGAGAGGTTTTGTATTTATACCTTGCGACAATCGAACACGCAATTAGTGCAGTGCTCTTTCGAGAAGAGAAAAAAGTACAAAAGCATGTATACTATGTCAGCAAAAGGTTATTGGGGGCATAATCAAGATACCCGTTGATGGAAAAATTGGCTCTTAGCTTGATACATTCATCTCGAAAGCTCCAACCTTATTTCCAAGCACACCCCATTCAAGTGCTAACTGACCAGCCACTACGATAAGTTTTTCCCAAACCAGAGGCATCCGGAAGATTGTTAAAGTGGGCTATCGAACTCGGACAATTCGAGATCACGTACCACCCAAGAACGACCATCAAGGGACAAGCCCTGACAGATTTCATTGTCGAGTGTACTGGAATTTCAAATGATGAAGTTGTAACCCCAGCCCACGAGCTGTGGAAACTTTATGTCGACGAATCCTCCAATGAAAACGGATCGGGGGCAGGCATTATACTGATTACCCCAGTAGGAAATCAATTCCACTCCGCTTTAAGGTTCAACTTTGAAGCATCAAATAATGAGGCTGAGTATGAAGCGTTACTATTAGGACTTCGAATAGTCAAAGAACTCAAAGCAAAGGCTATACACTGCTATAGCGACTCGTAGCTGGTTGTCAACCAAGTTTTAGGGGAATATCAAGCTCGTGGAAAAAGTTGCGCTTGGGCAGTTCGAATTCTATGCTATAGAGCAAGTCCCCCTAGAACAAAATTCAAAATGCAGACGCGTTGGCTAGGCTTGCTACAACTAGCGAGGTCAATACACTGAACGTGGTCTTGGTAGAGTTTTTGTCAACCTCGAGTATCAGCGTGCCTGACGAAGAGGACGTATGCATAAATGACTCACAACCTACCTGGATAACCCCAATAATCGATTACCTCGAAACTGGATGTCTCCCAGCAGACCAGAACCAGGCTCGGAGGCTGATGTATCAGATCCCGAGGTACACTATTGTGGAAGGAAGGTTGTATCGAAGAGGGTATTCTATGCCATTACTCCGATGTGTAACTCCACCCGAGGCGAAGAAAATTTTGGAAGAAATTCATTAAGGATTTTGTGGAGATTATACTGGGGGGCATAGTCTATCGAAAAAAGTGATAAGACATGGGTATTTCTGGCCCACAGTCAAGGCAAACGCATTCGAATATGTCAAAAGATGTGATAAATGCCAGTGATTTGCTTCAATTGCACGAGCTCCACCTACCGAGCTTACCATGTTGACCTTCCCATGGCCATTTGCAGTGTGGGGAATCGACCTTATAGGCTCATTGCCAACTGGCAAAGGTGAAGTAAGGTACGCTGTGGTCGCAGTCGATTATTTCACGAAATGGACCGAAGTTGAACCCCTGGCCACTATTACTTCAAAAAAAGTTTTAGACTTTGTGGTAAAAAATATCATCTGACGATTTGGGATGCCCAGAAAGATAGTGTCAGACAATGGAACCTTGTTCGACAGTGACCTGTTTACCCATTTCTGCGAAAAAAATGGGATATTAAAAAGCTTCTCCTCCGTCGCCCATCCCCAGTCAACTGGCCAGGTCAAAGTAGTCAACAAAACCCTAAAAAGCTCCATAAAGAAAAGGTTAGAAGAGGTTAAGGGAAGGTGGCCCGAGGAGTTACATTAGGTTTTGTGGGCTTATCGAACCACAGCTCAGACTTCAACGGGGCATACTCCCTTCTCCCTAGCGTATGGGTGCGAGGCCATGTTGCCTATTGAAGTCGAAATTCCTACAATATGAAGCCACGCGTACAATCAAGCCTCGAACCAATCCCAGCTCGAAGAAAGTCTAGACCTCATTCAAGAAAGATGAGATAAAGCTCAATTTAAAAATGTTGCATACCAGCAACGAGCTACAAGGTACTTTAATAAGAGGGTTCGAGATAGAAAATTCAGATTGGAAGACCTGGTACTACGACGCGTATTTTTAGCTACATGAGACTCGTCTGTCGGGGTACTCGAACCTAACTGGGAAGGACCGTACCAGATCGAATCTGTCATCCGACCTGCAGTGTATAAATTGGCAAGATTGAACGGAGAGTTGGTTCTGCGAGCTTGGAATGACGAACATCTACGACCTTATTATCAATAATGTGGAAATGATGTTTTCGTTGTAACCAAGCTTGTTTAACAAAATGTTAAGTTTTGTTCAAAAATTTGTTTCCTTGATTAAATGTTGTATTTTTTGCAAACTCCTCTTAATTCAATAACCTATGGTCACACTCATAGGATATTAAGGGGGCATCAGTGGTATACAATCATACCATAAGTTTGAAAAAATAAATAACATAGAATAAAAATGTTTGGATCATTAACCCGACATGAAAATTTTGTTAAAATTTCATGGACTTAACCCATCATTAAAACTAAAAGTGTATGGAATAATATCCAAACAGGCGAACTAAAATTGTATGGAGTAATACACGCAACCTAAAGTTGTCTAGACTTAACCAGATTGAAATTTTTTATAAGTGGATGGATTACAAACCAAACAAGAGCTAAATTAGTTTGGAACAAACCAGCTAAAACTAATCGACAAGCAAGAATGTTGGAATAGAAAATAAACCAATTACAAATTAAGTCAATCCCGTGGCTGGAAAATTTTGCAAAAATTAGTTTCGACCTCACAACCTCAAGGGGCTACTCGAGGATGAGGAAAAGTGACTAGAAAAGCAAGATATAACTAAAGTACTCAACTTACATGTCAATTAAGTACTTTCGAGTACGTAGTGAAAGTAAGGTTCGACCTTGACATTGACGAAGTCGAACATGGATATTTCGAACAAACTGTGCATGAATGCATTGGAATTCAAGCATAAATCCAATATATATGTATTTGTATGGATAAACAAATATAAAAGCAAGTTTTTAATATAACATGCTCAAAATATTTCGACTTAGAAATGTAAAGCGTAATATTAAAACAAAAAGCTAAAAGTCAAATAAAATGCATACAAAAATTTCGAGCCAGAAGATTGTCTGCATCAAAGATTAATGTTGCTATATAAAAAATAGCTCTGAATCGAGCTGAGAATTGTCTTCGCCCTAAGGGCATGTATAAATTAAGATAATTATTACAAAAGATATTAATGGGATGCAGCCCATGACCTCGTCCTCATAGAGCAGGTTCCTCCCCTCCAGCAGCTTCGGAGGCTCCAGCCATCTCCTCGACCTTAGCTCTGGCGTCTTCTTCGTTGAGGCGAGCCTGCCATCTCTCAATAAACTCAGCCTCGAGGGTGTCCAAGAAACTGGTGTCAAGCTCGGGGTTGTTGACCCAGATATGGTACATCGCCATGTCGACGGCATGACCTTTTTTCTTTTTGAACTCCTCAAGAAGGTGGGCCTTCTCACCGTCGAATATATCGAAGGTTGCCTTTTTGTCCTCCTCCAGTTTGACATTGAGCTCTTAGAGTTCTCTGATTTTGGAGTCCTTCTAATTGATCTCAGAGTTCTTGGCCTCGACTTCTTTCGAAGTCACGACCATTGTAGACTCGAGATTGGACACCCTTTGGGCTGATACCAGGGCAGCCTCCAGCTTCTTTTCAAGCTCGGACACCTTCAGTGCCGCGACCTTGACCTCGTCTGCAAGCTTTAATTGGAGGTCCTTTGCTTCTTGAGCATAGGCTTGGCTTGCTAAAACCTTGTTGTTCAACTTGAAGTTGTGTTGAACAAATGCGGTGAAAGCCTATACTCATAAACAAATATGGGTTATTAAATATGCAAGATAAGTATGTATAGGCGACGTTACGACATAAAATGACTTACCGAGGTGAAGAGCTCGCCGCCCTTGTCAAAGATGGTGTTTGTATCGCGGCAGGAGGTAAGGAACTGCCACTAGGGACCTCCAAGGTTGCTAAGGTTTTGGCTGACTCAGGATAAGACGTCCGAGCCCAAGTTGATCCCGTGTGACCTCGCGGCTAGATCAATCACATACTCGGGAACGTGGGTCGAGATAGACGGAAGATGTTCCCGAGCAGGGATTGGTTTTTCTGGGGGCTGGTGTAGGTCACTTGGGGGTGGATACCGGAGGCAGGAGGTCCGCAAGCGCCGCCAACTCCACTTCAGTAGAGACCCTGACCTCGGGTGTAGAGTCGGTGGCTTGGCTCGGATTTTGGACAACCGAGGCTGGAGGAGTCACTTCAGTTTTCTTCAGGGCTTTGAATGGGCGCCCTCCTCTTTGAGATGCCCTTAGGCGCTTGCTTCCCTTGTGTAGAGTCCAAGAACTTTACTTAACTAGTTGGATAGTAGTAGCAATAGTAATAGTTGTAATATTTTTATAATTGTAGATTTTGGTTCAGACCGGGATTTAATTGGACACTCATAGTAACACTTGTAGATTTTCTAAGTTTAACCTATAGTTTAAGAATATTAATTTTAACCTAAGGTTTGATTAATATGACTGATATTGATGGTGATATGTATTATATTATAAGGTTTAGATATACCCAATAAGATAGTAACATTTGTCATATGTATGTTTAATGAAAATTAAGTATTTTTGAGGAATAAGTTTATTAAGAGTAATATTTGAATATCCTAGGGTCTGTCAGCAGCTTTGAAAATGTTAGAGGACTTAGTCAAGGTTGTTTACTCAATTCAAATTAAGCTGAAAATGTGCAATTTCGTGTTTAAATATTCAGCGTATGCCGATATATTGCAGCTATAGGGGGTGATATATCGCAGTACGGGGATACGAAAAACACGTAACTTCGCACGATCACCTCGACGAGCTTCGGGCATGCTGGCCCAGGCGATATATCGCCTACAAGGGGCGATATATCGGCTCCTTTGGTATATTTTCTAATGTTTTTGAAAACGTTCTCTTTTTAATCTTTAACCTCTTGATAAGTCCAGCATCTTTCTGATCGAGTCTTCAGCCTCTGCTGAACGATAATTCAAATATTTTTCACTTAAAAAGCCATTATTTTATTCAAGTTAAATGAAGATCTTTTGATTCTTGAACTCTATAAATAGGACCTAGTACCCAGCCATATATTCATTCATTAAGCTAAGTTCAGAGGCTGCAAGCTGCTAGGTTATTTTTGAGAGTGTAAACACTTGGGTTGGGGATTATAAGCTTACCAAACACTTGGGAAGTAAGGTTTATAACACATTTCGGTTCAAGGTTTAGATCGGTCATAGAAGCATTCAAGGTATTCCAAACTCTAGTTCATTTTGGTATTGTTTTCCTTAAGTTCTTATAGTTTTCTACTCAGCACCCTAACTTTATTCTTTATTCTTGGATAAGAAATCTAAGATCTTGAACATAAGGTTTTTGGTAAGTATATTCTTGATGGTATAGTTCGTCCATTCTTCTCATTCCTCTTTCTTCAGTATACTCACCCTTTCATTTATGGATTTTAGGAGTGTTCCAAAGTCCCAAACCTGTTCTCATATCCCGGTACTTTTGGTAAGGAAAATAGGATAGGATATTATGTGTTATGCCATATGTTATCTTATGATTTATGTGTTATGTTAACTTATGATTTGTGTGTTATGTATGTTTGTAGACTTGGGCATATGACCTGTACAACTAACAAGCCCCAATAAAGTTATGGGCATATGACTTGCTTAGCTAGCAAGCCCCATAAACCTAATGGGCATATGACTTGTTTAGTTTATGGGACCCCAAGTAATAATGGCCATTATAGTATATGTGACATATGTTATGATATGTTTTAGTATATGTTGATATGAATTTTATGTGTTAGATTTTCCTTGCTGGGCATTAGGCTCATTCCTTTATGTGTTTATGTGCATAAAAATAGCTTTGGTGGCGGGAAAGGTTCTTGGAAGCTTGGGGATGTGTATTGAGGCGGGATGGAATCGATGGACCGAGAGTTCGATTCGAGGATGAAGTCTCTTTAAATTTTATATGTATTTTCCGCACTATATTATGTAATCCATTTATTTAAAATCATGTTAAGTTTTTATTTTAAAAACAATGGGATCCCATATCCTACTTTAAATTTTATGTAGTTTAACACTGAGTTTTTTTCAAGTTTTAATGAAGTTATGATTATTTCACTTGTAAGTACTTTAAAAATTAGTGTCTATGTATAGTAGTCATTAATGGTCCAAAGTCTAGAGTAGTTGGGTCATTACACCTTGGCTCATGCGGGGCGGTTGAGCACGTTGTCCAGGTCAGAGTCCATGTCGCCTTCAAAACATACAGGTTATAGTTTAGTATACGAGCCTAAGCCACTAAAAGAAGCAAAAATAAGGAGAAAAGAAACCTAACTGGTACTCTCTATCGAGCTTGAGCTCGACGACCAAGTAATTACTCTATCCTCCAAGGATGCTAGGAGAGTCACTTCTCTATAAGTAGGGGTTAGCCTTGAGAGGTCCCTATAAATATTGGTCTCGTATTGAACAACGACCCCATCCCAAACCTCATTTAGACTAGACATGGTTTGAAACGGGCCTAGCCAACTATCGAACTTATGCACCCTATGATCTACCCAGGACCAAACGTAAAAATTATCCCTAGGGTCGGGGAAAAGGATTAAGGTGTCGGGTTTGTGCTTAAGTAAGGAAGGTGACCACATTTTGGAGCTAAGCACAACTTTACCTCCACTACCTGAGCTCGGCAAAGCCTCGTCTTGAGCTTCGTTTCCCAAAACGGGACGGTCATTACGGTGAACTGTAGGGGGGTGAGTTCGCGAGCTCGAAGACCTCCTCCTGGGAGGAAGCTTATCAGTAGGAAGGGGCATGTGTTCCCCCCATAAATATTTGCGGTAGGCAGAGTCATCAGTCGATTGGCCTTCCTCCAAAAGGTTGCAGGCTCGTAGTCGTTCTTCGTGGAGAAGATACGACAGCGATCGCCGTCCATAAGGCAGTTGGAACAAAGCTGCCTTATGTTCCACCATTGAGTCAGTGGGAGTGGGACGGTGGTAATTGGCTGTAGAAACAGTTTAACGTTAGAATTTCGAGCTTTGGATTTGGTGAAAAAGAAAGAAGGTTAGGCTTGAGAATACTTACGAATGCGTTGGAAGGAGTAAAACTTCGAAGGGGCGAGGCCGTCCGTCTAGAAGAACGCGAGCTTGAAGTTCGGGGGATATTTTAGTATGTCCTCGAAAAGCTTCTTCTCCTTTAGATAACTCGAGAGATAGTAGAATTTGTCTCCTCCCCGAGCTCGAGAAGGGTTGCCCTTGAGGCAAAAGAGATATAAGATCTCTCGAGGTGAGGGTCCTTCCCACTTCAGCTCATGATATAATGACTTAAGGGCCGAGAGGACCCTGTAGGAGTTAGTCTAGAGTTGGAAGGAAGCGAGTCCAACAAAGTCCAGAAAATCCTTGAAGTAGGATTTCAGGGGGAGCAGAGCCCTTGCCCTCATGTGCTCGCGACTCCATGCAATGAGCTTGACTTTACTGTTGGGATTGCCATCTCTTGGGGCAAAGCAGCTCCGCTCGCTCAGAGTTGCAGGCCGACACATCAAAGTTCCCGAAAGCCTCGGGCCATGATAGGCTAGCAGATTAGATATCTGGCCTGTGGATGTGACTGAGCTCCAATAATGCTCAGCCTCGAAGAATTCCTCTCTGGAGGTAGGAATGGAAGCAGCTTGCGAGGTGGAAGGGGGCTTGAAGAATCTTCCATCTGCGAGAACGATAGGGCACCATGTTTGAAGGCAATGGTGACTTTTAGTTTCGGATCGAGCGGGACAGGTCTAATCTTAGGATCTGGATCTGGGTAAATTGCGACCCGGAGTATTTTCCTCTTTCTCTCCTCGACCTCGTCAATCTGGCGTCGAAAGTGATCTCGGATGTCTTCTTGTTCGCACCTTTCTTGGTGCTCACGTATCAGGCGCTGGTTCCGAGTGAAGGGTGATTCTGGACTGGGAGTTGATGGAGAATAAGGGATTGCGAGCTCTGACCCCCACTGATTCTTAGAGCTCTGCGACATCTAACAAGAAAGAAAAGGGTGAGGGCCAAGCATGAAATAAATCACAGAAAATGTAGTTTTGGTGATCCAAGCTCGAAAGTTCGAGATCACGAATATACCTCAATCGAGACTGAAGTCTCAAAAGGGTAGGATGAGTTCGAAGGTGAGCCCCAAACTATTGTAAAGTTTGGGCTTCGAGCGTGTACTCACACAAGAGAGTGGGGAAGTGGATATCAGTCTTAAGGATCCCGGATTTTTAGGGATAAAGCTGACGGTTACCCAAAAATGTGATATTTTTGGGATTTGTGCAGTTAAAACCCTAAATCAAAATCCATATTTCTTGGCTTAAATGAAAAACTACCCTTAATCTAAAGAAAAAAAAACCCTATTTTTGCATTTTTTTACACTAAATCTGGGTTTGAGAATCGTGATGTCAAAAACTTTGAATCAAAAGTTTGTATAATATCAGATATTTGCAAAAGCTAGAAACTAGTAAACACATTCATACAGCAGAGAAGTACGTAAAAATGCATGAAAAACAAAGAGCAAGAAGTCAAGGACTGAACACACAGAAGCTTGCGGATAGAGTAAAATTGTCGACTGAAGGAGCGGTTGCAAGAAGGACTTCATGGAGTTGAAAGTGCTGGAATTATTTTGTTTCTTCGGCTTGGAGAACATGCAAAAGAAGAGGAAGAGACCTCTGGTTTGTTTTCTTCTCTCTGAAAATCGGAATGTAAAAGTGAGGAAGATGAAGTTGAAGTGACTATATATATGTCCAAAAGGGAGGTCAAAGGCCGAAAAAATCAGGGCCTTTGGTTTGATTTGGTACTCGATCTAATGGATGGGGTGCAAATATGATGATGGCGGCAAAAATCTGAGATACGAAAAGACGTGAGCAGATGAAAAGAGTACTCAAGTACTCTGATTGTGCAATCCGTGGCTAACGCGTGTCCACACTTGAGTGTGGAGGGTGGCTCGATTTACGGAGGTAGTAGTTCAAAAGTTTCCTTCTCATCGGATTCAAATTGATACTTTTGAGGGGGCAAAATGTTACACCCAAATTTCGAGAATGAAAATTTTGATCTCGAAAGTTAGGCTTGTAAGGTGTAAGCTCAAAATAAGTAGATTCTTCATATAATCAACATTAATGAGAATATCAGGGACAGTCTTGCTGAGTATTAAAATGATGACGTCGGAATTGGTGAGCTCAGAGGTGTTCCGAGGTTACAAGTCAAGCTCGAAGCTATTATGGCAAAGGTTCAACACTTGTATAAATCTCCTAGTTCATCTTTTACCATCAGACAAGACGGTTCACACTCGGGCATTGTGAGCTCGAAGAGGATAGTCTCGACAAAGTTACTTGTTAAGACCGAGGCAAACTGAGCTAGCAAGTTAGTGATGATTGTTGATCTCGGAGGCATTCATTCGAGGTTAATAGACACATGTGAACATAGTTACTATTTGCATATCCCTATTGTTATCCAAAAAACAAGCATGGATGACATGGCAAACATTTAGTACACGTGGCTAACATCTGGCAAAATTCGTGCTCGACTATCGACCAGAAAGACATTTAGTATCACAACGTTCGATCTCTTCATACGACCATCCTGGTCGTACGAATGATATACGCGGAAAAGATCTTATGCAGTTATGATAGTATCCGAGATTATCTCCCATGATTTCCTGAGTATTCGATTATTTAGGAAATAATATCTGTAACAAATTAATGTAAATCCTCCTTGAGCCTATAAATAGAGAATGAGGGCTCAAGGGAAAGGGATCTTCTTCTTCTTTCTTGCTTTCAGATCAAGAGAGATTAGAGTTATCCTATTAGATACATTGTATTATTCCTCAGAGGTTGTTGAAACTCAGTGAACCCTAGTTCTTTGATCACTCCTTTGAGTCCTATATCAATAACAATTCAAGTGGACGTAGGTTATTACCAGATTCTGGGGCTGAACCACTATAAACCCTTGTGTTCTTTATCATTTCGTCATCCCATTCTTTCCAACGTGTCTTTCCACATCAAGCAAATTTGACTCTGTGTCAGTTGGCCAAAATTAGGGTCAACATTCTGGTGCTTTCATTGAGAGCTTGATACAGCATCGTTGAGAAGACCAATGGCGAAAACTACCAGGAAAACTGGACAGGCGGCCGGCGCTGCACCATCTAACCCGCCTCCTCCTCCTCCCAACGTGGCTGAGGATGAGCCACATTTGGAATTTGATGAGGAAGAAATGGACAACGCGACGCTGAAAAGTACCCTAGGGGTATTGCAGGAGGAGCTGGCCAATCTGAGGGCCAGCCAGGAAAGTGCTGCCGAAATCATGGCGCGATAGCAACAAGAAATTGAACGGCAGCGCTTGGAGCTGAGTGAAAGGTAGGCAGAGATGGACCGTCGCCAGAGGGAGGCCATGGCAGCCCTCGAGGCAGCCTTACAATTGGCTAGGAATCAGGCTGCACCTGCCTCGTAGCCTGATCAACCATCGAATAGGCCACCCCACAGGGGTCCCAATCCTAGCCCGCCTATCCAACCTTCGAGCCCACAAAGGCCCGAGCAGCCACCGGAGCCTCAAGACGATGTAAGCTAGGAGACCCTGAAGCACAGCCTCCATCCCAAACTGGTCGCGGCAATCCCCTGCAGCAAAGGCAGAATAGGACCGGGCAGCAGCCTCGTAGTCCTAGACGCCATAGGGGCGACGAGCCAAACCTTCCGAGCAAAGGACATCATCCTCCTGGTAACAGGAGGAACTCAGAGTTAGGCTCTGCGGTCCGAGGCCCCCCACGGCATGATAATGCACGGGGACCTTACGACCAACGCAGACCACCCTCTAATGCTCGGGAGATGCCAGCCAGGGAAGGCAATCGAGGGAATAGTCGATCCCACCATAGCCAGTCAAGATTCAGAGATGGCCATGGTTATAATGAGGCCGACTCAGGTAGAGGAAATGCCGGTCGGAGGAATGAAGAAAGAGGTGGAGGCAGAAGCCAGCCACCTCAGGATGACCAACCCGACAGACGGGACGCTGGGGGGCAGCCCAGACAAAATAACGTCTTCAACCGGCTCGGAGCTAGCGAGCAGCGGAGGAGAGATGAGGACTTAAGAGATGTACTCAACGATTGCCGCGAGCGGCACGGCAAGTACGTCCCCCCAGCACCAGAGCCCACGGGGATTTCTAGCGCTGTACAGGCCCAGATAGATGCCCTCAACCAGGCAGTGCAGCAGCTGGTCAGGGGAAGAACATCTTACATCAACCACGATAGGAGGAAAGGCACTCCTTTCGTCCAGAGGATAGCTATGGCAGAAACTCCTAGCAAGTTTAAAATGCCTACGCTTCCAAATTTTGATGGGTATGGTGACCCGATATCTTACGTCAACAAGTTCGAGATACAAATGGACATTCAGAAAGTGTACGAGGACGCTCGGTGCAGGATTTTCCCTGCGACACTTTCTGATGCCGCACAGGAGTGGTTTTTGAAATTCCCTCCTGCAAGTATAGTTTCCTGGGAAATGTTCATAAAGGAGTTTTACGGACAATTCTACGCGGGTCGTGTGCACTCGATTGAGGCGAACCAGCTGGTTGAAATACGCCAGCAAGATGGAGAACCACTGAAAGACTACGTCCAGCGCTTCATGCGAGCAGCTGCTGGAGCAAAAACAGTGGGAGACGAAGGCAAAATGATGGCCATAACCGCAGGGGTTAAGCGCCGCATGCCTCTCTGGGAAAGCCTCCGAAAACATGGGGTTAGAACTACCCAAGAATTCTTGGATCGGGTTGATCGCTACATCAAGCTCGAAGATGCCATCGCCGACGAAGAAAATCCCCCAGGTAAGGACAAAGGGACCACCGAGCCTGCCAAAGCTGCCAATGGGTCCAAGCCCAACGACAACGGTAAAGGCAACGAGAACGGCAACGGCAATGGCAAGAATGGGGGGAAACGGCCACACAATGAGCCTTCCACCTCTGACAATAAACGAGCCAAGGGTAACCGTTATGAACCTCGGTTCACTAACTATACTGCCCTAGTTGAGTCTCGGGGAGAAGTTTATCAGGCCACGAGTTCCAGCGTGCCTTATAAGAAGCCTGCCCCCATTTGAAAGGATATTTCGAGAAGAGACACTACCAAGTTCTGTCGTTATCATAACGACTACGGACATGATACCAACGAATGCAACCAGTTGAAGGATGAGATCGAGTTCCTTATTAGACAAGGACACTTGAGAAGATATATACGGGCCTCGGGAAATTCCCAACGAGAAGCTCCAGGTGCCAACGAGCAAGCGCCCACGCGCCAACGCTCGCCACCTTTGCAGCCTGATCCTGTGACTGGCACATTGTTAACCATCTGTGGAGGCCCGCACCTCGTGGGAAATAGCGGAAAGGCCAAAGAACAATATGCTCAGACTCTGCGCCACGACCAGGACATCGAGATGATGACTGTAGATGACCGCGCGCCGAAAAAGGCTCGATCAGAAGAGGGCGAAATAACCTTCTCTGATAGCGATGCCCAACATGTCCGGTTCCCACATTCCGATCCGCTGGTCATGGATATCCAAATGGCCAACATGATGGTAAAGAGAGTGTTGGTTGATACAGGAAGTTCGGTGAACATCTTGTATAAGTCTTCACTGGAACGCATGAAGTTGTCTGTTAAGGACCTGGAGCCCAGCAACCAAACAATATACGGCTTCTCTGGTGAGGGACTCGCCCCCGCAGGGTCAATCAGACTACCAGTGACAGCAGGTACAGCGCCTGCTACCAGGACATTACTCGCTACTTTTATAGTAGTCGATTGTCCTTCGGCGTACAATGCCGTCATTGGGAGACCTGTACTGGTTGATCTACGGGCCGTCACCTCTATGTGGCACTTAGCCATGAAATTCCCGACAAACGCAGGGGTAGGATGCGTGTTGGGAAACCAGAGGGAGGCTAGGGAGTGCTACAATGCCTCAGTCACGAAGGCGAAGAAGGGAACATCAAAGAGCACTCCCCCAGATAGGTTGCATATGGCAATTGATACACAAGCCCAATTGGGTGATGAAGTCACCAAATAGGGTGTTGCCCAAAGTGAGGATAGAGATTTAGATCCTCGCTTTGAGGATTTTGAAGAAAACGTTGGACCCGTAGAGGACCTGGAAGAGGTCCAACTTAACGAGAAAGACCCGACTAGAGTCGTGAAGGTCGGGAAAAACTTAGAACCAACCACGAAGCATGCACTGGTGGAGTTTTTGTGGAAAAACCAGGAAGTCTGTGCCTGGTCGCACAAAGACATGGCTGGGATAGATCCTGCAGTTATCAGCCATGTCCTGAACATAGACAAGAGTTTTCCACCCGTGCAACAGAAAAGAAGGCTGCTCGATAAGGATCGATCGAGAGCCTTAAAAGAAGAAGTTGAGAGATTAAAGGAGAATGGGTTCATCAGGGTGGCGTTTTATCCATCGTGGATCTCTAATCCAGTATTGGTTCCCAAGCCTAACGGCAAATGGCGAACCTGTGTGGATTTTACAGATCTCAATAAAGCCTGCCCGAAGGATTGCTTCCCACTCCCAAGGATCGACCAGTTGGTCGATGCTACTGCAAGACACGAGATCCTCTCTTTCATGGATGCATACTCAGGCTACAATCAGATCAGCATGCATCCCCTTGACGAGGATCACACCAGCTTTCGGACCGATACGGGATTGTACTGTTATAAAGTAATGCCCTTCGGACTGAAAAACGCAGGTGCGACTTACCAGCGGTTGGTTAACCACATGTTTAAAGAATTGATCGGAGTAAACATGGAGGTATATGTGGACGACATGCTGATAAAGTCGAAAAAGACAGAAGGACATGTGAAGGATTTGCAAGAGTGTTTCAATGTATTGAACAAGTACCAGATGAAACTTAATCCTCTCAAATGTTCCTTCAGAGTTGGATCAGGGAAGTTTTTGGGGTTCATTGTTAATTCAAGAGGAATCGAGGCCAACCCCGACAAGATAAAAGCCCTGATCGACATGAAATCGCCGGAGAAGATAAAAGATGTACAAAGTTTAACTGGGAGGATTGCAGCCCTAAGTAGATTTATTTCAAAGTCAACGGATAAGTGCGTCCCTTTCTTCAATCTACTTAGGGGCAACAAGAAATTTGAATGGACAGGAGACTGCGAGCAAGCTTTTCAGGCCTTGAAAGCCCATATGGCACAGCCTCCTATTTTATCAAAACCTATCGAAGGAGAAACTTTGTTCATTTACCTGGTGATCACTGAAGTTGCTGCTAGTGCGGTACTAGTACAAAAGGAAGAAGGCATACAAAAAGCAGTTTACTATGTAAGCAAGAGGTTAATCGGAGCAGAACTGAGGTATCCTCCCATCGAGAGGTTAGCATACTGTTTAATCTTGGCCTCAAGAAAGCTACGTCCTTACTTCCAAGCCCATCCCATTAAAGTCTTAACTAACCAGCCCCTTCGGCAAGTCCTCCAAAAATCAGAGGCGGCTGGGCGTTTATTAAAATGGGCAATCGAACTGGGGCAGTTCGATATCACATATTCGCTGCGAGCAGCAGTAAAGGGACAAGTCTTGGCTAATCTTATTGCAGAATTCACCGAACTCCCAGATAGCGAGCAGTGCAAAAAGCCTAGTGCGCCTGAGCCCCAAGATGAAGCTCCTTCGTGGAAGTTATTCACAGATGGGTCATCAAACGAATCTCACGCGGGAGCAGGAGTGATCTTAATAACGCCAGAAGGGCATCGATTTCACTGCGCCATTAGGTTCGACTTCACCACGTCAAATAATGAAGCTGAATACGAAGCACTCCTCGCTGGATTAAGAATGGCAAAAGACATGAGTATAAAGGTGTTGGATATTTACAGTGATTCACAGCTGGTAGTGAATCAAGTTCTAGGGGAATATCAGGCACGAGGCCTAAAGATGGTGGCCTACTTGAACAAAACAAAAGATCTATTGGCCCAATTCAGAAGTTTACCCTCCAGCAAATACCATGGGATCAGAATTCGAATGCAGATGTCTTAGCCAAACTCGCGAGCGCGAAAGATGCTGACACTTTGAATATTGTGCCAGTGGAAAGATTGAGCGAGCCAAGCATACGAGCAAATGAAACCAGTATGGAAATCCGGATGGGAGACACATGGATGGTGCCTTACTTGGAGTATCTGACAAACGGTGTACTACCAGCAGACAGAAACAAGGCCAGAACTCTTCAAAGGCATGCTGCTAGGTATATACTGGTCGATAATGTTCTATACCGAAGGGGATATTCCATGCCACTGCTCAGATGTATTACACCAGAGAAAGCTAAGGAGATAATGAAGGAAGTACATGAAGGCTTCTGCGGGGATCACGCTGGGGGGCAAAGTTTGGCGAAAAAAATTCTCAGGCAGAGTTATTTCTGGCCGACTATGAACGAAGATTCAATGGAGCATGTACAAAAGTGCAATAAGTGTCAAAGATTTTCAAAAATCCCACGCGCAACTCCAAACGAATTAAAACAGATGCAGAGTCCTTGGCCTTTTGCAGTATGGGGAATAGACTTGATTGGATCCCTACCAACGGGAAAAGGCGGAGTGAAGTACGCAGTTGTAGCAGTTGACTACTTCACCAAATGGGTCGAAGCTGAACCACTCACTACCATAACGACCAAGAAAGTTCTTGATTTTGTCATCAAGAACATTGTTTGCCGATATGGTTTGCCTCGAAAAATCATCTCAGACAACGGCACCCAATTTGACAGTGACTTATTCACAGACTTTTGCGAAAGGCACGGGATTATCAAAAGCTTTTCTTCAGTTGTGCATCCACAAGCAAACGGGCACGTCGAAGCAATGAATAAAACGCTTAAGGACACCCTGAAGAAAAGGCTTGAAGATGCTAAAGGAGCATGGCCAGAACAGCTGCCTGAAGTCCTCTGGTCGTATAGAACTTCTCATCGAACAGCGACAGGTCATACCCCATTTTCCTTAGCCTACGGATATGAAGCCATGTTACCTGTCGAATTAGATCCCCCCTCACATCGACGCATTACATACGACCAATGCCAGAATAGCCAACTAATGATGGAGTCCCTAGACTCAATTGAGGAAATACGAGAACGAGCCCAACTCCGAGTCGCGGCGTACCAGCAAAAGGTCACATGGTATTTTAACTCAAAAGTGAAAGAAAGGAAACTCAACGTCGGTGACCTGGTGCTACGACGAGTTTTCTTAAATACCAGCGACCCCACTGCTGGAGTACTCGGACCAAACTAGGAAGGACCTTACCAGATTGAAGAAGTCCTTCATCCGGGCACCTACAAACTTGCACGCTTAAACGGAGATCTCGTTCCACGCTATTGGAATGGAGAACACCTGCGCAAGTATTATCAGTGAACAATCCTTCTTAAAGGACTGGCTTGTATTAATTTTTACTTTTTACAAGTTTCGAAAAAGGGTTAGCCACGTTGTATGGCTAATCGCTTACAATGTAAGATCTTTTTAAGATCACTTGTAAAGACATGATTAGTCCATTTTTAATACGAGATTATAAGGGACTGTGCGCAGCCAGTCATTCTTGCCAACCTTTGTAAATTTATTTTTACAAGTATTTGTTCATTACGTGTGTTGTTTTGTTGTATTATGTGTTATGTTTACTATCGAGCAGTAGTGTTCACACAGGTCATGGTCAAGGCAAGTGACCAAGGACCTAAAGCTCCTCGATCACTTGGGGGGCCCATAAGGTACATCGATAGCAAAGCATACCAAAGAGTATGTAAACACATGAACAAAATGAGTGAAAGCATGCTACGGTACTTAGAGTATTTTTCAAAATTTATGTTTTGATAAATCAAACCAAAGTGCTATGCTAAGTTTGGTCATGCGAACAGATTATAATAAAAGAAACATTATAATATCAAAAAAGCAATCTTTTACACCGCGAGCAGTATTGCTCGGATGTAATTGTTCTATTAAAAGTAAAAAGCTTTTGCACCGCGAGCATTATTGCTCGGATGCAATTGTCCAGTTATAAGTAAAAAAGCTGCCCTTGCAGCAATAAAAATAAATTCTCTTTACAAACAGACCCGTGGGCCATAAAAGTAAAATAAAATAAATTTTTTTACTGGGCATGAGGGTCTTGAGGATTTAGGGGAGTGCCCTGGTCGGCAGGAGGACCAGCTTCAGCATTAGCAGAAGGAGCCTTTGCCTTAGCCTTTTCCTCTGCCTCCAACCGGGTGGTGCACTGCGCCATCAAACTTCTCTTCAACTGCTCGGAAAGATAGTTGAAGTTGGCCTCCCGGTTGTGCTTCCAAAAGTCATAAAAGCAGAGGAGGGTGGCCTCCTTGTACTTCTTCAAGTTCGCGACCCCTTCCTCCTCAACCTCCTGCACTCGCCCCTCGAGCTCCTGCACCCGCTCTTCAAGCTTCTTCGCCTCATCCCTGCTAGCGGTCAGATTGAGTTTGAGCTGTTTACACTCTTGGGTGTTAAGTACAGAACTTTCCCTCCATTTATGCCGCTCCTCGTTGGCTCTCTTCAAGGCCCCTTGGCTGTCCTGAAGCTCCTGGGTGAGAGTGGCTTGGTCCTCGCACAGCTGTTCATTCAGCTTGGACAACTCCTTGTTCTCCTTGAGCAGCTTTTTGTTCTCATCCTCAAGTGCTTGCTTAGCCTGAGCAAGCTGGGAGTCAAAGTTCTGTCCACGGGAAACCAACGCCCCAGCATGGCGCCAGCTAGTAGTTAAAGACAGCAGCCCCTGAAGACAAAAAATGAAAAAATATGGAAAAGAAGTCAGACATAAATGATGAAACAGCAGAAGATTACTTAAGCTGACTATCTCATTTAACCCTCTGTTGATGATTTGGTCGACCTCCATTGAGGCAGTTTCGTTGATGGCAGCCTGGCTGCGTCTGTGCTTTGAGAGCTTGTATATCCTCTCCCTGGACGACCCGACCACGAGGCTGGACAGGGAGCCTTTGGACAGGTTGTCCAAAGTCTCCTTGCCAGCGGCCCTAGAGGAGGGCTGTGGATTCTCAGGCGTGGACGTCGACTGTTCGGTGGGGGGCGGAGGTGTCATGTTTTCCTTAGAAGGGACGGCGGTTGGAGTATCTTCTGTTCGAGCCTTCTTCGAGGGGGTCTTGCTGCTTTCCCCTCGAGCCCTTTTGCTATCCTTCTTCGGGACAGAATAAGCAGCGGCGGCCTCGTAATGAGCGAAGACGTCTCCAGAGTCCATACCTGCACAAAAGGAAACAACTCGAGCAGTGAGATTAAGTGACCATAGGGGGAACAGAGATAAAATTAAAAGGATTACAAGCAAAGTACCTGAGCTACAACTACTGGTCGTAGCAATATTTACTGAACTACCTAGTTCCTGGAAGAAATCTGAGTTTAAAGAGGGAGCATTCCTAAAGTTGTCGTCCCCATCAAATAGATGAGAGGGAATTGGAAAATTATTTAAAAGCGAGATTATTGTATCGTTTACATCCGACGAATCGTCAGAAAGTTCGGTAGGCTTGACAGCCTTTTGTTTTCCCTTGCCCTTGGGGACTGAAGGTTCCTCTGCTCGGGGGGGACGGTAGGTTCCCTGATCGTAACCCCAGTTGGCCGCCTCCGAGGAGGCGCCTGAGGTTGCTGCTCGAGTTCCTGTTCGGGTTCCGCGTCAACTTGAACATCGCCCACCGAGGGTTCGTTCGTCGCAGATTGAGATCCCCAAAGGCCGACCAATCTAAGGTTGGCCTTGTTGACTAGGTTTTTTACACTCTTATCAACATTTGGCATGCTGGCTAAGAGTGTTGCCCTTGACTCCATCCCTGGAGTAGGGGTTGGACGTAGCCACGGGCCTGGAACATGATAGATGTCAAGATATTATGACAGAAAGACACTAAGTAAAGAAGCTGCTCGCGTAAGAATTTTTACCTCCTCGGGTGAAAGCCAGGTTGTCCGCAGCAAGGTCAGGTGTGAGGAAGTATTCGTGGTGATACTTCCCCACATTAGAAATATGGGTGGTGTCGGACACAAAAGTGCGTCCGGACTCCTGATGGCAGAAGTGAAAGAACCCCGTACCATCTTGGTTGGGGTTGGATTTAAGGTCAAAGAGAAAATTGACCTCATGGGGGGAAGGTACTGGCCATTTTTTGAGCTTATAAAGGATATAGAGTGCGGCCAACATTCTATATCCGTTCGGAGTGATTTGAAAGGGGGCTACACCGAAATAATTAGCCACCCCTTGAAAAAACGAGTGAAAAGGCAGGGTGGCACCTGCCTCAATGTGGAACCTCGACTAGGTGCTGTAGGCCCCGCCTGGCAGGTTGGCGCGCTGATCGATAGATGGTTTGACTAAGGTCACACTCGTCAGATTGTATCTGTTTAGATAGTTGGCAATCATCCGCAGTGTCACCGTACTTTGAGGAACGACGTGCCACGCCACGTCTGGCTGGTCAACATGGCGGGGGCGGGCACGCCTTTGGACATCGGTCTCTGGAGCAAATTCGCCTCGACCACTGGTCGAGGGGGCATTAGCAGAAGGCTGGCCCGAAGAGTTAGGGTTGTTCCTTTTTCGAGCTTTTGTTTTGGTTCGGGCCATTCTTTGGTTGGGGACTGAAGGATGGTTTGAACTAGGGCGAGAAAAAGGGATTTCCTGTATCAAGGTAGATGGGTTCTCTTCGCCTTCGAGCAGTTGGGCCAAGAGATCGTCTTCAATAGGTCTTTCTCCTCCCCAAGGGTCTTGCATAAGAACTGCAAACAGACAATGGAGGAGATAAGACACAGTTTGCGAAGTAGTGTGGAAGATTGGGATAACGTTGCTCACGCCTAAAAAACCAGCAGCATCCTACTCCTACACTAAGATTCGGCAGTAATAGTTTGAAAAACGGATCAAAGAGGAAATAAACCGTTTTCTGAAAGAGAACTGCTTCGATTCCTTAAGGGCGGGAAAAAACTCAGTTTTTTCACCTAGCTTAAAGGTTGAATTTTTACGTCGATCTTACGCCCTAAGCCTATGATCCTTACTATCAAACTAAGTCCTAACTTGTACAAAGCATAAAGATGCCATATTACTTAGCAATGGAAGGTTTATACAAAAGAAAAAATCCTCATGAAACCCTATTCGAGAACACAGAAATCACAGAGCATAGAAACGGCGTCCATGGCATAAATTTAGAAAGACAATGATTACCTGAGCAAAGATGGAGGCTCGGAAGAGGATGAAAAAGCTCGAGTCAGGAAGATCCTCAGCTAGGCGACTGTCTGGTTTCGAAGCTCTGTAGGCAAAGTTCTTGAAGTTCTTGGCAAAGACGGTAAGAAAAACCTTTTTGAGAAGAAAAATGAGGTATTTATGGAGACCGAGGTATGGCTAAAAAGTAACAATCATTATTTTTTAATTCCCAAAACGTGGGGGAGTGTATAAGCCGTCAATTTGTTTCTTGAAAACTGAAAGGGCTTGATTAGACATAATTATGTCACGATTTTAAAAAACGCACGGGGATTCTGACAGGCATCGTGGGGATATGAACAGTTGCTTCCTTAAAGTTTCTTTATTGCTGGTCGCACTAAACAAACTTGGGGGGCAAATGTTATCCAAAAAACAAGCATGGATGACATGGCAAACATTTAGTACACGTGGCTAACATCTGGCATAATTCGTGCTCGACTATCGACCAGAAAGACATCTAGTATCACAACGTTCGATCTCTTCATACGACCATCCTGGTCGTACGAATGATATACGCGGAAAAGATCTTATGCAGTTATGATAGTATCCAAGATTATCTCCCATGATTTCCTGAGTATCCGATTATTTAGGAAATAATATCTGTAACAAATTAATGTAAATCCTCCTTGAGCCTATAAATAGAGAATGAGGGCTCAAGGGAAAGGGATCTTCTTCTTCTTTCTTGCTTTCAGATCACGAGAGATTAGAGTTATCCTATTAGATACATTGTATTATTCCTCAGAGGTTGTTGAAACTCAATGAACCCTAGTTCTTTGATCACTCCTTTGAGTCCTATATCAATAACAATTCAAGTGGACGTAGGTTATTACCAGATTATGGGGCCGAACCACTATAAACCCTTGTGTTCTTTATCATTTCGTCATCCCATTCTTTCCAACGTGTCTTTCCACATCAAGCAAATTTGACTCCGTGTCAGTTGGCCAAAATCAGGGTCAACACCTATATATAAGGGATTAGTTGTAATCTGTTAATAAATCCCGAATATCATAGGATTTATGCACGTATTGTGTAATTATATTGTAACGCCCTGGATAGCCAGGACCGCTACACTGTGTACTTATAAAGGTGCAGGACTTGCTAATCAAGTCATTTAGTCAAAACGTGTCACTAATCCATAAATGTGCTAGGGTTAAAATGGTTTTGGTCTCAAAAGATACATTTCATATTTTCAAACAGATTTACATATGGGATCCCAAAAAGGAACAATGTTTAAAGGTTAGTTTACAAATTTCCCAAAATACAGACTACCATCAACCACTCTAAGGCAAAACAGACATTTATAGCTTTTCTGTTCCTGTTATCCTCACAACCATGGCGGCTGAGCAGCTGGTCATGTACATTCCGCTCACAGAGCTCTCCAAGTCAGGATTGATCAAGTTTGCCCTTGCCCTTACCTGCACCACGTAGCACCCGTGAGCCAAGGCCCAACAAGAAAACATAATACACATCTCAACAATCATAACAAGAGTATAATCCTTTTAAGCATGATCAAACACTTAACATTCCACATTAACCACATAGCATATAATCGGAATCAAAGATGCTAACAATCATTAATAACAGTCAAATCACATAATAACTAGGGCCGACAACTTAGGCCGCACCCTCTGTTTACCCCACTGGTTCCGACCTGCTTAAACCGAGCTCAGTGCATAATAAGCTATCCTCGGCTACCAGTGGCCGAGCCGCGCCCTGTGCGCAAGTGTAACCTTTGACACTCTTATGCCGTTGGTTTACTATTTACATGGCATAATACCATCCTTTACAAAGAATACATATTAGGGAACCCTTAGTCCCATTACAAATACACAGCCGGGTGCAGTTTTCTTACCTCTGGCTTCCAAGTGAACTAGTTACGAGCGATGCTCCTTGAGCGTGATCCGATCCCCGAGCCCTAGCTTAGCACCTAGTCACAACTAAGATAAAGGATACCATCAACAATCTTAAAAGAGCTTCTAGACAAAGTTATAGTCTCCGGAACATTGAACTTCACCAAACATGGTAAAAGATTCAATCTTGAGCACCCTAGGTTAAATTCCCAAGCCTAGAATCTCAAAATCCCAAAAACTCTTAAGGGTCGCGGCATTAGCCACCCATGTCGCGGCATGGCCCCAACCAGAGGCCTCCCAATGCTAAAAAACAGATAAGGGCCGCAGCCCTACTCAGACCATGCCGCGGCCCGCCCTCCTTCCTTAGCACACATCAGCTTCGAAGGGCCGCGGCTCACCAAGAACTATGCCGCGGCCCGACCCCTTCGAACCCAGAAAAACCTCCATTTTTTACTCTCAAACCTCATACAAACTCACCCAAAACTACCCCAATTCCACAACTCAATTGCCCAAAAACTTCCCACAAGATTCCAACAACACAACCCAGCTAAAACCTAGGCTAGAAACCCATCAAAAACCTATTTCAATCACTGAAACTTTCTAACTCAAGAACACAAAACCCAGCCATGGAAACACTATAACTCAGCCATTAAACCTTAAATTCGACCTTACCTCAGCTGCAGAACCAATCCTCCAAGAGCTTTCTGGGCTAACTTCCAAGGTTCTAGCCTCGATTTAATCTTCAAACCAAAACCCAAAAACCACTTAGAACACACTCAAAATCACAGAATTTCAACCACAGAAAATGGGATTCAATGCTTACTGTTGGGGTTTTATGCCCTAATTAAAACCCAAATTCTTTGTAATCTCATTTTATTATCAATAAAAGAATAGAAATCATTTTTTGACTTGGTCAATCACTTTGCTCACATGTTTTATTTTCATGATTATTTGTTTAATATAAACTTCTATTAAATCCCGAGCATATAGCTAATCTTATTTATAGTGACGTAATCACAGTGGAATATAAATATGATTATATGTTCAAAATAAGTTAGTCCTAAGATTATTCAGTGCACCGGATTTACACTGACTTGCCAATCTACGATATGATCTACTTACACATTACAGTGTTATGTTCTTTCCAGAACATTAGCAAAGTAGATAAGATCGGATGTATTTGTTACATCGGACTGGACCGATATTGACAGTTGATAAGATAAGTAAACATACCGTTATTATCTATTCTAGTCATATCATATAGTTGACCATAGGTCAATTCAATCTCAATTCTGAGCGGTTAGTATTCTAACTGATTGTATTATTTAAGTTCTTTGACTTGTTCGTTACCAGCTTACCCTATGGACTAGCCCATACTTACATCTTGGGAACTCGGTAGTATAATTGAGTGAGAGTGTTAATCATAGATATGAACATCTATAACTTCTGATGAAGAAGTGAAATGATGGTTTCCTTTTAGTTTGGTTCAAGGTGATAAATGATAGAGATCTCATTTCAGTAATTAAATTAGTTTACTGAAATATCATTTACAAGGAATTAAGTGTTTTAAGGATAAAATACAATGAGGGGTAAAACGGTATTTTAGTCCTATCTCATTGTAGACCGTCTATAGAGGATTGAGTGACAATTATGGTTGTAACAATGGATAATTAATAGCGTATCTATATTTGTTATAGAGCGTTCTATGAATTCAAGAGTGCAATTCCAAGTCTATAGTGGAGTCACGAGGAATTAATAAGTTAGTAAATTTATTTGTTAGATTTATGACAACTTATTGGAGCTTGATTTCATAGGCCCATGGTCCCCATTGTACCTTGGATAAAATCATCTCAATTAATTGATTTAATCATCAATTAGAATTATCAAAGTTGACCAGGTCAATTTTGGATAGTTTCACAGAGTTGTGTAATTTTGAGAAGAAAAGAGAAATTTTGGCAGATTTATTAATTAAGATAAAGTGGTATCTAAATTAATAAATAAATTTAAATAAAGGTTCAAATTATAAATAATTAATTTGATAAATGATTTAAATAATTATTTAATTAATTAAATCAATAGAAAATAATACAGGCCTTGATTTTAAGTCCAATGGGCTTATAATCAAATGGGAAATTTCACGGGCCTATAGCCCATGATAATTTCGACCTAGGGCTTCAAAATAGCTATTATTTTATTGATTTTTTATTTAAATTAAATGGCCTAATTGAGTCTATAAAAGGAGTGCTTAGAGAGAAGATTTTAGAGACGACAAATAAGTCACAAGTCAGATTTTCTGATAGTTTTATATTCTCTCTAAACACAAGTCCTTTTCTAAGCCACTTTGTTATTTTCTCTTCTTCTTTCTATATCTATCTCATGTGTTGAGAATTGCCCACACTAGTCTAGGTGGTTCTAAGGATACATTGGAAGATCGTGAAGAAAATAGAAGATCGGTTCAGTTTCTAGATAATACTCTGCGACAGAAAGGATACAAGAGTTAGAGAAACTGAAGGAAGGACTCTTAATTCCGCTGCGTATACTGTAAGTATTATATTATTTGTTTATCTTTGAATTCAATTTTAGAAACATGTTTTAGGGTATCTTGTATTAATTTGTTTAATATTAGATATACATGAAAATAAATAAAGATCCTGTATAAGCTTTTTCCAACACTTACCTCAACCTTGATTAAGTTCCTTTTATAATCCTTGAGCTAATCCTCAAAACCCCAGCTTTAATTCTTAGAATTCCAGCCAAGACCTCTAAGTTTCTGTATTTTTCTTTGGGAGAGAAAGAAAGAGAGGGTCGGTTTGCTATATTCCACAGTTTTCTAAAATCTTCTTAAGTCTATACGTAAGCAATTAAGTTAATCCCAAGGCTCGGGGTACCGGAAACGTCCCCGATGGCAAAATGGTAAAATTCTCCAATATTCTCACCTAGACTTCCTAACCTCAAATATATATCCAATTATTTATTTTCATAACCCGGTAATCTAAATAACCACTCGATACCTGAAATACCCCTTGACTTGTCCAAAGTCAAACATTAGGCCCCGTTGTGACTTTCCCGCTATCTAGCTCCCTAGGATCGCCTCAAGTCGCCCGCTGCAGATTTACCCACATAATAATGTGGTTCTCACAAGTATAACATTTAACCACATTTATATTCATATAATCATACAAGCATGCTTATAATGTAATCATGTATTAAATCAATAAATTCACACATAAACCAATTATGCCCTCCTGGCACACTAATCAAGGCCCTTAAGCCATATTAGTGATTTTGGGTCGTTACATATATGCATTTAATTATATTTAATTTGCGATTTAGATAATAACTCCTCCGAAATGTGAGAGGAGATATTCTGTAAACCACTCAATAAATAGCATGCATGGAATAATTCATTTGTAGGGACTGGGAAATTTGTATGGGGAAGACTCTGTAAAATTACTTCCAGAAAAGCTTTGGGAGAATTCCAAAAATTGAATAACACCAACTCGTGGACTAGATAGATTTTAACTGCTGAACCACGTAAAAATCGCGTCTCTTATTGTTTGTCACCTTTGGTATTTTGTTTAATTGCTCTTTATTTCTAAGTTGACGAAAAACGACATCAACATGTGTTATCGTAGTATAGTAGTAACTTTTTTAATATTTTAAATTTTATTTAGGATATTGTTTAATATTTTAAATAATAAATATTGTGAAATATTTTAATTTACATATAATTTACGAATTTTATTTTAAAATTTATTTTTTAAATAAATAGGTTTCCCGTGGGGATTCCCTGCCCCAATAGGGGATTCCCCACCCCATCCCCGACGGGGAATAAGCGGGGATGGGGCGGGGACGAAGATTAAAAATATAAATGGAGACGGGGACAAGGACGGGGGGAACACTCCCCGCCAATTCCCCACCCTGTGTGCATCACTAGTCATATTTGGCAAAATTGTTAGTAATTATACAGAAAAACAATATCATGTAATAAATACTATTTAAAATTGATAGTTATTAGTAATTACACAATGTAATTACACCTAATTCTCACAGGACAATGAGAATTGGAAAGTGTAATAAATCATAGTGTAAAAGATTTTACAAACCTCCCAACCTGAATAAACCACTTTAACCAAACCAAAATTACTGACAAAAAATGTCCGAATAACTCAACAAAAATTCAAACCGTTCAATTATTACCATCTAGTTATTATATTGGGCGGTTTATGGATTATATCAACCCACCCAAATAACTCGAATAAACCAATTAAGGGTTTTTTTTATTTACACATACATATATTATATATATTATTAATATATTATATGTAATATTAATTATTTAAATATTTAAAAAAAATCTTAAACAAACCACCGCCTATAACATTAGACATATTAATTTTTTTTTTATTTGGACGAATTAGAGTTAATTTTTATATTAAGTTGAATAAAATATGACTAGCACCCCTATAATAAAGAACATTAATTAGCTAAAATTAGGTAGTCACTGTGTAATTGTGTAATTATATGTTTGGAGAAAACAACACCAAAATTGAAAAATTACTCCCAATTATACCAACTTCTACAAGGGGCTACTATTCCAATTTTGTTTTGCAACAAAGCCACCTATTTTCTTTAAATTAGCGTTAAGCATTCAGAGAATCTCAGCCGCTCGAACCCTGCCTTCATCACCCCCTTCTGACTCTCAACCGATTGCAACCCTTCCCACTCTCATCTCATTCTTCGCCGCATTACCTCGACGGTGACGTTGGCCGCCGTCCCTCTCACACTCAAACGCAATCAGAGGATCCGGAAAGCTATGTACAACGGAATAGGTTTACAAACCCCAAGGGGATCTGGAACAAATGGGTATATCCAGAGCAACAAGTTCTTCGTCAGGCCCAAGACTGGCAAGGTTGCAGAAAACACCAGAGGTTTCGAGGCGGATCAGGGCATGGCCGGTGTCTCAAGAAAAGCCAACAAGGATATTCTCGAGCATGATCGGAAGCGTCAAATTGAGCTCAAACTCGTAGTGCTCGAGGACAAGCTGGCTGATCAGGGTTACACCGATGCTGAGATCGCCGAGAAGCTCGCCGAGGCTCGGAGGACTCTGGAGGCCTCTTCGTCTTCGGAAGACACCGGTGTACTTTCACTTGATAAGAAGTGAGCAGTTTTCTATTGATTTTTTGTTTTTTCTTCAAGAATTTTTTTTATGTATAGTTGGTATTTCAAAACTTATGGTAACATCTCACTTTATGTGATTATGAAGTTCGATTCTTTACCCATTATAGCTAGGTTAGAGGGCTTTTGTTTGCAATAGGTCAATATTGATTATTTTTTTTGTCAAGTTTTGGGACACAATCATATAATTATTTTGGTTAGGGGAATAAATAAAGATTTGTGTACTTTTAAGCATGTATTGATAAGTGTTGAAGGCCAGTTTCTCCGTTTTCATACAAAAATCCAAACTCTGTTCTAATGTGCATAACTTCTATTTAAATGAAACTTGATGGGGTTAGAGATGTTACATGTCATAAGTGGTGATTTGAAAAGAAAATACAAATGAAGTTTACCTTTTCTAAGTGATTATTATTGTTTTTGCATAGTATCAGATGAGATATGTGATCACGAGAAAGGTATACGCGGTCACTTAATTCGTTCAATATTTGTATTTTGTGTTTTATTTTTATGGCTCTGCAACAGAGTTACAGATACCCAGACCCATCAAATTGCGGCTAGAAAGGAGAAGCAGATGGAAACGTTGAGAGCGGCTTTTGGCATACGTGCCGCGGAACCTGAAGAAAATGCAGATGAGATTGATGATGGACTAAGGATTAGTAAGAATGGTATGGATGATGGTAGTAAGCACCAGAAACGTGAGCATTCTTTTTTGGACAGAGAATCTGGGTGGAAGAAACGTACAGAAGAGAAAATTAAATCTGAAAAAGATGCTTTGAAAAAGAGTACAAAAGAAACAAGAAAGAAGGAAGAAAGGAGGCATGGGGATGAGTCTTCAGATACAGATGGTAGTGCCAGGAATTCAAGAGCAGTTAAAAAGAAGCAACGCAAACATAGCCGTGGTAGTGATGATGAGGATTTTGATAAGAAGCGTGTGGTTGCAAAAAAACTCAAGAAAAACAGAAGGCGTGATAGTGATAGTGATGATTCTGATTCTGCTACCAGTGATGATTCTGGTTCTAGTAGCACTGATGATTCAGATTCTTCTTCTAGTTATGATTCTTCTGATACAGATGGCAGCAAAAGGAAGTCGAAAGCAGTAAGAAAGAAGCATCGAAGATCTCATAGGGGGAGTGATGATGAAGACAAGTATAAGGTTTCACAGAAGCACAAGAAAAGCAGAAGGGATGGCAGCAATGATGCTGATTCTGCTACTAGTGATGAAGATGTAAGCAAGAAAAATTCTAGAAAGCAAGCTAAGAAATCTGAAAAGTCTCACAAGAGGCATGACTCAGATGATGATTCTAGTACTGATGAAGATTTGTTGAAGGCTAGAAGTATAAAGGGGAAAGTTCATGCTAGAACAGAAAGACGACATGATTCTGAGGATGAGTCTGACCCTGATAGTGGGATGAATGATCGAGTTAAAGAAGAGATGAATCAACATAGTAGCCACAGGAGACATGAAGACAGTTTTGATGTCAAGGATCGCAATAGGAGGGCTGATGGTAATGGAAAAGGCAATAGAAGGCATGATGTGGACAGTGAATCTGACGGTGGAATGAAAATGAAGAATGACAGAATTAAAGAAGAGAGGAATCAACATGGTAGCCATAGGGGGCATGAAGACACTTTTGGTGGTGAGGATCGGAGAAGGAAGAATGATCGAATTAATGAACAAAGGAGTGTTTATGATAAGTACAGAAGACACAATGACGATTCTGAAGGTGAGGATTGCGATAGATGGATGCCTGGTGGAAACAAAAATGACTACAAAAGGCCTGATGTGGAGTATGAATCTGATTATGAGAAGTCTACAAAACCTGGTCATAGAACAATTGAGAGAAGTCAAAGAAGTGGCAAGGATGATCACAGGTTTGATAATTCTGATGCAAGTAGTGATGAGAAAATACAAAAACACAAAAGTAGGAGACATGATAATGATGATGTGGAACTTGATTCAAGATCAAGATATGGTAGGAAAGTTAGTAAGATTGAAAGGCAGACAACAGTTGAGAAGAGGCTAGTTTCTAGTGACAGTGATATCAGTGATGATTCTCGTGCAAAAGGTAATGATAGTGATTTTGGAACTGGTGTTCGGGACTATGCTGATAATAAGATCCAACGAAGAAAGTCTGTTGTTGAGAGCAAGATTGAGCACCGTGATGATGTGAGCAGAAGAGTACCCCGAACAAGTCCAGAACATGACTTTAGATCTGATGGACTAGGTGATGAAAGGAGAAGAAAAATAAGTGGTTCAAGTGATGATGAACACCCAAAGAAGAATGATAAGAAATACTTAGGATTGGTTAGATTCGAACGAGGTAGTGATGAGGTGGCTGATGAGCGTAGGGGCAGAATTTACAAGAAGTATGACGAACAAGAACATGGTGGTAGGACAGATCAAGAGTTTGGACAACGTGGAGTAGACCGGAGGCATGTGAGGAGTGAAGAGGAGCAAAGAGTGAGAAAGCATGGAAGAGATGAAGATGATTATAAATATAGAAGGCATGAACGAGAGATCGACGATGAATACCATGGAAATAGGAGCTATAGAAGGGATGAAGAACAGAAACATAAAGATATTGACAGGGATAGACAAAACGATTATTCCAAGAGAGCAAGATATGATGATTCCAGGTCAAGTGAAGGAAAAAGGCATGATTATGAAAAACGCAAGGATGATATGGCAAGGCACTGAGATTGATTCTACTTTCTTATCGCTGCACAATATGGGTAAGTGACTGTTGTGTTAATAATTGCTATATTTTTATTATTTGTTGCATATAACTGATCTTCATTCGGTAATGTCATTTGAGGTTTGCATATGAACTTTTTGGTAGCTTGTTTATTAGTTTGGGACATAAGAACTTGTGCACTTTCTTGCATAGTGTACTACTATTGAGTCAAGTTTTTTATATTGTTTAGTAGTAATTTCCCTACTTAATGCTAAAGAAAGTTTAAACATATTTACTGCAAGCATGGGAAAGAAAAGGGCATAATTAGTATTCCGAGGTGGTTGTTACCCGACTTCTCTTTTTTAAGGCTTCCAAGAATAAAATGATTAATTGCTATTGGTTAATTTGTAAGCATGAAAGTATTGGTTGAGGCGCTTTGGTATTGTTGCTTTTGCTCTCATTCATATATTTATTTGCCGCATGTGTTTTATGATTCATTTTTTGTCTGTATTTCCTGAAAAGGTAATATTTTGTTTCAGTCCTTGTCATCTCGAAGCTGTTGAGCGTTCTAAGCCAAACCATCTAGGACATTTCTCATATGAAGAATGAAAGAGAGAAGATCACCTGAACTGATGAATTTTCAAATTTGGGGCATGTTAGACTTTTTTCTGTTGCGGGATCATGCAACTCTATTGTATTTACACAGTCGCACTTTGTGATATGCGTTTTAATGTTTTCACCTGAAGATTGTGCTTTCAAAGTAATAGTTTTGTCAGAAAAGTAAAGTTTTAATGTATTTAAAAAAAATCAATTTTATAGATACAGTAAAACCAATAACAGTACTCATAAAGCAAATAAAAAGGAAAATCAAACACAACAATACAGCATTCGCAAGGTGACAATTTAATAAAGGATGATGCTTCTGTAGAGTTTATGAATATTAGCATTCGCTGTAATTGTTTTTAACAAAAGCTTGAATTCAATCACATGCGTCAGTTTTGACTCGATGAAACATGGTATAAAACGACAGTGTTTATGATTCATTATAAATGATTAGTTGTTTGACGGAGTGCTAAATCTAAATGAGTACTCTCTGACTAGTGAATTCTATTCATGAAGAAGCCTCTTAAACACCGTAGTAGGCAGTCATAGCCAGTTTTCCACTCTTTGGCCCGATCAATACTTGAATACTTGGCTTCTCGGAGATCTAACATGAAAAATTTGGGGGATCAACAAATACGAACTGTAAAGATCAGAGGCATGCTCTTGTTTTCAGTTTTCCTTATACAAAGCTTGCAAGAGACCAAATGTGTATATTTTCCGCTGAATAGACTAGTGACTAGCAAGCCCCAACCGTTATATCTGGAAGATAATTGTTGAGAGGCTGCATCATCTGAGATGTTCAAGTTTTCTGAATAATCCTTAGCTTAGCACTCCTACTCCGGCGGTTTAGTTTTTCCTCCTCTTCAGAAGGTGTTATTGGTCTCTTCGTAAGAATTGTTCCTTTAGAACCATGTATCATTTGTTTGATCCACGCTTCTTTCTCATAAATCTCAATTCTGGTGTTTCCACCTTCCTTGTCCGTGTCTCCGTATCCGTTATCAATGCCAATGATGTCAAGAAATGTCTGTTTCACGATTCTGTCCTCCAAACTGTGGAAAGATATGACAGCAATTCTCCCCCCTGGCGCAAGGCAATCAAAACAAGCATAGAGGGAATCCTCCAGTGTTTTGAGTTCGTCGTTTACAGCTATTCTTAAAGCTTGGAACACCCTTGTTGCTGTCTTAATCCAACCTTGCCTCCCTCCTGAAAAATTGATTTGGTGTGTGCATTAGACATTTTTTAACTATCTGATTTAGCAAATCATCATTGATATGCATAGTACTTGTGAAATAACTCTAACAAACATCTACAATCTTTCAAAAAAAGGTTCAAATTGCAGAAGAAATTTGATAAAACATACCTCTACTCCCAGAAGTTGAATTTCGAATAAGACCTACGAGTTCACTAGTAGAATGCAATCCACCATGTGATCGAGCTTTCACAATTTTATTTTGAAGAGAGTACCAATTACTTTCTTCCCCATAATCCCGTAAGATTCTCCCTACTTCAGCATCTGGCCAGGAATTTAAAATGTCTTCTGCTTTCAAACTTGCCTGTCATAGGCCTGCTCCAATCAGTAAAATGAAACAAATATTTAAAATAATTCTGCAGAAAGTTGAGAAAGGATACAAGACTCATGGTTTGGCCAAAAAAGTTTCATTCGCCACACAATTACATGTCATAATTTGTTGGCAGGAGAAGGTTGAATTAATCAAAATGAACGAACAAGAATACTAGTGTGTGAAGAAAGTGGTCTTGGATAGTAGAAGTAAAATGAGGCAACTATCATCTCAGTCTACCTCGTAATAGTTAATTCTAATGTTTGGTTGCTTCTACATGATCTAGTGAAACAAACGTCTCTTAATCCACACTGAGTCAGTATGGAAAATTGAAGGCAAACTATAATAGCATTCAAGGTATCATGTCTTCATCCCTCTTTCTTAAAAACAACATGTTTGCTTGTTACTCATCTGCATCTCAATTTTCCTTTTCAAACTATAGGAACTTGGGTTTCATTAATTTCCAGTAGATAAAAACAAAAGGTACTTCCAAAATGCTATAACCATCAAACCAACATCATCGACGAAAAGAAGCAATCAAATTTAGACCCTTAATAAAATAGTGTTATATTAACTGAAACTTTAAACTCAAAAAGATGGATAGAAACATACCTGAGGATCCATCCGCATGTCAAGAGGTCCATCGCCAAGAACGCTGAACCCTCGTTCGGGATTGTTAACCTGAACAATACAAAATCACCATGAAAATAACATCAGGAAAATCATGTTTCACATACTAAATTATTTTGGAGTCGCACATAAGAAAGTGCTTTCAGAAGCAAACCTGCATAGATGACATTCCCAAATCCATTAATATGCCATCAACACCAGAGTCCAAGAGATTCTCACCAACCTCACTAAGCACCGATTTGATGTATCTAAAATTCTTCAAAAATGTAAATGTTTTCAGCTCAGTTGGGCTGCCAGAATCACTTTGCAAGAGGGCATTGATTCGAGCTACAGCCTTCTCACGCGCCAGGGGATCAATATCCATTCCAACATAATATCTTATTTCAGGATGGCCTTGAATTATCTAATAAAACATAGAAAATAACCAATCTTTAGACAGGAAAATCAGAAAGCTAGCAAGAAATACAGGAAACATGCACAATCAAATTACATAAACCATGAACCCGGCAAAAAATGTTATTCCCACAACAAAAAATAATTAATTTAAACAAATCTTAATTCCTAACCCAACAGTCATATATATGGATAGCTAAAACTTCACACAACTATTCTATAAATTTCCACAAAAGCAGAGCTAGCTAATAGTTGAAGTGTATTAATAGAAAAAGGGTCGTAAGAAAATGAATTACAGACAGCAGAGGAGTGGCCAGCAGCTCCAACAGTGCAATCCACGAATGAGCGAAGCGATTTGGAAGCAGAGAAAACGTCAACCACTTCTCCGAGCATAACTGGGATATGGTTAGCGATGTCTCCAAAGCGCTGAACGGCGTCCAATTCAAACTCTCGGTCCGAACGCGTCCTCCTCTTCTCCTTGACAAGTGCTTCTTTAGACTTCGCCGTAGCCTTCAAATCTTCGAGCTTCTTCTTCCTCTTGACGGAGGTACTAATGCCCGAAAATGGGATTTTTTGTGGGGTCCTCGTCCCCAAACGAGAGGTTGCGGCAAAGGAAGCAATGGAGAAGAGCTTCGCCGCCGACATTGACGCCACTATTCTCATTTTTTATCCCACAAAGGTCTTACTTCTGAACTTCTCTTGCACTGCGACTTTGCCTAAAGACCGCGCTCCCTCTCTCTGTTCGGCTTTTGCCCGCCCGCCTTGCGAAACAGATAGGACGGACCGATTTCGAGCTTTCCAAGTGGGCCGGACTTGTGATTGGGCCTTGCCTTGGACCAATGTGGACGTACGATTATTTTTGAGAAGTTTGTAAAAATTGTTTTTTTTTCTTTCTAAGTGAGCCCTGCTTAAAGCAAAGGCAACACAAGATGACATTGAATAAATAAACGGATACAACACAGGGGCACTTCTCTGTAGGCAACCCCAAGTAAACACTACTGATCAGGAAGGAGACATTACTAAGCAAAGCAGAAAAAGACTAAAGGCTAACAATCTTTGCGACAAAGCAAGGAGAGTAGTACCCGTAAGCAACTAACAAGAAAATAAAAGCAATACAATCGAAGAGCACTAGGATAAACCAGTTGGACTACTGAAAATCTTAAACATAAACAACAATTAAAACACATAAAGGCAAAAACCTAATAAACAACTTCCAACAGCCTGATCCCCTAGCAGTAGAAGGATCCATGATGGGGGATGCCAAGTCTTGTAGTTGTTGAGGAGAGCTTGGTCACATCTTTTTTAGTCAATTTCTCACTCAATTTAGAAGGTGAGTGCATATTTTACAAAGTTATTGGCTAAGAAATTGCACTCACGGGGGCACCTTAGCTATTTCCCAGTAGTGCAATTTAGCATAAAGTTGGCTGAATAGCCTCTTCACCTCCTTAAGGATGACCACTTTAGTGTGGTTATGTTTGCTGAGAGCTCTAACTGCCAGTAGGCTGTCACTTTGAAAGACCGCTACCCTGTACTCCTTGGATGTTAGACTATGAAAATACTATAGGGGCTTATTAGTAATTTGTAAGTGGTGTAAAAGCCTATAAATATGTAATTGTGTAGCTATTATGGGTATGGAAATGAGATAGTAGAACTTCGGTTCAATTTGGAGTTTGGCACTGACTCGAAGAGTGCATCCCAATATAATTGATATTGTATCAATTGGTGCTTTCATTGAGAGCATCTCATTGAGAGAATTTCATTGAGAGCCCCGCAAAATGACTGACGAAGAGCTTTATGAATTCGCGAGAGCCACACTGAAATCCATAGAATTGCGCATGGATCAATTATTTGATGCTCAACTGAAGGCAATAAAAGTGCATCTCAAAGAGGAATTAGATGCTAGAGTTGAGGGATATTGCTCATCAACAGAGACATCGATGGCTCCCTCAAGTCCGGCACTGCCTACTTCGCCGAAGGCTGAATCGGTGAGCAACACGAAGCAATTGGAGATGCCTCTTGATCTCGTCTGCAGCAACATTTCTAATCGATCCGATCCAGGTAGATCGCAATCGATTCCGGTACGATCTACGTTGATGACAGCTTGCAGAGCACTGAAGGCGGAGAAGACGATTGTGGCTTCATCGGACATTGTAGATCCTAGATCTGCAGCCATGAATGAAGCTCGAGGAACACCAACGCGGAGGAAGATAATCTTAGCTCCAATGATCGATGTTAGCTCCGACATTGTCTTCGTTGTTCGTGATTCGAACCAGATCTGGCACGGATCTGGTCGAGTTCATCGTTCGGAGTTTCCAAGCAAAAATGTCGAACTCATTCGAAGATTATTAGAGGGAAGGAAAGTGGAGCTTGCCGGGGTAACAGAGTTTGACGGCGATGGACGAAACGGAGTGATTATGGACGGTCGGAGAGAAGCTTGGTCACGCCGAATCGCGGTAGCAAGTCGGAGGAGCAGTGACGACTCATCTTTGATATGGTATCTCATGAGTTTGCTGTAGAAGAAGAAATATATATATACATATATCTACGTATATGTGTTCATGAGTTTGCTGTAGAAGAAGAAATATATATATATATACATATATCTACGTATATGTGTATATGTTACAGAGAAATCAAGAAGACACTCAATGGAATCTACAAAGGAATTAGCATCATTACTTCAATTTCAGGTGTTGAGTTGCTTCAAGTTCCAGCGGCAGCTAGTCATGTGGAGAAGAAGACCCAAGTGTTACCTAGAAGTCTTATTGAGTTTGGGCTTGGGCTTGCTAAAATGGACCAAAACAAAAATAAATGGGGTGTAATTAGATTTTACCTTTCTATGGTTGTGCATGTTTTTAGGTTTATTTTTCAGTTTTACCACCTTGAGGACAAGGTGATTTTGAAGGGTGGGAAAATGTTAGACTATGAAAATACTATAGGGGCTTATTAGTAATTTGTAAGTGGTGTAAAAGCCTATAAATATGTAATTGTGTAGCTATTATGGATATGGAAATGAGATAGTAGAACTTCGGTTCAATTTGGAGTTTGACACTGACTCGAAGAGTGCATCCCAATACAATTGATATTGGATCATTGGATATAACCAGTGCTGCTATCAGAAGGAGAGCTTTACCTTCCACAAGAGTTGGACCACTTCCTTAGTTCTTTGAGCACTTACAGACTCAATTTCACCAAGGGTGTTTTGGCAAACGGCTGCAACAAAAGATTCCTCTTCCGAAATGGCAATGTCAGTAGAGAGACAATGCCATCTAGTAAGAGGTGGGAGCCAATTCGCTATTGTAAAACCCTCAGTGAGAAAAGATGTTGTCGATGTTGGTATTAAATTAGAAAAATATCAAAATACGCAGCGAAAAATATAGGGAAGGATTTTCAAAAAATCATTAATACCAATCAGAGTCGTACATATATAGATATATTAAATAACACATACAATGAATATAGATTAACTCTCGTAGCCTATCAAGTGTCCTTAAGTCTTTCCGTAAAATCAACGATTTTCCTATCCTTATGAAAGCTCACACCTAAGTCTTCCAAGCTGTTCCTCTAACAGACAAGGACGTGTGTGAGCACGTAGGATTCACAGGTTGATTTTAGGCTCTCTAGATGTAGGATTCACATGTTGATTTTAGGCTCTCTAGATGTACTCAACACATGAGATCTAGAGAGGTTTCAGAAGAGAGAGGCTATAGAAACTTCTTGAAATTCACGTTTAGATAACCTATAAACAACTGACTTAATTAAACTTATGAAAATTATCACTTTTTTTTTCAAGTTTATAAAGATAATTAACTAATTTTAATTAATATTTATTAAAATAAAACTGATCATTTACAATATTTTAAATTATTTTATTTAAATCATATTTAAAAAAGAATAATTAAAATAATTAAATAAACAAATTAATTGGGCATTCAAAATTCAAATCCCAGGAAATATTTACATGTGGCGCCACTTTATATCTATGTGAGATTTTCTCATTTGTTTGTTTAATTAACTTTAGGACAAGATATTTTTAAATATCAATTAATCAAAATTAACTTTATCTTAAAAACTACCAATTTTAAATAAATTATCTTATAATAAGATAATAATTAAACTCTCCCAAATATTAATCCAAATATGGTTAATATTTATTTTAACATAAAGTTTTTCAAAATAAAAACAATATAGTTATTTAATTAATTAGTTCACAATTAATCAGTTGCCCATAATTATCACATAATTATTTCCTTGCCCTATAAAATTAATTCCTTTGCAATTTAGTCTTTCTCTCTAAAAATATTCCTTATGACATCCTTATCATTGATAGTGTAGGACAGAGGCAACTTAGGGACCATGGATCTATAATACGAAGCTCCAATAAACAAGATTATTAATTAAACTCTTTAATCTAATAATCGTATTTATTAATTCCATGATTACTCCACTATAAATATGGAATTGCACTCTAAGTATTTATAGAATTATATTTACAGAGTTTTCTCTTGTTGTCAATTGATATAATCAATAAATGTAGTTCTGTCCTCTATTTATTTGTTTGTTAATATGAGCTAGTCAAAATTATCGTTTTACTCTTCTAATTACATCTTGTTCCTTAAGTACCATTAATTTACTAGTGAATAATTAATCTAGAATCAAATTATAGATTTGAGCTCAATAACTATTTAGTTCCATAATTAACCCTTAAGAAAACCAATATTCGATTTGTTAGGAAAACATGGATTTGATTATTATAAATCATATTCTCAGCCATTCATATTTATGATATTAAATAAAATCGCCAGCCTCATTATACTAAGATACATTAATGAATGAATCAAAATGCTCAATAAACACAAACAGGAGTTCATGACAACTCAGGATTTGGACTGATCTACAAATGATCATCTATTATGTTAAGAATTAAATCTTTATGGAAAATGATAAGTTTATAAAGATAGTTAATTCATATCATTCCTGTCATATATATTCAATATTATGTACAACACTTTTACCAAGATGTCTATCCACATCAGTAATCTGAATCTAGACTACTTGCATCCCGTATGTTTAGTAAACCGTACTAGTAACCATTCATTAAAGATTTCATACTTTAATATGTTACTGACTATTTTATTCATTGTATATTATCTTAATTTTCTCGTACTAATACAAGATCATATCCTCATAAATAAATATGGAATTTTCTTTATATTCATATAAATTATTCAAATAATAATTATAACATTCAAATACAATAAAATTGTACTTTTATTTAAATCAATAAAATGTCTTTATACATGCTTTTAGGGCATAAACCGTAACAATCTCCCACTTGCCCTCAAAGCAAGTGAGGCATCTCCCTTAATCCCATGTTGTGTACATGATCCATAAATGACTTTGCACGAAGTGTCTTGGTAAACGAGTTTGCCAGGTGCACAATCTCTCTTACCAAATGGTATTTCCTTTCTATATGATTTCTTCTCTTGTGGCTTCTAGGTTCCTTAAAGTTTGCTTCTGCTCCACCGTTGCCACAATATATGATTATTGGCTTCTCCATATCTGGAATTACTTCCAGATCGGTGTAGAACTTCCTAAGCCAAACCACTTCCTTAGCTGCTTCATAAGTCGTTATATACTCGACTTCCATGGTTGACTCTACAATGCTGGATTGTTTAATACTTCTCCAAACTACAACTCCTCCACCAAGAGTGAACATTGACCCAAACGTTGACTTACGACTGTCTTTGTCTGATTGGAAATCGGAATCAGTGTATCCAGTAGGGTTTAACTCACCCCTGAATATACACGCATATAATCTCTCGTTCTCGTAAGAGACTTGAGAATATGCTTTATTGCAATCCATTGTTCGAAACCATGATTTGATTGATAACAACTTACAATCCTCACCGCATAGCATATGTCAAGCCTAGTACACAACATAACATACATTAGACTCCCAACGACTGAAGCATATGGATACTTTCTCATGTCTTCTTCATCCTGAGGTGTCTTTGGACATTGCTCTTTGGAAAGAGTAATTCCATGTTGTTGGGTTGTATGCCCTTATAAAATGAGTTCATATTATCAATAAAAGTAGTAGAAATAATTTAGTTTGACAACCGTGTTGCTTGCTTGTTTTATTACATGATTATTGAAATAATACAAACATTTATAAAACCCCGAACATATAGATAGTTACAATTATAGTGACTAGGTCACAGTGGGTTATAGTTGTAATTACATGTTCAAAAGAATGAGTCCTAAGATTAGATCAGTGCATTGGATTTTCACTGATTAGGCAATCTACGATATGATCTACTTACACATCCAGGGTGTGATGTCTTGTCCAAGGCATTGACCAAGTAGATAAGATCAGATGTATTTGGTTACATTGGACTAGGACCAATATTGATTATTGATTGATAAATAAGTATCGTTGTTATCGAATCTAATCAATGTCACAAATTGACCATAGGTTAAGTTGATCGTAATTCTGAGTGATAATATTCTGCTATTTATATTATTTAAATCTTTTGACTTTTTCGTTACCAGCTTACCCTACGATCTAGCCTATACTTACTTCTTGGAGATTTAGTAGTGTAATTGAGTGGGAGTATTATTTATATATATGAAATCTATAACTTCTGTATGAGAAGTGAAAAGATGATTTCCTTAATTGCTTTGCTCAAAAGGTTAAATGATTAAGATCTCATTTCTGTGATTAAGTTCACGGAAATATCATTTATAAGGAACTTAGTGGGAGTTAAGGATAAAATACTGATGAGGGGTAAAACGATAATTTGCACCCAGCTCGTTAGTAAGTCATCGATAGAGGATTGACTAACTGTAATGGTTATAACAATGGATAACATATTTATGGTTTGGAAAATACGTTCTATAAATTCAAGAGTTCAATTCCGAGTCTATAGTGGAGTCACGATGAATTATAAGGTAGTGAAATTATTCGTAAATAAATCACGGTAACTTATTGGAGCTTGATTTCATAGATCCATGGTCCCTGCATCACCTTTGAGTAAATCATTTAGAATGTCTCAAATAATTGATTAAATTATCAATTAGGATTTTTAAAGTTGATTAGGTCAATTTTGGAAAATTTACAGAGATATGAGATTTAAAGAATAAAATAGAATCTTTGGGTAAATTTATTAATATTGATAAATTGGTGTCAATATAAATAAATAATATCAAATCAAGTTTCAAATTATAATTAGTTAATTTGAATAAGGATTTAATTAATTAATTAAAAAAATAAAAGGTTTTGAATTTAGGCCCAATTGAGATTTAAATTCAAAACAAAGAGATTGAGCCCAAGTTCATTTGTGGGAGCCCAAGGCTTTTATCTTTTTATTTATTATTTTAATTAATTTAAATTTAAATTTAAAATAAAGCCCATTAAGTAGCCTATATAAATAATATGATATCTAGGGTTTTTAAGAGGAAGCCAATCTCAGTTGATTCATTAGGTAAGTGAAAACCTAGACAATCTAATCATTTCTTGGTCACTCACTTTTCTTCTTTTCTTCTAGATCTCTATCTCATGTGTTGAGAACCAGCCCACACTAGTTCTAGGTTGATCAAAGGCTTGGTGAGGAAGACTGTGTTGCTGATCTAGTTCAATCTCTTGATAATACTATGCTATAGAAATGAATCAATGGTTAGGGAGATTGAAGTAAGGAGTTATTCTAGTTCCACTGCGTAATGTAAGTTTTTACTTTACTCTGTATATGTATCAATTTTATAGGAGCATGTTCTAGGAATTTACATGTGTTGTTTGATAATATGTAAATTACATGAAAATAAATAAAGATCCTGTAATATGTATATCTTACAATTGGCCTCAGAGCCATAGGTTGTTAGTTTATTTTCATGAATGAACATGTATGAAATTTATTGATATGTTAGAGTATTAATTGGATGGTACATGTTATTGGTGCATGTGTGTATGTTTTCTTATGTAAATTTAGCAATAATTTGGTTGTTTTTGGCTTATTTTGGGATTGAAAAATTGCACAGATTAAATTTTTTTTTTTTTGGATTGATTAAGCATGAAAGAGCCACTGGGACCCTGGCCGTATGGACGTCCGTACGGATCCGTACGTACGACGTCGGTGTCGGACCCACTTCGACACTTTTTCGCAAAAAAAAAAAAGAAGATTATTTTTTATTTTTTTTGAATTGGATATTTTTTGCAGTTAAGTTTAAAATATTTAAAATTGATTATCTGATTATTTTAGATATTTTAGCTTTTAAAATATTTTGAATTGGGTATCTGATAATTATGATATTTTAAGATATTTTTTATTTTGTTATAAATAAAATATTAAAATTAGTTATCTGACTATTCACGATATTTTTATTGTTTAAAATATTTATAATTAGTTATCAGATAATTCTAGATATTTTAGATATTTTAAATTTTGTTAAAAGATATTTTGATATTTTAAAATTGGTTAAAATATTTAAAAATAAAATATCTTGTCATTCATAACAACTTAACAACCTAGGTTAAATTAATTATTGGATATTAAATTTTGTTTGATAGATTATATTTTAATTAATTTAATATTTTGCAACTTGTTTAATTAATTATATTGATTTTTGTTTGATGAATTCTATGTTAATTAATTATGAAATTTTGCAAAATAGTATATTGTTGTGGTATATTTGCACAACTTAATAATACATGCTTATAGAGTAACATATTAGGCCCATCCAATTATTAACATATCAAGCATCATTATTAAATTATTTTTTTGCATTTTGGCTTTAAATATAAGTATAATGATGACCCAATTTTTGTGTTTGAAAAATGTGGGAAAACTCAAATAAAACTTTCATAAAATGTTAGGTTTTATTTGGGTCCAATTGAACATGTAAAGTTTAAATTCCTCTTGTTTACCGAGTTTTTTGGAAACTAGAATTATCAAAGATAAGAGAGCAAAAAGAAATGATTTAAAGAGAATCACACAAGAGTTTTTACGTGGTTAGGGCGTTAAAGAGCCTTAGTCCACGAGTCTATTGTATTAGAGCTTAGAGAGATTTAGCAATGGAGTTTTCTGTAAGTTTAAGCAGAGTATGTGCTTACAAAAGAAAATTTTGGATCCTCTCTACAGTGCACTTTATAGGCAGTTGGATGCACTGGAATTGGGCCGGACTAATCCGGGCCCAATGCGAATATAATTATGATTTGCTCACTAACAGAGGCTTAATACAAAGGATTCTATCAAATAAAATACACTAATCATGGCCCATTGGGCCGACTTGAGCATAACCACGCTATACAACTGACAACAATACGCAGCTTCAGTCTGGTCCGCGTGGGCTTCTAAGGGAATCCTGGGGACAGGATCCGTCAGAGTAATGGTAGTACTGTTCTGAATAACGGCGTACATTCCATATGTAACCTCTTATGCAGGTTAGTTGAGGAGACAAAACTCTGTGTTTCTCGAGGTGATGTCAGTGTCGGGGACAGTCTATCATGTCCAACCTGGACACCTGATCTAGGTTCATTTACCAACATCCCGGTCCATTTACCAGGACCCTGGTTCGTTTACCAGAACTCGTGTTCATCCGCTATCGTCCCAGTCCATTCTTAGACTTGAGTCCATCACCTTTAATTGCATCCCGGATGACACATTAGGCTGGGTTCGGGAGGAAAAATCAGGCCCACATCCTGGTTCCGATTCCCTCGTGTGGGGGCACCCAGTGGACAATACTGGGCTTGCTGGTAATTGGGCCTTCCGGACTTATTCTGTCCCCATCTATTCAGCTTACCCTAGGCCTTGGATCTCTTTAAAATAGCCCATGGACCTAGTAAGCCATGCCACGTGTCCTGGGGGAAAACAGGGATAACATTTACCCCCCAAGCCTTTGTTTGTGCTCGCACAGTGGAGGCTTGCTTCATTTTCCCAGATCAAATTCCAATATCCCGGTTTGTTCCCCGGGAGATGGGTCCATTTCCATGGGGGGCCACTTGGTTAACCTCGCATGAAAAGAGTTTGCGCCAATGTCCCTGATTGAATCCCAATAGCCTGGTTTGTTTCCCAGAAGGCAGGTTCATTTACTTAAGGGACGTTTGGGTGACCCCTATCCTTTCAAATTCATCATGTTATATGTAGGTGTTTCCTTATAACTGGTGCGTCCATATTACTCGAGCCTAACAGATTTGGGGAGAATCTCTTGATTATCGTGTTGACAGCCAAACATCAGCGTGATTTTCGAGGTGTCCCGTCTGTATGAGTGATGCTGATTGGGTAATTGAGTGGGTTATTTAATATTTTTGCACCAACTGGGACCGTCAGATGAGGAAATTTCTAAAATTTCCTATTGTGGATCATCGGATTGGGTGGACGCGGATCGTCAATTGTCGAATCCACGATCCGATACTCGATTGGGCTAATTAAAGACTCTGCGCAATCTAGGACCATTAGATGAGGGAAGTTATTCTAAACCATTGGATCAAGCAGTATGCTTTTTGCCCTATAAATACCCCCATATTTTCATTTGTCATTTTACACATTCTGAACAATCAGAGCTAAGAGAGAGAGAGCGTTTTATGTCCGAGTTCGCCGACGAGATTCTCCGACGACTGGTTCACCTTCGTCGCCGTCTCTTCCTCGACCACATCCTTTCTGCACCACCGTCGAACAATCCGATCCCGGTTCAACCAGTGGACGAGCTCCTGTATCGCCTCCACTGATTCAAAGCTGAGATCTTGCCGACACTATTGCTGGAGACCCCACGACTTCCAGAATAGTCGCCCATAGTAAGTTACCTGGTCCTTTACTCATTTTTTTTCCTTTGAGACCATAGGATTGTTAGGGTGGGGACCACTGCATTGGGTGGTTCTGAGCAAAATAGAGACTTGTAGAATAGACGGTCTAGGTAGTATCTCCGGTAGAGTCGTCCCAGATCTCTTTGGGCATCCCGGACTGATTCGAGAAAATCGAGAAAAAACCTTTCTTTCGTAGTTCCTGATCAAGATTCTCGGGATCTCCTTTGATCTTGAATCTGGGTCCAGAGGGGACTTCTCCAAGAAGTTCTAGGAGAAACCCCCGTACCTTAACCAATCTTTTTGGGTTCTGGTGCTAACTGCTTGGCTTTCTTGTTTCCTTAATTGTTCCCAGATCATCAATCATGAGCGGCGGCGTCACCCTTCATCCAAAGGAATATGTTCAGTCGGGCCCAATCATCTTGGAAGGGCGCAAACCTCCCAGTGGTAACACATGGGAGATGGACAAGGAGAAAAACAAATTCTGGAACTACTGGATGCTAGAGACTTTGGAGAAGCACTTGGGAGTAGAATCGACTCCCGGACTCTTCTACAACCGACTGGCTAGGAGGGAGGAGAAGGCCCACACCAGTGTGGGCTAATTCGGGGCCTATAGCGTAGGCCATATCAGTGCGGAAGCTACGCTCCCGCTTCACGGATACTTCGTGCGATACCTCAAGTTCGTGGGAATCGCGTTGTTCCAACTCCTGCCCCAGGCCTACAAGTTGCTCGCGGGGTGGCACATTTTCTGTGCGTCAAAGGAGATCCCAGTGCCTACTCCCGCGGAAGTGCTGTATTTTTATAACCTAGAGCCGCAGCTTAATGTTAAAGACAATACCCGAGACAGCTTTTACAGGTTGAAGCCCCGCAACAACTATCCGGCTCCTTATAGTTCCTGGAAGCACCCCTTGGATGTCAAGCACTACTGGTTCATGACATCCGGGTTTCTCCTGGAGAAGAATCCCATGTTGGTGCTGGACTTTCAGCGCGTGGGTAAGTTGTTTTCTCCTCAACTCCTTTTCATTTTCCTTTTGTTTTCTGTTCTTCATTCACGCTCCTAGAACACATGATTGTATGCCCAAACTCTCCTCACCAAGTCAATCCTCGATCGGAAGAAGCATTACGCCAGCCTGAGCATGGAGGAGCTGGACGTGGGGGACTACGTGAACACAGAGAATTTACGGCTGGTTGGAATGCTCGTGGCCAACCAGACTATCGCAGCCCCTAGCTTCTAGGGGTTGCAGTGTGAGAGAGATCCCGCCTTGAGGGATGAATTGGCCCTCGTGCATATCGAGGCCGCGGCCCGCACGAATGCGGCCAAGAAGACAAAATAGCAGGCCCCCCAAATGGAGAGGGTCGCATCTGAGGAGCTGGACGCCCTCTTTGGGGATGCTCAACCAAACACTGGGGCTCCCGGAGCCAGCTTCTCGGGGCAAGATAATTCACCTTTGCTTTTAACTTATGCTCCTCGCCTCAAGGACTTAGTTAGGGATAGGAAAATATACCGAGACTATCCGTTCGGGGCTGTCCGAGAAGTGGGGCTTCCCTGCCCCATTGTCCTGGATACCTCACCCCTCATGCATTCGTCTGGGTTCCTGCAATATGGTAACTTTCTGGACCTGGACGACATGGGGGACTGCATTCATTCCTTCGCCTTAGGGGAGTTGAGTCGTGCTCGTGGTTTAGATAAAGGTTCATCCCCATTCATATATCTTGCTGACTTCTTTCTATTTGTCCATTTCAAACGATTCAGACATGTCTAACCCCATGACCAAGATGAAAGAAATGATGGAGGCCTGGGTGGTCGCAGCCAGAGCCTCAACAAAGAAGTTTGCCCAAGAGTAAGGTGTTGGAGTTGGTCCTTGAGGATTCGAGGTCAGATCCGGAGGTAGTTGAGAAGACTCCAGCCACGACTGTTCTCTCGACAGTGCGCATTGAAGCCATTCTGTCTCCGCTCGCTCATCTCTCGGTCATCGATTTGGAGCAGGAGCCCTTGGCGAATTGGGTGTCAGAGAAAAGAGTTGCGGACTTAGCCGTTAGCGAGTCTGCGAGTCGGGCCAAGAGGGCTAGGACCGAAGATCTCACCCCGGCTGAGGAACATTCTTCTGGGGATAGCCTTATCCTCCCTCGGGAGATCTCGGAGGCTCCCGTGCTCCCCGTCAATTTGACCCTCCTCGAGGAGGGGGACATGGTCCTCCAGGAGGAGAGGACGAGGTTAGTGTCCCGGGCCTGGGAAGATGGCTGGGACAAACGGGAGGAGGTCTACCGAGCCTTAACTGTCCGGAGAAAGGTGGAGTTCTCCGAGCGCCCGACCGCCTTTAGAGCTCCGCAACCAATCGTGGACTGGCTCATTGCCGAGATCGGGTTTCATCCCATGTTGGGGCAGGATATGGCTCCGCTGGCCGTGGATCTGTTGGCCCAGGTTGGAACGACCATGTCCAACCTACAGTTGAAGCGATACGCCACTCTAGCCAATCAAGATGCCTTGTTCATCTCCCAGGCCATCCATCACCAAGCCACTGTTGTAAGGTACATGTTCGCATGATCTTTTACGTTACCATATTTTTTACTCGTACGTTTTCTAACTTTGGTTTGTTCCAGGATGCGTTGTTGGCCCACATGAACGCTGACTTGGTGGTAGAGATGGCGATGAGGCTGGAGACGACCCAAATGGAGCTGGAGGGGGCCGTGAACCAGCGAGAAGCCGCTAGGGAGGCCCTGGGCAAGGAGGTTGCTCGGGTTCAGGCTGACCGCGAGGAGGCCACCTGGGTTAAGTTCCAACTTGAGGAAACTCTGTCCAAGAAGGAAGCCAACCATAAAAAGTTGGTGGATAGTCTGGAGGTGGAGCTTCTTCGTGTTCGGGGCTCAGAGGCATCGACCAAGGCCCTCCTGGAGGCGGCCGAGGCCCAATCTCACCAGGATTGGGAGAGGGTTGCAACTCTTGACTCCCGGATCCAATGTAACGCCCCACGTCACTATGCCTGCTTCCTGGAATGACGACTGGCCCTACAAACAAATACGAGTCTTTCTAGCGTGCTTTGTCCTCACTCGCATGCTTTCTGAGAAGGCTTCCCAGGAGGTCACCATTACTCCAGGTCAAGCACGCTTAACTTTGGAGTTCTCAAGTGATGGGCTACCGAAAAAAAGATGCATCTTGTTGGCATAGGAGGTACCCATCAATCCATTTAAGCCCTCTTCAACTGTGTAGTCCCATACCTACAAAGTCTTAGAATCATCACACTTGACCTTCCCTAGGCAGTGTGGGATTGCACAGCTTTACCCGGTCTTTCCCCCTACGGATCACGGGATACTGACTGTCACATCCAAGCCCTGGTTGACTTGCTTCAGCTGGAGGTGAAGCGAAATGAAGGGGTTCTCAAAGAAAAGGAGCATGCAGATGCTTTGCTGGAGGCCACTTTTGACGAGGCCATATATATGGCCTGGCTCTAGGACAAAAACATGAACCTCCTTATTTACCACGATCCTACCGCAAAGAGTGTTGAATTCGAGGCCAAGGAAAGAGCCAATGCAGAGATCTTGGCCAGGGAAGATTAGGATGAAACCGTTCCGGAGGCCTGGGCCTTCAAGTTGCACTTGTGGCTTCCTTTTTCTTTTGTATTTGTATTTGTGTTTATCACTTTTATGGACGCGGGTGCGTATGAGACACTTTTCTTTATTTGCTTTTGTATATATTGAATTTATTTCTTGCACAAAGTTTTCCCATTTTCATTCATTTATTTTCTTATCAAAACTTCACTAAGTGTTTTACCACTTTGCATGAACATGAGTCGAATGTTTGGTCTCGATTCCAATAGTTGGGACCACTAGAGAAAAGTTGTAGAAGGCATTTTGCCAGTCCGGGGACCCGTGTTCGGGTCTCAACGGCCTAGACCATTTTGGACTTATCAATATATGTAGAGTCCCAGAATATTTACTTAACTAGCTAGATAGTAGTAGTACTAGTAGTAGTTAGTATTAGTTTGTAGTATGTTAGATTCCGTGGATTTTGGTTTAAGTCAGGACTTAGTTGGAAACTCATAGCAATAGTTATGAATTTTATAAGTTTAACCTATAGTTTAAGAATATTAATTATAACATAAGGTTTGATTAATATTGTTGGTCCTAGGTGTATTATTTATTATAACCTAAGGTTTAGATAGAGTCAATAAGAATATGACACTTGTCATATGCATGATTATTAGGGAATTAAAGTTTGTTATTTTATGGTTAGTTAAGAAATTTGCGGATTATGTTGTTATTTAGATAATTAAATAGATTTTCCCGTAATTTTAGAGTACTGTAACTTCCGACCTATTTTTGACTCAGTTATATTATGAATTTAGAAAAATAGTATTTCTAGAAAGTTGTAGATAATTGAATGAGATTTCTAACGATATAAAGATGGTCTAAATCAAAGTCCTAAAACTCTAGTTATGTTGATTTTACTACAGGTGAGTTTAGAGTTACGAGATTTAGGAAGTTAGAAGTTAGGATTCTATTTTTTTTATTTATTTTTCTTTTTAATTTTTAAAACAAGCTTTGACTCCTTAGACCTACCTCTGAATGATTTGACCGAGTCCTAAGCCTTTGACTGACGAATATTCAAATATTTTCAATTAAATTCATTATTTTTATTCAAAGCCAAAAAGAAGATTTTTATTCCTAGAACTCTATAAATAGGACTTAGAACCTAGCCCTTCTCCTCACTCTTCAGTTGTGATTAGACTAAAAGGTGCTAGTACTACCATAGAGTGATAAACACTTGGGTTGGGAAAAAGCTTTGCCATTCTTAAGCTTTATAAAATACTTGGGAAGTGAGGTTTAGTGTATTTTGGTATTGGAGTTAAACCAATCCATAAGGTCAACTAAGGTACTCCTATTCTTTAAGTCCAATTCTTTAAAACTCTTTAGTTTTCTTTAGTTCCTTTTATTTAGATCCTAACTTTCATTATTGATTCTTGATTAGGTTCTTGAAACTTAAGTTCTTTCTTGGTAAGTTTCTTCTTGATGGTTTAGTTTCCACATTCATTCTTTATTCTTTATAAATACTCACCATTTGTATTGTTGGTTTTAGGAGTGTTCCAAATCCCGTCCTTGTTCTCATATCCTAGTGTTGGTAAGGAAAATAGGATAGATTTTATGTGCTTATATGTTATGTTATGTTATGTTATGTTTATGTTATGTTATGTTATGATATGTTAAGTTATATGTTTATGCTATGGTATGTATATGTATGATATGTTTTAGTTCTTGGGTATATGTTTTGTTTAGATAACAATCACATAATTTGTTTAGATAACAAACATATAACTTGTTTAGATAACAAGTCCCAATAGTATATTCTTTGGGCATATGATTTGTTTAGATAACAAGCCCCATAAATTTATATGACGTATTTAGATAACAAGCCCTGTAGAATTATGGGCATATGATTGCCTAGCTAGCAAGCCCCAAGATGTATGATGGTCATTGTAATAGATGTTTTTGTAGCCATATGTTTTATAGTGTATGCTTATGATATATGATATATGTTTTAGATATTCTTATGTTCTTTTATAGTATTTGATGTAGTCTTATGCTTATGTTTACAATGTATGTTTTGTTTTTAGTAGATTTTCCTTGCTGGGGATTAGGCTCATTCCTTTATTTTAGTGTGATGCAGGAAAATGATTATGGAGGTGGAAGGATTCTTGGTAGCATGGCATGTGTGTTGAGGATGAATGGAATGGATGGGCTGTGTGTCGATCGAGGATGACATTTATTTTAGTCTTTTGAAATATGTCTCTTTTGTAATTCCGCATTCGACTTTTTTTTTTTTAACTTGTTTTTAAAGCTATGTTTTATGTTTTGTAAACAATGGGATCCCATACCATATCACATTTTATTTTACATTTTTAATAAAGACATGCTATTTCTTATATTTTGGGTTTTCAATAAAGGCATGTTATTCTAATGTTTGTATCGAAATAGTAGCTATGTCTAGTAGTTTTAATGGTCCAAGGTCTAAGAAATATTTGGGTCATTACAATATAACTTAGCCTTTTTCACCCCGATTTTATGGTTCGGGCTCCAACGACCCGGATCGTTAGAGATTTCTTTTAGGTGTGACTTAACTAATTAACTTGCTTTAATCTTGACGTCCAGGTTCCAACGCCCTGGACTGTTAGGGAGCTAATAATTATCATCAAATTTATTTGTCCTGATTTTGGTGTTCAGGTTCCAACGGTCTGGGCCATTAGAGATTTGTTGACTAGCTTATTTTGAACCTAGGGGTTAGGTTCCAACGGCCTAGGCCATTTATAAGACTAATTTTTAAACAACTTAAACCTAAGACTCACGTTCCAATGGTTCCAGGCTATTACAGAGGAAACATGGACAAGTAATTGGTTATTTGAGACCACATTAGGTCAACCGATTTTTAGGTATTTCGTATTCTCGGACCATGCATGTCCGAGTTAGGATTAGGCCTGAGTCGTATTTCCTACTGGGTTTTATACTTTCGGACCATGTTCGTCCTGGTTAGGATTAGGCCTGGGCCTTACCTTCTGGTGGGTTTTTACCCTCCGGACCGTGTACGTCCGGGTTGGGACTAGGCCTGGGCCTTATGCACTGTTGGGTTTATGTACACTCGGACCATGTATGTCCGGGTTATGACTAGGCATGGGCCTTATGCCCTATTGGATTTTTTGTATCCCCATGAACCATATGCGTCCGGGTCAAGACTAGGCCTGAGCCTTGCGTTCTATTGGGTTCTGTACCCCCTGGACCATGTGCGTCTGGGTTAGGACTATGCCTGAGCCTTGCGTCCTATTTTTATGGGAATTGGGTTTTTCACCCCCATTCTATATGGTCTGGACCAGGACTAAACTCTGCGTTTTGCATCCTGATTTGTTTTGTTTTTATTCTTAGACTTGTTCGTATAGATGGTCATACCCCCCCAAGTGAGCGAAGACTGTAGTCTTGGGTCACTTGTTCGTAATAAGGATGAAGATTGATGCGAACTTTATTTCTTTAAAATATTTCTCTATGATGTTTTGTACACATAATTTTTATTAGATAATAAATCGCCCTGAGACGTACATTGTTTACAAGAAAAACTAAGAACATAACCATGCCCTCCCGACTACTGATAGTACCGGCGGAGGTGTTCTGCATTCCAAGCCCTTGGGACCTCTGATCCATCTAGTCGCCTTAAGCGATATGTTCCTGGACATACTTCATTTTGGATTTCATATGGTCCTTCCCAGTTTGGTCCACTCCCGGATCTTGGGTTACAAGGAAGAATCTTCTCAAGATTAGATCACCAATTTCAAAATTTCAACTTTTAACTTTAGAGTTAAAGTGCCTGGTGATCTTTCCCTGATACATCTTCAGCTGAACCTGGGATTCTTCCCGTATCTCTTCAATGAGGTCCAAAGATTCTTGGAGTAAGGCGTGGTTCTGGGTGGGATCATATGTGTCTTGTCTATGAGACGGGATGACCGTTTCCACTGGGGTGACCGCTTCACATCCATACACTATTAAGTAGGGAGTGTGTCTGGTAGACGTTCTTTCAGTGGTCTGGTATGCCCATAAGACGCGGGGCAGTTCTTCTGGCCACTTGCTCTTGCAGGATTGAAGCTTTTTCTTTAATTTCCCCTTCAAAATCTTGTTCATGACCTCTTTTTTCCTATTTTCTTGAGGCCTAGTGACTGCGGAGAAACTTTTAACGATGCCATGTCTTTCACAAAAATTAGTGAAGTGGACACTGTCAGATTGCTTCCCGTTGTCGGACATGATTTTGTGAGGAAGGCCATATCGGCACACAATGTTGTTGATGACGAAGTCCGAGGCCTCTTTGGAGGTGATGGTTCTCATTGGCTTTGCCTTGACCCACTTAGTGTAATAGTCGATGGCCACGATGGCATACTTTACGCCACTTTTCTCGGTCAGGAGCGATCCTACTAAGTCGATTCCCCACACTGCAAAGGGCCAGGGGCTGGACATCAAGATTATCTCCATCGTAGGGGCTCGCGGGATCTTCACGTACCTTTGGTACTGTTCGCACTTGCGGACATAATCAACACAGTCCTTCTTCATTGTTGCCCAGAAATAGCCCTGCCTTAGGATTTTCTTGGACAGACTGAGTCTGGCTGTGTGATCTCCGTAGAAACCTTCGTGCATGATTGCACTCATTTCTGTCCCGGACACGCACTGGAGGTATGGCATGGACAGCCCTCTGCGATAGAGTTTTCCATCCATCATGACGTATCTGGGAGCCTGGTACTGAAGCTTCCTGGCAGCCCCCCTGTGGTTAGGTAGTGGATGAGAAGACCCATCAAGGATGTGGAATAGTCTATGGCATTGACTGCAGGGGCTTGAATACTCGATGCGGGAAGGTGGTTGATCAAGACAAGCCCAGAGAGCTTGGCTTCAACATTCATGGCCAGCTTGGCTAATGTGTCTGCAAACACATTCCATTCCCAGGGGATTTGGCGGATGGAATATTTCTTGAAGGATTGGAGTAGCTCTTGGGCTCGCGTCACATAAGCGGGCATCCTTTCCCCCTTCATTTGGTATTCCCTCGAGATTTTTTTACCACCAATTCAGAGTCGCTGTAGACTTCTAGACTTGCTGCTCCTACCTCCCGGGCCATACATAATCCGGCTAACATGGCCTCATGCTCGACCTCGTTATTCGATGCTCTGAATTGGAAGCGTAAGGCGCTCTGCAACAAATGTCCTTGAGGGGATATTAAGATGATCCCGGCCCCGACCCTATTTTCATTTGAGGCTCCGTTCACGAAGACCTTCCATAGAGGCGTGACGGGGTCGACAGGATCTTCATCTTTAGTGATCCCGGTACACCCCACGATGAAGTCGGCCAGGGCCTGTCCCTTGATTGAAATCCTGGGGACTTATGCAATGTCGAATTGACTGAGTTCTATGGCCCACTTCAGGAGTCTTCGCGATGACTCAAGTTTCTGTAAGACTTGCCGTAGGGGGTGGTTCGTCAATACCTTTATGGCATGAGCTTGAAAGTAAGGCCTCAACTTCCAGGACGCAATCAGTAAGCAAAATGTTAATTTCTCAATTAGCAGGTGTTATCCAAAAAATTGGCATGATGACGTGGCAGGTGATTTCCAGACACGTGGCTGACACCTGGAGGAACTCTGCTAGGGTACCAACCAGAAAGACACATTATAAGCAGTAGGCAACCCAGTCTTTCTTGCGACTAGTCTGGTCGATGGTTCCGCATGTAACATGACGTTCCAATAAAGATCTTTATAAATCCCGAAATTTAATCACGCAATCTCATGAGTATCCGATTATTTAGGAGATTATATTTGTAACATATTCATGTAATCCCCCTTGAGCCTATAAATAGAAGAAGATAGCTCAAGGAAGGGACCTTTTTTTGGCTTTGGAATTATTTGTGACCAGAGTAATTCTATCTAAGATATTGTATTGTTCTTCAGAGGTCAGTGGAACTCATTGAACCCTAGTTCTTTGATCACCCCTTTGATTCTCACGTCAATAACAATCTAAGTGGACGTAGGTTATTACCAGATCCTGGGGCCGAACCACTATAAAATATCGTGTTCTTATTATTTTTGTCACTATGTTCTTTTCAACGCATTCATTCACATCAAGCATATTTTGACTCCGTGTCAGTTGACCAAAATTTGGGTCAACATTCTGGTGCTTTCATTGAGAGCTTGATATATCACCGTTGAAAAAACCAATGGCAAAAGCTACAAGAAATCTGGACAGGCGGCCGCCGCTGCACCGTCAAACCCGCCACCTCCTCCTCCTCCTGCAAGCGTGGCTGAGGATGAGCCACATTTAGACTTTGGGAGCGTTGCATGAAGAGCTGGCCAATCTGAGGGCCAGTCAGGAAAGTGCTGCCGAAATCATGGCATGGCAGTAGCAGGAGATTGAACGGCAGCGCGCAGAGTTAAGTGAGAGGCAAGCGGAGATGGACCGTCGCCAGAGCGAAGCCATGGCGGCCCTCAAGGCAGCCTTGCAGTTGGCTAGGAATCAGGCTGCACTTGCCTCGCAGCCTGAACATCCTACAAATGGGCCACCCCAAAGGGGTCCTAATCCTAGCCCACCAATCCAGCCCTCAAGTCCGCAAAGGCCCGAGCAACCTTAGGTGCCTCATGACGATGTCCCACTGGACCCTGAGGCACAGCCACCATCCCAAGCTGGTCGTGGTAATCCCCCGCAGCAGAGGCATAATAGGACCGAGCATCAGCCTCGCAGTCCTAGACGCCGTAGAGGAAATGAGCCAAATCTACTGAACAGAGGTCAGTATCCTCCTGGTAACAGGAGGAACTTAGAGTTAGGCTATGCGGTCCAGGGTCCCCCATGGCATGATAATGCATGGGGACACAACGACCAGCGCAAGCCACCCTCTAACGCATGGGACGTTTCAGCCAGGGATGGAAATCGAGGGAACAGTCGATCCCACCACAGCCAATCGAGGTTCAGAGATGGCCATGGGTATAATGAGGCTGACTCAGGCAAGGGAAATGCCGGTCGGAGGAATGAAGAAAGAGGTAGAGGCGGGAGCCAGGTACCTCAAGATGACCAACCTAATAGACGGGATGCTGGGGGGCAGCCTAGGCAAAATAATGTCTTCAACCGGCTCGGGGGTAACGAGCAACGGAGAAGAGACGAGGATTTGAGAGACGTACTCAACGATCACCGCGAACGGCATGGCGAGAATGTCCCCCCAGCAACAGAGGCCACATCGATTCCTGTCGCTGTACAGGCCCAGATAGATGCGCTCAACCAGGCAGTGCAACAGCTGGTCGGGGGGGGACATCTTATATCGACCACGATAGGAGGAAAGGCACTCCTTTCGTCCAGAGGATAGCTATGGCAGAAACTCCAAGCAAGTTCAAAATGCCTACGCTTCCAAACTTTGACGGGTACGGAGACCCAGTATCTCATGTCAATAAGTTTGAGATACAAATGGACATTAAGAAAGTGTCCGAAGACGCTCGGTGCAGGTTCTTCCCTGCAATACTTTCTGAGGCCGCGCAGGAGTGGTTTTTTAAGTTCCCTCCTGCAAGCATAGTTTCCTGGGAGATGTTCGTAAGGGAGTTTTATGGACAGTTCTATGCAGGTCGTGTGCATCCGACCGAAGCAAACCAGCTGGTTGAAATTCGCCAGCAGGATGGAGAATCATTGAAGGACTACATCCAACGCTTCATGCGAGCAGCAGCTGGAGCAAAAACAGTGGGGGACAAAGGAAAAATGATGGCCATAACCGCAGGAGTTAAGCGTCGCTCCCCCCTCTGGAAGAGCCTCCGCAAGGATGGAGTTAGAACTACCCAGGAATTCTTGGACCGGGCTGATCGTTACATCAAGCTTGAGGAAGCCATCACCGATGATGGAAAGCCCTCAGGCAAGGATAAGAAAGCAGCTGAGCCCGCCAAAGCCGCCAATGGGTCTAAACCTAACGGCAAAGGCAACGGGAACGGCAATGGCAAGAATGGTGGAAAACGGCCGCACAATGAGCCTTCCACCTCCGACAATAAACGAGCCAAGGGTAACCGTTATGAACCTTGGTTCACTAACTACACTGCCCTCATTGAGTCTCGGGGAGAGGTTTATCAGGCCACAAGTTCTAGTGTGCCTTATAAGAAACCTGACCCCATTCGAAAGGATATTTCGAAGAGAGACACTACCAAGTTCTGTCGTTATCATAACAACTACGGACATGACACCAACGAATGCAACCAGCTGAAAGACAAAATCGAGTTCCTTATTAGACAAGGACACTTGAGAAGATACGTACGGGCCTCGGGAAATTCCCAACGAGAAGCTCCGGGTAGCAACGAGCAGGCGCCCACGCGCCAACGCTCGCCACCCTTACAGCCTGCCCCCGTGACTGGTACACTCTTAACCATTTGTGGAGGCCCGCTCCTCGCGAGAAATAGCGGAAAGGCTAGGGAACGATACGCTCGGACTCTGCGCCATGACCAGGACATCGAGATGATGACTGTGGAGGACCGCGCGTCAAAAAAGGCTCGGTCAGAAGAAGGCGAAATAACCTTCTCTGATAACGATGCCCAACACGTCCGGTTCCCACATTCTGATTAGCTGGTCGTGGATATCCAAATGGCCAACATGATGGTAAAGAGAGTGTTGGTCGATACAGGAAGTTCAGTGAATATCCTGTATAAGTCTTCGCTGGAACGCATGAAGTTGTCCGTTAAGGACCTGGAGCCTTGCAACCAAACAATATACGGCTTCTCTGGTGAAGGGCTCACCCCCGCCGGATCAATCAGACTACCAGTGACGACAGGTACAGTGCCTGCTACCAAGACATTACTCGCTACTTTTGTAGTAGTCGATTTTCCTTCGGCGTATAATGCCGTCATTGGAAGACCTATACTGGTTGATCTTCGGGCCATCACCTCTATGTGGCACCTAGCCATGAAGTTCCTGACAGACGCAGGGGTAGGATGCATATTGGGGAACCAGAGGGAAGCCAGAGAGTGCTACAACGCCTCAATCACAAAAGCGAAGAATGGAACACCAAGGGGCAGTACCTCGGATAGGTTGCAGATGGCAGTTGATACACAAGCCCAATCTGGTGATGGAGTCACCAAATAGGGTGTTGCCCAAAGTGAGGACAGGGATCTAGATCCTCGCTTTGGGGATTTTGAAGAAAACGTTGGACCCGTCGAGGACCTGGAAGAGGTCCAACTTGACGAAAAAGACCCGACCAGAGTTGTAAAGGTCGGGAAAAACTTAGAGCCAACCACAAAACACGCACTGGTGGAATTTTTGCGGAAGAACCAAGAGGTGTTTGCCTGGTCACACAAAGACATGGCTGGGATAGACCCTGCAGTTATCAGCCATGTCCTGAATATAGACAAGACTTTTCCACCCGTGCAACAAAAAAGAAGGCTGCTCGATAAGGATAGATCGAGAGCCTTAAAAGAAGAAGTTGAAAGATTAAGGGAGAATGGGTTCATCAGGGTAGCATTTTATCCATCGTGGGTCTCCAATCCAGTGCTGGTTCGCAAGCCTAACGGAAAATGGTGAACCTGCATGGATTTTACAGACCTCGATAAAGCCTGCCAAAAGGATTGCTTCCCACTCCCAAGAATCGACCAGTTGGTCGATGCTACTGCAGGACACGAGATCCTCTTGTTCATGGATGCATATTTGGGCTACAACCAGATTAGCATGCATCCCCCTAATGAGGATCACACCAGCTTTCGGACCGATACGGGCTTATACTGTTATAAAGTAATGCCCTTCGGACTGAAAAACGCAAGTGCGACTTACCAACGACTAGTCAACCACATGTTTAAGGAGCTTATCGGAGTAAACATGGAGGTATACATGGATGACATGCTGGTAAAGTCTAAGAAGGAAGAAGGACATGTGAGGGATTTACAAGAGTGCTTCGATGTATTGAACAAATACTGGATGAAGTTAAATCCCCTCAAGTGTTCCTTTGGAGTTGGATCAGGGAAGTTTTTGGGGTTCATTGTAAATTCAAGAGGAATCGAGGCCAACCCCGACAAGATAAAAGCCCTGATCGACATGAAATCGCCAGAAAGGATCAAAGATGTACAAAGTTTAACCGGGAGAATCACAGCCCTAAGTAGATTTATTTCGAAGTCAACAGACAAATGCGTCCCTTTCTTCAATCTACTTAGGGGAAATAAGAAGTTTGAATGGACAGGAGACTGCGAGCAAGCTTTTCAGGCCTTGAAAGCTCATATGGCACAGCCTCCCATCTTATCAAAGCCAATCGAAGGAGAAACTTTGTTTATTTACCTGGCGATTACTGAAGTTGCTGCAAGCGCGGTGCTAGTACGAGAAGAAGAAGGCATACAGAAAGCGGTCTACTATATAAGCAAAAGGCTGATCAGAGCAGAACTGAGATATCCGCCCATTGAAAGGTTAGCATATTGCTTAATCCTGGCCTCTAGGAAGTTGCGCCCTTATTTCCAAGCCCATCCTATCACAGTTTTAACTGACCAGCCCCTTCGGCAAGTCCTTCAAAAACCAGAGGCGGCTGGGCGATTATTGAAATGGGCAGTCGAACTAGGGCAGTTCGATATAACTTATTCGCCGTGAGCAGCAGTAAAAGGACAAGTCTTGGCTGATCTTATTGCAGAGTTCACAGAACTCCCAGACAGCGAGCAGTGCGAATCGCCTAGTGCGCCTGAGCCTCAAGAGAAAGCTCCTTCGTGGAAGTTATTCACGGATGGGTCGTCCAAAAAATCCCACGCAGGAGCGGGAGTGATATTGATAACACCGGAAGGGCATCGATTTCACTGCGCCATCAGGTTCGACTTCACCGCGTCAAATAATGAAGCCGAATACGAGGCACTCCTCGCTGGATTAAGAATGGCGAAAGACATGAGCATAAAGACGCTTGATATTTACAATGACTCATAGCTGGTGGTGAATCAAGTGCTAGGAGAATATCAAGCGCGAGGCTTAAAAATGGTTGCCTACTTGAATAAAACAAAAGACCTGCTAGCCCAGTTCGCAGAGTACACCCTCCAGCAAATACCGCGGGATCAGAATTCAAACGCAGACACCTTAGCCAAACTCGCGAGCGCGAAGGATGCTGACACTTTGAACATTGTGCCAGTAGAAAGACTGAGTGAGCCAAGCATACAAGTGGTTGAGACCAATATGGAGATTCTAATGGAGGATACATGGATGGCACCTTACTTGGAGTATCTGACGAATGGTGTGCTACCAACAGATAGAAACAAAGCCAGAACTCTACAAAGGCAAGCTGCTAGATACATACTGGTCGATGGTGTTATGTACCGAAGAGGATATTCAATGCCACTACTCAGATGCGTTACACCAGAAAAAGCTAAGGAACTCATGAAAGAGGTGCATGAAGGCTTCTGCGGGGATCACGCTGAGGGGCAGAGTTTGGCAAAGAAGATTCTAAGGCAAGGCTACTTCTGGCCAACTATGAACAAGGATTCGATGGAGTTTGTACGAAGATGCGATAAATGTCAAAGGTTCTCCAAGATTCCACGAGCAGCTCCAAACGAGTTAAAACAGATGCAAAGTCCATGGCCTTTTGCGGTATGGGGGATAGATTTGATTGGGTCCCTGCCCACAGGAAAGGGTGGAGTAAAATACGCAGTTGTGGCAGTCGACTACTTCACCAAATGGGCCGAAGCTGAACCGCTCACTACCATCACGACCAAGAAAGCTCTTGACTTTGTCATCAAGAACATTGTTTGCCGGTATGGTTTGCCTCGAAAGATCATGTCAGATAACGGAACCCAATTTGACAGTGACTTATTCACCGACTTCTACGAAAGGCATGGAGTTATTAAAAGCTTTTCATCAGTTGCGCATCCCCAAGAAAACGGGCAGGTCAAGGCCGTAAATAAAACTCTTAAGGATACCCTAAAGAAGAGACTTGAAGATGCTAAAGGAGCATGGCCAGAACAGTTGCCTGAAGTCCTCTGGTCGTATAGAACGTCTCACCGAACAGCGACAGGTCATACCCTATTTTCCTTAGCTAACGGATATGAGGCTATGTTACCTGTCGAGTTAGATCCCCCCTCACATTGACGCCTAACATACGACCAGGACCAGAACAGCCAACTAATGATGGAGTCCCTAGACTCAATTGACGAGATACGGGAGAAGGCCCAACTCCGAGTTGCTGCATACCAGCAAAAAGTCGCCCGGTACTTTAACTCCAAAGTTAAAGAAAGAAAATTCAACGTCGGTGACTTGGTGCTACGACGAGTTTTCTTAAACACCCGCGACCCCACTGCTGGAGTACTCGGACCTAATTGGGAAGGACCTTACCAGATTGAAGAAGTCCTTCATCCGGGCACCTACAAACTTGCACGCCTAAACGGAGATCTTGTTCCACGTTATTGGAATGGAGAACACCTGCGCAAGTATTATCAGTGAACAATCCTTTTTAAAGGACTGACTTGTATTAAATTTTACTTTTTACAAGTTTTGCAAAGAGGGTTAGCCACATTGTATGGCTAATCGCTCGTATATGTAGGATCCTATTTTAGGATCACTCGTAAAGACATGTTTAGTCCATTTTTAATACAAGATTATAAGGGACTGTGCGCAGCCAGCCATTCTTGCCAACCTTTGTAAATTTATATTTACAAGTATTTGTTCATTACGTGTGTTGTTTTGCTGTATTACAAGTATTACTTTTTCACCCGAGCAGGAATGTTCGAACAGGTCATGGTCAAGGCAAGTGACCAAGGACCTAAAGCTCCTCGATCACTTGGGGGGCATATAAGGCACATCGATAGCAAAGCGTACCATGAGGTATGTAAACACATGAACAAAATGAGTGAAAGCATGCTAAGGTACTTAGAGTATTTTTCAAAATTTATATTTTGTTAAATCAAGCCAAAGTACTATGCTAAATTCGGTCATACGGACAAATGTTATAATAAATGAAAATATTATAGCATTATAATGCAATCTTTTACACCGCAAGCATCACTGCTTAGATGTAACTGTTCAAATAAAAAGGAAGTTTGCTGCCCATGCATCAAATTCAAAAAAGATATAGTCTTTACATCACGACCCATGGGCCGTGTAATAAAAAGAAAGAAAAAATAATAAAAGCTCAGGAGGCATTAGGAGCAGGAGGGTCTTTATCAGCATTCTGATTGGTCGCATCCTCAGCAACTCCTTCTTCCTCTGCGCCAGCGATGCTTGGGGAAGCAGGGATCCTTGCTCTTGCCTCTTCCTCAGCCAATCGAGCAGTGCAGCGGGCCAGCTCAGCATTTCTAACATCCTCTGAAAGGTAGCCGAAGTTGGCGCCCTGGTTGTGTTCCCAGAAGTTATAAAAACACCGGAGCGTCGCATTCTTGTACCTTTCCAGATCTTTGGCATTGGAAAGCTTCAGCTGCTCTACTTGGCTCTCAAGAGCAGCGATGGCCTTGTCCTTGGACTGGAGCTCCTCGCCTAGTCTCTTGCATTCTCAATATTAGACTCGGCTGGACTCCTGATACTCCTCTCTCTGCTTCCTTATAACTGCCTTCGAAGCTTCAGCCTCCGATAGCTTTGTCACCGCAGCATCCTTTTGCTGGGTGACCGCCTCCAACTCCTTCGCATGCCTGGCCCCTGTAGCCGAAAGGTCCTTGGCTACTTTCACCTGGTACCTCTCGATGGCCTTTGCCCGAGCCTAGTCGATGGTGGCTTGGGCGCAGGTACGAGCGGCAGTTGCAGTCAGCAAAGCCTGTGGACAAAGGATAAAGTTAGAATTTGTTGCAAAGAGTAAAAGACGGAAGCCAAAAAGAGAAGAAACACTTACGCTGGCCATTTCATTTAGGGCCCTGTTCAGAATTTGGTCGACCCCCATAGTCTCTGCCTCAGCCATCGCCTCCTTGCAACGGTCGTACCTCACGATGTGTGCAAGGCGGTCCTTGGCTGCTCGTAGGGCGCGGTTCGAGAGTTTGGCTCCAAGAGCTTCGTCCCGCTGGGTTTGTTCTTTGGCAGCTGCGGGCAGAGGATTTGTCGGAGCAGGCGGAGTTTCCTTTTCAGTAGGAGCCGAAGGTTGGGCAGGAGTTTGCCCAGTTGGCGCGTCCTTGGAAGGATCTTCTGTTTGACCCTTCTTGGCAGGAGGTACCTGGCTTGTTTCGCCATTGTGTCTCCTAGACGACTTCCGCCGGACCAGGGGAACCTCTACTTCCTCCTCAGCCTGATATAAGTCAAAAACGTTGGGAGTGGCCATATCTGCATACAAGTAAACACATGCAAATGATAAGATAAAGGAAGATAAAAACTCTTTATCAAACAGAAAAGAGGTCACAAAGTTAATACCCGAGCTACAACTACTGGTCGCTATACTATTGACTCTATTAGTCACACACTCACTATCTGGCACGAAGAAGTCTGGCCCTAGATTTGGAGTATATGTAAAGTTTCCCTCCCCGTCAAACAAGTGACAGGGAATTGGCAAGCTATTTAAAAGCGAGATTACTGTACCGTTTTCATCGGAGGATTCCCCCAAGTCTATAATTGGCTCTTTTGCCTTTTGTTTCCCCTTGCCTTGGGGAGCAGAGGGCCTTTCTGCAGAAGGATCGCCCATGGGTTCCCTGATTGTAACCCCCGTCGGCCTCCTTCGTGGAGGGGACGCAGGGGGTTGCTGCTCGGGAACCCCCTCGGCAGCAGCATCGGCTACCACAGATCCTCTTGTTTCATGGCGAGGAGCCAGGAGGCCAGATAGCCTCAAATTTTCATCAGTAACCAGGGACTTGATGCTTTTTTTCGCGTCTGTCATCCTGGCCAATGCATTGGACCTCAACACCATGTCTGGTGTTGGGGTCGGACGTACCCATGGGCCTGAAAGACAAAGAGTATTTTAAGAAAAATGAAGGAAAAATCACCGATGAAAGGTATCGACCAGTAAAAGCAGCACTTACCTCCTCGAGCGAAGGCCAAGTTGTTGCTGGTTATGTCCGGAGTAAGGAAGTACTCCTTGCTGTACTGCCCCACGTTGGATATGTGCGTGGTGTCACTCAGGAACGTCCGATTTGTCTCCTGGTGACAAAGATGGAAGAAGCCCGTCCTATACTGTTGAGGGTTGGACTTGAGGTCGAAGAGATAATTGACCTCATGGGGGGTAGGTTCTGGCCATTTTTTAAGTTTGTACAGGATACAGAGTGCGGCCAACATTCTATATCCATTTGGAGTAATTTGGAAGGGGGCGACATCAAAATAATTGGCCACCCCCTGATAAAAAGGATGTAGAGGGAGGATAGCCCCCGCCTCTATGTGGTACCGAGATCAAGCACTGTATACACCTCCGGGGAGGTTAGCCCTTTGGTCTGCAGCATGGATTTTGAGATTGACCCCTGTGAGAGGATACTTCCTAAGGTAGTTAGCAAGCATCCTAGGAGTCACTAGGCTGGTCGGGGAGAAATACCACTCGACATCAGGCAGATTCTGATGGCGAGGGCGGGCTCTAGTTTGGATATTAGGGTCAGGAGCAGGATTTTCTCGACCACTGGTCGAAGGAACCCTAGCCTGTGAATCAGGCTGGGCAGGAAGGTTTGGACTATTTTCGGATTCAAGTCTTTTCTTGCCTAAGGATTTAGAGCGTGCCATTTGAGGAGGAGAAGGACGAAGTCTAGGAGAGGATCGTGAGAAAGGGATTTCGCGAATTCGGTCGGTCGGTTGTTCCTCACCTTCGAGCAGCTAGGCAAGAAGATCGTCGTCGATGGGCCGTTCACCTCCCCACAAATCTAGCATTAAAGTCTGCAAACAGAAGAATGGGGAGGTGAGGATAGAGTATTTTTTAAGGTTTTTAGAATAACGCTGATCGAGTATAAAAGTCAAGCTTTTATACAGCAGCATTCTAACAAAAAGCTAAATTTTTCCACACGAACAGTTTGAGAAATGGATCAAAGGGTGAAAACAAAAAGTTTTTCATAAAAGCTTTTTCAACTCCCCTTAGGGCGGGAAAAACCTATTTTTCTACTGGCCTAAAAATCGAATTTTTTACTTCGGTTTTACGTCCTAAAATGTACGATCCCAACTGTCAAACTAACTCGTAACTCTTTTCACCCACAAGACATTCTACTGACAAACATCTCAACCCAGAAGCAGATAAACTCAATAGTAAAGCATACAGGAACATGCATTGCAATAATACGAAACATAAAGATTCGAAGACTTACCAGAAAAAAGATCGTGGAGATTGGTAAAGAGTCTTCGGAAATCAAGGAACTCTCTGGCCGAGTCTTGAAAGCGCAGAAGAACGGTCTCCAGGAGAAGATGGAAGCTCTGGTTTTAGGGTTTCTGGAATGAGAAATAGCATGCGTAAAAAGAAAAAGAAAACTTCGGAAATGTTATATAAGTTTGTCTGTGGCATTAAAAAGGTGTAATCATCAGTTTCCCCTTTTTCAAAGTATGGGGAAGCGAGATAGCCGTCAAATTACTACTGGGGAACCGAAAAGTCATGATTGGACAAGAGTAGGTTGCTTTTTCCAAGAACACACGGAGGGTTCTGACACATATGGCGGGGTCACCGAAGGGTCGTTTCCTTAAAAGTTTATTTATTGCTCGTAATAAATAAACTTGGGGGGCAAATGTTATCCAAAAAATTGGCATGATGATGTGGCAGGTGATTCCCAGACACGTGGCTGACACCTGGAGGAACTCTGCTAGGGTACCGATCAGAAAGACACATTATAAGCAGTAGGCAGCCCAGTCTTTCCTGTGACCAGTCTGGTCGATGGTTTCGCATGTAACATGAAGTTCCAATAAAGATCTTTGTAAATCTCGAAATTGACTCACGCAATCTCCTGAGTATCTGATTATTTAGGAGATTATATCTGTGACATATTCATGTAATCCCCCTTGAGCCTATAAATAGAAGAAGATAGCTCAAGGAAGGGACCTTTTTTTGGCTTTGGAATTATTTGTGACTAGAGTAATTCTATCTAAGATATTGTATTGTTCTTCAGAGGTCAGTGAAACTCATTGAACCCTAGTTCTTTGATCACCCCTTTGATTCTCACGTCAATAACAATCTAAGTGGACGTAGGTTATTACCAGATCCTGGGGCCGAACCACTATAAAATATCGTGTTCTTATTATTTTTGTCACTACGTTCTTTTCAACGCATTCATTCACATCAAGCATATTCTGACTTCGTGTCAGTTGACCAAAATTTGGGTCAACATCAGGTATCTGGACTCTGCGCCCAATAACCTTTACGTAATAAATTGGGAGCTGGACTTTTCCCTCTTACCGAACTAGTGTGGTGCTGATGGCGTGTTCGGACACAACCAAATAAAGGTATAACGACTCCCCATATACCGTCTTTGCCAAAATTAGTGCTTTGGCCAAATGTTCTTTCAGCTTCTGGAAGGCCTCTTCACACTCGGCCGACCATTCAAACCTTTGGCTTCTGCGAAGGATGTTGAAGAATGGAATGCACTTGTCCATAGACTTTGAGATGAAGCGGCTCAGGGTCGCTATTCTTCCCGTTAGACTCTACATGTCTTTGTGCTTTCGTGGTGAGGGCATTTCGATCAGCGCTCTGATCTTTTCCGGGTTAGCTTCTATCCCTCGTGAGCTTACTATGAAGCCCAGGAACTTCCTAGATGCCACGCCAAAAGTGCACTTCTTGGGGTTCAGCTTCATCCCGTACTTCCAAATGATGGCAAACGCCTCTACCAGATCATCAGCGTGTCCCTCGAAGGTCTTAGACTTGACCAGCATGTCGTCTATATAGACCTCCATGTTCTTTCCCAGTTGGGCCTGGAACATTCTGTTGAATAGCCTTTGATATGTGGCTCCAGCGTTCTTGAGTCTGAAGGGCATGACAATGTAGCAGTATACATCCTTGTCTGTCTGGAAACTGGTGTTATCCTGGTCCGCTATGTGCATTGAGATTTGGTTATAGCCAGAGTAGGCGTCCATGAAACTCAACATCTCATACCCGGACGTCGCATCTACCATCTGATCAATCCGGGGGAAAGGGAAACAATCTTTGGGGCAGTCCTTGTTAAGGTTAGTGAAGTCGATGCAAGTTCTCCACGTCCCGTTTGGCTTTGGCACCAACACCGGATTAGCCAGCCAAATAGGATACAAGGTGATAACTCTACAAAATAGAGTGATTTTACCACTTTTTATATGCTAATTGTTGCTTAATTCTTGAGTTTTTAATTAATTTATTAAGTTTTTAAGTAGTTTTGAATTTATTAGTCTTATCATGATTTTATATACTTTTGTGTGTTTTTATAGTTATTTTGTTGTAATATGTTGTAGTTTAATTAGTTGTATTATTGTTGTTAAGTTAGAAGTAAAAATACACACTTTTGAGCTTAATTGTTTAAATAAATTAAGTTGTAATTAATATTTTTTAAAGAATCAATATGATTTATTTTATAATTGAAAATATTTAATTATGATTTAATTTATGTTTATTTTGTAGAGAATTAGTTGCATTTTTACTCTTGAGAAGAAAGAAGAATGAAGGAAAATGTGGCATTTTCAAGGAAAAGAAAAGAAAAAAATGGCATTTTTCCAAGTGCCCAGCTGCCTGCCACCCTTTGGCCCACTCGGCCCAACTGAAGCCTTCAGCCACCACGGGCCCAACTCCCTGACCAACCAGCCCCAGCCTTTGGGCCCGCGCCTGCCACCCAAAGCCCACACCAGGCCCATGCATCCTTTAGCCCTCCTAGGCCTGTGCCTCCACACTTAGCCCACCAGCCAGCTTCCAGCCATTCAGCCACACGGGCCTGCGCCTCTCTCCTGGCCCAGCCGCCTGAACCACTTCCCTGCTAGCCCACCAAGACACCTTTTCCCTTGTTCTTCTTGAGCCCATCAAATACACCAATTGTCTCATTGTCCCCTTGTCCCATAATGCTAAAAAATGCCAACTTTTTACCCAATTTTTCCACATATTTCACCACAAAAATTTTCATTACACCTTATAATTTACGTCTACATGCAATATTTACTTTTTTTTAATTAATTTAATCAATTTAATTAATTTAAGTTGATTATTTTAATGCTCTCATTTTTGGCTATAAATATGGAATTTTCAAGACCATTTGGGGGTGCTTAATTTGGGAGGTCACACTACACATTTGCTACACTTTCAAGACCACTCCAATCTCTTCATCTTTTTCTTCTTTTTGGTCATTTTTTCTATGAGTATTTAGAGGAAAAATTTGGGTTCCTCCAAATTTTCCTATTTATATTTGTAATTTTTGGTTAGTAATTTCTATTATAGTTATGAGTTTTTGATCTTTTTAAGATTATTAAGGTGATGATGAAACAATATGTAACTAGATAGTATTTATGTTGTGTGTTGATTTCCCATTTTGTACAATAAAGTTTATGAATTTTCTTCTTCAAATATTTTCTTTCATCTTAAATATCTTGTATTTTTTATTTTTAGAACATATTTGCACTTTGTTCTTCATGAGTGCAAAATCATAATATTCTTTGATTAATGTGTGCCATTAAATTGTGCACCTCAAATGCTTAGAACAAAAATATTATGTTTTGCCTTATAAATAATATTCATTGATTTATTTGTTATTTCATTAAATTGATTTACATTTAATACTTTGAAATTATAATTTTAAAAGTGAAGATAAATCCTACAATTCCGTGATAATTTGTGCTTAAATAAAATATCTAATTTGAATAAGTGATAGTTGATTAATTTATACTATTAATGAAACTTGGGAATCAATGTACTTATAAATATTATTGAACTTATATTTTGTGGATTCTAATACCTTAAAAATCTTATTTTACCATCTTGATTTCTACTAGTAATTTATTTATATATATTGTCTTTAATTTCTTTATTATCATCTTTTATTTTATTTTCATTATACAAAAATCTCATCAATCTTTGGAGCTAGGTTAGAATTTATCAATTTTCATTCTAAATAGTTTTCTTTTTGATTTTAGACAACTCCTTTGGATTCGACCTCGTGCTTACATGAACACTATACTTCATATATGATTCGTGCGCTTGCGAGTTATAAATTTTCAAAACATACCCGTTTTGGGTGGATCATAAGGCCTCCTAGATGAAGTTGATCGAAGATAACTTCTCTACTTCTAATTTGAGGGTTTCGGCCCTTTCTCCCATAGAGGTCTTCGCTTCTGCCGGATCGGAGTTGCACTCTCGTCAATGTTCAAGGCGTGACATATGACGTTGCGGTCAATCTTGGTCATATCCGAATGAGATCAGGCCAGAACGTCTTCGTTTTCTTTCACTCGAGCGACGATAGCAACCCTGACCTTCGGGTTCAGGTTCTTTTCGACCTAGATCACTTTGGTCGGGTCGCTGCCACTGATGCACACCTCCTCAATCTTTTCCATGGGTTCTAGTGCCCAGTCCGCTTCTATTCATAGATCCAATTCATCTTCTTCCCGGACCATCCTCCGCACTAGGGGAGGGGGCGGGATAGGATCAGCGTTTTCCTCCTCAAGAGGCTCTTCGTGGACCATGTAAATTGTTCGGGCAGAGATGTGATAACACTTCCGGGCAATTTTCTGGTCTCCTCGGACAGTTCCTATCCCTTCATTGTCACAAGGGAATTTCATACAAAGGTGGCAGATGGAGGTGATGGCACCGAAATCGACCAGTGCGGGCCGACCAAAAATAACGTTGTAAGCGGTGGGGCAGTCAACCATTACGAACATACAGAACTTGAATGAACCATGAATCTCGTTCCCCAACGTTACCGACAACTGGATTTTCCCCATTGGGAGTATCGAATCCCCATTGAAGCTGTAGATCTGTGTTGGGTGTTGGCTGAGAAATCTCGTCAACGATATAAGGTTAGAAAACTGAGACTGTATTGTAAAAGATATCTTAGAAGAAGATGGAGAGAATTTGAAAGAGTAAATATGCAGAACTACAATGGAGTAAAAATTGAATATTGCTTAATAGCTTCCGCATACAATTAATCCCCCCCCCCCCCCCCCCCCTTTAGTTTGAGGAGTTGAAGCCTATTTATAGATGAGCTCTAATGGCCCCTGATACAAGGTGGTCTTGGGGTACATGATCGTACATAGGTACACTGTCAGGGTAGTGATGCAGGACGTTGTGGTGTCGACTCTGGTATATGGTCGGGGGTCCTCAGGTAGTGCCTCCACTCTTCGTACGGGTTCGTATCACCACTACTTGTCAGACACAGATGTCAGGGTCATGCCTTTGTTATTTTCAGGGTTGTACATCTCATGCTCGTACATGTATTTCATGCCTAGTGGTCCCCCTTACCTAAGTATCTTCTCTAAGTTTCTTTATATTTTGGTAAGTGTCGAACCATACTTCTTTTATCCCGACCCTATTTCTAGGTACGAGGCCTGGAAATAGGCATGTACAAGGCTTAGGGATGGGTCTCACAAGGCAAGAACCTTAGTGCCTAGGTGAGTACCCATGCGTGACTTGGGCATTCACGAGGCTCGGGGATGGGTCTCACAAGGCGAGACCCTTGGTGCCTAGGCGAATAACCATGCGTGACATGGGCATTCACGAGGCTCAGGGATGGGTCTCACAAGGTGAGACCCTTGGTGCCTAGGCGAGTACCCATACGTGACTTATGAATTCATGAGGCTCGGGGATGGGTCTCATAAGGCGAGACCCTTGGTACCTAGGTGAGTACCCATGCGGGACTTGGGCATTCACGAGGCTCGGGGATGGGTCTCACAAGGTGAGGCCCTTGGTGCCTAGGCAGGTGCTGGCGCGGGACAGCTGCACACGCACGGTGGGTAGCCTCGGCAGGCGCATGCACATGCGCACAGTGGGAGCCTCGCATAGCGAGGCCCTAGGAATCTCGGCAGTTGCGCGCGCACGGTGGGAAGCCTCGCATAGTGAGGCCCTAGGAGTCTCAACAGGCGTGCACACAGGGTGGGCAGCCTCACATAGCGATGCCCTAGGAGTCTCGGCAGACGTGCATGCACGGTGGGCAACCTCGCATAGCGAGGCCCTAGGGGTCTCGACAGGCGCGCACGCACGGTGGGCAGCCTCGCATGGCGAGGCCCTTGGGGCCTTGGCGGGTACTTGGGCATGTCGGGTAGCCTTGCATAGTGAGGCCCTTGTGTCTCTCTGGGCACTTTCGCTAAGGCCTCCTATGAGACATGGGTCTCGCGTGGGGCAAGACATTGGGTTTCTTGGTTTGCCCAAGGCTAATGAGGGTAAACCTCACTTTTTCTCTCGAGTGTTGACTATGGCTCTGGTCAATTTTTGGCATTCACATTGGGCATGAGGCCAGATCTGCCTTAGTCAAGCCAATTGCAATGAAGGCCGACTTGAACAACACATTGATGGAACTTCCATCATCCACCAACACTCTGGACACCATTTTGTTGGCGATTTGGGTATCGATGACCAGAGGGTCATGATGCAGGAAGTGGACATTCTGGGCGTCTTCTTCCATGAAAGTGATGGGTAAATTCATCAACTTTGGGTGTTGAGCCGGGGTTTGGACCAAGGCGCATACCTCGTGGTCAGGGTCGAGTTCGCTGAGGTACTATTTCTGATCATTCCGGGATGGTCCCCCCAGATGTAGTCCTCCTGATATGGTGGCCACGTGACCATCTATCCGTGGGGGCACAGTTTCAGAGGGAAATGGCATTTCAGGTCCGGGTGCCTGCACAATTGGGCCCCTCTGAGGGGCCTGTGTTCCCGGGTTTGCAACGTACCCTCCCTGGGGTGGTCGGTATGATCCAGGCGCACTAGGGACCGCGGGTTGTCCGGGAGCTGCTGACAATCCCAGAACTCCCACTGGCATCCTGACCCATTGGTGGAGATGCCCCAGCTTGATCAGATTTTCGATTTTTTCCTTCAGCTGACGACACTCCTTGGTTGTATGACCGACATCTTTGTTGTAGGCACACCTTTTGCTGGTGTCCCATGAGTTCTTTCCCCCTTTGAACATGGGGGTGGGTTTCAGGTAATGGACTGTACTACCTGTGGCTAACTATATGTTCTCCCTGGTGTCCACTAGGTTGGTGTATTCTGTGTATTGGGGCTCGAGCCCCTCTTGCCCTTCTTGGAGAGCTCAGATCAATTTTGTCCTTTCCTTGATCTCTTTCCCCTGGAGGGGTTCACGCAGGCCTCCGTCCCCCCCATTAGAGGCGGCTGGGCTCCACTAGGAGCAACACTGCATTCGATTGGCGCCACACCGTATCCAAAGAATGGGGCAGATTGTGCTGGTGCATTTCCCAAGGAAGTGGGACCGTAGACCGTCGGGGTTGTGAAGGTCATTCCGTGAGTGCCAGTTGATCCTGGCGCCACCAGGGGTGTCAGATAATGGTTTGCAGGGTATTGCATCCCATATCCGGGAAAGTTTTGGGCACTTGGCTGGAGGGTTGGCTGCCATCCGAATGCTTGGATTCGGGCCTCCTCCCAGTTGATAAAGCATTGTGCCCTCCTTATGAATTCTTTGAGGGTGGCTGCCTTGCTGCGCTGTATGTCATCCCAGAGAGGGGACCCGGCTCGGATCCCGGACTGGAGAGCCACCAGGCGCTGTCCGTCGTCCACCTTGGTTTTTGAGGCTTACTCCATGAAGCGCTGAACATAGGCCCTCAGGGTCTCCGTGGGGAGTTGCTTGATATTGGCGAGGGCGCTGTTCTGCATGTCCATTCTCATGGCGGCCACGAACTGTTTACAGAACACCGATTATAATCTGGACTAGGATTGGATTGATCCTGGCTTGAGTCTCTTCCACTACTCCTCCGTGGGTCCGTTCAGAGTGATTGAGAAGCATAGGCACTTGCCATTGTCACAGACGTGGGCTACAGTCATCAGCCAATTGTAGCGGGACAAGTTGTCCCTAAGGTCTATGTTCCCGATGTAGGCAGGCGGGTTGAATATTTTGAACCCCTTTGATAGCACCACATCCAAGATGTGTTTAGCGCATGGTTCTTTTTCCTCCTCCTCTGAATCAGAACCTCCTCCCTCTTGTTTCCGGACCAGATGGTCTGTGACCTTCTTAAATGCAACTAACTGTTCCATGAACTGTCTGGCCATTCCGTCGTCCAGGGGTACCCTTTTGTTTCTCCTTTCATTGAGGTTATTCCTCAAATCTCCCCCTCGAGGGCAGATCTTTTCCTTACGGGCCCGTTCTTTTCAAGCATTCAAACCATCATGCAAGTCTATCCGGGACGTGTCGTCCCACGAACTGATGGCCTTCGGCTCTTCCGTGCACTGGCGCCCTCAGCGATCTTTGTTCACGGAGGCACTGGGATGGAGACGTTGCTCACGTCCACTCTGTCTAGGGGAAATTTGGGGCCTGGCACCCTGCGGGCGCTTCCCTTGCGGATCAATTGGATGATCCCATCCTGGGACGGGACGCATCTGCTTTTTCCTAGGGAGTTGTCCTGGGTTGGCCTCAGTTTTTGGGACGGGATGAGTTTTCCTCCGGGGGTTTGCTTTTCCCACAGGGTCATCCATCTTGTCTTTCCCTTTTTCTTGAGCTGGGTTTGATGGGCCATCTCTGGGATAGGGTCCCGGAGGAGGGATTGGTCTTGATTTTCAGGTGCGCTAGTCTTAACTGGTGGGGCTGGTGGTTGTGTTCTTGGAGGTGGAATGGTTGGAGGATTGGCTGCCAATCCTTGGGCAACAGTGAAGGTCTAAAGGGCCAGGAGGGATTCTTACATCTGGCAGGTGGCCTCCTTTTGTTCAGTTATCCTGACCTCTTGATCCAAGACTTGTTGTTTTAGTCTGACCACCTCTGGGTCCTCATGTTCGGGATTCATCTCTTCTTCAGGGATTGTAGGATCTTCAGCATCGTGATCCTGGTATCCCCCTTCATTTTCTTCATCTTCCTCATAGTAACCCTCCTCGTAGTCTGCTCCGTCCTCAAAATTTTGGGAACCGTCAGGCTGAGTGTAACACCCTGGATAACCAAGACTGTTACACTGTGTATTTATAATCGTGCAAGACTCGCTAATCAAGTCATTTAGTTGAAAAACGTGATCCTAAAGTCATAATCGAGTTAGGGTTAAAAGATTTTCGTCATAAATAGATAAATTTTCATTTAAATAAAAATTTGTTACATGGAATCCCTAAAACAGGGTTAAAGGACAATTTACAAAATTTCAAAAGTTATATACAATCACAAGCCACTCTAATGGAAAAATACGCATTTTAGGTTTTCCTGTTCCCGTACTATCCCTCGGCCGTGGCAGATGAGCAACTGACTATGTACATCCCGCCCCAGAGCTCTCCAACTCAGGATTGGTCCATCCTACCCTTGCCTTTACCTGCACCACGTAGCACCCGTGAGCCAAGACCCAACAAGAAAACCATAAAGCATAGCATAGACAATACATACAATCAAATAATCCTCAAACATAGTTAAGCAATTATCAACATGTCATAACAGTCATCTAATCAGAGAGGACAATCAATTTATTCACAAGTCATTCATCCAGTATTTAACAAGCTATAAGAAACATATTAGCAATCGTAAACATATCAATACTCATCGTATAATACTTAGGGTCGACGCCCTTAGGTCGCACCTTCTATTTAATCCACTGTCTCCGGCTCGCTTAGGCTGAGCTCAGTGATTATTTAGCTAACCTCAGCTCTCAGTGGCCGAGCCGCGTCCTGTGCGCAAATATCAGTTTCGACACTCTTAGGTTGTTTATTTCATGCTCACATGGCATATCATAATCATACAACATTTGTATTCAAGTATAGGGAACCCTAGTCCCAACAAAACCACACAAAAGGGTGCAGTTTTCTTACCTTTAATTCCGAGCAGAGAAGGTGAAATGGTTCTGAGCACGATCCTTAGCCCCCAGCCTTGGTGATAAACCTACTCACAAGGGTCAATGGTAACCATCAACTTCCAATCAAAATAAAATACCTAGGAGAAAGAAACAAGCCTCCGGGACCTTTAATTCCACCAAACGAGGTGGTGAAATCGTCCCCTGAGCCCCTGAGCAAAAACCCTAAAAAGTACCCAAAAAAATAAAGTTTTTGTAATGCCCCGAAATCCCTAATGCGGTTTAATGGCTGGATTAGTAGGCCGGGAGGGCCATAACTGTTTAATTATGCCGTTAAATGAATATATGCATGTTTATGTGAATTATATTATAATATGATGTTATATGCATGCATGTGGGTCCACATTTGAATATTAGGGTATATTTGTGTATTTGGGTGCATATTGTGATTTGTGAATGAGATCCCATTATTATGGAGATATATTCGAGCTATTCGGCATGAGACGGTCTTATATTATGAGTTAGCGGTTTTGTCATAACGGGGGTCTTTTATTGGGATATTGAGTTATGAGAATGTTATTTGGTGATAAATTGAGAGTTATTGAGATCAGGAGCAAATTCTGGAAGTTTTGACTATAATGTCCCCAGGGGTGTTTTCGGGACCCCGAGCACTAGGTTTTATTTGAGGTTACTTAAGCTTGAAGTAGCTTGTCAGATAGAACGTACGTTAGAAAACCTCTCGTTCTTTCCCGTTAGTTCATTTTTACCGTTCAGAGCATTTTCAAAGAAATCTCGAGTTCTAGGAGTCGAAATCAAGCGAGGATCGAGGCATAGCGATCCTAGGAAAGATTAGAAGCTTCTTAACCAAAGGATTTGACGAGAAACAACTCAATCAGAGGTAATCTAAGTTTTAAGCTTTGAGTTTTTAGAGTTTCTAAGCTTAGAATTGGCTCTTGTGAATCGTTGAGTTTTTGGTTCGTTTGAGCCTTGGGATTTGATGGTTTTGGATCATTGGGAAGCTTGGGAACTTTGATTTGATGATTTGGAAGTGTTTAGGTATGATTTTGGAGGGTTTGGGAAGATGAAAATCGTGTTTGGGCAGGTTCTGGGTTAGGGGCTGCGGCCCTGTTCTTGGGGTGCCGCGGCCCAAGGTGTTAGGGTCACAGCCCTTGAGCAGGGTTGAGCCCGTTTGAGTGTTTTGGCTCCGGGAACATGGTTTTAGGCCTCAGGATCGTTCCTACTCCCCGGATTAGTGGGGATTGATGTCCCGGAGGCTAGATCTTGGTTTGGGAACCCTTGTTTATCATTTTATTGATGGTGTCCCATATTTGGTTATGACTAGGTGACCGCTAAAGGACTAAAAGTCAGATCGTTCTTAGGGGTCGTTCTTTTGTTCATTCTCGCTCGAATTAGAGGTAAGAAAACTGCACCCTGTGTATGCGACATGCATGATTGTTATTGAGGCATGTTGGTTGATAAATGTGGACATGGATTGCATATTAAATGCTAGTGAATATTTTTGACTTGTATATAGCACTGACTAGTTAGGGATACTGACCTAAGAGTCAGAACCGGCATAAGCATATTGAACGCAGGGCCGAATGAAGATTAGATCTAATCGATACCAGCATTGAATGGCTCTAAGGCATTAATGCTGGACCGACCCTAAGGTCGATGAAACTTATAAGCGCTTGGCTAGTCTAAGACTAGTTACTGAGAGCCAGGGCAAAAGGCCTAGGTGACCGTTCGTCACATGGCTAGGGAATGATGTTCCAGGGTTATGACTCTATGGTCATGAGGAAGGTTATGTTGGTGACCAGTCACCACGCACCTATCCTGTTTAAGCTAGTGAAATGTTCACTTATCTGTTAAGCCTCGGTGACCCTATCGTCACAAGGCTAAAGGGAGCTATACCCAATTTAGTGACTTTTGTGACTGTCACTTATCTGTTTTGGACTGATAGTCCTGAATGATTATTATGATCATTGTTGATATTATATCATGCTATAGTGTGTTTTCTTGCTAGGCCTTGGCTCATGGGTGCTATGTGGTGCAGGTAAAGGGAAAGAAAAGCTCACCCAGCCTTGAGTGGAGAGCTTAGGTGATGATGTGTACATATGCGGCCGCTTGACCACCACGGCCAAGGAGTTCTCAGAGGAACTAGGGGGTTTACCCTATTTTTGCTGCTTAGGTCGGCAGGGTTGTAAATTTGAAACAGTAGTGACCATTTTGTGTTATAAATAACTTGTAAATGTTTTGATGAGATCATGAAATGTTTATATACTTAATAAAATATATCCTTTCCTTTTTATTGGTTTTCCACCTTAGCCTGTTAATAACACTTAGAAGCACGTTTTAACCAAAGGACTCGGGTAGCGAGTCAAATTTCTGATTCATTGTTCACTGTAACTGTTCTGGGGTATCCAGGGCGTTACATTTTTGAAAGCTGAGTAGCGCTACAACGCTACCGATTTGGGCACTACAACGCTAGAGTTAGAGACTCTAGCCTCCCAAAATCCCAGCCTAGCGCTGTAGCGCTCCCAACCTAGCGCTACAACGCTGATACCAGAGTTTCAAAATTTTGGGTTTTCTCTTCGAATTTCCCCGAGCCAAGGCTCCAAAAATCCAACCCTCAAAACCTCCAAACCCAAAATTAACCACAAAAATACACTCTACTCATCAAAGGCAACAAAACCTAACCAAGTTTTTCCCAAAAACTCCAACAAATCCCCAAAACCCATACTCAAGCTCTCAAGCCCAAAACACCATAACTAACCCAGAATTTCCCCCCAACAGTTATCTTTAATTCAAGACTACACCAGCCACAAATTCAAAACTAAACTACTTATTTTAAACACCAAAAACCTCAGCAATAATTCATCACTTGAATACTCAGAATTCTATTTAACAACCCAGTAAAATTCAAAGTTGAAAACCACAATCCTAACCTCAATTATGACTGAGTTCCTCCCTGTTTTCCAGCTCCAACTCCCAGCTAGAAACCCCTAGCTTTCCTTCTGCGTTCCTTCAAAGAACCCCAGCCAAAGCCCAGGCTTATGCCCCTTTGTTCACCTCAGCTTCAATGTTCAACAAGGGAGAATGAGAAAGAGGGAGTACGTGAGAGAGATGAGGGATTCTTCCAACTGATTTCTTTCTATTTCTAGTTTCCTCTAGTGCCTAAATCCTTAGTATATCCTTAGATTTAAAGAAAAGACTATCTTTCCCTCCTATATAAAACTTAGTTCCTTAATTAATCTAAGGGTAAAGTGGTCATTCTCCCCAATTTTTGCTAATTCCTCCAATGTTTCCACTATTTTTTAGATAATCCCGTCATCCAATTAATTTTCAATTATTCATCCAATGTCTAATAATCCTCGATATATTTTCTAAATTCCCAAAAATACCCCCAGGCTCCCCCCGAGCCGGGTATAAATCCCCACGGTGACTATTTCGCCAATCCGCTCACTAAGACCGTCCCGGGCCATATACTACAAATATATCCACATAATAATGTGGTCTCAAAAATTTATCACATAATTATGCCCGTAATGGGCCTAAATTACAAATACGCCCTTAAAAGCTAAACAGGGCCCACATGCATATTTAATACTCATAAACATGCATTTCATATAACAATATAATCATATAATCATGCATTTAATCATTAAATCACACATAAACCAATTATGCCCTCTTGACACGCTAATCAAGGCCCTTAAGCCTTATTAGTGATTTTGGGTCGTTACAACTATCCCCTCCTACTGAGAATTTCGTCCTCGAAATTTACCTGAATAACTCGGAATACTGATCCTGCATTGCCGACTCAAGCTCCCAGGTCGCTTCCTCGACCCTGCTATTCCTCCATAATACTTTAACTAGAGGAAACGTCTTGTTCCGTAGAACCTTATCTTTCCTGTCTAAGATCTGAACTAGTTGCTCCTCATAAGACAAATCTGTCTGCAATTCCTAGTCCTCATACTTCAACGTATGAGTTGTATTTGAGACGTACTTCCGAAGCATAGAAACATGGAATATGTCATGAACTCTCGACAACAATGGTGGCAATGCTAACTTGTAAGCCACCTGTCCGATCCTCTCCAGAATCTCGAAAGGTCCAATGAATCTAGGGCTTAGCTTGCCCTTCTTCCCAAACCTTATCACCCCTCGCAGTGGTGAAACTCGCAGAAACGCGTGGTTCCCAACCTGAAGCAAGCATTTGAGCTCGGATCTTCTCGATGGCCTCATTAGTCTTCTGAACCATGTCCAGTCCCAAATACCTCCTCTCACCCATCTCATCCCAATGAATGGGTGGTCTACATATCCTCCCATATAACATCTCATATGGAGCTACTACAATCGTTGATTGATAACTGTTGTTGTATGAAAAACTCAATCAATGGGAGATACTTACTCCAAGACCCCTCAAAGTCTATCACACATGCTCTGAGCATATCCTCCAACACCTGAATTGTCCTCTCAGACTGTCCATCAATCTTAGGGTGAAGGGCCGTGCTGAACTTCAACTGAGTCCCCATGGCCTTCTGCAATCCACCCCAAAACTTGGAAGTAAAGATAGGATCTCGGTATGACATTATAGACTTGGGATCCCCATGGAGATGCACAATCTCCCTCACATACAGCTCTGCATATTGATCCACAGTATAAGTCGTTTTCACGGACAGAAAGTGAGATGACTTGGTGTATCTATCTACTATCATCCACACTGAGTCATGAAGCCCCACTGTCCTGGGTAAACCTCCCACAAAATCCATCGTAATATCCTCCCATTTCCACTCAAAAACACCCAAAGGCTGTAGCAACCCTGCTGGTTACTGATGCTCAGCCTTCACTTGCTGACAGGTCAAACACCTGGCCACGTACTCCACCACATCTTTCTTCATCTCGGGCCACCAATACAATGTCTATAGATTGTAGTACATCTTCGTGGTGCCTGGATGAAGTGAGTACGACATAGTATGCGATTCATCCAGTATCTCTCGTCTAATCCCCACATCAGTTGGAACACAGATTCGACCCTGATACCGTAGCAAACCATCTCTAAAATAGAATAGTCCTTAGCCGCTCCTGCTAAGACATTCCCTCTAACTTCCTATAACTGTGCATCTACCAACTGACCCTCCTTAATCTGTTCTAGTAGGGTCGACTGCAAAGTAATATTGGCCAACCGACCCACCACCAACTCTATCTTTGCTTTGGACATCTCTTCGGCTAACTCTCTCGATATCTAAGTAGATGCATCCGCCACTACATTGGCTTTTCTTGGGTGGTAAAGAATGTCACATTCATAGTCCTTTACCAATTCCAGCCAACGTCTTTGCCTCATGTTCAGGTCCTTCTGCATGAAGAAGTTCTTCAAACTCTTGTGATCAGTGTATATCTCGCACTTCTCTCCATACAGATAACGTCGCCACACCTTCAGTGCGAACACCACCGCTGCCAATTCTAAATCATGGGTAGGGTACCGCTGCTCATACTCCTTCAGCTGTCATGATGCATAAGCTATAACCTTCTCATTCTGCATCAACACACAACCCAAACCCAGCCTGGACGTGTTACAATATACCTCAAACTTTCCTCCCTTCGAAGGAAGACTCAACATAGGTGCTGTAATAAGTCGTCGCTTCAATTCCTGAAAGTTGTTCTCACACTTGTCTAACTAAACAAACTTCAAATTCTTTTGTGTTAATTCTGTCATCGGTGCAGTAATCTTTGAGAACCCTTCCACAAACCGTCTGTAGTAACCCGTTAATCCAAGGAAACTTCTAACCTCTGAGGCATTCCTTGGCTTCGGCCAATCTATCACTGCCGCCACCTTAGATGGATCCACCTTAATCCCATCCTCACCAATAATATGTCCAAGGAATGTCACCTCTGGTAGCCAAAACTCACACTTCTTAAATTTGGCGTACAACCGGTGCTCTCTTAATCTCTGCAAGATCTGTCGAAGATGTTGCTCGTGCTCTGCCTATGAACTGAAGTACACTAGGATGTCGTCGATGAAGACAATCACAAACTGATCCAAGAAGTCTTTGAACACCCTGTTCATTAGGTCCATAAAGGATGCTGGGGCATTGGTCAAACCAAATGACATAACCAGAAAATCATAGTGCCCATACCTCGTTCGGAAGGCCATCTTCGGTATATCCTCATCCTTGATCCTCAGGTGGTGATAACCAGATCGAAGATCAATCTTCGAGAACATCGTATTTCCTTGCAGTTGGTCAAACAAGTCATCGATCCTTTGTAGAGGGTACTTATTCTTGATGGTCAACTTGTTCAACTCTCTGTAGTCTATACACATCCTCAGAGTCCCATCCTTCTTCTTCACAAACAAAACAGGAGCACCCCACGGCTAGTAGCTAGGCCTAATAAACCCTAGATCCAGAAGCTCCTGTAGCTGTATCTTCAATTCTGCTGGTGCCATTCTATACACTGCCCTCAACACTGGTTCAGTCCCCGGTGCCAACTCAATGACGAACTGAATCTCCCTGTGCAGTAGAAATCCTGGTAAATCCTCAGGGAACACATCCAAGAACTCACAAACTAATTTGGTCTCTCCCGGCCCTGTTAGCAACACTCTGGTAGTATCCACCACACTAGCCAGAAAACATATACATCCTCCCTGTAATAGTCCCTTAGCTCTCAGCGCTGATATCAAAGGTATGCAGGGTCCACATACCGCACCCACGAAAACAAAGGGATCCTCTCCCTCAGGATCAAAAGTCACCATCTTCTTCCTGCAATCAATGGTAGCCCCATATCTGACCAGCCAATCCATTCCTAGAATCATGTCAAAGTCCTCCATACATAACTCAATCAAGTCTACTGAAAACTCCCTACCATCAACCACCACTGACAATGCTCTAATCCATCTCCTAGATACCACCAACTCCCTGGTAGGCAGTATAGTCCCAAACCCTGTAGTACAGTACTCATTAGGTCTACATAATCTATCAATCACCTTACTAGAAACAAATGAATGCGTAGCACCAGAGTCAATCAATACAGTAAAAGGAGAGCCAGCACTAGAAATCTGACTTGTCACCACCGAGGGACTAGCCTCGGCCTCTGCCTGCGTCAAGGTGAACACTCGAGCTGGAGTCAAGATGTCCACCTTCCATGTTTATCCTTTCTTCACCGTTGGGCAGTCCTTCTTGAGATGTCCTACCACCCCGCACACATAACAGGCCTTGGCTCGACATTTTCCCTGATGGCGTCTTTGGAACCTTGTGCACTCTGGGTAACTCCTCAATGTGTCACTGCCTCCCTGGCGGCCATCCTGAACACCCTGATCCCTCCTATCAGAGCCAAGAGCGGTTGAAGTGTCAGGGGTCTTCCTCTTCAGATTACTGGGGCCTATGCCCTTACCAGAACTTGAATATGGAGGCACCGCCCTGCGAACCTCCCGTCTCACAGCATTCTCCCTCCAAATCTTGTTCTCCGCTTCCTTAGCGGTAAAAGCCTTCTCAACATCCCGCGCATAAGTCATCCCCCCAGGTACTATTGTAATTCTCACATCTCAGGCTATTATAGCATTAAGCCCTCTGATAAACCTATCCTACCTAGCTGCGTTAGTAGGCACTAGATCTGGTACGAACTTCGCAAGTCTGTCAAACTTCAGGGCGTACTTTGTAACTGTCATGTTGCCATGTACCAACCCCACAAATTCATTCACTTTCACTGCCCTGATGACAACGTTATAATACTTCTAACTGAACAAATCCTTGAATCCATTCCAACCCAGAGTAGTAACATCTCTAGTCTGTGATGCCATTTCCCACCAAATGCGAGCATCCTCTCTCAGCATATATGTGGCACAGGACACCCGATCATTACCTTCTACCCTCATGAAATCTAGGATAGCGGTAATCATACTCATCCACTGTTCGGCCTTAAGTGGATTTGGTCCTCCCTCGAAGGTTGGAAGATGTTGTCTCCTAAACCGCTCATACAGTGGCTCCCACCTGTTCCCAACTTCCAGTGTCTATAAAACTGGTGCCACAGCAGGTGGCACAATAGATGCAACACTCCCTGATAGAGCCTGCTATCTCAAAAGACAAATTTGTTCTTCTTGGCTCTGAAGCCGGGCTTGCATGTATGCCAATATCTACTGCCAATTCTCAGGGACTGGCGGAGGGTTCTGGCCCTGGTCATCATCTCTAGGCTCAGACCCAGTGCCGACTAGTCGTATAGATCGCCTTGGACGCATAGTTATCCAAGTTAATCTGCAATCAATGACTCGGCGACCAGACTATGATGAAAGGGTAGCAATCTTTCCATGATCCATCATTGGAACGTAGCCAATCACAAGCAATTAAGATATAACAATTAACCAATTATTCATCCACATACAACAACAATGCTAATAAGCACACCTCAAAATCATCACACAACATTCAAGGGCCAGGCCCTATCAGTAACTCATGCTCCCTATTAATCAAACAGATAAAAGCATTCATATTCCTTTCAAACACTTAAGCATATAAACATGAATATACAATTACCTAACCCTGAGTTAAGCTTGTATTTAGCGGCGAATGTACATGTCCAGCCAGTCTTTAGGAACTCTTAAACCAAGATCGCTTTGATACCAAGTTGTAATGCCCTAGATAACCAAGACTATTACACTGTGTGTTTATAATCATGCAAGACTCGCTAATCAAGTCATTTAGTTGAAAAACGTGATCCTAAAGTCATAATCGAGTTAGGGTTAAAATATTTTGGTCATAAATAGATAAATTTTCATTTAAATAAACGTTTGGTACATGAGATCCCAAAAATAGGGTGAAAGGACAATTTAAAAAATTTCAAAAGTTATATACAATCACAAGCCACTCTAATGGTAAAATACGCATTTTAGGTTTTCTTGTCCCTGTACTATCCCTCGGTCGTGGCGGACGAGCAGCTGACTATGTACATCCCGCCCCCAAGCTCTCCACCTTAAGATTGGTCCATCCTACCCTTGCCTTTACCTGTACCATGTAGCACCCGTACGCCAAGGCCCAGTAAGAAAACCATAAATCATAGCATAGACAATACAGACATTCAAATAATCCACAAACATAGTAAAGCAATTATTCAGCATGTCATAACAGTCATCTAATCAGAGAGAACAATCAATTTATTCACAAGTCATTCATCCAGTATTGAACAAGCTATAAGAAACAGATTTGCAATCGTAAACATATCAATACTTATCATACAATACTCAAGGTCGACGCCCTTAGGCCGCACCCTCTATTTAACCCATTGACTCTGTTGACGCGGTTCTTCGCCAACAGGTAATTAAGAAAATAAGAGGAAGGGATTAGTGCTTAACAATGAATCAAAATAGATGAATGATCTTTAAATGGACTGGTGACACAATTACGTTTTTTAGGTGGTTCAAAGGTTAAAATCCTTCTACTCCACCAGCCAGTATTATTGTTATATGCCTGATATTCTTTACAGGGTATTTCCTTACACAATAGAATCCAACCCTTTGCAACTCCCAGGGTCTCCATATTTATAGGAGAGGGCACCTGGCAGTTGGTAAGGGGGGTCATCCCGTGACCTTCTTACCTATCATGTCACTTCTGTGACATTCATGATTAATTCCTAAAACCTGACACATGAAGTGTGGTCTAATCAATAGGTAAGGGGGATAATGAGCCGCACGGCCCAACCTAGTCGTGGGTGCCTGAATACGCACGTTCATGCTACGTGTTCGAGAAGTCAGGGATATATCAGACACGTGATGTCTGATATATGCACGTTTACCTTGCGTGGTTGACTTTATAAAAGGTCATAGCCTCCAACTCCAGCTCGTACCACGAGCTGGATGCCTCCTCGACCTGTGGCCTTCACAGTCCTGACTCGGTCCTTAAGTAATCTTGGCGAACCCTTGGATACCCCGAGCTAACGTGGTAGGACCTGACGACAATAGCTCCGGTCATGGGGGATCCACGTGGCTGATATAATTTAGGCCGTATCTCAGCTCGCTAATAGCCCGTTGGAAAATTAGGGTGTACATTTGCCCCCCAAGCCCCTGCTCGTGGTACACGACGTCGTGTAGGGCCACAGTAGGGGCTTTTAGGCTTCCCCATGAACTCTTCATATTCCACATTTTATGCAGGTGCCGAATACGTGGAACATCGTGGTTGGTGACGGTACGTCTTCCGAGAACCGCATTAAATGGCCTAGCCTATACTCAGCTGTCGTTTCGCCTTTCGAGTGGAGAGCCTTGGATCCCACATCAAGGCAATCCAATGGGCCTCCTCACATGGCCTTTCATGTATATAAAAGGGGTGGCCACCTTACGCATGGGCCACCCGTTTATTTGAAAAATTTCTGAACTTTTCGTTTTCTTCTCTCTTCTCATCCTCAAAAGAGAAACCCTCTTCTTCTTTTGGTTACCGTTTCCAGCACTCCAGAAGTTCAGGCGCAAGGGTTCCTTTGAGGTTTTGGAACCAGTCATTTCGTCGAGGCCCCAACCCAGATGACCCCTTCATCCCCTTCTCAACCAGAATACTCCGTAAGTCTCCTGACTGTGCATATTTTGAATTTCTTTTTCACTGTAGCCTAGGTAAATAATTCCTGTAGCTGCATGCAAGGTTTTGTTGGTTTTCTGTGGGTATGAAGGGTGTAGGCTTTACTTTAGGGCATCGACTAGAAGAAAACCATTAAGGAGCATGGCTTATAGGGTGCATTTTCTGGGGAATTCTTCTGGGTAGGATTTTCGGTATGCTTGTTTAAAATATTCAGTACTTTGGGTGTAAAATCGGGTAGCTTAGGGGACACGCTTCACAGGCGGTTTTTCACCTCTTGCCTACTGAAACTTTCCTTCCAAGGAAAATTTCTATCCTAACCCTCCTGACACACGAATTCCGAGTAATCAGGGATCTGTTGGGAGCACAGGTGCGTGTTCATAGAACCGCGTGGTCTCACTCACCACGGGCTGAGATTACCTCAGCTCGTGCAAAGGAAACACCTCTTTTGATTCTTCCTTATGCTTAGGTCGCCTTTTCTGAAATTTCTTCTTTTGTTCGCTAGGCAACCAGATGGGACCCAAGAAGAACGCTCCTAAGAGGATTGCAGGCAGCTCGTCCTCCCAACAATCCAAAGGAAAAGAAGTGATGACAGACTCCCCAATCCCTGTCTTCAGGCCGGCTGTGGAGCAGGAGCTCGAGGTGGCACTCGATGCTTTCTTCGAGGCCGAGAGGATCGTCTTGAAGATCACTGACCAGGGGAAAGTGAATAAAATATTCCTTTCCCACAACATCGAATTGGGGAGGGGCGCCCTGATCGCCCGACCTCCCGCAGAAGGTGAGCGGAGCTGCGCGCCGCTCGACGAGGAGTTCGCGGCCTGGAGTGATGAGCACTTCAAGGCAGGGGCTTTCCTCCCGCTGGATCAATACTTCGCTGACTTCCTCAACTACGTGAGGTTGGCTCCTTTCTAGCTCCCCCCCAACTCCTATCGTTTGTTGGCGGGGTTGAGATATATGTTCTTGAAACAGGAGTGGGAGGTCCCCACTCCGGCAGATATCCTATATTTTTTCTGCCTCAAGGCCAGCTCGGAGCAGCGGGGTCGAGGCGACAGGTTCTATTACTTGACCCGGTTTCCAAATACAGCTGCGGTCATCGAGCTACCTAGCCACCCCAACGACTTCAAAGACCAGTTCTTTATGTCCAAGGGGTTTCGCAACTGCGACCTGCACTACTTCAACCGTCCTCGTAAGTACCTTTCATCCTTAGCTCGTAAGTTAAGTATCAGTTAGCTCCCCCTATTATCCATTTCTGACTTAGAATAATTCTGCAGCCATTTTCGCGAGGACAGATAAGTCTGTGATCCTGGGGAGTCAGTACGAGACACTGGCGGGCTTGCCCCCCAGTGAAAAGGACTATCGCCAGCTCGTGATAGACGAGACGATGCTGGCATGCAAGCTGATCTCTCCAGGCTAGACTTTGAACCTGAGGAGACCCCGGGTGCCTCCCTCAGCTAACGAGATGAGGGCCATCCCCGAGGAGGAGGCCGTGGGGGATGAGGACGAGGAGGACGAGGTACCTCTCGTAAGGACGAGGAGGAAGCGAGCGCTGGAGGTCGCCCAAAGAACGGACGAGGAGAGGATCCGGTCCGGAGCAGCTACAGGTCCCTCCGGCCAAGGTTACACATATCTGTTTAGGAACTTAGATAGGGCCACTGCAGACCCCCGGCTAGCTAGGTTCAATCCCAAACAGCTCGCCCAACGCCATCGAAGTGACCCAGACCTTGATATAACCCTGCTCCATTGTGTCGACCGGCTCGTGTTGGATTACGAAGATAGCCGCCCTAGGGGTACCATAGTCGTAGACAACACCCTAGCCTTTAGGTCGGCCTTATTTGAGGAGTATGGGACCAACCTTCGGTCATGGCCATCACTCCGGGAGGGTAACGTAGCTCCGGGTCTTAGGAAATACGTAGAAGAGTCTAGTCCTGAGCTAGTCTCAGACCCAGAACCCATGCCAGCTCAAGAAGTAATTGTCTTAGATTCCCCCGCAGAAGCTCCGGGGCCGATGGTCGTGACCATAGATTCCTCTTCTAGCTCGGGGGGTAGGATTCCTTTTAGTATATATATACTTGAGTTTCGCTTTTTTCCCCCTTATTTTTGTTCTTGCATGAATGCTTACTTGTATATTAATGTTGTCTTTGTTTTGCCAGAGGAAATGTCTCAGCCCGGGAGCAGAGATCTGCGAGCTATGTTCGTCGGAGGGAACTCCTCAGCTGGGGCCTCTGGGCCCAAAATGAAGAAGCTCAGGGTGCCGAAGAAAGCCGCTGGGGCCCCAATCAAGTCCCCTGCAAAGGGGAAAGACCAGACCCCAATTGCCCAGGCCAAGGAAACTGCACCTCCTGCTGTAGTGGAGAACATGCCCCCGCCCCCTCCGTGAGCTCCGGCCTTCGTTCGGGACACAGGGGCGGAGCTCGGGGCCTCGGCAACCGGGGCCTCCGAGGTGCACATCCCAGTGGACTCCCAGGCCCTGGAGAAGATTCCAGACGTCTTTCGGGGGACGGTGTATGAGACGGCGAGCTACGCCGTTGACCACTTCTACGGCGCCAAAGAAAGGGACCTGCAGGCTATCGAAACAAGGAGCCCGGAGGGCGTGATGGAGTCTTCATTGGGAATGGCTCTAACGGTAAGCTGGCTTTACATTTTGTACTCTTTGGGTTATCATGCATCACACGTTCTTTCTACTTCTCTTTTTTTTTTCTAAGGCAGTTGCCTCTCTATTTTTGTAGAGTGTCCTGGCTCTTCACCGGAGCATTGCCAGGTCCAAGGCTCGCCTCGAGGACATGAGGGGCGAGCATCAGGCTATTCTTGCCGCCCATCAGACTACTCTGGCCGCCCTGAAGACTACCCAACAGCAGGAGCAGGAGGCCAAGGAATCCTTGGCGGCCGCGTGGGCTGAGCTGGACGCATCTCGTCCTAAGCTGGAAAAGGCCGAGGCTAACAAGGCCGCCCTAGACGATGCGACGGCCGAACTCGAGGAGGCCAGGACTACCCAGACCGCGCTGGATGCTGCAAAAGCCGAGGCCGAGGAGGCTAAGGCCACCTTGGAAAAGGAGAAGGCGGCTTCCAGCTCCGCGATGGAGGACATGCTCTACCACTGCTGGGTCTATAACTCGGACGGCGATTTCTCCTTCTTGGGAGCGGACGTCTGGGAGCCCTTGCTGGAGGGGTTTAAAGCTCGTCTGCAGCAGAGGCACGTTCTGAGACTACGGAGACTTCCACAGTGGCTGAGCAGGAGGGAGAGACGGCGACCTCAACAGAGCAGCCCGGTGGAGCCTAGGGCCTTTCTTTTTTGAATCCGTTTATTATTATTACCCTCATTTTTTTTTGTAACTTTTGTATGAGGTTTTTCCACCTTGAGACAATTGGTTTTATCAATTTTTACTTTTAATTGGTTTATTTCCTTTTGCCTCTATGCATTTTGGCCATTGCTTTGAAAAACTTAGTTCGTGTTAATTCTTGACTACTATTTCGTGCTTTTTAAGAAAAACAACAATCAATCAATTTGAATTAACTTCTAAGTCTTATGACCTGGTTATGTCCAGGACCTTAGTTTGAAAACTTAGTTTGCGTTAATTTTTATCAATATCTCATGCTCTTTACGAAAAACAACGATCAATCAATTTGAATTAACTTCTAAGTTTTATGACCTAGTTATGTCTAGGACCTTAGTTTGAAAACTTAGTTCGCGTTAATTTTTATCAATATCTCGTGCTCTTTAAGAAAAACAACGATTAATCAATTTGAATTAACTTCTAAGTTTTATGACCTGGTTATGTCCAGGACCTTAGTTTGAAAACTTAGTTCGCGTTAATTTTTTATCAATATCTCGTGTTTTTTAAGAAAAACAACGATCAATCGATTTGAATTAACTTCTAAGTTTTATGACCTGGTTATATCCAGGGTATAGCTTAGTTTGCGTTAATCCTTTATCAATATCTCGTGTTTTTTTTTAAGAAAAACAACGATCAATCGATTTGAATTAACTTCTAAGCCTTTAAGGCGACCTGGTTATATCCAGGCACTATATGCCCCCCAAGTAACTAGGAAAGGGTCTTTCGTGGTTACTTTAGATTACACTCGCAAATATATTCAATCATGAACGAAAAGTTAATTCTCATTGCTCAATACATAAAAAATGGTCTTTAGGTCTTACAAGGGTGTCATTGATAATATCTCTTCAAATGGATGGCGTTCCAAGTTCGTGGGACTGCCCCTCCATTGAGCCGAGCTAATTTGTAAGTTCCTTCTTTAATGACCTCGATGATTTAATATGGCCCTTCCCAGTTCAGTCCCAATACCCCATCCTTGGAATCCTTACCGGCTAAGAAAACTCTCCTGAGGACCAGGTCGCCAATGCTAAAGGCGCGCTTTTTGACTTTTGAGTTGAAATAACGAGTGACTTTTTGCTGGTAATGTGCGAGCTGGAGTTGCGAATCTTCTCGTCTTTCATCAACCAAGTCAAGGGAAGCGTAAAGTAGTTCGTGGTTGTGGTCCTGGTCGTATGCCTGGACTCTATGCGAAGGTACCTTAATCTCCACAGGGAGGACTGCCTCACTCCCAAAAGTCAAGGAGAAAGGAGTATGACCCGTAGGAGTCCGATGCGAGGTCCGGTATGCCCACAGAACCTGGGGGAGTTGTTCTGGCCAGACCCCCTTTGCTTCGTCTAGTCTCTTCTTAAGGCTCGCCTTTAGGGTCTTATTGACGGCTTCGACCTGGCCATTTTCCTGAGGATAGGCCACAGACGAGAAGCTTTTCACAATCCCGTACCTTTCGCAAAATTCGGTGAATAGGTCGCTGTCGAACTGAGTCCCATTGTTGGAAACGATTTTCTTGGGCTGCCCGAATCGGCAGATAATGCTCTTAACCACGAAGTCGAGGACTTTTTTGGAAGTTATTGTTGCCAAAGGTTCTGCCTCAGCCTACTTCGTGAAGTAATCGATGGCCACCATAGCGTATCGGACCCCGCCCTTTCCAGTAGGGAGGGTGCCCACCAAGTCGATTCCCCAGACTGCAAATGGCCATGGGGAAGAGATCATCTTCAGCTCGACTGGGGGAGCTCGGGCAACTGTGGCGAACCTCTGGCACTTGTCACATTTCCTGACATACGAGATCGAGTCCTTGGATAGAGTGGGCCAGTAATACCCTTGCCTTAAGACCTTTAGGGCCAAGCTTTGCCCCCCAGTGTGATCCCCGCAAAAACCCTCATGCACTTCCTGCAGGATGGCCTTTGTTTCGCCTGGAAGAACACATCGTAGGAGAGGTAGGGAGTGCCCATGTCGGTATAGCACCTCGTCTACCACCGTATACCTTGGGGACTGGTACAGTACCCGCCGCGCATCATTACGCCCTTCAGGTAGCTTCCCCTCGGTGAGATATTCAAGGATGGGGGTCATCCAGGTCGGCCTAGCGTCGATCTTCTCGACCTCTGCCCCGACTTCTTCTATACTTGGTTTTTCCAAGAATTCTACTGGTACTAACCGCAAAGCCTCCGTCTCCCCGGAGGTGGCAAGCTTGGCAAGAGCGTCTGCGTTAGCGTTCTGCTCCCTAGGTATCTGCTCGATTGAGCCTCGCCCAAACGTGGACAGTTCGACTTTTACCTTTGCAAGGTAAGCAGCCATCTTGGTTCCTCGTGCCTGATATTCGCCTAGCACCTGGTTTACCACGAGCTGGGACTCACTGAAGCACTGAATGGAGCTCGCCTTCTCCTGGGCTACTCTTAGCCCGGCTAGCAAAGCTTCGTATTCGGCCTCATTGTTGGAGGCCTTGAATCCGAATCTCAGCGCCGAGTGGAATCTATGTCCCTCAGGGGATATCAAAATGATTCCAGCCCCGGAGCCGTTCTCATTGGATGAGCCATCCACGAAGATCTTCCACGACGCCTGGGCCGAGGTGACCTGGGGTGAGTCTTCTGCAGGATCCTCCCGAAATCCTGTGTACTCTGCCACAAAATCGGCCAGGGCCTGACTTTTTATAGTAGTTTGTGGGGTGTACAAAATCTCGAACTGACTGAGTTCGATAGCCCACTTTAACAGGCATCCCGATGCTTCAGGTTTTTGCAAAACCTGCCTTAAAGGCTGATCGTCCATGACGTGTATTGAGTGGGACTGGAGGTACGGCCTGAGCTTTCGGAAGGCCGTGATAAGATAGAACGCCAATTTTTCCATCAACGGGTATCGGGATTCAGCCTCGAGAAGTCTCTTACTGATGTAGTAGACTGGTTTCTGAACCCGGTCTTCTTCTCGAACCAATACGGCACTAGCTGCATCCTTTGTGACAGCTAGGTAGAGAAAAAGGGGCTCTCCTGCCTTTGGTTTGGACAATACGGGTGGTTTGGCCAGATGTGCCTTCAGGTCGAGGAAAGAACTTTCGCACTCTTCTGTCCATTCGAATTTCTTATTTCCTCGGAGCAGGTTGTAGAATAGCAGGCACTTGTCGGTGGATTTTGAAATAAACCAATTTAGGGCTGCCACCCTTCCTGTCAGGCCTTGGACGTCTTTGCGCGACCTGGGTGAGGGAAGCTCGAGCAATGACCTGATCTTGTCGGGGTTTGCCTCGATTCCTCGGGTATTGACGATGAAACCCAGGAATTTTCCAGATGTGACCCCAAAAGTGCACTTCTGTGGATTAAGCCTCATGCCGTACTCCCATAGTATCTTGAAGCATTCTTCCAGGTCGGAAACAAGGTTATCGGCAGTCTTTGACTTGACCAGCATGTCGTCAACGTACACTTCCATGTTCTTCCTGATCTGGTTGGCGAACATTCTATTTACTAACCTCTGGTATGTAGCACTGGCGTTCTTCAGCTCGAACGGCATGACCTTGTAACAATAGACGTTAGTTGGGGTCATGAAGCTGGTGTGCTCCTGGTCCACCGGATTCATGGCGATCTGATTGTAGCCTGAGTACTCATCCATAAAGGACATGAGCTCGTGCCCCGCCGTGGCATCCACCAATTGCTCAATCCTTGGCAAGGGAAAACAATCTTTGGGGCAGGCTTTATTCAGGTCGGAGAAATCAATGCAGGTCCTCCATTTCCCATTGGGCTTCGGGACCAGCACGGGGTTGGCGACCCAAACCGAAAACTTGGCTTCTCGGATAAAGCCGCATTTCTTGAGCCGGGCTACTTCTTCTTCTAAGGCCTCAGACCAAGTTGTTCCTAGGCGCCTCTGCTTCTGGGACTTTGCAGGCACGCTTTTATCCAAATGAAGGGTGTGCATGATGACACTTGGACTAATTCCCACCATGTCCTCATGTGACCATGCAAACACATCCAGGTTATCCTGCAGAAACTTGATCAGCTCCGCTTTCCTTTTGTTACAGAGGTTTTTCCCGAGCTTGACCATCTGTGAAGGATTTTGTGGATCGATGTTTACTTCCTCGAGCTCTTCAATGGCCTAGAGCTCGGACTTATCCTCGCTTATTCGGGGGTCAATATCCTCACTTATGACGATATTTTCCCCTTCGGCGCTCTGAGGTTTTTCCATCTCAGGGTCAGTTAAAGTTTCCTGAGATTCCTCTCCTCCACCTTGGATGGCCATTGCTAGCTGCCCGAGTTTCGATTTTCCCTTCGTGGAAATGCAGTAGCATTCCCTGGCAGTGAGCTGATCACCACGGACCATGCATATTCCCGTGGAAGAAGGGAATTTTATCGCGAGGTGTCGAACGGAAGTGATGGCCTCAAAAGCTATAAGTGTGGGTCGGCCCAAAATAGCATTGTATGCAGCGGGGAAGTCGATGAACACGAACTCGAGGAGTTTGGAGACTATCCGAGGTCCTTCTCCTAAGGTGATCACCAACTCGATCATCCCCATAGCTGCTGATCCTTCTCCCGAAAAACCATACAGCATCATGGAGGTCGCCTTCAGCTCGGCGACAGTCAAACCCATCTTCTCCAGCGTGGACCGTAATAGAAGATTTACCGAGCTCCCATTATCGATCATCACTCTCCTAACCCTCCGATTAGCGAGCTGCACTGCTACGACCAGAGGGTCGTTATGAGGGAACTGGACATGGCCAACATCTTCTTCTGTAAAAATGATTGGTTGCCTCTCCAATCGCTGTTGTTTTGGTAGACGTTGCTCTGGGACGAACTCTACTCCATTATGCGCCTTGAGTTCGTTTACGTACCTCTTTTGGGCACCCCTGCTCGTGCTAGCCAAATGCGGACCTCCCGAGATTGTGGATATCTCTCCTCCTACCACTGGAGGAGGGACGTCTTGATCTACCCGAGACCCGGGCTGGCTGATCGGGACTTCCGGAGCAGGTCGGCTTGCTGGAACCCTGTTCCGCGCGTACTGAGCCAAGGGGCCGACTCTGATGAGAGTTTCGATCTCATCTTTCAAATGCCTACAATCATCAGTATTGTGGCCAACGTCGTTGTGGAAACGGCAAAACTTGGAGGTGTCTCTCTTCCCCTTTTGGTGCTTTAACGGCTCCGGCTTCTTCCAGGGGAGGCGAGTAGAGTTCCCTAGGAAGATGTTCTCCCTAGAGTGGGTGAGCTCTGTATAAGTAGCGTAGACCGGCTTAAATTTGTCTACGGACTTATTCTTCTTTGGGCCGTGCTGGTTGCCCTCGCCGTTCCCCTTTCTTTTGCCTCCACCGAACTGGTTATTCTGTGTAACGTTCTGGGTCGCTGTCACGACCCCCGTTCCCACTCCAGCGGGCTGCTCAGGGACCTGACTGGTTCCTACAGCTGAGGCTTGGGCTTCCTCCAAGTTGATCCATCCTTGGGCCCTATTCAGGAATTCACTTACTCAGCTGACACCTTTCCTTTGTATTTCGTTCCAGAGTCCCCCTCCGACGAGGATTCCAGTCCTCAAAGCCATGAGCTTGGAGCTGTCATCTGCGTCTCTGGCCCGAGCAGCAACGTTCACGAACCTGCTCAGGTAAGCCTTCAGAGGCTCGTCGGGTTGTTGCCTCACGTTAGAGAGAGAGTCGGCCTTGACGCGGGCAGCCTGGGAGGCTCGAAATGCCCTTTTGAAGTTAGCAAAGAAAGTTTTCCAGGAGCTGATTGATTGTTTCTTGCTTTGTTTGAACCATTATCTGGCTGGTCCAGTCAGTGTGGAGGGAAATATCAGACACCTCAGCCGAGGGCCAATGTTGTGGGCCATCATTAGGGTATTGAACATCCCCAGATGATCCGACGGATCTCCGTCTCCGTTGAATTTGGGCAGGTGCGGCATACGAAAAATGGGTGGGTATGCCGTTGCTGCTATGCTAGGGGCGAAGAGCTCAAGATCGTCCCCCGAATCATATACTTCTTTCTCTTTCTCCGACAGGAGCTTCCTCATTAGCTCCTCCATCTGAGCTAGGCGCTCAAGGGTTTTGTCCTGATTTCCTTGGTTATTCCGGGGCTGATCGATAGCTCCGGATCCATTGTATACATTTGGGGCATTCCTGCCTTTACGTACCTCGGACAGGTCTCCCCCTGAGCGAGCATGGCTGCCACCTCCTATTGGTTCCCCCCTATGAGAGTTAAGGCGATCTCGTAGGTCGCCCCTCGGGGTGGCTTGAAGACTTTGTGCCGAGCTTATTCGTTGACGTAGGTCTTCGCCAGAAAGGTCGCTCCGGCGACTGCCGGTCCAGTAGCTCCCGTTAGAGAAGCTCGGAGTCAGCCTTTGGGGGTGAGGATCCGGGCTCCCTCTTGGCGCCCTGCTACGTTGGGAAGGTCCTGCGAATGGCGGGTTTTTCCTGCTTCTTCCATAAGCTGGAATATCTCGGATGGGCCGAGGAGGAGACGGATATCTTATTGGTGACGGAGGATGCCTGACTGGAGATGCAATCCTGGTTCCGTCAAGGCGGATCAAGTTAGGTGGGGGCCTTTTGGCCCTGCCAACCTGCGGGTCCCGCGCCTGGCGATCTGGACGAGGCGCAGGACGGCTGGTGGGGACGGGCTGGTGCTGTGAGCCCTCCCTGGATCTCCTTCTGGAATTCCCTCGAGCCCTCCTGGGCGCGCTCGAGGCTGGCTGGGAGCTGGGAGTTGAAGTTCGGACCGAGCGGCTATACTGTTGTTCGGCTTTAGGCATTTCTTCGAAGTTTGCCTCTCGACGGTGCGACGAAGGAATAGAGATGGATGTCGGAGGTCTGTCCGAGCGGCTAGGCCTGGACCGATTACCCCGGCGGGACTTACGAGTCTCGCCTTGCCTCTTTCCGACGTTAGCGTCGGTTGTGAGAGGGGGTAGTCGGGCCAACACCTCCTTAATCTGCTGACTAGCTTTCGCTAGTTGGCTCCTCAGCTGAGGGTTCTCCATTTCTACCACAGTGTAAAAATCTGGGTTTGGATTAGGTGGCCGGGGCGCCGAACTTCCAGTGTCATCTTGGCCAACCGGCTGCTTGCTCGGCCGCTGCTGGACCTCAGGATTTTGCTCACCGGAGATGGCGGCATGATGAGCCTCCTGCCCATCATGTTGTTTCGCCTCGTTACCGTGTCTTGACCGAGTGGTCACCATAGTTGGATGTTTGCGATAGCACCAATCTAACTAGCTCTCAATGAAAGCACCAAACTGTTGACGCGGTTCTTCGCCAATAGGTAATTAAGAAAATAAGAGGAAGGGATTAGTGTTTAACAATGAACCGAAATAGATGAATGATCTTTAAATGGACTGGTGACACAATTACATTTTTTAGGTGGTTCAAAGGTTAAAATCCTTCTACTCCACCAGCCAGTATTATTGCTATATGCCTGATATTCTTTATAGGGTATTTCCTTACACAATAGAATCCAACCCTTTGCAACTCCCAGGGTCTCCATATTTATAGGAGAGGGCACCTGGGAGTTGGTAAGGGGGGTCATCCCGTGACCTTCTTACCTATCATGTCACTTCTGTGACATTCATGATTAATTCCTAAAACCTGACACATGAAGTGTGGTCTAATCAATAGGTAAGGGGGATAATGGGCCACACGACCCAACCCAGTCGTGGGTGCCTAAATACGCACGTTCATGCTGCGTGTCCGAGAAGTCAGGTATATATCAGACACGTGATGTCTGATATATGCGCGTTTACCTTGCGTGGTTGACTTTATAAAAGGTCATAGCCTCCAACTCCAGCTCGTACCAAGAGCTGGATGCCTCCTCGACCTGTGGCCTTCACAGTCCTGACTCGGTCCTTAAGTAATCTTGGCGAACCCTTGGTTACCCCGAGCTAACGAGGTAGGACCTGATGACAACAGCTCCGGTCATGGGGGATCCACGTGGCTGATATAATTTAGGCCGTATCTCAGCTGTCTAACAGCTCGTTGGAAAATTAGGGCGTACAGACTCCGACTCGCTTAGGTCGAGCTCAGTGATTATTTAGCTAACCTCAGCTCTCAGTGGCCGAGCCGCATCCTGTGCTCAAATATCAGTTCCAGCACTCTTAGGCCGTTTATTTCATGCTCACATGGCATATCATAATCATACAACATTTGTATTCAAGTATAGGGAACCCTAGTCCCAACACAACGACACTAAAGGGTGCAATTTTCTTACCTTTAATTCCGAGCGGAGAAGGTGAAATGGTTCTGAGCACGATCCTTAGCCCCGAGCCTTGGCGATAAACCTAGTCACAAGGGTCAATGGTAACCATCAACTTCCAATTGAAATAAAATACGTAGGAGACAGAAACTAGCCTCCGGGACCTTTAATTCCACCAAACGAGGTGGTGAAATCATCCCCCGAGCCCCTGAGTAAAAACCCTAAAATGTACCCAAAAAAATAAACTTTTGAAAGTTGAGTAGCGCTACAGTGCTACCTATTGGGCGCTACAGCGCTAGAGTAAGAGACTCTAGCCCCCCAAAATGATAGCCTAGCGTTGTAGCACTCCTAACCTAGTGCTACAGCGCTGATACCGAGTTTCGAAATTCTGGGTTTTCTCTTCGAATTTCCCCGAGCTAAAGCTCTGAAAATCCAACCCTCGAAACTGCCAAACCCAAAATTAACCACAATAATACACTCTACTCATCAAAGGCAACAAAACTTAACCAAGTTTTTCCCAAAAACTCCAATAAATCCCCAAAACCCATACTCAAGCTCTCATGCCCAAAACACCATAACTAGCCCAGAATTTTCCCCCAACAATTCTCTTCAATTCAACACTACACCAGCCACAAATTCAAGACTAAACTACTTATTTTAAACACCAAAAACCTCATCAATAATTCATCACTTGAATACTCAGAATTTTATTTAACAACCCAGTAAAATTCAAAGTTGAAAACCACAATCCTTACCTCAATTATGACTAAGTTCCTCATTGTTTCCAGCTCCAACTCCCAGCTAGAAACCCACTAGCTTTCCTTCAAAGAACCCCAGCCAAAGCCAAGGCTTATGCCCCTTTGTTCACCTCAGCTTCAATGTTCAACAAGGGAGAATGAGAAAGAGGGAGTACGTGAGAGAGATGAGGGATTCTTCCAACTAATTTCTTTCTATTTCTAGTTTCCTCTAGTGCCTAAATCCTTAGTATATCCTTAGATTTAAAGAAAAGACTATCTTTCCCTCCTATATAAAACTTAGTTCCTTAATTAATCTAAGGGTAAAGTGGTCATTCTCCCCAATTTTTGCTAATTCCTCCAATGTTTCCACTATTTTTTAGATAATCCCGTCATCCAATTAATTTTCAATTATTCATCCAATGTCTAATAATCCTCGATATATTTTCTAAATTCCCAAAAATACCGCCAGGCTCCCCCTGGGCCGGGTATAAATCCCCACGGTGACTATTTCGCCAATCCGCTCACTAAGACCGTCCCAGGCCATATACTACAAATATATCCACATAATAATGTGGTCTCAACAATTAATCACATATAATCACAATTATGCCCTCAACGGGCCTAAATTACAAATACACCCTTAAAAGCTAAACAGGGCCCACATGCATATTTCATACTCATAAACATGCATTTCATATAACCATATAATAATATAATCATATAATCATGCATTTAATCATTAAATCACACATAAACAAATTATGCCCATGCGACATGCTAATCAAGGCCCTTAAGCCTTATTAGTGATTCTGGGTCATTACACTGAGGCATTTGATATGGTGTGTCCTTGGGTTGGTCCTGAAGGAATGGTTGATTGGGCAATGACTCCCCATTGCCTTGCTGTTGTTTGTGAGCAGGATCGAACATAGTGTGTCTGGTGTTCACCATTGTTGCAGATATTCAAGATTTCTTTCATGCTTTCTTTGGGCTCTCAATGAAAGCACCAAAATATTTACCGAGTTTTTCAGAAACTAGAATTATCAAAGATAAGAGAGCAAAAATAAAGGATTTAAAGACAATCACACAAGGGTTTTTATGTGGTTGGGGCGTTAAAGAACCTTTGTCCACGAGTCTATTGTATTAGAGCTTAGAGAGCTTTAGCAATGGAGTTTTCTGTAAGTTTGAGCAGAGTATCTGCTTACAAAATAAAAATTCGGATCCTCTCTACAGTGCACAACTAGTCCTATTTATAGGAAGTAGGTTGCACTGGACTTGGGCCATACTAATCCGGGCCCAATGTGGATATAATTATGATTCGCTCACTAATGGAGGCTTAATACAAAGGATTCTATCAAATAAAATACACTAATCAAGGCCCATTGGGTCGGCTTGAGCATAACCATGCTGTACAATTGAATCTAGTACGCAACTTCAGTCTGGTCTGCGTGGGCTTCTAAGAAGATCCTGGGGACAGGATCCATCAAAGTAGTGGTAGTACTGTTCTGAATAACGATGTACATTCAGTATGTAACCTCTTCTGCAAGTTAGTGTAAAGTCCTAGAACTTTACTTAGCTAGTTAGATAATAGTGGTAGTAGTAGTTGTATTAGTGGTGGTAGTGGTGGTGGTAGTGGTGGTGGTAGTAGTAGTAGTAGTAGTAGTAGTAGTAGTAGTAGTAGTAGTAGTAGTAGTAGTAGTAGCAGTAGTAGCAGTAGTAGCAGTAGTAGCAGCAGCAGCAGTAGTAGTAGTTTAAGAATATTAATTATAACCTAAGGTTCGATTAATATAACTGATTAATATAGTAGTAGTAGTAGTAGTAGCAGCAGCAGCAGCAGTAACCTATAGATTTTATAAGTTTAACCTATAGTTTAAGAATATTAATTATAACCTAAGGTTTGATTAATATAACTGATTATAAAGATGTCATTTATTATACTATAAGGTTTAGATAGAACTAATAAGATCATGACACTTGTCGTGTGCATGTTTATTAAGGATTTAAGTATTTTGATGAATAGTTTAATTAAAAAGAAGAGATGTAGAAGCTCTAGAACCTTCCAGCAGCTGTTAGGATCGTATTATGACTTAGTCAAAGTGGTTTATCCAATTCAAATTATGCTTATAAAATGCAATTATGTGTTTAATATATTCACGTATGCCGATATATCGCAGCATAAGGGCCGATATATTGCCTACGGAAGATACGAAAGATACGTCCACTTTGCACGAACGAAAACACGAGCCTGTGATATGCTGGTAGGGGCGATATATCGCATACCCCAGGCGATATATCGGCTCCAGTGGCCTGTTTTCAAACTTCATAGAAACCGAGCTTGATTCATTCCTTAACCTCTTGACTTGCCTCTGAACGATTTTGACGGAGTCCTGGGCACTTGTTGAACGAATATTCAAATATTTTTCAATTAATATTCATTATTTTATTCAAGCTAAAAGGATATATTTTCACTCCTTGAACTCTATAAATAGGATCTAGTACCCAGCCAGTTCTCTCATTCTTCAAGCTGTATTCAGAGCCTTCAAGTTGCGAGGGTTACTATAGAGTGATACACCTGAGTTTGGGATAAAAGCTTTATCATCTTAAGCTTTATAAACACTTGGGAAGTGAGGTATAGTGTGTTTTCAATATCGAGTGTAGATCAGTTCTAGTACATCCAAAGGTATTCTTATCCTTGAGTTCATTTCTATATGGTTCTTTAGTTTTCTTTACTCAACTCCTAACTCGTTGTTTTCGATTCTTGGTTAGGTATTTAAGTTCTTTGAACTTAAGGTTTCTTTTCGGTAAGCTTCTTCTTGGTGGTTTAGTTCTCTTCTTTATCATCTCTTTTCTTTAGAAATACTCACAATTCTTATTGTTGGTTTTAGGATTGTTCCAAATCCTGTCATTGTTCTTAAATATCCCAGTGTTGGTAAGGAAAATAGGATAGATTTTATGTGCTTTTATGTTTTGATATGTTTATGCTATGATATGTATATGTATGATATGTTTTTATTCCTTGAGTATATGATTTGTTTAGATAACAAGTATATAATTTGTTTAGATAACAAGCATATAACTTGTTTAGATAACAAGTCCCAATAATATATTCCTTGGGCATATGATTTGTTCAGATAACGAGCCCCATAAATTTATATGACTTTTTTAGATAACAAAGCCCTACAAATTTATGGGCATATGATTTTCCTAGCTAGAAAGCCCCAAGAAGTATGATGGCCATTGTAATATATGATTTTATAGTCATAGGTTTTAAAGTGTATGATTGTGATGTAGTTTTATGCTTATGATATATGATGTATGTTGTTAGTAGATCTTCCTTGCTGGGCATTAGGCTTACTCCTTTATTTTTAATGTGATGCCGGAAAATAGATTTGGAGGCGGAAGGATTCTTGGTAGCTTGGCTTGTGTATTAAGGATGAAGGGATTCAATGGACTGCGTGATGATTCGAGGACGACGTTATTTTTAGTCTCTTTAAATTATGTTTTCATGTATTTTCCGCATTTAGCTTTGTAAACGGCTTCATTTAATTTAAAGTTATGTTTTATTTTAAAACAATGGGATCTCATACCGCTCATTTATGTATTTCAATAATTACTTTGGAGTTTTTAATAAAGTTATGAATATTCTTTATGCATGTTTTCTAAAAAATAGTGGCTATGTCTAGTAGTTTTAATGGTCCAATGTCTTAGAAATAGTTGGGTCATTACAGTTGGTATCAGAGCAATGGTTCATCTGCATGAAGTTCTCCTTGATACACATGCTCAAGCTCCGAATCTAACCGCCAATGTAAGTGTTTATGTTATAGTTATTATGTTTATATGTATAGCTAACGTTTTAGTCGTTTTGTTTTCAGTTAAGAATGGATGGAGCCTTGACCTATCCGAGCCATTTAGGCCTTGAAAAGAATTAGAGAGCCAAGAAATACAGTAGGAGTGCTAGAAAGAATCACTCAGAGATTACTCTTATTCCACAAGGAGATAGTTCACCTCCAAACAACTAAGCAAATCATGATGAGAGCAACGAAGCAATATGTTTTAGTGATTAGACTTTTTAAAGATTATCATACTGTAATTGCAGCTTTAAAAGAAATATGGGAGACTATAGATGATGAAGATGAATTACCGGTAGCTATGAGTTATTATGTTCTCATACTTAGGTTCACCTCTAAGATGGAATTCCAATTCACAAATGAGCAAAAACATAGAATCTTTATGAATCCTCCTAGAGGAAATTTTGAGGCTCAAGATAATGATGATTATAAGGAGATATATGATGATATGTTAGAAGAAGGGTCGGATGTAGAAGATCTCGATTTTAGGATTAGATTAGTTTCTTTGTTATTTTATTTACTACCTTTGCATTTATGATTGTACTTAGTGAAAAAAAATTTCCAAATAAATATCATTGTTATTTTTGTTGACATGTATGAGTTTGATTTTTTTTTACAATCATAATAAATAATAAATTTAATAGATAATGACCAAGTTTGGTGAGGGTGGATACAAATCAATGGACTGGGTTCTATATTGAGAGTTAGGGGGCCATAGTAGTGGGAACTATTTTACTGATCCCAACCCTCCCTCAATATGGTTAACTTTGGAACAACGACGAGTTTCGAGCTTGAGAATTAAGTCATATAGGATCATTAGAAACAGACTTAGAAAATAATAAAAATGGCTTATTTTTCTAAGTATAGAAACACACCCAAATGATAAAGAAGGCTTATATAATTTTTCATAAGAAATCATAATTAATAGGTCCGAGTTATGTTTGCTTAGATTAAGTTTTTTCCTTAGAGCCTATTAGGGTAAGTTCTAACATGTTTTTCTCAACTGTTAGAACTCCGCTGAAGATGTCGCTCAGAAGGTCTGCACGCATCAATGCCAATGCCCCTAGCATCGCTCCTGAGAATAATGAAGCCCCTCCAGTTCGCAGAAGGGGAGTTCGTGCTACTGCCAATCAAAATGCACCACCGCCATCGTCGGTTGACAACACTACAGAAATTGCCAGACTATGATAGCAAGTTGAGGAATTACTGTAGCAATAGAGACAGCAGACTCAGACTCAGCCTCTGCCGCAACCACAACCTCAGCAAATGGCTCTAGCACCCCAACAAGTTGGTCTCTGCTTAAGAAGGATGCTAGAATATGGTGGGACTTAGTTCAGCAAACTCACGACGTCACCACCATGACATGGACAAGATTTGTGGAGCTGTTCCACAAAAAGTACTACAACTCGACAGTCATCACTTCAAGGATCGAGGAGTTCGCTAGTCTGAAGCAGAGCAACTTGACAGCAGCAGAGTATGCTCAGAAATTCGACAGATTAGCCAAGTTTGCACTAGAGTTGGTTCCAATTGATTTTCTGAGGGTTACCAAGTTCGTTAGAGGACTTAGACCAAAGATTGAGCTAGGGGTTAAGCTAGCAAACCCTGGAACTACTACGATGCTGATGTTCTAGAAATGACATTAGAAGTGGAAAGGCTTTAGGCAAATGTTAGTAAGGAGAAAGCTAGTAAGCCTGAGCCAAAACAGCAGAGTCAACCTCCAAATGGTCAGAACAACCACAAAAACCATCAGTCCAGCAACAATAATGGTCAGAAGAGACGACATCCTGACATAAGCAGTCCGACAATGATAAAAGAGCACAGACGACCAATGGAGGCAATAAGTCGAGTTATGTAGAATACCCACAATGCTCTAAGTGCCAAAAGAAACATCCTGGTGAGTGTCGTGCAAACACCAAGGGATGCTTCAACTATGGTCAGGAATGTCACCAAAGGAGGCAATGTCCCCAGCTCAAGCCAGAGGAGAAAAGGGACAACAAGATGGTTCCTGCCAGAGTCTTTGCCTTAACCCAGGGAGAAGCTGAAGCTAGCAATAAAGTGGTCACAGGTCAGATTCCTATCCTCAATAATGTATGTTCAGTATTATTTGATTCGGGAGCCACTCATTCGTATATCTTGTTAGGAATGATAGAAAACTAGACAAACCTTGTGAAAGCTTTAGAACTAGGTTTTTAACAGAATTGCCTTCGGGTGAAGTAGTCCTATCATCACGGATAGTACGAGGCGTACCGATCAAAATTGATGATGTAGAACTAGAAGGAGACCTGATAGAATTAGAGATCAAAGACTTTGACGTGATACTGGGCATGGATTGGCTAGCAAGGCATGGCGCAACCATCGACTGCAAACGCAAGGAAGTGATATTTGAAACTCTTGACGGTCAGAGACTATGTTTTATGGGACAAGTTTCAGGACTATGCACACCACTTATTTCATCTCTCAAAGCTCAAAGGAAGATAGAAAAAGGATATCACGCATTCTTAGCCAGCGTCATAGATGTGGTAAAGGAAACACCACTAAAAGTTGGAGACGTCCGCATTGTAAAAGAATTCCCAGAAGTATTTCCTGACGACTTACCACCATTGCCGCTGACTCGGGAAATTAACTTCACAATTGAACTAGTACCAGACACCGAGCCTATCTCAAAGGCACCATACCGGATAGCACCTACCAAACTTAAGGAGTTAAAGACGCAGCTACAAGAACTCCTAGACTTAGGTTTCATTAGACCGAGCCATTCTCCATGGGGAGCATAGGTTCTATTTGTGAAGAAAAATGATGGAAGCATGCAGATGTGTATAAATTACCGCGAGATGAATAAGGTGACGATTAAGAATAAGTACCCGCTACCCCGAATTGACGATTTGTTTGATCAACTCCGAGCGCGACCATGTTTTCAAAGATTGATTTACGGTCCAGGTATTATCAGCTCAAGGTACGGGAAGAGGATATCCCCAAAACAGCTTTTAGAACTCGTTATGGACAATACGAGTTTCTAGTTATGTCTTTTGGTCTTACCAACGCTCCAGCCGCGTTTATGGATTTAATGAATAGGTTCTTCAAGGATTATTTGGACAAATTTGTTGTAGTGTTCATCGAAGATATCTTGGTGTACTCAAGGGACGAACTTGAGCACGAGGAACATTTAAGGATGACCTTGTTACGATTGAAAGAGCATCAACTTTACGCCAAGTTCAATAAGTGTGAATTCTGGCTTTCGCAAGTAGCGTTCCTCGGCCACATTGTATCCAAGGACGGAGTTGCAGTAGACCCATCTAAGGTAGAGGCTGTGGAGGATTGGCCAAGACCAAAGAACGCATCAGAGGTAAGAAGTTTTCTGGGATTAGTAGGTTATTATCAGATGTTTGTAGAAGGCTTTTCTAAGATAGTCACTCCTCTTACCAACCTAACCTGGAAACAGCAAAGGTTCAGCTGGACTGATAAGTGTGAAAAGAACTTCCAGTTGCTTTAGGATAAGCTATGCTAAGCACTAGTACTTTGTGTACCGACACCCAACGACAAGTTTGTAGTCTACTATGATGCATTGAAGCAAGGTTTGGGTTATATCCTGATGCAGAATGACAAGGTAATAGCCTACACCTCAAGGCAGCTGAAGGAATATGAGCAACGCTATCCAACGCATGATATGGATTTGGCAGCGGTGGTCTTTGCATTGAAAATCTGGCGCCACTATCTTTATGGAGAACAATGTGAGATTCATATGGACCACAAAAGCTTAAAATATTTCTTCACGCAAAGGGAGCTCAACACGAGGCAGCGCAGATGGTTAGAACTAGTAAAGGATTATGACTGCGAAATCTCATACCACCCGGGAAAGGCAAACGTAGTTGCTGATGCGCTAAGTAGGAAAAGTTATGGAAGTCTAGCAGTGTTAGCTGGAATAGAAAAGCCACTACAACAGGAGCTGGTCAATGCCAGAATAGAAGTAGTCATTGGTAAACTGGCTAACTTGTCCATCCAGTCAAGTCTGTTAGAAGATATACGGATTGGGAAAGGGCATGATGACACATTAGTAGCACAAATGGATGCAGTTAAAGAAGGCAAGGCCACAAATTTCTCAATATTAGGACAGGGGTTCTTAAGATATAAGGATTGGGTATGCATGCTGAATGATCAAGGGATTAAGATGAAGATTTTAGAAGAAGCGCACAATACCCCATACTCAGTTCACCTAGGGTCGACCAAGATGACTCACGATGTTAAGGCACTATATTGGTGGCTAGGAATGAAGAAGGATGTAGCGGAGTATGTGTCTAAATGCTTAGTATGCCAGCAAGTAAAAGCAGAACATCACTGGCCTGCAGGCTTATTGCAACCACTTAGTATTCCAGAGTGGAAGTGGGACGACATAGCCATGGATTTCGTGATGGGATTGCCACGAACAAATAAACAGCACGACTCGGCTTGGGTAGTAGTAGATTGACTAACCAAGTCAGCTCATTTCTTGCCTGTCAAGACTATGTACACAACAGATCAATACACAGACGTTTATGTCTAAGAAATAGTACGACTGCATGGAATCCCTAAGACCATAGTATCAGATAGAGGATCAGTGTTTACATCGAGATTTTGGGGAAGCTTGCAGCAAGCTATGGGTACCAAATTAAGTCTTAGTACGACATTTCATCCTCACACCTATGGACAGTCCAAGCATACCATACATATTTTAGAGGGTATGTTGCATGTGTACTTGATTTCAGAGGATCATGGAGTAAGTATTTGCCGCTGATAGAATTCTCCTACAACAATAGCTACCAGTCAATGATCGGGATGGCGCCTTATGAGTTACTTTATGGAGGGAGGTGTCAATCGCCATTACATTGGGATGAGGTAGGAGAAAGGCAACTTCTTGGACCCGAAGCTGTTAGAGAAGCTCAGGATGCAGTAGCGCTGATTAGAAAGCGTATGCTCACTACTCAGAGCCGTCAGAAAAGTTATGCGAATGCCAAGCGGCATGATGTGGAATTCAAATTCGGAGATCAAGTCTTTTTAAAGATATCTCCTATGAAAGGTGTGAAGCAGTTTGGAAAGAAGGGCAAGCTTAGTCCCCGGTTTATAGGTCCTTTTGAGATATTGGACAAAGTGGGAGCAGTTGCATATAGATTAGCCCTACCGCCAGCTCTAGCAGATAGCCACAATGTGTTCCACATCTCGATGCTACGAAAATATGTGTCAGACCCATCTCACGCCCTCATGATATGATAGCACTTCAGAAAGACTTGAGTTACGAGGAACGAACGGTTAGTGTCCTAGATAGAGGGATGAAGGATTTACGATCTAAGAGTATTCCGATAATCAAAGTCCTATGGAGTAATAGTTCTGAACGGGAGGCAATGTGGGAGTTGGAGGAAGACATGTTATCACGGTATTCAGAATTTCTTGGTAAGTAAATTTTGAGGTCGAAATTCTTTTTAGTAGGGGAGAATTGTAGAGTCCCAGAACTTTACTTAGCTAGTTAGATATTAGTAGTAGTAGTAGTAGTAGCTAGTAGTAGTTATTGTATGTTTGTTATTGTGGATTTTGGTTCAAGCTGGGACTTAGTTGAGCACTCGTAGCAACACCTATAGATTTTATAAGTTTAACATATAGTTTAAGAATATTAATTATAACCTAAGGTTTGATTAATATAACTGATTATAAAGATGTCATTTATTATACTATAAGGTTTAGATAGAACTAATAAGATCATGACACTTGTCGTGTGCATGTTTATTAAGGATTTAAGCATTTTGATGAATAGTTTAATTAAAAAGAAAGATGTAGAAGCTCTAGAACCTTCCAACAGCTATTAGGATCGTATTATGACTCAGTCAAAGTTGTTTATCCAATTCAAATTATGCTGAAAAAGTGCAATTACGTGTTTAATGTATTCACGTATGTCGATATATCGCAGCATAGGGGCCGATATATCGCCTACAGAAGATACGAAAAATACGTCGACTTTGCACGAACGAAAACACAAGCCTGTGATATGCTGGTAGGGGTGATATATCGCCTACTCTAGGCGATATATCAGCTCCAGTGGCCTGTTTTCAAACTTCATAGAGACCGAGCTTGATTCATTCCTTAACCTCTTGACTTGCCTCTGAACGATTTTGACCGAGTCCTGGGCACCTGTTGAATGAATATTCAAATATTTTTCAATTAATATTCATTATTTATTCAAGTTAAAAGGATATATTTTCACTCCTTGAACTCTATAAATAGGACATAGTACCCAGCCATTTCTCTCATTCTTCAAGTTGCGAGGATAACTATAGAGTGATACACTTGGGTTTGGGATAAAAGCTTTATCATCTTAAGCTTTATAAACACTTGGGAAGTGAGGTATAGTGTGTTTTCAATATCGAGTGTAGATCAGTTCTAGTACATCCAAAGGTATTCTTATCCTTGAGTTCATTTCTATATGGTTCTTTAGTTTTCTTTACTCAACTCCTAACTCGTTGTTTTCGATTCTTGGTTAGGTATTTAAATTCTTTGAACTTAAGGTTTCTTTTCGGTAAGCTTCTTCTTGGTGGTTTAGTTCTCTTCTTTATCATCTATTTTCTTTAGAAATACTCACCATTCTTATTGTTGGTTTTAGGAGTGTTCCAAATCCTGTCCTTGTTCTCAAATATCCCGGTGTTGGCAAGGAAAATAGGATAGATTTTATGGGCTTTTATGTTTTGATATGTTTATGCTATGATATGTATATGTATGATATTTTTTTAGTCCTTGAGTATATGATTTGTTTAGATAACAAGCATAAAAATTGTTTAGATAACAACTCCCAATAATATATTCCTTGGGCATATGATTTGTTCAGATAACGAGCCCCATAAATTTATATGACTTTTTCATATAACAAAGCCCTACAAATTTATGGGCATATGATTTGCCTAGCTAGCAAGCCCCAAGAAGTATGATGGCCATTGTAATATATGTTTTTATAGTCATAGGGTTTGTAGTGTATGATTGTGATGTAGTTTTATGCTTATGATATATGATGTATATTGTTAGTAGATTTTCCTTGCTGGGCATTAGGCTCACTCCTTTATTTTTAATGTGATGCAGGAAAATAGATTTGGAGGCGGAAGGATTCTTGGTAGCTTGGCTTGTGTATTAAGGATGAAGGGATTCAATGGACTGTGTGACGATTCGAGGATGACGTTATTTTTAGTCTCTTTAAATTATGTTTTCATGTATTTTCCGCATTTAGCTTTGTAAACAACTTCATTTAATTTAAAGTTGTGTTTTATTTTAAAACAATGGGATCTCATACCGCTCATTTATGTATTTCAATATTTACTTTGGAGTTTTTAATAAAGTTATGAATATTCCTTATGTATGTTTTCTAAAAAATAGTGGCTATGTCTAGTAGTTTTAATGGTCCAAGGTCTTAGAAATAGTTGGGCCATTACAGTTAGTTGAGGAGACAAAACTCCGTGTTTCTCGGGGTGATGTTAGTGTCGGGGACAGTCTATCATGTCCAACCCAGACGCCTGGTCCAGGTTCATTTACCAACATCCTAGTCCATTTACTAAGACCCTGGTTCGTTTACTAGAACTTGGGTTCATCCACTATTATCCCAGTCCATTCTTAGACTTGATTCCATCACCTTTAATCGCATCCCGGATGACACATTAGGCTGGGTTCAGGAGGACAAATCGGACCCACATCAGGGTCCCAGTTCCCTCGTGTGGGGGCGCCCAGTGGACAATACTGGGCTTGCTGGTAATTGGGCCTTCCAGACTTATTCTGTCCCCATCCATTCGTCTCAGCCTAGGCCTTGGATCTCTTTAAAATTTCCCATGGACCTAGTAAGCTGTGCTATGTGTCCTGGGGGAAAACAAGGATAACACCTCTCTTGTGGGTGGTTCCACTTGTGAAGGCCCATTTGCTTTGCATTACTAGATTGTGCCTAATCAATTGAATAACAATTAATAAAATAAAGGTTCAAATTCCTGTCTTTTTGGGCTTTCTGTGGAAGTTAGGGAGCCTTAGCAGTGGGTCCGACATACTGAACCCAGCTCTCCTCCATGCAAGCTTGGATTGTTAAGGCCCATTTACCTAAGTTGGATTTAATTGTATTAGGTTATATTTTTTTTAGTTGGACCTAATAATTGATTAGAAACATATTAATTTTATTTTTTTTACTTAATTTTCAATGGAAATTTTAGAATTAATGGAAAAATTATAAACTATGGTTTATTAATTTGGAAAACCTAAGTTGGTTTATTGATTATTTAAATAATTTGGCAAACCTAAGTTGGTTTATTGATTATTTTAATAATTTGGCGAACCTAAGTTGGTTTATTCATTATTTTAATAATTTGGCAAACCTAAGTTGATATTTTTCAAAATGAATAAAAATACTAAAATATTTAATAATGAGTTTTAAAAATTTGAATTCAATCTCCACAGTTGATTTAACAAGGTTAGAGTTCATTGGGGCCTCATGACACTTTGATTTCGTCTCCCTACGAAAGGTGTTCACTGGACTTCTTAACATGGTTAAATTTCTTAGGATAGATGGTTATAGATGGACCTTCTATAGACTCATCCCTACGATGACTATAGGAATTAAGTCTATAATAATCAAAACCGTGGATCAAACTCATAAAGTAAGACATATTTGTGACTCTTGCCTATCGGGACACATGAGTTTTCGTTACTTTGATCGGGTGGAATAGGTAGTTAATAAAAGTCCATGACGTTTTATTAATTGAGATGTTTCTCTTTTTAACTAAATGAATATTTGTGACTCTCGCCTACCGCGACACATGGGTTCATGGCTAGTTAAAGTACCTAAGAAATAGAAGATAAGTGTTTTAGTATTTTGCTTATCTCAAAACAATTTGTATGTTATGCTATTTCTAAAAATTTAATGAATAAATGTTTGTCAAGCAATGCGTTGATCTCTACTTAGTTGATAATCGTAGCTCTAGGCTTCCCATCTCATACTCGCTCTAATCTCTAGAAGGTTACTTTATGGTGAGAACCTCATGAAATGTTTGTCCAACATCAACATGGTGTTGATTATGGACAAAATCGAGTTTGTGATAATCAAAGATATTCCTATTTTTCCTATGCAACGATCACCAAATCCTTCAAAGAAGATTGTTGATGGTGGTTCAAGCAAAGGAAATAATGATAATACTACTAAACAAGCTCAAGGAGAAGCTGCTTTAAGCTTCTTCTTCGAAGAGAAAATGAGGAAGAAATTAAAAAAAAAAAAAGAATAAGAAGTCCACTGGCAAGGTACCAAATGTTGCAAAACATCTTGGAGCAATGCATGATTATAAGTACAATAAAGGGGAGTGTTTCCAACTGCAAGGAGACTGAGAATTGGAACAAGATTGCCCAACACTCAAGGCATATGGAACCCAAGATAATTAAATTTGTCTTGGATGCATGTGATTTTAGAGGATGATACTTCGGTTTTGGATCATTGAATCAAGATCTACTAAACATGCATGTATTTTTTTTACACCTTTTTAGCATTGGGAAAGTCATGAAGGATAAAAAGCCACAACTTGGAATCCATCAAGGGTTGTTCGTATCAAACAAGGCAAAATGATAAGCTTGAATGAATTTTGGAAATAAATGTATTGCTTTAAGACAATGTTTATTTTATTTCGATTTTCAATAGAAATTTTAATTTAAGTTTTTCTTATTATATCAACAACAATTTGTAGTTACTTTCACAAGTAATAAAATCCTATTTCTTTAAATGGATGTGAATTGTAGGGTGGATGTATGAAAAATGGGCTATACCTATTGCAACTAAACGAACCCTATGTTCTAAATAATGAGTTATTTAAGATAGCTAAATCTAGGACTGTTAAATGACAAAAGATCAATAACGTTAAAAATGACGTACCTTTGGCATCTTCTCTTTGGTCATATTTGCTATGATAGGATTCAAAGACTAACAAAGGCTGGGCCTTTGAGGGAACTCACCTAGGGTGACCTACCTATTTGTGAATCTAGTCTTAAGGGCAGAATGACAAAGCGTCCATTCTCTGTGATAGGAGAAAGGGCCAAAGAACCGCTAGGGCTAGTATGTTCAAATGTTTGGGGGCCTATGAATGTTCAAGTGAGGGGTGGTTATGAGTATTTCGTCACCTTCATCGACAATTTCTCTAGAGACTCGTGAAAGTACTTAAAGAATAGGAATTCTGAGAATTTGTTAAGAAGTTCAAATAATTCATTACTAAGACTTTAAAACCAAATTAGGTAAAATGTTAAAGATCTTGCGATCTGATAGGGTGGAGGATATTTGGATAATTAGAACCAAGATCATTTAATTGAACTTGGAGAATTTTCTAAAGCAACTGCCCCAAGGACTCCGCAACAGAACGGTGTTGTTGAGCAGCGTGAATCGAGCGTTTTTGAAAATATGTGTTCTAAGACAAGGTATTCAACTCTACCAACTTCTTACCCATATATTTTTTGGAGGCATACTACCTAGACCGCATGTGACATTTTTTTAAATGTTATGCCGTCTCAATGCTGTCTCCAAGACACCAATAGAATTATGAAATGGTGGTGAACTTGGTTTACGTCATTATGGAATTTGGGGGGTGTCTTATTTATGTCTTAAGGAAAAAGGTAGGAAAGCTAGAATAACGAACTGAGGTTTGCTTGTTTGATGGTTATTCTAAAGGTACTCAAGGTGGTCTGTTTTATAGTCCAGTAGACAAGAAAGTGTTTGACTCTACAAATGCCACTTTTCTGGATAATGACTACATATTGAATTTCAAGTCTCATAGCAAAATAGTATTAGATGGAAAAAAGATCAACTATTGTTCCATCCTCATCGACGCAAGTCGATGAAAACAAGGTTGATTTAGAAACCACTAATCCAAGTCAGAAAGTTATGATGCCTCATCATAGTGGAGGGTTTCTCGAAACCCGATACCTATGAAATGGATAGTTAAACCCATAAGCTGGTTGGGGACACAAGTAACAATGATCTGTTGGCCTTTAAACAGGCAATGAATAAGTCTGAAAGGGATCTTTGACTCGAAGCCAAGTAACAGGAAATAGAGTCTAAGTACTCTTAATTTTTCTGAGATCTTGTAGATGTGCCATTGGACTTTAGGCCCATGGGGTGCAAGTGGATCTATAAGAAGAAGAGAGGAGTTGATGGAAAGGTCAAGACATTTAAGGCTCGACTCGTGGTAGAGAGAGAAAGTTGACTTAGAGAAAACTTTTTCTCCGGTAGCCATATTAAAATTCATTTAGTATACTCTTATCCATAGTCACAACTCTTGATTAAGAGATAAGGAAAATGGACATCAAAGAAGCATTTTTAATGGCTATCTTGATGAGACCATTAACATGGATCAATCATAAGGATTTAAAGTAGTTGGACAAGAAAGTCAGTAAGCTGAGTAGGTCAATCTATGGACTTAAACAAGCTTCGCGCTCCTAGAATTAAGGTTAAATGGAACATTAAGACTTGTGGTTTTGAACAAAATGTAGTTGACCCTTGTGTTTGACAACTTAGGGAAAAAGAAATTGTGGTGTTCTTAATCCTTTATGTAGATGATATCTTACTCATTAGAAACAATGTCAAGAAATTATCAAACATAAAGAACTGGCATGAAACAAAATTCCCGATTTCATTGACATGGAGTTTATTTTTCTAATCAATAGTCTCCACAGACTCCTCAAGAGAAAGAAAAGATGTAACGAATTCCTTATGCATTTGCAATTAGAAGTCTAATGCATGCTATATTGTATGTTGTGACCGAAGATATGCTATGCAATGGGAGTGGTGAGCAAGTGTCAGTAAAACCTTGGAAATGAACAATAGATGGAGGTCGGTATCTTTGATGGACTAAAGACTATATGTTAGTTTTTTCAGGTGAATCTTTGAACCTGTTAGGCTACACAGATTCAGATTTTAGACTGATGTTGATGACAGGAAGTCTACTTCTGAAAAATGTGTTTACTCTTGGGGGTAGAGCTATTATTTGGAGAAGCGATAGGTTGTCTACCATCTCAGTAGATGTGATTTGGAAAAGAGTTAGGCTATCTTCCATTTCAGAATCCAGCTTGGAGGCTGAGTACATAGCTGCGTCTATGGCGACTAAGGAAATAGTCTGGCTAAGGAAGTTCTATACAGATCTCAGTGTTATTCCAGAAATGGATTAACTACTCATTTTGTCTAGTGACAGTAATGAGGCAATAGAAAATTTGAAAGAACCTCGAAGCTACAAAAGAGCAAAGCATATAGAGAGAAAGCACCACATTATCGAGGATGTATGGCGAAGGTGTGATGTGAAGGTGATGAAGATAGCATTGGAAAGCAATCTTTCATATCCCTTTACAAAGATATAAGAAAAGAGCATAATTGTGAAGAATGTAGAAAGCATGGTTTTGAGAAACATGTCCCAATTGTTTTAAAAGGGAAAGTGGGAGTTTGTTGGGTTTTATGTCCTTATAAAATCATGTCAGACATGTAACATGATTTCATATTGTCAATGAAAGTAGTATAAACATGTCCCAAGTGTATGATTCCAAACCCTCCTAAATGATTTTGTAACTCCCAAAACACATTATTGGGGTTAATGTAACAACCCAAATTCGCTAATAAGGCTTAAGGGCCTTGATTAGTGTGCCTGGAGGGCATAATGGGTTTTATGTGTGTGACTTTAATGAGTTAAATGCATGATTATGATTTAAAGCATGTTATATGACTATTTGACTAGTTGAGATGCATGACTATGTGTATTAGTATGCCTGTAGGCCCTGATTGTGTGAAAATGGCATAATTGTAAATTTGGCCATTTTGGGCATGACCGTATTATTATCTGTGATCTGTGACTCGAGACGATCCTAGAATGAGCGGATTAGCCGAAGAGTCATAGCAGGAATTTATACCCGGCTTGGGTCAAGCCTGGGGAGTTTAAATGGGAATTTAGAGAATATATTGAGGTTGATTTTATGATGAGGAATATATATATATATATATTTGGAGACTAATCAGGTATTGGGAAGCAAGCGGGAAATTATTAGAGACACTCGAGGAATTAGCGGGAATTGGGTAAAATGACTAAAAATGCCCTACATGGATAAAAGGGTGTAGAATTAATAAGGAGGGCATTTTGGTCATTAGGCTTATTAGGGATAAGTTTATTTAAGCTTTATACTTAGTGGGATTGGTAGAAAAGAGTTATAAGGCTGTGGAAAAGAAAGAAAAAGGAAGAAAAAGAAAAGAGAGAAAAACAGAGGGGTTTTGTCTATAAAGGATCGGTTTGTGGTTCTCCCACCATTTCCCTTCATTTTTCTTGGAGTTAAGCTCAGAGGAGAGCTAGGGTAGGCTGAGCATCAAGGATCCTAAGCTGGACTTGAAGATTGGCAAGGGATTAGCAAGAACACATCAAAAATTGAGGTAAGTTTTTAGAAATTTCAGTTTTAGGGTTTAACTGGTTTGAGCTGTGTATTTAAGCTGAGTTGATGGGGATTTTAGGGGAATTCAGGCCAAGGTTGAGGAGGAGCAAGCTAAGGAGGTCTAGGGTTGAACCCAAGGTCGAATTTCCATCCACGGTATGAATTTTAAGTCTTTAACTTTGATGTTTGACTGAATTTCTGGGTTTAGGGTTAACTATTGTAGATTTTGAGATTTGGGTTGCATGAGCTTGGGTTTTGAGTTCTTGGGATGCTTGGGATGAATGGGAGGTGTTGATAAGTTTGTTTTCGGGTTTGGGAAAGATTTGGACAAGTTTGGGGTTGAATTGGTTGAAAGAAATCGCAAAAAAGAAAATTGGGTGTTGCCTGTCTGCAACTAGCGCTACAGCGCTAGTCTTTGGGCGCTGTAGTGCTAGGCCCTGTTTGTGGGGATGTTCGGTTCTGCTTGTAGCGCTATAGCGCCCTCTTTAGAGCGCTGTAGCGCTGCACTGTTCCCAGAAAGGGGTTTTTGGGTTATTTTGAGGGATTTTGACCTAGGGTTCGGGGTTCGATTCCACCACCTTGTTTTGTGGATCTAGGACTTCCCGGGGGGCTCGTGATTGGTCCCGAGGCTAGGTTTTGGACTTGAGGTTTGGTGATGACTTTGACCTATGGATTTTGTTTAGGTAAGCGCTAGGGCTCGAGTGGGATCGTGCTCAAGGAGTCAAGTGATCAAAGTTATCGAATTGAAAGGTAAGAAAACTGTAGCACCTGAGAATAAGGCATGGGCCCATATTGCTATTTCCGGGCATGGCCTAAGATTGTATTACGTGTTAGAGTATAACCTTAATTGAATTATTATATGTTTGAAAGTTTATTTTGAGACGTACGATATGTGTAATTATAGTGAAATGAACGGCTAAGGTTGAGAGCGGCAAGGCCGAGAACGGCAGTGGGACCGGAAGTAACACATAGCACATGGAGTGCTTATAGTCAGGGTAGGACCCAATGGATACATGGGGTATCCTTACGGTGAGGACCGAGACCCCAGGCTTTGGTAAGGCTTTTGGGGCGGCATGGCCGTGTTTGTTTAGTCTGATGGTTGACCTGCTTATCTGTGGATTATATGTTAACTATATAATATGCATATGATATATATTGTTTCAGTTTTCTTGCTGGGCTTCGGCTCACGGGTGCTCCGTGTTGCAGGTAAAGGCAAAGAAAAAGTCAACCAGCCATGAGTATGGAGAGCGTCGGGGCGGCGCGTACATGTTCGGCCTGCCCGACTGCTTTGGTTGGGGGCATTTTTAAATATGGCTGTATTAGCTTATTCTTTTGATAGTTTACTAGGTGTAAATCTATTTTTGAGTTGTAAATATTCTGTAAACCTTATTTTTGGGATCCCAGATGTTTGGTACTTAATGTTTTCAATGAAACTAAGCATTTTCAAAGACTACAGCCTTAACTTCTGGTTTAGTCACACTTTTGGTTTTAGAAACCTCATAGAGTCAGTTAGTTGCACAATTTCCGTTTTAAACTCACTTAGTAACGGCTCTAAGGTAGTAGGGCGTTACAGTTAAAATCATATCTTTAACAGCCATTTCACATATGGCTTTATGAAATTGATCTCAATATTGTGTAACACCAAATTTACACAATAAAGGGTAATATTTAGAAGTTACAAATTTGTAACACCAAATATGTTACAATATGTGACACTCTTTGTCACACTTATTTAATCTAAAACATTATATTATAATATAATATAATTTTACATTATATTATAAAATAATATAACATTCCCCCACTAGATTAAATAGTTATCTATTGTAACACTTATTTAATCAATCATTATATTATAAAATATAACATATCCCCCACTTGATTAAATAAGAACTCTCTCTTATAGGAGTCATTGCATTAGTGCATAAAGCAAAGTGTTTTTCAACTTGAACTTTACTATTGTGTAATTATCACAAAATTTATCGAAAATTTGGTTGCACTAGGCATTGAACCATCTTTTCATGATAACAAATTGGTGATAACACACACACCTTTGCGATGTTCACTTGAGACCTCTATGTCTCGCTTTGCACTGTTAATGGCCATGTGCACTTTCCATTCATGGACGTTCTTGAGAATACTCCCAATTCTCATGAGAGGCGGCATCACCCCTAGGTCCATATAGGTAGAATTCTTGCAGTATTTTGTTACCAAAATACTTTTCTTCACAAGACTGAATTCTATTAAAAAACCTTTCGGTTTTAACCCTCAACTTGGTAACACACAAGTACTCAATATCTCAGATGGGACTTGTTTTGAGTACAACTAATATTCACTTGATTGACTTGTTGTTACCTATTGAACCTAACACTAGTTGAATAACTAGTGTTAAGATAGGTTACCATCAATCGTGAATCTCTTTAGGGAGTTTAAGTCCCATCCCTCGAGATGATGCAGCAACTAAATCCCTCATTAGTGGCTTAGTGAAAGGATCCGCCAGATTTTCACTTGTTCTCACATAGGATATTGAGATGACTCCTCTTTGAATCAATTCTCTTACATATCCATGTCTTAGACTAATATATCTAGACTTCCCATTATACACTCCGCTGTATGCTCTAGCCAATGTCGCTTGGCTATCACAATGTATCGATATAGTAGATACATTCTCTTTGATTAGGGAAATCTCTATCAACATATCCCTTAACCATTCGACCTCTTTTCCAGTAGCAGCTAGAGCTGTGAACTCTGCTTCCATAGTGGAATGAGATATACAGGTTTGTTTCTTGGAACCCCAAGAAATTGCACCTCCACCAAGTGTAAATACCCAACCAGTTGTGGACAAGTTGTCCCCAAGATTGGATATCCAACTTGCATCTGTATATCCTTCTATAATTGAAGGAAATTTGGAGTAGTGAAGGCTTAGTCCTTTGGTTTTCTTGAGATAACCTAGGACTCTTCCAATTGCCTTCCAGTGATCCACACTTGGATTACTTGTAAACCTACTAAGTTTACTTACCGCAAATGCTATATTAGGTCTAGTACATTGGGCAGCGTATATTAGAATCCCTATAGCACTAGCATACTCCAATTGAGCCACCGCTCTTCCTTCATTCTTCTCTAGTTTTGCACTATGATCGAATGGAGTATTGGCATCTTTAACCTTGAGATGGTTAAATTTTTTCAATACTTTCTCAACATAGTGGGCTTGCCCTAACACAAAACCCCCACTATGTTTCTTTACTTTGATACCAAGTATGGTGTCAACTTCTCCAAGATCTTTCATCTTGAAGTTTGATGATAGAAACCTCTTCGTTTCTTCTATCCCTTTCATGCTATTACTTAGAATAAGCATGTCATCCACATATAAGCAAACAATGATCACATATCCCTTGCAAGTTTTGGAATACAAACACTTGTCTCCATTGTTATGTCTAAACCCATTAGACATGATGGCTTGATCAAATTTCTCATGCCATTGCTTAGGTGCTTGTTTCAATCCATATAAGGATTTTATAAGTCTACATACTTTATGTTCATATTTTGGTAGGACAAACCCTTCGGGTTGTTCCATATAGACCTCCTCCTTGAGGTCACCATTAAGGAATGTCGTTTTGACATCCATTTGATGAACATACAAGTTGTGTATAGAAGCTAAAGCGAACAAAATTCTTATAGAAGTTGTTCTTGCAACAGGCGCATAGGTATCGAAATAATCGATACCTTCTTTTTGCCTAAACCCTTTAGCTACTAATCTAGCTTTAAAGGTTTGGATAGTGCCATCAGTGTGGTATTTTCTCCTAAATACCCACTTACACCCAATTACCTTAGACCTCGGTGGGAGGTCTACCAATTCCAAAGTGTTATTGGAAAGAATGGAATCCATCTCATCATTGATGACTTCTTTCCAAAATGCACTATCTCTCGATTTCATAGCTTCTCTATTAGTCTTAGGATCATCCTCAACGAGAAGTACAATAGGAATTTTCCTAATAACTTCCTCTCTATTTCCTTCTACCATGTAGAATGAAATTCGTTGAGAATCTATCTCATCCACTACTAGACTTTTATGATTTTTAAGCCTTTGACTTCTTCTAGGTTCAAAGGGTTGCTTTACATCCTTTTGAGAATTATCCTCTTGAGAATCAACTTTGGATGTAGAAGCTTGAGAATTGTTCTCATATAACAAATTCTCCTTTAGAGATGTTGAAGCTTGAGAATTGTTGTCAAATAACATATTCTCAAAAAATTCAACTTCTCTAGATTCAATCACAATGTTAGACTCTAAGTCTAATAGCCTATAAGCTTTACTATTGTTGGCATAACCAACAAAAGCACACTTTATGGCTCTTGAACCTAGCTTTGTTCTATTAGGTTCATTTTTCTTGCAATATGCAAGACACCCCCACACTTTGAAGTAACCTATGTTGGGTTTTCTTCCTTTCCATAACTCATATGGAGATATCTCATTTTTCTTCATCAGTATTCGATTAAGAATGTGACAAGCGGTTAAAAGTGCTTCACCCCATAAGTTGAAGTTCAACTTAGAAAATACCAACATAGAATTTATCATCTCTAGATAAGTCCTGTTTTTCCTTTTGGCCACGCCATTGTGTTGTGGTGTATAAGGTGCAGTGCACTCATGAATTATACCATTTTCTTCACACAATGTATTGAATTCATTAGAGAAGTACTCTCCTCCTCTATCACTTCTTAGCACCTTAATCTTTTTATTTTGTTGATTTTCAACTTCTAATTTATACAATTTAAAAGCATCAAAAGTTTCATCTTTATGCTTTAAAAGAAACACATAGGTATATCTACTAAAATCATCTATAAAAGTAAGAAAATACCTTTTACCACCTCTAGTTAAAACACCATTTAATTCACAAAGATCACTATGGATTAAATCTAGTAAATTAGATGATCTTTCTACACTAGGAAATAGTTTCTTAATCATTTTTTCCTTAACACATGTTTCACATTTACCATAGTTTTTAATATTGCATGCAATCATTCCACATTTTACTACTCTTTTCATGGTTAAAAAACCTATATGCGATAGTCTAAGATGCCACAAAAATTAAAAAATTATACTCAACAATATAGGCGGAATTAGCATTTTTATTGATAACATTGAAAGTTACATCATTGGTGCACAATTTAACCATACCCTCACAAGAGTACCCCTTTCCCACAAATACATTTGATTTGGTAAGTATAAATTTACTGGACTCAAAAATGGCTTTAATGCTGGGCTTGCCAAGCAAATCACTACTTACCAAGTTTCTACTCATTTCGGGAACATAAAGTACATTCACTAATGTAACTTTCTTGCCGGAGGTGAAAAAGACTTCAATGGTACCTTTGCCAAGTACCTTGGATTTGCCTTCATTGCCCATTTGAATCTCATGGTTGCCCTTTGACTCTTCAAAGGTCTTGAACAATGATTTGTCATAGGTGACATGGACGGTGGCACATGTATCATACCACCACCCTTTCACCTTGCCTTGGACCACATTCACCTCACTAAGGGTAGCAACTATGTTTTCCTCTTGAGTTGTGTTCACCTTAGGTCATTGTTGGTCTTTTCTATGCCTACACTCTCTAGCATAGTGACCCTTTTTCCCACACACGAAGCAAGGACCTTTCTCGCCCTTAAACTTGTTTGGGTTGGTTTTTGGACCTAAAGGTTTCTCGTTACCCTTTTCCCCTTTGCTTTTGGGATGTTTTGGTTGTGACACCGCATTTGCTTTGGAAGTCTCTCCATTAGACCCCTCCACAAGTTTATCTCTACATATCGATTCCTCTTCGATTCGAATATGCTTTTGATTTCCTCCAAAGAATAATCCTCATTTTTATGAAGGATTCTTTTCCTATAGCTCTTCCAAGTTGGTGGTAATTTAGCCACTATAGCACCAACTTGAAAGGCCTCGGGAAGCACAGTCTTTGAAACTTTCAATCTGTTAACAATTATTTGCAATTCATTAATTTGAGGTAGAATAGGTTTATCACCAAAAAATTTGAAATCAAATTATTGAGATATCAAAAACTTTTTGGTACCTTCCTCTTCTACCTTGAACTTTTTCTCAAGTGCATCCCATATCTCCTTGCCCGATTTGGTCTTGGTGTAGAGGTCATAGAGCTTATCGGATAGGGCGTTGAGGATATGATCCCTACAAAGGATATTGTCCTCCTCCCTCTTCCTTCTTTTCTCCACCTCCTCGGCAGTGTCCTTGTCGGATGGCGTTGGGAGAGATTCTAGAGTGGATTCTAGAATGTAGGTGATTTTGAGAGTGGTCAAAAGGAATCTCACCTTGTCTTGCCACCTAGTGAAATTGAATCCATCAAACCTATCCAACCTCACTAGGTCTTGATTCATTATCTTGATGGTCTCACCTTCCATTGAAACAAACAAAGGGTTAAGCTTTTGAATGTTAGGAAAAAATAGATTGCCTCAATGGAAATAGGTTAGAATATTACAACTCTAGGCAATATATTACAAATAAATATAGATTGATTAAATAATGTTACAACTCAATGACTAAAAGTACAAATAAATATAGAGAAAGAAGAAGAAGAGGATTGAAATAGAAAATACAACTTTTGACAAAAAGATACAAATAAACTTGAGGTAGTAGAAAGAAAGATGTAGATGAGATTACAACTCTTAAGCAAAGATACAAGTAAATATAACAAGCATGATAAGAAGAAAAATAATAGAAGAAAATAAGAACAAGAACAAAATAATAAGATAGTCTCACTCACACAACCAAAGTGAAGAGTGTTGGGGATCACCAACTTGAACAAGGTTTGAAACCTTTGTCCAAAAGCTTATTTCCCCCTAACTCAAGCACTAAGGTATCTCTCTCAGATTTTGAAAATACTTTTTGGAATTATCAAGCCTCAAGGTGTTTCTAGTCAAGTGCTCTAATGGATAGAAATGTTGTGTCTTTCAAGTGAGCTATAGGCTCCTATTTATAGAGTTTAGAGACACCCTTTGAATTTCAAATTCCACCAACCCCCATGGCTGCTACCAATGTTTAATTGGATTAATATGGAATTAAAAATGAGATTTGGGAGTTATTTGGGTTTTTTGAGCCGTTCAACAAAGATTGGAAAAACTGAAAAAATGGTCAGTTTTGGCTTGTGGCCGCAGCCAGAGACATTAGTGGCAGCGGCCACTACTCTCTGTCCCACTGGCCGCGGCCACCAACATTCAGTGGCCGCGGCCATTGACCATTTTCAGTACTTAAAAATGTGCTGTTTTTCCAAACGGTTCCAAACCTCAAATGAGTTTGCAACTCCCAAAACACATTATTGGGGTTAAAATCATATCTCTAACAACCATTTCATATATGGCTTTATGAAATTCTTCTCAATATTTTGTAACACCAAATTTACACAATAAATGGTAATATTTGGAAGTTACAAATTTGTAACACCAAATATGTTACATTATTTGGATATATCTCATATATCTAAATATTGTAACTCTCTATTATATGTTACAATATGTGACACTCTTTGTCACACTTATTTAATCTAAAACATTATATTATAATATAATATAATATTACATTATATTATAAAATAATATAACACGCATCACATTTGAGTAAATCATCTAGAATGTCTCAATGAATTAATTTAATTATCAATTAGGATTTTTAAAGTTGACTAGGTTAATTTTGGAAAATTTACTGAGATATGAGATTTAGAGAATAAAACAGAATCTTTGGGTAAATTTACTAATATTGATAAATTGGTATCAATATAAATAAATAATATTAAATCAACTTTCAAATTATAATTAGTTAATTTGAATAAGGATTTAATTAATTAATTAAAAAATAAATAAAAGGTTTTGAATTTAAGCCCAATTGAGATTTAAATTCAAAACAAAGAGATTGGGTCTAAGTACATTTGTGGGAGCCCAAGACTTTTATCTTTTTTTTTATTATTTTAATTAATTTAAATTTAAATAATGCCCATTACGTTGCCTATACAAGAAATATGATATCTAGGGTTTTCAGAAGAAAGTCAGTCTTAATTGATTCATTGGGTAAGTGAAAACCTAGACAGTCTAATCTTTTCTTGGCCACTCACTCTTCTTCTTCTTCTTCTCTTCTAGATCTCTATCTTATGTGTTGAGAACCAGCCCACACTAGTTCTAGGTTGATCAAAGGCTTGGTGAGGAAGACTGTGTTCCTGATCTAGTTCAATCTCTTGATAATACTCTGCTACAGAAAGGAATCAAGGGTTAGAGAGATTGAAGGAAGGAGTTTGTAACGCCCTACTACCCAGGGATCGTTACGTTGTGCATTTTAAACAGTTCTAAACTCGCTAACCAAGTCATTTAGCCATAATCGTGTAACTAAATGTGATTAACGGTTTAGGGTTAAATTTTTTGGTTAAAGATACAACATTTCACTAAAACGTTTACTGTATACATTGGGATCCCAAAATATATTTTAAAGGTTAATTACAATAAAATATTTACAACCAGCCGACCTAAGCGGCAAAATAGGTTTTAACCCTAGTTTCTCTTTAAACCCTCGGCCATGGTGGTTGAGCAGCCGCATATGTACACATCGTCACCTAAGCTCTCCAACTCAAGGATGGTCCAGCTTTCTTTTGTCTTTACTTGTACCACATAGCACCCATGAGCCCAGGCCCAGTAAGAAAACTCAATATGCTCATGAACAGGTAATAACATGTCACTAAATCATAATAGCATGCCTAGCAATAATAGCCCTATTCATGCATTCAAGTAAATGATTGTGGGACCTGCCCTCCTGTATGGATGACTATCAAGCCAATCCTAAGTGAATATCACTAATGATTATGGTAATCATACTGGGGCTTGCAGCCCAATCAGATAAGTGGCTAAGGAGTCACGAACTTGAACCAGATAAGTGACTATGGAGTCACGAACTTGAACCAGATAATTGACTATGGAGTCACGAACTTGAACCAGATAAGTAACTACGGAGTCACGCACTTGAATTAAATAAGTGACTATGGAGTCACGCACTTGGGCTCTGCACCCTAAGCCATGTGACGTTACAGTCACCTGAGCCTTTTGGCCCTGGCTCTAAGTAACTAGCCTCTAGACTAGACAAGTGCTTTTAGTTTTCATCGAACTTAGGTTCGGTTAAGCATTTAATGCTTCGATCAAGCATTTGATACTTATGTTGATTAGATCTAATCATTTCGACTTGCATTAAACATGCTAATACTGTTCTTGACTCATAGGTCAATTCCATACGACCAGTGCTCAGTACTACTGCCGAACTTGACTAATAAGTCACAGCTTCACAGTCAATACTGACACCATTGCCAATTCCTGACTCATAGGTCAGTGCCATACACATATAAGCAAAGATGCTATGCATTTACTATGCAATCAATGTCAATATATAAAGCGCTCAACATCCTTCATCAATAACCATGCATGTCACATACTGGGTGCAGTTTTCTTACCTGGTCCAAGCACAGGTTACCAATAAATGAGCCACAAGCATGATCCTATTTCCAAGCCCCTAGTGATAACCTAGTCATAACCATAATATAAAACCTCATAAAAAATGAGTAAATAAATACTTCCAAACCCAACCCAAGCCTCCAGGATGTCGAATCCTACTCAATTGAGTAGTAGAATTGATCCCAGGCCCTTAGAGTTAAGTTCCCATGATTAAAAACCAAATCTAGGCAACAATTCCCAAGCCGGTCGCGACTTGGCCTAGTGAGTCACGACTTGCCCTAAGTTAGAGAGCCCTCTTGTCTAGGCACTAGGGCGGGCCACGAATTGACCCCTCTTGGGTAGCGGCGCGTCCCCCAACCTTTCTCCTCCTGGCTTCTGGCTTCATCCAAGTAGCAACTTGCTAGAATAAGGTTGTGACTCGACCATGAAACCAGCCATATCCTTTGACTTTTCCCACTTAAAATCCTCTAAAAACCTATCCAAATCCCAAAATCAAAGATCCCAAACATCCTAATTTCCCAAAACCAATAAAACCCAAGCTTCAATTCATTCAAAAACTCATCAAAACATAAAATCCAATCTAAGCTTAAAATTTTTAAAAACTTAGAACTTAAAACTTGGATTGCCTTCGATTGAGTTGTTTCCCAACTAAATCCTCTAGCTAATAAGCTTCTAATCTTCCCTAGAATTGCTATGCCTCGATCCTTGCTTGGATCTGAGTCCCAAAACTCAAGTTTTCTTCGAAAATGTGATCGGATGTCGAAAAGGGAACGAGAGGGAGAGAGAATGTTCTGAACGTTCTTTTATTATTTTAACAGGTTACTTCGAGTTTAAGTAACCTCAAGCAAATCCTAACGCTCGTGGTCTTGAAAACGCCCTCGGGGGTAAAATAGTCAAAATTCCCAGAATTTCCCCCTGATCTCACTAACTCCCAATTTATCATCAAATATTTATTCCCATTACCCAATATCCTAGTAATGTGCTAAATACCCCTTGACTCACTTCGAGTCAAGTATGGATCCCGTTGTGAATTTCCCACTGACTTGCCTCCTTGGATTGTCTTGTGCTCAGTAACCCAAGCATAACCAAATAATAATGAAGGACCACACACATACCACATATATGCCAAATATACCAAAAACTGGCCAAATTATGAAAATTACCCAATTAAACAGAAATGGGTCCACATGCATATTTAATACACCTAAACATGCATATCAAGTCATATTATGATATTATTCACATAATGATACACATAAATATCATATAATCACATAATTCCAAAATTTGCCATCCTGGCCCCCTAATCAAGACCCTAAGCCTTATCACAAAATTTGGATCGTTACAACTATTCCCTCCTTACAGAAATTTCATCCTCGAAATTTTATCTGAGTAGCCCGGAATAACAATTCCGCATAACCGATTCCAGTTCCCAGGTTGCTCCCTCGACCCTACTGTTTCTTTATAATACCTTAACCCAAGGTATAACTTTGTCTCTCAGAACCTTGTTCTTTCTGTCTCATATTTGAGCTAGCTACCCTTTACAGGATAACTTAACCTCTAATTCCAGATTCTCATAACTAAACACATGAGTCTCATCTAATACATGTTTCCTCAACATGAAAATACAAAATACACTGTATACGACCAACATTAATGCCAAAGATAAAGCCAATCCATAGGTAACTTGACTGATCCTAATCAAAATTTCCAATGGTCTTACTAATCTAGGGCTCAACCTGCCCTTATCTCCTCACCCTTTTCCATGGTGATATTCTAAGGGAGATACAATATTCCACTTGGAACTCCATGTTCCTGCATTTCAGATCAACATAACTTTTCCATTTACTCTGAGAAGCAAGCATCCAAGCTCTAATCTTTCAGTAACCTTAATGGTCCTCTAAACCACCTTAAATCCAAACATAACCTCTTACTCATCTCATTCCAATGAATGGGTAATATACATTCCCTACCATACAACATCTCATAAGGTGCCTCTCCAATAACTAGATAATTCTCTCTCTCTCTCTCTCTCTCTCTGATTTACCATCAGTCTGAGGATAATAAACTGTGCTAAACTCTAACTATATACTCATCGCCTTTTGCAATCTTCCTCAAGACTTGGAAGTTATAACATGGTCCTCATCTAATAAGATAGATCTTGAATTCCATGAAGGCGTACTACCTCTCTCACATAGAGGTTTGTATACAGATCAACTATATCAATTGTCCTTATTGATAGAAGTGAGCTGACTTAAATACTGGCCCATAATTATCCAATCCAAATCACGCTAGCCCACTATCCTGGGCAGCCCCATCGCGAAATCCATCACGATGTTTCCTTTACTTTAATTATAGAATACACAAAGGCTGTGATGGCCCTATTGGTTCCTAATACTCTATCTTGACCTGCTAATAGGTTAAGAACTTTTCCACGTATTCAGTCATGTCCCTCTCCATCCCAGGCCACCAATATAAGACTTTTAGATCCTGATACATCTTCCATGAGGCTTGGATGAAGAGAATAAGGGGGTAGTATGAGATTCATCCAGAATCTCCCATTTAATCTCAATGTCCATCGGATCCCAAGTCCGACCCCAATACCATAATAAATTCATACCTGACATTGCATAATCCTTAGCTAATCCAACTAAGACATTCCCCTCAATTTTCCCATATGTGGTTCACTTAACTGTTTTCCTTTAATCCTCTCTGAAATAGTAAACTCAAATGTAATGTTGGCTACCTGGCCCACCAGTAACCCTACTCTAGTTCTGGTCACACCCTTCAAATAACATGTTGCTTGGGCAATCAAATTTTATGTTAATGAGGTATCATAATAACCTACAAAATGGTTCTGATCTATAAGCAGACTTAGAATCCTTCCCCAAAGCACATGCAACATCCTCCCCGTCCAAGGAAACTTCTGACCTCTAAGGCATTCCTTGACCTTGGCAAATCTCCAACTGAGAGTATACCACAATACCATCTGTAACGCCCTACTATCTTAGAGTCGTTACTAAGTGAGTTTAAAAATGGAAATTGTGCAACTAACCGACTCTATGAGGTTTCTAAAACCAAAAGTGTAATTAAACCAGAGTTTAAGGCTGTAATCTTTAAAAATGCTTAGTTTCATTGAAAACATTAAGTATAAAACATTCAGGATCCCAAAATCAGGTTTACAAAATATTTACAACTCAAAAATAGATTTACACTTGGTTAACTATCAAAAGAATGGGTTAATACAGCCATTTACAAAAGTGCCCCCAACCAAAGCACTCGGGCAGGCCGAACATGTACGCGCCGCCCCCACGCTCTCCATACTCATGGCCGGTTGACTGACTCCTTGCTTTTACCTGCCACACAGAGCACCCATGAGCCGAAGCCCAGCAAGAAAACCCATACAGTATATAACATAGGCACATAATATAGCTGACATATAATCCATTGATAAATAGGAAAACCATCAGACTGAACAAGCACGGCCATGCCGCCCCAGAAGCCTTACCAAAGCCTAGGGTCTCGGTCCTCACCGTAAGGATAACTCATGTATCCATTGGGTCCCACCCTGGCTATAAGCACCCCATGTGCTGAGTGTTACTTCTGGCCCCAAGGCCGTACCCGGCCTTCGCCGTGCTCGGCCTTCGCCGTTCATTTCATTATAATCGCACATATAGCACATTTCGAAATAATCATTCAAACACATCATAATTCATTTAAGGTTATACATTTGCACATAATACAATCTGGGGCCATGCCCTGCAATAGCACAGTGGGCCCATGCCCTGATCTCGGGTGTTACGGTTTTCTTACCTTTTAATTCGATAGCCTTGATCACCTGACTCCTTGAGCACGATCCTACTCGAGCCCTAGCGCTTACCTAAGCAACATCCATAAGTCAAAGTCATTACCAAACCTCAAGTCCAAAACCTAGCCTCGGGACTAATCCCAAGCCCCCGGGAAGTCCTAGATCCCCAAAACAAAGTGGTGGAATCGAGCCCCGAACCCTAGGTCCAAATCCCTTAGCAAAAACCCAAAAATCCCCTTCTGTGAACAGTGCAGCGCTACAGCGCTCTAAAGAGGGCGCTGTAGCGCTACAAGCAGAACCACCCACCAGAAACAGGGGCTAGCGCTACAGCGCCCCCTGACTAGCGCTGTAGCGCTAGTTGCAGCCAGACCAAACCCAAAAATCGCTTCTTGCGATTTCCTTCTACCATTTCCACCCCAAACTTGTCCAAACCTTTCCCAAGCCCAAAAACAAACTTAACAACACCCCACACTCATCCCAAGCATCCCAAGAACTCAAACCCCAAGCTCAAGCAACCCAAAACTCAAGATCAACCATAATGAACCCAAAAACCAGAAATTCATCAAACAACAAAGACAAGGTCTTAGAAATCATACCGTGGATAGAAAATCGACCTTGAGTTGAACCCTAGACCTCCTTAGCTTGCCCCTTCACAACCTTGACCTGATTTCCCCAAAAACCCCATCTATTTAGCTCAAATATAAAGCTCAAACCAGTCAAGCCCTAGAACTGAAATCACCAAGAACTTACCTCAACTTTCTGATGTGATCTTGCTAATCCCTTGCCAATCCTCAAGTCTAGCTTAGGATCTTTGATGCTCAGCCAACCCTAGCTCTCCACTGAGCTTAACTCCAAGAAAATGAAGGAAAAAATGGTTGGGAGAGCCACAAACTGATTCTTTAAAGTCAAACCCTTCTGTTTTCCCTCTTTTCTTTTCTCTTCCTTCTTTCTTTCTTTTCAGCCTATAACTCTTTTCTACAAAATCCACTAAGTAAAAAGCCCCCTTTAACTCATCTCTTATAAGCCTAAAGACCAAAATGCCCTCCCTTAATAATTCTAAACCTTTATGCCCATAAAGGGACATTTTAGTCATATTACCCAAATTCCCACTAATTCCTCAAGTGTTCCTAATAATTCCCGCTCGCTACCCAATACCTGATTAATCACCAAATATACATTCTTCATTATCAAGATTAACCTCAATATATTTTCCAAATTCTCATTAAAACTACCAGGCTTAACCCAAGCCGGGTATAGATTCCCGCTTTGACTTTTCCGCTAACCCGCTCATTCTAGGATCGTTTCGAGTCACAGATCACAGATATCAACACATTCATGCCCAAAATGGCCAAATTACAATTATGCTCATTCTAAGATAATCAGGTCTACATGCATACTAATTCACATAGTCATGCATCTCAAATGATCAAATAGTCATATAACATGCATTGAATCATAATCATGCATTAAACTCATTAAAGTCACACACAAAATCCCATTATGCCCTCCAGGCACACTACTCCAAGCCCTTAAGCCTTAATAGTGAATTTGGGGTTGTTACACCATCGATCAAGATGATCACAAATCCAATTCAGATAATCTTTGAATACTCTGTTCCTCTAATCCATCAAAACAAATTAGCATTAATCAAATCCACCAAAACATAACCCAGCACTCCTAGTGCCCTTATCTGGTATAAAAGCAGTCTTCTGCATATTCTTCTCCATGATCTTTAGCTGGTACTAACCAAATCAAAGATCCACCTTGGAGAATTCCATCTTACTCAATAACTGAGCTTTTAGTTCTTACAATTCTGCTGAAATCATTCAATATAGTACCCTAGACCTGATTCCGTTCCTGGCACCAATCCAATTACCATTCTATCTCTTTGGGTGAAGATAATCCTAACAAATCCCCTGGAAACCCATCCAGAAACTCACAGACTAATCCAATCTATCCTGATCTCACTGGCACAACCTAAGTGGTATCCACCACACTAGCTAAGAGTCCTATGCATCCTCCTGCAATAGATCTCTAGCTCTAAATACAGATGTCATATGCACAGTGCCAATTATTACAAAAGTTTCTCACTCTCAAGCCCAAGAGTTACTATCCTTTCCTTGCAATCTATCATTGCCCCATACTTGGCTAACCAATCTATATCCAGGATCACACTGAAGTCAGTCATAACCAACTCTATCAACACAACTGATGAGTCCTTTCCACCATAACCTAACCCATCTCTTAAAATTACCAATAGAGTATCACATTCTCATCACAACATAACCATGCAATATGGATAACAAGTCTATGCCTCTCTAGATGCAATAAACAAAGAACAACATGGCACCAAAACTTGTCAGCACAATACAAAAATCAGAACTAAAAAGCTGACCTGCCACCCCTGAGGAACAAACCTCAGTCTCAGTCTCAGTCTTCGACTCTGACTGCATCGGAGCGAACACTCGAGTTGGAGTTGAGTTGTCCACCCTTTTTATCTCATCCTTCCTTCGTCTTGGGCAATCCTTCTTGAAATGCCCTACCATTCCACATAAGAAGCATGCCTTTGCTTGGCATTCTCCCAGATAACGCCTCTTACACCAAGTGCATTCTGGGCAGGGTTCCCAATCCTTGTTCTTGCTCACTCCAATAAACGGAGGTAGCACTACTTGATCTCTATGATCTCTGGCACCCTCCTTCTCAATTTTATTTCCTGTGCTCTCAACAATAAGAGCCCCTATCACCTTAGTGTAGGTAGAGATTTCATGCACTTGGAGTTCAATCCCTGGATAAACCTTTCCTTCTGAGCTACATCCGTGGGTACCATATCAAAAGCAAACTAGGCCAACCCATCGAAACTGTTAACATACTGGGTTACCGTTGCATTTCCCTGAACTAGGTTCAGAAACTCATTCATCTTAGCAGTCTTGACTGCATCACAATAATATCTGTCATTAAACAGCTGCCTAAATTCTTTTCAGTCCATCACAACTGTGTCTCGTGTTTGGGATACTACTTCCCACCATGTCCGGGCATCATCCCGCAATACAAATGTAGCACAGACCCCCCTATCGTGACCTACCACCCTCATACTATTGAGGATGGAACTGATCATGCCCATACATTGCTTAGCTCTGAATGGATCTAGACCTCCCTCAAAGATTGGAGGATAATACTCCTGGAATGTTCCACAAAGAAATTCCCACCTGTTCTCAACCCTAGGTTGAGCCAATACTGGTGCCACTCCTGGCATAGAAAAGGAAGAGGTGTTCCCTGACAGATTCTGCTACTGTTTCAAACACCTAATCTCCTCCTCTTGCCTCTATAATCTTAATTGCATATCTGTAAACACCTACTGGAAATTATGAGAAGCAGGTGAAGGACTGAAACCCTGGGTGTAATTCCCAGCCTCGGTATAACAACCACTAGGTCTCATTAATTGCCTTGGATACATACCTACTGATTGAATCTGCAGTCAATAACTTGACCTATTAAACATGATGAGATTATTCAAAAAAACCTTCCCCATGGGAACAATCTTACCACACTACATTCACAAACCACTGCAATGCTAAAAACATGCCCATAACATTCATACATCAATTCATAACCCCTGCTCTTCCAACATTCATACCATGCTTCCAACTCCAGCATGCAAATAACACATTTATATATTGACTGAGCAGGTAAACATATAATCACATAAATAATCAAGAGCCAGGCTCTATTAGAATCTCATGCTCCCTAATACAATATGTAGGTAAAGCATTTACATTCTGTTAAATCAGTTAAGAACATAACTACATAAATAGTTACCATACCCTGAGTGAAGCTTGTCTTTAGTGACGAGTGTACATGCCCAACTTATCTACAGAAACCCTTAACCTTGGCTCGCTTTGATACCAAGTTGTAACGCCCTACTACCCAGGGACCGTTACATTGTGCATTTTAAACAGTGCTAAACTCGCTAACCCAGTCATTTGGCCATAATTGTGTAACTAAATGTGATTAACGGTTTAGGGTTAAAATTTTTGGTCAAAGATACAACGTTTCACTAAAATGTTTGTTGTATACATTGGGATCCCTAAAAATATATTTTAAAGGTTAATTATAATAAAATATTTACAATCAGCCAAACTAAGCAGGAAAATAAGGTTTAACCCTAGTTCCTCTTTAAACCATCGGCCGTGGTGGTCGAGTAGCCACATATGTACACATCGTCACCTAATCTCTCCAACTGAAGGATGGTCCAACTTTCTTTTGCCTTTACCTGCACCACATAGCACCTGTGAGCTGAGGCTCAGCAAGAAAACTCAATATGCTCATGAACAGGTAATAACATGTCACTGAATCATAATAACATATCCTTCGACTTTTCCCACTTAAAATCCTCCAAAAACCTATCCAAACATATCCAAATCCCAAAATCAAAGTTCTCAAACATCCTAATTTCCCAAAACCAATAAAACCCAAGCTTCAATTCATTCAAAAACTCATCAAAACATAAAATCCAATCAAATCTTAAAAATTTTAAAAACTTGAAACTTGGATTACCTTTGATTGAGTTGTTTCCCAACTAAATCCTCATGCTAATAAGCTTCTAATCTTCCCTAGAATCGTTATGCCTCGATCCTTGCTTGAATTCGAGTCCTAAAACTCAAGTTTCCTTTGAAAATGTGATTGGATGTCGAAAAGGGAACGGAAGGGAGAGAGAACTTTCTGAATGTTCTTTTATAATTTTACCAGGTTACTTTGAGCTTAAGTAACCTCAAGCAAATCCTAACGCTTAGGGTCCCAAAAATGCCCCGGGGGTACAATAGTCAAAATTCCTGAAATTTCCCCCTAATCTCACTAACTCCAAATTTATCATCAAATATTTATTCCCATTACCCAATATCCCGGTAATGTGATAAATACCCCTTGACTCACTCCGAGTATAGTATGGATCCCGTTGTGACTTTCCCACTGACTTACCTCCTAGAATCGTCTCGTGATGAGTAATCCAAGCATAACCAAATAATAATGAAGCATCACACACCTACCACATATATGCCAAATATACCCAAAACAGGCCAAATTATGAAAATTACCCAATTAAACAGAAATGAGTCCACTTGCATATTTAATACACCTAAACATGCATATCAAGTCATATTATGATATTATTCACATAATGATACACATAAATATCATATAATCACATAATTCCAAAATTTGTTATCCTGACCCCCTAATCAAAGCCCTAAGCCTTATTAGGATATTTGGGTCATTACAGAGTTGTTCCAGTTCCGCTGCGTAATGTAAGTTTTGACTTTACTCTGTATATGTATCAATTTCATAGGAACATGTTCTAGGAATTTACATGTGTTGTTTGATAATATGAAAATTACATGAAAATAAATAAAGATCCTGTAATATGTATATCCTACACATGTCTGGTTGGTAACTGAAATTTCTTGGAATTCTCCGTAGAGAACCTTCAAGCACCTTATCTATATAATTAGCCGGAGAAAGTGCCTAGAGCTTGTTCTTCCTATCCCTTAGTATTTGGATTCCAATAACATAGCTCGGTTCGCCCAAATATTTCATTTGGAACTTTTCATCTAACTACTTCACATTTCACAGTGTCTCCACATTGTTGCCAATGAGAAGAATTTCATCCATGTAAAGAACTAAGAGAACCACAACGTTACCTTTGGAAAATTTATACACACATGCTTCGTCAACATTCTGTTCGAAGCCGTATGTTTTGATTGTCTCGTCAAAGGTGATAGTCCAAGATCTAGATGGTAACGCCCCAACTTCCCTAATATGACTTAGTGTCTTGATAAGGGAGCTAGGAGGGAAATAATTGAGTTAATTATGTATTTAAGTGTTATGGTTATGTGAATGGTATGATGATATGACTATGCTTGCATGTTTAAGTGTATTACATATGCATGTGAGTCCATTTCTTATTAGAAGGACATTTTCATAATTTTGACCCGCTGAGATTATAATTGTAAATATATGTGATTTATGATTTGCAACCACATTATTATGTGCATATATTTGAGTTACCCGACACGAGGCGATCCTAGTGAGCAAGTTAGCGAAAAAGTCACAATGGGTTAAATACCTGGCTCGGGGTGAGCTAAGGGGTATTTTGGTAAATTACCAGGATTTCTTGAGTAACGGGGATTAATTGGTGAATATTTGGTTTGATAGATTTATTTGGGAATATATGGGGTAATTTGAGATTAACGAGAATTATGCCAAAAGACTAAATTGCCCTTGGGAGTAAACTTTGAGGTTAATTGGGGCAAAGGGCAATGTGGTCATTTGACTACATGGGTTAGCAAATTAGGCAGCAGCCATTGAGGAGGAGCATTCATGTTTTTTTCCTCCCTCTATTCTCACTTGCTGGAGCATTTTGGAAAAGCACTCAAGGGGACTCTAAGGCTAGGCCAATTGGATTCTTGAAGGGAATCAAAGGAGGATTGAAGCTTGTTGAGGGGTTTAGAGCTGCCAAGCTAGGGATTTCAACAAGGTTTCAGATTGGGCAAAGGGAATTAAGGTAATTCTCTGGTTCCCTCATGTTTTTCAATGGTGTTCTTGGGTTTCCTAACTTTGATTTCTAGTTCTGAGTTTTATGGATGTGTTATGGTGAGATGAGTGTTGGGTTTTGATTACCTAAGCTTGGTGACCTATTTTGATGTTGAAATTCTGTTAAAAACATCTGATTAGGTCAAAGTTTGGTTTGATTGGGTAGAGAAAATCATAGAGTTTTCAATTGGGGAAGAACACCAAAATTTTGGGCTCGATTTACATTTCTGGCGACCTAGCGTGATAATGCTGTGTTGGGCGCGACCTCGCTAGTGTCCCAGAAAGGGTGAAATTGAACTTCTATTTGGGTTTCGAGTTGTGGGGCGTGACCGCGCCAAGAGTTGGCGCGACCACGCCAATGCCCTGGAAAGCCCAATTTTTCTTGTGGGTGCGACTATGCCAAGTGCCTCGAAAGACTATTTTGCTGAATTTTGAGAGTAAAGACTGAGGGCTCGGGAATCCAGTTTGAGAACCTGCTTGAGGGCTCGAGGGACATTTTTAGCACCCCGTTAACTGGGAACATTAGTTTTGAGAGTTAGAGTGCTGATTGGAATGCGAGATCTGGGATTGATTCCTGATGAACGTATACTTGTATTGTGACTAGGGTTTTCGCAAGGCTCAGGACAGGGATAGCGCTCGGGGTTGTTTCTTTATTCACATGAAGCTGGAGGTAAGAAAACTGCACCCAATACGTGAGATATATGATTATGGCTTGGCCCGGTTGTTAAAGGTAGATATGGTTAGGGCTCGGGCCCCTGTTAATGAGCATGATTATAATTATGCCTGTGAATATCTGATTAAGTATACTAGAATGTGTTGTATTTGTTTATATGATGAATATATAATATATATGATTATTCTTGATTGGAAAGCTCGGGTTATAAGCCGTGGTTGGCACTATGCGCGCAGAACATAGGCCATTAGGGCTAGGCCACCCTGGGAGTGTATTATGCACTTGTCTGGCTCAGATGCCACTTGAATAAATAGAAGTGCAATACGCACTTGTGTGACTATGTGGTCGCATACTTATATAATGTGTCTTCTTGGTTACAATTATTACTGCTAAGCATGTTTTTTATATTCTGTTGACTATCTAAATTGGTTTAATTAAGTTTTCTTACTGAGCCTTGGCTCACGAGTGATGTGTGGTGCAGGTAAGGATAAGGAGAAGCTTGGCCAGCCATGAGTTGGATAGTTTTAGGGGCGGAGTGTACATATGCAGTCTGCTCGACCACCACGGTCGAGATATCATAGAGGAGCTAGGGTTGGACTCTATTTTGCTGCTTAGGTTGGCTTATTTTGTAATCCAGTGAGTTGTAAAGAACTTTTAAACTCCTATTTTGGGATCCCATGTAAAGACTAAAACTTTTTAATGAAAATGTTTATTCCTTTGACCAAATTTTTTAATACCTAAGCTATTAGTTACGTAATCACATGTTTTAGTCCAAATGACATGTTTAGTGAGTCCAGCACTATTTTAAACACACGTCGTAACCGTCCCTGATTAGTAGAGCATTACATAGATGCTTGCTTTAATCCATAATTGAATTTCAGCAACTTACACATCTTATGATCTTCCCCTTTCTTAATGAACCCTTCTGGTTGTACCATATAGATACTTTCATCAAGATATCCATTAAGGACAGTTGTCTTGACGTCCACCTGCCATATCTCATAATCATAGGTGGTAGCTATGGATAAGAGGATGCGAAAGGACTTTAGCATGGTCAGAGGAGAAAATTTTCTTCATAATCAACACCATCTCTCTGAGTGTAACCTTTGGCTACTAGCCTCGCTTTGAAAGTCTCCACTTTCCCATCTACACCTATTTTCTTCTTAAAGATCCATTTGAACCCAATGGACCTGACATCTTTAGGTGGGTTTATAAGTTCCCAGACAGAATTGGAATACATCGATTCCATTTCATGGTTCATGGCCTCATGCCATTTTTCCATTTTAGGATCATTCATTGCCTCTTTGAAGGTCAATATGTCGTCCTTGCCTGTATGAGAAACAAGGACATGTGCAAGGACATGTGCCTTATGTTCATAGCGAACATGTGGTCTCACAATCCTCCCACTATGACGTTGCACTGGGGTTTCATTTTCAGGAATAGTGGTTTCCTCGGTTTGTCATTTATCATTTAATGATGATGATGGTGATGGAATCTTATCAGCTATGAGTTCCTCCAAAACTACATTTCTCTAGGTTTATAGTTACTCATATAGTCCTGAATCTGGAGCATAGCCAACAAAATTCACACTTCAGACATCGAATCAAGTTTCCATAATTTAGGTCTAAGAACATGAGTAGGACATCCCCAAATGTAGAAATGGCGCAAACTAGGTTTGTTACCATTCCACAGTTCCAGTGGTGTCTTGCTTATGGTCTTAGATAAGACTACATTCAAAATGTAAGTCGCCGTTTGAAGTGCATATCCCCAGAATGAGAGAGGAAGTGAAGAGTAGCGTAACATAGATCTGACCATATCCAACAAAGTCTTGTTTCTTCTTTTTCAAACACCATTTTATTGTGGCGTTCCAGGTGTTGTGAGTTGGGATAGAATACCATGCTATAGCATGAAATCTATGAATTCTAAATCCAAATATTCACCACCTCGATCTGATCAGAGTGTTTTAAGAGTCTTACCTAACTGTTTCTCAACCTCAACTTTGAACTCTTGAAACTTCCCAAAGGTTTCTTATTTCCTAAGCATTAGGTAAGTATGACAATATCTTGAGTAGTCGTCAATGAAAGTGACAAATTACTCATAACCCCCTCTAGCTTGTACGTTGATTGGACCACAAACATCGCTATGTACAAGCTCTAATAGTTCTTTAGCTTTATTGCCTTTCACTGAGAAATGACGTTTGGGTATTTTCCCTTCTAGACAAGACTCACTAACCAGAAGAGTTCCAACAGTTAGTTCTCTCAATGGTCCATCTTTTGTTAACCGATTTATTCTGTCTAGACCAATATGACCTAGTCTAAGATGCCAAAGATATGTTTCATCCCCATTTGAAACCTCTTGTCTTTTGTTATCTTTCAGTTTAGCCACTTTAAATAATTCAGAGTTATTTAGCAAATGTTCATTTAGTGAAAGCGTTTACAATCCAAACAATTAATGGCATGTCTAAGGAAAAAAAATAAGAATAATCATATTATAAATAAAATATTTTAAAGTCAATAAATGAAATAAAAGCAAATTAAAATACTAAAAGTAATAAACTAAAACATTTGTTCAAAACAAAAATAGTCTTCTTTCAATAAAAAAACTACAACATAAAAGGACTATCTTCAATGCTTTCTAGAACTAGACGCTCTCTCCATCTTTGTCTTCAAGAACTTCATCAGCAACCTTCCTTAACTCTTAAGATAAATATTGTTAGTGGACCCTGATTATAGTATCCAGGATGACAGATCATTTTACACTTAGTTATAAGAATGAATAAATCATATAGACCTTTCTTATTCTTCATAATTTCATCCGTTGTTTCACGCTTGGCCGATATGATTTCATTTTCATAAAACCACTTGTCATATATGTGTCCATAGGTTGCATGGATGGCCTCCCATATATTTATATGCAGATTTAAGACATTCAAGATTACTTTTGGTTTCATTATTCATTGTTTGGAGTAAATAATACCTTGCCATGTTGTTTATCCTTAACCACTTGACATACTCAAACTGATCATTCACTGAAGCCTCTAATGTGGTTCTTGCATGGGGTGATATTTTAACAACTTCCATCAAATTCTCTCTTAGTAATAATATTTCAACATCATGTCTCCAAAATACGATATTTTCATCATTAAGTTCAATCACAACATTGCAATCGGTTTTGAGACATTTTAACTGAAAGAAATAAAATACAAGAATATTATAATTTGAAAAATATCAATAATTTGGAAAGTAAATATGATGTATGAATGCAACAATTAAAACACATAAACATAACATTTACTATTCTATGATAAAACTACCTAATAAATAAAGTGTCGCCTTAGGGTTGGTAAAATTAAAATCAAATAGCTTATAAAACAATCTTATCTTTATTATTTAAAACTTAAAATAACTCATATTTTCTCTTTTAAAAATAAAGTACCGCTGGTTTGGTCAAGATACAATTACCTGCTATAAAAGTTTAATTACATCTTTATAAGTGTGACCCATTATTTCAAAATTTATGACTTAAGTTAGAGAGTTCCGCCTTAGGGTTAGTCAAGCCTAAAATACATCATTCTTTCCTATCTTCGTAAGAAGCCAACCTTGGTATTAATATGTCTAGAAACCTTTCTTGGGGAGACAGAAACAAAGCCGCCTTCAGGCTCTATTCATATTTCACGGTATTGTACTAATAATGGAGAGTCACATTGAGATGTCAACCTTCTCCCACTTACTATTTTAGAATAAATGTATTTATTAAACTAATCAATTAATTTTAAATTAATTACTAGTTTATTAATAATCATATGAATGTAATTAATTACAAAATACATATAATTATAAAAGAGTCTGTTTCTACAATTAATGTGATCTAAATAATTACCCATTACATTCATCTAACTTCACTAAAACACTTTTTAACTAAAGTTGGTTATCTTAAAGGCCTATAAAAACTATTGCCTTTATTATGGTTTGATTTACCAAGTTTTAACTAATTTAAGACTTAACAATTTACATGTAATTGATTTCACCAAAACAATTCATATAAACACTTAGGACAATCCTAATAATCATGTTTCTAAAAAGATGCATGATTAATCAAAATTGTGTGGGGTTTCATGAATGACATGTAATAGACTATTGCATGATCATGTTATCAATCAAATATAAATTAACATTTATTTAAATAAATAAAAAATAAATGATGTACTGAATACATTTTGGTTCTTGAGACTGTAGAAATAACCACCTCGTGTCTCTAGAGCATAGCCCACGAAATGCACACTTCGACATCGAATCAAGTTTACCTAATTTAAGTCTAATAACATGAGTAGGACAACCCCAAATGCAGAAATGGCACAAACTAGGTTTGTTACCATTCCACGGTTCCAGTGGCGTCTTGCTTATGGTCTTAGATGATACTACATTCAAAATGCAAGTCGCCGTTTGAATTGCATATCCCCAGAATGATAGAGGAAGTGAAGAGTAGCTTCACATAGACCTGACCATGTCCAACAAAGTCCTGTTTCTTATTTTTTAAACTTCATTTTGCTATGGCGTTCTAGGTGTTATCAGTTGGGATAGAATACCATGCTTTAGCATGAAGTCTTTGAATTCTAAATCCAAATATTCACCACCTCGATCTGATCAGAGTGTTTTAAGAGTCTTACCTAACTACTTCCCAACCTCAGCTTTGAAATCTTGAAACTTGCCAAAGGTTTCTGATTTCCTAAGCATTAGGTAAGTATGACCATATCTTGAGTAGTCGTTAATGAAAATCAGATAACTTTCAAATAAAACCGACTTAATTAAACTTATGAAAATAATAGTTTTTTTCATGTTTATAAAGATAATTAACTAATTTTAATTAATCTTTATTAAAATAAAACTGATCAGTTACAATATTTTTAATTATTTAATTTAAATCATATTTAAAATAGAATAATTAAATAAAAATAATAATTTGAAATTCCAAATTCAAATCCCAGAGATGAGAAATATCTACATGTGGCGCCACTCACCGTAGAATACAGTGAATGGCTTGTGCCACTGTATATCTATCCCTGATTTTCTAATTTGTTTGTTTAACTAAATTTTAGACAAAATATTTATCCCAAAATAAATACCAGTTAATTCAAAATTAATTTTATCTTAAAAGTTTTTACTTTTAAATAAATAATCTTATAATAAGATAATAATTAAACTCTCCCAAATATTAATCCAAACATGATTAATATTTATTTTAACATAAAGTTTTTTCAAAATAAAAACTATATTGTTAATTAATTAATTAATTCATAATTATTCAATAACCCATAATTATCACATAATTATTTCTTTGCCATGGAAAATTAATTCCTTTGCAATTTAGTCATTCTCTCTATAAATCTTCCTTATGACATAAGCCTTTCTTCTGAGTAAGGATTTCCCAAGCTTGTTTCACCAAGAAAGCTTCATTGATAGACTTGGTCGAATGGAAACCAAGACCCCCCACATGCTTGGGATAGCATAGTTTACTCCAAGCGATGGTATGGATAATTCTATTTACACTTGTGTCTCCTTACCAAAAGAAGCGAAGAAACTTGTCAACTGCTTCCATTACAGAATTGGGAATCGGACCTGATGTTATGGCATACGAGACTAGAGATGATCCCACAACTTTGACAAGGGTAGTTCTGTCAGCTTTTGAAATGAGTTTTGCTTTCCATCCTTGGACTCTGCCGTTGTCCTTGTTTAGAATAACTGACACATCTTTAGATCTCGCTTTTAAAAGTGCAAGCAGGACGCCTAGATTTATGGCATCCTTCTAGAGTCTAGGCATTTAGAGGATGTCAGTTAGCTCCAATCTCTTAGTGTGTGTGACTCCCTTTAAGAAGAGCACTGGCAATTTTGGGATACTAACTGCTTCTCCTAACCAAGTGCAGAATTTTTCTAAGCACCCCAGGATGCCCTTAACCTCTTTTATTGAGGCCTGACCAAAAAGGAAGATATCATCACCAAAGAGCAGGTGACTAAAGGTGGGAGCCCGACGAACCACCTTGATTCCCATAATTTTCTTCAATTGTTCCTCTCTAAGTAGCAAGGGAGATAACAAGTCAGTGGCTATTATGAATAACGTTGGTGATAGAAGTGTTGGGAATACATTTTATAGGATCATAAAATATTTTCATATATGTTTCATATATTAAACAAATTAACATATAATATAACCTAAAAACATGTTTATAATGAATTTCAATCAAATAACAGAGTTTAAGAATCTTACTTTTATGTAGCGGATATTGAGACTCCTTCCTTCACTCTCTCTAACCCTTGTTCCTTTTTGTCGCAGAGAAATAAAAAGAGAGGGAACTCGATGTTCAAATTACAAAGTCTTCAACAATTTCCTTTGATCACCTAGACTAGAGCGGGCAATTCTCAACACATATGAGAAAATTATAGAGAAGAAGAGAAAGTATATGAGCAGCTACAACTGGTCTCTTGAGTCTATGTTTTTGTTTTTTTTTCACTTACACTACTTTCAGATTGCAAAATCATAGACTTAAGTACCTATTTATAGCAACACTTTATGGTTAATTCAATTTAATTAAATAATTAAAATAAAACCCTTATTAATTAATTAAATATAATGTAATCTATATTATCTACATTGTTTTCGTATATTACAAAATCTTTAAAATTTTATTAAAACTTTATATATATATATATAATTATAAATATATTTAAATAATAATTAATTATTTATTTAAATCATTTATTCAAATAAATAATTAAAATTTTAATATTGGTTTAATATTATTTATCAATTTGACACCAATTTGTCATAATTATTAAATTTTTCCAAATTTCTCTTTTCTTCTCTAAATTCCACATCTTAGTAAAAATGTCCAAAATTGACACAATTTTTTTTTGAAAATTCTAATTGATAATTAAATCAATTAATCGAGACTATATAGAGTATTTAATCAAAGGCATTGTGGGGACCATGTAACCGTAAAATTATTATCGAATAATTTCACTACCATATTAATTCCTCATGACTCCACTAAAGACTCAGAATTGCACTCTTGAACTCATAAAACACTTTACACTTAAAGTAAATATGTTCTTCATTGTTACAACCATAATTTGTCATTCAATCCTCTATAGATGTTCTACAACTGAGTTGAGTACAAATTACCGTTTTACCCCTCATTGTATTTTATCCTTAAATACCACTAAGTTCCTTGTAAATGATATTTCCGTGAACTTTAATCACATAAATGAGTACTCAATCATTTAACTCCTTGAGCCAAGGTATAAGGTGATCATCATTTCACTTCTTGCTAGAAGGTATAGATGTTCATATCTATGATTAACACTCTCACTCAATAATACTACCAAGAACCCAAGATGTAAGTATGGGCTAGTTCGTAGGGTAAGCTGGTAACGAACAAATCAAAGGACTTAAATAATACAATCAGTTAGAATACTAACCACTCATAATTGAGATTGAATTGACCTATGGTTAACTTTATGATATGCCTATATTAGATAATAACATTACATTTATTATCTATCTAAAGTCAATATCGGTCTAGTCCGATGTAACAAATACATCCGATCTTATCTACTTTGCTAATGTTCTGGAAAGAACATAACACTACAATGTGTAAGTAGAACATATCGTAGACTGGCAAGTCAATGTAAATCCTGTGCACTGAATAATCTTAGGACTAACTTATATTTGAACATATAATCATATTTATATTCCATTGTGATTACGTCACTATAAAAGTGATTAGCTATATGATCAGGATTTAATAAAAGTTTATATTAAACAAATTAATCATGAAAATAAAACATGTGAGCAAAGTGATTGACCATTCAAAAATGATATTTATTCTTTTATTTATAATAAAATGTGATTACCAAGAAATTGAGTTTTAATTAGGGCATGAAACCCCAACAAACTCCCACTTGCACTAATTGAAACTAATGCCTTAATTCTACTAATTCCATTTCCTTGATATGCTTATCAAATGTAGCTTCTGGTAGTGTCTTTGTAAACAGATCTACAAGATTGTCTTTAGATGCAATCTTCATAACCTTCACATCTCCCCTTGTCACATATTCTCGAATTATGTGATACTTAGTAAAATCCATTCCAGAAGTAGGCTTCTTGTCATTGACATCAGTCTGTAAATTTGAATCGGTGTAGCCTACAGGGTTCAGAACACCACCCTTGTAGACTAACATATAATCCCTAGTCCGTCTTAAATATTTAAGGATATGCTTAATTGCTATCCAATGTTCGGGTCCTGGGTTTGACTGATACCTGCTCACTACTCCTACTGCATAGCAAATATCTGGTCTAGTATACAACATAGCATACATCTGGCTTCCAACTGCAAATGCATAAGGAACTTTTCTCATTGCATCTTCCTCTTTAGGAGTCTAGAGAGACTGCTTCTTTGAAAGATGAATGCCATGCCAGAATGGAAGATATCCTTTCTTGGAATTTTACATTGAGAAACGTTCAAGCTATTATCAATGTAAGCTACTTGAGACAGAGCTAAGAGTTTGTTCTTTCTATCCCTACTAAGCTGGATACCTAGAACATAACTCGCTTCACCCAAATCCTTCATCAAGAATTGAGTGCTCAGCCAATTCTTCACATATGATAATTTCTTAACATTGTTTCCAATGAGTAAGATATCATCTACATAAAGAACCAGGAATACCACTATTTGATTTGCCCTTAGTTGGTAAACACAAGGATCATAAATATTTTGTTCAAAGCCATAGGTTTTGATTATCTCATCAAACCTAAGATTCTAGGAACGAGAAGCTTGCTTAAGTCCATAAATGGACCTATTCAACTTGCAAAATTTTCCTTCTTGTCTAACTACTTTAAATCCTTCTTGTTGATCCATATAAATGACTTCATCCAGCTTCCCGTTAAGAAAAGATGTCTTGATGTCCATTTTCCAGATCTCACAGTTAAGAGCGACTACTATGGACAGGAGGATTCGAATGGAATTGAGCATGGCTACCAAACTAAAAGTTTCTTCATTGTCCACGCCTTCTCTTTGGGTTTAACCCTTTGCCACTAATCGAGCTTTATAAGTTTCGATCTTTCCATCAACACCTTGTTTCTTCTTATAGATCCACTTGCACCCAATGGTCCTAAAGTCACTAGGTGCTTCCATAAGATCCCAGACGGAATTTGAGTACATGGAATCCATTTCCTGTTTCATGGCATCGAGCCATAGTTCCTTTTCGGGGCTATCCATTGCCTATTTGAAGGACAATGGATCATCATCACCAATGTCACCAACAACCATATTGGTTTCACTATCCAAACCATACCGAACTGGATTCCTAGAAACCCTCCCACTACGACGAGGCTCCGTGACTGTCTGCTCAGGAACATTGGTACTTTCTTCATCTAAATTGACTTGCGTCGGTTGATCACAAAGAGTGGGAATTTCATCATCAACTTGCGTTGATGACGATGGAATATTGGTTGGAGTCAATTCTTCAACCATCTCCTGTAAAACTACTTTGCTACGCGGTTTGAAGTTTGGGACATATTCATTTTCCAGAAAAGTAGCATTCATAGAAGTAAACATTTTCTTTTCTGAATGACTATAGAAAATCCCACCCCGAATTCCTTTAGGATAGCCAACAAACATGCAAACTTCAGTTCACTATTCTATCTTTCCTTCATTTTTCCTTAGGACGTTGGCGGGACACCCCCAGATTCTATAATGGCGTAACTAGGTTCACAACCATTCCAACATTCTAAAGGTGTTTTAGGGAATGATTTGGACGACACAACATTTAGAATGTCGTTCGCATTTTCAATTGCATGTCCCCATAATGAAGTTGGCAGAGTTGAGTAACTAAGCATGCATCTAACCATTTCCAATAAAGTTTTGTTCCGGTGTTCCACTACACCATTTTGTTGCGGAGTACCCGAGGCGGTAAGTTGAGATAAAATCTAAAGTTCGGTTAAAATATCTTGGAACTGCATATCCAAATATTCTCCACCTCTATCAGATCGCAAGATCTTTAACGTTTTCCCTAATTGGTTCTAAGCCATAGCTAGGAATTTCTGAAACTTTGAAAATGTTTATGATTTCCTATGCATTAGTTAAAGACATGAGTATTTAGAGTAATCATCAATAAAAGTGACGAAATACTCAAAACCACCCCTGGCTTTCACATATGAATGTACTATTCCAAGTGGCTCTTTGGCCCTATCACCCTTTGTAGAGAATGGACGCATGGTCAGTTTGCCTTCTAGACATGATTCACAGAAAATTAATTCACCTAAGGTGAGTTCCCTCAAAGGCTCATCCTTTTTAAGTCTTTGAATCCTATCATAGCCAATGTGACCTAGTCTCAAATGCCATAAATACGTCATGTTATTGTTATCGGTCTTTAGACGTTTATTGGTCCTAAGTTTAGCTACTTTGAATAATTCATTATTAAACGTGAGGGGTTCATTTGGTCGCAAAATATAAAGCCTGTTTTCAAACATGCAATACACAATTGTGATCCATTGAAAGAAATGGATATATTTGGACTTGTAAAAGTCATAACAAATCGTTCTAATTGCAACGTGGAAATTGAAATTAAATTTATACTAAAATCCAGAATAAAAAATACATCATTTAAAATTAAATATTTATTTCTGAACTTCAGGCTAGCTCTTCCTCTAGTTTGGACCGCAACGAATGCTTTGTTCCCAACTCTAAGCTTTAAGCCGCCTTCGTCCACCTGCTCCCATGATTCAAGATGCTATAAAGAATTACAAACATGGTTAGTAGATCCAGAATCAACAATCCATACAGATTTATCATTCTCTAAAACACATTTTCTAAGATAAACGAACTATAAACATTACCATTGTTTTTCGCTGCTAGAAACTTAGGGCAATCCTGTTTCCAATGCCCCTTTTCATTGTAGTGAAAGCATTTACCTTTACATTTCTTGATATTTTTTTTCTTCCCCTTAGGTGTCTGTGCATCTGGTTGTGCACTCGTCTTTGTAGCCTTTGCAGGCTTGGGGTTGGTGCTATGTCCACCCTTCTTCTTGTTTCCAGATCTCGAAGATAAAGCTAAGTTAGCTTCAGCCTCAGCTAGAATCAAAGGACTTAAATAATACAATCAGTTAGGATACTAACCACTCAGAATTGAGATTGAATTGACCTAATAACAGTACATTTACTATCTATCTAAAGTCAATATCGGTCCATTCTGAGGTAACAAATACATCTGATCTTATCTACTCGGCTAATGTTTTGGAAAGAACATAACACTACAATGTGTAAGTAGACCATATCGTAGATTGGCAAGTCAATGTAAATCTTGTGCAATGAGTAATCTTAGGACTAACTTAGTTTTGAACATATAGTCATATTTATATTCTATTGTGACGTAACGTCACAATAAATATGATTAGCTATATGATCAGGATATAATAGAAGTTTATATTAAACAAATAATCATAAAAATAAAACATGTGAGCAAAGTGATTGACCAAGTCAAAAATGATTTATGTTCTTTTATTGATAATAAAATTGAGATTACAAATAAATTGAGTTTTAATTAGAGCATAAAACCCCAAGAGGATCCCTATGTCGTAAACCTCTCGTTGGGGTAATTGATCCTACTTTGCTTCCATTGAGGAGTAAATTGAAAGATGAATAAGTTACACATTTCATGATCCAACCAACAAATGTGTTATGGAATCCCCAACTCTCCAAGAAAATTTCTAGAAACTTCCAATCCAGCCTATCATAGGCTTTCTCCAAGTCTAGTTTAATAAGTATATGCCCTTCTTTGGTCCTTTTGTCTTAAATCGAGAGAATGACTTCCTACACTATCATGGAATTGTCCTGAATAATTCTCCCCTTTACAAAGGTCGATTTCATTGGTGTGATTGTGTCAGAGAGATTAGGTCTGAGTCTAAGGGCAATAAATTTAGAGATAATTTTGTACGCCACATTACATAGAGTTATTGGCCTGTAATCATTCACTGAACCTGGTTGCTCCTCCTTTGGCAATAGGACAAGGTTGGCGTTGTCCAAACACTGGGCAATTCCGTTCTCCGGAAAAAGTGTTTCACCATACCCGCTACATCTTGGCCAATAGTTTCCCAATGATGACGATAGAAAGAGACATGCATCCCATTAGGGCCTGGTGCTTTATCTGGATGAATTGATTGGAAAGATTTTATGATTATGCTGTCACTTGGAATATCAACTAGAGAAAGGTTTTGCTCATGTGTTATACACCCAGAGATTAAAATTTCTAAATTAGACAGAAAATGAGTGGCAGGCGCTATGAAAGTATCTCTGAACTTAGACAAAAAACAGTCCCCAATGCTCTTCTTTGTATCTAGCCAATTTCCTGACATATCCTTGATAGTGTGAATGAAATTTCTTCTTCTTTTGATAATAGTGGAAGTATGGAATAATTTAGTACTTCGATCACCATCCTTCAGCCAGAAAATTTTAGATTTTTGCCTCCAGTGGATTTCTTCACATCTGAGAGCCTCATATAGCATAGCTCTTGCTTCGTTCTCTTTAGTTAGATCAGGATTGATTGAACCCTCAACTTCAACCCACCTGGTCTTGGCCTCTAAAATTTGATTATATACCAATATGAACTGCTTAAGACTCCATTAAGACAAGTCTTTTCTTGTTTTGACACAATTTAATCTCAAAGTTGCGCAGTGACTTTTGATGAGAAACCAAACCCCAAGCTCTAGGCACAACCCAAACACATCTTGGATCCCTATTCCACATGTTTTCATATCTAAAAAGTCTTTTCACTTTTACTTTATCTCCCATCGTATCTAGAAGAATTGGGTTGTGATTCGATGAAGTCGTAGGGACATTGGTTACCACTTCCTTGGGGAAGTTGATTCACCAGGAAGGAGAAGCCAAGCTTCGATCTAATCTCGCTTTCTTAAGAGAGCTCAACCTACATGTGTTCTTACAAATCTTTCTCCAAGTAAAAGGAGTACCAGAGGCACCCAAATCCAGTATACCTGAAGAAGCTACCATCCTTCTAAGATCAAAATAATAGAAGGAGGTGTTACCTGGCTTGGTGTAGTTGAGAGTTTAATGGTCTTTGAGTGTCCCATTCAGGTCACCCATGATTAAAAAGGCATGCCCAACTTCGATACGTCTTCCCCAACGTGCTTCCAAAACTCTTCTTTTCCTTCCATGGAAGGTGGGCCATAGAGGCAAAGAGATTCCACTGAGTATGAGTTGGGTCAGATTTGATAATACCATTGATACAATTTTTAGTTGCCCTCAGAACATCCAAGTGGAGTCCGTTCCTCCAAAAAATACCAAAGCATTCCTAAAGACCCACTGGTGGAACATAAACAAAGTCATACAAGGGAATTTTTCTTAGAATTGCAGCAACCGCTCCTCTGAAATTCAAGTCTCGGAAATAATAAAAAAATCTGCCTACAATGATTTGTTGAACTCTGCTAGTTCTTGAACTGCCGGTCCATGGTTGAGACCTTGACAGTTCCAAGCTATGATTTTCCTGAGGACCGTGGAAGTTTTTCTGGGGCCAGCTTCCGAAGCCCCAAACCAAAAAACCTGCATTGTTTGTGTCGAATGATCCATTGAACTCAGAACTTTGCTCTGTTCATCATCTTGAGGAGGAATGACTTCGACATATGAAGTAGCAATATTCTCCTTCGTTCTTGACCATCTGAGTTCTTTGACAAAGTTGTGGAATTCTTTTTCTTTCAGAGAATCCACCATTTCTAGAGTGATTTGAACAGTTGCACTTTTACTTTCTTTTTTAGTCTTTTTCGATCTACCTATGGGTCTCCCACTTGAAGAATTAGATTCGTCGCCCTTCCCCTTTTTTGGGGTGATTGATATCTTCCTCTTGCAACTTGCTTCGATTTTCTCTAGCAGACTTTGCTTTAACTGATCTTTTGAGCTAAAGGCAAAGTTAAGGGTACGATCATGTAGCTCTTTGAGTCGTTCATCGTTTGGACGTGGTGAAGGAGGAAGGCTTTCAACATTGTCGATATCTAGAGTTTTTGTTTCAGAGCTTTTAATCGACTGTGTATAGTCGGTTTGGGTCGCTAGAAGAGGAATGATAGGCACAACCAATTTCCTTTTTCTAATGGGATCATGAGCATGGTCCATCATATCTTCAAATTCCAAGGGTATTTTAAATAAGGAGGGAGTGGGCCAATACTTGTTAACAATTTCTTGTCCCATATACAATTTGAAGGCTTGGGCCCAGCACTCCTTGCTAGGCAAGGGGATTGTTACAACTTCGGGCCCAAAGAATTGGTGTAGAATCTGGGCTTTATTTTCCACAAAGATCTGGGCCGAGCCTCTAGCTATATCCAAAGCATGTTCTGGCACCTGATGGTCCATTTGAATGGTTGACTTTGTACATTATTCCTTCTTGTTAACTGACCACAGATGCCCACCTGCATGATCATGGGCACGTAAGGAAAAAACCCTTATTTTTGGTAAACTTAGCAACTTCTTTCTCCATCTCCTTTGAGGTTTGTTTAGAAGTGGTAATTCTTCTTTCATACCTCAACCGGTGGCCACATCCACAAGTCTTTTACCTACTGCTTCTAAGCATAATTGGCATTGCAGGTGTGAGACAGAGCTGTGACAAGGGGTTGACGTTGGACTTCATCTTTCCTAGCCCGATGCACCGAGGCCACCATCTCCTCTGGTGATGAACGAGGGTGGCTGGAGCTGTTGTTTGACGTCGTTTAGGAGGCGGAGACTTCAGTGGGTTATCGAGTGGGGCACTATCATTGACAAGAGGTGTTGGGATTTTCACCAAGTTTGAGTTCTCCTTAGAGTGAAAGGGAGACCTTTCCCAGCTTTTCGCCCTCATCCAATCCCCATACATTGGAAAGCTCTTGTAGCGTCCCGAAACTTCTAATAGAATCAAGTACTTTGATAAGTGTTCTCAGAGGGCACGTTGGGTAATTATGTGTGAATTAATTGATTTATGTGATTTATATAATTATATGATTGAGTATGCATGACTATGTGTATTAATTGTGTTTATGACACACTTTTAATAAAAATAGGCATTTTCGTAATTTTGACTAATTCATGGTATATTTGTAATTTTATGTGTTCTGTGCTTGGGACTGTAGAGTCCCAGAATGTTTACTTAGTTAGCTAGATAGTTAGTAATAGTTTGTTGGATTTTAGATTTCGTGGATTTTGATTCAAACCGGGACTTAGTAGGACACTCGTAGCAATAGTTATGGATTTTATAAGTTTAACCTATAGTTTAGAAATATTAATTATAACATAAGGTTTGATTAATATTTTTGGTCATAGAAATATTTTAATTATAACCTAAGGTTTAGATAGACCATTAAGAGTATGACACTTTTCATAATCATGTTTATTTATTGTTTAAATAAAGGAAAGTTTTAGAATCTTCCAGAACCAATAAGAGCATGACACTTTTCACAAACTTGTTTATGTGAGGTTTTAAGCATTTTTAAATGGATAATTAGATATAGAAGTTTCTAGAAGCTCTAGATCCTTGCAAAACTTGCTGGAATCTCGTATGACTCAGTCAAACCTTTTAATCAACTCTGATTATCCTAAATTCATGCAAAAATGCGTTTAAATTATCTATGTATGCCGATATATCGCAGCCTTGGAGGCGATATATCGCAGCACGGGAGATACGGAAAACACGTTGACGTTGCATGAAGGAAACCATGACCACTCGGGACATAGGGCCAGGCGATATATCGCCTAGGGTGGGCTATATATCGACCCTAGGACCACTTTTTCAAACGTTGTAGAATCCGAGCTTGATTCATCCCTTATCCTCTTGACTTGCCTCTGAACGTCTTTCACCGAGTCTTAAGCCTCTGTTGACCGAATATTCATTTATTTTTCATTTAATATTCATTATTTTATTCAAGCCAAAAATAAGATATTTTATTCCTAGAACTTTATAAATAGGACCTAGTACTCAACATTTTCTCTCATTCTTCGAGCTGTGTTCAGAGCCTTCCAGCTGCTAGTAGTTCTTTAAGACTGATACACTTGGGTTTGGGATAAAAGCTTTATTATTATTAAGCTTTATAAACACTTGGGAAGTAAGATATAGTGTTTTTTCAATATTGAGGTGTAGTTCGGTTCTAGCTCATCCAAAGGTACTCTTATTCTTAAGTTCAATTCTGTTTCATTCCATAGTTTCTTTAGTTTTCATTCAGATTCTAACTTTTATTATGGTTTTGTGGTTAGGTTTTTAAGTTCTTTGAACTTAAGGTGTCTTTTCGGTAAGTTTGTTCTTGGTGGTTTTAGCTCTCTCCTTTTCATCTCTTTTCTTAGAAATACTCACCATTCTTATTGTTGGTTTTAGGAGTGTTCCAAGTCCCGTCCTTGTTCTCAAATATCCTGGTGTTGGTAAGGAAAATAGGATAGTTTTATATACTTATATGTTATGATATGTTTATGTTCCAATATGTTATGTTATGTTATGTTATAATATGTTATGATATGTTATGGTATAAATGAATATGTTTTTCTTATAGGGGCTCATAGTTACTTAGCTAGCAAACCTCAATGTATTTTGAGGCTCATAGTTGCTTAGCTATCAAACCTCAACGTATTTTGAGGCTCATAGTTGTTTAGCTAGCAAACCCTAATGTTTACCATGTACATGGGTTAGAATTACAATATATGTTTTATAGTATATGTATATTAGTATATGTTTTGATATAGTCTTATGCTTATGTTTTATGTTATATGTTTATTTAGTAGTTTTCCTTGCTGGGCATTAGGCTCACTCCTTTACTTTTAGTGTGATGTAGGAAAATAGATACGAAGGCAGAATGATTCATGGAAGCTTGGCATGTGTGTTGAGGAAGAATGGAATGGATGGGTTGCGTGTCAATTCAAGGACGGCGTTATTTTTAGTCTCTTTAAATTTATGTCTTTATGTATTTTCTGCATTTAGCTTTGTAAACAATTTCATTTAATTTAAAGTTATGTTTTACTATAAAACAATGGGATCCCATACCGCTCATTTATGTATTTCAAATATTCACTTTGGAGTTTTAATAAAGTTTCGAATATTTCTTATGTATGTTCTCTTCAACGTAGAAGCTATGTCTAGTAGTTTTGATTGTCCAAGGTCTTAGAATTATTTGGGTCATTACAGGGACCACATTATTATGTGGATATTCATAATATTCAACACGAGTGGGTCCTTTTGAGTGAGTTTAGTGGAAAATGTCACAATGATAGTAAATGCCCAGCTCCGGTTGAGCCTAGGGATATTTTGCATTCTTTTGGGGATTTTTCGTAAATGAAATACTCTTTTGGGGAAATATTTATGTTTAGAAGATTAGAGGATTAAATTGGGAATTAGAGGTATAACTTGAGGTTTAGTGGGAATTTTTAGACTATATGACCATTTTGCCCTTGTGAGGTCTTAGTGAAGGATTTTAAGGGAGGGGTATAATGGTCATTTGACCATGAAGTAGACAAGTGGGCAGCAACCTTAGGTGAGTACAATCTCATGTTACTCTCTCTTTCTCTCTTTACTTGGTTTCTCCTCAAGCTTACCCAAAAAACACATAAACTTAGCAAGTTGGGAACCAATTTCTTAGGAATTCTTGGGGATTTTAGAATCAAGGCAAGGATTAGCAGCTATTGGGAGTTTGATCATTCCTTAGAAATTCGAATCACTACATGGTGTGAGATTTTTCCATGATTTCCCTTTTGTTTTCAAGTGTTCTTGTTTACTTGGGAATTTTGTGTCAAAATTGAAATCAAGGTGTTTGGGTTGGGTAATTGAGTAGGGATGTGTTAGGATTAAGTATGAGTAGGTTGCAGCTGTAATTTTGATTGGAAACTTACGAATTGGGTGTTGAATTTTTAGATTTGTGGGAATATGAGTTAAGAACTTTGAAATTTCCAATTCTTGAGTTTGATTGGAGTTTGTTGTTCGAATGGGGTTTAGATGATGTTTAAAGCATAAATTATGTGCCTTGAGGTTTAATTTCTGAGTTTGCAGCAAATTGAGGTCGATTTTGGGGTTATTATGTGCGAATTGCTGTTCTGAAAATCGCAGGGGTTTACAATTGGACAAATGAATCACCCACCCTTGGCAATGGATACCTATTCGTGCCAATTACTTTATTCGACTATCCATATACGGTACACATTCTCACAGACTTGTCCATATCCTTAACAAATGGTGTTGACATATCCCGTGGTGAGAAGCTCTGTCTAATCAATCCCCAAGTCAAGTAACCTCTTCGACAGAACATTTAGTTATTTCCACTCAGCTGGTGCCATTCTGTATGATGTCTTAGATACTGGTTCTTTCCCTGCATTAGTCCCGTAGCACACTCAATCCTTATACACTATAACAATCCCAGCAAATCCTCGGGAAACTCTTCTGAAACCTCATTGATCAATCTAGTTTCCCTTTGATATAATTGGTATAACCTTGGTGGTTTCCACCACAATAGCTAGGAATCTCGTGAATGCAAACATATCATTTCCTTTTAACTCAGAATTCGCCATCTTTTCTTATGGTCCATGGTTGTCCCTTACTTGGAAAACTAATCTATACTTAGATTCATATCAAAGTCTCCTATAACCAACTCAATCAATTTTTTCTGCTACGTCTCTACTAGTAATATTTTGGCCCATCTCCTGGAAATTACCAATTTCCCCCGGCAGGAACTAAAATCCCAAGCCCCATAGCGTAATAATCACATAATGTGCACAACATATCTATGCCTCTACAAAGAGATACGTAGTACAAGAATCAATCAGCACAGTACAAAAGATCAAGAACTAGAAAGCCGACTTGTCGCTACTGAGGAACTAGCCTCAGGTTTTGACTGCATCAAAGCGCACACTCAAGCTGGAGTTAAGCTATCTGCACTCTTTGGTTCTTCCTTCTTCGATCTTGGGCAATCCTTCTTGAAGTGCCCAACTATTTCACATATGAAACATGCTTTCACTGGACATTCCCCCAAATGGCATCTCCTACACTTGACACATACTGGATAACCTCTCTAGGCCTCGTTGCCGCCCTGGCGGCCACCCTAAGTACCACGACCCCTTCTGTTAGGACCAGGAGTAGTAGAACTGTCAGGGGTCTTTCTTTTCTATTCACTAGAGCCTCGGCCCCTACCAGAATCTGCAAATGAAGGTACCATTGTTTGATCACTACCTACCACTCCCATATAGTCAAGGATGGAGCTAATCATGCCCATCCACTATTTAGCTCTGAATGGATCTAGGCCTGTAACGCCCCAAATTCCCTAATATGGATTAGTGCCTGGATTAGGGGGCCGAGAGGCAATAATTGAATTAATTGAGTGCTTATGTGTTATGTGCATGTTATTATATGAATTATATGAGTTATATTATAATATGGCTATATTGCCATGTTTAGGTGTATTAAGCATGCATGTGAGCCTGTTTCCTATTAGAAGGGCATTTTCGTAATTTTGGCCCGTTGAGGGCATATTTGAATATATGTGTGTCTTATGATTGGGACCACATTATTATGTGGATATATTTGGGTTATCCGACATGAGGCGATCCAAGGAAGCAAGATAGCAGTTTAGTCACAACGGGGTCAAATACCCAGCTCGGGGTGAGCCTAGGGGTATTTTAGTAATTTAGCACATTGCCATAATTTATCAGGTAGAGGGGAAATTATTTAGTGATCATTTGAGGATAGCTGAGATTTATTTTAAAGAAATGGTGAGATGTGATGGTAAAAGACTAAAATGCCCTTGAAGGCATTAAGTGGCAAGTTATGGGCTTAAGGGCATATTGGTCATTTGTTGTGTTGGGGATTAGCATACTTAGGAAATCTATAACTCTGTAGAGTTCCAAAGGAAACAAATCATAGCACAACAACTCTCTTCCTTCTCTCTCTAAGTGGGGTTTAAAGTTTTGAAAGAAAACTTGGAATTTTGGATTTGAGGCTTGGGAAAAGTGTAGGCAAGCTTGGGGATTGTTAGGATCCCATCTTCAGTGAGTAAGGTAATGGTTTTAAACCTTGATTCTCTCAGTTTTTCTGAGTTCTTACCTTGTTTTTGGTGTTCTTGAGTTTTACAAACTCAAGACTTGGATTATGAGTTCCTGTGGAGTTTTTGGGTATTTGTTGCTGTATAATGTTGCTAAGCTATTGGGTTAATGATTTGGGGTAATTGAAATGTTGATTTGAGGAGCTAGGGACTCATTGGGGTTGGATTCGAAGGTTTGGGTTCGGAGAAAATGCAAGAAAAACCCAGTTTATCTGGGTTCGTGAAGGGGCGTCGCGGCGCTGTTCTTTCGAGCTGCAGCGCTGGGTTGATCCAGGGCAGGGGGCCCTGGCTTTGTGCCTCGACGCTAAGCCATTTTCAGGACACTTGATTTTTGTATTTTTAGGGCATAGGCCCAGGGGCTTGGGGGATGATTTCACCACCCCGTGTTGGGTGAATTAGAGGTCCCGAGGGCACGAGATTGGTCTCGGGGTTCTATTATGGAATTGAATAGTAATGAGAATGTTATTTGTGGGTTGTGACTAGGTTACCGCTAAGGCTCGAGAGAGCATCATTCTCAGGGGTCGTGCTTGCTTGCTTATTTGTTTGTGCTTGGACCAAAGGTAAGAAAACTGTGCCCGATGAGTGTGATAAATGATTAGGGCTCGACCCAGCTATAAAAGGTATTATGATTAGGGCTCAGCCCAACTGTTAAATGTAATATGATTGGGGCTTCGCCCAACCGTTAAATGTAATATGAATGGGGCTTGGCCCAACTGTTAAATGTAAACATGATTAGGGTTCAGGCCCAGCTAATGAACATAATTATAATTATGCATGTGTATACCTGTGTAAGTAAATGGTAATGCATTGTCTCTGTGTATAATCATGATAGTATATGTATGTTTGTTCTTGATTGGAAGGCTTGGCTGATAAGTCGAAGATATGTCTATTGTACCTAACCAAAAGCTTGGCCTACTAGTCGAGGGTGTACTTGAATAAAAAGGGGCTCAACTTATAAGCCGAGGGATTAAAAGGGCTGGACTCGAAGGTTTAGAAGGCTCGACTTATAAGTTGAGGGTTTATAAAACTTGATTTATTAGTCGAGGGGTTTACAAGGATAAACCTATGAGTCGAGGATTACAAGACTTGACTTATAAGTCGAGGATTTTCAAGGCTGACTTATAAGTCGAGGGATTACAAGGCCGACTTATAAGTCAAAGGATAACAAGGCTCGACTTATGAGTCGAGGGTTTGCAAGGCTTGACTTATGAGTCGTGATCAACAGTATGCGTGTTGAGCGCAGGCCGTTATGGCTAGGCCACCCCAGGAGTGCATTATGCACTTGACTGGCTCGGATGCCATAGGAATGAATGGGAGTGCATTATGCACTTGACTGGCTTGGATGTCATAGGAATGAACGGGAGTGCGACACAAACTTGTGTGACCCTATGGTCACTTACTAGTATAGTGTGTTCATGCTTGGTTCCAATTATTACTATTGAGCATGCTGTTATATTTTGTGGAATATCTGAATTTGTTAATGTGTTTTCTTGCTGAGTCTTTTGGCTCACAGGTGGTGGGCCAGTTGGCCAACATTACTTTGTAGTCTACACTCCCTAAGAGGATAAAAAAGGCTCGGGGGAATGATTCTCAATTAGTGAAGCATCGGGAGGATGTCCTAGCTGGAGTGGCCAAGGACTTTACTATCGCTGAGATGGGTATATTGAGGTACAAGAATCGAATATGCGTTTCGGTGGATGTTGGTATCAGGCGAGATATTTTTAATGAATCTCATACCCCTCCTTATTCATTGCATTCTGGCACCACGAAAATGTATCCGGATTTGAAATATTTATATTGGTGGCTACGGATGAAGAAAGATGTGGTAGAGTATAATGTCATTTGACCATGAAGCAACCTTAGGTGAGTACATTCTCACGTTACTCTATCTTTCTCTCTTTACTTGGTTTCTCCTCAAGCTTACCCCAAAAACACATATACTTAGCATGTTAGGATCCAATTTCTTGGGAATTCTTGGGGATTTTAGAAGGATTTGAGCATCAAGGGGAGGATTAGTAGCTGTTAGGAGTTTGATCATTCCTTATAAATTCGAATCACATCAAGGTATGAGCTTTTGCCTTGATTTCCCTTTTGTTTTTCAAGAGTTCTTGGTTGCTTTTGAATTTTGTGTCAAAATCGAAATCAAGGTGTTCAGGTTGGTTAATTGAGTAGGGATGTCTTAGGATTAAGTATATGAGTAGGTTGTCGCTGTAATTTTCATTGGAAACTCACGAATTGGGTGTTGAATTTTCGGATTTGTGGGAATATGAGTTAAGAACTTTGAAATTTCCAATTCTTGAGTTTGACTGGAGTTTGTTGTTTATATGATGTATAAAGCATAATGTATGTGCCTTGAGGTTTAATTTCTGAGTTTGCAGCAATTTGAGGTCAATTTTTTGGTCATTATGTAGGAATTGATGTTATGAAAATTGCAGGGGTTTAAAATTGGGGAAGAACACATTTCGGGGTTTGTTTTTGTGTTTCCAGGGACCTAGCATGACCGCGCTAGGGTGTGGCGTGACCGCGCTAGTGTCCTAGAATACCATGATTTTTTTATTCCAGTTAAGGGTTTATAAGCTTCCAGCACGACCGCGTTGGGGTAGGACGCGACTGCGCTAGTGCCCCAGGAACCCAAATATTTATGTGGGAACGACCATGCTAGGGACATGCTCGATTGTGCCAAGTTCCCTAAAATGTTGGTTTCTGAAACTTTTGGATTTAGCTCATAATTCCTACGATCTCTTTTGGGGGCCCGCTTGGGGGCTTGTGGGATGATTTCACTCCTTTGTTGAGTGAGATTGGAAGCCCAAGAGCTAGGGATTTTATTTGAACTCGAGAATTGGATTTAATCCCTAATAAGCGTATCATTCATGTTGTGACTAGGGTTTCGGCAATGCTCGGGGGAAGGATCATACTCAAGGTCGTTCCGTCTCTTATGCATGACTCGAGGTAAGAAAATTGGCGCATGCACTGACTATATGGCATTGGCCCTTACTTGTGAATGCGTTTGTGATCGTGCCCTGGATTTGTTTAGAGTTAAATGTCTTTACTCTATGACTGCATATGTTGCATTTGTTTTTTGTAAATTTTTTGTGTTTGATCGGAAAGGGGGCCATAATCAACGATAATCATGTAGAATATAGGCCGTCATGGTAGGGCCACTATGGGAGTGCATTACACACTTATTTGGCGTAGGTCGTATGACTTGTTGAAAAGTTAATCTGAGTTTATTTATGATTGGTGAAGCATATATTTTATGTTAAGGCTTGATTAAATACTTGTTTTCCTAGTTGAGTATTCTTGCTGGGCCTTGGCTCACGGGTGCCTTGTGGTGCAGGTAAGGGAAAGGGGAAATTGGACCAGCCATGAGTTTGAGAGCTCTAGGGGCAGCGTGTACATACTCAATCTGCTCGACGACCATGGTTGAGATATATTTTGAGGGACTTAGGATATAACTCCAACTTTATTGCGTAGGTCAGCTATTTTTGTAACTTTTGGATGTAATTGTATTTTGGCTTAAAACTTTTGGGATCCCTTGTACATATTCAAACCTTTATATGAAAATTTCAATTCCATTGACTAAAATTTTTAGTACCTAAACCACATTTAATCTTAATTACACTTTTGCGTCCAAATGACTCGCTCAACGAGTTAAGCACTATTTTAAACACACAGTGTAACAATCCTGGTTTAGTAGGGCGTTACAGCTCTGCCCTTCATAATTTTTGATGAGGGTGGGTTGTCGAAAAAATTGTTTCATATCATGGCCCATGATGCCACACTTTAAAATTTTTTTAGGTAACCTTACATACTTGTATTGTAACCATAACGGAGGCAAGCTTTCTCTTTTAATTAGAAACCTGGGACCAAGGGTCTATCGATCTCTATAATTTCTCGGAATCAGAAGGTATTGGAGACATAAGAGGGTGCACGTTCTAGGATGGTATAAGTTTTCCCAGCTCTAGCCACCACTTTGTGAAGATTAACATTTTTCCAAAAGCCAATGGGGATTTCATGGACATATACCCAAATAGGTGTAGTGGTGAAATCAACCTCAAAATAGCCCACATCCAATGGTCATGGTTCTATGGCTAGCAAAGCACCACTTACCGTCCAAGGATGACGATCCATAATCTTATGCACATCCTCCAAACTCTTGAATCTAAACATCAACAATCCATTCTGAAGTTCACTCGCTGGCCATCCTTCTATGGAGGCCCAAGCTTGTTTCAAGGTCATCTTCACAATGTTGAGCGATAACCTCTTCTTGGAGCAAATTTTTCCTAACAACAAGTATCCATGAACATATGTATCATTTGATGGGACTAGTTCCATTTCCATCTCCTCCATTGATATTTGCAGTGCTTCATCAAACCATTGGTAAAAATTAAGTTAGTTTCTATATTTATGGACACAAAATAAATGCAACAAAATATGGTGAGTTTTGCAAAAAAAAAAAAAAAAATTTTAAATATGGGAATTCGATAAAATATAAAAAACTGATTACCATAATTTTACACAAAATTCTCTATCACTCTCTAAGTCCTTCCTCTCTCCCTCACGACATCTCTCTGTTAGGAAAAATGTATTTGCCTCAATAGTAATTGGTAAGAAAATACAACTATAGACGAAATATTACAAATAAATATTGATTGATTAAATAAAGTGTTACAACTCTATAATTGAAATTCCAAATAAATAAGAGAAGGATTAGAAGAAGAGAATGGTGAAATACAACTCTAAGCAAAAGATACAAATAAAGCAAAAGTGTTTATAACAAAAGAAAAGAAAAGATTACAACTCTAAACAAGAAATACAAGTAAATCGGAAGAAGAATATAAAGATGAAAAGCTATAGAATAAAAGAAAAGAACAAGTAACAAAAGATAAACAACTCCCACTCACACTACCAAAGTGAAGAGTGTTGGGGATCACCAACTTGAACAAGGTTTGAATCCTTTGTCCAAAAGCTTATTTCCCCCTAACTCAAGCACTAAGGGATCTCTCACAGATTTGGGAAATACTTTCTGGAATAATCAAGCCTCAAGGTGTTTTCTAGCCAAGTGCTCTAATGGATAGAAAAGTTGTGTCTTTCAAGTGAGCAATAGGCTCCTATTTTTAGAGTTTAGATACACCCTTTGAATTTCAAATTCCACCAACCCCCATGGCTGTTACCAATGATAAATTGAATGTTTATGGAATTAAAAGTGAGATTTGAGAGTTATTTGGGTTTTTGGAGCCGTTCAACAAAGTTGGAAAAAACTGAAAATTCGGTAAGAAAAACCTTTGTGGCAGCGGCCAGGGACATTAGTGGCCGCGGCCCTACTCTCTGTCCCACAGGCCGCGACCACCAACATTTTGTGGCCACGGCCACTGATCAATTTTAGCACATGAATTTGTGCTGTTTGTCCAAACGGTTCCAAACCCTCCCAATTGATTTTGCAACCCCCAAAACACATTATTGAGGTTAAAATCGTATCTCTAACATCCATTTCACATATGGCTTTTATGAAATTCATCTCAATATTGTGTAACAACAAATTTACACAATAAAGGGTAATATTTAGAAGTTACAAATTTGTAGCTGAATTTGTAACACCAAATATGTTACATATTTGGATATTTTTCATATATCTAAATATTGTAACTCTCTATTATATGTTACAATATGTGACACTATTTGTCACATTTATTTAATCTAAAATATTATATTATAAAACAAAATAAAATAATATTATATTATAAAATAATATAACACTCTCTTCATTTTCTCAGTTCTCCCTCTCTCTTCCCCCCTTAGTTTCTTCTTCGTAGTCCTCTACCTACAACACCACCTCTACCCTCCGCTGGTGACGTAGCTGCCCCCCTGACGACAACAACCTTCCCTCTAGTTCTTATTCTTCTTCGTATTTTTATTTTTCTTCTTCATCTACAACATCTTCTTCTCCTTTGTTTTCAGATCTGTATGATTTTTCTTTCAACTCTATATGATTTTTTATTTTAGATTTGGTTTTGTTTTTCCAAATCTGATTTTTCTAGGTCTGGCTAAATAACTAGTTACCATCACGACTGTGTCCTTTTTTTAGATCCGTTTTTTCTTTTTCTTTTTCAGACCTAGCTGTGATTAGTTTAGATTTTTTGTTTGGATCTGATTTTTTTCACACTTGGCTAAGTAATCAGGTACCATGGTGATTGGTTCCTTTTTTATTTTTATTTTTCAGATTTGATTTTTTTAGACCTTGTTGTAATCGGTTATGATCACGATCATATTTGATTTCTTTATTTATATTTGATTTTTTTTTCACACCTGACTAACTAACCAAGTACCATCATGATTGATTTAGGTTTTTTTTTCTTTTTTCATACTTGATTAGGTAACCAATTACTATTACGATCAATTTAGTTTATTTTTTCATCTCTGTTTTTTTTCCATTTTTAGTAAAGAAATCTGTAACGCCCTACCTCCTTAGAGATGCTACTAAGTGAGTTTAAAACATGCAATGAGCTCGCTAATCGAGACAAAAGTGTAGCTAAACCATAACAGAAGTCACATACTTTGAAAATAATTCCATTCATTGAATATTATAAAGCGTTTAACATTTGGGATCCCAAAATACTGTTTAGAAATATTTACAGCTCAAAAATATAACTAAAGTCAGCTAAACGACAAAATTTAGGTTTAATACAAACAACTCCCAAAAATACCCCTGGCTGTGGCAGTCAGGCAGGCCAAACATGTACGCGTCACTTCACACTCTCCGTACTCATGGTTGGTCGACTTTCCCCTTGCCCTTACCTGCACCATAGAGCACTCGTGAGCCGAAGCCCAACAAGAAAACTCACACAAGCAAATAACATATGCATATCTATCATTCAACATATAATCAAGCCGTCAACAGGCTAAACACATACGACCATCCCGTCCCAGGTGCTTTACCAGGCCCTGGGATCGCGGTCTACACCGTGAGGATATCCCAGGTATCCTTTAGGGTCTCACCCTAGCAACTCGCACTCTGCATGCCTAACGCTGCTCCCGGCCCCTTGCCGTACTCGACCTTGCTGTTCTCGGCCTTCGCCATTCGCGGCCCTCGCCGTTCTTGACCTTCACTGTTCCCGGCTATTACCGTTCATTGACATATATGCACACATAACATAATTAAAAAAATAATTAAACATGTATTAAGATAATCAATGGGGCTACGCCCTGCAACACAAACATATAGGGTTGTGCCCTGCAACACAAACTATAGGGCCTCGCCTTGCTCTATGGATACAACATTTTTCTTACCTATGTCCTGAGCTTTCCAAGCACTGATGTGCCGAGCACAGTCCCCTAGTCCGAGCCTCGTTGAAAACCTAGTCACATCATATCAACAACATCCATCCCTCAAGTTATAATCCATTAAATAGCTTTGGATCATAATTCTAGTCTCCGGGACCTTGAATTCTATCAATTCGGGTGATAAAATCCATCCCGGGCCTTAACTTTTGGATTCCCGAGCCTAAAATCTCCTTGAAGCCCAAAAACACACTAAGTGCTGCGGCCCCATGAACCCATTCCGCGGCCCGCCTCAACCAGAAACCATTCCCCCAAAAACACCCCATGTGCGCCGCGGCCCAAGCTAGGGTGCATCATGACCCGCCCTTCATCCTGGCCTTCAAAATGTTCTAGAGGGCCGCGACTCAGCAAGAAAAATGTCACTGCCTGACCCTTCGAACCCAGAAAAATCCTCCATTTTCACCATGAAAATCCAACCAATGCACCCCAAAATCAACCCAACAATCCAATTCAATTATCACAGAAGCTCTACTATAGCTTCAGCAACAAAATCTAACAAGAAACTAGCTTTAAACCTCATCATATCCTAATTCCAATCTCCCACTTCAAAGCTTTAAGTAAACTAAAAGCCCAGCTAATAACCACATAATTAAATAGCTAAAAACACAGTTTAGAGTTTACCTTAGCCTCTGCTTGAATCCACAAATTGAAACTGAGCTAATCTCCAAGTTTAGAGCTCTAATTCCTAGCTTGATCTTCAACTTTTCCCTTGGTAAGGTTGAGAGAAAACAAGAGAGAAAGAAGAGAGGTTTGGGTCGGCTCACTAAGTTCTGAATGCTTCCAAGTTTTGTTTTTCTTAAATTAAGTCTTTAAGGTTACCTCAAAGGCTCGGGGTACCAAAAACGTCCTCGAGGGAAAAATGGTAAATTTTCCCAATATTCTCTCCTAAACATTCTAACTTCAAATATATCTCAAAATATTTGTTTCCATAACCCGATAACCCCATAAAACTTCCAATGCCCGAAATACCCCTCGACTCGCCCCGAGTCGGGTATTCGACCCTGTTGTGACTTTCTAGCTAACCGCTCTCTAGGAATATCTCGGATCGTGCAACACAGACATATCACAAATATATCACAAATACATCACAATAATGTCATTTATGCCCTCAATGAGCTAAAATTACAAACATGCCCCTAATGACCAAACAGGGCCCACATGCATATTTAATTCACCTAAACATGCATTTCTAATCACATATTCATCAAATTCACACATTAAGATAATAAATCCCTTATTGCCCTCCAGGCACGCTAATCAATGCCCTAAGCCTTATTAGCAAATTTGGGACGCTACAACTATCCCCTCCTTACAAAAATTTCGTCCCCGAAATTACTTGAACAACTCGGGATACCACTCCCGCATATCTGATTCAAGTTCCCTCGTCGCCTCCTCAATCTTGTTGATCCTCCACAACACTTTCACCAAGGCGATGGTCTTGCTCCGCAAGACTTTATCTTTCTGATCGAGAATCTGAACCCGCTTCTCCTCATATGACAAATCCTGGTCCAGCTCCAAATTCTCATAACTTAGTACATGCGTCGAATCTGATACATACTTCTGGAGCATGGACACATGGAAAAAACTATGAACCCCCGACAGAGCTAGAGGCATTGCCAATCTGTAAGCTACCTCTCCAACCCGTTCCAGAATCTCAAAGGGGCCAACAAACCTAGGGCTCAGCTTGCCCTGAACACCAAACTGTTTCACTCCTCTCAAAGGTGAAACCCTAAGAAACACATGGTCACTGACCTGAAACTCTACGCTTCTGCATTTCAAGTCCAAGTAACTATTTTGGCGACTCTGGGAGGCGAGCATTCGAACTCTAATCTTTTCAATTGCCTCATTGGTCCTCTGAACCATCTCAGAACCTAAATATCTTCTCTCACCCGTTTCATCCCAATGGATAGGTGATTTTCACTTCCTTCCATATAGTATCTCATACGAAGCCACTCTGGTAGTCGCTTGATAACTGTTATTGTACGAGAACTCAATCAAGGAGAGATACTTACTCCAAGATCCCCCAAAATCTAGCACATAGGCTCGTAGCATGTCTTTTAGTATTTGAATTGTCCTCTCAGACTATCCATCTATCTAAGGATGATAAGCGGTACAAAATTGTAATTGCATGCCCATAGCCTTCTGTAGACTCTCCCAAAACTTGGAGGTAAAGGTGGGGTCCCTGTCGGATACTGTTGACTGCGTTTTTGGCCAACGACGTGAGAACGTCAAAAACGATAAAACCTTCAAGAGAAATAAAACGACACAAACGGTTTTGAACAGAAAGTAAATAACACACGCAATTTTTATAGTGGTTCAGCCCCAATATGTTGGTAATAGCCTAATCCACTTAGAGTTGTGATTATAGATCTGTACTCAAGATCAGATGAACTGAGCGAACTGAGTTTCTTCAGTACAGATTGCAAGAATATAAGAATTCTTTCAGATACAAACACTTTCTCTCTCTAGAAAACTCAGACCCAAAATTTCCCAAAAGTCTAAAATGAAGAAGCCCCTCTTTCTAATCCCATAAGCCATATATTTATAGGCTTAGGATTATACACCTGCTCTCCCCTAGAATCGGGATATTTCATTATATTTATTATATTTAAATTACAAAAATATTCAAAATGTAACAGAACACCCAATTTGTGGGAAGAATGAGAGATTCCCGCGTATGCCAAGACCAATTCTTGTTGAAGCCGTTTCTGGGAATCTTGACGTAGTCTGTTCTATCTGGTTGATGAATATCACCTTCTGGTCGGCCATACCTATACTGGACAGTCACGCACTTGGCTGGTAGGACACGCACTCCTCTGGTCTAACATGGCACTCTGGTCTAGCATGCCATGTCTCTGGTCTAACATGGCACTCTGGTCTAGCATGCCATATCTCTCGTCTAACATGGCACTCTGGTCTAGCATGCCATATCTCTCGTCTAACATGGCACTCTGGTCTAGCATGCAATATCTCTCGTCTAACATGGCACTCTGGTCTAGCATGCCATATCTTTCGTCTAACATGGCACACTAGTCTAGCATGACATTTCTGGGCAGCAAAGTCATTACTGGGCAGCAATGTCATTCCTGGGCAGCAATGTCATTCCTGGGTAGTAATGTCATTTCTGGGCAGCAATGTCATTCCTGGTCAGATGCAACAACTTGACTGGTCGGTCATGACACCTCTCAAGCAGTCAAAACTCTTCATCAGTCTACCGGGTCACTTTATCACAACTCTGAGGAGTCAATGTATTTATTGACTATTTAATGTGTCTTTTACGAACAATGTACTGCCACTTGTCACCTCTATTGCCACGTCATCGATCTCCAATATTTTGGGGATAATAGATACTATCGACCTCGAAGCCCCATGAAGTCGAACAATTTCCTTCACATATAACTCGGCATACTGTTCCACAGTATAATTCATCCTGATAGGTAGAAAGTGGGCGGACTTAGTATACCTATCCACAATCACCCATACCGAATCATGCTGTCCCACGGTCTTCGGCAAACCAACCACGAAGTCTATGGTTATATCTTCCCACTTCCACTCTGGAATCCCTAGAGGCTGCAATAACCCTGCTGGCCTCTGATGTTCAGCCTTTACCTGCTGGCAAGTTAAGCACTTGGCCACATAATCCACCACGTCCCTCTTCATGCCCGACCACCAATACAAAGCTCTCAAATCTTGGTACATCTTCGTTGAACCTGGATGTAAAGAACAAGGAGTGGTATGCGATTCATCCAAGATCTCTCGCCGGATATCAAAATCCATCAGACCACAAATCCGGCCCTTGTACTGCAGTAACCCCATCTTCGAGAAAGAAAAGTCCTTAGCCGCTCTGACTAAGACATTCTCTCTGTGCCCTCTCAACTGGGAATCCTCCCCCGGCGCCTCCTAGATCCTCTCAAGGAGTGTAGACTGAAGAGTGATGTTGGCTAATCGACCAACCACCAACTCTATATCCGCTTTAGTCATCTCCTTAGCTAGCTTATCAGATATCTGTCTCGAACTGAACAACTATCCTGGCCCTTCCGACTCAATGCATCACCCATTACATTAGCCTTCCCGGGATGGTATAGGATATCACAATCATAATCCTTTACTAAATCCAGCCACTGTCTCTGGCGCATATTCAGATCCTTCTGAGTAAATAAGTACTTCAAACTCTTATGGTCGGTGTATATCTCGCACCTCTCACCATATAGATAGTGTCTCCAAACCTTAAGTGCAAATACCACCGCTGCCAACTCCAGATCATGCGTGGGATATCTCTGCTCATATTCCTTTAACTGTCTCGATGCATAAGCTATCACCTTTCCGGATTGCATCAGCACACACCCTAAACCCTGTCTGAAAGCATCACAGTACACCACAAACTTCTCATTGTCTGTCGGCAGACTCAACACTGATGCGGTGATCAGTTGCCGCTTCAATTCCTTGAAACTGTTCTCATACTTGTCTATCCATACATACTTAGTCCTCTTCCTTGTCAATTCTGTCAACGGCGTAGCTATCCTGGAGAACCTGTCAACAAACCGCCGATAATACCCTGCCAATCCCAGGAAACTCCTAACTTCAGGAACACTGCTCGGTCTAGGCCCTTCTCTCACTGCCTCAATCTTACTTGGGTCAACCAGAATCCCCTCCATACTAACAATATGGCCCAGAAACGTGACTTGCGTTAGCCAAAACTCGCACTTGCTGAACTTAGCATATAGCCTATGCTCTCTCAACCGCTGCAATACATAACGTAGATGCTGCTCATGCTCTGTCTCTGACTGCGATTACACTAGAATCTCATCAATAAACACAATCACGAACTTGTCCAAGCAGTCCTTGAAAACCCTATTCATCATGTCCATAAAAGCTGCTGGGGTATTAGTTAATCCAAATGACATAACTAGGAATTCATAGTGTCCATACCTCGTGTGGAAAGCGGTCTTTGGTATGTCCTCTTCTTTGATCCTTAACTGATGGTAACCTGATCAAAGATCAATCATAGAAAACACTGTCTTTCCCTGTAGCTGATCAAATAAATCGTCGATCCTAGGCAGTGGATACTTATTCTTAATGGTCAACTTGTTCAGCTCCCTGTAGTCAATACACATCCTAAAAGATCCATCCTTCTTCTTGACAAACAACACTGGAGCACCCCATGGCGAGAAACTCGGTCTGATGAACCCCAAATCAAGTAACTCCTGCAACTGAATCTTCAACTCCTTCAACACTGCCGAAGCCATTCTATAAGGTGTCCTAGATACTGGCTCTGCCCCTGGCGCCAACTCTATGACAAACTCAATCTCCCGCTGCGGTGGCAACCCTGACAGATCTCCTAGAAATAAGTCTGGAAACTCACATACCAATCTGGTCTCACTTGGTCCAACCGACATAACCCTAGAGGTATAGTAATGCCCTACTTCCTTAGAGCCACTATTAAGTGAGTTTAAAATGTGCATTTAACTCGCTAATCGAGGTTTTAAGACAAAAGTGTAATTAAACCATAAACAGAGTCATAAACTTTGAAAATAATTTCATTTACTGAAAATCATAAAACGCATAACATTTGGGATCCCAAAATACTGTTTAGAAATATTTACAACTAAAAAATATAATTAGAGTTGGATAAACGACAAAATTCAGGTTTAGTACATTCATCTCCCAAAATCACCCCTAGCCGTGGCAGCCAGGCAGGCCAAACATGTATGCGCCGCTTCACGCTCTCCATACTCATGGTTGGTCGACTTTCCCCTTGCCCTTACCCGCACCACAGAGCACCCGTGAGCTGAAGCCCAGCAAGAAAACCCTCACAAGCAGATAACATATGCATATAAAAAACTTAACATATAAATAAGCCATCATCAGGCTAACCACATACGGCATGCCATCTCAGGCGCTTTACTAGGCGCTGGGTTTGTGGTCCACACCGTGAGGATATCCCAGGTATCCTATAGGGTCTCGGCCTTCGCCGTTCCCAGCCTTTGTTGTTCTCGGCCCTCGCCGCTCTCGGCCCTCGCCGTTCCCGGCTCTTGCCGTTCATTCACATATATGCACACATAGCATAATCAAGCATATAATTAAACATGAATAAACTCAATTAACGGGCTACGCCCTGCAACACAATCATATAGGCCCGTTCCCTGCAACACAATCATATAGGGTCGTGCCCTACAACACAAGCTCTATGGGTACAACAATTTTCTTACCTGTGTCCCGAGCTTTCCAAGCACCGATGTCCCGAGCGCAGTCTCTAGTCCGACCCTCACTGAAACCCTAGTCACAACGCACCAACAATATCCATCCATCAAGTTCTAATCCCTTAAATAACTTTGGGTCATAATTCTAATCTCCGGGACCTTGAATCCTATCAATTCGGGTGATAAAATCCTTCCCGAGCCTTAACCTTTGATTTCCCAAGCCTAAAACCTCTTAAAAGCCCAAAAATGCACTAAGAGCTGCGGCCCCATGAGGCCATGCCGCGGCCCGTCCCCAACCAGAGAGCAACCCCAAAACAGGGCAGGCGCGCCGTGGCTCATGCAAGGGCATTCTGCGGTCCCGCCCTCCTTCTTGGCCACCAATATTCTTTAGAGGGCCACGACTAAGCAAGAACAATGCCGCGGCCTGACCCTTAGAACCCAGAAAAATCTTCCAGTTTTGCCATGAATACCCATCCAATTAACCCCAAAGTCAACCCAACAACTAAAGCTAATCATCACAGAAGTTATACCATGAACTCAGTAACAAAACCTAACAATAATTCTAGCTCAAAACCTCATCAAACTCCAAGTCAATTCTTCACTCCACACACATGCTATACTCTATAATTTCAGCTTAGAATCAATATAATTTACTAAAATTAAAGCTTACCTTGAGCTGAGTTGAGTCTCTGAATTAGGTCCTTAAGCTTCTAGCTCCTAAGATTTCCCAGCCCAATTCCTTAGTTTTGATTAGTTTCCACCAAAATTTCCCTTGGCATGACTTAAAGAAAATAGAGAGAGTGAAGAAAAGAGGCTTAGGCCGGTTTCTCCAAGTTTCTAAGTGTTTCCTTTGAATTCTGTTTTATTTAACTTAAGCTTCTAAGGTTACCTCAAAGCTCAGGGTGCCAAAAACGTCCCCGAGGGCAAAATGGTAAATTTCCCCCATATTCCCTCCTAAACATTCTAACCTCAAATATATCTCCAAATATTTATTTCCATAACCCTATAAAATGTCTAATACCCGAAATACCCCTCGACTCGCCCCGAGTTGGATTTTCGACCCCGTTGTGACTTTCTGGCTAACAGCCCCCTAGGACTGTCTCGGATCGTGCAACATAGATATATCACAAGTATATCATAATTATTACAATTATCACATCTATGCCCTCAACGGGCTAAAATTACAAACATGCCCCTAATAACCAAACGGGGCCCACATGCATATTTAATTCACCTAAACATGCATCACTAATCACATATTCACACAAATTCACATATTATAACAATAAATCACTTATTGCCCTCCAGGCACGCTAATCTAGGCCTTAAGCCTTATTAACGAAATTGGGTCATTACAACTATCCCCTCCTTACAGAAATTTCGTCCTCAAAATTACTTGAACAACTCGGGATACCGCTCCCGCATCTCTGATTCAAGTTCCCATGTCGCCTTCTCAACCTTGCTGTTCCTCCACAACACTTTCACCAAGACGATGGTCTTGCTCCGCAAGACTTTATCCTTCCGGTCAACAATCTGAACCGACTTCTCCTCATAAGACAAATCCTGGTCCAGCTCCAAATTCTCATAACTCAGGACGTGCGTCGAATCTAATACATACTTTCGGAGAATGGATACATGAAAAACATTATGAACCCCTGATAAGGTTGGAGGCCTTGCCAACCAGTAAGCTACCTCCCCAGCCCATTCCAGAATCTCGAAGGAGCCAACAAACCTAGGGCTCAGCTTGCCCCGACCACCAAACCATTTCACTCCCCTCAAAGGTGAAACCTTAAGAAACACATGGCCACCGACCTGAAACTCTACGCTTCTGCGTCTCAAGTCCGAGCAACTTTTATGGCGACTCTGAGAGGCGAGCATTCACGCTATAATCTTCTCAATCGCTTCATTGGTCCTCTGAACCATCTCAGGACCCAAATAACTCCTCTCACCCGTTTCATCCCAATGGATAGGTGATCTGCACTTCCTCCCATAAATCATCTTATACGGAGCCATTCCGATAGTCGCCTGATAATTGTTATTATACGAGAACTCAATTAGAGGGAGATACTTGCTCCAAGATCCCCCAAAATCTAGCACACAGGCTCGTAGCATGTCCTCCAATATTTGAATTGTCCTCTCAGACTATCCATCTATCTGAGGATGATAAGCGGTACAAAACTGTAACTGCATGCCCATAGCCTTCTGTAGACTCTCCCAAAACTTGGAGGTGAAGGTGGGGTCCTTGTCGGATACTATCGACCTCGGAGCCCCATGAAGTCGAACAATTTCCTTCACATATAACTCAGCATACTGCTCCACAGTAAAAGTCGTCCTGACAGGTAAAAAGTGGGCGGACTTGGTATACCTATCCACAATCACCCACACCGAGTCATGCTATCCCACGGTCCTCGACAAACCAACCACGAAGTCCATGGTAATATCTTCCCACTTCCACTCTAGAATCCCTAGAGGCTGCAGCAACCCTGCTAGCCTCTGATGTTCATCCTTGACCTACTGACAAGTTAAGCACTTGGCTACATAATCCACCACATCCCTCTTCATGCCCGACCACCAATACAAAGCTCTCAAATCCTGGTACATCTTCGTCGTACCTAGATGTAAGGTATAGGGAGTGGTATGTGATTCATCTAAGATCTCCCACCAGATATCAAAATCCATCGGAACATAGATTCGACCCTTGTACTTCAGTAACCCTATCTCCGAGTTAGAAAAGTCCTTAGCCGCTCCGACAACGACGTTCTCTCTGTGACCTCTCAGCTGGGAATCCTTCCCCTGCGCCTCCTTGATCCTCCCAAGGAGTGTAGACTGAAGAGTGATGTTGGCTAATCGAACAACCACCAACTCTATACCCGCTCTAGTCATCTCCTCAGCTAGCTTGTCGGATATCTGTCTCGAACTGAACAACTGTCCTGGGCCTTTCCGACTCAATACATCAGCCACTACATTAGCCTTCCCAGGATGGTATAGGATATCACAATCATAATCCTTAACCAACTCCAGCCACCGTCCCTATCGCATATTCAGATCCTTCTGAGTGAAGAAGTACTTCAAACTCTTATGGTCAATGTATATCTCGCACTTCTCACCATATAGATAATGTCTCCAAATCTTAAGTGTGAATACCACCGCTGCCAACTCTAGATCATGCGTGGGATATCTCCACTCATACTCCTTTAACTGTCTTAATGCATAGGCTATAAACCTACTAGCTTGCATCAGCACACACCCTAAACCCTATTTGGAAGCATCGCAATAAACCACAAATTTCTCATTATCTGTCGGCAAACTCAATACGGGCGCGGTGATCAGTTGCCGCTTCAACTCCTTGAAACTGTTCTCACATCTGTCTGTCCAAACATACATTGTCTTCTTCTTTGTAAATTCTGTCAACGGCGTAGCTATCTTGGAGAACCCCTCAACAAATCCCATCCTTACTGACAATATGGCACAGAAATGTAACTTGCGGTAACCAGAACTCGCACTTGCTGAACTTAGCATATAACCTATGCTCCCTCAAGTGCTGCAACACCAATCGCAGATGCTGCTCATGCTCTGTCTCTGACTGAGAATAAACCAAAATATCGTTGATGAACACAATCACAAACCTATCCAGATAATCCTTGAAAACCATATTCATCATATCCATAAAACCTACTAGGGAATTGGTTAATCCAAAGGACATAACTAGGAATTCATATTGTCCATACCTCGTTTGGAAAGCGGACTTTGGTATGTCCTCTTCTTTAATCCTAAACTGGTGGTAACCTGATCAGAGATCAATCTTGGAAAACATTATTCTTCCCTGTAGCTGGTCAAATAAATCGTCGAACCTAGGCAGTGGATACCTGTTCTTAATGGTCAGATTGTTCACCTCCTTGTAGTCAATACACATCCTAAGAGATCCATCCTTCTTCTTTACAAACAACACTAGAGCACCCCATGGTGAGAAACTCAGTTTGATGAACCCCAAATCTAGTAACTCCTGCAACTGAATCTTCGACTCCTTCAACTTCGCCGGAGCCATTCTATAGGGTGTCCTAGATACTGACTCTGCCCCTGGTGCCAACTTTATAACAAAATCAATCTCTCGTTGTGGTGGCAACCCTAGCAGATCCGCTGGAAATCAATTTGGAAACTCACATACCAATCTGGTCTCCCCTGGTCCAACCGACACAACCCTAGAGGTATCCATAACATTCGCTAGGAATCCTATGCAACCTCCCTGCATCAGGTCTCTAGCCTTCAGTTCTGAAATCATAGGTACTCGCGGTCCACTAGCTGTTCCCACAAATACAAAGGGTACCCCCCCCCCCCCCCCCTTCTGGTTCAAAAGTCACCATCCTGCACTTGCAGTCAATCGTTGCCCCATACTTCGATAGCCAATCCATCCCTAGGATCATATCGAAGTCATCCATCGCAATCTCAATCAGGTCAACAGACAACCCCCTTCCATTTACCTCTACTGGTAAAGATCTAATCCATCTCCTAGAGACTACCAGCTCCCCAGTTGGCAACAAAGTTTGAAAACCCCTAGCATACGAAACACTAGGTCTACACAGCTGATCTATCACTCTAGCAGACACAAACGAATGAGTAGCTCCCGCATCAAACAATGCAGTATAAGAAAAACTAGCACTAGAAATCTGACCTGTCACAACCGAGGGGCTAGCCTCCGCCTCAGTCTGAGTCAAAGTAAACACTCCGGCAGGAGCGAGATGGTCACCCTGCTTCGGCTCCTCTTTCTTGGCTTGTGGGTAGTCCTTCTTAGATGATTGACACTCCCACAGATAAAGCAGGCCCTAATCCTGCACTCACCCTGGTGTTGTGGTCAGGACCGTGGACACACTGGAAAACTCCTCCAGTAGTCACCTCTGCCCTGACAGCCACCAAAAGCACCCCGTGCCTCCTATCCAAAATAGGAGGAACAAAAGAATATGGGGCCTTTCTCTTCTGCTCACTGGAGCCACTACCCAGACTGGATCCAATAAAAGGAGGCACTATCCTCCTAGCATCGCGCCTAACAGCGCTCTCTCTCCAAATCTGGTCCTCGGCCCCCTCAACTGTAAGGGTCTTTTCCACAACCTGAGCATAGGTAGTAGTCTCTGGATCCAATGTGATCTTCACATCACGGGCGATCATAACATTCAACCCCCATACAAAATTGTCCCTTCTTGCCGCATCCGTCGGCACTAAATTCAGCGCAAACTTTGCCAATCGGTCAAATCTCAAAGCATCTTCAGTAACTTTCAACCGGTTCTGAGTCAGGTTGATGAACTTGTCAACCTTTGCAGCTCGGACTGCTACACTATAATACTTCTCGTTGAAGATGTTTTTGAACTCTTCCCAGGTCATAACTACCACATTCCTCCTCTGAACTACTACATCCCACCAGATGCGGGCATCCTCTCTGAACATGTAGCTAGCACAAGCTACTCTCTCGTTCCCCCCAACCCTCATAAAATCCAGAATAGAGGAAATCATATTCATCCACTACTCTGCCCGCAGTGGGTCTGGTCCACCCTCAAAGGTTGGAGGATGCTGCTTCCTGTACCTCTCATATAAAGGTTCCCACCTGTTCTCTACAACAGGTTGAACCGGCACTGGTCCCACAACCTGCTGAATCGGCAACCCAGTGACCTGTGGAGGGGCCTGCTGCCTCAACTGTCTGAGTTCTTCCTCTGTTCGTTGCAATCATGCTTCCATTTCGGCAAACATCTGTTGCTAATTCTGTGGGGCAGGTGGAGGGTCCTGACCCTGGTTGTCATCCTCGGCCCTACTGCCATGAAGTCTAGATGATTGTCAAGGCATCTCAACAAATATGCTTGCAATCAACGACGTCGCTCATCAGGCATGATAACAACATCCAAAACCACCTCCCAAATCATACCAGTCAACCATAAACAACAGTCCACATAACATAGAGATAGCATATAACACACAACGGGCCATGCCCTGACATCATGCATATGTTAACTCATTCATCATGCTATATATGAAGTAAGCAGGCAAACATGGCATTTAAGCACATATTCAAGCATATAAGTCAATCATTACCGACCAACCCTGAGTCGAGCTTGTCACTGACAGCGAGCGTACATGTTCGGTTGTTCTCCAGAAACCATAAACCTTGGCTCGCTCTGATACCAAGTTGTAACGCCCTACTTCCTTAGAGTCGTTACTAAGTGAGTTCAAAACGTGCATTTAACTTGATAATCGAGGTTTTAAGAAAAAAGTGTAATTAAACCATAAACAAAGTCATAAACTTTGAAAATAATTCCATTTACTGAAAATCATAAAACGCATAACATTTGGGACCCCAAAATACTGTTTAGAAATATTTATAACTCAAAAATATAATTAGAGTTGGCTAAACGACAAAATTCAGGTTTAGTACATTCATCTCCCAAAATCACCCCTAGCCGTGGCAGCCAGGCAGGCCAAACATGTATGCACCGCTTCATGCTCTCCATACTCATGGTTGGTCGACTTTCCCCTTGCCCTTACCTGCACCACAGAGCACCCGTGAGCCGAAGTCCAGCAACAAAACTCTCACAAGAAGATAACATATGCATATCAAACACTTAACATATAAATAAGCCATTATCACGCTAACCACATACGAACATGCCGTGCCAAGCGCTTTACCAGGAGTTGGGTTCGCAATCCACACCGTCAGGATATCCCATGTATCCTATAGGGTCTCTCCCTGGCAACCCCCACTCCGCATGTTAAACGCTATTCCCGGCCTCTTGCCGTTCCCGACCTTGTCGTTCTCGACCTTGCCGCTCTCGTCCTTCGTCGTTCCTAGCCTTCGCCATTCTCGGCCCTCGCTGTTCCCGGCTCTTGCCATTCATTCACATATATGCACACATAGCATAATTAAGCATATACTTAAACATGAATAAACTATATCAAAGGGCTACACCCTGCAACACAAGCATATAGGGTCGTGCCCTGCAACACAATCATATAGGGTCGTGCCCTGCAACACAATCTCTACGGGTACAACAGTTTTCTTACCTATGTCCCGAGCTTTCCAAGCACCGATGTCCCGAGTACAGTCCTCTAGTCTGAGGCTCGCTGAAATCCTAGTCACAACGCACCAACAATATCCATCCATCAAGTTCTAATCCCTTAAATAACTTTGGGTCATAATTCTAATCTCCGGGACCTTGAATTCTATCAATCCGAGTGATAAAATCCATCCTGAGCCTTAACCTTTGAGTTCCCAAGCCTAAAACCTCTTAAAAGCCCAAAAATGCACTAAGCGTCGTGGCCCCATGAGGCCATGCCATGGCCCGCCCCCAACCAGAGAGCAACCCCAAAACAGGGCAAGCATGTCGCGGCTCAAGAAAGGGCATGCCGCAGCCCGCCCTTCTACCAATATGCCTCAGAGGGCTGCGGCTCAGCAAGAACGATGCTGCGGCCTAACCCTTCGAACCCAGAAAAATCCTCCATTTTTGCCACGAATACCCATCATATTAACTCCAAAGTCAACCCAACAACTCAAGTTAATCATCACAGAAGTTATACCATGAACTCAATATCAAAACCTAACAATAATTCTAGCTCAAAACCTCATCAAACTCCAAGTCAATTCTTCACTCCACACACATGCTATACTCTATAATTTCAGCTTAGAATCAGTATAATTTACTAAAATTAAAGCTTACCTTGAGCTGAATTGAGTCTTTGAATTAGGTCCTTAAGCTTCAAGCTTCTAGCTCCTAAGATTTCCCAGCCCAATTCCTTAGTTTTGATTAGTTTCCACCAAAATTTCCCTTGGCATGACTTAGAGAAAATAGAGAGAGAGAAGAAAAGAGGCTTGGGCCGGTTTCTCCAAGTTTCTAAGTGTTTCCTTTGAATTCTGTTTTATTTAACTTAAGCTTCTAAGGTTACCTCAAAGCTCGGGGTGCCAAAAACGTTCCCGAGGGCAAAATGGTAAATTTCCCCCATATAACCTCCTAAACATTCTAACCTCAAATATATCTCCAAATATTTATTTCCATAACCCAATAACCCCATAAGACGTCTAATACCCGAAATACCCCTCGACTCGCCCCGAGTCGGATTTTCGACCCCGTTGTGACTTTCTGGCTAACAGCTCCCTAGGACTGTCTCGGATCGTGCAACACAGATATATCACAAGTATATCACAATTATTACAATTATCACATCTATGCCCTCAATGGGTTAAAATTACAAGCATGCCCCTAATAACCAAACGGGGCCCACATGCATATTTAATTCACCTAAACATGCATCACTAATCACATATTCACACAAATTCACATATTATAACAATAAATTACTTATTGCCCTCCAGGCACACTAATCTAGGCCCTAAGCCTTATTAACAAAATTGGGTCGTTACAGGTATCCACAATATTCGCTAGGAATCCTATGCAACCTTCCTGCATCAAGTCTATAGCCTTCAGTGCTGAAATCATAGGTACCCACGGTCCACTAACCGTCCCCACAAATACAAAGGGTACCTCCCCTTCTGGTTCAAAAGTCGCCATCCTGCGCTTGCAGTCAATCATCGCCTCGTACATTAAACAAGTCATTCCTAGAATCATATCGAAGTCATCCATTAACAGCTCAATCAGATCAATAGACAACTCCCTACCATCTATCTCTACTGGAAATGCTCTAATCCATCTCCTAGAGACTGCCAGTTCCCCAGTTGGAAAGAAAGTCTGAAATCCCCTAGCATACAAAACATTAGGTCTACACAGCTGATCTATCACTCTAGCAGACACAAATGAATGAGTAGTTCTCGAATCAATCATTGCAGTATTAGAAGAACCAGCACTAGAAATCTGACCCGTCATAACTGAGGGGCTGGCCTCCGCCTCAGTCTGAGTCATGGTGAACACTCTAGCAGGAGTGAGACTGTCGCACTGCTTCGGTTCCTCTTTCCTGCCTTGTGGGCAGTTCTTCTTCAAATGATTGACACTCCTACAGATAAAGCAGGCCCTAATCCTTCACTCTCCCTGATGTCTTCGTCTACACCGAGGACACACTAGAAAACTCCTCCAGTTGTTACATCTGCTCTGACGACCACTAAAAGCACTCCGTGCCCTCCAATCCGAACTAGGAGGAACAAAAGAATATGGGGAATTTCTCTTCTGCTCACTGGAGCCACTATCCCGACTGAATCCAATAAAAGGAGGCACCTTCCTCCTGGCATCGTGCCTCACAACACTCTCTCTCCATAACTGATCCTCGGCCCCCTAAGCTGTAAGGGCCTTGTCCACGACCTGGGCATAAGTAGTAGTCTCTGGATCCAAAGTAATCTTCACATCATGGGCGATCATAACATTCAATCCCCGTACAAATCTATCTCTTCTTGTTGCATCAGTCTGCACCAAATCCGGCGCAAACTTCGCCAATCGATCGAATCTCAAGATGTACTTAGTAACGGTCAATCGATTCTGAGTCAGGTTGGTGAACTCGTCAACCTTCGTTGCTCGGACTGGAACACTGTATTATTTCTCATTGAAGATGTTTCTGAACTCTTCCCAAGTCATAACTGTCACATTCCTCCTCTGAATCACTACATCCCACTAGATGCGGGCATCTTCTCTGAACATGTAGCTAGGACAAGCTACCCCCTCATTCCCTACCACCCTCATAAAATCCAGGATAGAGGAAATCATATTCATCCACTGTTCTACTCGCAGTGGGTCTGGTCCACCCTTGAAGGTGGGAGGATGCTACTTCCTGAACCTCTCATACAAAGGTTCCCACCTGTTTTCCATAACAGGATGAACCAGTACTGGCGCCACAACATGCTGAACTGACAACCCAGTGGCCTGAGGAGGGGTCTGCTACCTCAACTGTTGAAGTTCTTCCTCTATGTGGGGTAGGTGGAGGGTCCTGACCCTGGTTGTCATCCTCGACCCTATTGTCGTGGAGTTTCGATGATTGTCGAGGCATCTCAACAATATGCCTGCAATCAACGACGCTGCTCATCAGGCATGATAACAGCATCCAAAACCACCTCCCAATCACATCAGCCAACCATAACAGCAATCCACATAACATACAAATAACATATAACACTCAAGGGTCCATGCCCTGACATCATGCATATGTTAACTCATTCATCACACTCTATATAAATAAGCAGGCAAACAGGGAAGCTAAGCACATATTCAAGCATATAATTCAATCATTACCAACCAACCCTGAGTCGAGCTTGTCACTGACAGCGAGCATACATATTCAATCAATCTCCAGGATCCATAAACCTTAGCTCGCTCTGATACCAAGTTGTAACGCCCTACCTCCTTAGAGCCGTTACTAAGTGAGTTTAAAACGTGCAGTTAACTCGCTAATCGAGACAAAAGTGTAGCTAAACCATAACAAAAGTCACATACTTTGAAAATAATTCCATTCATTGAATATTATAAAGCGTTTAACATTTGGGATCCCAAAATACTGTTTAGAAATATTTAAAACTCAAATATATAAGTAAAGTCGGCTAAATGACAAAATTTAGGTTTAACACAAACATCTCCCAAAAATATCCATGGTCGTGGCAGCCAGGTAGGACAAACATGTATGCGTCACTTCACGTTCTCCGTACTCATGGTTGGTCGAATTTCCCCTTGCCCTTACCTGCACCATAGAGCACCCGTGAGCCGAAGCCCAGCAAGAAAAATCACACAAGCAAATAACATATGCATATCTATCATTCAACATATAATCAAGCCGTCAACAGGCTAAACACATACGACCATGCCATCCTAGGTGCTTTACCAGGCCCTGGGTTCGCGGTCTACACCGAGAGGATATCCCAGGTATCCTTTAAGGTCTCACTCTGGCAACTCGTACTTTGTGAGCTTAACGCTGCTCCCGACCCCTTGTCGTACTCGGCCTTGACGTTCTCAGCCTTCGCCGTTCTCGACCTTCGCCGATCCCAGCTCTTGTCATTCATTCACATAAATGCACACATAGCATAATTAAATAAATACGTAAACATGCATTAACATAATCAATGGGGCTATGCCCTGCAACACAAACATATATGGTCGTACCCTATAGCACAAACTATAGGGCCTCGCCCTGCTCTACGGGTACAACAATTTTCTTACCTGTGTCCTGAGCTTTCCAAGCACCGATGTCCCGAGCACATTCCCTTATTCCAAGCCTCACTGAAAACCTAGTCACAACGTATCAACAACATCCATCCATCAAGTTATAATCCATTAAATAGCTTTGGATCATAATTCTAGTCTCCAGGACCTTGAATTCTATTAATCCGGGTGATAAAATCCACCCGAGCCTTAAATTTTGGATTCCTGAGCCTAAAATCTCCTTGAAGCCCAAAAACACACTAAGTGTCGTGGCCCCATGAACCCATGCCACGGCCTGCCTCAACCAGAAACCATTCCCCCAAAAACACCCCATGCGCGCCGCGGCCCAAGCTAGGGTGCGCCGCGGCCCGCCCTTAATCTTGGCCTTCAAAATGTTCTAGAGGGCCGCGACTCAGCAAGAACAATGTCGCGGCCCAACCCTTAGAACCCAGAAAAATCCTCCATTTTCACCACAAAAACCCAGCCAATTCACCCCAAAATCAACCCAACAATCCAATTCAATTATCACAAAAGCTCTACTAAAGCTTCAGCAACAAAACCTAACAAGAAACTAGCTTTAAACCTCATCATATCCTAATTAAAATCTCCCACTTCAAAGCTTTAAGAAAACTAAAAACCCAGCTAATAACCACGTAATCAAATAGCTAAAATCATAGTTTAGAGTTTACCTTAGCCTCTGCTTGAATCCACAAATTGAAACTGAGCTAATCTACAAGTTTAGAGCTCTAATTCCTAGCTTGATCTTCAACTTTTCCCTTGGTAAGGTTGAGAGAAAACAAGAGAGAAAGAAGAAAGGTTTGGGTCGGTTCACTAAGTTCTGAATGCTTCCAAGTTTTGTTTTTCTTAACTTAAGTCTCTAAGGTTACCTCAAAGGCTCGGGGTACCAAAAACATCCTCGAGGGAAAAATGGTAAATTTCCTCAATATTCCCTCCTAAACATTCTAACTTCAAATATATCTCCAAATATTTGTTTCCATAACCCGATAACCCCATAATACGTCCAATGCCTGAAATACTCCTCGACTCGCCCCGAGTCGGGTATTCGATCCTGTTGTGACTTTCTAGCTAACCGCTCTCTAGGATTATCTCGGATATCACAAATGTATCACAATAATTACATTTATGCCCTCAACGGGCTAAAATTACAAACATGCCCCTAACGACCAAACGGGGTCCACATGCATATTATAATTCACCTAAACATGCATTTCTAATCACATTTTCATCAAATTCACACATTAAGATAATAAATCACTTATTGCCCTCCAGGCACGCTAATTAAGGCCCTAAGCCTTATTAGCAAATTTGGGACGCTACAAAACCAGTTACAATTCAATTGGTATTTTGATAGTGGTAACTGATTACCACCACATTACTAAAAAAATCAAAATTATTTTTATACTTGTAACTAGTTACCACCACATCACTTAAAAAATAAAAATAATTTTAATAGTGGTAACCGATTACCACACATCAATAAAAAAAATTGACAGTAACATACGATTACTATCACATAAAAAAAAAATCAAAACTGATTTGATAGTGGTAATCGGTTAATGCGTAGAAAATGCTGAAGAAGATGAAAAATGAGAGAAAAGAAGAAGAAAAAATGGGAATAAAATACATGGTGAAGAAAGCCTACGTTATTTTTCTCTCCAGAAAATAATACATAAAAAGCGTTTTTATGATATATGAATGATAAAGAAATATTACAAATATAGGGAACGACTACAACACATCCATCTTTTTTGCAACACAGGTACATCATTTTTCTATTTCGGCACCTGGATAGATATAATCCCAATTTTTTTTACATGACGGTGTACATTGTAGGTATTTAGAATATCCTACAAATTTTCAAGAAATTCCGAATAGTTTACGAAGCCGAAAACAGAGTTCAAACTGTCAAATTTTACACACGTACACAAAAAAATAGGCACGCGTGCAACATACAGTTTAGACACTGTTTCGGTACCATAATTTATTCAAAAATTTCTTGAAAATTTGTAGGATGTTTTAGATAGCTATAATGTACACCATCATATAATTTTTTTTTGGGATTATAACTATTCAGGTGCCGAAATAAAAAAAAGGATGTACCGGTGTTACAAAAAAAAAATGGATACGTTATAGTCGCTCCCTACAAATATATTAAAATTATAAAAATAACCTCTAAATATATTAAAATTATAAAAAAAAATAGCCTCTAAAAAATTAAACTAACTACTAAAATTTTATAAAAATAGAATATGGTCTACAAATAAAATATCACAAATACATGAGAAATAAACTCCCATAAAAATGTAAACAAAAAATATATGCCATAAGAAACTTAAGAAAAAAACTGCCATATTTTTTTACAGTTTTTTTAAAAATCACATATTTAATGCAATTTTTTCTTATTTTAAAATTACACTATTACCTTTATTTTACTATTTAATTATTTATATGAGAATTTCTAACTTTTTAATGTTTTTATGACATTTTTTCTAAGTTTTCTAATATATTGTTTTTAAATTTCCATATAAATATATAAGTTAATAAATAAGTTTTTTTTTTACATAACTCAGTTATTAAATCTAAAATTTTATTGTTTAAAATGTCATATATTATATATGATTTTTTTTAAACTTTAATTTGAGAAAATTATTAATATGGTAATGACATGTTTTTATATAATGGATTTATAAAAAAAAAAATATTTTTCTTTTCCTCAATGATAACCTCATTATTGCATGGGCAATTTACATTAGTTAATTAAAAAAAATCCCATGATTTTTGAATCTCAAACTCTTAAACAAATACACAAAATGAAACTAAAATATGGTTACCGAGAAAAAAAAAACTCAGCCAATGCTTCACCATTTTGAAAAAACAAATTGATAAATTTTTCATTCATAATGAATGAATTCCAATACAAAAAATAAATCTAATTTTGTAGAAGTTTCAATTGCCACCAATTTTTTTTTTAATTAGTATATTCGTCACATATGGGTATCTGCACGCGCATGGTATAGCTAGTTAAAAAGTATTTGGCCATTTTGCTACTATATACACACATTAGTACATTACATAAGAAAAAAACAAAAACAAAAACAAGACATTTTTACTAATTTTCACCCATTTCTCTTTTACTAATCTAGCTAATTATTTAGGTTACTCTCCTCCAAATCTTTTAATTCTTTGGTACAATATTTATTTATTAATACCTAACCCCACTTTTTTTGTGACAATCGATTATATACATTAAAATAATTGTAAAAAAAAAAACTTTTGGTTTTATCAAACCATTTAATTTTCATAATCTCACAAAAGCTATTGTAAAATTTTCAAAACAATATATTTTAAATTTTGTATCGTAGAAAATTCAAAATTATTTTTCATGGTAGAGTCATCAGTTGGGATCACTGGTTTGAAGGAGCCCACAACTCGTGAGGAAGCCATAAATGTTGGATGTAAGGACCAATAGACACGCACGGACTGGTGCCACTAGAATTGGGTAAAGTTCTTAATTTGCTTAACTTTTAATATGTTTCGATTCATAACATCACATTGCAAATGGAGAATACATTATCCAACTTCGAATAGGAAATAACAGAGCTAGTTGTACTTGTAATATGCTTCATTGCCTTCTTATATGCCGGCATAATATGATCCATGTAACTTTACATCATTTTTGGACCAGTTCAGACTGGCATCTCAATTCTCAATACTATGTACTATTATTCCACTCTAATCACTATTTCACACATTTATTTTTCCTTCACCACAAAATTAGTCATTAGAGTTTAAAATCATGTTAATTGATCACCACAATAAACGAGGTCCTACGTGTGAGGTTCGCAACTAGGACTCATGACCACCCAATACTATTTTTTTTTTCTAATATTATGCAGAATGGGGCAAGTAGATGACTGGTACATAATCTCACCTCATTTGATAATTAATTAAGGTTAAATTTAAAATCATGGAGGCAAAAGAACCTGTAACAAAAATCTCTGAAAAATCAGCAATAATACAACACAAATAAAATGGTAGAACCAGAATAAGTTTTGACCCACTAGGATAGGAGACACTATTTCTCTTATTATGCCATAGCCAAGCAATGTAGTAACATGCCCCGTATAAGAAGGGCGAGCTGGTCTATAATTTATTTTAATAGTAAGCCACAATATTGACCTATAAGAAGCTCAAACATATTAGGCATGGCTAGCCCCAGATTAAGACTGGCCAGACCCAAATTTAGGACTCGAAATAATAAAAAATCAATTAAAATGATATAGTTTTTGATGAAATTTAGAAAATTAAGGGTCAAAATTACAATTTTACTAGAGCTCAATATTTGTTAGTAGGGTTGTACACATGTTGGATTTTCAAATTTTCAGGTTCAAGTTGTTCATGTTTTGGCTTGCAAGAATGGGGTTCAATATGTTGATATTGGTTAAATATTAAGGTTAAGTAGTATAACACAAGGTGATGTAAAACACTTAACGAGTTTTACTTAAGTTGAAGTGAAAATATAAGTTTTTGTTATTGGTATTAATAATTGAAGTTTATAGGTCCAAAATGATACAATGAGGTATCTAAGCATCCCTTCAAAGTTTGGAGTCATTAGGCACCCTAGACTATGGAGAGGCGACATGTCGCAACCGAGATGGCAATATGTCGCCACAAGGCATAAAACCAAATCAAAGTCAAAGGATTGTCTCAGGAATTAAATTGCATTTTTTTTTGCTAAAAAATGATGTGTTTAATTAAAAGCTCTAATTCTATTGATTAGACTTAATGCCGGCGCCTACACTATAAAATGAGTCTTTTAGAGTTGTACAGTCTTGATCACACTTTTCAACTCTCTCTCTATCTCTCAAAGTTCATAATGGTAATATTGGTTCACGATTTGAAAATTGTAATTTTAAAAAGTGTGATTCTAAAATAAAAATATGGATTTAGTGTCTGGAAACATGTTTATGAAAATGTGATTGGTTGTATTGTCTGTTAACTATTTTTGAAAACAGTGATTGGTAGATAATCTGAAAATATGATGAAAATAGAATATGTGATTGTTTGTGTTGAAGCAACAAATTTGTCTTTCTATATTTGGAGGTATGAACCGACGGTAGATGGTGCTCCGATACTGTTCCGGTGATGAAGATCGCCTTTGACTCGTCGGGGATACCTGCAAGAGAGACACTCCGATGCCTAAGTAAGTAAAAAATCCGATCCCTTTGTTTGAATAAGAATCTTATATTTATAGAACAAAAATGTAAATGGTGAGTTAGTTCAAGTAAACCCTTGATTGGTGTAGGAAAGATAACCGAATTTCCCTCCAAAACATGCTGATTTCAAATTATGTATTCGGAGGTCAGAGGCGCAGACCGCCTCTGACCTGTGGCTTCTGCCTTCGTAGCTTTTGCAGACCAAAACGATCTGTTTTGAATATTCAGTAAATGAGGAAAGAACTTTGGGACAAATATTTTGGGCCCAATAGATGCCCCCTGGCCTAAGCTTCGAACGAACGAGGCATGCTTATTTACTCGAATCTTGGGCCGACTCTTCAATGCCAAAAATTTCGACCAAAGTCATCATTATCCATAGATCGAGGCAGATCGTAGGTACATGATCATTCAATCTCCAGACAAGCTACATTTGAAATTTAATGCAAACACAATTACCGAGTGAAGCACTCGATTCATAATTTTACTTCTCGTTTAACTAGTTCTAATTCAAAATAATTCTCATTCCAGATTTTTATAACTTTATTCTAAACTTTCCAAAAAAAATCTCTGAGGGAAGAAACCCTAAAGATAACCATCCTTCTACTCTCACAGCGATCATCTCAATCTTCTCGATCATGTCTTCATGCTCATCTCCTGAACCTATGGATCGCGATGGATACAAAAATGCGTATGAACGCATACGCAAATCGTTCGATATTCCTGACAATGTCACGGTGCAGATGCTTTCGGATGCTGAACTTCGGGAATGGCGATTCAAGGATGTAGTCAAGCCCACCAAAATTTTCATGAGCCTGAGACACATTGAATGGCTTCGTTTCCCTCTTCCTGCTCTGTTGGTGCAAGTAATTTCGAACTCTAGAGCTCACATTTCTCAATTTCTTCCAAATGTTGTTCAATCCATAGTTGGTGCTCAGATGATAGGAACTCTTAGGAACGTCGACATTCAGTCAGATGACATTTATGAATGCTTTACCAAGTCGACGAACAAGGCGATAGAGGGAAAACCCTGGAAGACCTTCTATCTCTCTCCCAAAAAGGATCGGCCGATTTTTACTGATTTTGACAGCTCCCATTGAAATTGGGATAAATACTTCTTCGCCGTTGGTGGAGAATGGTATCCTGAATTTCTGCCTCAAGAAATTTTTCCCTTGGCCAGGGTGTTCATAAAAGGTGAGTTATATTTTTATTTTGTTCCTTATTGCTTTTAGTGTGAGTTAACCATATCTGGATGATTGCCTATTAATCTGACTCTGTGTATTACTGTTTTATTTTCTCGTATCAGATTTTTCATGGCCTCAGGTTAACATGAGTCCTGAACGACAGAGCATGTTGACAGAGAAGGGGCTTCTGCATGAATCCAAAGAGAACGCCATTAGTATCAGGGGTGTGATGAACCCCCACTGTATGCAAATTATGACCTGGCTCTGATTCATGGATCGAGTCGACCCTGGGGCCGTGCGGGTTAGATCGCAGAAGGGTGACATGTCCCTGGGAAAAATTACAGCTACATGTGCAAAGCAGCTGGGAACTTTTTTGAAGAAGTCTCCCCCTGCTTCTTCAACTCTGTCACTATTGAAGACCGAGTGTGAAAGAGCATGCTCTGAGACCTTCGCCGCATGTGCCAAGCGCCTAGGGATCCCAGAAAATAAAAAGAAAGAGGGCTCTGGCTCAGCTCCTGCTGCAGAATCATCTCCAGAAAAGTCTGCTTTGTCATGCAAATCTTCCGGTATTCATGGGCGATCCTCCACGCCTTCTGATGCTCTCCAAATCCAACCTCTTCAACGGATGCCTCTGCCTAAGGATGCCTTAGGGAAGAGAAAGACGCGTGAGGAATCCTCTGACGAAGATTCGGACGATGGGAAGTGTATTTCTTCCAAGCTTCAGATCCCAAAGGGATCTGCCTCTGTTGCTAAGGGTCATCCTCTTGCAATCCCCAAGCTTACTCCAGGGAAGTTATCAACTGGCCAGGCTCTAACGTTGTGCAAGAAACCTCAAGGGTCTGCCCCCGCTGGATCTTTACCTGGGTCGTCTTCTTCTTCGCATGTAGTTGGGTCCTCATTGAAGGCAGGTTCAGAAGGAGCGGCTCATGTTACGGTCGTATCTCCTACACCAGCCAAACCAGCAGAGGCGGCGACTGTAGATAGTGCGCAAGGTGGCCTACCAGTCGAGGCAAAGTCCTCTGACGTCTGTATGAAGTCGTCAGAGGCATTACCCTCTGCTTCTGCTTTGGCTGGGGATTCTGACGCTGGCCGCAAGTATGGCTCAGAGGGGAGACTCCCTTCTTCTGCCTCTCGTAAGAACCGACTTCTGGAGGATGCCTTCAGAGGTGGTTCTGAGTCTGTGAACACTCCTCCCCAGCCAGTTGAGTCAGGCACGACCGTCACTTCTGAGACTCTCCCCGTATGTCAGGAATCGGGGGTTGCCGAAGTAGCAGGTGTTCATACTCTTAATATTTCCATTTCTGCATCACCACCTGTGGCTTCTGAGTCCCATCCAGGAGAGGTTATCATTGTATCTCCGAAGGGTACAAGTACTTTCGAGTCTCCTAGTGCTTTCCTGGAGCAACTAACGTCTTCTGTCGTGCAGACGTCGGTGTACCTACCGATCGACTTGGGTGAAGACGATAGTTTACTTGTACGTCCTTCCAAGCCATATCTATCTGGAGTGGGAACAATTGCGTTAACGTCTGACAGTGTTATGGTGTCAACGTTAGCAGAAGGTGGGGAGTTGGTTGCCCCCGTTGCTTCTGTTACTGCATTAACAGGGGGAGAAGCAAATGACAGAGCGAGGGTCGTGTCCGAATATGTTCCTTCTACGTCTACAGAGGTGATGGAGGAGATGCTACGCATAAGCAGATCCCATCTTCTTGCAGAAGCTATTGGATCGCTAAGTGGGCAAGGTGACTTGCTGCAACAAGTGTCGGATCATATTTGGATGGTAAGTTGGTTGAAAACTAGCACCTTTTATTATTACATAATAGAGCGAGTATCGTATGATACGTGTGTAATGTGATTTTTGATGAGTGTAATTGATGTTTGACAGAGCTACGTATGTGCTTCTGCTGCAAGGCGGGAGTATGCAGCGGCTGTGCAGAACAACTCTAAACTGGCGGAACAGGCGGTGAAGTTGGAAGAGGAGCAGGCGGGGAGAATGATGGCCGAAGCGAATCGAAAAGTTCTTGTGGAAGCCATAAAGAAGTTAGAAACAGAGCTGGCAGAGGCTAAAGAGAAGGTGGCCGCCACAGAGGAGAAGCTAGTAGGTACTGTCGGACTCGAGGTGGAGCGAGACAAACTGAAATCTGATCTGGTGGCAATGACCAATAAGTGGATGGAGAAAAACCAAGTCTGCGCTCAACACGAAGCCCGAATGGGGAAGCTCGACAGCATGATAAATGACCTTCACGAGGATATAGTGTCGTTACAAATTGATAAAGAGATTTTGGAGAAAGAAAAGAAAGAGCTGCAATGAAAGTCAGAAGTGCTGGAGATGAGCATTGTAGATGCCAGGAAGCAGAGGCTGGAGGTGGAACTCCAGTTAGAGAAGAAGCTGAAGGAAAAAGAAGAAGTGGTCACCAAAACCGAGAAGCAATTGAAGGAGATGACTGAGGTATGTGTTATTTCTGTAGTCATTAAAGTATTTGGCAAGATAGTGGGTCTATATGGCGCGTGTGTTGATGACATGATGGTTTGATTTTTGCGGAGGGCAGAAGAGGCGGCAGTGGAAGCCACGAGAAAGCGCATCCGAGATCGTGAGATCACCGAACGAAAATTCGTGAGGATGGCTGAGGTGGATACTGCAAAGTACCTTGATCTGGCACTGCGTAATAAGAAGCAGACCCCAGAGGAGAAATAGGCAAAACTCGAGATGTATTGTAAAATAGTCGATGTGAAAGTAGGAGAGTACAATGTTGACGAGTATCTGAATGAACTCGGGGATCTGCAGATCACCTATCCAGCGCATCATCTGGAGAAGTTGAAGTTGAAAGGTGACGCGTTGGGGTCGATTTATAATGCTAACGGGGAAGCTACGGAAGAAGGTGATGCTGCTGAGGCTTCTTAACAGAAGGCGACAGAACCCGCTCCAGTTGCAGAAACTAGGCCAGATGGCAAAAGAGGTGCCATAGAATGAATGACACACTATCTCTTCTGTTTGGTTTTGTTATTTTTTGTTTTGTATTGATGCCAGTATATGCATTCTTTGGTCTTTTTGGCCGTTAATATGTAAACAATTGTCTATGTAATAGTACAAATTATCAATACAAGTTGAGTTTTGTTTTCTGTAGGTTGTCTGGTGTGTTATTGGATGTGTTTTTCTCTATTCGATACTTAATTGAAGGCATTTCAGCAGGTGAAAGTCAGACGGTTTATTCAGATCAGAGGCTTCATAGACCCTTTAGGCCATTGCGTGTGAGATACAGTAAAAAATCGTACAGATGGTGGGAGAGAATGTCCAGTTAAGTGTTGTGTGAGCAATTCGGCTTAGTGTTGTAGTGATTGGTTGGGGCTGATGACATTGCTGTTGTAGGTGAGCATTGTGAATGGATGAAGGTGCCTTTTTTGAGGCAAATCTTCGATAACCCACAGTGGTTATACTCAACGTGGGCGCTGGAGGAACTAATTAGAAGCGGCATTCCGTACTACATATCGTGTGAGTGCTATGGGTTAGGCCATTTGAAGCTAGAGAGTGCGATGGCAGAGTAGATGCGCCGTATTGAATGGGATTAAATATGACTAAGAGAATATTTGTATATAGTGGATAAAGAAATATGCAATATGTAACTAATATTGTGATTAATGTAAAATAATTTATAAATAATAGCTTCTGATTAATTGCCACTTTTGATTATATGTGCTCTTTTGATTGCGTGAACTACAAATTTTTCTTCGTTTTCATGCGTTGGTTATTTAAAAGAGTCGATCATACACGTATGGCCGTGTGTATCTGTCAAACTGGATTGTGGTACTGAGAGTGTCGTACTCTATGAAGCCGACGTTATCGTTAAGTGTTAAACTTTCTTACGCTTGGAGAGTCGTGTTGATGTCTCATCAGAACGGGATCGACCTCTAAGGTGTATGAAAGAGCATGGTTGATGTTCTACCATTTGCTAGAGGGTTCAATGCGATTCAGGACGAACGCAGGAAACAACATGCGGGGTTGGGCATCGAGGCAGAGGTGAGGAGGTTAGGGCCATGAGGCAGAAGTCTTTCCAGTGCACCCATACCGAGGATTATGTGTGAAGGCTTGCTAGGGTAGTCTTGTACTCCGACAGAGGTACCCGTTGTGTAGGATAGGGGTGCGACTGAAGGAAAAGTCCTCCCAGCCTTGGATTGCCAAACTAGTTAATGTATACTGGTGTCGGACCCAAAGTGTGGCAGCTGATGGTTCAGCTGCGGTAGTCAGGGCAGAGTATATTGCGAGGGGAGCTCCTCTTACTCAAGTAAGAGGACAGGGTAGGTAGTGTACCCTGGTTGGACGTCCAAATCCGCATAGTCAGGGCAGATTAGGCTGCGAAATGGCTGGTCTTAGCTCCCCGTAAGCTTAGTCAAGTCAGATTAGAATGCTTTTGGGCATAACATCGATTGAAATTGGCAGAGGCAACAGGATTGTGTATGCAGATTGTGTGTAGTGGCCTTGCTGCCACGACCCATTGAGGTTCTGCCTTGTGCCGATGTGTGAGGCGAGATGCTGCATCTCACCACGCATTATTTTTTGTTTGTTGGTAAACATCTTCTTTGTTTTAAATGACGACTTAGGCGTGGAAAATGGCTGTATTGGGACAAAAGACTTATGGTGTATTGTTATAGGATGTTTAAAAGGATGGTAAACTGATAACCACAAGCGTTCAGAAAGTCACTTATTTATAGTCAGAGTGGTAGGTGGTTTTAAGTGCACGTGAATAATGTTGTTTTTAATATGGGTAGGTGGGGATATATTAAAGTATATATTTGATAGCATCTTTCGAGTGAAGTGACAGTTGTCACATGTCTATCTTAGTGTGTTGTCATAGTAAGGAATCCTTATGCAAAATCATGTCAGCAAAAATTGAACGTGCAAGATATACTCAAAATAATGTGAAAAAGGAAAGTTGTTGTATTACTTTTGAATTGAACAGTACAACAATTAACAATAATATTGTTTCAATGACATTGAATTCCAAGTACGAGGTACGATCTTCCCACTACATACATTCTTAAGAGTATAAGACCCTCTGCCTAGTACTTCTATGATTTCAAAAGTCCCTTCCCAGTTTGGTTCTAGCTTCTTTTTGTTGCTGGTGACCTTGCGCAGAACCCAATCACCTTTCTGAAATGTGCGCGAGTGAACTCTTTTGTTGTAGTAGCGTTCTGCAGCCTTTTGCTAATTTTCCCCGTCGTAATTGTGCTATCGTACGTACTTCTTCCAGAAGGTCTAGGTTGTGCACTAGTTGAATGTTGTTTGTGGTTTGATCAGAGGCGATCTCTGTTCGAAGTGTAGGCAGGCCCACTTCTGTCGGGATGATAGCTTCTGTTCCATATACCATGGCGTAGGGAGATTCACCCGTAGAGGACCTTTTTGTTGTCATGTATGCCCATAACACCTTCGGTAGTTCCTCTGCCCATGCTCCTTTTTTATCTTCCAAGTTCTTCTTAATGTTGGCAAAATAACTTTGTTGGAAGCTTCTGCTTGGCCATTGCCTTGCGGGTAAGTGACAAAGGCAAAACTCAACTTGATCTTGTATGTGTCACATAGTTCTTGTACTTTGGCATTTTGGAACGGGGTTCCGTTGTCAACAACTATCTCCCACGGTATCCCAAATTGACAGATGATGTGTTTCCATATGAAGGTCGTGGTGCTGTTTTGCTGACCGTGACGTATGCTTCTGCCACAACCCACTTAGTGAAGTAATCAGTGGCTACTAGAGCATACCGTTTTCCTCTAGCACCTTTAGGCAGTTCACCTACCACGTCCATACCCCATTTCGCGAAAGGCCAAGGTGCAACGATTGAGTGCAAAGTTTGAGCGGGTTGATGGATGGTTGGTGCAAATTGTTGGCATTTGTCACATTTTTTGGCATAGTCACGTGCTTCTGTCATCATGTACGGCCAGTAGTACCCCGCCATAAGTGCCTTGTGTGCCAGACTTCGACCCCCAGTGTGACTTCCACATGCTCCCTCGTGTATCTCTTCTAACAGTTTTTTTAGCTTCCGATGGATGCAAACACCGAAGATAGGGGCCATCGAAGGACTTACGGTATAACGTTCCATGGATTATGGAATAGCGTTGTGCTTGAAGGCGCAAAAGCTTCGTGTCTTTTGGATGAGGGGGTAGTTCAGAGGTGGACAAGTATCGAATGATTGGGTCCATCCAGCACTCGGGTCCTGATGAGGTTGAGAAGACTTCCAGAGCTTTGATTGATCGGCTTACAGATATGGAGGATTGCCGTGTATAGTCCACTGCAGAGGCTAATTTGGCGAGGGCATCGACCTTCTGATTTTATTCCCTCGGCACTTGTACGAGTTCAAACTGGTGGAAATGTGACTACAAGTCAGTTACTTTCGGTAGTAGGCTAGTCAGATGGGGTGCTTTGGTATCGAAATTCCCGGGCACTTGTTCTATCATAAGCTGTGAATCTCCTCTGACACTCAGACGTTTAATGCCTATGTCTCGTGCTAGTTCTAAACCATAGATCAGAGCCTCATACTCCGCTTCATTATTTGTTGCAAATTGTTCTAAACAAATGGCTTCCTCGATTTTGAGGCCTGAGGGGGCCTCTAATACAACACCAATACCGGCTCCTTGGGAATGGGATGCCCAATCCGTATGCATTGTCCACACCCATTCATCTTCTGATTCTAACAATTCAGGCAGGGTGTCTGGGGTGAAGGATTGTATTTCGACCAGGAAGTCAGCAAATACTTGTCCTTTTTTTTCTTTTCGTGGCAAGAATCGTATATCATACGTCCCAAGCTCAATTGCCCCTTTAGATAACCTTCCAGAGAGATCGGGTTTACTCAACACTTGCTTCAGTGGATAGTCCGTATATACAATGATGGTGTGGCTTTGAAAATATTGTTGTAGCTTCTTCTTTTCTGTGATGAGTGCGAGTGCCAATTTATCCATCATGCTGTAGCAAGTTTTAGCATCCAAAAGCATCTTGCTGCAATAAAACACTGGCCTTTGACGACTAGCCTCTTCCCGGAAGAGAACGGAACTCACAGCAAAGTGTAAGACAAACAGATAAGCTTTCAATATAGGAGGAGAGCTCAAATAAGCTTTCAACTCTTCCAATGCTTTACTTTGTTCTGTTCCCCAGGTGGTGTTCGTGGATTTATTTATGCATTGCAAGAAGGGCTGGCAACGGTCGGACATGCACGATATGAACCGGCTTAATGCCATAATTTTGCCCGTCAGAGCCTGGATGTCTCGGATGGTTCTGGGTTCTTTGACTTCTGAGAGGGATGCAATATGTGTTGGGTTGGCCTCGATGCCCCTCTGGTTGACCACGTATCCTAAGAACTATCCAGAGGACACCCCAAAGGCGCATTTAGAGGGGTTCAATTTCATTTTATAAGTGTCGAGAATGTCGAAGAACTCGGTCAAATCGCCTACATGTGAAGAGCTTTGTTTAGATTTGACGACCATGTCGTCAATATATACCTCCATGTTTCTCCCAAGCAATGAGGAAAACAGCTTGTGCATCAGCCTTTGGTACGTTGCGCCTGCATTCTTTAGTCCGAAGGGCATAACTTTGTAGCAATACAATCCACCTTTTGTTATGAAAGCTGTGTGGATCCGATCTTCTGATTTCATTGGGATCTGATTGTATCCGGAGTAGGCATCGAGGAAGCTCATTCTTTCAAAACCTACCGTGGCGTCTATCATCTGATCGATTTTTGGTAGAGGGTAGCTATCCTTTAGACATGCTTTATTTAGGTTGGTGTAATCTATGCATACTCTCTTTTTCCCATTCTTCTATGGGACCACGACAGAGTTGGCTAGCCAACTGGGATATAGGCATTCTTTGATTGCCCCTGTGCTCAGAAGCTGTTGTACCTCTTCTTGGATGACCTGGTTTACTTCAGGAGCGAACCTCCTCTGCTTCTGCTTGACGGGTGGGAAGCTGTTTGATATATTAAGGCTGTGTCTCATGATGGAGGAGTCTATTCCGGGTATGTCGTGTGGAGACCAGGCGAAAGTTCCAACTCTAGTTTTGAGAAATTGGACTAGGGTCTGCTTTTCGTTTTCAGAAAATTTGGTACTTACCAGCACTATTTTAGATGGGTCAGCGTCGTATAGACAGATTTTCTCTAGGTCGTCGAGAGTGACTTGGGGTTTTTCTTGGTCTTCTTCTAGATCGATTCCTTTGAGGCATGCTGGTAGGTTGTGTTGTGATTGCTATTTGTCATGATTGTCATCATGGGAGGAAGTGCCAGAATTGTTTATTTCTTTCAAGGTAAGGAAGCACTTTTTGGCCTGCTTCTGACATCCCTTTATGTCAATGGTGTAACGCCCGTTGGACGAGAGGCATCACATCACCTAATGCAAAGTTGAGACTACCCCTGGCATCCTGTGGATCCAATTTCTCCGCATGATGGCATTGTAGCTTGTGATGTAATCTATAATGAGGAAGTCTACTGGCAGAGTACGCTCTGCGGCCACCACGGTTAACCGCATGATGCCCTTCGGGTACACTCTCTTGCTGTTAAAGCCCAAAATGGGCGTAGTGGAGGTCCGGATATGATTTTCCTCTAGCCCCATCTTCTGGAAGGCTTCCTAGAAGAGGATATCAACCCCACTGCCCCCATCAACTAGAACTCTGCCCAACTGGCAATGGTCGACCTGTAGCGAAATGACGAGAGGATTGTCATGGGGTAGGTGCACTCCTTACAAGTCATCATCGGTGAAGGTGACTGCAGAGGCTGGATAATGATCTATATCACTTCACCCATTCCTCCATCCTCTTACGGATTTTGGTGGCATGCTCTTGGTTTTCAGTGAGCTCCACAATCCCATGTATCATGGGGACTTGCTTAAGAGGTTCTTGTGGGCTTACATACAGAGGCTGTGCGCATGGGGTCTACTGCTTGTGGTGTTGGGCCAGAATCGGGATTATGCTGCGAGGTGCCGGGTCTGCCTGCCTCCTTAATGTACTGGGTTAGCCTCCCACTTCTCATGAGGGCCTGGATCTAATTGTTCAGGTTGTGGCATTCAGCGATCGTATAACTGTGATCTTTATGGAAGAGGCAGTATCTGTTTTTATCTCTTCTGTCTGGAGGAGTGGTAATCTTATACGGCTCACGCCAGATAGGTCTGTCTTTATTTTCTTCATAAATGACTTCCTGTGGGACAGTGTATTCAAAGGAAGGGTACCGCGATGACTCTCGGTTCTGTCTTGGCCTCTTTCCTTCCTTTGCGTGGTCTGTCTGTTGCCTCTTCCTCTTGTCATCTCTAGCAGGTGGTGGAGGGTTATTTTCTGGTGGAGCGGAGATAACTGCGGATTTCTTCTGTGCACACTCTTGAAATTCTAGGACCCTGAAGACGCCCTCGACTCAAGTCTGGACCTCAGCCATGTCATAAGGAGGTGTCATGGTGAGATTTTCGTGCATGAGAGATCCCACCTGCAAGCTTTTGACGAAGAGATTGGCCGCGGTAACCGGGTCGACGTCATGGATTTGATGCACGAGGTCAATGAAACGTTGCAGATACACCTTCGGATGTTCATTTTCCCCATGCTCAATCCGATAGAGGTCTGCCATTGTTCTTGGTGCCTCATGGTTCGCACTATATTGTTAGAGAAAAGTTCGTCGGAGGTCACTAAAACTGTTGACGGATCCGGGCTTTAATTGTCTGAACCACAGCAGAGCTGGCCCAGAGAAAGTCGTGGAAAAGACCTTGCACTGAATGGCTTCGTTGTCGGCTTCTAGTGCCATTTTATGCTGAAATTGAAACAGGTGGTTTAACGGATCTCCCTTTCCATTGAATGCAGGCAGATAAGGGATGACGAAGTCTCGGGGTTTAGGCTCGTTCTGAATCCACTCTGAGAAGGGAGACTTCTCAGTGGTTCTTGATACCAGATCCATATGCTCGGTTGCGTGAACGGACCTCCTGTCTGAGAACAGCTGCATCATTTCCCTCATCATCTCTTCTTTCCAATTGTCTAAGAACTGGATCGAGGGAGCACGGTCCTCAGCTGGTGAGTCATGCGCGGCTCATTGCGCGATTTGTTGGGTCCTGACTTCGGCGGTCGGCTGAGTTGACCGGGTCGGATCTGCTTCGGTCCGCACATGTGTGTCGCAGAGCGGGGCTCGTCGTTCTTTTGCCCCAAGATGAAGATGGGTTAGGGAGGGTGGTGGGAGACCCTGGGATCCTTTGGTACCGAGGTGTGTGGTTTGTTGAGGGGAACTAATGCGGTCGATTGGAACTTCGGGTCTACCAGAGCCGAGATTGTTGTTGCCTTGGGTACTGCGTGTGGCGTCGGTGGATTTGCGCAATTCAGCGATCTCAGCTTCGAGCCTAGCCTGAGCTTCGGTCAATGTTTTAATTGCTTCGTCGGATCTCTGCTGGCTGGCTTCCAGCAGGCGACACATCCTGTCGATCTGGTCACTCATGTCCGCTGGCGGGACGACCTGGGTGACCAGACCCGACACTCCGTTGCCCTTTGGCGGCATGGCTCCAAGTTTTGAGAAGATCTTGGTTGCAAAAAAAAAAAAGAAGAGTTCTTGATTTCTTGATTCGACAATGTGGCTAAGGCCAAAACATTCAGAATTCCCACAGACGGCGCCAATTGTTGAAGCAACAAATTTGTCTTTCTATATTTGGAGGTATGAACCGACGGTAGATGGTGCTCCGATACTGTTCCGGTGATGAAGATTGCCTTTGACTCGTCGGGGATACCTACAAGAGAGACACTTCGATGCCTAAGTCAGTAAAAAATTCGATCCCTTTGTTTGAATAAGAATCTTATATTTATAGAACAAAAATGTAAAATGGTTAGTTAGTTCAAGCAAACCCTTGATTGGTGGAGGAAAGATAACCGAATTTCCCTCCAAACACATGCTGATTTCAAATTATGTATTCGGAGGTCAGAGGCGCAGAATGCCTCTGATCTGTGGCTTCTGCCTTCGTAGCTTCTGCAAACCAAAACGATCTGTTTTGAATATTCAGTAAATGAGGAAAGAACTTTGGGCCAAATATTTTGGGCCCAACAGTTTGATAATATGTTATTAATTTTATTGGGAAATTGGCGGCGATAACACCCAAATTTTTTCAAAAGTTACACTTTAATATCCAAATTTTTTTTGGAAGTAATAATACATAAATCTACAATTTTGGTGTAACCGTTAGTACTCACTGTTAACTGGCTGTTAAGTATCCACGTGGTACATTTTTATTAGTCTAATTGGCAGCGATAATACCCAAATATTTTCAAAAGTTACACTTTAATACCCAATTTTTTTGGCGGTAATACCTAAATCAACAATTTTGGTGCAACCGTTAGTACTCACCGTTAACTGCCCGCTAAATATCCACGTGGCACATATGAATTTTGGGATAATTTTAGACTAAATTATTTAAATTCTTTAAATATTATAAAAATTATTTTAAAATTTAAAAAATATAAAATTTTATTAAAAACTAATTAATAATATGAATTTTGGGATGATTTTGAGTTTCAATTTTAATTTCGGTTGTTTCGAATATGCTAATTTTACTTTTATTAATTAGTTTCTAATAATCTTTTAGATTTTTTAAAATTTTAAATGATTTTTATAGTATTTAAAGAATTTAGGGATATTGGCGGCGATAATATCAAAATTATTTATAAAGTTACACCTTAATACCTAAATTTACGAGTATAAAAATGTGCCACATGAATACTTAACAATAAGTTAACGATGAATACTAACGGTTGCACCAAAATTGTAGATTTATATATTATTACCGCAAAAAGGAAAAAGATTTTGGTATTAAAGTGTAACTTTTGAAATTTTTTTGGTATTATCACCGCCAATATCCCATTTTTATTTGATAAATTTAACTTTTTTTTACTTTTATAATTGCTAATGCCATTTTTCGTCAACTTAAATTTGAAGAGCACTAAACAATATTTCAGAAAAGAAGAAAATAATAGTAGAATTTTTAATTCAACAGTTAAAATCTACCTAGTCCACGAGTCAATATTATTGATTCGTAATACTCTCTCAAAGGTTTCTCAAAGCAATTCGACAGAGTATTCTCAGTGTCAATTTGTGCGTGAATACAAATGAAAATTTCTAGGTTATTTATAAGCCTGGTTGGGAGAATATCTTCCCCTGATTCAAGGAGTTACAACCAATTATTCCAATATGAAATAAATGTAAATAAATACATTAAATACATAATATCCCATGATAATCGGGATTTAATACCAGATAACAACAAATCCCTAAGGAATAGGGATCCTGACAGCTGTTGTGTGCAAAAACGCGTTGTTGACCTTGAATGCAAGGTTAGCGCGCTTTATAAGATTGACTAATACTTCGAGCTCGATATTCCAGTCAGCCTCCTCTTCAGCTAGCGGTTTCATCGAACTCAATCTTAGGAGACCAATATCTTCGAGCTTACAAATAAGGCTCGAATAACACCCATATGCATCAGACAAGATTATTTCTTTCGAATATATACATCCTCTCTTCTTCTCCATTTTTCACTTTTGCCTTTTAACTTTCAGAAAAGAAAACACGAACCAGAGCTTCCTTTCTTTGCATGTTCTCCAAACCGAAGAAGCAAAGAAACCTCACACCTTCGGCTCTGTTGGATCATTCCTGCTTCCCATCCTTCAGACGACGATCTCCTCGTTTCCATGAACCAATTTGTGTAAGTGCTCTAATCTCTCCTGGTTGTGTATGTAAAAAAAAATTCTCTTATTTTTACGTTTCTTTCGTCCATGAGGACGTTTCTCTGGTTTTTACTTGATTTTTAAGGCTCCTTTCTTGCACAAGGCAAGTTTCTTGATTTGTGGAGATTTGGTATGACCAGAACCATGGTTTAGGCCCACAAATTATGATAGGAATAGGTAAAAATGGTGTTTTTCAAGTAGTGAAGTTTTTTGGGTCATAGGTTTTGTGTAGCTTAAGAAATAGGGTTTTGGATCAGGGTTTTAATGCTCGAATCCCGAAAATATCGCATTTTTGGGTAACTGCCAACTTTTTCCCTGGAAATCTGGGATTCTTTTAAACTAGTAATAATTTCCCCACTCTCGCGTGGGTGCACGCTCGATCCCCCAAAATTTACAATAGTTCTGGTCGCTCATTCAAATTAACCTCGCCCTTTCGAGCCCGCAAGCTCAATTCAAGGCAATCTCGTTATCTCGAGCCTGCAAACTCGAGTTATTAAGATAAAATTTTCCATTCTTTAAAATTATGGGCCCTCACCTTTTTCTTTCTTGTTAGATGTCGCAGTCTTCAGAGAATTGGTGGGGGCCCGAGCTTGCCATCCCTTACCATCCCTCAACCCCCGGACCTGAATCACCTTTAACACAAAATCAGCAATTTATTTGTGAGCACAAGGAACGGTGCAAGAAAGAAGACATACAAGCTCACTTCCGATGTCAAATTGACGAGGTCGAGGAAAGAAAACAGAAGAGACACCGAGTCGCAACCTATCCCGACCCGTATCCCGAAATCTGGCCTATTCCATTAGACCCCAAGCTCAAAGTCACCATAGATTTTCCACCTAGTAAGCTCTTATTCACTCTGATGGAAAATACTTCAAAACAACCATCCACCTCCCAAACCCTCTCAATCCCTACCTCGAAGGAGGATTTTTTTTAGGCTAAGCACTACCAAAGCTCAGTCACGTCCACCAGCCACATCTTTGAGCTGTTGGCCTTAAGTTATCTGGTACACTAATGAGTCGTCTTGCAACCTCCAACAAAAGGAGTTACTACACCCCGCGAGATGGCAATCCCAATCGGAAAATCAAGCTCACCGCCTGGAGCCTCAAGCACATGAGGGTTGGGACCCTACTACCCCTAAAGGATTACTTTAAGAGTTTTTTGGATTATGTCGGGATCGCCCCCTTCCAATTCCAGACCAACTCTTTCAAGGTTCTTTTAGTTCTGAAGTTGCTGTACTTCGAGATGAAGTGCGATGGGCCTTCGACACAAGAGATTTTATATCTCTTTTGCCTCAAGAGCAACCCTTCTCAAGCTCACAGAGGATATGGGTTCTACTACTTATCAAGCTACCTAAAGGAGAAGCGATTGTTCGAGGATATCCCAATCCATCCTCCAAATTTCAAGACAATATTTTTCTGGACGGATTGGCTCGTTCCTTCCCAGTTCTATTCCTTCCAACACATTTGTAAGTATCACAACATGCTCATTTTTCCTTATTTTTATCTGCTGATCTTGGAATATTCATTCAACTCTTGTCTGTAGCCACCTATCACCGACCCACTCCAACAAAGGCCATGAAAGAACACAGGGTGGAAATTCTTCAGCTCCTATATGGTCGAAGATCCCTCACCTATCTCCTTCATGAAGACAAGCTTCGAGCTTGTGGCCTCTTGGGTGAAGGCGAGTCCATGGGTGATTCGGGTATTCGCAAATACTCGAGGTGGGAAGACGTGCCAATCCCCACCGCCAAATTTCCCTCTAGGAGGAGGCCTTTGGGCTCGCAAGCCCGTGCCATCGCCTCCCGTCTACATGAGCGACCAGTCTCGAGTAATGAAGCCCACGAAAAGGCATCAATGAGCTCGGCGGATGGAGGTAAAGTAATGTTGGATCATTCCATGTGGTCTCCTACCCTCCTTAGTTTCGGGCCTGAAGTAATGGTTCTTTTTTAGGATCCCAAGAATACTTTCCTAGTATGGTTGAGGGTAGACCTTAGAGTCCGTAGGTTTGATAGCTAGCTAGGAAAATACCAGACCGTGTATAGTATAAATGAGGTTTGGGATGGGGTAGTTGTAAAATATGGGACCAACATCTATAAGGACCTATCGAGACTATCCCCCACCTATAGAGAGGGGACCCCCCTAGATTCATTAGAAGACAGGGAGATTTATTGGTCCTCGAGCTCTAGCTCAGCTAAAATTACCAGTTAGGTTTCTTTTATCGTGGACTCCCATTTCTTATGACAACCTTGTTCGATTGCTTACATACTATCTTTTTTGTTTCTCAGGAGACATAGATTCAGACTTAGACAACCTTCTCAATAAGCATGTGGCCTTGAGGGCAAACAAACATCAATGGGTGTCCCAGAAGGGAGGTCGCCCCTCTAAACTCACCAAGAAAACTGAGGTGGTCCCCCAGCCTAGGTGTTGTTAGACCAAGGCCAAGTTACTGAGCTCACAATGCCCTCTGAGATTGTGCCTCCCCCTGCAGCTCAACCAAATTGTAATGCCCCAACTCCAGGGACTGCTACAGTGCACATTGCAAACAGTGCTAAACTCGCTAATCGAGTCGTTTGGCCATAAACGTGTAACTAAGTATGATTAGCGGTTTAGGGATTAAAAATTTTGGTTAAGATATAACGTTTCACTAGAACGTTTACTGTATACATTGGGATCCCAAAAATATAATTTCAGAATCTATCACAAGAGAATATTTACAACAGGCCGTTCTAAGCAGCAAAATAGGGTTTAACCCTAGTTCCTCTTTCAAACCTCGCCCAAGTATTGGTCGAGCAGCTGCATATGTACACGTCATCACCTAAGCTCTTCAACTCAAGGTTGGTCTAGCTTCCTTTTTCCTTTACCTGCACCACAAAGCACCCGTGAGCCGAAGCCTAGCAAGAAAACTCATATGCTCATGAACAGTCATATCATGATATCAAATCATATCTGGCATGCCTAGCAAACTTAGCTTTATTCAGCATACAAATGAGTTCAAACAATGCTGGGGTATCCAGGATAAGAAATCCTGCCCTTCTGATTGGAGGACTATCAAGTCAATTCGAATCAGATGCGTGTCTCAACACTTAAGATTCTGGTAAACCATGCTGAGTGACCAACAAGCAAGTCACTACGGGACTCAGCACCCAAAGCCATGCATATGATGATCAAAATGATCATACAGAGCTCATAGCTCTGATCACATGAGTGAATACCACTTTGAGGTCCTGTTAAACCATATTGAGTGACTGACAAGCAGGTCACTAATTCAAACAAAAGAGTGGCTGCTGGGTAAGCCACTAGCCTTCAACAAATGAGAGACTGATGGGTAAGCCTCTACTTTAACAAATGAGTGACTGATGGGTAAGCCACACAAGCGCTTATAATATTCATCGAACTTGAGGTCGGTCCGGCATTAATGCTCTTTGAGTCATCCAATGCAGAAATTCGATTAGATCTAATCTTTGTTGGCTTGCGTTGAACACGCTAAGGTCGCCCTGACTAATGAGTTAGCGCTATGTGACCAGTGTCCAGTACCACTACCAAACCTGACTAATGAGTCACAGCTTCACAGTTGATACTAACACCTTTGCCAATTCTGACTAATGAGTCAGTACCATGCACAAGTAAGCATTGCTACCAAACATATATCATATGTCACACATCCAAAGATGAGGCAGTCAACATGCTTACTTAACAATTGCAAGCATAATAATGATCATGCACAAACACAGAGACTCAAGCTCTGACCAATCTCATATTCAATATCCATGGCATGCCCTAATCACATGTTTCTCGTGCATCACATGCATCACACTTAATCATCCAGCATGCCTCAATAGTAATCATATGCAAATGAGCAAGATTGCTAAGCATTCATTATGCTATCAATGTTTACATTTAAACATCCAACATGCATCAATAATAGCCATGCATGTCACACATGGGGTGCAGTTTTCTTACCTTCGGTCCAAGCACAGGTTACCAACAAATGAGCCACAAACACGATCCTGATTCCAAGCCTCTAGTGATAACCTAGTCACAACCAAAAATGGTGATCCAATGAGTTCAAGTTCTAAAACCAATCCTTGAACTAAAACTTAGCCTCCAAGACATCAATCCTCACTAATCCGGGTAGTAGGAATGATCCCGAGGCCTAAAACCATGTTCCTGGGGTTAAAACATGCAAACGGCCTCAAAAGCCTGCCTGAGCCGCGACCCTGGAACCTTGAGCCGCGGCCCCCAGCACAACCTAAAGCAAGCATCGCTGCGCCCAACACCAAGGGCTGCAGTGCCCAACAAGAACATAATAGGGCACCTGCTTCATCGAGCAAGGGCCGCGGCGCCCAAGAACAAGGCCGCGGCCCAACTTCGGGGCAGCCATTTTCCTTCGTTTTCAACCTTTTAAAACTTCCCAAAAACATGTCTAAACATTCACAAATCAACAAATCAAAGTTCCCAAACTCCCCAATGGTCCAAAACCACCAAATCATGAGGCTTAAACGAACTAAAAACTCAACGATTCACAAAATCCAATTCAAGCTTAAAAACTTTTAAAAACTTAAAACTTAAACTTGAATTACCTCCGATTGAGTTGTTTCCAACTAAATCCTCCAGCTAATAAGCTTCTAATTCTCCTTAGGATTTCTATGCCTCGATCCTCGCTTGATTCTGAGTCCTAGAACTCAAGTTATCTTTGAAAACGCGATCGGAAGACGAAAAGGGAACTTTTAGGGAGAGAGAATGTACAGAACGTTCTTTTTATTTTCTTAAAATGTTACTTCAAGCTTAAGTAGCTTCCAATAAAACCTAATGCTCAGGGTCCCGAAAACCCCCCCTGGGGACATTATAGTCAAAACTTTCAGAATTTCCCCCTGATCTTACTAACTCCCAATTTATCACCAAATATTAATTCCCATTACCCAATAACCCGATAATGCTCTAAATACCCCTTGACTTACTCCAAGTCAAGCTTAAATCCTGTTGTGACTTTCCCACTAGCTTACCTCCTAGGATCGTCTTGCGCTGGGTAACCCTGGCATAACCAAATAATAACAAAGCACCACGCCTATTTCACATATATGCCAAAAATGCCCGAAATGGCCAAAATATGAAAATCGCCCAATTAATCACAAATGGGTTCACATGCATATTTAATACACCTAAACATGCATATTATCATTAAATAGCATAATAAAACAATTATGGCCCTCCCAACCTCCTAATCAAGGTCCTAAACCTTATTAGGGTATTTGGGGCATTACACAAATCGAGCCCAAGCTCCTATCCGAGACCACTTCTTGTCGATCTCGACTTATGTGCCTGATTTTGTAGTCGACAACGCTATTGGAACCCCTGGGGTCAACCTCGGTTCTGATGCTTTGACCCACGTGGGTCAAAGTTTCAGTAACCTCGGGCCCCCTCAGTGGGAATTTTTGAACTCTTGCCGAGATGCCAACACTCTTTTAGAAAAGAGTGGCGAGTTGTTTTCCTCGGTTAGTTATTTTTGCCTAGCCCCTGCTTTTGTGCTAACTTTGATTTGTGCTTTTGACCTTGACCTCCTTCTTTTTTTCCTTTTGTAGGCATGCATATCCTTTGTTCAGCATAATTTTGTGCTGAATAGCGAGGTCACAGTGGGCAAAGCGCTTGCCTAGGAGGCCCTAGATGCCCAGTTGAGGGTCGAAGATGACCATAAGAAAGCCCTGCTAGAAATTGAAGCGAGGGATGCAAAGATCAAAAGGATCCTCGACCTTGAGACAAATCTAGAGGCAACCTTGAAGGAGGGCTAGGCCAGGGACTACGAGATCACGAGGATTTAGGATCTCAATGTCAAGTTGGTAAAGGAGAAGAACATGACCTTTGAGGTTATCGAGGGCAAGAAGGCTCGTATTCTTAAGGAGTTTAAGACCAAAAAAGATAGCGCCGTAGACATGGTGATGTATCAGATTTTAGCTAACAACCCTGACCTCAATACCAGCTTCCTTGTTGTCCGGGAGACCAAATTTATTGCCAAATGGCAGGCTTGACTAGACGAGGAAGAGGCCAGGCTCGATGATGAAAAGGTGGTGGAGGCTTCTAGAACTATGGTTGAGGAGACATATGGGATGCAACCCATTTTTGTTTTTAATTGTAATCGCATTATTTTTTTTACGACCTTGGGGCAAGGACAATTTACAGCTCGAGTTTGAGCAATTTTGATTATCTCAAGAAGGTTATCTTTTACTGGTAGTTTTTATGCCTTTAATATTATACATCATATTTCTGGATCGAAATATTTTGAGCATGTTGTTGTTAAGGACCTACTTTTATACTTGTTTATTCATACAAATATACGTTGGGTTTAAGTTCGAATTTCAATACATTTATGCATAGTTTATTCGAAATTCCTATGTTTGACTTCGTTATTGTCAAGGTTGAACTTTACTTTTACCACGTATTTAAAAAATACTCAAATGGTATGTAACCTCGTTAGTCTAGTTATATTTTTGTTTTTCCAGTTACTTTTCCTCATTCTTGAGTATGACCTCGAGGTTGTGAGGTCGAAACTCATTTGCAAAAATTTCCAGCCCTAGTCTCAAATTATGTTTTTTGGTTGGTATATCTAGAATTCCAACTTTTGACTGTGTCGATACGATTTTGCTATTTTGTTCCAAACTTGTTTAATAGGTGTTTGGTTAATGAGCCATACACTTATTGTTTTCTTCATGTTGGGTTAACAATCCAAACATTGCTATTAGAGTTAATTTTTATTTATGTTATTTTTTTTTGAGCCTATGGTATGATTGTATACCACTTATGCCCCCTTAATATCCTATGATTGCGATCTTAGGTTATTGAATTTTGAGGGCTTGCAAAAAAGTATAACAATAACAATACAATATTTGAATGAAATTCAGTACTTTATTGACAAAAAAAACCAAATACATGCTTGGTTAAAATAAATAAACATCATTCCTATATTACTTGTAATAAGGTCTTAGATGTTCACCATTCCAAGCTCGCGGAACCAATCCTCCATTTAACCTTGCTAGTTTATAAACTCCAGGTCAAATGATGGACTCAATCTGGTAGGGTCCCTCCCAATTAGGCCCAAGCACCCCAGAAGATGGGTCTCGTGTGGCCAGAAATACGTGCCTTAACACCAATTCTCACAATTCGAATTTCCTATCTCAGACCCTTTTGTTAAAATATCTCGTAGCCCTTTGCTGGTATGCAGCATTTTTCAGCTGGGCATCGTCTCGTCTTTCTTCGATGAGGTCCAAACTTCCTTCGAGCTGGGATTGGTTTGAGGTTTGGTCATATGTGTCGCACCTTATAGTTGGGATTTCAACCTTGATAGGCAACATGGCCTCGCATCCATAAGCCAGGGAGAAGGGGGTATGCCCCGTCGAGGTTCTCGCCGTTGTTCTATATACCCATAGGACTTGAGGTAGTTCCTCCGGCCATCTTCCATTAGCTTCTTCAAGCTTTTTCTCCATAGAACTCTTTAGAGTCTTCTTTGACCTGGCCATTTTCTTGGGGATGGGCCATGGAGGAAAAGATTTTAATTATCCAATTTTTTTCGCAGAAGTGTGTAAACAAATAACTGTCAAATTGGGTCCCATTATCTGACACAATCTTCCAGGGCATCCTGTATCTACAAATGATGTTCTTTACTACGAAATTTAGGACTTTCTTCGAGGTGATAGTTGCTAAGGGTTCGGCTTCGGTCCACTTTGTAAAATAGTCGACAACGACTACAACGTATTTTACTCCACCTTTTTTGATTGGCAAGGAGCCTATGAGGTCGATTCCCCATATCGCGAATGGCCATGGGGAGCTCATCATGGTAAGCTTGGTGCGTGGAGCTCGCAGTATTGAAGCGAACTGTTGACACTTATCACAACGCTTAACGTACTCGAATGAGTTTGCCTTGACTATCGGCCAGAAATATCCTTGCCTCATCACCTTTTTTGATAGGCTATGACTCCCAGTGTGGTCTCTGCAAAATCCTTCATGGATTTATTCTAAAATCTTCTTTTCCTCGGGGGGAGTTACACACCTAAGTAGTAACATGGAGTATCCCCTTCTGTACAATTTTCCTTCCAAGATGGTGTATCTTGGTATTTTGTACTCTAGCTTTCTAGCCTCGTTCTAGTCTGCTGGGAGACTCCCGGTTTTGAGGTAGTCAACTATCGGGGTCATCCAGGTGGGTTGCGAGTCAATCATGTTTACATATTCTTCCTCAGGTTCGCTTATGCTCGGAACTGGTAGGAATTCTACTGGAACCATGTTGAGTGTGTTAGCTTCGTTGGTCGTGGCAAGCCTGGCCAATGCATCTGCATTCAAATTTTGTTCCCGGGGGAACTTGTTTTATAGTGTATAAGTCAAACTCCCCAAATGTTGCCTTAACTTTCTCCAGGTAGGCTGCCATTTTTATGCCACGAGCTTTATATTCACCCAAGACCTGGTTAACGACCAATTGAGAGTCACTGTAGCAGTGGATGGCCTTTGCTTTGAGCTCGAAGGCTATCCGAAGACCTGTTAACAACGCCTCGTACTCAGCCTCGTTATTCGATGCCTCAAAGAAAAACCTTAATGCTGAATGGAAGTGAATTCCCATCAGGGTTATCAAAATGATTCCTGCCCCTGACCAATTTTCATTAGAGGACCCATCGACGTAAAGTCTCCACAGCTCACGGGCTGGGGTTATGACTTCCTCGTTGGAGATCCCTGTACATTCGATAATGAAGTTTTCCAACACTTGTCCTTTGATTGTTGTTCTAGGATGATAGGTGATTCTGAAGTGTCCGAGCTCGACAACCCATTTCAATAATCTCTTGGATGCTTCGGGCTTGGATAATACTTGTCTTAACGGCTGATCAGTTAACACATGGATAGGATGTGCTTGGAAATAGGGTCAAAGCTTTCAAGATGTGTGCATTAGGCTCAAAGCCAGTTTCTCCATTAATGGGTATCTCAATTTTGCCCCCAATAACCTCTTGTTGGCGTAGTATATGGGCTTTTGTACTTTCTTATCCTCCCAGACAAGTACTGCACTAATCGCATGCTCGGTTGTGGTGAGTTATAAGTACAAGAATTCCCTTGTGATTGGTTTAGACAAGATTGGTGACTTGATGAGGTGTTTCATAGGGTTCTGGAATGCGAGTTCGCACTCGCCCAATCTGTTGATTTCAAGATAAAGCCACTTAAGGCTGCCATTCGTCTAGTTAGGCTCTGAACATCTTTATGTGTTCGAGGTGAAGGCATGTCAATTAACACTTTAATCTTTTTGGGATTCGCCTCTATACCCCGAGCATTCGCTATGAAACCAAGAAACTTTCCCGAGGATACTCCAAATGAGCATTTTTGTGGGTTAAGTCTCATATTGTATTTTTGAAGCACAACGAAACATTCAGCGAGTTCGTCCACATGGTTACAATTATGTTTGGACTTGACTAACATATCGTCCACATAAAATTCCATGTTATTCCCTATCTGCTCAGCAAACATCCTATTCACCAATCTTTGGAATGTGGCTCCTACGTTCTTGAGCCCGAAAATTATTACAATGTAGCAGTACAAAGCCCTTATCGGTCACGAAGCTTGTATGTTCTTGGTCGGGTGCATGCATGACTATCTGGTTATATCCAGAATAAGCATCCATGAATGACATGATGTCGTGACCTGCAGTGGCATCTACGAGTTGATCGATTCCAGGCAAGGGAAAACAATCCTTGGGGCATGCCTTGTTGAGGTCCGAAAAATCGATGCAGGTTTGCCACTTACCGTTGGGTTTTGGAACCAGCAAAAGATTGGTTATCCAATCAGAGTAGAAAGCATCTCGGATAAATCGTTTGCCTTTAGCCTTTTGACCTCCTCTTTCAAGGCTTTCTTCCTATCGTCGTTCAGGAGCCTCATTTTTTATTACTTCGGAGGGAAGCTCTTATCTATGTTGAGTGCATGGCTTATAATACTTGGACCGATCCCTACCATATCCGAGTGTGACCATGCGAACACATCCCAATTTTCTCTCAAGAAGCGAGTTAATTGCTTTTCAGAAAGATTTTTCCCTATTTTTACCACCCTCGTTGTATCTTTCTCATCGAGATTCACTTCTTCAAGCTCCTCCATTGGTTCGAGATCTATCATTTCTTCAACCCTAGGGTCAATCTTTTCTTCTATTTTAAAGACATATCCATTCATTTCATGAATAACTACAAGTGCTTGTGCACTTGTTTGGTTCTTTCCTCTCATGGAAATTCTATAGCATTCCCATGCAGCGAGCTGCTCTCCCTTCAGCATCCCAATGCCACTAGATGTCGGGAACTTGATGGCCAAATGCCTAATAGACGACACTACCCCAACCCAATTAGGGCTGGTCTCCTGAGCAGTACGTTATAGGCCTATGGGGTGTCCACCATTATGAATTCCATCATCTTGGTCACCGAGACCGAATAGTCTCCCAAGGTTTCGGGGAGCTCAATGGATCTCATGCTGGCAATCCCTTCTCTTGAAAATCCATACAACATCGTTGCATAGGCTTTCAAATCTCGAAGCGTGAGTCCCATATTTTCTAGAGTGGCCTTATAAAGGATATTGACTAAGCTCTCCTTATCTATCAGGACTCTGCGCACCCTTTTGTTGGCAAGCTGAAGTGTGATGACTAGAGGGTCGTTATGGGGAAACTGAACATGCGAAGCATCTTTTTTCTGTAAAAGTAATGGATTGAGATTCAACCCTTTGTTTCTTTAGAGCTCGTGAATCAGGCTCATAGGAAGAACCGTCTCCAATCTTGAGCTCGTTCACATATCTGTCCTGGGCATTTCTGCCGATGTAGCAAGGTGTGGTCCTCCGGAGATGGTTACCACTCCTCTCCATCTATTGGGGGAGGTCGATCATCCCCCCTTGCTTGGGAGGTGTTATTCTGTTGGGTAGAAGCTGCCTTCTATCTAGTCGACGCTTGAGTGGTATTTTGGTTTTTTATGTATTGCCCAAAATATCCTCTCGAGATCAGGTCCTCAATCTCACCTTTAAGTTGTTGGCACTTGTCGGTGGTATGTCCGACGTCCCTATGGAACCTGCAGTACTTGTTGGTGTCTCTCTTTGACTTCTGATTTCGCATTGGGTCAGGCCACCTAAATGGGATCTGATTCTCATTTCCAAAAAAGATATTCTCCCGAGTTTCATTGAGCTCGATGTAAACCGTATAAATAGAGAAATACTTGTCTCCCTTCTTCTTTTTCCCCCGCTTGCCTCTGATTTATTCCCTTAGTTTTTCTTTCTTTTTGAAGGATTATCTCCTGAGGGTCGAGATGTTGATGGGGTATCCGAAGTCGAGGCTAAGTTAACATTCGTCGTTGTAGTTATAATGGGTTGAGGGGTCACTTTTAATGCTGACCTTGCCTCTTCTACATTGACGAATCTATGAGCCCTTTTGTTGAACTTGATTATTGTTCTTATCGATTTTCTCTGCATATCATCCCAAAGAGGTCTTCCTGTCAATATTCCAGCTCAAAGGACCATAAGATTACCACTATCATCAACATTACAGGCTCACACCACCTCTATGTTAAACTTCGGTAGGTAGCTTTTTAATGACTCCCACGGCTGTTGTCTGACATTGGTCAAGGTCGAGGCCTCGGGCCTAATGCCTACTATGGCTTTGAATTATTTTTTAAATTCCTTTGCCAATTGATCCCAAGACAAGATTGAATGCCTTATGAATTTATCGAACCAGTTTTTCGATGGTCCTATTAAAGTAGTTGGAAATAACATGCATCTGAGCTCGTAGCCAATGTTGTTGGTTCGCATGATGGTGTTAAATGTGCTCAGATGGTTGTACAGGTCTAAGTTCCCATCAAAAGGAGCTACATGGGGTATCTTGAACCTGTACGTGAATGGTGTGTTTGAATATGTGGAGCGAAAGGCTCAAGCTCCTCATCGGAGTCGTCGGGATTTTCCTTGTTCTTTTCATCCATAAAGAGCCTAATGCTCTTTCCACCTGATTAATTCTCTCCTGGACCAAGTCCACTGGAGGTTGAGCTTGTGCTTGGGGTATCTAGTTATTTTTTATAAAAACTCCAACTCCTTGTCCCGGTATAGGGTTATAGTGGTTCCCATGTACTGGCTGCATAGGTTCTTTTTGGTTGTTTAGATGTTCACGTAAATTGGGGTTCAGGGGATTGGCTTGCCCCCGATTCAAGTTCAGATGATCTCAAAGATCAGGATTATTGTCATAATTCCCAGTATTCCTGGGTTCGGTATTATATTCACTTACAGACCTAGTGAGGTCTAAGCTCCCACTCATAAAACTAACATTTCGTTCTGGTTGAAGGGCTCGATGGTTACGAGGTGGCTCTTACACCGGCCCTCTTGCTCTAGTTGTTTGTGATCTCGACATGTGGCTTCCTGCTAGTTTGGTGACCCTATGTCCTCAGGTTGCCTCTCGGTCGCCCCCATGTTCGGGTCAAATTTGATGGTTCCCGTCTCGGCTGCCACTTCGAGATGGTCTTTGTGGTGCTTCTCCCTTGCCTGGTTCCTATTAGGAGCTGGCTAGGGTGCCTCTTGGAGTGGTGAGGAGTGCTTATGGGAGATGGTAGATGCCTTATAGCGATGGTGGTGGCCTTCCATTGTTGGGCCTAGAAGGTCCAGAATTGGCCCAGAATGGTTCCAGGTTATTTTTGACAGATTCAGGGTTAGTGCTCCGAGCAGCTGCGGGAGCTCGGTTATTCCATGTTCCTATAGTTACCTCTGTCGTTGGATTTCTAGCAGTATTCTCTTGAGTATTCCTCCCTGGGAGATCGTTCCCAGGGTTTTCCCTGGGCCTTGGCTGGGTCTGCTGGGCCCCTTGTTCGGCACTCTTGGCGGTCGTGCTCCCGCGGGGGCACCCTCTAGGCCTCCGGGGTGGCACCTAGACCTCGTCGACCTACCTAGACAATTATTCATTGTGTTGTATGGCTTCTGCCAACTGCTGACACAATTGGCGACCCCCTGGAGCTAGATAATGCACTCCCCTCGTCTGTGTCGTGATCTTTCATTGGTTGTTTCCCAAGCCTCCGGGGATAATTCTAAGTTTGAGGAGTTTGCTCCTCAGGTATTTAGGGCAATGGTCGCCCACCAGCTCCTGGGTTGTTCGTGGCAGCCATTGGCAATGCAGGACGTTTCTGATTAAACAATACAAAGATTTGCTTAATGCTCTCAACGAAAGCACCAAACTATTGATGTTGTTTTTCGTCAACTTAAATTTGAAGAGCATTAAACAATATTTCAAAAAAGAAGAAAAGAACAGTAGAATTTTCACGTGGTTCAATAGGTAAAATCTGCCTAGTCCACGAGTCAATATTATTGATTCGTAATACTTTCTCAAAGCTTTCTTAGAGAAATTCGACAGAGTATTCTCAGTGCCAATTTGTGCGTGAATACAAATGAAAATTTCCAGGCTATTTATAAGCTTGGTTGGGAGAATATCTTCCTTTAGGGAAGTTACAACCAATTATTCAAATCTGAAATAAATACATAATATCCCATGAAAATTGGGATTTAATACTAGATAATAACAAATCCCTAAGGAATAGGGATCTCCTGATAGCTGTTGTGTGCAAAACGCGTTGCTGACCTCGAATGCAAGGTTAGCGCGCTTTCTAGATCGACTAATACTTCGAACTCGTTATTCCGGTCAGCCTCCTCTTCAGCTAGTGGTTTCATCGAACTCAATATTCGGAGACTAATATATTCGAGCTTACAAATAAGGCTTGAATAACACCCATATGTGTCGGAGAAGATTATTTCTTTCGAGCTTGATCCTTGCCTTTTAAACTTGTGCTCGATCGCCAACAAGAATAGGTCAGGAATCATGCATATTTATACAAGTGTTCGGCCACTGTTTGTTATTTTCGACCTTACGCTTTACGAGCCTATATTTCGAGACTCATTTATTCATCATCAAAATTTGGGTGTAATAATAATAATAATAATTTTTATTATTTGTTTAAATTAACTTTTTTCTTGTAATATTTATTCGATAAATTATTTTGTTAATTTTATTTTTAATAAATATCTTGTAAATTAGTTTGTCAAAAAAATATCTTCTAAATTAGAATTAAATTATACGTTTCTTTTATATGAATTTTCTTTTTTGACTTTATAATTGTTTATTTTAGCAAATATATATAGTTGTATAGCGAAATCGTAATATTTTCTTCAATTAATTAAATTTTATTATTAATGGGGAATATATTTTATGTGAAAAAAAAGATGATATATCTGAAAGCTAAAAACTAAAACATTAAGCATAAATATCAAACTATAATCTAAACATCAAGATATTATCCACGGTATATAACTATTTTGCATAAATATGTAGCTAAAATTTAGTATTTAAAACTTATATAATATATACAATCAGATTTTTTTTTCAAAAATAAAAATATTTAAGGTTGTTGGAACATAAAACCATAAGGAAGAGAAGTAAAGATGAGGAGGCGGAGTACATGTTGCTAATTTTGGGATATTGGATGTATAAATTCGTATTCACAAAAAATGTTAAAAAGACATTGTCAATATTTGGCTTAAAATTTGAGTTTGGATTTGGATTTTATTTTTGAATACATTCAACTAATCATATATTTTTGTGGGACCAACAATTTTTATGTTTTTGGATTTGCAAATTTGCATCCAAATTAGCTATCAATTAACTCCCAAGTTTTCTCCAAGAAATTCATAGAGAAAGTGGTTGTCTTGAGAATTTCAAAGGCTTGTCCAATCTCAATTTCATTTCTTCTTAGAAAAAGCCTCAAGCATTAATGGTGAGCTAAGAAATAGAGAATTTGGACAGTGATATGAGCCTTATGGTGTTTCTCTCCCAACATTAACTCTACAAGTGGTGTTATTCTTTTCATCATAGATTGGATTTCGATCAACGATTTGCACTTGCTTTCTTTAAGAATTTTCTGGATTTCTATATTGTAAGTTTCATTCCGAATTTATCTAGATATGTGGTGTAAGTTCACTCTCCCCCAACACAATATCCATTTGAAAGTATTTGGATTTTGAGTTTTCGAGTGGGTTTACGAGGTCGTATTAGGCCTTCAAAAAATAAAATGACTTTTATAAAAATATCACAGTTAAGAGAATATCAATATCACAATGTGCAAATATCACTATTACAATACACTACAAACCAAACATTTCCAAGTTCAAAAATCAATATCACTCATAATATAAATCAAACACCCAAAACATACACACATATATATATATAAAAGATAAACCTTATAAGACTTGAACTCATTCCATCCTTGAAGTTATGGTAGATTTTAAATCCTTCAGGTGCCATGCGTAGGGTCAAGAGGGAGGGGCGTGTCCTATGGATGAAGAGAATACATGGTGAGCTAGGTTGACCAAAACATTAGAAAGAAAGAAAGAGAAAGAGTACGCACACAAGGATGACGGTGGCTAAAGAGTACGCGCACAAGGATGACGGTGGCCATAAAGGTAATAAAATGTGGTGGTTATGAGGCCATAAGAGTGAGGGATCAGGAGGGTCGTGACAATCTAGACTATGCTTTAGAGATTTAGAGTGAAACATAGAGATAAAGGCAGGAGGAGAGAGAGAGGATGGAAACTTAGAGTGGGCAGAGGGGGGAGAGAGGTATAGGGTGAGCCGACAACTTAGTTATAGGTTTTTGGATTTTGAATTAGTTTTTAAGTTTTTTTTTTTGTAAAAAAATATATATATTGTGGGCATTCAAGTATTGGGTTTTACCCGAAATCTAAAAAAATTGAAATGGGTTTATGTCCCCTATTTGAATGGGTGCTACGAGTCTTGGGTTTGGGTATGGGTATTACAGATTAAATGAGTTTCGGGTATAAGGGGTATGGGTTAGACACATTCTTTAGGATATGTGTCACAGGGTCAAATCCACACTACGATTTTTTTTTGCCTGTGATGGCCTAAGTCACGAGACTTAGTCAGCCAACAACACACTCTAACGCACACACAAACAACAACACCGAGTAAACACCACACACAGTCAATTATCAAGTGAACACAAACACACAACAAAAGTAAAAGGCACACACAGTTTATGAGAGCCCTCTCCCAACTTTGTATATTACTCAAATACAAAGGTACAAGTGTTTATGCACCAGACATCACATTCTCTCGATGTCTCAGGCGCCTAGGCTACATAAATAACATGCCAACAGAGGCATCAGTTGACAACCCCAACCGTCTAGGTGTTAGCTAGTCTAACCAGCTTGCAACATGTCCCTCAGGCAAGCCACATGCCCCCTAGACAGACACATGTTGCTCAGCCAAGCATCTGGGTCAAGGACCATTAGATTCATCCTTCCAAGGATCTAGGCACACCACGTGGATCCTTCTCATAATTCCTAGTAACCGTCAAGTAATCGCTTGGTCACATCAGTTCATGAGGCACACTCATCAGCCACCACGTGTATGCATTGTCGCGCGCCAACTAGCAACCGTGCGCGCGTACACTTTTAAGCTTGGCGCCAACCCCATAGTACTTGATTCCCACATTTGAATAAGCTTAGCCATACCTCAACATAGCCTTGACACCATCCCTAGGCCATGGACGAAGACCTCCCCTGGGGCACAAAGGTCACCCCCCTAAGGAGCATTCTGGAGATTTAACCCCTGGCAAGAACATATATGTTGGGAGACATATTTCCATTTTTTGAAACTTTCCCGAACAAGAATGTTCAAGCCCTTTTAACCTCACATCCTAGACCCCTCTAGGATCATTGTCGACCATACTCCGCTCAAGGATTCTCTGTTTGTTCTGTGATGTTTCTGTTCACCAAGACCTGCGCCCATGCGTGTATATGCGCAACCTGTCGAACGCATGCCATCCTAATGCGCTCACCCCCATCTGCACGCTCCTATGTGCGCACAGCTTGTTGAGGGGCTAACAGACCTCCCCCACCAGAAGAACTCGACGTCCTCGTCTAGATGCTTTGAAGATAGGCATTAACCCGGTCCTCAAATTGCCATAAGGACACAACCTTCTCCCAAGTAGTGTCTACTACCTCCTCACCTTTCCATTGAATCAAATATTTTGTTCTCTGATTCTTCTTACTATCACCAAGTACCCTGTGATCGAGCACCCTCTCGACCTCCTTCTAAAATTGCTTCCTAACTGTTGGAGGAGCTCGTACTTCCTGTTGTCTTGAACCTGAAGCATCTTCATGAAATTTCTTTTAGAAGCTCACATGAAATGTCGGGTGTACCTTGAATCTCTCGAACAACTTTAGTCTATATGCCACCGCTCCAATTTTCTTTACAATTTCGAAGGGCCTGTCGTACTTCTGTACCAACCCCTTGTGGTAACATTTGTCTGTCACCTTTTTCCATATATGGGGTGTAAGCTTTGACATCACTTTATTCCCAACAATAAAATCTAAATCCCGCCTGTGCTTGTCAACGTACTTCTTCATCCTTTTCAAAGCCTTAGCGAGGCTGTCCCTTTCTTGTTCCAGCATCTCAGTTCTATCCCTGACAACCCGATAAGCCACTGGACAGGACCCTTGGGACTTCTGTTTTGCCACCTCATGCGACATTAGTGGTTTTCTTCCAAACACCAGCTCTACAGGACTCACCCTTGTGGGTGAGGACTGGTGAACATTGTAGCAATACTATGCTGTATCGAGAAACTCCACCCAATCCCTTTGACTCGCAGTTACGTAGTGCCTCAAATACTCCTCCAATAATTGATTCATCCGCTCGATCTGACCATCTATTTGTGGGTGATTGGCAGTAGAAAAATTCAAATTTAAACCCAGCCTATTGAACAAAGTAGTCCAAAAATGTCCTATAAACTGAGAATCCCTTTCACTGATGATATCAGTAGGAATACCGAAATACTTTTCCACATGTTTGATTATCAACCCAGCAGCCACCTCTACTGGACATGCGTGTGGGGATGGAATAAACACCCCATACTTCAAAAAATGATCGACAACAACTAGAATCGATCTCATTCCATCTATATTTCGAAAATCGACAATAAAATCCATATTAATGCTTTCCCACATGGATATTCCGGAATAGGCAGAGGTTGTAGCAAGCTTGCCTCCCTCTTTCTTTCAGTTTTGTCTTGCTGATAGAAAAGACACGTTCAGACATATCCTAGGCCAATTGTAAGACCTAGACAACAAAGTCATCATTCTTCCCACACCTGGATGTCCCGCCCATTGTGGATCATGCGTTTCTTGCAACAACTCGATTCTTAAACTCCCACTCTTCGGAACAAACAACCTACTACCTTTGGAATGTAGCAAGTAATCCTCTAGCCAATATCTGCGCACCAACCAATATCTACGCACCACCCATTCAGTGACATACGCTTTTAGTTTGGCATAATCAGAATCGAGCAAGGACTGCTCCCTCATCCGGCTAAGAAAGGTTGTCTCAACCTGAGACAAAGCTGCAATGTAAGCTTCCACTTCTTTTCAACTAAGATCATCGATGACTTGGTTTTTCCTCCTCAGTCTATGCACCCAGACAAAGTCGAATTTGGCTAAATACTCTTGCCAACGTGCCTGCTTTGGGGTCAGCTTCTTTTGAGACTTGAAATTGGTGTTGGCCACATTTTCTGTAACCACAGTGAATCTCATCCCTAGAAAATAATGTCTCTAGACATCCAGGCAATGAACAACTGCTGCCATCTCCTTCTCATGCGTAGAATACCTTTGCTCCGCATCTCTAAGCTTGCAGCTTTCAAATGTGATCAGGTGCCCCTCATGCACTAGTACTCTGCCCAAAGCCCTGTCAGAGGCATCAGTGTGCACCTCAAACGATAACTCAAAATCAAGAAGCCTTAGGATAGGCTCCAAAGACACTGCTACTTTCAATTTCTCAAAATCTTCTGTGCATTCCTTGGACAAGTATCATTGCCTATCACTTTTAAAAAAAAACTCACTTTTTTCCTTCTTTACATACAGCTTAAATTATCTTTGCTTTGAGAACACCTGCCTCAGATGTCTCACATGTTCAACCAAAGTGTTACTATGGATAACAATGTCATCCAAATCAACAACCACAAAACGATCCAAAAACTCGTATAGAACATCATTCATCAAATTGCAAAACATTGCATGGGCATTTTTCAAGCCAAAAGGCATTACTAAAAGCTCATATGAATCATACCTTGTCACACATGTAGTCTTTAACTCATCCCCTGGTGCGATCTTTACTTGCCAGTACCTCGACCTGAGGTCTAGCTTGGTAAAGTACGTGGCTTTGGACAACTGGTCAAACAAATTCGCAACATTTGGTACTTGGAATTTGTTCTTCACTGTTACCTTGTTTAATGCCTTGTAGTACACACACATTATCATCGATTTGTCTTGATTCTTCTAAAACAGAACTGGGGCACCATAAGGAGCCTTAGATGGTTGTATTAACCCAGCATCAAGCAACTCGTCTAACTGCCTCGGTAAGTTAGCCAATTTTGCAGGACCCATCCTGTAAGGGGCCTTGGCCGATGGCCTAGGCTCTGGTTCTAACTCAATCTTGTGGTCAATCGCCCTCCTAGGCGGCAACTCTTTGGGAAACTCTGGTGGCATCATGTGAGCAAACTCCCCTAACACCTCTGCCAAATAATCAGGTACTTCTACAGCCTGGTCAGGTTTGATCTCGATCAATGCCGTGACATAAGCTTCGTTTCCCCTCTTCATTCCATATTTGAACTGCTTAGCCAACTGCAGTTCGACGCCCTTCACTTTACTTTGGTTTACAGAAATTTCTTCAAAAAAACATGGACTTCCCTCATCACATATCATCATGCCTCTGAGATGTGGTGCCAGCATGGCCTTTGCCGCACTTAGAAACTCTATTCCAAGAATCAAATCAAAATCATCAAGAGGCACCACCATAAGGTTGCACTCTGACTCCCATGTGCCAGCCTTTAGTTTGATGGTAGCTGCTCCCTGTATCGACTTTACCTTTGAATTCATAGCCTTCAACTTGGTTGTACTTTGAAAAATCTCAAGATCCAATCTCTCCACCTCCCGATGTGCCACAAAGTTATTCGTAGCACCAGAATCCACCATGGCCTTCACTTCCTTTCCATTAAAAAATGCCTTGACGTAAAGTAACCCTTTGAACTAGGATGTTTTCCCTGTTGTCAATGCATTTAGCAATTGCGAAGGATTCATACGGGATGGTCCTTCTTGGTTTGCGACTTCTCTTTCCTGAGCAACCATTGCATTCACTTTTCCCTAGAACTGACATTCCCGCGCCATGTGAGGGCCCTGAGAAATGAAATAGCTCACACTTTTCCCTCTGCCCTGGTTGTTAGGGGCATTGGAGGAACCTTTTTATTGTTCTATGGAAAACCCTCCTTGCTCTTTCCCTCATTCTTCCATCCTTCCTTGAACCCCGAACTCTTGTTGTTCTTTTTCCCACCGGTCGACTTCTTGGTTGCGTTTCCCTACCAAGTCTGGGTCGTGTACTTATAATCTACAAGTTTCTTAGTGGCAGTGATGGACGTGGGTAGATCTATCACCTCCTGCATCCTCAATTCAAGCTGTGCCCAAGGTTGTAATCCTGATAGAAAATTAAACAACTTGTCCTCCTCGGACATGTTCTTGATATTCAGTAACAAGGAACTAAATTCCTTGACATAATCTCGTACTGTCCCCATGTGCTTAAGCTTCTTGAGAGATTCCCTGGCAACCCATGTAGTGTTGCAGGGAAGGAACTGATCCTTCAGTTCCTTTTTCAAGACTTCCCAGGTCTTTATCGTGGGTTGGCCCGCATTAGCATCATCTTCCATCCTGGTACTACACCATAACTTGGCATCACCCTGAAGATACATGTTGGTTATTGACACCCTTTTAGAATCAGGGATCCTTGCAGCCCTGAAATATTGCTCCATATCCCAAACTTTTTTTTCCAATTCCTTGGAATCCCGACTTCCATTGAAGGTTTTCAGTTCTGGCACTGTTATCACTAAAAAATACGAGGATGACGTGGCGAATGAGAATGGGACACGTGACAACACAAATCAGGGAAAAAATGATAAAGTATTGAGAAAAGACCGACAGACAAAAAAGATAGGTCCAAGACCTATGGGGAAGTCGACCAAGCCTAAATCATCTAGGGGTGGTCAACCTGACCCCTACCCCTAGGGGTGCTTGGCCTAAGCAGGCCCAAGAGCCCTAGAAGTGGTCAGCCTCAGTATGCCCAAGGATCCCTGGGGGTGGTCGGCCTGACCCCAACCCCTAGGGTGGTCGGCCTGACATGCTCAAAGAACCACCTGGGTGGTCGGTCCACCCTATTCTTCATAGGGTAGTCGACTCAAACCCCCAAGTACACTTCACTGAGAAATACTCACTCTCATTCAGACTGAGATCAACAGGCCTAGCACCCAAAAGGTCACAGGCCTAGCACCCAAAAGATCAACAGGTCCAGCACTTAGAAGGTCACAGGCCTAGCACCCAAGTTTGGGTCGTAGGACCTAGCACCAAAGTCTCACATACCAATAGATACTTAACATCTTCCCATAGGTTTCTATCGTGCATTATCCACCACGATCTAGAGAAACAATGAGAAGACCCACGATCTCATAATCATGGGGAGGTGGACACGTATCTCCACTACCTGATAATCATGTATCAAACCACGATCCCAGTATTACTGATCATGTAACAGCCCCTGGATACTATAAATAAAGGGCCCAAGGCTTCATAAAGGGGACTTTTGGACTTTTCCCTTGGATCATTTTTTCTGGAATTTTGGAGATCTAAAGAACATTTGGGGAGAAATTCTGGGGAAGTGAGAACGAGTGAATACTTTAATTCAACAGTGTAATTGTCGAGTGATTCAATACTTAAAGCTAAGTGGATTAGGTTATTACTGTTCATCAGAACAGGGCTGAACTTCTATGAAATTCCTATGTTTTTATTTAAGGAGGGGGTACCAGGGACGTCTATCCTACCTGGAGCAGCGATCCCACCAGCACTGCATGCTCAAATAGATGCACTCATCATGGTTGTCCACGGTGTGACAAAGAAACCTTCCAATATCGAGCTGGCACATAGAAGTGGGAGTCCCTTCAGTGCTAATATCCAAGCTGCTCAACCACCACCAAAATAAAAGACCCCGAAACTCCCAACATACACTAGGAAGGAGGACCTAGTACGACATATTGGAAAGTTCAAGGATCAGATGGAGTTACTTGGTGTGGAGCATGATTATAGGTGCAGAGTATTCCCTACCACTCTCTCTGACTCGGCCCAGGAATGGTATTGGAAATTCAAACCTGGATCCATCACTTCCTGGGAGCAGTTTAGGAAAGAATTCTGCATGGTCTTTAGTCCCGGACGGATTCAACAAGTTTATGCCAATTAGTTAGCTGACATCAAGTAAGGGAAAGATGAATCCCTGAAAGACTACATTCAAAGATTCATGAGAGAGGCAAACTAAGCATTCACGGTAGGAGATGAAGGGAAATTCGTTACCATCTCGGCAGGAATAATTTATCGTAGTCCCTTGTGGGATAGTATACACAGGAACCCTATCAACACCTTGCAAGAGTTCCTGGACTGAGCCGACAAATACATGAAGCTAGATGATGCTATCATGAAGAAAGAAAAAGGCATAAACCATCCGACCACTGTCAAGGCGGATAAAAACAGTGCAAACCCTCAGGGCGGCAGTGGGGGCAACGGTAGGAAGAGGAATACCTCAGGGGTCGAGCAGGGTGGAGAAAAGAAAGCTAAGTCAGCACCTGCCGACCAACAAGCTAAGCATCAACCCCTACCAACCTAGGTTCACCAATTATACCATCCTGGCCACATCAAGGGCTGAGATTTACTTGGCAACATACCAGGAGGTACCATACCAAAAGCCACCACCCTTGCGTTCAGAAGGAATGAAGGACAAGAATAAGTTTTTTCATTTCCATAATGATTATGGAAACAACACAAACGAGTGCAAACAATTGAAGGATGAGATAGATTTTCTTCTCCGATCAGGAAAACTCTCGAGGTACCGAGACAAAACCAAAACCCCAAGCAGGAATCCAGAATTCAGAAGGTAGAGGAGTCCACCACTGGAGCCAACAGCTGTAGACTTCACACTAGATACCATATGTGGAGGGCCCCACATAGTAGGCAATAGTAACAATGCCCATGAGCGATATGCAAGGACCCTCAGACATGAGGTAGGGGAGTCTTCCCAGTGTATGGCAGTCGAGGAGCGGTCTCCAAAAAATTCAAAGTATAAAAGTGAAACTCTCACTTTTACAGAGGATGACGCCAGGCACGTGAGGTACCCCCACAATGACCCTCTGGTCTTTACCATTCAAATCTCCAATGCCCAAGTGAGGAGATGCTTGGTGGATACAGGAAGCTTAGTAGATATCATCTACAAATCATCCCTCGAGAAGATGAAGCTCACGGTCAAGGACCTGACACCGTGTTCCCAAGAGATATATGGGTTCACGGGAGAATGCCTAGCACCAGCAAGAACTATCAGACTACCGGTCACAGTGGGGGATGCCCCCAGGCACGAGACTGTAATGACAGAGTTCCTGGTGGTAGATTGTTTATCGGCTTATAATATAGTGCTTGGGAGACCCCTCCTGATGGCATTACACGCAGCAGTATCTATCTAGCATTTATCTTTGAAGTTCCCCACCAGCACAGGGTAAGGATGCGTACAGGGTAACCAAAGGGAGGCATGAGAATGCTATAATACGTCAGTGGTTAAGGCAAATAAAGGACCATGCGTAAACAACATGTTAGTAACCTGCTGTGAAGAGAATGAAGGAACCAATGAGGTTGTCAACATGGAGCTGGGTGCTCATTTTAACGAAGATTTGTTGTTATAGCAAGTTCCCCAAAGCGAGGGAAACGACATCGATCCTCGCTTTGGGGATGCTTTCATGGGGGTGGGACCAGTTGAAGATCTTGACGAAGTCCTACTAGATGAAGAGGACTCGACTAGAGTAATCAAAGTCAGGAATAAGTTAAAGGTGGAAATTAAAGCACAGTTGGTGGAATTTTTTAAGAAAAACCAGGATGTCTTTGCCTGGTCACATAAGGACATGGTTGGAATTTCTCCATCCGTGATAAGTCATGTCCTCAATATAGACAAGAACTACCCACCAGTGCAATAAAAAAGGAGACTGCTTGACAAAGACCGATCTCAAGCCCTGATTGAGGAAAACAGTTTTATAAGGGAGGCCAACTACCCTGATTGGGTATCGAACCCCGTGTTGGTCCCAAAACCAAACAGGAAGTGGAGAACATGCATGGGCTTCATAGATCTGAACAAGGCCTGCCCCAAAGACTGCTTCCCACTACCCATAATAGACCAATTGGTCGATGCAACAGTAGGACATGAAATACTCTCATTCATGGATACATATTCTGGGTATAATCAAATAAGTATGCACCCTCCCGATGAGGAACATACAATCTTCCAGACAGACAAGAGATTGTACTATTATAAGGTGATGCCATTAGACTTGAGGAATGCAGGAGCCACCTATCAACGTTTAGTGAATGGTATGTTCCGAGACTTGATCGGCAAAAATATGGAGGTATACGTCGATGACATGTTGGCCAAGTCCAAAGAAGCTGGAGGGCATGTTCAAGACTTGGAGGAATGCTTTGCAGTACTTAGAAAGTATAGCATGAAGTTAAACCCTCTCAAGTGATCATTTGGAGTTGGTTCTGGTAAGTTTCTCGGATATATAGTCAATTCACGTGCAATCGAGGCTAACCTCGAGAAAATCAAAGCATTGATCGACATGAAGTCACCCACCACAATCAAAGAAGTGCAAAGCTTAACCAGGAGAGTAGTTGCCTTCAGTAGGTTCATATCAAAATCTACGGACAAGTGTGTCCCTTTCTTTAACTTACTGAGGGGCAGCAAGAAGATCCAATGGACCAAGGAATGTGAGGAAGCTTTCCAAACCCTGAAGGAGCACCTCTCCCAACCTCCCGTCCTAGCGAAGCCAATATATGGTGAAGTGTTATTCATCTATTTGGAAATCACCGAGCATGCAATCAGTGTTGCTTTGGTAAAGGAAGAGATCAGGGTACAACACCTTGTATACTATGTCATTAAAATGCTAGCAGGTGCGGATTCTAGGTATCCCCCTCTTGAAAAGCTAGCCTATTGTTATGTAATCGCCTTTTGAAATCTGCGTCCATATTTCCAAGCTCACTCGATCCGAGTCCCGACCGATCAACTACTGACACAGGTTCTCTAGAAACCAGTGGCCTCGGGACGATTACTCAAGTGGGCAGTGGAATTTGGAATATTTGATATCACTTATCATTCGAGGACAGCAATAAATGGACAAGCATTAGCAAATTTCATAGTCGAAGGCAACAACCTTGAAGACCCTTCCTACTAATCGGAGAATGGAGATACCGAGAAGGAAGGAGATACTCCTGTATGGAAGCTATATGTTGATAGAGCATCCAATGAGCACAACTCAGGCACAAGAATCATACTGGTCACTCTGGAGAATCATCGAATCCATTGCGCTCTCAGATTTAGATTCAACGCTTCAAACAACGAGGCTGAATACAAGGCATTATTAGTAGGATTACACTTGTCTAGGTATGTACATGCATAGTCCTCTAAGATATTCAGCGATTCCCGGCTAGTAGTGTACCAGGTACTGGGGGAGTATCAAGCTAATGGACTTAGGATGGTGCAGTACCTGAACAAGGTGAAGGACTTGTTGGCACAGTTCAAGAAATACTCAATTATACAAGTCCCGAGAGAGCAGAACGACAATGTCGATGCCTTAGGCAAGCTTGCTAGTGCTAAAGATGCAGACAACCTAAATGTCGCTCTCGTCGAATACTTGGCGGAAAGAAGCATAACCGAGCAAGAGGCACTACCTATTAAGTTAGGAGATACATGGATGACCCCTATTATTAACTATCTCAACCAAGGAGTAGTGCCCAGCGATCGGAACAAAGCAAGGAAGTTGGTGAAACAAGTTGGACGTTATATGATAGTCGAAGGGGTACTGTACCGACGAAGGTACTCCCTACCACTTCTAAGGTGCGTTACACCCAACTAGTCAAAGTTGTTAATGATCGAGGTACATGAGGGGTTTTGTGGAGATCACGCTGGGGGGCAGAGCCTATCAAAGAAAATCCTAAGACAAGGATACTTCTGGCCGATGATGAATGAAGACTCGAAGGAGTATGTTAGAAGATGCCACAAGTGCCAGATGTTCTCCAAGATAACCCAGGCAGCACCTAACGAATTGACACAGATGCAAAGCCCTTGGACCTTTGTTGTATGGGGGATCGACCTAATTGGAAATCTACCTACGAGAAGGGGAGGAGTCCAATTTGCTGTTGTATCCGTGGAATACTTCACCAAATGGACTTAAGTAATACTGCTCGCCACCATAACCTCGAAGAAAGTCTTAAACTTTGTGGTGAAGAATATCATATGTCAATTTGGCCTACCAACAAAGATAGTCTCGGACAATGGGACTCAATTTGACAGTGATATGTTCACTGACTTTTGTACGAGGCAAGGAATCACAAAGAGCTTTTCCTCGGTAGCACACCCCCAAGCTAATGGCCAAGTAAAAGCAGTGAACAAGACTATCAAAGACACTCTTAAGAAACACCTTGAACAAGCCAAAGGAGCTTGGCCATAATTACTTCTGAAGGTCCTATGGTCACATCAAACGATGGCACAAATGGCGACAGAGCATACGCCATTCTCTTTGGTGTTTGGGTATGAAGCCATGTTTCTAGTTGAACTCACTCCCCCATCACATAGACGGGAGACATACAATCAGGGGAGGAACCATTAACAAATAGAATGGTCACTCGATTTGATCGAAGAAAGATGAGAAAAGGCAAGTCTTAGAGTAGCAACACATCAACAAAAAGTGGCCAGATACTTCAACTCCAGAGTAAAAGATCAAAAATTCCAAGTTGGGGACTTAGTACTCAGGAGGGTGTTCCTAAACACTAAGGACACTACAGTAGGGGTACTAGTACCTAACTGGGATGGGACATACCTTGTGGAGGATATGATCCCACAAGGGATGTACAAGACAGCTATACTGAACGGAGAACTAATAAAAAATTACTAGAATGGCGAACACCTCCGCCGGTACTATCAATGAAGCTTTTCAGCAGCGACACAAATTTTAATTTGCAAATGTAGTATTTTTCAAATTATCTATGTAACAGACATTGTGCTTTAATGAATGATTTAATTTCCTAAGTTTCTCTTAGTTCTTTAAATTTCTTTTAACGAAGGACTTATCCTTTAGACATGTCAACCCCATCAGATCATGTTCGATTCTGGTCCTTGAGGGGCCTATCGACCCATAAGATCCAAAAGAGAGACAGGTCCTAGGACCTTGTCGCCAAATTAATGGATCATGTTCGATCTTGGCTCTTGAGGAGCCTATCAACCCATAAGATCCAAATGAGAGACTGGTCCGAGGACCTTGTCGCCAAACTATTTGATCATGTTTGATCCTAGTTCTTGAAGAACCTATCGACCCACACGATCAACATGAGAGACAGGTCCTAGGACCTTGTCGCCAAATTAATGGATCATGTTCGATCTTGGCTCTTGAGGAGCCTATCGACCCATAAGATCCAAATGAGAGACTGGTCCGAGGACCTTGTCGCCAAACTATTTGATCATGTTCGATCCTGGTTCTTGAGGAACCTATCGACCCACACGATCAACAAGAGAGACACGTCCTAGGACCATGTCGCCAAATTAATGGATCATGTTCGATCATGGCTCTTGAGGAGCCTATTGACCCATAAGATCCAAATGAGAGACTGGTCCGAGGACCTTGTCGCCAAACTATTTGATCATGTTCGATCCTGGTTCTTGAGGAACCTATCGACCCACACGATCAACAAGAGAGACAAGTCTTAGGACCTTGTCGCCAAATTAATGGATCATGCTCGATCTTGGTTCTTAAGGAGCCTATCAACCCATAAGATCCAAATGAGAGACTGGTCCGAGGACCTTGTAACCAAAACTATTTGATCACATTCTTCTTGAGGAACCTATCGACCTATACGATCAAAAAACAAGAGACTGGTCCAAAGACCGGTCGCCATCATCGGATCATAATTGAATCTGGTCCTTGAGGGACCAATCGATAATTTGATCTAAGACTCATTACAGGCTCGATTAGCCCATCTAGACCTAGTTGGTCCAACTTAGACACTTCTATCTAAAATCATTATAACGAGTACACGAGAGATTACGTAGATCGTGATCGACACTTGCTACACAATATGCATCTCTGTATACGTATCATTACTACTGAGTATGAAACCATCACCCGACTACCAATGAGGGACAAGCATTTTCTGCTTGCATCATTGGGTGAAAATGATAGTATTATGTGTATAAATGCTTGCAGCAAGGCATGGTCAAGTAGCAAGTGACCAAGGCTTTAAAACTCATGATCACTTGGGGGCATATAGTACATACCGATCGAGGTATACACAAGCAATGAGGGTGTGACCTTAAGTACTAAGCAAGCTCAAGTGTTTCTAGGACATTTGTTCAACATATGTTCTGAAAGTGCAAAAAAGCAAAAACAAAAACAAAAAAGGCATTGGTAAGGAGATTCCTAGCCATGTCCCTTAGGGGGTGGTCGGCCAATCCATCAACCCTATAGGGTGATCAACCTGACCGTTTTGTTCATGGTACTTGGTGAAGTATCGTACTACTCACATTACCATGGTTGTTAGCATGAAAAACATAAAGAGTAAGGTTAGTATGGCATACAAAATACATGTATTCAAAGTATACTGATACATGAACCAATGAGGGTTGTGAGTTGATATACTTAGTAAGCATTGGAAATAAAAAAATTCAATCAATACACTGAGTACTCATAACAAAAAAGCATAAAGGCATAAAATTTCATATGTAAAATCTATCAAGTACAAGGTGCCCCACCAATGGCATGGAAGGAAAGACTGAGTAAAAACCAAAAGAAGACTAACTAGGGCGAGGAGTACCAGCTGAAAGACCACCCTGAGCCTCGGCAGCCTCACAAGCCAGACATTTCTTAAGCTCCTTCGCTCGCGTCTTCTCGAGAAGGAAATCTAAGTTCAGATTTTTGTTGGACTTCTAGATCAAGTAGAAGCAAGATAAAGCTGTCTCTGAATACTCCTCTCGAGCCTTGTCCCAAGCAGCTTTGACCTCTTGCTCCTTCTCAACAAGAGCATCCTTCCGCAATTGGTCCATGTCAGCAATCAGCTTCTCTTTCTCTGCTTCAGGTTGTTGGAGTTGATCGGCGAGGATCATCTTTAGACGGTTGCTGAGTCGTCTGTTTTACTCTCGCCATTGGACAGTACCTTTTCAAGAAATCTTCCTCACTGAACAAATATAAAGTGGAGCGAGGGAGAATCCTTTTCACCATTTCCAAAAACTCCTGGGGAGTACACTCACTTACTGACTTGTTTGATGAAGGGGAGCTGGACATCTGCAACAGAAGAAAAATGAAGATTAAAGTTAGTAAATGAGCATAATGAAGCCAATAGATGGAGGCATATCCATGAACTAAGGAGTAAAAATGAAGAAATCAGGAGTAAAATTCTATATAGGGGGTTGGCCCAGTGAGCCTAAGCCTGGGCCGACCACCATGAATCCATCAAATTACGAAGCATGAAAAATGGGGCATAGGTGGTCGGCCTACCACCTTAGACCGACCACCCCAGGGATGCAAGCCTCAAAAAAGTGCCAGAGGACCGTTCAAGTCTCTAGAAAAAGTAATTATTACACTACAAGGAAGGCCCCCAAGGAGATCAATTGAGGTGAAAATTTATTTTTAGGGTCCCAGGTGGTCAACTTATGCTTAGGCCGACCACCCTCGATCCCTGAAACTCACCCAAGGCAAAAGAAAGGAAGTACTCGGCCCATGACACTCTAGGGGTTATCGGCCTAACCCTAATTCTAGGCCTGGAAATCGCCTAAGGGAAGGGAAAGTGAGTACTCAGCCCATGAAGCTCTAGGGGCGGTCGGCCTAACCCTAATTCTAGGTTTGGAAATCGCCTAAGGCAAGGGAAGAGAATTACTCGGGCCATGAAGCTCCAGGGGTGGTCGGCTTAACCCTATTCCTAGACCTGGAAATTGCATAAGGGAGGCCCTGAAGGTGCTCGGCCCAAACCCAGTTCCTAGACCTGAAAATCGCACAAGGAGAAGCCCTGAAGGTACTCGGCCCTAACTCTGATCCTATCCATAGAAATCGCAAGTGCTAGGGTTTGGAGTCCTAGAAATTTCCAGACTAATGAGGTGGTCGGCCTAGGATCTTACATCCCTGGAAATTGCCCATCCTAGGGTTTATAACCTTGGAAATCGCCATTTTTTAGAGAAATCTTGATTCAAGTAAGCTAATTATTTTGGATCAAGATACACCAAAACAAGAAGACTCAGACAAAAATTCCTCAAAAATTCAAAAGTGTTTCTTATAAATTTACGCACATTTAAATTAAATGATGTGAGGATTAGAAGAAAGTACTTACCAAAGATCTGAGTTTGATGAGGAACTGAAGAAATCAGACTTGGATCTTGTTTGGAAGTGGCGCATAGAACATAATGAGAAGAGAAGACCTACTTATAGCCTCTTAGGCAGACAAGATATTTTTAGGAATTCAAATTTCCTTGAAAAATATTTGATATGGTTAAAATTTAAATTCCTTGAAAAATATCTATATTTTTGGAATTTAAAATTCCTTGAAAAATATTTATATTTTTAGGAAATCAAATTCCTTGAAAAACTATCTTATATTTTTAGGAATTAAAATTCCTTGAAAAATATTTTTTATTTTTAGGAATTAATTTCCTTGAAAAATATATTATATTTTTAGGACATTAAAACTCCTTGAAAAATATGTTATTTTTTAGGATTTCAAATTTCCTTGAAAAATATATTAGAATTTTAGGAAATTAATTTTCCTTGAAAAACCTAATTATTTTTAGGAATTTCTAATTGTCCCTAAAAAATTCATACCAAGCAAATTATCAATAGTTAACAAAGTACTATGTAATGTCCCGAGGGACATGACTATTTAAGTACTGCTACGGTATGTTTCTTAGGCCAGGATCAAGTTTACCTTAATGTTGAAAACATTACAATAAACTTGGGGGGCAAATGTTATCCCTAAAAAATACGAGGATGGCGTGGCGAATGAGAATGCGACACGTGACATCACAAATTAGGGAAAAATGTCAAAGGATTGAGAAAAGACCGACGAAAAAAAAAGATAGGTCGAGGACCTATGGGGAAGTCGACCAAGCCTAAACCCCGTAGGGGTTGTCCACCTAAGCAGGCCCAAGAGCCCTAGGGGTGGTTGGCCTGACCTCTACCCCAAGGGTGGTTGACCCCAATATGTCCAAGAGAGTGGTCGGCCTGACCCCTACCCCAGGGGTGGTCGGCCCCAATATGCCCAAGGATCCCTAGGGGTGGTCGGCCTGACCCCAACCCCTAGGGTGGTCAGCCTGACATGCTCAAAGAACCACCTGGGTAGTCGGCCCACCCTATTCTTCATAGGATGGTCGGCTCAAAACCCCAAGCACATGTCACTAAGAAATACTCACTCTTGTTCAAACTGAGATCAAAAGGCCTAGCACCCAGAAGGTCACAAGTCTAGCACCCAGAGGATCAATAGGTCCAGCACCGAGAAGGTCACAAGCCTAGCACCTAAGCTCGGGTCGTCGGGCCTAGCACCTAAGTCTCACATACCAACAGAGACTTAACATCTTCCTTGCGGTTTCTATCGTGCGTTATCCACCACGATCTAGAGAAACAACGAGAAGACCCACGATCTCATAATCATGGGGAGGTGGACACGTATCTCCACTACCTGATAATCGTGTATCAAACCACGATCCCAGTATTACTGATCATGTAACCGACCCTAGGTACTATAAATAAAGGACCCAGGGCTTCATAAAGAGTACTTTTGGACTTTTTCCCTTGGATCATTTTTTTTGGAATTTTGGAGATCTAAAGAACATTTAGGGAGAAATTCTGGGCAAGTGAGAACGAGTGAATACTTTGGTTCAACAGTGTAACTGTCGAGTGATTCAATACTTAAAGCTAAGTGGATTAGGTTATTACTGTTCACAAAATAGGGTTGAACCACTATAAATTCATGTGTGTTTATTTAAGATAATCGTACTCGTTTATTCTATTTATTTCGTTCAAAAGGTGTCGTATACTGTACATACGACCATTGGCCAATTTCACAGGTCAACAGGCACCTTGATCATCAAGAAACCTTCAGAAGACTCAGATGTGGTTACCAAAGCAGCCATCGCCCTTTTTAACAACGCCACATCCGCATCAAGTGCCATGGCACGGTGTTTCACTGAACGTGATAGGGTTACGACATCCTCAGACAATGCCTTGATCTTCTCGGCAAGATCCCTCTCCATTTCGGTCATGGCCTGAATGATCACACCGATCTTTTCGGTAGCATTCTTCTGTAAGTTCGAGAAAGCATTTCCGAGGATGACCAACTGCTTCGTATATTCTTCATCAAGAATGAACAAACTAACAACGTGATCGTCTGGTGGGGCGCCAACACATTCCTCAAGCCTTTCGACCCTTTCTATTAATTCTGCCATTGTAACCATTGTTTCTTAGTTCCCAACATGAGCCTTTGCTCTGATACTAATTGTCACAGGGTCAAATCCACACTACGAATTTTTTTTGCCTGTGATGGCCTAAGTCGCGAGACCTATTCAGCCATCAACACACTCTAATGCACACACAAACAGCAACACCGAGTAAACACCACACACTGATTATCAAGTGAACACAAACACACAACACAAGTAAAGGGCACACACAGTTTACGGGAGCCCCCTCCCTACTTTGTATATTACTCAAATACAAAGATACAAGTGTTTATGCACCAGACATCACAATCTCTCGATGTCTCAGGTGCCTAGGCTACATAAATAACCTGCCAACAGAGGTATCAGTTTCCAACCCCAACCGTCTAGGTGTTAGCTAGTCCAACCAGCTTGCAACACGTCCCTCAGGCAAGCCACATGCCCCCTGGACAGACACATGTTGCTCAGCCAAGCATCTGGGTCAAGCACCGTTAGATTCATCCTTCCAAGGATCTAGGCACACCACGTGGATCCTTATGATAATTCCTAGTAACCATCAATTAATCACTTTGTCACATCCGTTCACGAGGCACACTCATCACCCACCACGTGCACCATGTGTGTGCACTGTCGCGCGCCAACCAGCAACCGCGCGCACGTGCACACCTAAGCTTGGTGCCAACCCCATAGTACTTGATTCCCACCTTTCAATAATCTTAGACACACCTCAACATAGCCTAAACACCATCCCTATGCCATGGCCGAAGACCTCCCTTGGGGGCATAAGGGTCACCCCCCTTAAGGAGCATTCTGGAGATTTAACCCCCTGGCAGGAACATATATGATTTTTGCTTGGGAGACATATTTCCATTTTTGGAAACCTTCCTAAACAAGAATGTTTAAGCCCTTTGAACCTCACATCCTATACCCCTCTCATTTTCTACCACACTCCACCCAAGGATTCTCTATTTGGCTAGTGGTGTTTCCGTTCACTAAGAATTATGCCCATGCGTGCACGCGTGCACCTGCTTCCGCGCGCGTGCCTGTCTGATGCATGCACCAGTGCACGCGCACCCTCATCTATGCATTCCTATGCACGCGCACCTTGATGAGGGGCTAACACTATGCCCGATTACAAGCTTGGTGTGCAGGCCTATTTTTCGAGAGACCAATCCTACCAGGCTATTAAAAATTAATCAGCCTGGTAACTTTTGCTTATGACATATATTATTCAGAGTTTATACATGGTAAAATATGAATAGACAGACATTAGGAATTGCATACATTTTTACAAGAACAAGTACTCAAGAGATACAACATTAAAAAACATGAAACAATTACATTTCATTTCAACGTAAAATTGTTTTCTTTGAAGAAAAAAATTGAAGAGTCCATGACAATTTAAACTAAAATCAAGACAACATGCTACGATAACATTTTAGATCACCTATTGACTCAAACCTTTGAACATTAAGGATGTAATATCTAACTCTTCAAGTAAGAGTTTTCTAGTATTTTGTTTGCAAGGATATTTTGCTAAATTTTACTTGCATGATGTTTCATATGAAATTAGTAATTAAATTAATTATTTTGTGAATTTAATGTTGGTACATAGTGATTTGTATGATGAAAATCATCTAACAGGAATAATTTATTAAGGAATTAGAGAAATAAATTGCTTAATAAATTGATTATTTGGATAATAGTTAATTTATAAATTCTGAGAGATTAGATTTATTATTTATTAAGATAATTAAAATGGAAAGATGAAAAGAAAATAAGGGGCATTGAGTCTTTGGCTTGAGCTAATCAAGTAGAATGGGTATTTAGGTAATTCAATAATTTAGGAGTAATCAAATATCTTGATACACTTTAGAGAGAAGGAGGGCATATTTTAGAGAGAAAGGGTCTAAATATTTAGAGTTATTATGTTAGTAATTAGATTAGATTGTAGAATGGTGATTAAAAGTGAAGAGATACCTTGCATGGAAGAAGCTTTTGGTGGTTGTTTGAAGATGGTTATAGAATTTTAGGAAAATTGCAGTGAGTTTTGTTCTTTGGAAGTAATTTAATTATAAATTTTAGTTATGGGTTATTTATACATGTGTAGTGGAGCCTAAAAGGAAAATTTTACAAAGATAATCAAAGAAAATAAAATTGAGATGGAGAAAAAAAAAACAAAAAACTTATGTTTGGTGGTGCAATAAGCCAACGGGCTAGCACCACAATCTAAAAGAAAGTGACGTGGTGCTAGTGGTAAATCTAGGCCTTTTTAGGCCTAAATAAGGGATGTTTGATGAGGACTTCACCCTAATTCTAGGCTTTGTATTTTAGAGATTTTGGGGATATGAAAATGGAGTTCTAAACTTAGTTGGAGCTTGGTAAAAAGTTGAAGTTAGTGAGTTTTATTTTCTTTAAACTAGAGTCTAAGAAAACTAAATGAGGGCACCATATGATAATTTTTTTAGGTCTTAGCAACATTCTAAAGGTCGGGCAATCCACCTACAAGGTCTATTAGTGAAGACTTCAGGTAAGTAAAGTAGTCGTTGTAGAACAAATAATATTTTTGCCAATCATGTAATATGTTATGTACTACTTTAGTGTTTATGTGTTTGTTATGATTTTGGCATATGTTGCTAGAATACTTAATTGTTGTTCAAATGAATGATAATTGATATGTCATCATAGGTAAGTGAGAATTAGGCTGACATCTTCCCTTTTGACCCTTGAAGATCCAGTTATGGCTATTTGCTCAATTTGACCATGGATGGTCCATATGTACAACCTGACAACTAGTTGTACCTTGAGAGTCTGGATTAATGGTTAATTAGGAATTAATTTATATTTTTCTTTGATGAATGGTTTTTATGTGAACTATTTTAAGACATAGATTGCTTCCTTGTTGAGTTTAGCTCAATAGTCAGTCTATGTACTACAAGTAAAGGCAAAGTATGGTTAGTTTAGCGATGAGATGGAGGGTCTTGCTGGTGGCATGCATATTACAGACTTTTTCGACCATGGGGTTGAGGCTTTTATGGAACAATTACTCATTTTTTAATGCATTTAATACTTTAGTAGTATTTTAAATTCCATGTTATATATTGATTTACATGTTTTGTGACTAATGTAAAACTTAAATGGGGTGCAATATTATTTTTTAACTTTGTATTCTATTATAGTGTCAATGAAGCATGTTCTAAGTTATGCACATTTAAAACATGTTCTCTCTTTTTTTTCTAAAAAAAGTTAACTTAGGAATTTATAATGCATGTATAGAATCAGAAGTGTTTAAGATTTAACCATTCCGATCAAATTTGCACAATCTAATCCACAAAGTGTGGATTGGATGCACTTTCAATGTTGAAAGTAACCAATGCAATGTAATCCGTACTTTATGTATATATACGTAATTTTGTACAATATTTATATATAAAATAATAATTTAAAACTTTATCTATTTGATACAAAAAATAAAAGTAATATAATAAAAATTATTTAAACATATAAAAGTATGTTAATTTAGATAGAAAATAGGTGTAATTGGTTTTGTGTATAAACTCGGCTCAATTATGCTGAGAGACTGTGCATTCTTTTATATAAAAAAAATACAGAGTACAAGGCAATACAAATAAGCTAGATGGCTCTACATGATTGAATACAAAAGAGGTGGAATAACAGAAAAAGATTCCACACTGAAATCTATACAGCAATTGCTAAATGAGCACATAACAAACTAATTGTAATTCGCTAAACTAATGACATAACTAATTATGGTCTTATATTCTAACACCACCCCTCAAATGAGAGGGTGATGGCATCACACCAAGTTTGGAAACTAAAAGACTGAACCGTGTAGATGAGAGTCCTTTAGTGAGACAATCTGCAACTTGGTCAAAGGATGGAATGTACCTCACTTCCAGCTCCTTCTTAAGTACCTTATCTTGAACAAAATGTATGTCTAATTCTATGTGCTTAGTCTGTGTGTGGTAAATAGGATTAGAGGCTAAAGCATTTTCACTAACACTATCACACCAAGTAACTCATGTGTGAGGTAGAGGAAAGTTTAATTCCTTCAATAGTGATTCTATCCATGTTATTTCAGGAGAAACTTGAGCTAATGCCCTGTACTCTGATTCTGTGCTAGATCGTGAGATGATTGGTTGTTTCTTGGAAGACCATGACATGAGAATGTCTCTGAGGTACACACAACAGGCACCAACTGAACGCCTATCATCTGGGCAGCAAGCCCAATCTACATCTGAATACCCTGTAATGCTAAGACTGTGATTTTCACCAATATGTAATCCATGACTAACAATCCCTTTTAAATATCTTAGTATTCTCTTGGCAGCACTCCAATGAATCAATGTTGGTGTAACGCCCTAACTCCAGGGACCATTACGGTGTGCCTTTTAAACAATGTTAAACACGCTAATCGAGTCATTTGGCCATAATCGTGTAACTAAGTATGATTAGCAGTTTAGGGATTAAAATTTTTGGTTAAGATATAACGTTTCATTAGAACGTTTACTATATACATTGGGATCCCAAAATATAATTTAAAGGTTTATTACAACAAAATATTTACAACCAGTTGACCTAAGCGGAAAAATAGGGTTTAACCCTAGTTCCTCTTCAAACCCTCGGCCGTGGTGGTCGAGCAGCCGCATATGTATACATCGTCACCTAAGCTCTCCAACTCAAGGATGGTCCAGCTTTCTTTTTCCTTTACCTGCACCACATATCACCCGTGAGCCGAAGCCCAGCAAGAAAACTCAATATCCTCATTATCAGTAATATCATGTCATCAAGTCATAACGTGCATGCCTAGCAAATATAGCCATATTCAAGCATGCAAATAAGTTCTGATAATGATGGGTATCTAGGAAAAGGAATCCTGACCTCCTGAATGGATGACTATTAAGTCAATCCTAATCAGATAAGTGATTTAACACTGGTGGTTCCGGTAACCATGTTGGGCTTATAGCCGTAAATAGAAGAGTGAGAGTTGTAAAAGTCACTAAGGTGGGTTTCGTTCCCTTTACAAATAAGTGATCACGTCACTAGCTTAAACAAAATAAGTGATTGATCAGCAAGTCACCAATGCAAACCAATCAAGTGACCATAGAGTCACTACTGTGGGTACTGCTCCCTTAGCCATGTGACGATAGGGTCACCTGGGCCTTTTGGCCTTGGCTCTGAGTAACTAGTTATAGAACTAGGAAAAAAGGGAGTGACCATAGGGTCACAACTGTGGGTACCGCTCCCTTAGCCATGTGACGATAGGGTCACCTGGGCCTTTGGCCCCGACTCTGAATAACTAGTCATAGACAAGACAAGCGCTTTTAGTTTTCATCAAACTTAGGGTCGATCCGGCATTAATGCTCATAATGAGTCATCCAATGCAGATGTTGATTAGATCTAATCTTTTATCGGCTCTACGTTCATGACGTTTATGTCGCTCCTGACTCTTAGGTCAATAACACACGACCAGTGCTCAGTACTATTGTTGAACTTGACTAGTAAGTCACAGCTTCACAGATAGATCTGACACCATTGCCGATTCTGACTAGTAAATCAGTGCCACGCACAAGTAAGCAATGCTACCAGGCATATATCATATGTCAAATATTCGAATACAGGGCATTCAGCATGCTTACTTAACAATAGCTAGCATAATTAGGATCATGCACAAACACAGAGACTCAAGCTATGATCAATCTAATATTTAACATTCATGGCAGGCCCTAACCACATGTTTCTCGTGCATTACATTTAAACACTCGACATGCCTCAATAATAACCATGCATGTCATATACAGGGTGCAGTTTTCTTACCTTTGGTCCAAGCACAAGTTACCAATAAACAAGCCACAAGCACAATCCTGATTCGAAGCCCATAGTGATAACCTAGTCACAACCATAATATAAAACCTCATCAAAATGAGTAAATAAATACTTTGAAACCCAACCCAAGCCTCCGAGACGTCGAATCCCACTCAACTAGATAGTAGGATCGATCTCAGGCCCTTAGAGTTTAGTTCCCACGACTAAAACACAATTATGGCAACTTTTTCCATTAAGTGTCACAGCCCTCCATACACCATGCCACGGCTCGCCCCCCAGACAGAACCTCCTCCTCCTTCAGCAAGCTTGGGTCGCAGCACCCTAGAACAGGGTCGCGGCCCAACCACGAACCAGCCATTTTTCCTTGTTTTTAACCTTTTAAGACCTTCCAAAAACCTATCCAAACATCTCCAAATCAAAAAATCAAAGTTCCCGAACATCCCCATCATCCAAAACCATTTAAACCAAGCTTCAATTCAATCAAAAACTCATCAAAATACAAAATCCAATTCAAGCTTAAAAACTTTAAAAACTTAGAACTTAAAACTTGAATTACCTCTGACTGAGTTGTTTCCCAACTAAATCCTCTGGCTAATAAGCTTCTAATCTTCCCTAGGATCACTATGCCTCGATCCTTGCTTGAATCTGAGCCCTAGAACTCAAGTTTTCTTCGAAAATGCGATCGGGAGACAAAAATGGAACTTTGAGGGAGAGAGAACGTTCTGAACGTTCTTTTTATTTCTTAACAGGTTACTTCAAGCTTAAGTAGCCTCAAACAAATCCTAATGCTCAGGGTCCTGAAAATGTATCCGGGGGAAAAATAGTCAAAACCTCCAGAATTTCCCCATGATCTTACTAACTCCTAATTTATCATCAAATACTTATTCTCATTACCCAATAACCCGGTAATGCTAAATACCCCTTGACTCACTCCAAGTCAAGTATAAATCCTGTTGTGACTTTCCCACTAGCTTACCTCATAGGATCGCCTCGTGCTGAGTAACCCTAACATAACCAAATAATAATAAAGCACCACACACATATATGTCAAATATGCCCGAAATGGCCAAAATATGAAAATCACCCAATTAATCATAAATGGGTTCACATGCATATTTAATACGTCTAAACATGCATGTAATCACTTAATAGCATAATAAATCAATTATGGCCCTCCCGGCCTCCTAATCGAGGTCCTAAACCTTATTAGGAAATTTAGGGCATTACAGTTGGAGCTTTCAAGAATTGGCTCAATTTTTTGATAGCAAAACAGATATCTGGCCTAGTGTGATAGCAAGGCTCCTATTAAGCTTCTATACATAGTAACATCCTGCAGCTCTTCTCCCATGTTTTGTGACAGTGGTCTCCCTGAAACAATGGGTGTAGGATATGGCTTCAAATTTTGCATATTGTATTTTAGCAGCAAGTCTTCCATATACTTGGTTTGAGTTAAGTATAAACCACTTTCATCACGATATGCCTCTATGCTAAGAAAATAGTGTAGTGGCCCCAAGTCTTTCAACGTAGAGTGTTGGTTCAATTGCTGAATAAATTCTTCCAGTTTGCTCTTCATATTTCCAGTGACAATTATATCGTCTACATATATTAATACCATGAGAATAACCTTGTCAAACTTGTAAAAGAATAATGATGCATTTGCCTTAAAGTTTATGAAATTCCATTTGAGCAGAGTGTTCTTTAGTCTGTCAAACCAAGCATGTGGAGCCTGTTTCAGGCCATAAAGCGACTTTTGTAGTTTGCATACATGAATAGGCTTGCTTCAATCTTCAAAGCCCTCAGGTTGCCTCATATAAACATCTACTTCTAGATATCCATTGAGGAAGTCACTATTTATGTCAAGTTGTCGGATGTCCCAATGCCGAGATATAGCTATGGTAAGCACAATTATGACAGTTGAGGCTTTTATCACAAGACTAAAAGTCTCTCCATAATCAAATCGTGACCTTTGATGAAAGACTTTAGCAACAAGACGGGCCTTGTAACGTTGAAATGAGCCATCAATATTCCTTTTGACCTTGAACACCCATTTGTTGCCTACAAGATTGTATTCAGCCGAGTTTGGTACTAGAGTCCATGTGTGATTTGCCTTTAATGCCTCGATCCCCTCATGCATTGCCTTTTTCCACCCACTGTGAGATAGTGCTTTCGCCACACTACTTGGTTCTTCAGTCTGAGAAATCCACTTGTCTTGACCAAGATAGACCTTTGGTTTGAATATGCCCGCTTTGGCCCTTATGACCATCAGGTGAGATGGTCTGATTGGGGGCGTAGTTGCAGTAGTAGTAGTTTCACTAGCTGAAACAGTTCCAGAATTTCTTTCTCCTAACATCTCAGCAATAAGATCATCAGTAGGACCATGTACTGAAGAGATAGGAGTGAGATGTAATACCTGAGTTTCTTATTGGGAATGTGAGACACTTGGAGCAGGTGCTACTTCGGGTGCAGCTTGCGGCACTGATGATGGTGTGTTGGGACTGTGATTAGGTGCATAATATGAGAGAGAATGAGGCATATAATAGTTAGGTAGTTGAGACCAACTAGGATTTTGAACTGTGGCAGTTTTTTCTGGTGCATAAGTGTTGAGAAAACCAACTTTAAAAGGAAATTCCTTTCAATAAAGATGACATTTCGAGAAATAAAAACTTTGCCGGTAGAGCTTAGACATTTGTAGCCTTTGAATGACTCACTATACCCCAGATTAACAAATTTAAGAGAGTAAAACTGAAACTTATGACTCTAGTACGGCCAAATACATGGAAAGCAAGCAGTGCTGAAAATTCTAAGAGTACTATAGGCTGGTTGCTTTGATAATAACAACTCAAATGGTGATTTATCTTCCAATACTGGTGTTGGCAGTCGGTTGATGAGGTAGACTGAGGTTTGAAAAGCATCAACCCAGTACCTAAAGGGCATGTTTCTTGAGGAATGAGTGTTAGACCCATTTCGACAATGTGTCGATGTTTTCTTTCAGCTCTTCCATCTCCCGTGCCAAAACCAAGCCAAAACCGATCTTCCCATCTCCCGTGCCAGTACCTACAGAAATGAACTCAGAAGGACAAGTGCGTGAGCCATAAATAAAACCATCTAATCGATGGCCTCTAATAATAGTGGAGACCATTGTTCTCCATAGGGTATAGTTATTTCGATCAAGTTTCAAGGGAAATGGCTGGTTAAGTGTATTAAAGGGCTGAGTAAAATTGGGTGCAGCATGAGGTAGGGTCACAGGGTTAAGGTTTCTAATGAAAGTTACAGTGGTGACGATAGGGATAGAAGCAAGTGGGGCAAAGATGTTAGCAGGAGTCGGTGTAGTGGCTGTCGCAACATCAGTGGTAGGCTAGGACAGTGGAGTTTAAGATTGGTTGATTGACATGGCGTGGGCCCGGTGGCTCTGATACCAAGATAGAAAATAGGTGTAATTGGTTTTGTGTATAAACTCAGCTCAATTATGCTGAGAGACTGTGCATTCTTTTATATCCAAAATATAGAGTACAAGCCAATACAAATAAGTCAGATGGCTCTACATGATTGAATACAAAAGAGGTGGAGTAACAGAAAAAGATTCCACAATGAAATCTATACAGCAATGGCTAAATGAGCACAGAACAAACTAATTGTAATTAGCTAAACTAATGACATAACTAATTATGGTCTAATATTCTAACAAATTTTCATTTTGTGAACTTTAACTTAATTTGTTGTATCAAATTTAAATGTATATGTCTTATTTAATTTTATTATTTGAGTGATAAACATGTAAAGTTTAAATTATTTGTTATATAATTAAATGTTAATCATTAATTTTGTTTTACAAAAATTTAAATTATAAATTTTAGTAAGAAAGTATCAAAATTAATAAATAATCTAAGATTAAAGAAGAAGAAAAAAGTAATCGATCTAAAATAACCAATCCAATCCCCACTTTTGCATATTGAATTGGATTGGTTTTGAACTAAAGTGCGGATTGAATTAGCTAAACATCCCTTTACACAATCACATTAGCATACTGAAACTCTATCATTTTGTAAACCTAAAATACTCAGTGGTTCATTTCTCTGATTCAAAAAGTTTTCAATCAATAGTATAGATATGTGAATGTAAAATTTCTTAATATCTAAACTAGGTAAACCAGGTCAACAATAACTCCAATATATCGGAAAGAACAATAAGATTGATATCCTTTACTATTCTAAATGTGTTGTATAAAGGGCAAACCTAATAGGTTTATTATTAAAAAAATAAAAAATAAAGTTTGAACCCTCTCTTCAAATGACTAACCACGAGATAAATTTATTTTTAAGTTTATATAATACTTTCACTTATTTTTATACATTTTTTTTAAACTTTACACACATTTATATCATAAATATTTAAAATATAATACAAATTAATGTTATTCTTTCCCGTTAGAATTTTAATGCCAAAATAAGTGATTTAGTATATAACAATTCATAATTATCTCTTCTATATAAAAAATGTATACATAACAAAAATGATTGGTTTTAACGGTTTTTTTTATAAACTTTAACAGAGATTCCAAATATTTAAAGGTATATACTTTTAAAATAAATATTTATTAATTATATTAATAGAAATTCAAATATTATAAAACATTATTAAATATTTATTAATTATATTTGCTATAAAATATTATTATTATAATAATATTTAATACTAGACTATATATTTATTAATTATATCCATATAAACTCAAATGTTATAAAATATTATTATTATAATAATGTATAACATATAATATTTAATTATAATTTTATTTACTAGAATAAATATTTAGTAATTATATTAATATAAATTTAAATATTATTATAATAATATTTAATATAAAACTATATATTTAATAATTATATTAATATAAATTCACATGCTATAAAATATTATTATTACAATAATATATAATACATTATATATAAATATCGTATGTGTAAAAATGCTATGACTGTGTTACTAATAATAAATTATAATATTATTTATTTTCTATCAAGAATAAAAAAGTTTATTCTCCAATAATTGAGGAGTGATTTAAATAACAACAAGAATGTTTTGTGCCTTGAATAAGGTAGTTGTGATCTAAAAATTTATCATATTATTTAAAAAAAAACCATAAACAATGTTTTGTTTTTATTTTTTTTAATATGTTTATATCATTCTTTTATATATAATATTGTTTATTTATTTAAAATTTATATGACAATCATAAAAACTTAATAAAAATAATTAATAAATTTTCTAAATAAAACTAAGTAAACGTACATTGAACGTTGCTTGCACTTAGTAATACCATAAATATTCAAATTTATAACTCAAATAAATATAAGAGAATATATCATTTTAGTACCTTATTATTTGTACTGAAACTAAATTAATACCTTTAAATTATTTATAAAAAAATTATTGAATATATTCAATGTTAAACCAATTTACAATATACAAGATATTAAAATAATATTATGTAAACAACAAGTATTAAGCTGGTCCCAAGACAAATAACATAACACTAAAATGGTATAATTCCTAAATATAATTATAATTTTGTACTTTGCTATTATTTTAATGAGTAATTTATGGAAAAAATACTTTAGTTTTACACAAAAGTGCATTTTAATACCTTTTTTTTCTTTTGCAGATAAAATTACTTCTCTTATAATTTCTTGGCAATCTCAGATCCGTCCATGTTATTTATTATTTATTTTTTATTTATAAAACTCATCTAATGATTAAACAATTAAATAAAAATAATTTAAAATATAATAAAAATTAAAAAATGATTTAAAATTCATTTTAAATATCTTCGTTGATAGAAAAATTAATAAAATCTTAAATTTAAATAAACCATATAACTAAAACAAATCAGATTTAAATTACATAATAAAAATGTTATCTTGAGATCATCTTCAAGATCACCATATTAAATTCAACATCACCAAATCAAAATCCCAAAACTAAAATCATTAATAAAAAATTCAAAGAATACATTAATCAAAATACAATAAAAAAAAATCAGAAGCAAAATCAAGAACCCAATAAGAAGCTTTGAAGTTCGTCGACTTAGCCCAGGTGCTATGAGTACCCCTCTGATTTCCTTCCATAGCTGTCGATCAAAGCTTTGAAGTCATTGAAGCCTCAATAAATGGTAACGGGTAATACAAACCCAAAAATAACTCATTATAATAAAAAAAAAACTAAAAACAAAATAAATAAAAACATGGTCTTCAACCTACCACCCAAACCCGAATTAAAATTCATCACAAATCACATAAATAAAACAAAAATTACAAAATTAAAAAAATTAAAGAAATCAATGTTTATCATATGAATAGTTTTTCCAATCAAACACTAAAGAACAAATGAATCCCTTATTCTCAAAATTGATACAATAAATATGTTTAGTAAAAAAAAAAACCAATCACAGAGAGAAGATTAGACCAAATCAAGGTTCAAGAGGATTTGTATATTTTGTGAAAGCAGTTATAGGATACAAGCAAACTAGTACATATATGTATATATATGTTGAACTGAGTCAATTCTATTTCCTAATGTCTAGGATTTTTTGTTTTATTCGAACATTTGTTATACTATATTTTCCTAGTCAAACGTAATACACTGTAACTATGTTAGCTCATTTTTCTTGTATATTTAAATTTTAAATATACCTATTGTAACCAATATATATATATATATATATATCTTTGATTGATAATAAAAGTTATGTAATTGCACAGTATATCGTTTAATCACATGGTATCAGTAGAATAATTTTTCTCTTTATCCTTCACCATGTCTGATGATAATACTAGCAACCCCACTATCACACCATTATCATCTCCACAATCATCCACTCAAATCAAACAAGACTCTTATGCTATTCATCACTCTGATAGTCCTGCATCAATCCTTGTTACACATCTTTTAATATGAGATAATTATGGATCATGGAGTAGAGCAGTTAGAATGGCACTTCATGCAAAAAGCAAACTTGGTTTTGTTGATGGATCCATGCCTATTGCCAAAGAACAAAACGACATTTCCAATTGGGAACGTTGTGACGACCTGGTTGGTAGTTGGATTCTTAATTCAGTCTCTCCTGAGATTCGTCCAAGTATCTTGTATGCTGAAACTACAACACAAATTTGGACTGATCTCAAGGATCATTTTTCTCAATCAAATGCTCCTAAAATATATCAATTGAAGCAATCAATTACTACCCTCAAGCAGGAAGGTATTTCTGTTTCATTATATTTTACTCAACTCAAATCCTTATGAGATGAACTCAATTCCACTCTATCTATTCCTTCATGTATTTGTGATCATGCTAAAAGCTATATTGATCAACAAAAATTAAGATCGTGCCATGGAGTTTCTTCAAGGACTTCATGATCTTTTTCAGATATTTGTAGACAAATTCTCTTGATGGATCAATTCCCTTCAATTCAGCGTATCTATAATTTAGTACGCCAAGAAGAAAAAAAACAAGAGATTAATGTTCGCACAACTTCGACAATTGATTCGGCAGCACTCCAAGCATCTAAACTGCCTTTTCAACCATCTGGAAAGCGTCAACGCCCATTTTGTGGCCATTGTAACAAGCATGGTCATACTCTTGCTACATGCTACCAAATCCATGGTTTCCCAGACAAGTAGGTGAAGAAATTAGGGCCACCTACATCTACATCCGCTACTGTCTCCAATCAATTTATACCTGAACAATACAATAAGCCTCTTGCACTTTCATCCAAAGATGAAGCTAATGGATCATCAGCTAATTTGGCAGGTACAATCCTCACTTGTGTATCTCCTTCTTGGATTATTAATTCAGGTACTTCTAATCATATATGTAAATCTCTTTCATTTTTTTTTCTTCATATTCAACTGTTCATAAAAGTATCTCAGTTCAATTGTCTGATGGCTCTTATGCCCCTGTGACACACATAGGCACAATTCATTTTTCATCATCACTTATTTTGAAAGATATTTTTCATATTCCATCTTTCAAATTTAATTTATTATCTATTTCTCAATTAACAAAGTCAAGCAACTGTGATGTCTTACTTTTCATTTTCTCAATGTATATTTCAGGACCGAGCAACGAAAATGACGATTTGTCAGGGTAGTGCTCGCAATGGTCTCTTTTATCTAGATGCTACTTTGATTTTTAATTCCGCATTTTCTTTCAAGCGTTGTAATAAGTTTGACATATGGCATTCTCGCCTTGGTCATCCATCTAGTTCTCATTTTAATTTTCTTGTCAAGACTTTTCCAAGTATTTTTCCAAATAAAATTTTTGTTTGCGATGTATGTCCACGTGCTAAACCATCATGTCTTTCTTTTCCTCATAGCTCATCTTGTTCTTCTCATTGTTTTGAATTAATTCATGTTGACATTTGGGGTCCTTTTTCTACCCATTCTAAAAATGGATCTCGATTTTTCTTAACTATTGTTGATGATTATTCAAGGTGTACTTGGATTTATTTAATGACCCAAAAATCTTAAACTTTCCACATGTTGGTTCATTTTTTAAATCAAATAAATCACCAATTCAAGACAAAAGTTTCTCGAATTAATTCTGGTAATGGGAAAAAGAAAATTTCCCCAACTCCAAACTATTCGTTCAGATAATGGAACTAAATTTCTTTCTACAAAAATCTAAATATGGTTTCATGAACATGACATTATACACCAACGTAGTTGTATTGCGACCCCCCAACAAAATGACATTGTTGAACGTAAGCATCTACATCTACTTGGTGTTGCTAGAGCCTTACGATTCCAAGCAAACTTGCCTCTTTCTTTTTGGGGTGAATGTATTCTCACTGCTGCTTTTCTTATCAATAAACTACCTACTCCTACTCTTAAATATAAATTACCTCACCAAGTTTTACTTGGAACTACTCCTTCATACTCATCTCTTTGAATTTTTGGATGTTTATGCTTCGCTAAAAATATGAACATTCAACATAAATTTGATGAAAGAGCTATACCTGGAATTTTTGTTGGTTACCCGTATGGTCAAAAGGGATATCGCATATATGATATCAAAACTCATAAAATCTATGTTTCTCGTGATGTTGTATTCTATGAAACAATTTTTCCACATCATGATATTCAATCTATCATTTAATAATTCCATTAATATCACTCCTATTCATGATGATGGAATTTTTTACTATATTACACCACCGGTTATTCCTACTGGTATTTCTTCTAATGATTCTTCTAGTGATTCTCTAGAATCAACCTCTAATCATCTAGCAGATCATTCTAATTATTCTATAGAATCTATTCCAGCTAACTTTGTGATTGATGATACATTCAATCATTCATCTCCTAATTCTCCTTCAATAAATATACATGATCCACTGCCTACTAACTCACCACCTATTTATGAGGATACTCATACAAATAATCATCTTTCTATAGACTCTAGTTCTATGACAAATAAGCCTCCTCCACGAGATCGTCGACCACCAAGTCACCTCAAGGATTATATATGCAATCATATTTTTCTCTCAATGGCTTTTCCACTAGAAAATTATTTTTCTTTGTCATATTTTAGCCATTTTCATCGTTCTTTATTAACAAATATCATTGAACATCAAGAACCAAAAACTTATTCTCATGCCATGAAATCTGTTGAATGGCGTGACGCTATGGCAAAAGAAATTTAGGCTATTTAATCAAATAACACTTGGACATTATCTTCTCTTCCTGAAGGTAAATCACCCATTGGTTGTAAATGCTCTACAAAATCATATACCACTCAGATGGTTCAATTGAGCGCTATAAAGCTCGCTTAGTTGCAAAAGGTTATACTCAAGTTGAAGGTGTAGATTACCATGATACCTTCTCATCGGTTGCCAAACTAGTTACTGTTCGCCTCTTTCTCTCCATTGTTGCCATTAAAAATTGGTCTATGTATCAACTTGATGTCAACAATGCTTTTCTCCAAGGAGATCTCAATGAGAAAGTTTATATGAAACTTCCTCGCGGCTTCTCTCGTAAAGGGGAGACTCGTGTATGCAAATTAAATAAATCAATTTATGGTCTAAAACAAGCATCTCGACAATGGTTCTCTAAATTCTCAACCACATTTACTAGTCATGGTTTTAAACAATCCATTTCAGACTATAGTCTTTTTACATATATTAAAGGTCCAATATCAATTTTTGTTCTTGTCTTTGTTGATGATATTATTATCACTGGCAACAATGATGTTGCCATTTCTAAATTCAAACATTTTCTTGCTCAATCTTTCTCCATTAAAGATCTTGGCACCCTTAAATGTGTTTTAGGTGTTGAAGTGTCTCGATCTAAACAAGGCATTTTTCTATGTCAAAGAAAATATACCCTTGACATTTTATCTGATTCTGGTATGACTGGTTCCAAACCATATGATTTTCCTATGGAACAACATCTTTGCTTCAGACGAGCAAGTAGTACTCTACTTCCTGATCTGACAATTTATCGTCGACTGGTGGGACGTCTTTATATCTCACTGTCACGCGACCAGATATTCAATTATGTGTTCAACACACTTAGTCAATTCATGCAATCTCCTTATTCCACTCATCTTAATGCTGCCTATATAGTTCTTCGTTATCTTAAAGGTACCATTGGTAAAGGATTATTTCTTTCTGCATCAAACTCACTTATTCTAGTTGGATATGATGATTCTGACTAGACTAGTTTTCCTACAACATATCGCTCCACCACTGGTTATTTTACCATGTTAGGCTCTAGTCCTATTTCTTGAAAAACCAAGAAACAACCAATTGTTTCTCATTCGTCCGCAGAAGCATAATATCGCTCACTTGCTGCACTTTCTTCTGAATTGCAATGGTTGAAATATCTTCTTACAGACCTTGGTATCACTCATTCTCAACCCATTACAATCCATTGTGATAGCCAAGTTGCAATTCATATTGTCAAAAATCCTATTTTCCACGAATGCATCAAACATATAGAGATTGACTGTCATTTTGTTCGAGAAAAGATACAACAAGGCCTTCTTACTCCTTCCTACATCCGTTCTAGCGACCGATTGACAGATGTTTTCACTAAACCACTTGGAGACGACACTCATCTTCGACTACTTCGCAAGTTGGATGTTCTTGAAATTTCAATTCCAACTCCAACTTGAGGGGGGAACTGAGTCAATTCAGTTTCCTAAAGTCTATGATTTTTTGTTTTATTCAAACATTTGTTATACTATATTTTCCTAGTCAAAGGTAATGCACTATAACTAAGTGAGCTCATTTTTATTGTATATTTAAATTTTAATCATACCTATTGTAACAAATATATTTATATGATTGATAATAAAAGTTATGTAATTGCACAGTATATCGTTTATTCACATTATATATACACTTTATTTTATTTTATGGTTTTGAACGAATAACCATGAAAGAAGTTCTATCTCCCTTCCAAGTGGCATTCCATGAAAGAAGTTCTTGCTCTGATGTAGCCATCTTATCATAGGTTAGGCCAGATCTTGCCAAAATTGGCTTCGTCCCCGACGGCCTACACAAATGGTGTTGTGTGGAGGAAAACCACATGAGACCCACTACCTTGGTTGGCTCGATGGCAGTGATGGTCTTGGGGTGGAGATGAGTAGCGTCCTCATGTGCTTGGGTTGGGTTCCTCTTCGTTGGTGCGGCTTGGATGTTGGCAACCATGGTCGCTGGTGGTGGTGAAGACGAGAGAAAGGGTGAGAGTGTGAGAGAGTGTATTGGGAGGCTATTGAAGTAGAAGAGAGAGAAAAAGGTTTTAATTTTTATTTTAAATTAATAAATTATATATTATGAATTTTAAATCATTTTAATTTTTTATTATATTTTAAATCATTTTTATTTAATTATTTAATCATTGTTGACCTGTGAAATTGGCCAACTGCCGTATGTACAGTATACGACACATTTTGAACGGAATAAATATAATATACGACATAGTACAAATATCTTAAACAAACACAGAAATTTTATAGTGGTTTATCCCTGTTCTGATGAACAATAATATCCTAATCCACCTAGTCTTTAGTACTGAATCACTCGATAAATAATTACATTGATGAACTGAAGAGTTCACTCATCACCAATTTGACCAGAGTCTCTCCCCAGATAATATTCGTCTAAAAATCGATCAAAGATCCCCTTTATGAAGCCCTGGGTCCTTTATTTATAGTACTAAGGGGATATTACATGATCAATAATACTGAAGATCGTGGTTTGGTACACGATTATTGGGTAGTGGAGATACGTGTCCACCTCCCCATGATTATGAGATCGTGGTTCTTCTCGTTGTTTCTCTGGATCGTGGTTGATGATGCACGATTGAAACCTTCAGGAAAATGCTAAGTCTGGGTTGGTCTATGAGACTTAGGTGCTAGGCTCGATGACCCTTTAAAGCTTGAGTGCTAGACCTGATGACCCTCTGGGTCCTAGGCCTGATGACCCTCTGGGTGCTAGGCCTGATGACCTTCTGGATGCTAGGCCTAATGATTTCAGCTTGAATGAGCATGAACTTTATCTAGCAAAGTGTATTTGGGAGTTTAGGCCGACCACCCTATGAAAATTAGGGTGGGTCGACCACCCCATGCTGTTCTTGAGCATGCTAGGCCGACCACCCCTAGGGGTTGGGGTCAGGCCGACCACCCCTAGGGGTTGGGGTCAGGCCAACCACCCCTAGGAGGCTAGGGCCAGGCCAACCACCCCTAGGGGATTTAGGCCTAGTCGACTTCCTTATAGGTCCTGGACCTATCCATTTTTTCCATTTGTCATTTTTCCATGACTTGTGATGCCACGTGCCGCTTTCTCATTCGCCACATCATCTCTTTAATTTTGAGGGATAACATTTTCCCCCTATATTTATCGTACTATGTTCAACGATAAACTTGATCTGGCCCGAGAAACATATCGTAGCAGTACTCTAACAGCAAAGTCCCTCAGGACATTACATAGTACTTTTATCAACTATGGATAATTTGCTCGACACATATTTTTCAAGGATAATTGTAGTTCCTAAAAATAATTATATTTTCAAGGAGATTTTAAGTCCTAAAAATATAATATATTTTTCAAGGAGTTTTTAAGTCCTAAAAATATAATATATTTTTCAAGGAGTTTTGAAGTCCTGAAAGTATAATATATTCTTGCAAGGATATTAATTCCTAAAAATACAAAAAAATTTCAAGGAATTTTAATTTTCAACTATACCAGATATTTTTCAAAGAATTTGAATTCCTAAAAAATATGATTAGCTTAAGAGCCTATAAGTAGAGACTCACCCATCACATTCTCAGACCCATGCACCTATACTGTAGGGTAATCTGAGCCTGATTATCCAATTCTTCATCAACTTTGTATATCTTCACTTGGGTAAGTATATTCTCCCATCTTCACATTATTTAGTTTAAATGTGCTTAGATTTAGTAGAAATACTTTGAATCTTTGATAAATCTGTCTGAATCTCTTGCTTTGCCCTGCTTTGATTCAAAACAACTGACTTGTCTAAACCAAAAACTTAGTTTTAATAAAAAAATTGGCTTGATCCTTGCCTTTTTCTACGTGATGCTTTAGGGATTAGAGGTCAGTAGGCCAACCACCTTCAGATTCACTAGCCTGGGCGATTTCCAGGCTTGTAAAACCCTAACCTAGGTCGACCACCCATAAGTTTCTTTGTCCTGGGCGATTTCCAGGCTTATAAAATTAGGGTTGGGAAATTTTCAGGGCTTCAAACCTAGGCATAGGTGACTTCCAGGGTTTCAGATCCAGGCATAGGCAATTTCCAAGTTTGTAAATTCCATCATGGTTCGATCACCCCTAGGGTTTCCCTTGCATTGTGCGATTTCCAGGCCTACACATCCCATCATGGGTAGAGCACCCCTAGGGCTCCTTTAGCCTGGGTGATTTCTAAGCTTGTGAAGTTCATCATGGGCCGACCACCCCTAGGGCATCCCTAGCCTGGGCGATTTCCAAGCTTATAGGCCCTTAGGGTTACAAAATCCAACTCTAGAGTGCAGTCCCAAGTCCTGGGCAATTTCTAGGGTTCCCATGCATGGGAGGTTGGCCCAAACCTTAGCATAGGCCGACCACCATACTCCGTGGGCAATTTCCAGGGATCCAAGATCTAGGGTGGTTGGCCCAACCATAGGCCGACCACCCGGGACCCTAAATTTTTTTTTTCCTTCGGGTGCTTTAGTTTTGCTCCTTAGTAATGGATATGCCCCAGCTATTGGCTTCATTAAGTTGATGTACTAACTTTACTCTTTATTTTTCCTTTATTGCAGATGTCCAACTCTTCTTTGTCAGATAATTCTATGAGCGAGCGTACTCCACAGGAGTCTTTGGAAAGGGTGAAAAGGATTTTCCTTCACTCCGCTTTATATTCATTCAGTGAGGAAGGTTTCTTGAAAAGGTATAGCCCAATGGCGAGAGTAAAACAGACAACTCGGCAACCCTTCGAAGATAATCCTCATATTGTCAAGCACATCACTCAGGGCTCTTCGCCTGACTCTTCTCAAATCTCTTGTCAGCATAGTACTCCTCATGGCTCTTAGGATGCATCTCAGCAAAGTCATTCTTCTTAGAGAAGCATGTCTGGTCAGCAAGACTCCTTGCAATGCCCTTTGCACTGAAATACCAATCGGGTTCCCCATCACTCTTCTTCTCAGCGAGAACATACCGAGGGCTTTCATTGCCAGGCTACTCACCCTCAGGAGCGTTCTATTCACAGGTTCCAGCCTAAGGTGGTCTGCCCTTCTCCTAAGAGCAAGACAGTCTCACCAGCTGCACAGCATAAGAAGAGACGAAAAAAGAGTTCCATTCATCATATTCTGGGGCCACCTTTGTCAGTGAGATCATATGGAAACCGGTTGAGAGGCCTCACCCTACTGATTATGAGGTGGTTTGGTTCAAGGGGGTTGCCTCTGACATGACTGAAGAGAAGATAAAGAACTTAAGGAAGATATTTAACCTCTCTGGCATTTCTATTACTATCCCTTGTCCATATGACAGACCTGAGGACCCCCTTTAGGTATGTGCGCCTTGACACACGCTGCCATCAAGTCTAGCACCCTACTTTCTCTTCATCCATACTTCTAGAGTGTGGCAGATTATTTTGGTATTAGTCCCTCTCAGTTGGCTCCCAACGCAATCTTGGTGTTATCTGCATTGTACATTATCTATCATCGTAGAAAATGGGCTTCTCCAGTACCTCATGAGATCCAATACTTATTTGACCTGCAGACGAACCCTTGTCAGCGCAACTCAGGGTATTTCGACTTCCACCATTATATGAGTGAGGGTACCGACACCTTCTTGGAAGAGAAGTCTAGAAATAGCAAGACGTTTAGATATGTTGACAACTATTTCTTCACTAAGGATGCAGAGGCCAACTACTCCAAGTTTAAACACGTCGGGCTTTTTTATAGACCGCTCCCTACCCAGGCTATGACTGTTAGGGCTAAGGCATTGATTTCCATGACCCCTGAGGAGAAGAATGTCAAGACCTTTGTTACTTCAGAGAACCTTAGGAAGGTCGAGTTGTTTCCTTCTACTATCGCTGATGTTCCAAATGAAGATGGTCCTGAGCCCATGAATGCCATAGACTCCCCAGGACCTATTCATATCAAGGAGGTACCCTCTTTGCCTGTGCTAGCTGGACAGGAGGGTGATGAGGTGGGTGCATCCGTGCACTCACTGCTTGCTTCAGATAATTTTGATGAAGCCACATTCAAACCTGAATCTCATTCAAAAGGTTCGACACTTTAATCATCTTTACTTTATGTTTCGTCTGTATTTGATATCCCGCTAATATTTGATCTTCTTTTGCAGGTTTAGATATGTTCGGATTTGTTCACACCCAACAAAGGTCGACTCCAACCGAGACTAGCCCTTCCGTCCGAGCAGCCAAGAGGGCCAGGGTTGAGCCTAAGTTGATAACGGAGGTTCCTCCCGAGGTGCCTCCTCCAACTCCTTTGGCATCTAGTCCTGTCGCTGAGGTAGAGCCACCCTTGCCTACGCCGGTTCCTCCAAGTATCATCGATGTGGGTGCCTCATCTTCTGTGCTTGCTCCCTTATCTGAGCCACATCAGTTTGCCATATAGAATTTAGGTGCCATCTTGGGCTAAGTGTCCCATCTGGAGCAGAAGACAACGACTTTTAATGGGATTAAGAATGAGGACTTGAGCACCATCCTCACGAAGTCATTCTTAGACATTCAAAGTGTAAGTCCTCTACAGTTTTCTTTTGTCTGGTTATCTTGTGTGTTGACGTTATCTACCACTTGTATGTTTTTTTGAAGGCTCTGAAGTTGGTCTCCCATGACAGTGATAGGTCTGTAGAGTATACCTCTACACTTTCCAACCTTCGTTTTGAGCTTGAAGTTGTCTGCCTAGAGGTGCTGGACCTTAGGCGCATTCTTGGCTCTAGGGATGCAGACATCACTTTGAAAGATGAAGAGATTAGCACTCTCCGCAGTACCGTGGAGCTTAAACAGCAGGAAGTGACAGATTCGACTCTCAAGGTAACCCAGATGGAGGGGAAACTTGTTGATCAGCTCAAACAGTCTGAAGTTGAGAAAGAAAAGTTGATTGTCGACATGGACCAACTACGGAAGGATGCTCTTCTAGAGAATGAGCAAGATGTCAAGGCTGCCCGGGACAAGGCTTGAGAGAAGTATTCAAAGACAGCTTTCTCTTGCTTCTACTTGATCTGGAAGTCCAACAAAGATCTGAACTTGGATTTCCTACCAGAGAAGACACGAGTGAATGAGCTTAAGAAGTGTCTAGCTTGTGAGGCTACCGAGGCTCAGGGTGGTCTTTCAGACAATACTCCTCACCCTAGTTAGTCTTCTTTTAGTCTTTTACTCTGTCTTTCCTTTCGTGCCATTGGTGGGGAACCTTGTAGTTGACAATTTTCACATTAGACATTTTATACCTTTATGATTTTTTGTTATGAGTACTTAGTGTATTGATTGAAAATGTTTATTTCCAAGGCTTACTAAGTATATCAACTCACAACCCTTATTGGTTCAGGTATCAATATACTATGAACTCATGTATTTCACGTGCCATACTAACCTTGCTCCTTTACATTTTTCATGCTAACAACCATGGTAATGTGAGTAGTATCAATACTTCACCAAGTACCATGAACAAAACGGTCAAGTTGACCACCCCTGGGAGATAGGCCAACCACCCTATAGGGTTGATGGACTAGCCGACCACCCTATAAGGGACATGGCTAGGAGTCTCCCTACCAATGCCTTTTTTGTTATTGTTTTTTTCCACTTTTGGAACATATGTTGAACAAATGTCCTAGAAAAACTTGAGCTTGCTTATTACTTAAGGCCACGTCCTCATTGCTTGTGTATACCCCAATCGGTATGTACTATATACCCCCCAAGTGATCATGGCTTGAAAAGCCTTGGTCACTTGCTACTTGCCACGCCTTATTTCGAGCGTTTAGACACATAGTACTATCATTTTCACCCAATGATGCAAGTAGCAAATGCTTGTCCCTCATTTGTAGTCGAATGATGGTTTCATACTCAGTAGTAATGATACCTATACACAGATGCAGATTGTGTAGCAAGTGTCGATCATGATCTATGTAATCTCTCGTGTACTCGTTATAATGATTGTAGATAGAAGTGTCTAAGTTGGACCAATCAGGTCTTGATGGGTTAATCGAGCCTGTAACAAGTCTTAGATAAAATTATCAATTGGTCCCTCAAGGACCAGATTCGATTATAATCTGATGATGGTGACTGGTCCTCGACCAGTCTCTTTTGTTGATCGTATGGCTCGATAGGTTCCACAAGAACTAGGATCGAACATGATCAAATAATTTGGCAACAAGGTCCTAAGACCGGTCTCTTTTTTGGATCGTATGGGTCGATAGGCTCCACAAGAACCAAGATCAAACATGATCCATAATGGCAACAAGTCCTCAGACCAGTCTCTTGTTTGGATCTAATGGGTCATTAGGTCCCTTAAGGACCAGAATCAAAGATGATCCAATAATTTGGCGACAAGGTCCTAGGACCAGTCTCTTTTTTGGATCGTATAGGTCGATAGGCTCCTCAAGAACCAAGATCGAACATGATCCATAATGGCGACAAGGTCCTAGGACTAGTCTCTATTTTTTTATTATGTGGATCGATAGGTTCCTCGAGAACCAAGATCGAACATAATCAAATAATTTGGCGACAAGGTCCTAGTACCAGTCTCTTTTTTGGATCGTATGGGTCAATAGGCTCCTCAAGAACCAAGATCGAACAAGATCCATAATGGCAACAAGAGCCTAGGACTAGTCTCTTTTTTGGATCGTATGGGTCGATAGGCTCCTTAAGAACCAAGATCGAACATGATCCATAATGGTGATAGGTACTCAGACTAGTCTCTTGTTTGGATTGTATGGGTCGATAGGCCCCTCAAGGACCATAATCAAACGTGATCTGATGATTTGATGACAAGGTCCTAGGACCTGTCTCATGTTGAATGCAATTTAAAGAATTAAGAGAAAATTAAGAAATTAAATTCATTCATTCATTGAAGGAAAATGGCTATTACATAGATAATTTGAAAATAATACATTTGCAAATTAAAACTTGTGTCGCTGCTGAACAGCTTCACTGATAGTACCGGCGGAGGTGTTCACCATTATAGTAGTTTTTTATTAGTTCTCCATTCATTCGAGCTATCTTGTATGTCCCTAGTGGGATCACCTCCTCCATAAGGTATGACCCTTCCCAATTAGGTCCTAGTACCCCTGCTGTAGTGTCTTTAGGGTTTAGGAACACCCTCTTGAGTACTAAGTCTCCAACTTGGAATTTTTTATCTTTCAACCTGGAGTTGAAGTATCTGGCCACTTTTTGTTGGTGTGCTGCTACTCTGAGACTTGCCTTTTCTTGTCTTTCTTCGGTTAAATTAAGCCACTCTTCTATTAGTTGATGGTTCCTCCCTTGATCGTACGTCTCTGGTCTGTGCGATGGGGGAGTGAATTCAACTGCCAACATGGTTTCATACCCAAACGCCAAAGAGAATGGCGTATGGCCTGTCGCCGTTCGAGCCGTCGTTCAATGTCACCATAAGACCTCCGGAAGTAATTCTGGCCATGCTCCTTTGGCTTGTTCAAGGCATTTCTTTAGAGTGTCTTTTATAGTCTTGTTCACTGCTTCTACTTGACCATTAGCTTAGGGTGTGCTACCAAGGAAAATCTCTTTGTGATTTCATGCCTTGTACAAAAGTCTGTGAACACATCACTGTCAAGTTAAGTCCCATTGTCCAAGACTATCTTCTTTGGTAGACTGAATTAACCTATGATATTCTTCACCACAAAGTCTAAAAATTTCTCTGAGGTGATGGTGGCGAGCGGTTCTGGTTCAGTCCATTTGGTGATGTAGTCTACTGATACAACAAAAAATTGGACTCAACCCCTTCCCGTGGTTAGCTTCCAAATTAGGTCAATTCTTCATACAGCGAATGGCCAAGGGCTTTGCATTTGTGTTAATTCATTATATGCCGCCTGGGGTATCTTGGAGAAAATCTGACACTTGTGGCATCTTCTGACATACTCCATCGAGTCTTCGTTCATCGTTGGCCACATTGAGGACATATCGAGATAAGCATAATCCTACTAGAAATGCCTCGTACTCACCCTCATTATTTGAAGCATTGTATCTAAATCTGAGAGCGCAGTGGATTTAATTATTCCCCAGAGTAATCAGTATGAATCATGCGCCTGAGTTGTGTTTGTTGGATGCTCCATCAACATATAGCTTCCATATAGCAGTATCTCCTTCCTTCTCAGTATCTCCATTCTCTAATTGGTAGGAAGGGTCTTCAAGGGTTGTGCCTTCGACTACGAAGTCTTCTAATGCTTGTCCTTTTATCACCATCTGCGAATGATAAGTTATATCAAACTTTCCTAGCTCTACTGTCCATTTGAGTAATCGTCCTGAGGCCTCTGGATTCTGAAGAACTTGTCGTAGCGGTCGATCAGTCAGGACTCAGATCGAGTGAGCTTAGAAGTATGAATGCAGCTTTCGAGAGGCAATTTCTAAACAGTAGGCTGTCTTTTCAAGAGGGGATACCTAGACTCCACTTCTGCTAGCCTTTTACTAATATAGTACACAGAGTGTTGTACCATGTTCTCTTCTTTCACCAAAGTTGCGCTGATTTCATGCTCAGTGATTGCCAAATAAATGAATAGTACTTCACCATCTATTGGCTTCACAAGGACGGGAGGTTGAGCGAGATGCTCCTCCAAGGCTTGGAAGGCTTTCTCACATTCCTCTGTCCATTGGATATTCTTGTTGCCCCTTAGTAAGTTAAAGAAAGGGACACACTTGTCCGTAGAATTCAATATGAACCTACTGAGGGCAGCTACTCTCCCTGTTAAGCTTTGCACTTCTTTGATTGTGGTAGGTGACTTCATGTCGATCAATGCTTTGATCTTCTCAGGGTTAGCCTTGATTCCACGTGAATTGATTTTGTATTCGAGAAACTTACCAGAACCAACTCCAAACGAGCACTTGAGAGGATTTAACTTCATGCGATACTTTCTAAGTATTGCAAAACGTTCCTCCAATTCTTGAACATGCCCTCCAGCTTCTTTGGATTTGACCAACATGTCATCGACATATACCTCCATATATTTTCCGATCAAGTCCCGGAGCATGCCATTCACTAAACGCTGGTAGGTGGCTCTTGCGTTCTTCAAGCCGAATGGCATTACCTTATAACAGTACAATCCTTTGTCTGTCTGAAAGCTAGTATGTTTCTCGTTGGGAGGATGCATACTTATCTGATTAAACCCAGAATATGCATCCATGAATGAGAGTATTTCATGTCCTGTAGTTGCATCGACCAGTTGGTCTATTCTGGGTAGTGGGAAGCAGTCTTTGGGGCAGGCCTTATTCAGATCTGTGAAGTCCACGCATGTCCTCCACTTCCTATTTGGTTTTGGGACTAGCACGGGCTTTGATACCCAGTCTGGGTAGTAGGCCTCCCTTATAAAATTGTTTTCCTTTAGCCGCTCGACCTCCTCCTTCAGGGCTTGAGATCGGTCTTTGTCAAGCAATCTCCCTTTTTGTTGCACCAGTGGGTAGTTTTTGTCCACATTGAGGACATGGCTTATCACGGACGGATAAATTTCAACCAAGTCCTTATGTGTCCCGGCAAAGACGTGCTGGCTCTTCCTCAAAAACTCTACCAACCGTGCCTTAATTTCCACCTTTAGCTCCTTCCCGACTTTGATTACTCTAGTCGGGTCCTCCTCATCTAGTAGGACTTCGTCAAGATGTTCGACTGGTCCTACCCCCATGACATCATCCCCAAAGCAAGGATCGATGTCATTTCCCTCACTTTGGGAAACTTGCTATAATAACAAATCTTTGTTAAAAGGAGCCCCCGACACCAGTAGAGTGTTTCTTTCAATGTCAACTTCCATGTTGACAACCTCATCGATTCCTACATTCCCTTCGCAACAGGTTACTACCATGTTGTTTATGCATGGTCCTTTCTTTGCCTTGACCACTAACACATTATAGCATTCTCGTGCCTCCCTTTGGTTACCCTGTACGCATCCTTGCCCTGCGCTTGTGGTGAACTTCAAAGACAAATGCCAGATAGACATTGTTGTGTTTAATGCCATCAGGAGGGGTCTCCTGAGCACTACATTGTAAGTCGATGTGCAATCTACCACCAAGAACTATGTCATCACAGTCTCATGCCTAAGGGCATCCCCTATCGTGATTGGTAGTCTGATAGTTCATGTTTGTGATAGGCATTCTCCCATGAACCCATATATCACTTAGGAACAAGGTGTCAGATCCTTGACCGTGAGTTTCATCTTCTCAATGGATGATTTGTAGATGATATCTACTGAGCTTTCCGTATCCACCAAGCATCTCTTCAATCAAGCATTGGTGATTTAAATGGTAAGGATGAGAGGGTCATTGTGGGGGTACCTCACATGCCTAGCGTCATCCTCTGTAAAGTGAAAGTTTCACTTTCATACTTCAGATTTTTTGGAAACCGCTCCTCGACTGCCATGCATTGGGAAGACTCCCTTACCTCATGTCTTAGGGTCCTTGGATATCGCTCACAAGCATTGTTACTGTTGCCTGCTATGTGGGGCCCCCCACATATGGTATCCAATGTGAAGTCCACGGCCGCTAACTCCAGTGGTGAACTCCTTTGCCTTCGGAACTCTGGATTCTTGCTGGGGGTTTCGGTCTAGACTCGATACCTTGAGAGTTTTCCCGATCGGAGGAGAAACTCTATCTCATCCTTCAACTGTTTGCACTCGTTTGTTTCATGCCCATAGTCATTATGGAAATGACAAAACATGCTCTTATCCCTCTTTCCTTTTGAGCGCAACAGTGGTGGCTTTCGGTATGGTACCTCTTGGTATGTTGCCAAGTAAATCTCAGCCCTTGATGTAGTCAAGACAGTATAAAATGTGAACCTGGGCTGGCAGGACTGATGCTTAGGTTGTTTGTCGGTTGGTGTTGACTTAGCCTTCTTTTCTCCACTCTACTCGACCCTTAAGGTACTCATCTTCTTACTGTTGCCCCCATTGCTACCCTGAGGGTTTGCTCCATTCTTGCCTGCCTTGATAGTGGTCGGATGGTTTATGCATTTTTCTTCCTTCATGATAGCGTCATCCAGCTTCATGTATTTGTCTGCTCGGTCTAGGAACTCCTACAAGGAGTTGATAGGGTTTCTGTGGATGCTATCCCAGAAAGGACTACGATAAATTATCCCTGCTGAGATGGCAACGAACTTCCCTTCATCTCCTACTGTTGATGCTCAGTTTGCCTCTCTCATGAATCTTTGGATGTAGTCCTTAAGGGATTCATCCTTCCCTTGCTTGATGTCAACTAGTTGATTGGCATAAACTGGTTGAATCCGTCCGACATTAAAGATCTTGTGAAATTCCTTCCTGAACTATTCCCAAGAAGTGATGGATCCAGGTTTGAATTTCCAATACCATTCCTAAGCTGAGTCAGAGAGAGTGGTCGGGAATACCCTACACCTATAATCATGCTCCACATCGAGTAACTCCATCTGATCCTCGAGCTTTCCAATGTGTCGTACTTGGTTCCCCTTCCTAGTGTATGTTGGAAGTTTCGAGGTCTTGTATTTCAGTGGTGGTTGAGTAGCTTGTACTTGGCACTAAAGGGACTCCCACTTCTATGAGCTAGCTTGATATCAGAAGGTTTCTTTGTCAGGATCTGAACAGCCATGGTGAGTGCATCTATTTGAGCCTGTACTTCTAATGGGATCGCTACTCCAGGTGGGGTAAACGTCCCTGGTACCCCCTCTTGAGCACTGGTTCTCCTGTTGATGACTTCTCTCAGATCATGAGGTTGTGCATCTTTCCCGAGCCTATCAAACATGGAATTGGTGTTTTTCATCGGTTCCTTTCCTTTGCGAGACTGAGAGTGTAAGGGTGGTAGGTCCGCCTTGCTCTTGTCAATGCGATCTTGTCCTCTAGCCTCTCCTCCTACATGACTATGAGACTTTGAGTGACCATTTCCATTCTTGTCAGGCCTCTCAGATTTCTGACCTTCTTCTCCTGTGTCGTTTCGCCTGTTCCCCTGGGAGGGGGCCTTCGGGTTGCTAACACTTTTACTCTGAGAGGGAGTGTTATTCTTTTTAGTCATGGAAGAGGCAGTCTTGGACTGCGCCTATTCATCCTATCTCTGGGAAAATTGCTCTAAGAGTGTCCTTGGCATTCGATTCCTCCCCTGGGACTACTTGTTACTATTGTCTCGTATCCCTGCAGCTTTGGCCTGAGCCTCCCTTGTCGCCTGAGCAGCAGCTTCAGCGTTAGCTTAGGCTAACTGGGTAGCCGCCTGCAGGGCCACAACAGCCTCCTGGTGCCTCCGATCAGCTTCCTGCTCCCTCTAGATCATCCTCTAGACTTGCTCATCTATCTCCCGCAATTGTCATTCCATAGCCGCCCTCTAGAGGGAACTTTCTGCAACAAAGGCCTCCTGCCTTGCCAGAAATTGTGACATCTCCTCCTGGTGAGCATCCTGTGGATCTTCCACATCAAGTTGATCTCCAACCTCCACCTAAGTTTCGTTAACCAGATCGATGGGATCTTGAGTGGTGGAATCTCTAGGAGCCGTCTTCTTTGTCTGACTGGGTTTTGGAGGCATCATAAAACTAATGAAAGTTTGTTTCTTGATCTCGTAACTCTCAATGAAAGCACCAAATGTTGACATGTGAAATTGGCCAATGGTCGTATGTATAGCATATGACACATTTTGAACGAAATAAATATAATATACGACAGAGTACAAATATCTTAAACAAACACACAGAAATTTTATAGTGGTTCAGCCCTTTTCTGATGAACAGTAATAACCTAATCCACTTAGTCTTTAGTATTGAATCACTCAATAGACAATTACACAAATGAACTGAAGAATTCACTCGTCGCCAATTTTCCCAAAGTCTCTCCCCATAAAATATTCATCTAAAAATCGATCAAAGATCCCTGTTATGTACCTTGGGTCCTTTATTTATAGTACCCAAGGGCTGTTACATGATCAGTAATACTGGGGATCGTAGTTTGGTACACAATTATTGGGTAGTGGATATACGTGTCCACCTCCCCAAGATTATGAGATCGCGAGTCTTCTCGTTGTTTCTCTGGATCGTGGTTGACGATGCACGATTGAAACCTTCGGAAAAATGCTAAGTCTTGGTTGGTCTATCAGACTTAGGTGCTTGGCTCGATGACCCTTTAGAGCTTGGGTGCTAGGCTTGATGACCCTCTGGGTGCTAGGCCTGCTGATCTTCTGGGTGTTAGGCCTAATGACCCTCTGGGTGCTAGGCCTATTAATCTTATGGGTGCTAGGCCTGATGACCTTCTGGGTGCTAGGCCTGATGATTTTAGCTTGAACGAGCGTGAACTTTATCCAACAAAGTGTATTTAGGAGTTTAGGCCGACCACTCTATGAAAAATAGGGTGGGCCGACCACCCCATGCAGTTCTTGAGCATGCCAGGCCGACCACCCCTAGGGGTTAGGGTCAGACCGACCACCCCTAAGGGGCTAGGGCCAGGCCGACCAGTCGTTTTTTCATGACTTGTGATGTCACGTGTTGCTTTCTCATTCGCCACGTCATCTCTTGAATTTTGAGGTAACAATCTTCAAATGATTTTTTAAATAAAATTCAATAATAAATAACATGGTCCAATAAGAGATTTCCAAATATGCGTTAACCTGGCAATTAATGGTGAGGTACCTACGAATGCCAAAAAAAATATAACGGAAGATATTTTATCCGCAAGAAAAAATAGGTATTAAAATGCAAATTTGTGTAAAAATAAATTATTTTCATTGCAAATTACCCTATTTTAATTTTATTTTTGTGGCAGCCAATGTGGAATGGATGCGTCAGCAAAGCAATCCGGGAGGGCCCGAATGATCTAATTAATAAAGGTCGCTAAGAGGACCTTGCCAAAGGAATCCTCAGTGAGGTGATAAAATGAGACCCCCAGGTTGCCAACTCTCATGGACTTCATCGAATCGACATTCCCACCTCATGTATGAGAAACATGTTCTTGAAACATTCCCCGATAAAGCAACTACAACTGTCAAGGATTACCGACACCCGCAAAGATTAAGCTATGTTAGGAATGGAATTATCTCATCAAGATCAACCACCATTTTGCTTTTATAAATACTACAGTATGAAACCATTGATGGTTGGACTCACAATTGTACCTAAGAGCATTACTCTCTCTAATAGACATACCAATCAATATACTAACTAAGCAGATGTAGGTCATTGTGGCCAAGCCTCTATAATCTCTATCTCTTTACTTCATGCATTTATTGCTTACTCATTCTCTCCAAGTTTTATGCACAAAAGTTTTTACTATCCTAATAAAATAGTTGTTCAAAAATTGTATAATATCTAACTATCAAACTTTTTATGTGATGTACTTTCGTTCTTACATGTGTTTTCTGGTTTATTGTATCGTACCATACCATGTCAAGTATTTGTGTTTCAAATCAAGGTTCGATATAACCATAATTTTGTATTGTGACTAATTTGAGCCCATATTTTATGTCTCATTTTATGCTCGCGCTCAACTTTTATGTGTTGTGCCCATACTATTTCAACCCACATTTTGAATTTTAGATTTATGCATGTTTTTATTTTTAAGTAGAAAAATCTAATACATTTCTATAAAGTTTACACACAATTTAAGACGTGAGGGTCCCATATAAAAATAAAATATTAAATAATTGATATTAATGACACATCATAATGTGTATATATTGTGTGTGAATTGAAAGCTTATCTAATATTACTCTTGGGTCTTGTTCCTTCCACATTCAATTTTTACATTGTTTTTTACACCAATTTTAAACCATTGGATCAAATTAAATCCAAGGGTCAAAATTAAGACTTAATTAAAAATAAAAAAACTAAAAAAAAACTCACGTCTCTCCCTAACTCCCTTAATTGTAGTTCTTTTCACCCACTGCGATTTTCCATTCCCGAGGCCATCAATGTTTGGCGATCCATCTAAAGTTGTCACCATACCTTTCATCGACAATCTGTAGTTGGCGTCGTCCACCACTGCAACAATTATAAATATTTCTTCCTTGCTCTATAAAGAAATAAACCCAATAAATATTATGTATCCACTACCCCCAAATCCACACCAACATTAGCTCTAAGCTTATGACAATTTTAACAAGAAAACATAGTGCTCTACTTGTCATATTAGATTGTGGGTGATCAGTAACATTACTTACTTGGACCATTATGAGTGATTTTGATAAATGGAGATATGTTCAAGTTTTGTTCATTTAATTACTGAATTGAAAAAGAAGTATAATTTACTATGGGAAAACTGTTGGGAGAGAGTGAGATTACACCACCACAATATTAAGAATCTACACACAAATAACCTTGACAGAGGCCAACAAAAGATTGAGTTAGATGATGCAAATCCTAATTTGTAGATCAAACTTCTTGGATCTTCTTGAAGCTTCAAATCATTGCTAGAAGACCACTTCAAATCCTTGCTAGAAGACCACCATGAACTTCTTCTTCAACAACAAAACACAACCAAGGCTTATACACGAGGAGTATCACTGTCATAATTCTCTATTTCCCAGTCGTTAATGGATGCTTGAGGCCATTCAAAGAGGAAATTGGAATTGGGATTGAACAAGCCTTTAAATTCACAAAGACAAGCAATTTCTTTATGAGGAGAAAACTTGAGATCTTGAAAGCTAGAGAGTGATCAAATCTATCAAAACCCTATGAGAACACTTTTATGGAGTAGGCACAGTCATTAGGTCTAAATAATAAGATTAGAGCCTTAAAACACATCATTTGGAGTTTAAAACATGTGTTTTTACGGACACACCAAGCGACGTCACCTGCTGTAGCCTGGCCTACCAACAGGCGATGCAACGCCACCCCAGCAAGTCAAAACTTATTAAATTCACCTTAAACACCTCCAAATGCTTCCAAAATTTTGGGCATCTTTAGATACCTCATTGTATTACTTTGGACCTAAAAATATATTTTTTAAGTGCCTACAATAGAAACTCAAATTTCACATCTTCTCTATGTGAAATTATTAAGTGTTTTACACCTAGCTTGTGTAAAAACACTTACTCTTTGTATTTTAACCAATCATAACATTCTCCCACTTGGTTAAATATAAACTTCTACCTCTAGCTCAAAACAGTATTGGTGCCTAAAATAAAGTGCATTTCGACTTGAACTTTACCTTAGTGAAAATAACACAAAGTCTTATCAAAATCATTGGTTGCCTAAAAGCTTGAACCAAGTATTCCTTATGATAAAGCCGATGATACCTCACACACTTCCACTAGATCCTTTTTTTTCCCATTTTTCTTGCTTAGCACTCATATGACCATGTGTCCATCCCTTCATTAACTTTCTGGGGAGGAACTCCAACTCCCATGAGAGGCGGCACTACCTCTAAGTTCACATAGGTGAAGTTCTTACAGCTTCTTTGCTACCTTTTTAGATGCTTGCTGCACTCAACTAGACTTCATTAAAAGCTCTAGGCTTAACCCTCACTCGGTAGCAACTAGTATTAACCATCTTGGATGGAACTCAAAAAAGTTTTAGTGTGTAAACCATTCACTTATCAATGACTTGTTCTTACCCATTGAACTCTTTTCCTTGATGTTAAAAAGGTTCGAGTTGGGTTTCCATCATTGGTGAATCTCTTATTCTAAGAGTTTCACTCTCATCCCTTTTGAAGTGGAACTCACTAACCTTCCCACAATAGGTTTTGTAAATGGATCCGCTAAGTTCTCACTTGTCTTAACATATGAGATTGATATGATTCCATCTTGAATCAATTGTCTCATATATTCATGTCTAGACTTCCCATTGTACACACTATTATAAGCTATAGCAAGAGTGGATTGACTATCACAATGTATCAAAATTGTTGATGACATATTTGCGGTAAAAGGGATATCCAAAATGAGATCCCTAAGCCACTCCTCCTCTATGTCGGTTGCCGCTAGAGCTACAAACTTCGCTTCCATGGTTGAGTGTGATATACAAGTTTGCTTCTAGGAACCCCAAGAGATAGCACATCCTCCAAGAGTAAACACCCAACCGGTGGTAGAGAGATTATCTCCCACTCCTAATAGCGTCAGAATATCCTTCAAGTATCCTAGGAAAATTTGAATAGTGAAGGATATATTCTTTGGTAAGGTATCCTAGAATTCTTTCAATAATCGTCCAATGCTTGATACTTCGATTGCTAGTAAACCTACTAAGTTTACTAACTGCATATGCAATATCTGCTCTTGTGCAATGAACATCGTACATTAGGCTCCCTATTACACCTGAATATTCCACTTGAGTCACCACTCTTCCTTCATCCTTTTAAAACTTCATGTTTGAATCGAATGATGTATTTTCCTCTTTGATTTTGAGATGACTAAACTTGTCAAGCACTTTTTCGACATAATGGGTTTGAACCAATACAAAACCCCCACTATTTCTTCTAACTTTGATACCTAAAATGGTATCGACCTCTCCAAGGCCCTTCATTTTGAAGTTAGAAGATAGAAACCTCTTTGTTTCTATTATACCTCTCACATCATTACTCAAAATCAACATATCATCTACATAAAAACACACTAATATGGCATAGTCATCACAAGTCTTAGAGTATAAGCCCTTGTCTACATTGTTGTGTCTAAATCCATTTGAAACAATGACTTTATCAAACTTCTCATACCATTTTTTTGGAGCTTATTACAAACCATATAATGATTTAACAAGTCTACACACTTTATGTTCATTTTCTTGAAGAACAAAACCCTTAGGTTGTTCCATATAGACCTCCTCCTCGAGATCTCCATTTAGGAATGCCATTTTCACATCTATTTGATGAACATAAATGTTATATATAAATGATAAGGAAAATAACAATCTAATAAAAGTGGTTCCTGCTACCCACGCATATGTATCAAAGTAATTTATTCCCTCATTTTGTTTGAATCCATTGGCTAATAATCTAGCCTTAAAGGTTTATACGGTGCCATCGGTATAGTATTTTCTTCTAAATACTCATTTGCACCCAATAGGTTTAGATCTCTTTGGAAGGTCAACCAATTCCCAAGTGTGGTTGTACATAATTGAATCCATTTCATCATTTATTGCCTCATTCCAAAAAGCGAAGTCCTTTAAGGACATAGATTCATTGAAAGTTTTGGGATCATCCTCTAATTGAAGTATTATTGGATATTTTCAAGTGACTTCTTCATTATTTCCTTCTATAAGGTATAGTGTCTCTATTTGAGAACACTTATCAATTGATCCCAATTTTTTGAGCCTTTGGCTCCTTCTAGGCAATAGAGGTTGCTCACCAACCCTTTTAGGAGTTTCCTCTTGAGGCTCTCTAATTTGAGTATGTTCTATTAACTTGTTGTCATCACATGACATGTTCTCAAAGAACTCAACCTATCATGATTCAATTTTCACATTAGACTCCAAGTCTAATAATCTATAAGCTTTGTTATTTGAGACATAGCCCACAAATGCACATCTTATTGCCCTTGGACCCAACTTTGTCCTTTTAGGATCTGTGTTCTTTCAATAAGCAAGACACCCCCACACTTTAAGATAACCAATGTATGGTTTCCTTCCTTTCCATAACTCATATGGAGATATATTGTTTTTCTTCATGGGAATACGATTCAAAATATGACAAGCGGATAGCAAGGCTTCACCCCACAAATTAAAACTCAATTTTTAATGTAATAGCATAGCATTAATCATCTCAAGAAATGTTCTATTTTTCCTTTCCCCTATACCATTTTGTTGTGAATTATATGGGGCAGTACATTCATGTATTATTCCATGCTCTTCACAAACCAAGTTGAAATCATTTGAAAATAGTCACCACCCCTATCACTTCCCTTTTATAAGCTTTAAATACATTAAATGCTTCATCTTTGTTCTTAAGCAAATATACATATGTGAAACTAGAGCAATAATCTATTAAAGTAATAAAATATCTACTTCCTACTCTAGTCAACATTCCATTTAGTTCACATAAATCACTATGTATCAAATATAACAATTTAGAATTTCTATCAACACTAGGAAAATGTTTCCATACCATTTTAGATTTAACACATAGTTCACATTTATCATGCTTAACATTATGACAATCAATCAATTCACATTTAATTACTCTTTTAATTGTGTTAAATCCTCTATGTACAAGTCTAACATGCCACAAAGTAATAGAATTTGACTCAAGCATATAACAAGAAAAACTAGAAGCTTTATTGTAATGCTCCAAATTTCCTAATAAGGTTTAGGACCTTGATTAGGAGGCCAGGAGGGCCATAATTGATTTACTATGATACTTAATGATTATATGCATGTTAATGTGAATTATATTATTCTATGATGATAAAATGCATGCATATGGGTGTATTTATAATTATAAGGGCATTTTGGTAATTTGGCCTGTTGAGGGCATATTTGTATATGTGGGTGCATATTGTAATTTGTAAATGAGATTTCATTATTATGGAGATATATTCAAGCTATTCGGCATGAGATGATCTTATATTAGGAGTTAGCGGTTTTGTCATAACGGGGTCAATTATTGGGTAATAAGAATGTTTATTTGATGATAAATTGGGAGTATTTGAGGTCAGGAGGAAATTCTGGAAGTTTTGACTATAGTGTCCTCGGGGGTGTTTTTGGGACCCCGAGCACTAGGTTTTGTTTGAGGTTACTTAAGCTTGAAGTAGCTCGTCAGATAGAACGTACGTTAGAAAACATTTCCTCTCTCCTTCGTTAGCTCATTTTACCGTTTGAAGCCTTTTTGAAGAAATCTTGAGTTCTAGGAGTCGGAATCAAGCAAGGATCGAGGCATAGTGATCCTAGGAAAGATTAGAAGCTTCTTAACCGAAGGATTTGATGGAAAACAACCCAAACAAAGGTAATCTAAGTTTAAGTTTTGAGTTTTTAGAGTTTCTAAGCATTGAATTGGATTTTGTGAATCGTTGAGTTTTTGGTTCAATTGAGCCTTGGTTTTTGATGGTTTTGGACCATTGGGAAGGATGGGAACTTTAATTTTATGATTTGGAAGTGTTTAGGTATGTTTTTAGAGGGTTTGGAATGAAGAAAAACGAGTTTGGGCAAGTTCTGGGTTGGGGGCCGCGGCCCTGTTCTTGGAGTGCCGTGGCCCTAGCTCGAAGAAGCAGGTGGGAGGATTTGTGCTTGCTGGGCACCGTGGCCCTTGATGTTGGGCGCCACGGCCCTTGCTTCAGTGGTGGCTGGGGGCCGCGCCCCAAGGTGTCAAGGCAGCAGCCCTTGAGCAGGGTTGAGCCCGTTTGAGTGTTTTGGCTCCGGGAACATGGTTTTAGGCCTCAGGTTCGTTCCTACTACCCAGATTAGTGGGGATTGATGTCCCGGAGGCTAGATCTTGGTTTGGGAACCCTTCATTATCTCTTTATTGATGTTGTACCATATTTGGTTATGACTAGGTGACAGCTAAAGGACTAAAAGCCAGATCGTTCTCAAGGGTCATTCTTTTATTCATTCTAGCTCGAATCAGAGGTAAGAAAACTGCACCCCATATGTGACATGCATGGTTATTCTTGATGCATGTTGGATGTTTAAATATGATTCATGTGGTGCACGAGAAACATGTGATTAGGGCATGCCATGAATATTGAAAATAAGGTTGTTCAGAGCTTGAGCCTCTATGTGTATGCATGATCTTAATTGTGCTAGTAATAGTTAAGTAAGCATGCTGAATTCCCTGTATTTGGATATTAGACATATGATATATGTTGGTAGCATTGCTTACTTGTGCATGGCCCTGATCACTCAGAGTTGGCATTGGTCGTGTGTTACCGACCTGGGAGCCAGTAACGGCATCATCGTCATGAATGCAGGGTCGATAAAAGATTAGTTATAATCGACATTCTGCATTAGATGACTCAATAAGAGCATTAATGCCAGACCGACCTCAAGTTCAATGAAAACTAAAAGCGCTTGCGTGACTTACCCATCAGTCACTCATCTGTTTAAGCTAGCGGCTACCCATCAGTCACTCATCTGATTAGAGCCATTGCAGGAAAGCCCAAGTAACGGTTTTGTTACATGGCTATGGGCACCAAGCCCCACAGTGACTTGTTTGTCAGTCAATCAGTATGGTTAACAGAACCTCAAAGTGATATCCACTCATCTGTTCAGAGCTATAAGCTCTGTATGATCATTTTGATCATCATATGCATGGCTTTGGGTGCTGAGCCCCATAGTGACTTGCTTGTTGGTCACTCAGTATGGTTTACCAGAACCTCAAGTGTTGAAACACTCATCTGATTAGGATTGACTTGATAGTCATCCAATGAGAAGGGCAGGATTTCTTATCCTGGATACCCCAGCATTGCTTGAACTTATTTGCATGCTTGAATAAAGCTATGTTTGCTAGGCATGCCAGATATGATTTGATATCATAATATGATTGTTCATGAGCATATTGAGTTTTCTTGCTGGGCTTCGGGTCACAGGTGCTATGTGGTGCAGGTAAAGGCAAAAGAAAGTTGGACCATCCTTGAGTTGGAGGGCTTAGGTGACGATGTGTACATATGCAGCTACTCGACCGCAACGGCTGAGGTTTGAAGGAAAGGAACTAGGGTTAAACCCTGTTTTGCCGCTTAGATTGGTTGGTTGTAAATATTTTGTTGTAATAAACCTTTAAATTATATTTTTGGGATCCCAATGTACACAGTAAACGTTCTAGTGAAACGTTATATCTTAACCCAAATTTGTAATCCCTAAACCGCTAATCATACTTAGTTACACGTTTATGTCCAAATGACTCGATTAGCGAGTTTAGCACTATTTCCAATGTGCACCGTAATGGTCCCTGGAGTTTAGGGCGTTATAATTTTGGTATCTGAGCTTGTCAAGGTTTATGGGTTCCTGAAGACAAGCTGGGCATGTACACTCGTCACTGAAGATATCTTCACTCAGGGAATGGTAACTATTTCTGTAGTTATGTGCTTAACTGCTTAAATAGAATGTAAATGCTTGACCTGCACATTGTATTAGGGAGCATGAGATTTTGATAGAGCCTGGCTCTTGACTATATGACTATATGCTCCGTGATTATGTATATGATGTGATTATATGATTACCTGCTCCATGAATATATAATTGTAATATTTGTATGCTGGAGTTGGAGGCATGGTGTGAATGATGGAAGAGCAGGGAACATGATTAATGTATCGATGCCATGGGTATGTTTTAGCACTGCAAGTGGTTTGTGATTGTGGTGTGGTAAGATTGTTCCCGTGGGGAAAACTCTTGATATGCTCAGCATGATTAATGGGTTAAGTTATTGACTGCAGATTCAAACAGCAGGTTTATAGCCAAGGCAGATAATGAGGCCTGGTGGTGGTTATGCAGAGGCTGGGAGTTTCAGCCAGGGTTGAGTTCTTCATCTGCCCCTCAGAGTTTTCAATAGATGATCACAAATTTGCAAGCAAGATTGCAGAGGCATGAGGAAGAGATCATGTATCTGAAGCAACAGCGGAGTCTGTTGGGGAGCACTTCTTTCTTGGTTATGCCAGGAGTGGCATCAGCTTTGGCTCAGCCTAGGGTTGAGAACAGATGGGAATTTCTCTGTGGAAGATTCCAGGAATATTACCCTCCAGTTTTCGAGGGAGGCCTAGATCCATTCAGAGCTGAGCAATGGATGGTCATGATCAGTTCCATTCTTGATAGTATGGGGCTAGAAGGTCACGATAGGGTGGCTTGTGCAACATTTGTATTGCGGGATGATGCCCAGACGTGGTGGGAAGTGATATCCCAAACACGAGATATAGCTGTGATGGATTGGAAAGAGTTTATGCAGCTGTTCAATGAAAAGTATTACTGTGATGCAGCCAAAACTACTAAGATGAATGAGTTTGTGGATCCTGTTCAGGGTAAAGCGACAGTAGCCGAGTATGTTAATAGATTTGATGAATTGGCCAAGTTCACTATTGACCTGGTACACTCAGATGCAGCTCGAAAGAAAAATTTTATTCAGGGATTGAATCCTAGAATAGCTCGGGGCATTAGAGTTGCCCCAGTGTATGAAATCTCTACCTATGCTCAGATGGTGGAGAAGGCTCTTGCTGTTGAGAGCATAAGAAATGAGAAGATGAGTGCCAGAGCGCACGAAGCTCAGATAGTGGTATCTCCACTTATTGGAGCAAGTAAGAATGAAAGCTGGAAGAAAATTTATCCAATCTGCACTCGGTGCAAGAAGCGTCATCCAGGAGAATGTCGAGCAAAGGCATGTTTTGCATGTGGTATGGTTGGGCATATTGTGAAGAATTTTCCTGTTCTAAGAGAGGATGCGCAAAAGGGGATGGACAACTCGACTCCAACTCGAGTGTTCATTCCGAGGTGGTCAGAGTCTGGGACTGAGACTAGCTCTTCAGGGGTGGCAGGTTAGTTCTCTAGTTCCGATTTTGTATTATGCTGATTGGTTTTGGTGCCATGCTGTTCCTTTGTTTGATGTATATATAGAAGCATAAGGATGCCATGTAGATCACATGGTCATGTTGTGATGGGAAGATGATACTGTATTAGTGACTTAAAAAAAAGGGGGGGGGGGGGGGGGGGTTGTAATAAAAAGGACTCCTCAATGGTTTGGATAAAGCTGGTTATGACTAGCTTTGGTTTGTTCTGGGATATGGATAAATTAAGTAAGTGTGGGGCAATTTTAAATGGTTAGGAAAGAATAGCATCTCTTGGGCTTGAGAGTGGAAAGCCTTGTGGCAGTTGGCACTGTGCATAGATTTGGTATGCTGATGACATCTATATTGAGAGCTAGAGTTTTATGACAGAGAGATGCATAGAACTCTTAGCTGGAGTAGTGGATACCACTTGGATTGTGCCAATGAAATCAGGACAGACTGAGCTAGTTTGTGAGTTTCTGGATGCGTTCCCAGGGGATTTTCCAGGGTTCCTTTATCTGAAAAAGATAGAATGGTGATTGGACTAGTGCCAGGGATGGAATCAGATGTAAGCACTGTTTTGAGTGGCTCAACGAAGTTGTAAGAATTAAAGGTTTAGTTGTTGAGTAAGATGGAATTCTTTAAGGTGGATCTTAGATCTGGTTAGGACCAGTTAGAGATCAGGGAGAAGGTTATATAAAGGGTTGTGTTTGTATCAGATAAGAGCATTGGGAGTGCTACGTATGTCTTGAAAATTTGTCTAATACCAAGTGTTTGTGAATCAGATGAACAGAGTATTCAAAGGATTATTTGAATAAGATTTGTGATTGTCTTGCACATGGATATTGTGGTATTTTCTCTGTGGAGATTTTCCAAGGTCAAGGAACACCCTAGGAGCAGGATTTCCTTGGGTAATGAAGAATATTTCAGGTGTTTTGGGAATTAATTCTGAGTCTTCTTGCAGATCAAAATCAGTTTGGAGGTTGTTATGACATCTCAGTGGCAGAGAGAAGTAATTGCCTATACAACATGTTGATTAAAAGATCTGACCAGAACTAGAGTAGAGTTTCTGGTGGGCCAAGTGGTCAGTTTTATGTTTGAGATTATTATTTTGAAAAGGATAAAAAAAAAGATGACTAAGTGAACCATAGATAGGAAAGATTAAGTGGGAAGTCTTAGCTGGAATAGCTAAGGGTTTTGCAATATCAGGTATGGACTTATGGTGGTGTAAGGATCAGATTCGGGAACTAATGGACACTGAGATTAATTGGGGGATTCTGGATGAATATCATGTTACTCTTTTAATTTCTTTGTTCAGGCATCATGGGAATGTGACAGGATATGTAAGCTCCATAGTGATGGCCTGAGATAGAGAAGGGGGTAATGGTATATGTGGTAAAATTCTAAGCCTAATAGCAGGTCAGATCAGAGTGTTGGAAATCGGTGAGGCCATGGTAGCCATTGAGTGATTTATAATGGAAATAAGAATGCATCGCGATGGGTTTTGCGGTGGGACTGCCCAGGTTAGTGGGCCAGTATGAGTTGGCATTAAGTCATTGTGGATCAGTAGTCGAAGTGAATATATTTTTGTTAGCAAGGGTGAATAATATAGCTGATTAGTATTCAGATCTCTTTGAGAGAGGAAGAGAGTTATCCAGTGTTAAAAAGGTACCTTATGTGATAAGGTATGGTAAAGCGTGTTCGTCACCAATTCATTGGAATGATATGGGTGAGATGTTATATCTGGATCAAGAGATGGTTCAAGGGACCATTGAGACTATTAGAGGGTGGAGCTTTGGTGCTCACTATCCAGAGTAAATGGAAAAAAAAATTACTGGATTGAAAAGCAGGAACATAGAGTTCTAGGTAGAAGATCATATCTTCCTTGCAAGTATCACCATGGAAAGGGGTGATGAGTTAAGGGCAAGTTGAGCCCTAGAGTAATTTAACAGTTTGAATTCTGGATAGGACTGGTCAGGTTGATTTTGGATCAGCCTTTCCTTTGGCACTGTCAGCTGTATACAATGTGTTATGTACTTCCATGCAGTGGGTATGAGTTGAAAAGAACTCATGAGTTGAGTTATGTGAATCTGGGAATTAAAGCTAGGTTAGCCTATAAAGAGTAGCCAGTTCAGATATGAGACAGAAGGAATAAGGTTCTGAGGAACAAAGTGTACCTTGGGTTAAGGTATGTTGCAGAAACAGTGAGGTCAAGGGAACGACCTGGGAAACTGGGACTCAATTGTGCGGAATTCTTATTCCGGGCTGTATAGATAAATTTCGTGGATGAAATTTCTGTAAGAAGGGGATAGTTGTAATGCCCCAAATTTCCTAATAAGGTTTAGGACCTTGATTAGGAGGCCGGGAGGGCCATAATTGATTTATTATGATATTTAATTATTATATGCATGTTAATGTAAATTATATTATTATATGATGATAAAATGCATGCATATGGGTGTATTTATAATTATAAGGGCATTTTGGTAATTTGGCCTGTTGAGGGCATATTTGTATATTTGGGTGCATATTGTAATTTGTGAATGAGATTTTATTATTATGGAGATTTATTCGAGCTATTCGGCATGAGACGATCTTATATTAGGAGTTAGCGGTTTTGTCATAACGGCTGGTTGTAAATATTTTGTTGTAATAAACCTTTAAATTATATTTTTGGGATCCCAATGTATACAGTAAAAGTTCTAGTGAAACGTTATATCTTAACCCAAATTTTTAATCCCTAAATCGCTAATCATACTTAGTTACACGTTTATGTCCAAATGACTCGATTAGCGAGTTTAGCACTGTTTGCAATGTGCACCATAACGGTCCCTGGAGTTTAGGGCGTTACATTTATTGTTCAAATTATCAATAGAGGTACAAAGTGTGAACATGCCATCACATGCATATCCCTTCCCTAAAAATGTATCCCCCTTTGACAATGTAAGCTTGTTGGAATCTATCACAACCTTGATTCTCGGTTTACCAAGCGAATTACCACTAACAAGGTTTCTACTCATTTTTGGTACATACAAAATATTTGTGAGTAGATACTTCTTGCCAGATGTGAAGAATAAGTCAGTAGTTCCCTTTCCTTCAACCTCGAACCTTTTTTCATTGCCAATTTGGATTTCATGTGGTCACACTACATATACCATATAATTACAAATATACAACAAATAATCACAAATATACCCTCAACAGGTCAAATTACAAAGAAAATGCCCATTCCTACCAAGGACGGGACTTAAACATGTTTAAATTCACATAATCTAATATATTCAATTATATAATATAATTTCACAATAATTCAACTTATACCCTCCCGACACACTAAAAAATGTACTAAATCTCATTAGGAGTTTTGGGACGCTACAACTATCCCCTCTTAATAGAAATTTCATCCCCTAAATTTACCTGCATAGCTCGGGATAGCAGTCCCGCATATCCGACTCTAGCTACCTAGTCACTTGCTCTACTTTATTGTTCCTCCATAATACTTTCACGAAAGTGATAGTTCTATTCCATAAGACCTTATCCTTCCTATCTAGGATATATACTGGCCTTTCTTCATAAGATAGGTCTGATTGCAATTCTAGTGTCTCATAACTCAACACGTGCGTTGTGCCTGACACATACTTCATAAGCATCAATACATGAAACACGTTATGTTCTTCCAACAAAGTTGGAGGCAAGGCCAGTATGTATGCCACTTGCCTAATCCTTTGCATGATCTCGAAAGGTCCAACAAACCTAGGACTTAGTTTTCCTTTATTCCCAAACCATTTTACTCCTTTCATAGGTGAGACTCGGAGAAAAACGTAGTCCCCAACTTGGAACTCTATGCTCCTACGCCTTGGATCTACGTAGCTTTTCTATCTACTCTGTGAAGCAAGAATTTGAGCTCTAATCTTTTCTATGGCTTTGTTGGTCCTCTAAACTGCCTCAGGACCAAGGTACTTCCTCTCTCCCATTTCATCCCAAGGAATGGGTGATCTACATTTCCTACCATATAACATCTCATACGGAGCCACTCCGATCATTTCTTGATAATTGTTGTTGTATGAAAATTCAATCAAGGGGATATACTTACTCCAAGATCCCTCAAAATCCAACACACATGCCCGAAGCATGTCTTCCAACGTCTGGATTGTCCTCTCAGATTGTCCATCTGTCTGAGGATGATAAGTAGTACTGAACTTCAATTTTGTACCCATTGCTCTCTGCATGCCTTCCCAAAACTTGGAAGTAAATGTATGTAATGCCCCGGATTCCCTAATATGGTTTAATGGCTGGACTAGTAGGCCGGGAGGGCCATAACTGTTTAATTATGCCATTAAATGTGTTTATGCATGTTCATGAGAATTATATTATAATATGATGTTAAATGCATGCATGTGGGTCCACATTTGTTTACAGGAGTGTTTTGGTAATTTGGCCCGTTGAGGGCATAATTGTATATTTGTTTGCATGTCAATGATATATTGTGAGGCCACATTATAATGTGGATTGGTTCGAGTATCTCGTCATGAGACGATATTTAAATATGATTTATCAGTTTGGTCATAATAGGTTTGAGCTCGGGGATCGGGGTGAGTCTCGGGGTGGTTTTAATGATTAGAGCGTTACCGGGAATTATGGGGTAACAGGATAAGAATTATTGGTGTTTGAGAATATTGGGATTAGCAGGAATTGGGAAGCGTTAATTATGATTAACGGGATAAGTGGAAAGTACCAATTTTACCCTTGAAGTGATTTTAGAAGCCTTAAGTGACCTAGGGGTATTTAGGTCATTTGGATGGATTTATATAACCCTTTAGTTGGCTGTAGAAGGATATAGAATAAAACAGAGCCAAAACAGGGTCTTCTTTCTCCTTCCCGTACACCAATCTCCACCATTTCTTCTTTGGAGTTTTTGAGCTCAAAGTGGGGTTTCAAGCTAGGAAATCAAGGGGCTGGGTTTGTGGACTTGGTTCAGCCATTGAAGAAGGTTCAAAGTTGGTTTTGAGGTGAGTTCAACCATGAGTTTCTGGTTTGCACTCTGTTTTTCTTTTAGTTTTGCAGCTTATGATTTCTTGATGATAGTTTGGATTTGTGGAGGTTTTGACTGAAGTTTAGTTTGGGTTTTGATGAGGGTGAGTTATAGGTAATGTTTAGAGGTTGAATTGAGTGTTTGGAGGAGGTTTGGAGCTGGTTTGAAGGCTTGGGTTCCAAGGGAAAACGCAGGGGAGGTTTGCTGGTGCGTGCTGTCATTTTGGCAAAACTGGGTATTGAGTCGCGGCATGGCTGTGGTGCACCGCGGCTCATGGTGTCTGGCAGAGAGGGTTGCCTATGTTTGAGGGGTGCGCCGTAGCACAACTGGGGAGGGTCGTGGCCCTTAGTGACTTTTTGGCCAGAATTGTGTTTTTAGCTTGGGGATTCAAGCCTTAGGCCTCGGGGTCGAACCTAGTACCCTGTTGAGTATTGTTTGATGTCTCGGAGGCTAGGTTTTGGTTTGGGAACCCTCTGTTATCATTTTTATTGATGAATCCTATATTTTGGTTATGACCAGGTGACCGTCAAGGAATTTAAAGATTGATCGTTCTCAGGGGTTGTTCTTATAATAACATTCACTCGAACCAGAGGTAAGAAAACAGTGTATGGATACAGTTGCACCCTGTATATGTATATGACATGCATGGTTTGTTATTGAAGCATGTTGGTTGATATATGTGGACATGGATTGCATATTAAATGCTAGTAAATGATGATTACTTGTTTATGGCACTGACTACTCAGGGGCCGACCCTAAAGTCGATGAACATGCATTGAATGGCTCTATGGCATTAATGCAGGACCGACCCTAAAGTCGATGAACATGCATTGAATGGCTCTATGGCGCTAATGCTGGACCGACCCTAAAGTCGAAGAACTTATAAGCGCTTGCCTGGTCTAAGACCAGATGTTCATAGCCAGGGCATATGGCCCCAGTGACTGTTTGTCACATGGCTAGGGGACGCTGTCCATAGTTACGACTCTAGAGTCGGGAGGAAGGTTATGTTGGTGACCAATCACCATGCACCTATCCTGATCAAACTTATGAAAGAATCACTTATCAGTTAAGCCCTGGTGACCCTATCGTCACATGGCTAAAGGGAGCTGTACGCACTTTTGTGACTTTTGCTACTGTCACCTATCTGTTATGGACTGATAGTCCGGAATGGTTATTATGATCATTGTTGATATTATGTCATGCTTTATTGTGTTTTCTTGCTGGGCCTTGGCTCATGGGTGCTATGTGGTGCAAGTAAAGGGAAAGAGAAGCTCACCCAACCTTGAGTGGAGAGCTTGGGCGATGTTGTGTACATATTGGGCCACTTGACCACCACGGTCAGGGAGTTCTCAGAGGGACTAAGGGTTTACCCTGTTTTTGCCGCTTAGGTTGGCGGGGATTGTAAATTTGAAACAATAGCGACCATTTTGTGTTATAAACATCTTGTAAACGTTTTTAATGGCTCATGAGCAGTTTATGTACTTAATGAAATGTATCCTTTCCTTTTTACTGGTTTTTCTCCTTAACCTGATAATAACGCCTAGATCACGTTTTTTAACCAAAGGACTTGGGTAGCGAGTCAAATTTCCGGTTCATTGTTCACCGTAATTGTTCTGGGGTAGCCAGGGCGTTACAATGTAGGATCTCGATCAGACACTATTGACTTCTGTGCCTCGTGGAGATGTACAATCTCCTTCACATGCAATTCTGCATATTGATCCTCCGTAAAATTCATTCTCACGGGCAAGAAATGAGCTGACTTGATATATTGGTCCACGATCACCTATACCGAGTCATGTTGACCCACCGTTCTAGGCAATCCAACCACAAATTCCATGTTTATATCTTCCCATTTCCATTCAGGAATGCCCAAAGGTTGTAGTAACCCTGCTGGCCTCTGATATTCAGCTTTTACTTGGTGACAAGTTATGCACTTAGTCACATATTCCACCACATCTTTCTTCATCCCTGGCCACCAATAAAACGATTTCAAATCCTGATACATCTTCGTGGTGCCTGGATGTAATGAATATGGAGTGGTATGAAACTCATCCAGAATCTCTTTCTTGATATCCACATCCATCGGAACACATATCCGATCTTTGTACCTCAATATGCCAATTTTAGTGTAAAAATCCCTAGTCTAATACTTTGTAAAATATTTGCATGCTCATAAGTTTATAGAAGAAAAGCCACTTATTATAAAAATCCCAGTGGGGCCTTGCTAAAACATGCAAGTTGGGCCCAATAGTTTAAAAGAAAATAATAGTTTTCATGCAACGTTATAAAAATAATTAAATTTCAAGTCTCACTGATAAGTTCTGAAAATTAAAATAAACATAACATTATTCTTTAGAAATTGGCGTTAAACTGATCGTTTTCTCATCCATAGGATGCCCCCACGCCATACACACCCTAACTTTGGAACTCCCTACATCACCACGCGTGCCAAAGAGAAAACTTATTTGCTACCTGGAAGGGAAAGTAAGGGGTGGGCTAAAAACCCAGTAAGGAAGTACAAATAACACACCAGTAAACACAACAAAACATATTCATATTCATACATCGTCATACATCATAAGAGTCATTATTGTAACCATCATCATCATACACATCAACATAATCATCATATACATAGTCATCATAACATACACATCATATACATAGTCATCATAAACATAACATCATATATTTGTGAACGTGGCTCGCTAACTTGTCCATGTCACATATTGAGGTAAACAGGATCTCTGGTCCTTGAATAACCTCAACGGGTCCGCCCTATGAGTTACGTCTTTGTATCCTTAGTAACTCAGGCTATGTCTTCACATCCTTAGTAACCCCTTTGTTGTGTCGCGTTCATCATGCTAACAACCATTACATATCATACAGCATTCAAACCACATACAATCCAGTCACATCAACACAAAGGAAATTTCATGATTCATCAACATCATCACATCATCACAAAATAGCATTTCATACTTCATATCACAAAATGTATCATCGTACATAGCCTTCTATTCATACAAGCCAATCTTACCGTTCACAACATAAATAAACAAAATTCTATCTAACTTCCTTACCTCAGGTCCAAGCAAAGCAAAACTGACAAACTTCACAACTAGCCTACCATAATAAAATAACATCGTTTAGCATCACATAATACTTTCTTGTGCCCAACTCATATATCTCATGTGTGCATGGGCCATGCACACATGGTGAAAACTACTCATAATTTCCAAATAGGCATAATTACACATGAAATCACCAAAAGAATAATGCAAATTATACTTATGTTACATGCATGGTTTTTAAATAAAAATCATATGGTTGAATATTAGACATATTTTTTAACGTAAAAGTGCATTTGCATGCGACATGCATACGTGGGAACGTTGTTAAAAAGTGATTGTAGAGTCCCAGAATTTACTTAGCTAGTTAGATAGTAGTAGTAGTAGTAGTAGTAGTAGTAGTAGTAGTAGTAGTAGTAGTAGTAGTATTAGTAGTAGTAGTAGTAGTAGTAGTAGTAATAGCTAGTATTAGTTATAGTATGTTCATTACTATAGATTTTGGTTCAAGCCGGGACTTAGTTGGAAACTCCTAGCAATAGTTATGGATTTTATAAGTTTAACCTATAGTTTAAGAATATTAATTATAACATAAGGTTTGATTAATATTGCTGGTTATTAATATGATAATTATTATAACCTAAGGTTTAGATAAAGCTAATAAGAATATGACACTTGTCATGAGCATGGTTATTCCTAAGGTTTAGATAGAGCCAATAGGAATATGACAATTGTCATATGTATGATTATTAAGGAATTATTATTTTAATGATAAAATAAGAGAAATATAAGACTTAGTCTTCACCAAAATCTGATAGGAGCATGATATTTGTCACAATTTTATTTATTTGTGGATTAGGTTGTAAATAGATTTTTCGTAACTTTAGGGTACTGTAACTTCCGACCTATTTTGACCCAGTTATGTTATGAATTTCGAAAAATAGTATTTCTAGACAGTTGTAGATAATTTAATTAGCTTTCTAACAGTATAAAAAGAGTCCAAATCGGAGTTCTACAGCTCTAGATATGTTGATTTTACTGCAGGGGAGTTTAGAGTTACGAGATTTAGGGAGTTAGAAGTTAGGATTCTATTTGCTTTTATTATTTTAAAAATCAAGCTTTGAATCCTTAAATCTCTCTGAAAAATTTGACCAATTCCTAAGCCTTTGGCTGAAGTATATTCAAATATTTTCAATTAAATTTATTATTTTTATTCAAAGCCAAAAAGAAGATTTTTATTCCTAGAACTCTATAAATAGGACCTAGCACCAAGCCTTTTCATTCATTCTTCAAGCATTGATCAAAGCCTTTCATGTGCTAGTGAGACTATAGAGTGATAAACACTTGGATTGAGGTTATAAGCTTAATCATTATAAGCTTAATAAACACTTGGGAAGTAAGGTTATAGTGTATTTCGGTTTCGAGGTATAGTTCGGTCATAGAAGCATTCAAGGTATTCCTAGTTCCTTTCTGTATTGATTCTTATAGTTCTTCTCTACTCAAATCCTAACTCAGTCTTTTCTATTCTTGGTTAGGCATCTAAGTTCTTCGAACTTAAGGTTTTCGTTGGTAAGTATCGTTTCGATGGTGTAGTTTATTCTTTCCATCTCTTTTCTTTAGTATACTCACCTCTATATTATGGTTTTTAGGAGTGTTCCGAAATCCCGACTTTGTTCTCATCATCCCGGTATATTGGTAAGGAAAATAGGATAGGATTTTATATGTTATATGATATGTGATATGTTATCTTATGTTATGTTGTGTTATGAAATGTTATATTGTGTATGTTTGTAGACTTGGGCATATGACCTGTACACTAACAAGCCCCAATAAATTTATGGGCATATGACTTGCTTAGCTAGCAAGCCCCACAAATCTAATGGGCATATGACTTGTTTAGTTATGGGACCCCAAGTAATAATGGCCATTATAGTATGTGTGACATATGTTTATGATATGTTTTATTATATGCTATGTTATGAATTTTATGAATATGAGTTATGTGTTAGGTTTTCCTTGTTGGGCATTAGGCTCATTCCTTTATTTTTTTAGTGTGATGCAGGAAACTAGATACGGAGGCGGAAGGATTCTTGGAAGCTTGGCATGTGTGTTGAGGATGAACGAACTGAGTGGACTGCGTGTCGATCGAGGATGAAGTTATTTATATTTAGTCTTTTAGATCATGTTTTTCCGCATTTAGTTTTTTAAACAATTGAATTAAAGTTTATGTTTTTCTTTTAAACAATGGGTGCCCATGCCATATTTTCTATTATTATGTATTTGATACAATATTTTGAGATTTAATAAAGTTATATTATTTCTTATGTATCTTTCCCAAAATAGTAGCTATGTATAGTAGATCTAATGGTCCAAGTCTTAGAAATAATTGGGTCATTACAGTGACGTTAAAAACGATAATTCTTACACGCTTATTTCTATCGTTTTGAAAATAATGATTTAGTAACATACTTTTCTTACCATTATTTATCTCTTTAAAATCACTAAGTTGATTAAACCTCTAAAACATTATTTTTATTTCATAAAATAATTTATTGAGCCATTTAAAAATATAATAATTCCATTATTTATTTTTAAATCACATAGAAATAATAAAGGCTAGAAATTATTTAAAATACTTATAACTAGCATGTTTCCTTAGAAAATAACAATTTAATCCAATTTAATAAAATTAAAAACTTGGTGTGAGAAAAATATAATTTTTAGGCGTGAGAAAAATACATTTTTAATTGTATTATTTTAAGACTTAATTTTAGGTAGAATAAATTCATAAGTGATAATCCAATAATTATTTTTGAATATATATAACCAAACTTTCAGCCACTATTTAATTTTTTTAAAAATCACAAGTGATTTAATCTCAACATTTTTCTTAATTAAAAAGAAGAAAAATCATATCTATTAAAATGAACACTAATGGTTATATTTAAAAATACCATTTTTAATATTTACATAGTTTAGGATATTAATTTATTTCAACATACACACAAAATTCTTTTTATTTAAAAATATAACTTCTCATTTTTACCAAAATTCCAGCAACAATATATACCCTCAAAATCACCATTTTGATTTTTTTTTTTAAAACTCATATTTTCTCTAAAAAAAATCTGTAGGTATTTATTTGAGTAAAAATATCATTTTAATGCATATTAAAGTTCCATTTAATTTCTTAAAACATCATAGCACTTGCAAAAATTATTTAAGCATTCAAAAACATTATTCTCATCATATTTTACACCATTTATACACAAAATCAGCAAGTATTTCAAATCATGAAATTCATCACCTTCATCATGCCTTACAAAATTCACACATTACTCATGCACGTTTAATTAACATAATTAAAAACAAACCCTAGCATGCTTCTATCATTCAAGTAATCCAAAAGAAAACACAACTATCATTTACCCATTTAAAATCTTACAAACACCCTATCATGTTTCTAATGAGTATATACATGACATCAAATAAAATAAGAATGTCAAACATGCATCAATAACATAAAATACCAATATATGTATATGCCTTCACATAAAACCTAGCATGTTCCTATTTCCCAAATAATATGACCGAATTCATAGAAACACCAAAAGAAACATAAGCAAAACTTCACATGTATTATCTACATATGCCTTAGGCGAGACCTATATGAGATTTATACTCTTGAATCCAAAAATATATAGCCACCTAACATGTTTCTCATCAAGCCATCATAACAATAGTGCAAGACATACACCAAGGCCAAAATAATCAAAATACTAGCTTTCTCTTAAAACATGATTTTCGAAAACATCCATCAATATCAAAGCAACACAAACATAATAACCTTACCCAAAACACCAATCCACATTCAGCCATGATCTCTCCAAAATAAAAATAAATAAAACAACAACAACCATAGATTGAGGAAGGAATCCAATACCTCTCTTGATAGTAATCAAGAACCCAAACTAGAGTCACCACCTTGTTTGCTAGCCTCCAACACCTTATTGTTACCACCAAAACATTAGATCAAACAACCAAAATCCCACATAGATCAATATTAGGAAATCAAAACACCCTTACCCTCTTGTTGGTCAAAACCCTAACAACAAACCCTAAGCTCTTGTGAGATTAGAACCTAGCACCACCAAGGACTTCCATTAGACTAGAACCAAGAAGAAGGGAAAAAGAAACTCACAATCCAAACCCATACCTTAGAGACCTCGAGCCCTTCTTCCTACTCTTCTTCTTCCTTCACGTTTTCTCCTTGCTTTCTCCTCCTTCTCTCTAGAAAATGGGAGCCCCTCTCTCCCTTTATCCCACACTCTCTCTCCTTCTCTCTAGGCCGACGGCTCCATGTCTCCAAATGGCCTTTTCTTTTCTCTCTTCCTTTTTTATTCTAATTTGGCCAAAAATAACCTAATAAACATAATGGTAAGTTTCCTCTTCTTGCTATTTTTCCTATATTCTAATTTATTTGATTGACAACAAAAATGGAAAATCAAATCCTTCACATTCCCACCTATGTCGTCCACTCCCCTTGTTTCTCTTTCCTTTATTTATTTTTTTAATTAATTTAATAAATAAATCTAATAAAAGAAACTATAAAGTGTGTAGAAAATTCTACACATGTGCACCATGCAACCATGCACATGCACACACTCAATAACTAGGGTGCATCACTACCTACCATGCACCTTAGTACATTCAACCAAAACTCAAATATTCACAATTTTAAAATAAATAGATAAATAACAATTAAATTCACAAAATTCTACCAAACAATTCTAACAGTTAATTTAAACAAATAAAATAAAAAAATTCACAACACTTAACAATTTAATCAAACAAAGCACAAAATTTAATAACTTTAAAAAAAAATTGGTGTGCTACATTTAGAGATAGTAAAGTCCTTAGCCACCCCAGCTAAGGCATCCTCTGATAGGTTAGTTTTTATAGTGTTTTGGAGCGTTATTTTAGGGAATTTTTGTGCTTATTTAGCTATGTTTGTGCAGTATGACACTTTTGTTGCTTGTGTTTTCTAGTGTTTCAGGATCTATTGAAAAATGGACCAAGTTATGGTGATTTTGTGGGATTCTGAGTTATGAGGTAGATGTCGAATTCGATTTGATCGTTGACACCGTTTTTGGGATCGAAACGACAAGTTTTGGTGAAAAGGAAATTTGAACCGCGACACTGAACTTTTAAGTCGTGGCGCTATTGTTTGGGTATTTTGAGTCGCGACGCAACATATTGAGGGCCACGACGCTTGTCGAGGCAGAGACAATTGAAATCTTGGCTATCGAAGATGGGCCACGGTGCTTCTTTCTTCAGCTGCAGCGCACAATTCTGTGAGTGCAGAAAAATGCATTTTTAGCAAGGGCAAAAGTTGTATTTCACATATAACACATGGGGCAACTATATAAGCATCATTATGTTGAATTTTGAAAGGAGAACTCTGTAGACTCAAGAAAACGCTCAGTGGAGGCAAAGGATTAAAGACCTAATACTTATCATAGTTTTTCTTCTCTTCTTCTTTTACTTTCTACTATATTGATGTTTATAACTAGTTTTATGGATTCATTTATGTTCAATATGAACTAATTTTATTTTTAGGGTGTTGATGGATTCTTCTTGAAACCTTATTAATTATCTGATACAGTTTTTATGAATTTTGATAACTCCATTTTAGTGTCATTTTAGGATGTATTTTTGTGGTAATCTTGAGTCTTTTTGTTTCTTTTGTGCAAGATTATGCTTGTGTTTGTCTTTGTTGTAGGTTGGTGCTATGAATTATGAGCTAAACGTGAAAAGAAGAAGAAATGGTGGGAAAATGGAGTTTTTGGTGGTTGTTTGAGTCAAATTGGCATTAAGATGGAGCTAGAAGAAGTTTTTTGATGAAGTTGATGAAGGAAGGATTTAAAATGGTCAAATTTTGAAGAAAAAAAAATAGAACTAGAGTCGCGGCATGAGCTTAAGGGCCGCAGCTCTAGTTAGTCTGAAACTATGAAAAATATGGCATGAATTAATGTCGCGACATGCCCTTTAGGGCCGCGACATGATGAGTGGCAGAGAGCAAAAGGAAAAACTGGGTTTTCACATGGGCTGCGGCATGGAGTTTAAGGGCCGCAACACTTGAAGACGGAGGCGCAAACATCCTGGGTATTTTGAAGACACGAGCCGCGACATGGAAATGCAAGGGCCACAGCGCACCTCCCTGAAGTGAAAAAAATACTATTTAGGTTAAAAACATTAGAGATTAGGTATTGATTTGGATTTTCTAATTACAAATTTTTCAGAGAGTTCTTGACTGCTAAGCTTATTTTCTGCATTTTTCTTCTTTAATTTCTTTTTCAAGTATTGGATGTTAAAGATGATAACAATTATTTTTATGTCGTTAGCTATATTTGTCATGAACTAAACACTTTTATCTAGGGTTTAAGGTAGTCGTTTGGATTTCTATTTAATGTTATTATGATGTTCTATTGATTCTTCTTCTTTATTCTAATCTATATAATGTTTGCCTAATGGTAGTAAATACTTGATCAATATTTTCTTGATTTATGATTTTGATTCAAAATTCAAAAGATGTGAATTGAATATGCTATCGTTATATAGACATAGGTTACATATTGGACGAGAGTACTGTTGGTTTTTGATCATGTGATTAACAGTGCAGCAGAAGCATGGGATAATATTTCAATACAATAATAACAATTATTAAAGCATAAGAACGAATGACTCTAGGAACCATAACTAGAATGGGATCTTTCTCATTCGCATGAATCTGAATAAAATAGAAACTTACAAATACCTTTTCTAGATGTAGAACACATGTAGATCAAATAGTGTCTTAGCCTCCTAACCCACCATCTTCCATACTATGGCTCGCATAAAGAGAAGGAGACAGGTGGATGTCTATACTATTTGGTAGGATACACAAGAACACACTTTTGAATCTCAACACATGAGAGTGTTCTTCTCACAATACAGAGAGAGCGAAGTTCTCTATTTTTCTTTCTTGGCAAAATAACGTGAAAAATGCATATGATCATTCTTCATCATGATGTTATGTTAAATTAATATAACAATTAAAAGAAAACCTAGCCCTAATCACATTGGGTCTCTGCGTGGGCTGGCGCCAACTACAGGGCGTTGGGCCCTATGGTATTTTATCTCTATAAAATGTTATTTGTTGGGCCTTTATCATATTATTTTATGTAGTATACAATTATACCACAAAATTAAATATGATTAAATTAATTTTCAATATAATTTTATTTGCCATTAAATATTATTTCATAAATAATATTTTAAATATTATTTCACAAATAATATTATTTTGTGAGATTAAAAATAATACTTTATTATTTTTAATTATTTCCTTTTTAATACTGAAATCCTACATTTGTGTTATTGAGCTACTACGGGGACAGTGTGGACCCATAGTTCTAAGCTCCAATAATTTAATTAATTTCACTAACTCTCAGTTCCATTAATTAATTTATTAACTATGAATTATTCCACTATAATTTCATAGTTGAACTCTCAAAATTATAGTCTTATATTATTAGAAGCTATAACTATAAAGTCGTCCATTGATTTAGTCATTACATGAGTTATGACCCTCTACTAGTTGTTCATAATTAAAGCTAGGTCTTAATGTCCGTTAACCTCTCTAATTATGTCTTTATCAATTAGTTACATTGATCCTCTAATGAACATTATGTTGGGAAAACTTATACGGGATCTTGTTTATTTTCATGTAAATCTTATATTGAACAAATTAATATGAGACAACCTAGAACATGTTTCTAAAATTGAATTCGTGTAGAGATAATGATAAGAACACTTACATTATTATGCAGCAGAATGATTGAGTCCTTCCTTTAATTTCTTTAACCCTTGTATCCTCACCAAAAAACTGAACCGTTCTTCAATTTTCTTCACAGCCTTCCAAAGTATCCTTAGAATCACCTAGACTAGAGTGGGCAATTCTCAACACATGAGATAGATACAAAGAGAAGAAGAATAGAAGAGAAAAATTGAGGCTTAGAAAAGGACTTATGTTGTAGAGAGAATCTAAAACCTAAAGCATCAAGACTAGATCTTCTGATCTTCTAAAAAATAAGTGATTTCAACTCTCACTTAGCATTCCTTTTTATAGACTCAATTAGTTCATTTATTTTAATTAAAAAATCAATAAAATAATAGTCAATTATCAGTCCTAGGTCGAAATTCCAATGGGCTTTAGGCCTGTGAAATTTCTCATTTAATTATAAGCACGTTGGACTTAAAATCAAGGCATGTATTATTTTATATTGATTAATTAATTAAATAATTATTTAAATCCTTGATCAAATTATTTATTTATAATTTGAACCTTGATTTAAACTTATTTATTAATATAGATATCAATTTGTCTTAATTAATAAATCTGCCCTAAAATCTTTTTTCTTCTCTAAATTGTATAACTTTGTGAAACTATCCAAAATTGACCTAGTCAACTTTGATAATTCTAATTGATAATTAAATTAATTAATTGAGACTATCTATATGATTTTATCCAAGGTACAGTGGGGACCATGGGCCTATGAAATCAAGCTCCATTAAGTTATCATAAATCTAACAAATAAATTTACTAACTTATTAATTCCTCATGACTCCACTAAAGACTTGGAATTGCACTCTTGAATTCATAGAACACTTTATAAGCAATATAGATACGTTATTAATTGTCCATTGTTACAACCATAATTATCACTCAATCCTCTATAGACGGTCTACAATGAGATGGGACTAAAATATCATTTTACCCCTCATTGTATTTTATCCTTAAAACACTTTGTTCCTTGTAAATGATATTTCAATAAACTAATATTAATTACTGAAATGTGATCTCTATCATTTAGCACCCTGAACCAAACTAAAAGGAAACCAGCATTTTACTTCTTCATTAGAAGCTATAGATATTCATATCTATGATTAACACTCCCACTCAATTATACTATTGAGTTCCCATGATGTAAGTATGGGCTAGTCCATAGGGTATGCTGGTAACGAACAAGTCAAAGAACTCAAATAATATAATCAGTTAGAATACTAACCCCTCAGAATTGAGATTGAATTGACCTATGGTCAACTATATGATATGACTAGAATAGATAATAACAGTATGTTTACTTATCCTATCTAATGTCAATATCGGTCCTATCTGATGTAACAAATACATCCACTATGCTAATGTTCTAGAAAGAACATAACACTACAATGTGTAAGTAGATCATATCGTAGAATGCCAAGTCAGTGTAAATCCTATTTCTAGAAGTTTATATTAAACAAATAATCATGAAAATAAAATACGTGAGCAAAGTGATTGACCAAGTTAAAAATTGATTTCTATACTTTTATTGATAATAAAATGAGATTACAAAGAAATTGGGTTTTAACTAGGGCATAAAACCCCAACACATTAATCTATAAATTTAATTATAGAATGAAATTTATGTACTCTAACAGAAATTGAGCGCTTTATGTTCAAGTCTCGAATCAACACTAAAAGGAACAACTAATCTCCTTTAATAGTAAGGAACAGATTCCATATCTGTGAAGTATGTTCCCAGCCATTTGTAGTTCTATGATTCCAAGATATTAGGAATTCAGTCGTAGGAATATTGAACCTTACCTGATAAGTCAAAAGTGATAAAAGCACAAATAAGAGTTCATTACTTACTTCAGGATTGAGGTCAAGTCTCAAACGAACATCGATTGATGAATGTTGAACTTCTATATTTTAATGGAGATTATCAGAAGTTCTTTCTTTCGTCGTGTTCCAGTCCAATACAATATATCTTGTATACGGTACCTCCATCTCTTTGTGTCACTACATAAACAAAAGATAGACCGTACTCATAATCTTTATTAAATAAAGCTCCCACTTTATTTAGCGATTAGGGACAATTTTTATATTATTATCTTGAATTAAATCCTCTTGTATATATATCATTATACATGCACTTAATTCAAGACTACATCAATAATATTGGATCTTCGTGATAAATGGCATGTATAATTAAATACAAATATGAGTGGAAATTCTTAACTTTATTTAATTAACAGTAATCGTTCTTACAGAAATACATTTTAAGGGTACAAATCCCAACAAGTACCTGTATGACCTGTGTAGCAATTAGGTTTCTATGCTTAATGCCTGCTATGTGTTTAAGTTTATCACAGAGATGCAGAAAACTTGCATATAGATTGAGATCTTATATCTTGAAAAAGAATAGGAATCGATTTTTGTTAACCTACTATTAGAATAGGAAGAAAAGATTTAGAACTGATTAGCAAAATTAATAGAATAAAAAATTGATGAAGTTAATACCCTAGGTTTTTAATTATTAAATCAATCTTTATTATTGCAAAAAATTTATTTCAATTTTAAGTCTTAGTTTAAAAATCACTCTATTTTCGACAGCCAAATAGAAATTTAAAAGCAATTATTAGTAATTGGTTGATAGTCCTTGTGGGAACAATACTTTACTTACTATATTATTACTTGAATCGATTCTGTGTACTTGCACATTGTATTTTCGCAATCAAGATTTTGGCGCCATTGCCGGGGACTAATATCCAATATCAAAATTAATTGTTTTTTGTTCTACTTTGGTTTTTTCTTTTAGTACTCATTCGGAACGAGGCTGTATTGTGTTTCAGGAATTATTGGTATATGCAACGAAGTAGACAAAAAGAGCTCATACTGGTAGATCTTGAACATCAAAGAACATCCAGATAAAACCAAAAGATAAAGAAAAGGTTGGATTTTGTCATGGCTGAGAATCAAGGAAATGCAACAAACAATGCTGCTAATATTAATAATATCCCAAATATTGCAGAGGTTCAGTGGAGCGAGGACCAAGGAGGCTTAGAGACTATGTACTTCGTACTGTCACAGGAGTGCATTCATGCATTTGACACCCCACTATTGCTGCAAATAATTTTGAGATTAAGCCGAAAATATTACAAATGGTGCAGTCTACTGTTCAGTTTGGGAGGTTTCCCACGGAAGATCATAATTTGCACATAGCCAATTTCCTGGAGCTATGTGAAAAATTTAAGATAAATGGGGTAAGTGACGATGCAATTAGACTTGAATTATTCCCATTCTCTCTACGAGACCATGTGAAGAGTTGGCTAATTTCACTACAAGCTAATTCTATCACAACATGGGAGGAGTTAACCTAGAAGTTCTTAGCAAAGTTTTTCCCTCTAGAAAAAGCTGGAAAGTTAAGTGGGGAAATAAATAATATACTAGACAGAAGGGGAATCGTTGTATGATGCATGGGAAAGATTTAAAGAGTTGTTAAGGAAGTTCCCTCATCATGCTATAGAGAAGTGTATTCTAGTCCATAACTTTTGTAATGGGTTGGATGGTAGTACTCGTACCATAATAGATGTTGCAGCAAGAGGTGCACTCATGAGCAAGAGTGCTAATGAGGCATATGAATTGCTAGAGGGGATGGCAATGAATAACTACCAGTGGCCAACTGAAATGGGGCAAACAAAGGTGGCTGGTATGATTGAATTAGATGTTATTTCCATGCTTACAGCACAAGTGGCAGCTTTAACGAAGCAGTTACAACAGAGCAACCTGTCAGCCCAAACCATGCAAGTTCAGAGTTTATGTGGGGCTTGTGAGAGTGCTCATCCATTTAATCAGTGTCCTGCCATGGATATGAATAATATACCTATGGAACAAGTCCAAGCTATAGGAAATTTTCAAATACCAACCAACAAACCCTTTTCGATGTCATATAACCAATGGTGGAGGAATCATCCTAACTACTCTTGGACAAATAATCAAGCTACACAACAACCTTTCCCTCAAAGTCAGCAACAATACCCACCTCCACATCAGCCAACACATATGAAACAACTCAAAGCACAGTCCGGTGTACTGAACCAGCTCATGACAGAAACTAGGGCATCTATCAGGAGTTTGGAGACTCAGTTAGGGAAGTTGGCTACTTTGATGACAAACTATGCTCAAGGGAACTTACCAAGCACTACTGAGGTAAACCCAAAAGAACAGTGCAATGCAATATCCTTGAGGAGTGGCAAGGAGGTAAAAGAGCCAAAAGTGGTTGATAAGGAGAAGGAAGTGAGTGGGTCAAATGTTACTGAGAACTTAGAGAAGCTGCCATAAATAAGCACAGATCACCATATAAAGATCCCATATCCTTAGAGGCTTCAAAAGAATAGGCTTGATAAGCAGTTTTCTAATTTTTTGGATATCTTTCGAAAGCTACACATCAATATCATGTTTGCTGAGGCACTTGAACAAATGCCAAGTTATGTGAAGTTTATGAAAGAAAAATTTTCAAACAAAAGGAAGTTGGGGGACTATGAGATAGTGGCACTTACTAAGGAGTGCAGTGCAATAATTAAAAAAAACTACCTCCCAAGCTTAAAGATCCTGGTGGTTTCAATATCCCATGTTCTATTGGGGGCTCACTGGTGACAAAGGCTTTATGTGATTTAGGGGCCAGTGTGAATCTAATGCCTCTATCAATCTTTCGGAAGTTAAATTTAGGAGAAGCTCGGCCTACTACCATGTCTTTGCAAATCGTAGATCTCTCAGTCAAACATCCTCGTGGAGTGATTGAGGATGTATTGGTGAAAGTGGAAAATTGATCTTTCCTACGAAATTTATTATTCTTGATATGGAGGAAGATGAAAATATTCCAATAATTATTGGAAGTCCATTCTTGGCCACTCGTAGCGCTTTAATCGATGTACAAAAGGGTGAGTTGAACCTGCGAGTGCAAAAAGATGAGGTAACATTTAATGTTCTTGCAGCAACGGAAATTCAACCTTGTTGTAGAGTTGAAGTGGTAAAAAGAGGAGAGAACAAGTTGGAAGTTTTGAAGCAAAGATCCATGGTTAAAACTGGAATGTGAAAAGTGTGTCATCAATTAAAAATGTTCTTTAGTGAGAGGATTCGAATGTTACATGAGCGGGGTAATGTTCCACCAATCTATAATAATAAGAAAAGATAGCCAACTCATGACACTATGACTCTCAAGGATGTGAGGGGTGGACTTGATCAAAGGTTTAATATGAAAGAAAATAAGCGTCCGGCTAAATGACGTTAACGACAGTGCATTTGGAGGCATTCCAATTTTTTATTTGCATTTTTTATTAGTTTTATTTAAGTTTTGGATTATGAACACTTTAATTTTAGTATTTTGAGTATTTATTTTTATTTGATTTTAATATCTATTAAATATGAGACTAATTTGAGTTGCAATGCTACTTCGAGATCTGGCAGAATGAACTATAGGCTAGCCCAAAAAAAAAATTCTCCATTTTCGATTCACCATCTCAATCCATGTCATTTTTAGCAGTCTCAGGTGACATGTAAGTTTCTTTTCCTTAGCTTTTATATAAACATTGGCGACAATGTTTAGGCTATGTAGAGTTCCAGAAATTTACTTAACTAGTTAGATAGTAGTAGTTATAGTATGTCTATTACTGTGGATTTTGGTTCAAGCCAGGACTTAGTTGAACACTCGTAGCAACACTTATAGATTTTATAAGTTTAATCTATAGTTTAAGAATATTAATTATAACATAAGGTTTGATTAATATAGTTGATTATAAAGATGTTATTTATTATACTATAAGGTTTAGATAGAACCAATAAGATCATGACACTTGTCGGGTGCATGTTTATTGAGAAATTAAGCATTTTTATATATAGTTTTATAAGAGAAATATTTGAAAACCCCAGAACCTGCCAGCAGCTTTGAAATTGTTATATGACTCAGTCAAAGCTGTTTACCCAATTCAAAATAGGCTGAAAAAGTGCAATTACATGTATAATATTTCAGCGTATGTCGATATATCGCAGCTCTAGGGGCGATATATCGCCACACAGGGAAAACGAAAAACACATAACTTCGCACAAACGCATCGACGAGCCTCGGGATATAAGCCCAGGCGATATATCGCCTACTATGGGCGATATATCGGCCCTAGGGAAAATATTTCAAATATTTTTGAAACCAAGCTCATTTTATTCCTTAACCTCTTGATAAGCCTCTGAACCTTTTGACCGAGTCTTAAGCCTCTACTGAACGAATATTCAAAAAAAATTCAAGTAATATTCATTATTTTTATTCAAGCTAAAAGAAGATCTTTACACTCCTTGAAACTCTATAAATAGGACCTAGAACCCAGCCATTTCTCTCATTCTTCAAGCTGTGTTCAGAGCCTTCAAGCTGCTAGGTCTACTTTAGAGTGATAAACACTTGGGTTGGGTTATAAGCTTTATCATTTTAAGCTTTAAAAACACATGGGAAGTAAGGTTAATAGTGTGTTTTTCGATATCAAGGTGTAGTTCAGTTCTAGTGCATTCAAAGGTATTGCTACTCCTAGTTCATTTCTATATGTTTCATTAGTTTCATATAGTTTTCTTTACTCAAATCCTAACTCGGTGTTTTTCATTATCTTGGTTAGGTATTTAAGTTCTTTGAACTTAAGATTTCTTGTCGGTAAGTTTCTTCTCGGTAGTTTAATCCTCTTGTCATCATCTCTTTCTTTAGAAATACTCACATTCTTATTGTTGGTTTTAAGAGTGTTCCAAATTTCGTCCTTGTTCTCATATCCCAGTATTGGTAAGGAAAATACGATAGAATTTTATATGTTTATATGTTATCTTATGTTATATTATGCTATGTAATGTTGTATTATGTATATTGATAGACCTTGGGCATATGACTTGTATAGCTAACAAGCCCTAATAAATTATGGGCATATGACTTGCTTAGCTAGCAAGACCCCACCAATCTATTGGGAATATGACTTGCTTAGTTTACAAGCCCCAAGTAGTATAATGGCCATTGTAGTAGTATATGTCATATGTTTATAGTATATGTTTATGATATAGTTTATGTGTATGTTTTATGTTTCTAGTAGATTTTCCTTGCTGGGCATTAGGCTCATTCCTTTATTTTTATGTATGCAGGAAAATAGTTATGGCGGTAGAAGGATTCTTGGCAGCTTGGGGTTGTGTAATGAGGAAGAATGGAGTTGGTAGACTGCGTGAACGATTCGAGGACGACGTTGTTTTCAGTCTTTTTAATTATGTTTTCTATGTATTTTGCGCACTTGGTTTTGTAACAAATTTATTTAAGTTAAAGTTATGTTTTATTTGTCAAACAATGGGATCCCATACCCCAAGATTATGAATTTCAACATTTACCTTATAGTTTTTAATAAAGTTATGTATGTTTTCTTAAGAATAGTGTCTATGTATAGTAGTTTTAATGGTCCAAAGTCTTAGAATTAGTTGGGTCATTACAGGCTAAGTTTGGGGGAAGGAATTTATTGTTTTGTATATATTATGTTATTTTGTTAATCGTGTTGTGTTGTGTTTGTGACGTTTTGTCTAGGTTGTTTAGAGTGTTAGTTGAATCAAGTTGACAATGATTAGTCAATTATAATATGATTGAATGATGTGTTGTATAAATTGTATGGGAATGAAGCCATAAAAATTTGTGTGCTTCTTACCATGTTTACATGAGTCCACTAAAATAATTGAGAGCTTAATCATGATTTTTAAAAAATATTGTGTAATTGAAACTTTTTTTATGCTTGTTGAATGTTGAGATAAAAAAAATATGAGAATGTTGTTATCCTAGAACTTTTTTGCTTGCTTTTTGAGACAAAATCCTAGATGATGCATGATTAGGAAGATGATTTAGGTAATTTTTTGAACTGTTTGTGCCTTTCAAGCCAATCTTGATTTATTAAATCCCTAGTTCCCCAATTTTGAGCCTAATGTTTTAGCATACTTTGATTCTTTTTGCTTGACACTTATTTTGAGCTTATTTGAAACTTTGTTGTTTTTCATTCCCTTTTGATATACCATGAGCATATGAAAGGTGATTGGGGGATAGTTTGTAATGGGGTTTATATTTGAAAATTTGTGTCGATAGAAAAAGAAAAATTGAGAGAGAAAGAAAGAAAAAGTATATTGAATATGAACTACACTCCAATGGAAAATACAAAGAAATAAGCTTGGGGGAGTGTAGTCTCATTACAAAAAAAATGAAATGAAAAAAGAAAAAAAAATCAATTTATGAATTCTCTCTCAAAATAAGAAATATTGGGAAATTTGGGATTTTTTTTGGGTTTGTGAGTGGATAAAGGTTGAATTGTTTGGTTGAGTGCTTATGGTACATTTTGAACCTAAATGACTTTTTCATCTACCATTACCTAAGCCCTTCAATTATAAGTTGTGAAAGTCCTATTGATTTCTAAGCATGTGTTTTCTACATTAGTGGATATTAGTAAGTGTTGCAAGCTTATGGGATAATGATATTAATTGATTGTAATGAAAAAAAATTGGTGAGCATGAATTGATTCAAATGCATTTTATTTATTAACCATGATTTTGAGAGATTTTATCTTTGTTTGGACTTAAGTGAATTGGAAGAATGCTTTGACTGAAATTCTGAATTATAAATTTACTTTCCTAAAGATTATATAAGTGTGTTAGTCATCATAGCTTGAGGCGTGAATTATTGTTGTCGGCTTGATTCGTGTTAGTTGTTTAGGTTTTGAGTTTTGTCATGTGAGTTTGTGTCCTTTGCTTGACGGTGAACAAAGAGTTAGTTTAGGAGAGCTTGATAACTCCTTTTTAGTGTCGTTTTAGGATGTGTTTTTGTGGTAATCTTGAGTCTTTTTGTTTCTTTTGTGCAAAAATATACTTTTTTTTGTCTTTGTTGTAGGTTGGTGCTATGAATTATGAGCTAAATGCAAAAAGAAAAAGAAATGGTGGGAAAATAGAGTTTTTGGTGGTTGTTTGAGTCAAATTGGCATTAAGGAGGAGCTAGAAGAAGTTTTTTATGAAGTTAATGAAGGAAGGATTTAAAAGGGTCAAATTCTGAAGAAAAAAAATATAATTAGAGTCACGACATAGGCTTAAGGGTCGTGGCTCTAGCAAAGTTAGAAACTATGAAAAATCTGGCATGAATTAATGTCGTGACATGCTCTTTAGGGCCACGGCATGATGAGTGGCAGAGAGCAAAAGGAAAAACTGGGTTTTCACACGGGCCGCGACATGGAGTTCAAGGGCCGCGGGGCTTGAAGTCGGAGGCGCAAACCTTATGGGTATTTTGAAGACACGGGCTGCAGCATGGAAATGCTACGCGTCACCCTGAAGAGAAAAAATTACTATTTAAGTTTAAAACATTAAAGATTAGGTATTGATTATGATTTTCTAATTACAAATTTTTCAGAGAGTTCTTGACGGCTAAGCTTATTTTCTGCATTTTTCTTCTTTAATTTCTTTTTCAAGTTTTGAATGTTAAAGATGATAAAAATTATTTTTATGTTGTTAGCTATGTTTTTCATGAACTAAACATTTTTATCTTTGGGTTAATGTAGTCGCTTGGATTTCCATTTAATGTTATTATGATGTTCTATTGATTCTTTTTCTTTATTCTAATCTATATAATGTTTGCCTAATGCTAGTAAATGCTTGATCAATATTTGTTTGATTTATGATTTTGATTCAAAATTCGAAAGATACGAATTGAATATGCTATCATTATATAGACATAGGTTACATATTGGCGAGACTACCTGTGTGACTTATGTAGCAATTGGGTTTCTATGCTTACACTACTACATAAAATGCTTTTCTCTGCAGTTTTTTACTGTGGTTTTCGAGAGTATTGAAAAGCGCAGTGTATTCGACCGTAGAGAAAAGTGGTATGCCAACCGCAAAGAAAGAACATCTTTCTCTGTGGTTGTAATAAGCCAACCGTGGAGAAAGATGTACTTTTCTCTGCAGTTTTTTTAAAACAACCGCAGAGAAAGAAAGACTTTTCTCCACGGTTTTATTGAAAAAACCGTAGAGGAAAGTATTGTAATTTTTTAAAACTTTGACCAAGCATAACTTTGTGCTCGGTTGTCCGTTTTTGGTATTTTTTTTAAAACTTTGGTATTTTTTCGAGATCTATCTAGCTGCATACAAAGAAAACCTGAAGAAGAAAAAAAGCATTTTTTTAGGTTTGGTCACCAAAAAATCTGAAGAAAAAAAATTCAGCAACCAAATTAATGATTTATGAAAAACCACTCAAAAATTTTATTTCTATTTGTCTATTTCACACAAAATAAACTCTAAAAATAATGATGAAAAAAAACAAAAACTATGCAAACAAAGACATATAGATCATTACCTATTTTGAAGCTCAAGAACACAATGTATGGCCAAAAATACGGTGAAAATGGACAATTTTTTTACCAGATCCTAACCATTTTTACTACCAAAAACCTAAAAATAGACAAATATCAAGCATCTACTTCAGTTTTTAACTAAGATTTAGCTAAAAATAATGAAAAAAATACTAAGATTAAGGTTGAAAGACATACCGCCGCCGCTGAAGAAGTTTTTCACAAAATGAAGTAGGTCTGCGAACCTTGTGGGGAAGAATGCGTTTATATATAGGTCTGGAACCTATTCTACACGGTTTTCTTAAGAAAACCGTAGAGAAAGAAAGACTTTTCTCTACAGTTTTCTTAAAAAAACCACAGAGAAAAGTATTCTAATTTTTCAAAAATTTTACCAAGCATAACTTTGTGCTCGGTTGTCCGTTTTGAGTGTTTTTTTTTTACTTTGATATTTTTTTGAGATCTATCAAAAGAAAAGACTATTTTCTTTGAATAGATCTTGAAAAAATATCAAAGTTAAAAAAACACCCAAAACGGACAACTGAGCACAAAGTTATGCTTTGTAAAAGTTTTGAAAAATTACAATACTTTTCTCTGTGGTTTTTTCAATAAAACTGCAGAGAAAAGTCTTTCTTTCTCTGCGGTTTTCTTAAAAAACCGCAGAGAAAAGTTTCCACTTCCCACATTTCCTACTTTACATTGCACTTTTTTAAAAAAACTGCAGTAACATAGTTCCTAAGAGTCCTTCAATCATTTTCTCTGCGCTTTTTATTTTAGATTGAAAAAAAAAAGCGCAAAAAACCCTATATTTGTAGTAGTGTTAATGTCTACTATGTGTTTAAGTTTATCATAGAGATTTAGAAAACCTGCACATAGGTTATGATCTTATATCTTGAAAAAGAATAGGAATCGATTTTTGTTAACCTGCTATTAGAATAGGAAGAAGAGATTTAGAACTGATTAGTAAAATTAATGGAATGAAAATTTGATGAATTTAATACTCTAGGTTTTTAATTATTAAATCAATCTTTATTATTGGAAATTTTATTTCAATTTTAAGTCTTAGTTTAAAAATCACTCTATTTTCAGCAGCCAAATAGAAATTTAAAGGGAATTATTGGTAATTTGTTGATAGCCCTTGTGGGAACGATACTTTACTTACTATTTTATTACATGAATCGATTATGTATACTTGCGTAGATTAATTTATCCATTGAATTAATAACCATGTATTTTGCTGCAAACCAAGGGAATGCAGTAAATAATGTTGCCAACAATGTCGAAGGGCCAGCAGCTATTAAGGTCCCTGCTGAACAAGGGGCAAGAACTTTAAGAGATTATGTACTCCCTACTGTTACAAGAGTGCATTCATGCATCCGACACCCCACAATTGCCGCTAACAATTTTGAAATCAAGCCGGCAATACTACAAATTGTCTAGTCCACCGTTCAGTTTGGTGGATTACCTACGGAGGACCCAAACATGCACATAGCTAATTTCCTAGAGTTGTGTGCAACTTTTAAGATGAATGGGGTCAGTGACGATGCTTTTAGATTGAGTTTGTTCCCATTCTCATTGAAGAAAAGATCCAAGAGTTGGTTAAATTCTCTGCAAGCCAACTCTATAAACACTTGGGAGGATCTAGCACAGAAGTTTCTCGCCAAGCTCTTTCCTCCATCAAAGGCTGCAAGGTTGAGAGGAGAGATCAATAACTTTTTCCAGACTTATGGGGAATAATTATATGACGCATGGGAGAGGTTTAAAGAATTGTAGAGAGAGTGTCATCATCACGGCATTGAGAAGTGGATATTGGTCCACAATTTCTATAATGGGTTGGGCACTACTATGCGCACCATCATAGATGCCACAGCAGGATGGGCATTCATGGGAAAGAGTGCTAATGAGGCCTATGCATTGTTGGAAGAAATGGCCGTGAATAACTGCCAATGGGCTGATGAGCGAGCCACTAGTAACAGAAAAGTAGCTGGGATTCATGAACTAGATGCTTTCACAGCATTAACTGCTCAAGTTTCCACCTTAACCAAGCAGATGCAGCAAAACACTATTGCAACTCAAGCCATGCAAGTCCAAGTTGTATGTAACAATTGTGGTGGTCCTCACCAATTTGAGTAGTGTATGGTAGCAGAGGTGAATAATGCTATCCCTATGGAGCAAATAAATATTATGGGGAATTTTAATAGGCAAGCCAACAACCCTTTCTCCAACACTTACAACCCAGGGTGGAGGAATCACCCTAATTTTTTGTGGAGAAATAATCAGAGCCCTCGACAACAATTTCAGCAGCTCGTGTCTCAAGCTCCACTTCAAGAAATGTCACAACCACCGATTTCTCAAGAGAAGACTAATGAATTACAAGCAGCATTGTTGACTTTAACTAATACTCAAAATCAGTTCATGACTGAAACTAGAGCATTCATCATAAATTTGGAGAGTCAAGTGGATCAATTGGCAAGTATGTTGAATAACCGACCATAAGGAAATTTTCCTAGTAATACTGTAGTGAACCCAAAGGAGCAATGCAATGCAATATCCTTGAGGATTGGTAAGGAATTAGAATAGCCAATCAGGAAGACAATTCCATTACCAAAAGTGGTTGATGAGAAAAAGGATAAGGTGAAAGAAGAAGTCAATGAGAATTTTGAGAAGAAGCAGCCACCAGTGAGTTTTGAGCATCACATCAAGATCCCATATCCTCAGAGGCTGCAAAAGAACAAGCTTGACAAGCAGCTTTCCAAGTTTTTAGATGTTTTTCGAAAGCTTCACATCAACATTCCTTTCGCTGAGGCACTTGAACAAATGCAGAGTTATGTGAAGTTTATGAAGGAAATTTCATCAAAGAAAAGGAAATTGGAGGACTATGAGATAGTGGCAATTACTGAGGAGTGCAGCGTAATACTCCAAAAGAAGCTACCTCCTAAGCTTAAAGATTCGGGTAGTTTCACCATTCCTTGTACCATAGGGAATGTGGTTTTTGAGAAGGTACTCTGTGATTTAGGGGCAAGTGTGAATCTGATGCCTCTATCTATATATCGAAAACTGAAATTGGGGGAAGCAAGACCAACTATTGTGACACTTCAAATGGCAAATCGTTCAGTCAAACATCCTAGGGGTATTATTGATGATGTTCTAGTAAAGGTGGACAAACTTATCTTCCCTGCAGATTTCATTATTCTGGACATGGAAGAAGATACTAATATCCCAATTATTCTTCGAAGGCCATTTTTAGCTACCGGTAGGGCGTTAATCAATGTTCAAAATGGTGAGTTGAAGCTGTGAGTTCAAAAAGAGGAGGTAACATTTAATGTTTTTGCAGCAACGAAAATTCCCACTTGTTGTAGAGTTTATGTGGTGAAAGGAGGAGGTACCGAGTTGGAAGTCCCTAAGAAAAATTCCATGGCTCAATGTAGTATTCAGACAGATCGTCATCATGTGAAAAGGTTCTTTTGTGGGAAAGCTCGAATGTTACATGAGCAGTGCAAAACTACAAAAATTTGCAACATCAAAAGATGGGCTCCCACTTATGACACTATGACTCTTAAGGATTCGAGGGGTGGACTTGATCCGAGTTAAATTTGAAGATGAACTCAGCGTCCAGCTAAATGACGTTAACGACAACACATTTGGGAGGCATCCCAATGGTTACTTTTAATTTGGGTTAAGTTTTTGTTATTTATGACCAATTTGGATTTTTGGGAACTATTCTTCTTCTTTTTTTTATTCGCTTAGTTTTGAAGGTTTAAATTTTACTATGTAATCTTTAGTTTTCAATTTTGAACCGTGGAAATCATGAAAACTTGAAAGAAAATATATATATATATAAGCAGGTACTGATTTTGAGCCGCGACACCCACTATTAGAGTCGCTTCCCTTATGAAGTCAGAGAGCCACCGAATATTTGGTGCAGTCCAACCGCCGCGGCGCGCCTATCTAGAGAATTCCACCATACTGATGTGGTGTGTGTTTTGGTAAGTCCTCTTTCCTTATTCTTTTTTTTGTCACATTGGGGACAATGTGTCATTTAAGTTTGTGGGAAGAGTTTAGTTTTTCTTTTATTAATTTTAGTGTGAATATTGTGTGAATCAAGTTATTTTGAGCCTATGATACTAGTTGTCGTGTGATATAAGTAATGATTTCAAAACTGTGTGAATTTGTGTGCTTAGTGAGATTAATATAGTGAATATCAATAATATGAATTTTTATTGTCATACAAGCCTTGATTAATAAATTTCTTACAATCATATAGTATATGCGTGTTAAATGGGTTTGAGGATTGATGTATGAAAGATATTTTAGAACGTGCATAGCTTGTTGATTGAGACGAAATTGGAATGATACATGCTTAGGAAGATGATTTAAGCAATTTTGTTGGAACGATTGAGCCTTTCAAGCGAACCTTGATGTATTAAATCCTTAGTTTCCCATATTTTAGCTTAATGTGAATCTTTTGTTGTTTGACACTTATTTTGAGTCTATTTGAAACTTTTTTATTTATCTTTCCCTTTAATTTATACAATGAGCACATGAGAAGTGATTAAGGGATGATTTGTAATGGGGTTAATGTGGGAAATTGTGTCAACAATAGAAGAAGGAAAAAAAAAATTTGAGAGAGAAAAGAAAAAATATTGAAAATGAGCTACACTCAAAATAAGAATACAAAGAAATATGTTTGGGTTAATGTAGTATCATTAGAGGAAAAAATGAAAAAAAAAAACTCAGATTTATAATTCTCTCAAAGTAAGGAATATTGGGAAATTTGGGGACTGTTTTTGGGTTTTCAAGTTGATAAAGATTGGTTTGTTTACTTTATGTGCTTATGGTATATTTGAGCCTAAATGATTTTTTATTTACCTACCTAAGCCTAAGGCGTTTGTTTTAAGCTGAAAAAGCCATTTTGATTCTTGAGTGTAACGTCCCAAATTACCTATTAAGGCTTAGGGCCTTAATTAGGGGGTCAGGATGGCAAAGTATGGAAATTATGTGATATATATATATATGTGTATCATTATATGATTATGTGAGTTATATTATAATATGAGTTGATATGCATGTTTGGGTGTATTAAATATGCATGTGGGCCCATTTCTGATTAAAAGGGAAATTTTCATAATTTGGCCCGTTATGGGTATATTTGGCATATATGTGATATATGTGTGGGACCACATTATTATGTGGATATATTTGGGTTACTCGGCACAAGACGATCCTAGGGGGCAAGTTAGTAGGAAAGTCACAACGGGATTAATACTTGACTTGGGGTGAGTCAAGGGGTATTTTGGGTATTTGGTACATTACCAGGTTATTGGTTAATGGGGATAAATATTTGAGGATATATTTGGAGTTAGTGAGATCAGGAGGGAATTCTGGAAATTTTGACTATTTCACCCTCGGGGAGCGTTTTTGGGGTAGCTCAAGCATTTGGATTTGCTTAAGGTTACTTAAGTTCGAAGTAACCTGACATAAACATAAAAGAGCATTCAGTGTTTTCTCTTCCTCTCGTTCGCTCATTTGACGCCCATTAGTGTTTTCGACGGAAACTCGAGTTTTAGGGCTCGGATTCAAGCAAGGTTAGAGTCATAATGATTCTAGGAAAGATTAGAAGCTTGATAGCTAGAGGATTTAGCTGGGGGAACAATGTAATCAGAGGTAATCAAAGCTTTAAGTTTCTGAGTTTCAGTTTCCTTAAGTTTCTTGAGCTTTGATTTGGAATTTATGATTTTGATGAGTTTTAACCCAAAGGAAAGTCAGGTTTTGTTGCCTAGGATGTACCATTCATGTTTTGGGATTGAATTGTGGGTTTGGTTTGGTTTGTTTTGGGGATGAGTTTTGAAGGATTCTAATATAAGAAAAGTTGGGTTCGTGGGGTCGCATCATGGCCCTGTTCTTGGGAGTCATGGCTCGCATGAACCCAGGGGCCTGGATGGTTCTCTAAACCGCTATTGCGTCGTGGCTCGTGTCCAATGCTTTTGGGGTTGGGCACTCTGATTGTGAGAGCCTCGACTCTAACTGGTGATGCGCCGCACCCCTAATTGGGTGCGTCACGGTGCAAATAGAGGATTTTGGCCAATTAGTGTTTTGAGTGTAGGAACTCAAACCTTAGGGCTCGGGATTGATCCAACTACCCCGGTTTAGTAGAATTCGACGTCCCAGAGGCTAGGACTTGGTCCAGAAGCCTGTTTTTTCTCGTTATTGACGGTATCCTATACTGGGTTGTGACTAGGTTATCGCTAGGGGATTGGGATCGGGATCATGCTCGAGGGTCTTTCATTCTTAACCCGTGCAAGGACTAAAGGTAAGAAAACTACACTAGGTATGTGATACATGTAATTATGGCTTGACTCGAATTATTGAGCAAGAATATAAATAGGGCATGAACGCCTAAGAATGTTCATGATTATGATTATGCTTGTGATTATTGAGTAAGCATGTTGAATGCTTTATATTTGGATATTTGATATATGATGAATGTCTGTTAGCATTATATAATTGAGAAAAGCATTGACTTATTAGTCAAGGTCGACAATAGCGTCGAGCGCAAGTCGAAAAGCATTGACTTATTAGTCAAGGTCGACAATAGCATCGAGTGCTGGTCGTAAAGCATTGACTTATTAGTCAAGGATGGCCCTAGCAGGCTAAGTGCTGGTCGTAAAGCATTGACTTATTAGTCAAGGAAGACCCTAGCACACTGAGTGCTAGTCATAAAGTATTGACTTATTAGTCAAGGATGGCCCTAGCACGCTGAGTGTTGGTCATAAAGTATTGACTTATTAGTCAAGGATGGCCTTAGCACGCTAAGTGTTGGTCGTAAAGCATTGACTTATTAGTCAAGGATGACCTTAGCATGCTGAGTGCTGGTCGAAAAGCATTGACTTATGAGTGAAGGACGACAATAGCGTATTGACTGCTGGTCGGTATGGTTATTTCTAATTAGGAGCCTGACATACGCTTGACTGACCTATTGGTCGTGGAAAACTCAGCGCCAGGTATGTTGGGCCAGCCCCAGGGCTGGTTATACGGAGGACAGGGAAAAGGGCCTTGAGGTGACTCATTAGTCCCATATCCTAGGGCGTTGAGCCAGTATGATTTATTAATCATGTATTAGGGCGTTGAGGCCCAGTATGATTCCATAATCATGTAGTTTGGGCATTGGACCCCAGTATGATTCCATAGTCATGTATTTTGGGCATTGGACCCTAGTATGATTCATTAATCATTTATCTTGGGCTATTGGCCCCATATGACATGCTTATTATGATTTGGTAATATGTTATTAACTGCTTATGAGCATGTTTAAGTTTTCTTGCTGAGCCTTGGCTCGCGGGTGCTATATGGTGCAGGTAAAGGGAAAAGAAAGATGGACCATCCTTGAGTTGGAGAGCTTAGGTGACGATGTGTACATATGCAGCTGCTCGACCACCACAACCGAGGGTTTATAGAGGAATTAGGGTCAAACCCTATTTTGCCGCTTAGTTCGACAGGTTGTAACTTTTTCATTACAGTTAACCTGTTTAATGTATTTTAGGATCCCATGTATGAAGTAAACGTTTTAATGAAATGGTTATACCTTCGACCAAAAAATTTAACCCTAAATCGTTAATCACGTTTAGTTACACGGTTATGAACAATTGACTCTTTTAGTGAGTTTAACACTATTTAAAATACACAGTGTAATAGTCCCTGAGTAGTTGGGAATTACAACTTGGTATCAGAGCATGCCAAGGTTAAGGGTTCCTAATGACAAGTTGGGCATATACACGCATCACTAAAGACAAGCTCCACTTAGGGTATGGTGACTATTTATGTGGTTATGTGTTTAAATGCTTAAATAGGATATAAAATTCTTACCTGCATGCCTTATTAGAAAGCATGAGATATTCTGATAGAGCCTGGCCCTTGCCTGTTGATATGATTATGCGATTACCTGCTCATTTGATATATAAATGCTCTATCTTCATGCTAAAGTTAAGAGCATGAGATTTGTTGAAAGAGCATGGGTTATTTATTGATGCATGAATGTTATGGGCATGTATATTAACACTATAGTGGTATGTGAATGTGGTGTTGTTTGGTTTTTCCCGTGGGGAAGGTTTCTGGATGTGCTCATCATGCTTAACGGGTCAAGTTATTGACTACGGACTAATTCAGAGGTTATATACCCATGGTAGTTAATGGGACCTAGTGGTGCTTATATTGAGGCTGAGAATTACAGCCAGGGCTTGAGCCCTCTGGCTGCCCCTCGAAATTTCCAGCAGGTATTTACATATATGCAATTCAGATTGCAGAGGCAAGAGGAAGAGAATAGGTGTTGAAACAGTAGGTTCTGTTAGGGAACACCTCTTCTTTGGTTATGCCAGGAGTGGCACTGGTTTTGGCTCAGGTTAAGGTGGAGAACAGGTGGGAATTTCTATATAAGAGTTTTCAGGAATATTACCCTCAAGTTTTTTAGGGAGGCCTAAATCCATTTAGAGTTGAACAATGGATGGGCATGATCAATTCCATCCTTGACTATAATAGGGTGGTAGGTCACGATAGGGTGATATGTGCTATATATGTGTTACAGGAAGATGCCTGGATGTGGTGGGAAGTGGTATCCCAAACACGAGATACAGCTGTGATGAATTAGAAGGAATTTAGGCAGTTGTTCAATGGGAGATATTATTGTGATGCAATTAAGACTGTAAAGACAAATAAATTTCTGAACCTGGTTTAGGGAAATATGATAGTAACAGAGTATGTAAACAAATTCGATGGGTTGGCCAAGTTTTCTTTTGATATGGTACCCATAGATGTGGCTCAAAATGAGCGATTTATCTAGGGATTTATTTCCAGAATAGCTCAGGGAATTAGAATTGCCCCAGCACATGAGATCTCTACCTACGCTCAGGTGGTAGGGAGGGCCCATTTGTTGACGGCACAGTAAATGAAATTTGGAGGGAGAGTGCCGGAGAGCGCCAAGCTCAGGTAGTGATACCTCCGTTTGCTGGATCAGATAGGGGCAGAGGCCCCAGTGATTAGAAAGGAAAAGTTATCAATGTATTTGGTACCTCTGGATTAGAAAAGGGGTTCCAAAGTGCTCAGATAGGCCATCAGGGCAAGGTCGAGGATTTGAAACTCTACCCGAAATGGACTCGGTGCAGGAGGCACCATTTGGGAGAATGTCGAGCAATGGGATGTTTGTTATGTGCGATGTTTAGGCACCTCAAGAGGGATTGCCCATGGCTGGAGAAGAAAGAATAAAATAAAGTGGATAGCTTGACTCCAGCTCGAGTGTTCGCTCTAACGCAGTCAGAGTCAGAGACTAAGACTAAGGCTAGTCCCTCAGTGGTGGCAGGCCAGCTTCCTAGTTCTGATTCTTGTATTGTACTAATTGGTTTTGGTGCCATGTTGTTCTTTGTTTTGTTGCATCTAGTAGAGCCACGGACTTGGTATGTGGATTATGTGGTTATGATGTGATGAGAATTTGGTACCCTATTGGTAATTTTAAGAGATGGGTTGGATTATTATGGGAAAATACTCATTAGTTGACTTGATAGATTTGGTTATGATCGACTTTCATATGATCTTGGTTATGGATTGGTTAGCCAAGTATGGGGCAATGATAGATTGCAAGAAAAAATGGCAACCCTTTAACTTGAGGGTGAGAAACCATTTATATCTATTGGAAAAAGTGCATGGACCCCGTATACTTATGATATTTGTACTTAGAGCTAGAGACCTATTGCAAGAGGATGCAACAGACTCTTAGCTAGTGTGATGGATACCACTCAGGTCGTGCCAACGGGACCAGGACAGACTAGATTAGTCTGTGAGTTTCTGGATGTGTTTCCAGAGGAGTTGCCAAGGTTACCTCTACACAAAGAGATAGATTTGTGATTATGTTGGTGTTAGGGATGGAATCAGTGTCTAGGGCACCGTATTGAACGGCTTCAGCAGAGTTGAAGGAACTAAAGGTTCAGTTACTGGGTAAGGCAATATTCTCCAAGATGGATCTTCGATCTGGTTATTACCAGCTGAGCATCAGGGAGAAGGATAAGCAGAAGACTAATTTTTGTATCAGAATTGAGCGTTATGAGTTTTTAGTCATGTCTTTTGGTTTGAATAATGCCCCAGTTGTTTTTATGGATCAGATGAATAGGGTTTGGATTGTGTTTTTATATAGACGAAAAAGGTGATTGCCTATGCATCATGTCAGTTGAAGGATATGACCAGAACTAGAGTAGAGTTACCGGTGGGCCAATTGGCCAGGATTATGCTTTAGTTTACTCTTTTAGAGATGATCAAAGAAAAACAGTTGAGTGACCCACAGATGGGAAGGATCGGGGGGATGTCTTAGCTGGAATATCTAAGGACTATACAGTGTCAGGTATGAGTTTATTGAGATATAAGGATCGAACTTGGGATTCGATGGACACTGGGATTAAGCGGAAGATTCTAGTGTAATCCCATACTACCCCTTATTCTCTTCATCCATGCAGTATGAAGATGTACCAGGGTCTGAATGCTTTATTTTGGTGGCCTAGGATGGAGAGGGACATAATTGAGTACGTGGCAAAGTGCTTGACCTGTTAGCGGGTCAAGGCAGAGTATCAGAAACCAGTAAGGCCATTATAGCCTTTGAGTATTCCATAGTGGAAGTAAGAGGACATAACGATAGATTTCATGGTGGGATTGCTGAGGATAGTGGGCCAGCATGATTTAGTCTGGGTCATTATGGACCGGTATACGAAGTCAGCTCACTTTGTACAAGTTAGGATGAACAATATAGTTGACCAGTATGTAGGTCTCTATGGGAGAGAGATAGTATGCCTTCAGAGGACTTCGAGGTCTATCCTATTGGATAGGGACCCTATCTTTACTTCCAAGTTTTGGGGAAATTTACAGAAGGTGATGAATACACAGGTAAAATTCAATACCGCTTATCATCCTCAGACTGATGGTAAATCATAGAGGATTATCCAGATATTAGAGTATTTGACTTTAAAGTGTCCTGGAATGAACATTTTCCTCTAATAGAATCTTCCTATAATGATAACTACCAGTTGATTATTAGAGTGGCACCTTATGAGATGTTGTATGGTAGGAAGTATAGATCACCCATTCACTGGAATGAGATGGTGAGAGAAAGTATTTAGGTCCTGAGGTAGTTCAGAGGAGCACTGGAGCTATGGAAGATATTAGAGCTCGGATGCTCGCTTCTCAGAATAGATAGAAAAGTTATGTTGATCTGAAATGTAGGAACATGGAGTTCTAAGTGGAAGCCTATGTATTCCTTAGAGTATCACCATGGTAAGGGGTGAGGAGATTTGGGGAAAACGGGCAAGTTAAGCCCTAGATTTGTAGGACCGTTTGAGTTCCTGGAGAAGATCGATCAGGTGGCCTATAGATTGGCCTTACCATCGACACTTCCGACCATACACGATGTATTTCATATTTCCATGTTGAGGAAACATGTATTAGATGAGATGCATGTGTTAAGTTATAAGGATCTAGACTTCAGGCATATCTCTCCTATGAGGAACAACCAGTCCATATATGAGACAGAAAGGATAAGGTTCTGGTTAAGGTATTATACAAGAACATCAAGGTCGAGGGAGAGACTTGGGAACTGGAATCAGATACGCAGGATCTATATCTCGAGTTGTTCAGGTAAAATTTCGAGAACGAAATTCCTGTAAGGATGGGATAGTTGTAACATCCCAAATTACCTAATAAGGCTTATGGACTTGATTAGGAGGGCAGGATGGCAAATTATGGAAATTATGTGATTATGTGATTGTTGACCCTGGTTTTGGTCAACGACACGGAGTCTAGAAAACGACATAAAAGTAATATAGAGCTTGAGAAAATGATCTAATGGAAAAATAAAGAACACAGAGAATTATAGTGGTTTGGCCCCAGTGATTGGTAATAACCTATGTCCACTTGATACTATTATTAGTATTAAGCTTCAAAGGTGTGATCAAAGAACTAGGGTTCCTGAGTTTCACAGACCTTAGAAGAAGATAACAATACAAACGATGGATAATAGTAATAGAATTCCGAAAGAAAAAGATCGATCCCCTTCCTTGAGCTATTTCTTGTGTATTTATAGGCTCAAGAAGGATTACATGAATTAGGAAATAATATCTATCCTTAATAAACGGATCTGCAAGTCATAATGAAGAGATATTCTTGGATATCATTACAACTATACAGATCTTTACACAAATGAACAGAGTATACGACCAGGCTGGTCGTATATAAAACTTGATCTTTTCATGTGGAAATAATGTTGGTCGATAGGCAAACAGTATCTCTGCTACGTGTCTGCCACGTGTCGAAAATCCTTGCCACGTCATCAACAGCTGATTTATGGATAAACATTTGTCCCCCAAGTTTATTTAGTGCGACCAGCAATAAATAAACTTAGGAAACTAACTTTTCATATGCCCCACAAAATCTATCAGAGCCTCTCGTGCGTTCTTGAAAACTGTGACCTAATCACGTCCAATCATGCCTTTTCAGTTTCCAAGTAACCTTTCCAACAACTGTTACACTCCCCCATGCCTTGAAAAAGGTAACTCATGATTACCCATTTTCAACACATCTCAGCTTCTATAAATAATCCTCACATTTTTAACTCTTTACACGCCATCCCTTTGCCAAGAACTCTCAAGAACTATATTTCAGAGCCCGGAACTTCAAGGTTTTCAGTTGCTTTGCTAAGGATCCTTCGCCTGCAAGCCCAAAGCTATTCCTTTTCAGAATCTCCAATCTTCATCCAGGTAAATTTCTTTGACGTTTAACCCTTTGAGATGCCATGCATACTGCTTCTGTGCTCTGAAACTTTTTGTGTTCTTGGGTAGAAATTTGTGAGGATTTTGTATATACCATTTGATGCTTGATAGGGTAGTGTAGTTTTGCTCTGTAGAAGTTAGGAATCAGTTTGATAGTCAGGATCATGGGTTTAGGGTGTAAAATCGAAGTAAAAATTCGATTTTTTACGCCAGCTGAAAAACTAGGTTTTTCCCGCCCCTTCGGAGTTGAAAAAGCTTTTTCTAGAAAAAGTTTTTACTTTCACTTTTAGGTCCGTTTTTCAAACTGCTCGCATAAAACTTAGTGTTTCGGTTAGAATGATGCTGGTCATAGATGCGAGCAACGTTATTCCAACTTTCAACATAAGCTCCCAGGTTGTGCGTCTTATCTCCTCCTTTGTCTGTTTGCAGTTTATATGCAAGACCCGTGGGGTGGAGAAAGACCCATCAACGACGACCTGCTAGCTCAATTGCTCGAGGACGAAGAACAACCCTCTTCATTGATACCTGATATTCCCTTTTCTCGTACCAATCCAAACACTTCCCCAGTCTTGACCCGAAACATGGCTCGCACCAAAACCAAGGCCCAGAAAAGGAAAAACTCTGACCCTTCTCTTCACCCTGCTGCTTTGACTGATGCTCCCTCGACCAGTGGTCGAGATGAAAATGCTCCCGACCCAAACATCAAAAGACATGCCCGCCCTCGACACGCCATTCAGCCAGATGTTGAGTGGTATGTAGTCTCTGAAAGTAGGGTGACGATCAGAATGATCGCCAACTACTTAAGGAAACATGGTCTCCCAGGGGTGACCTTAGTCAAACCCAACCCAGACCAAAGGACTAATCTGCCTGGAGGCGCCTTTACCGCCTGGTCGCGGTTTCATATTGAGGTAAGGGCCACCTTGTCTCTTCACCCATTCTTTCAGGGGTGGCCAACTATATTGGAGTTGCCCCCTTTCAAATAACCCCGAATGGATATAGGATGCTTGCTGCACTCTATATCCTGTACAGCCAGAAGAAATGGCTCGTGCCATCGCCTCATGAGGTCAACTACCTGTTCGAGCTCAAATCTAACCCCAACCATGAAGGCACGGGGTTCTTCCACCTTTGTCATCAGGAAATTGGGCGCACTTTCCTGACTGACACAACCCACATCTCAAACGTGGGGAGGCACTACCAAGAGTACTTCCTTACGGCTGACATGGTCGCGGACAACCTAGCTTTCGCACGAGGAGGTAAAACTTTTATACCATTGCCTGACTTCTTCACTTAGTGTTTTCCTCCACAATGTCTTAAACTTTTGATGTCTTCCAGGCCCGTGGCTGGGACCAAACCCAACTCCGGACATGGAGTTGAGATCGGCACTCTTAGCCAGCATGACTGATGCTGAAAAGAGTGTCAAGAATCTGGTTACAGAGGCTAACCTTAGGTTGGCTGGCCTCTGGGCCCCTCAACCAGACACGAAGGGGCCCTCGGCAGGGAGTGCTTGCGCCGAAGAGGAACCCGGCCAGCAACCTCAAGCGTCACCTCCACGGAGGAGACCGACTGGGGTCACGATCAGGGAACCTGCTGGCACTCCTCCAGTAGAGAGGCCCTCGGCCCCCTTAGGGAAAGGAAAGAAGAAGGCCACCGAGCCTGCCGACCTCTCTAACAATTTGTCGGATGACAATGGTATAGTTATTTCGCTTTTAGACAATTTGCCAATTCCCTGTCATCTATTCGACGGGGACAGAAATTTTAAATATGCTCCACATTTAGGGCCAGACTTCTTCATGTCAAAGAATGAGTATAAGACTAGTAGAGTTTGTAGTGTAGCGACCAGTAATAATAGCTCGGGTATTTGACTTTGCAATCCTTTTTTGTTTCTTTTTCTGAAGTAATGTACTTGGTCACTCATGCTATCTCACTGTTTGACTTTGTTCTTGCTTTTCATACATGGACTCCGCCAATGTGTTCGACCTTTACAGCACCCCAGAGGCTGCCGCAGCTCCTCCAAGCAAGAAGAAAACCAGTAAGAGACATCCTAGGGAGAGCAGCAAAGCATTTCAGGCAAAGAAGGCCCGGAACGCAGGCCCTTCGGAGGACATGCCCTCTGCCACCATGACTCCACCTTCTCCCCGCGAGCAGCAGACTCCATCTGCTGTGGCCGGGTCGACTCCTTCTCCTGCGGCCCCGTCTGACCAACCTCAGCAAGGAGATCCTGCTTCAACCGGGAACTTGATGGTTGGTCGTGCCTTTAGACTGATCAAGGAGAGGATCACCAAGATCGCGAAGCACGATCGTTGCTAAGAGGTAATGGCTGCTACGGACTCGATGGAGGTTGACCCAATCCTGAACTGTGCCCTGAACGAGTTCACCAGTGTAAGTTATCTTATTTTGTGGAAACAGGTCCTCTTTAGTTTACTGTTTGCTTAACTTCTGTTCTGACTGCAGGCCATGCTAACCTTTACTGCCGGCTGCATCTGCTTGGGTGCCGTCACTAAGCAGGCCAGAACTTTGGAGCAATGGCACGAGGATGAACTCAAAGCTGCTGAGGCCAAGTATGCTAATCAACTGGCAGCGGTGACTGAGGAAAAGGCCCAACTGGCTAAGGAGTTGGAGGAGAATTTGAAGTCTCTGGAAAAATCCCGCGAGTAGAGGGACCAAAGGAGTCCAACCGTTTTAACTTCAAAGCGGCTAAACAGCTCGAGTTAGACTTGATCGCGAGCAGGCAGGAGACCAGAGATCTGGAGGGCCGGGTTGAGGAGTTGGAGAAGACCAACGCTGGCAACTTGGAAAGGTACAAGAATGCCACCCTGAGGTGCTTCTACGATTTCTGGAAGCACAATCAGTGTGCCAACTTTGACTACCTTCCTGAGAATGCGAGGGATGCCGAGCTTGCTCATTGCACTGCCCAGCTGGCTAAGGAAGAAAGATCGAGGGTCCCAACTTCCCCCGAAATCTCACTGGCCACCGGGATGGAGGGTGTAGACAATGAAGCTGCGGGTGCTGTCGACCAGAATCTTCCCCAGGATCCTCCGGCCCCTTAAGCTCCTCAGTATTTTCTCTTTATATTTCTTTCTTTTTTAACTACACGACCTACGGGTCGTGATGTTAAGACAATATAATTTTTTGGTTTGCTGCATGGGCAGCTTTTACTTTAATTTGAACAATTACATCCAAGCAGTTACTGCTTGCGGTGTAAAAGGATCGCTTTGATATTATAATATATTTGCATATTATTATAACATCTATTTGTTCGCATGATCGAACTTAGCATAGCACTTTGGTTTGATTTAACAAAATATCAACATTTTGAAAAATACTCTAAGTGCCCTAGCATGCTTTCACTTATTTTGCTCATATGTTTACATACCTTTTAACGATATGCTTTGCTTACTTATACCTTGTATGCCCCCCAAGTGATTGGGGAGCTTTAGGTCCTTGGTCACTTGCCTTGACTAGAACCTGCTCGAACGTTACTGCTCGTAGCAATAAGATTAGATTTATAATACAACAAAACAACACACGTAATGAGCAAATACTTGTAATAAATACAATAGTTGGCAAGAAATGACTGGCTGAGCACAGTCCCTTTTATTCTCGTAGTAAATGGACTAAACATGTCTTTATGAGTGATCAATAAGATCTTACACTAAACTTGTAAAAAGTAAAATTTAGACAAGCCAATTCTTTAAGAAGAATTGTTCATTGATAATACTTGCGCGGGTGTTCTCCATTCCAATATCGAGGAACGAGATCTCCGTTTTAGCGTGCAAGTTTATAAGTGCCTGGGTGAAGGACTTCATCAATCTGGTAAGGCCCTTCCCAATTTGGCCCGAGTACTCCAGCAGCTTGGTCGCGGGTTTTAAGGAAAACTCTTCGGAGCACAAGGTCTCCAACATTGAATTTTCTCTCTCACACTTTAGAGTTGAAATACCGAGCGACCTTCTGCTGGTATGCAGCTACTCGGAGCTGGGCTTGTTCACGCCTTTCATCAATCGAGTCCAAGGATTCCATCAATAGCTGGCTGTTAGGGTCCTGGTCGTATGTTAATCTGCAGTGCGAGGGTGGATCCAACTCAACAGGCAACATGGCTTCATACCCGTATGCTAAGGAAAACGGGTTATGACCTGTTGCTGTTCGGTGGGAAGTTCTGTACGACCAAAGGACTTCAGGCAACTGTTCTGGCCATGCTCCCTTAGCTTCTTCAAGTCTTTTTTTTCAGTGTATCCTTCAGGGTCTTGTTAACTGCTTCGACTTGCCCATTCACCTGGGGATGAGCGACTGAAGAAAAGCTTTTGATAATATCATGATGTTTGCAGAAGTCCTTGAATAGATCACTGTCAAACTGGGTGTCGTTATCTGAGACTATCTTCTTTGTTAATCCATAGCGACAGATGATGTTTTTTACTACGAAGTCAAGCGCTTTCTTCATCGTTATGGTCACGAGTGGCTCAGCTTCGGCCCATTTGGTGAAGTAGTCGAAGGCAACCACTACATACTTTACACCACTTTTCCCCGTAGGCAAAGATTCGATTAGATCTATTCCCCAAACTGCAAAGGGCCATCGCCTCTGCATCTGCTTTAACTCGTTGGGAGCTGCTCGCGGGATTTTAGAATGCCTCTGACACTTGTCACATTTTCGCACGAACTCCATTGAGTTTTCATTCATGGTTGGCCAAAAATATCCCTGCCTTAGGATCTTTTTTGACAGGCTTTGCCCCCCAGCGTGGTCCCCGCAAAAGCCTTCGTGTACCTCTTTCATCTACTCTTTGGCTTTCTCCTTTGTAATACATCTGAGGAGTGGCAGTGAGTATCCCCTTCGGTATAGGATTCCATCGACAAGGATATACCTAGCTGCTTGCCACTGAAGGGTCCTAGCTTTGTTTCTGTCCGCTGGTAGCACGCCGCTTGATAGATACTCTACATACGGCGCCATACATGTATCCGTCATCTGGATGACCAGAGTGGTTTCTGCTGCTTGGATGTCGGGCAGGGATAGTCGCTCGACTAGCACTATGTTCAGAGTATCAGCATCTTTTGCACTTGCCAATTTCACCAAAGCGTCCGCATTGGAATTCTGATCATGAGGTACTTACTAGAGAGTGTATCTGTCGAACTGGGCTAACAGATCCTTTCCTTTGTTCAAATAGGCGACCATCTTCAATCCTCACGCCTGATACTCTTCCAAGATTTGATTCACGACTAGCTGAGAATCACTATAGACGTCAAGCGCTATTATGTTCATATCCTTGGCTAACCGCAGTCCAGCGAGTAATGCTTCATATTTAGCCTCATTGTTAAAGGCAGTGAAGTCAAATCTTATTGCACAGTGAAATCGATGCCCTTCCAGCGTTATCAATATCACTCCTGCTCCTGCGTGGGATTCGTTAGATGAACCGTCTATGAACAATTTCCACAAGGGTGCTTGGATTTGACATTCAGGCTCACTGGGCTCCTCAATATGCTCGCCACCCGCAGGCTCTGTGAACTCGGCGATGAAGTCAGCTAAGGCTTGTCCTTTTATCGCTGCTCGCGGCAGCTAAGATATGTTGAACTGCCCCAGTTTGACTGCCCACTTTTGTAATCTTCCAGCAGCCTCTGGCTTTTGCAGGACTTGCCGAAAAGGTTGGTCGGTCAATACCTTAATCGGATGAGCTTTGAAGTAAGGTCGCAGCTTCCTAGAGGCCAATACTAAGCAGTAGGCTAACCTTTCGATGGGGGGATATCTCAATTCTGCTTCGATCAGCCTTTTGCTTACGTAATAGACAGCCTTCTGCACACCTTCTTCTTCTCCACTAGCAGCGTAATCCGTGATTGCCAGGTAGATGAACAAAGTCTCTTTATCGACTAGCTTTGACAGGATGGGTGGCTGCGCCATATGCGTTTTCAGTGCTTGAAAGGCCTGTTCGCACTCATCTATCCATTCAAATTTCTTATTGCCTCTGAGTAGATTGAAAAATGGGATGCACTTGTCCGTTGATTTTGAAATAAATCTACTTAGAGTAGCAATTCTCCTGGTCAGGCTTTGGACATCCTTAATCTTCACTGGCGACTTCATCTCGATCAGGGCTTTTATCTTCTCGGGATTAGCTTCAATTCCTCTTGGGTTAACTATGAATCCCAAGAACTTCCCTGATCTAACTCCGAAGGAGAATTTAAGGGGATTTAGCTTCATCCTATATTTATTCAGGACGTTGAAGCATTCCTGCAAATCCCTTACATGTCCTTCTGCCTTCTTCGACTTAACCAGCATGTCGTCAACGTAAACCTCCATGTTTGCACCGATCAGCTCCTTAAACATGTGGTTGACAAGTCTCTGGTAAGTCGCACCAGCGTTTTTCAAACCAAAGGGCATTACTTTGTAACAGTAGAGCCCTGTATCAGTTCGAAAGCTAGTGTGATCCTCATCAGGGGGATGCATACTGATATGATTATACCCAGAGTATGCATCCATGAATGAAAGGATCTCATGTCCTACAGTGGCATCGCCAGCTGGTCGATCCTCGGGAGTGGGAAACAGTCTTTGGGGCAGGCTTTATTGAGGTCTGTAAAATCCACGCACGTACACCACTTGCCATTCGGCTTGGGCACGAGTACTGGATTAGAGACCCATGTTGGATAAAACACCACCCTGATGAACCCATTCTCTTTCAGCTTCTCGACTTCCTCTTTCAAAGCCTTTGATCAGTCTTTGTCGAGCAGCCTTCTTTTTTGTTGCACTGGTGGAAAAATTTTGTCAATGCTCAGGACATGGCTGATGATTGCAGGATCTATCCCAACCATGTCTTTATGAGACCAGGCAAAGATGTCCTGGTTCCTTTTTAAGAACTCCACCAGTGCTTGTTTTGTTGTTGTCTCTAAGTTTTTACCAACTTTCACAATTCTGGTCGGATTTTCCTCATCGAGTTGGACCTCTTCAAGGTCCTCGATGGGGCCTACTTCTTCTTCGAAATCCCCAAAGTGAGGATCTAAGTCTCTATCCTCACCTTGGGCAACGCCCTATTTGGTGAGATTATCACCTGAGCAGGCTTGAACATCAGTTTCCATTTGCAACTCCTTCCCCGCGACATCCCTCGATACACCCTTTTTTTCCTTGGTGATCGAGGCATTGTAGCATTCTCTTGCCTCCCTTTGGTTTCCCAACACGCATCCTACTCCTGCGTCCATTGGGAATTTCATGGCAAGGTGCCATACAGAAGTGACGGCTCGAAGGTCAACATGAATTGATCTCCCTATCACGGCATTATACGCCGAAGGACAATCAACTACTATAAAAGTAGTGAGTAATGTCCTATTAGCAGGCGTAGTACCTGCTGTGACTGGGAGTCTAATTGACCCCCTGGGGGGAGCCCTTCTTCAGAAAAACCATAAATGGTTTGGTTTCATGGCTCTAGGTCCTTAACGAACAATTTCATCCTTTCCAGCGAGGACTTATATAAGATGTTGACCAAACTTCTTGTATCGACCAACACCCTCTTCACCATCATATTTGCAATTTGTACATCCAGGACCAGCGGATCAGAGTGTGGGAATCACACATGCTGGGCATTGTCGTCAGAGAAGGTGATCGGTTCCTCCTCTGTTCGAGCCTTTTTTGGTGCACGATCCTCGACACTCATCATCTCGATGTCCTAGTCATGGCGTAGGGTTCGAGCATATCGTTCCCTCCCTTTTCCACTATCTCCTGCAAGATGTGGGCCTCCGCAGATGGTGAGTAGGGTACATGCCACAGGAGCTGGCTATAAAGGTGGCGAGCATTGGCGTGCAAGCGCCGACTCATTGCCACCTTAAGCCTCTCGCTGAGAACCTCCCGCAGCTCGTACATATCTTCTTAAATGTCCCTGTCTTATCAGGAACTCAATCTCATCCTTCAGCTGGTTACACTCGTTGGTGTCGTGCCCGTAGTTGTTATGGTAACGACAGAACTTTGTTGAATCTCTCTTGGAGATATCTTTTCTTATTGGTGCGGGTCATTTGTAGGGCACGCTCGAGCTGGTCGCTTAGTAAACCTCGGCTCGGCTTTCAACAAGGGCGGTGTAATTGGTGAATTTCGTTTCATACTGATTATTTTTGGGGCGCTTACTCTCGGAGGCCGAGGGTTCGCCACTCGACCGCTTTCCACCATTCTTTCCGTTGCCATTCTCGTTGCCTTTGCCGTTGCCATTGGGCTTAGACCCGTTGGCGGGTTTGGCGGGCTCTTCCTTGGGCCCCTTGTCTTTTGCTGGCGATTTGCCTTCATTGGCAATCGCGTCTTCGAGCTTGATGTACCGATCAGATCGATCTAAAAACTCCTGGGTACTTTTAACCCCATGCTTCCTGAGGCTACTCCAGAGAGGAGAATGGCGCCTAACCCCAGTGGTTAGGGCCATCATCTTGCCGTCATCGCCCACAGTCTTGGCTCCTGCTGCGGCTCGCATGAAGTGCTGAACATATTCCTTCAAAGGCTCCCCCTCTTTCTGGCGTATCTCTACCAGTTGGTTCACCTCGGTGGGGTTCACACGACCCGCATAAAACTGTCCATAAAATTCCTTCACGAACATCTCCCAGGATATTATACTTGTAGGAGGGAACTTATAGAACCACTCATGAGCGGCATCAGAAAGGGTCGCTGGGAAGATCCGGCAGTGAGCATCTTCAGAGACTTTCTGAATGTCCATCTGTATCTCAAATTTTTTTCACATGAGATACCAGGTCTCCATACCCATCAAAATTTGGCAGAGTCAGCATCTTGAACTTGCTCGAGATTTCTGCCATAGCTATCCTTTGTACAAAAGGGGTGCCTCTCCTCCGATCGTACTCTATGTGCAATGTCCGCCCCCCGACCAGCTGCTGCACAGCCTGGTTCAAGGCATTGATTTGAGCCTGAACGGCTTTAGGAATTGCTGGGGCCTCTGGTGCCGAGGGAATGTACTCATCGTGCCTTTCTCGGCCATCGTTGAGTACATCCCTCAAGTCATCGTCTCTTCGTCGCTGCTTGCTGACTCCGAGCTGACTAAAGACGTTATTTTGTCTGGGCTGCCCCCCAGCATTATGTCCTGCTTGTCGGTCTTCTCTACGTGGGGGGCTCCTGCCTCCACCTCTCTCCTCGTTCCTCTGACCAGCATTCCCTTTGCCTGAGTCGACCTCATTATAGCCGTGGCCATCTCTGAACCTTGACTGGCTATGGTGGGACCGACTGTTTCCTCTGTTGCCTCCTTGGGCTAGCATTTCCCAGGCGTTAGGGGGAGGCCTGCATTGGTCGGTGGGTCCCCGTGCATTGTCATGCCATGGGGGGGCCCTGACCACAGAGCCTGTCTCTGAGTTCCTTCTGTTGGCAGAAATACGTTGCCCCCTGCTCGGTGGATGCGGCTCTTCACCCCCTGGGCATCTAGGGCTGTTGCCCGGCCCTATTCTGCCTCAGGCGCGGGGGATTGCCTCGACCAGCCTGAGACGAAGGCTGCATCTCAGGATCCCTAGGTGGGATATCATCCTGAGGCATTGGTGGCTGCTCTGGCCTCTGAGGGCTTGTTGGCTAGAGCGGAGGGCTAGGATTGGGACCTCTTTGAGGTGGCCCGCTTGGGAATTGATCAGGCTGCGAGGCAAGCGTAGCCTGATTCCTAGCCAACTGGAGGGCTACTTCAAGGGCTGCCATGGCATCCCTCTGACGACGGTCCATCTCCGCCTGTCATTTGCTCAGCTCTTGGCACTGGCGCTCTATCTCCCTCTGCTGTGACGCCATTATCTCAGCGGCACTCTCCTGATTGGCCCTCAGAACGGCCAACTCATCTTGCAACACCCCCAGTGTTGTCTTCAGGGTCTCAGAGTCCACTTCCTCCTCATCAAATTCCAAATGAGGTTCGTCTTCAGCCACATTTGGGGGAGGAGGATGGGATGGGGCAGCGGCAGCCTGTCCAGTCATCTTGGTAGTCTTTGCCATTAGATCTTCTTGAATTCAAGTCTCTCAATGAAAGCACCAGAATGTTGACCCTGATTTTGGTCAACGACACGGAGTCTAGAAAACGACAAAAAAGTAATATAGAGCTTGAGAAAATGATCTAATGGAAAAATAAAGAACACAGAGAATTATAGTGGTTCGGCCCCAGTGATTGGTAATAACCTACGTCCACTTGATACTATTATCAGTATTGAGCTTCAAAGGTGTGATCAAAGAACTAGGGTTCCTGAGTTTCACAGACCTTAGAAGAATATAACAATACAAACAATGAATAATAGTAATAGAATTTCGAAAGAAAATATTGATCCCCTTCCTTGAGCCATTTCTTGTGTATTTATAGGCTCAAGAAGGATTACATGAATTAGGAAATAATATATATCCTTAATAAACGGATCTGCAAATCATAATGAAGAGATATTCTCGGATATCATTACAACTGTACAGATCTTTACACAAATGAACGGAGTATACGACCAGGCTGGTCATATATAAAACTTGATATTTTCATGTGGAAATAATGTTGATCGATAGGCGAGCAGTATCTCTGCTACGTGTCCGCCACGTATCGAAAATCCTTGCCACATAATCAGCAGCTGATTTATGGATAAACAGTGATATATATATATATGTGTATCATTATATGATTATGTGAGTTATATTATAATATGACTTGATATGCATGTTTGGGTGTATTAAATATGCATGTGGGCCCATTTCTGATTAAAAGGGAAATTTTCGTAATTTGGCCTGTTATAGGTATATTTGGCATATATGTGATATATGTGTGGGACCACATTATTATGTGGATATATTTGGGTTACTCAGCACAAGACGATCCTAGGGAGCAAGTTAGCAGGGAAGTCACAATGGGACCAATACTTGACTCGGGGTGATTTAATGGGTATTTTGGGTATTTAGTACATTGTCGGGTTATTGGGTAATGGGAATAAATTTTTGAGGATATATTTGGAGTTAGTGAGATCGGGAGGGAATTCTGGGAATTTGACTATTTTACCCTCAGAGGGTGTTTTTGGGGTACCTCGAGCATTGGGATTTGCTTAAGGTTACTTAAGTTCGAAGTAACCTGAGAGAAACATAAAAGAACGTTCAATGTTTTTCTCTTCCTCCTGTTCACTCATTTGACGCCCATTAGCATTTTCGACGGAAACTCGAGTTTTAGGGCTCGAATTCAAGCAAGGTTAGAATCATAACGATTCTAGGAAAGATTAGAAGCTTGATAGCTGGAGGATTTAGCTGGGGAAACAACGTAATCAGAGGTAATCAAAGCTTTAAGTTTTTGAGTTTCAGTTTCCTTAAGTTTCTTGAGCTTTGATTTGGATTTTATGATTTTGATGAGTTTTAACCCAAAGGAAAGTCAGGTTTTGTTGCCTGGGATGTACCATTCATGTTTTGGGATTGAATTGTGGGTTTGATTTGGTTTGGGATGAGTTTTGAAGGATTCAAATATGAGAAAAGTTGGGTTCGCGCAGTCACGGCACAGCCCTGTTCTTGGGCGTCGCGACCCGCATGAACCTAGGGGCCTAGACCACAGCGCATGTGGGCTGCGGCACAGCTCGTGTCCAGTGCTTTTGGGGCTGGTCTCTCTAATTGTGAGAGCCACAGCTCTAACTAGTGGTGCGCGGGGCCCTAATTGGCTGCGTCGCAGCGCAAATAGAGGATTTTGGCCAGAGAGAGTTTTGAGTGCGGGAACTCAAACCTTAGGGCTCGAGATCGATCTTACTGCCCGATTTAGTAGAATTTGACGTCCCGGAGGCTAGGACTTGGTCCAAAAGCCTATGTTTGCTTGTTATTGATGCGACTCTATACTTGGTTGTGACTAGGTTATCTCTAGGGGCTCGGGATCAAGATCATGCTCGAGGGTCGTTCGTTCTTAAGTCGTGCAGGGACTAAAGGTAAGAAAACTGCACCTGATATGTGATACATGTAATTATGGCTTGACTCGAATTGTTGAGCAAGAATATAAATAGGGCATGAACGCCTGAGAATGTTCATGATTATGATTATGCTTGTGATTATTGAGTAAGCATGTTGAATGCTTTATATTTGGATATTTGATATATGATGAATGCCTGTTAGCATTATATAATTGAGAAAAGCATTGACTTATTAGTCAAGGTCAACAATAGCATCGAGCGCTGGTCGAAAAGCGTTGACTTATTAGTCAAGGTCGACAATAACGTCGAGCGCTGGTCATAAAGCATTGACTTACTAGTCAAGGACGGCCCTAGCATGCTGAGTGTTGGTCGTAAAGCGTTGACTTATTAGTCAAGGATGACTCTAGCATGTTGCGTGCTAGTCATAAAGCATTGACTTATTTGTCAAGGACAGCCCTAGCACGATGAGTGCTTGTAACGTCCCAAATTACCTAATAAGGCTAAGAGTCTTGATTAGGGGGCCAAGATGGCAATATATGGAATTATATGCTTATATGATATTTTTGTGTATGATTATGTGAGTTATATGATAATATAACTAGTTATGCATGTTTCGAAGTATTAAATATGCATGTGGGCCCATTTCTTATTAGAAGGGAAATTTTCGTAATTTGGCTCGTTTTGAGCATAATTGTATATATGTGCATATATGTGATATTTGTGAGAGACCACAATATTATGTGGGTTTATTTGGGTTACTCTGCACAAGACGATTCTAGAAAGCAAGTTAGCGGGAAAGTCACAATGGGACCCAATACCCGACTCGGGGCGAGTCAAGGGGTATTTTGGGTATCTAGCTCAGTATTGGGTTATCGGGTAACGGGAATGAATAATTGAGGATATATTTGGAGTTAGTGAGATTAGGAGGGAATACCGGAGATTTTGACCATTTTTCCCTCAGGGGCGTTTTTGGTACCCCTAGCCACGGGATTAGCTTAAGTAACTTAAGCCTTAAGGAAACAAAACATAAAAATACAACAAACACTTGAAGCAGCTCACTCAACCGACTCTCTCTCTTTCTCTCCCACATTCTCTTTCATTTTTCTAAGTAAATTGCTTGAAGAAACCAAGGGATTTTTGGCTGAAAACTTGGGGATGGAAGGCTTGAACTTGAGACTGGATTGGCTATAGCTAGGGGGACTTAAATCACAGCTGGGGTAAGGTTCTAACCTCTGTTTTTATTGAATTTTGTTAGAGTTTTTGGTGTTCATGAGCTTGTAGCTCAAATGTTGGATTAATGAGTTTTGATGGGTTTTTCTTCCAGTTTTAAGTTGGGTTTTGTTGCTGGGAAGATATTAAATCTGTTATGAGGATTGAATTGTGACATTAGGATGATTTGGATAGATTTTTGGTAAGTTTCTGGCTGGAGAAAAACATAGGAAATTTGGATTCTTAGGGTCAGGTCGCGGCCCTTTTCTTGGGGCACCGCGACCCAACCGAACCTAAGGCTAGAGGTGGAGTTCTTCTTCGGGGGCGTGCCGTGACCCTCTAGGGAAGGTCATGGCCCGTGTCTAGGTTCTAGGTAGGAGGGGGCCTCTAACCTGGGAGGTGCACTATGACCATTAAGGGCAGGTCGTGGACCGCCTGGGCTGTTTTTGCCACAGTGTGTTTTGAGTGACGGGAATTTAAACCTAAGGGCTCGAGATTGATTCTACTACCTAGTTTAGTAGAATTCGAGGTCCCGAAGGCTAGGACTCAGTTTGGAAGCCTTTATTTGCTCATTATTGATGGAATCCTATGTTATGGTTGTGACTAGGTTATTGCTAGGGGCTCGGAATCGGGATCGTGCTCGAGGGTCGTCCTTATTTTACGCTATACTCGAACCTGAGGTAAGAAAACTGCACCCAATACGTGATATATGTGATTAGGGCTTGGCCCGACTATTGATTATAATTATGAGTAGGGCACGGGCCCCTGGGAATGTACGTGTTTGAGTTAGCATTTCGCTTGTTGATTAAACATACTTTAATATTTTGTACCTCATTAAGTGTTATATAACTGTTCGCATGGTTTGCGTAGCTAGGGCTTGGCCCCGTTAAGGAGCATGGTTATTACTATGTTTAAATTTAATTGATGGTGTTATAAGATTAATATGTATGCATACTTGTATTGTCTGAAGTATGCTTATCTATATCTGTTTTTTTATATGTATCTGAATACCTGGTTCAGGACTTGACTTATTAGTCAAGGACGGCTATAGCGCATTTTTCGCTGGTCGAAAGGCTTAGGCCTAAATCAGCAACGTACTATTACGTTGGCTAACCCAATGGTCGTTGGAAAACAAAGCATTTGGAAAGCTCTATGGCTAGTTACCTAGAGCAAAGGGCGTTGGCCCCAGGTGACCCCATGGTCACATAGCTAGGGCATAGGGTGTTGGGGTTGACTCTATGGTCAACTCTTTAGGGCAGCAGCCCTAGAATGGTCCATTGACCATTTATTTGTGATTGTATGCATACATGAATAGGTTATTACTCCTAGGCATGCTAGATAAGTATCTGGAAATCTGTATTTTCTGTTCATGCACATGTTTAAGTTTTCTTGCTGAGCCTTGGCGCACGGGTGCTATGTGGTGCAGGTAAGGGAAAAGGAAAACTTGACCAACCATGAGTTGGAGAGCTTTGGTGGCGGCGTGTACATATGCGGCTGCTCATCCACCACGGCCGAGGATATCTCAGAGGAGCTAGGGTTGTAGCCCTAATTTTGCCGCTTAGGTCGGCCAATTGTAACTTTTGATGTATATACACCCTTTTAAACATTTGTTTGTAATATTTTGGGATCCCATGTATGTGTGAAACTTTTTAAATAAAAATTCAATAGTTCATTTGCCAAAAAATTTAACCCTAACCCTTGACGTTAACCTTAGTTACACGTTTATAACCAAATGATTTGATTAGCAAGTCTGACACAATTTAAAGTACACAGTGTAACTATCCTTGATTAGGAGGACGTTCCAACTTGGTATCAAAGATGCCAAGGTTTAAGGGTTCCTAAAGACTGGCTAGGCATGTACACTCACCACTAAAGACAAGCTTGACTTAGGGTTCTGTAACTATTTATGTGGTTATGTGCTTAACTGCTTAAATATGATATAAATGTCTTATTTGCATGCCTGTTTAGGAAGCATGAGATAATCTGAAATGACCTAGCCCTTGACTATTGCATGAATGATAAAGAACGTTCTTATTAGCATTATTACTGCTTGTGAATGTAAAGGAACCGCTTATTAGCGTTATTATATGGACATGTAGGTCAAGATACGCTTATTCGCGTTATTATTTGCATATAGGCCATGAAATTCTTATTAGCACTGTTAACACTGGCAGGGATTGAAGAACATGCTTATTAGCATTGTTATGCATGTATAAATGTTGGAACATGCTTATTTGTATCGTTAATTGCTTATGAATGCTAGAAATTCTTATTAGCATTGTTATTTGTTGATGAATATCAGGAAGTGCTTATTAGCACCATGATGGGTATATAACGTGTTGGCATGCTTATTAGCATTGCATCTATTTGTATGTTTGTTTGATCTTGGACCGTCAGGCAGCAAGATGTATTGTTATTACTTACCTAACGACTGATTTGATCACTGCAGAGTGGGTTAGATATCAGTATGAATCCTCGAAGGTCAGAGAGGTTGGCTAGCCAAGAGATAAAGGCCATGGAAGGGAATGACCAGGGCCAGGCCCCACTGCCAGCTTCAGAAAACTGGCAACATGTGCTTACTGGTATGCAAAGCCAGATTAGAGAGGCAAGAAGATGAGATTCACCTCTTGAGACAGCAACACGTTCCAACAGGGAACCCACAGCCCGTAGTATCGGCAGTGATACAGCTAGAGGTACCAGCGGTAGTGCAGCCCCAAGCAGAGGGAGATAGATGGCAACCCCTGTATGAGATCCACTGAAGGTGGAGTAGTGGATGACCATGATAACCACCATCCTGGATTTTATGAGGGTATGTGGCAATGAGAGAGTGTCTGCGCCACTTACATATTTCATGAGGATGCCCGAATATGGTGGGAGGTGGTATCCCAAACCAGAATGGTAAACACCATGGAATGGGAAGAGTTCAGAACTTTCTGTAATGAGAAGTACAACAATGACGCAGTTAAAGCTATGAAGAATGAAGAGTTCAGCAAGTTACTACAGAGTAACATGATAGTGACTAAGTACGCCCTGAAGTTTGATAGATTGGCAAAGTTTTCTGAGGATCTGGTGCACACTGATGGGACCAGAAGAGAGAGGTTTCTCTAGGGGCTACAGCCTATGATATCCTGGGATGTTTATATTACTACTGTGCCAGGATTGACCTCCTATACACAGGTTGTGGAGAAGGGGCTTACAGGTGAGAGCGCGGAGAATAAAATCTGGCGTGAGAATGCGGCCATAGCGCACTGAGCACTGGTTGGTATGGCTATGCCTAATCAGGAGTGTGACATATGTTTGACCGACCTATTGGTCGTGGAAAACTCAGCGCTAGGTATGTTGGGCCAGCTCCAGGGCTAGTTATACAGAGGACAAGGCAAAGGGCTCCAAGGTGACTCATTAGTCACATATCCTAGGGCGCTAAGCCAGTATGATTTATTAATCATGTATTAGGACGCTGAGCCCCAATATGATTCCATAATCATATATTTTGGGCATTGGACCCCAGTATGATTTCATAATCATGTATTTTGGGCATTGGACCCCGGTATGATTCATTGATCATTTATCTTGGGCTATTGGCCCCATATGACACTGTAATCATTTATATGAATGGTATGCATGCATGAGTAGGGTTATTACTGCTAGGCATGCTTATTATGATTTGGTAATATATTATTAACTGCTTATAAGCATGTTTATGTTTTCTTACTGAGCCTTGGCTCACGGGTGCTATATGGTGCAGGTAAAGGGAAAAGAAAGTTGGACCATCCTTGAGTTGGAGAGCTTAGGTGACGATGTGTACATATGCGGCTGCTCGACCACCACGACCGAGGGTTTAAAGAGGAACTAGGGTCAAACCCTATTTTGCCACTTAGGTCGGTAGGTTGTAACTTTTTCATTATGATTAACCTTTTAAATGTATTTTGGGATCCCACGAATGAAGTAAACGTATTAATGAAATGGTTATACCTCCGACCAAAAATTTTAACCCTAAACAATTAATCACGTTTAGTTACATGTTTATGACCAAATGACTCATTTGGCCAGTTTAGCACTATTTAAAATACACAGTGTAATGGTCCCTGAGTAGTAGGGCATTACATTGAGCATGTGTTATTATATCAGGGGAGATTGGTGAATTATGCAAGCATATGAATACTTTGTTTTGATGGAATGGTTTGGTAAGATTTGACATGTATATGGTAGTTTGCGTGTATGTTATTTATTGATTAATGTTGATTGATGTAGTAAAGATTGAAGTTCATTGCTGAATTAATTTTTGCTTAAATTCTAGATAGAACTCAGTTGAAGAATTATGAATCTTGTATTGCATGGTGTTTCTTTGGGTTGAGGCTTGTTAGGTGATAACTTGATTCATGTGTGTTGCTTCATTTATTTTTATTTTAGGAAGTGTTAATTGGTTTCCCTTGAAGGCGAGTAAAAGATAAGTTTGGGGGAGTTTGATAGGTTAGTTTTTATAGTGTTTTGGAGAGTTATTTTAGGGAATTTTTGTGCTTATTTATCTATGTTTAAGCAGTATGAAACTTTTATTGTTTGTGTTTTCTAGTGTTTCAGAATCTACTGAAAATGAAAAAATGGACCAAGTTATGGTTATTTTGTGGGATTATGAGTTAGGAGATAGATGTCAAAGTAGATTTAATCATTGACACTGTTTTTGGGATTGAAAAGACAAGTTTTGGTGAAAAGGCAATTTGAGCCACGGCACTGGACTTTTGAGTCGCAGCGCTATTGTTTGGGTATTTTGATCCGTGACACAACATATTGAGGGTTGCATTGCTTGTCGAGGCAGAGACGATTGAAATCTTGGCTATCGAATATGGGTCGTGATGCTTCTTTCTTATGTCGTGGCGCACGATTCCATGAGTGCATAAAAGTGTATTTGTATTGGGCGAGAGTACCCATATGATTTTTGAGAGTTTATTTTTTTTTTAGTTGTTTCATTTTTAGTTGTTTTAGTGTGAATATTGTGTGAATCAATCTGTTTTGAGCCTATGATACTAGTTGCCATGTGATATAAGTGATGATTTCAAAACTGTGTGAATATGTGTGCATAGTGCGATTAATTTTGTGATTAGCTTTAATCTAAACTTTTATTGCCATACAAGCCTTGATTAATAAATTTCTTACAATCTTATAGTATATGCGTGTTAGATGGGTTTGAGGACCGATGTACAAAAGATATTTTAGAACTTGCTTAGCTTGTTGTTTGAGACAAAATTGGAATAATACATGCTTAGAAAGATGATTTTGGCAATTTTGTTGGAATGATTGAGCCTTTCAAGCTAACCTTGATGCATCAAATCCCTAGTTTCCCATTTTTGAGCTTAATATGAATCTTTTTGTTGCTTGACATTTCTTTTGAGCCTATTTGAAACTTTGTTATTTATATTTCCCTTTAATGTATACCATAAGCACATGAGAAGTGATTAAGGAATGATTTGTAATGGGGTTAATGTGGGAAATTGTGTCAACAATAAATGAAGAAAAAAATTGTTTGAGAGAGAAAAGAAAAAAAAATATTGAAAATGAGCTACACTACAAATAAGAATACAAAGAAATAAGTTTGGGGGAGTCTAGTATCATTAGAGGAAAAAATGAAAAGAAAAAAATACTTAGAATTATAATTCTCTCAAAGTAAGGAATATTGGGAAATTTGGGGACTGTTTTTGGGTTTTCAAGTTGATAAAGATTGGTCTATTTAAGTTGTGTGCTTATGGTATATTTGAGCCTAAATGACCTTTTAGTTACCTACCTAAGCTGAAAAAGTCTTTTTGATTCTTAAGCATGTGTTATCATATTAGGGGAGATTGGTGAATTATGCAAGCATATGAAATACTTTGTTTTTATGGAATGGTTTGGTAAGATTTGATATGTATATGGTAGTTTTCTTGTATGTTATTTATTGATTAAGGTTGATGGTGTAGTAAAGAACGAAGTTGAATGTTGAATTGATTTTTTCTGAAATTGTGGATAGAACTCAGTTGAAGAATTCTAAAGCTTGTATTGCATGGTGAATCTTTGGGTTGAGGCTTGTTAAGTGATAACTTGATTCATGTGTGTTGGTTAGTTTATTTTTATTTTAGGAAGTGTCAATGGTTTCACTCGAGGGTGAGTAAAAGACAAGTTTGAGGGAGTTTGATAGGTTAGTTTTTATAGTATTTTGGAGAGTTATTTTAGGGAATATTTGTGTTTATTTAACTATGTTTGTGCAGTATGACACTTTTGTTGCTTGTGTTTTCTAGTGTTTCAGGATCTATTGAAAAATGGAAAAATGGACAAAGTTATGGTGATTTTTTAGGATTTTGAGTTAGGAGATCGATGTCAAACCATATTTGATGGCTGACACCGGTTTCGGGATCAAAGAGACAAGTTTGGTGAAAAGGAAATTTGCGCCGCGACGCTGGAATTTTTAGACGTGGCACTATTGTTTGGGTAATTTTAGCCGTGACGTAGCATATTGAGGGTTGTGGCGCTTGTCGAGGCAGAGATGATTGAAATCTTTGCTATCGAAGATGGGTCGCAACGCTTCTTTCTTGAGTCGTGGCGCACGATTCTGTGAGTGCAGAAAAGGGCATTTTTAGCAAGGGAAAAAGTGGTATTTCACATATAAAACATGGGGAAACTATATAAGCATCTTTATGTTAAATTTTGAAAGGAGAACCCTAAAGACTCAAGAAAACGCTCAACGGAGGCAAAGGATTGAAGACCTAATATTTATCATAGTTTTTCTTCTCTTCTTCTTTTACTTTCTACTATAGTGATGTTTATAACTAGTTTTATGGATTCATTTATTTTCAGTATGATTTAATTTTCCTTTTTGTAGTGTCCCATAATATTTACTCAGCTAGCTAGATAGTAGTAGTAGTAGTTAGTGTAGTATGTTAGTTTCCGTGGATTTTGGTTCAAGTCGGGACTTAGTTGGAAACTCATAGCAACAGTTATGGATTTTATAAGTTTAACCTATAGTTTAGAAATATTAATTATAACATAAGGTTTGATTAATATTGCTGGTCTTGCATATATATTTATTATAACCTAAGGTTTAGATAGAACCATTAAGAGCATGACACTTGTCATAATCATAGTTATTAAGGAATTAAGTATTTTTTATGAATAGTTTAATTAAGAGAAAGATGTAGAAGCTCTAGAACCTTCCAGATGCTGTTAGGATCGTATTATGACTCAGTCAAAGTTGTTTACTCAATTCAAAATATGCTGAAAAAGTGCAATTACGTGTTTGATATATCAATGTATGTCATTATATCGCAGCTATAGGGGCCGATATATCGCCTACAAAAGATAAGGAAAACACGTTGACTTTGCACGAACGTTCGAACGGGGCTCGAAATTAGGGTGGATCCGATATATCACCCAGGGCAGGCGATATATTGCCCCTGGTGATGTATTTTTGAATGTTGATGATTTTTAAATTTAAAAATACCCTTAACCACTTGGACCTGCCTTTGAACGATTTTGACCGAGTTCTGGGCGTCTGTTAAACGAAAATTCAAATATTTTTCATTTTATAATCATTTATCTATTCAAATTAAAAGGGGTTAGTTTCACTCCTTGAACTCTATAAATAGGACCTAGTACTCAGCCATTTTCTTCATTCTTCAGCAGTCTTCAGAGCCTCCAAGTCGTTAGTGTTACTATAGAGAGAAACACTTGGGTTTTGGGTTAAAAGCTTTATCATTCTAAGCTTTTCTAAACACTTGGGAACTGAGATATAGTGAGATTTCAGTATCAAGGTTTAGATCAATTCATAACATCATTCAAGGTATTCTTATTCCTTAAGTTCAGTTCTTTATGGTTCTTTAGTTTTCTTTTATTTAGATCCTAACTCTTGTTTATGATTCTTGATTAGGTATTTAAGTTTCTTGAAACTTAAGTTTCTTCTTGATGATTTAGTTTTCTTTCCATCTTTATTCTTTAGAGATACTCACCATTTTTACTGTTGGTTTATAGGAGTGTTCTAATCCCGTTCTTGTTTCCAAATATCCTGGCTTTTGGTAAGGAAAATAGGATAGATTTTATGTGCTTATATGTTTTATGTTATGATATGTATATATATGTATAAATATGCCTTGTAGTCATTTGGGGCTTATAGTTGCTTAGATATCAAACCCCAATATTTTATGTCGCTTGGGGCTTATAGTTGCTTAGATAGCAAACCCCAAGATTATTTATCATTTTCATGGTTTAGGGTTAAGATTTACCCTACCTCGATTAGTAAATAGAGGACCTAGATGGGTTATCATATACTACCATGTGATCTAACCTACCTCAATTAGTAGACAGAGGACCTAGATGGTTTATCACATGCCATGTTAATGAGTTAATGGCCGTTAATATTGTAGTCCTATATGATATATGTTTTTATAGTCATATGTTTTGTGTTTATGATATAGTCTTATGTTTATGATTTATGATATATGATTGTTAGTATATTTTCCTTGTTGGGCATTAGGCTCACTCCTTTATTTTTAGCTTGATGCAGGAAAATAAATATGGAAGGCGGAAGAATTCATGGCAGCTTGGCTTCTGTGTTAAGGATGAATGGATTCAATGGACTGCGTGTTGATCGAGGATGACGTTAATTTTTAGTCTTTTAAATTTTATTTTTGATGTAATTCCGCAACTAGTATTTAAAACTATGTTTTATGTTTTGTAAGCAATGGGATCCCATACTATATCACATTTTATTATATATTTTTACCTTATTTTGTATTGGTACAATATTTTGGGATTTCAATAAAGATATATTATTTCTTATGTTTGTATCAAAATAGTAGCTATGTCTAGTAGTTTTAATGGTCCAAGGTCTTAGAAATAGTTGGGTCACTACACTTTTAGAGTGTTAATAGATTCTTCTTGAAACCTTATGATTATCTAATACATTTTTTATGAATTTCCTGTCAATGTTGTGAATTATTTGATTTGTGTTTAAGGTTTGTGATTGATTTGCTACCAATTGCATGATTTATATGAGTTTAACCTAAAATTTGAAAAGTGAAGGATAAATATGCTTTAGTCAAATAATCATAGATTTGTATTGGATGAGAGTACCCGTATGATTTGTGTAGCTTAGGGATTACGTGTTTAATGCATGAATTTTCATCTTGAAGCTTTACTAGTTGAGGATCATTCATCTGAGCCTCCTTTATTCTCTCAAGGAGTGTAGACTGCAATTTAATGTTGGCCAACTGACCCACCACAAGTTATATCCCCGCTCTAGTCATATCTTCTACTAATTTCCTTGATATTTGTTTCGAGCTAAACAATTGCCCTGGACCTTTTCGACTAAAGGTGTCCACCACCACATTGGCTTTCCCTGGGTGGTAAAGGATTTCACAGTCATAGTTCTTTTCCAGCTCCAACCAACGCATTTGTCACATGTTAAGATCTTTCTGGGTAAAAAAGTACTTCAAACTCTTGTGATCTGTGTATATCTCTCTCTTTTCTCCATACAGGTAATGCCTCCACACCTTCAGTGTGAATTCCACCGCTATCAGTTCTGAATCATAAGTGGGATACCTCTGTGCATATTCTTTTAATTGACTTAAGGCATAGGCAATTACCTTCCGAGCCTACATCAAAACACAACCCAACCCTTGTACCAGTGTAGTGACTAACCATCATTTCAACTCTTGAAAACTGTTCTCACACCTGTCAGTCCATACAAACTTCAAATTCTTACGATTCATCTCAATTAAAGGCATTGCAATCCTCAAAAACCCTTCAACAAAGTGTCGATAATACCCCGCCAATCCAAGGAAACTTCTAACCTCTGAAGCACTCCTTGGCCTTGACCAATCTCTCACTACCTAAATCTTGGTCGAATCCACCATAACTCACACCTTGCTAACGATGTGACCAAGAAATCTCACTTGAGGCAACCAAAACTCACACTTCTTAAACTTAGCATATAATTTGTGCTCGATCAATCTTTGTAGTACCAACTGAAGACGCTCTTCATGTTTTACTTCTGATTGAGAATAAACTAGTATATCATTAATGAACACAATAACGAACTTATCTAGATAGTCTTTAAACACCCCGTTCATCAAGTCCGTAAAAGTTGTTGGCACATTGGTTAATCCAAAGGACATCACCAAGAATTCATAGTGCATGTACCTCGTACGAAATTTCATCTTTGGGACATCCTCCTCTTTAATCCTCAGCTGATGATAACCAGATCGAAGATCAATCTTTGAAAACACTATCTTGCCCTACACGTGATCAAACAAAGCATCAATCCTTGGCAGCAAATACTTATTCTTGATGGTCAACTTGTTCAACTCCTTGTAATCAATACACATTCTTAGTGACCTATCCTTCTTCTTGACAAACACTGGTGCACCCCATGGAGAGAAGCTAGGTCTAATGAACCTCAAGTCAAGTAACTTCTGCAACTGAACCTTCAATTCCTTTAATTCTACTGGTGTCATTCTTTAAGGTGCCCTAGATATTGCTTCCGCTCCTGGTGCCAGTTCAATAACAAACTCAATCTCCCGATGTGGGGGTAATCCCAGTAACTCATTTGGAAACACATCTAGAAACTCACAAACCAATCTAGTATCCTCTGGTCCGGCTGATGTAACCTTAGTAGTGTCAACCACGTTAGGTAGGAATCCTATGCAACCTTCTTGCAATAGGTTTCTTGCCCTCAATGCTGAAATCATTGGAATGTGAGGTCTGTTCACCGCACCCACAAACATAAATGACTCATCTCCCTCAGGTTCAAAAGTCACCATCCTCCTTTTATAATCTCTGGTCGCCCCATACTTGGATAACCAATCCATGCCCAAAATCATATCAAAATCTTCCATTTCTAGCTGGATCAAATCCACAAACAACTCCCTACTGTCCACATCTACTGGTAGGGATCTAATCGACCTCCTAGAAACTACCAATTCCCCAGTAGGCAACAAAGTCCCAAACCCCACAACATACATATCATAGGGTCTACTAAGTCTGCCTATCACCCAAATGGATACAAATTAATGTGTAGCACCAAAATCAATCAATACAGTATAAGAAGAGCAAGCGCTAGAAATCTACCTATCATCACCGAGGGTCCAGCCTCAGCCTCCGTCTAAGTTAGCGTAAACACTCAAGCTAGAACCAAACTATCACTATTCTTCAATTACGAGCAATCCTTCTTCAAATGACCCACTACTCCACACAGGAAACAAGCCTTAGCCTGGATTCTCCTAAGTGACGCCACCTGCACCTGACACACTCTGGATAACTCCTCCAGATCTCACTTCCGCCCTGATGGCCACTTTGAGCACCCCGAAACCTCATATCTAAATCATGGATAATAAAGGTGTCTGCGGTCTTTCTCTTCTGATCATTGAATCCATCACTCCTATTTGACCTAGTAAATGGAGGTACCACCCTCCGAGCATCATGCCTTGAGGCGCCTTCCATCCAAATCTTATCCTCTGTGCCTTTAGCAGTAAGGTCATTCTCAACCACTTGGGCGTTTGGAGTAATCCCAGGTACTGAAGTGATTCTAACATCCCGTGCTATCATGGGGTTTAATCCCTGAACAAACCGCTCTCTCATAGTCGCATCAGTTGGCATTAAGTCTAAGGCAAACTTGGCCAACCTGTCAAATTTAAGAGAAAATTATTTCACAGTCATATTGCCCTAAACCAGATTTGTAAATTCATCTTTCTTCATAGCTTGAACTGCGTCATTGTAATACTTCTCATTAAACAAGTCTCGGAATTCCTCCCAACCTATAATAGCAACATTCCGAGATTGGGATACAACTTCCCACCAGGTTCACGCATCATCCTGCAACATATATGTGGCAAGGGCCACTCTGTCATTGCCTACCACCCTCATAAATTCGAGGATGGAGGTAACCATGCTCATCATGCTCAGCTCTCAGTGGATCTAGACCTCCCTCAAAGGTTGGAGGGTGTTGCTTCCTGAACCTTTCATACAACGATTCCCATTTGTTCTCAGCATCAGGTTGTACTAACACAGGTGCCACCATAGGTTGTACATGCAGAGCGCATTCCTTGGTGGAACCTGCTGCCTCAACACCCTAATCTCATCCTTATACTTTTGAAGCTTGGCTTTCATTTTTTATAACATCTTCTGCCAATTCTACGAGCAGGTGGAGGGTGCTGACCTTGGTTATCATCTCCAGCCCCGATATTAGCACCGCCTAGTCTGATTGATCGCCTTGGAGACATAATTTTCAAATATACCTACAATCAATTACATGGCTTATTAGGCAAGATAATAATATCCAAAAGCCACCACTCAATTCAAACCAAGCAATCACATAGCTCACATGAAAAAATTATTGGGATTAGTGCCCTTTAAAGCATATATATTGAACAATGTTTTGTGAAATAAACATTTGAAATGAATTTTTAGCCTATATTGATTGTTTATTATTATTGATAGAATAATATTATATGAATATAAAAAAATTCTCAAATTCGTTATTGTGACTACAATCTTGTATTGGTATGAGATGATTAAGATTATAAGGAACGAATTTAAATAGTTCGCAGTAAAACAAATTTATATGGAATCTTTGGATTAAATACTGTAAGTACGGTTCACTAGTATTATAAATACATGTAATCTAGATCCGAATTACTGATGTAGTAGGACATCTTAGTGGAGGCACTTCGTATAAAGTAGTTATACATGAACGGGACCTGATATGTTATTAATACTTAATAATAATATTTACTTTATAAGTAGAAATTAAACATATCAATAAGATGATCATAAACAAATTGATCTTAATCCTGAAGTTATTATGAACGCTTTTTTATGTCATATGAGTTCTTTGATTCACTCGTTATGGTTTGTCAAAATGATCAAACTGAAAACTCTTGTTTTGGGAACTCATTGATGTAAATGGCTGGGGACATACTATACAGATATGGAATCTATACCTTTCCGAGAGGAATTGAATAATAGTTCTCTTAAGGGTTGGCTTTTGGAATTGAAAGGTTATTGAGCTCAAATTCATAAATCAGTTTATGAATTAACCTTCACTAGTAAAGTTAATGGTACTTAAGGAAACAAGATATAATTAAAGAGGTTAAACAATAATTAATTCCTAATTTAATTATGAACCATTAATAGATGATTGAATTGTATGTAGTGATTAAATCGATTGACACTTTGTATACTTTAAAGTACTCAATAAATAAATGTTTATAATTACAAGAGTGCAGTCTCATATTTTTAGTGGAATAATATTGAGAGTAATAAATTAAGGTTATTATATTAAGGAATTTTAATTAATAATCCAAATTTATTGGAGCTTGAAATTATAGGTCCCCGAGATGGCTCTATCAACACTATTCAAGGTAAGAGTTAAAATTGGGAAAAAACAGGAAAATGACAAATTTGTTAGAAATTTGTTATTTATGGTCAAATATGTAATTGCGACAAATTAATTAATTAATATATTAATTTTTGAAATTAATAAATTAATTAATATAATTTTCAAAAATTATTTTTTAATAAAATAGGGATTTTTCGAAAGTGACTATTTAAATAATTAAGATAATTAATTTTGAATTAATTAATTGTATTTATTTAATTAAGATATTCCTACAACCAGGTCTATAAATAGCCTGGACTTGGTCATTTGTACTCACGCACAATTTTGTACTGAGAAGAGACTGCCAAATCGCTCTCACTTGAAGCTTTTGCACAGACTTCATAATAACAGTAACTCATGGACGTGGGCAGATTTTAACTGCTGAACCACGTTAAAAATCTCTGATTTCTTCTATTCCTCCTAAATTAATTGTTTATTGCTCTACATAATCAAAATGACGAAAAATAGCATCAACAGTTTGGTGCTTTCGTTGAGAGCATTAAGCAATTCTTCTTATTGTTTAGTGTAAAACCTCCTACGCAATGACAATGGTCACCTTGAACATCCCTGGAACAAGTGGGCGACCATTGCCTAAAATCCCGGAGGAGCGTACTCCACGAACTAAGGACCCTCCCCGAAGGCCTGGAAAATTGCCCATCGTTGACCAGAGTCCTAATGAGGGGAGTGCCTCGTCATCTTCTAGATGTTGGCCTGATCAGAATCCTAGGCCCGATGAGGATTTGTACTATAATCATGAAAGATACGTTCCGATAGTGGAGCTAGAAAACCGCAGGCTACGTGAATAGTTGGCCGAGGCTACACGACTAATGAGGAGTTAGCAAGGAAAGCTGCTGAAGTTCAAGCACCACCCCAGAGGGCCAGAGGACGACCTAGGGGAAGTACGACTGCCAGAATGGCCAAACAAAGGGCGTAGCAGGCTCAATCGAGACCTAGGACAAACACCAGAAATAATCGGCCTGGAGATTCTGCTTGAAACCCTATTAGAACAACCCTACAGGAAGAATCCATGCGAGAATTGGGAATAACCGAGCTCCCTCGACATCTCGGAATGATAACCCAGGACCTATCAAGAATAACCTGGAGCCCGCCCGAGCTATCCCTGTGCCTTTCAAAACAAATAACGGGAGGCCACCACCTTCGCCCATTAGGCACCCTCCTTCTCCGATAAGACATCCTTCTCCAGCACAGGATGTACCCTAGCCCATTCCCAGTGGGAACCGGGCAGGAGATCGGGCACCCCAGAGGACTTCTCGAAGTGCTCAAAGTGAAAGCTGAGATAGGAGCCTCCGGGCTCAACCTGAGCACAAGGGTGAACATGAGGCTCCACGAGAGGCTCATCAAGGACATAGATAACCTCAACCATTTGGAAGTATTATTTTGAGGTCACGAACAACTGGGGTGAGGGTGCAAGTAGAAAACCCACCTCGTAATAATTGAGCCATACAGCAGCAACAACTAGAAAGAAATGTCAGTTTCCTTGCCAGAAATCAGGATTATAGCAGGTTGGTGAGTGTGTATAACACCAAGCCTAAAGATTATGAGAACGATTATCCTGACCTTTGAGATCATCTAAATCAGAATCGGGGGAAATCTAATCAGCAAAACCTGGACCTACGGACACACTTAAATAACTAGAGAGTCTTTACACCCAGTATATGGGAATCAATATAACCCTGTACTGAGACAAGGAGCTGAAGTTCTTATAAACAATAATCAGCTGCCATTGGTGCAAGCCCTCCCTCTAATGGATATGGTCCCAGAGAGGATCAACCAGCTCGAAAAGGCATTCAAGCTCCTCCAAGAGGGACAAAATAAGGAAAAGGCTTACGATTCCGATGAGGAGCTCGAGCCTTTTGCTCCCCACATCTCAAATACCCCATTCCCTCATGGCTTCAAAATGCCCCATGTGGAGCCCTATGATGGGACTACCGACCCAGGCAGTGATAATTCTAGTTTATGGTAGTTTTAGAGTGTGTTTTAGTCTGAGTTTCAAGTCAAATTGTGAGTTTTGTACGGTATTATGCTTATGTTTGTTTTTTTTCTTCAAATTTTTGTTATGAATTGGCAAATGGAGAGAAAATGAGTGGATTTGATGATGAAAATGAGTCTTTTGGGAGTCTTTGGCCATTTTGTGTGAATTCGGGAGAACCGGGAATATTTGGATGACTCTGGTGCAAAAAGAAGGTGAAAAAAAAGTGAAATCAAGAAATTTGGAACAAGGAGTCGCGACTTGCCTTTACAAATCGGGGCTTGCATGAAGACAGAGGAGATTTGGTGAAGGGAACCAAAAACAAGTGAGTCACGACTTGGTCTATTAAGTCGCGGCGCCTGAGTTTCCAGAGGAGGAAGGAATTCGCAGAAAAAGAGGCAGCCATGACTCAGGAATAGGCAAGTCACGACCCGTCTCACTGAAATTTGAAAAAATGTGTTTAAATACGATTTTTTAGGTCTTTTTGTAGGGGAGGTTCTTGGATTCGAGATTAGTAGCTGTTTACCATTATTGATCTATTTTTCTTCACTTTTCTCTTAGTTTTTAGTAGTTTAATTTTATGTTTCTGAACAAATGTTTTATGATTTTAGTCATGTCTGATATGAACTAAATCCTCTTTCTAGGGTTTAACGTAGTCGCTTGAATTTCGATTTAATTTTATTATGATGTTCTATTGATACTTCTTCTTTATTCTAATCGATATGATGTTTGCCTAATGTTAGTAAATACTTTATCACTATTTACTTGATTTATGATTTTGATTTAAAACTCGAAAGATGAGAATGAAATATGCTATCATTACATAGACATAGGTTACATATTGGACGAGAGTACCTGTATGACTTGTGTAGCAATTAGTTTACCATTCTTAATGTCTGCTATATGTTTAGGTTTATCACAGAGATGTAGAAAACTTGCATATAGGCTGAGATTTTATATCTTGAAAAATAATAGGAATCGATTTTTGTTAACCTACTATTAGAATAGGAAAAAGAGATTTAGAACTGATTAGTAAAATCAATAGAATGAAAAGTTGATGGAATTAATTCCCTAGGCTTTTTCTTATTGATTTTATATTTTGATTTACTGTTCTATTTACATTTATTTAAATTATGTTTGTAGTTTATAATTATTCATTTCAATTTTAATCACCAAATAGAAAGTGAAAAGCGATTATTGGTAATTGGTTAATAGTCTCTGTGGGACGATATTCGTTCTTCCGAATTTATTACTTGACACAACCATGTACACTTGCGTGCATATTTTGCCGATCAATATTTCAGCGTCGTTATCGGGGGCTATTTAATCAATATCAAATATAATTGATTCTTGATTCTAATTTGGTTTTTATATTTTGTTTTCATTTTTTTTCCTTTTTCCTTTAATGTTTTTTTTTTCTATTTTTGTTGTTTGTCTTGAGAGGAACTTGAGATGTCTCATATGCAAGTCCTCATGAATTTTGTTCAACTTGACTTTGAGCCTTTATACGAGGAAAAAATTCTTTTGAGTAGGGGAGAATTGTAGCGTCCCAGAATTTTACTTAACTAGATAGTAGTAGTAGTAGTAGTAGTAGTAGTAGTAGTAGTAGTAGTAGTAGTAGTAGCTGTAGAATTTTAGTTTTCGTGGATATTGGTCAAAGTCGGGATTTAGTTATAAACTCATAGAAATGGTTATGGATTTTATAAGTTTAACCTATGGTTTAGAAATATTAATTTTAACATAAGGTTTGATTAATATAGCTGGTCCTAGAAATATTATTTATTATAACCTAAGGTTTAGATAGAATAATTAAGAACATGACACTTGTCACAAGCATGTTTATTAAGGATTTAAGTATTTTTTATTAATAGTTTAATTAAAAGAAAGATCTAGAAGCTCTAGAACCTTCCATCATCTGTTAGGATCACGTTTTACTCAGTCAAAGTAGTTTTAATCAATTTCAAATTATGCTAAAGTGTGCAAAAACATGTTTGAAATATCAACATATGTCGATATATCACAGCTATAAGGGTCAATATATCGCCTATATTAATACGGAAAACACGTCGACTTTGCACGAACGAAACCACGAACCCTTGAAAACATGGTAGGGGCGATATATCGCCTACCCTAGGTGATATATCGGCTCTAGTGGCCATTTTTGAATTTTCGTAGAATTCTGAACTAGAAACAACCCTCAACAACTTTGACTCGTTCTTGAACGTCTTTGATCGAGTTCTGGGCATCTGTTGAACAGATAATTCAAATTTATTCAATTTTTAATCATTTTCATTGAAATGGGAGTTAGTTTCACTCCGTGAACTCTATAAATAGGACCTAGTACTCAGCCATTCTATTCATCATTCAAGCATAGTTCAGAGCCTCCAAGCTGCTAAGTTCATTCTAGAGAGAAACACTAGGGTTTTGGGGTTAAAGCTTTCAAATCTAAAGATTTTATAAACACTTGGGAAGTAAGTTTTTGTGTGATTTCAGTGTTTGAGGTATAGATCGAGGTTTAAGATATCCAAGGTATTCTTTATCTTCAGGTTTAGTTCATTATAGTTTCTATTATTCTTTCACTTTTCTTCAAATCCTAACTTGTGATAGTGACTTCTGGTTAGGTGTTCAATCCCTTTGAAACACGAAGTTTTTGGTAAGTTCTTATCCCGATGGTTTAGATCTTCTCTTCATCTTATTTTTCTTTAGGAAACTTATGGTTTCTTTATGTTTGGTTTTAGGAGTTTCAATCCCGCTCTTGTCTCCAATTCTAGTTTTTGGTAAGGAAAATTAGGTAGTTTAGTATTATGACTTAGTTTATGTAGTTTATGATATAGTTTATATTTGTATGACCTAACATTTAAGGTACAATAAAGGGGTAAGTGTGTCTGGACCTAAGGTGTCCAATGATGTATGACGGACTATGTCCAGTAGGCTCGGTTGCCAAAACTTTATGACGGACCTAAGTAATGTCCGGTGTATGACGGACTTATGTCCGGGGCTTAATTGCCACCCCTGTATAAACACTTATCTTTTTATTATATCTGACTTGTTATTATGACCCATAGTTACTGTTGACCCAGATTTTGGCCAACTGACACGGAGTCAGAATATGCTTGATGTGAATTAATGCGTTGAGAAGAATCGAATGACAAAAAGAATAAGAACACGATGTTTTATAGTGGTTCGGCCCCAGAATCTGGTAATGACCTATGTCCACTTAGACTGTTATTGATGTAAGAATCAAGGGAGTGATCAAAGAACTAGGGTTCAATGAGTTTCACCAACCTCTGAAGAACAATACAATATTTCAGATAGAATTGCACTAGTATCAAGTAATTCGAAAGCCAAAAGTCCGACCCCCTATCCTTGAGCTATCTTTCTCTATTTATAGGCTCAAGGGGGATTACATTATTTTTTTGCCGATATTCTCTCCTAAATAACCGGATATTTAGGAGATTGTGTGAGTTAAATTCGGGATCTACAAAGATCTTTACAGTAATATTACATTGCATGCGGAACTATCGACCAGACTGGTCGCAGGTAAGACTGGGCTACTTACTGCTTCTAATACGTCCTCTGGTCGATATGCTAGCAGAGTTCCTCCAAGTGTCAGCCACGTGCCCATGGATTAGTTGCCACGTCATCAATGCTAATTTTTTGATTAACATTTGCCCCCCAAGTTTATTTATTACGAGCAATAAATAAACTTTTGAGCGAACGACTCTTCGGTAACCCCACCATACGTGTCAGAACCCTTCGTGTGTTCTTGGAAAAAGCAACCTACTCCTGTCTAATCATGACTTTTCGGTTCCCCAGTAATAATTCGACGGCTATTCCGCTTCCCCATACTTCGAAAAAGGGAAACTGATGATTACACCTTTTTTACGCCACAGACAAACTTATATAACATCTCCAAACTCCCCTTTTTCTTTTTACGCACGCCATTGCCTTCTCAAGAAACCCTAAAAACCAGAGCTTTAATCTTCTCCGGAGACCGTTCTTCTGCATTTTCAAGACTCAGTCCGAGAGTTCCTTGATTTCCGAAGACTCTTTTCCAATCTCCACGACCATTTTCTTGGTAAGTTTTTGAATCCTTATGCTTCAAATTTTCATAATGCATGCTTCTGTATGTTGACTGTTTGAGTTCATAATAGGTTTATCCCGCCCTAAGGGGAGTTGAAAAAGCCTTTTTTTTTTTTTGAAAAACTTTTTACTTTCACCCTTTGATCCGTTTCTCAAACTGTTCGTGTAGAAAAATTTAGCTTTTTGTTAGAATGTTGTTGTATAAAAGCTTGACTTTTATACTCGACCAGCGCCATTCTAAAAAGCCTTTAAAAATTCTCTATCCTCACCTCCCCATTCTTCTATTTGCAGATCTTGATGCCAGATTTGTGGGGAGGTGAACGGCCCATCAACGACGATCTTCTCGCCCAGCTGCTCGAAGGCGAAGAACAACCGGCTGACCGAATCCACGAGATTCCCTTCTCACGATCCTCTCTCAGACCTCGTCCTTCTCTATCTCAAATGGCCCGTTCCAAATCCGTAGGCAAGAAAAGACCTGAATCCGACGATAGTCCAAACCCTCCTGCCCAGCCTGATTCGCATGCTAGGGTTCCCTCGACCAGCGGTCGAGACAATCCTGTTCCTGACCCTAACATCCAATTTAGAGCCCGCCCTCGCCATCAGAATCTGCCTGATGTCGAGTGGTATATCACCCCGACCAGTGTAGTGACCCCTCGGATGGTTGCTAACTATTTCAGAAAGTATCCTCTCACAGGGGTTACCATTAAAATTCCTGCCGCAGACCAAAGGGCTAACCTCCCCGGAGGTATATATAGCGCCTGGTCTCGGTATCACATAGAGGCGGGGGCTTTCCTCCCTCTACATCCATTTTATCAGGGGGTGGCTAATTATTTCGACGTCGCCCCCTTCCAAATTACTCCAAACAGATATAGAATGTTGGCCGCACTCTATATCCTGTACAAACTCAAAAAATGGCCAGAACCTACCCCCCCACGAGGTCAATTATCTTTTCGACCTTAAATCCAACCCACAACAATACGGGACGGGTTTCTTCCACCTTTGTCACCAGGAGACAAACCGAACGTTCCTGAGTGACACTACGCACATATCCAACATGGGGTAGTACAATAAGGAGTACTTCCTTACTCCAGACATAACCAGCAACAACCTGGCCTTCGCTCGAGGAGGTAAGTGCTATCTTTTACTGGTCGATACTTTTAATCAAAGAGTCTCTCTTCATTCTTCTCAAACTATACTTTGTTTTTCAGGCCCATGGTTACGTCCGACCCCAACACCAGAGATGGTGTTGAGGTCCAATGCATTGGCCAGGATGACAGACGCAGAAAAAAGCGTCAAGTCCCTGGTTACTGATGAAAACCTGAGGCTGTCTGGCCTCCTAGCTCCTTGCCATGAAACAAGAGGACCTGTGGTAGCTGATGCCATTACTGAGGGGGTTCCCGAGCAGCAACCTCCTACGTCCCCTCCTCGAAGGAGGCAGACGGGGGTTACAATCAGGGAGCCCACAGGCAATCCTTCCGCAGAAAGGCCTTCTGCTCCCCAAGGCAAGGGGAAACAAAAGGCCAAAAAGCCGATTGTGGACTTGGGGGAATCCTCCGATGAAAATGGTACAGTAAATTTGCTTTTAAATAGCTTGCCGATTCCCCATCACTTGTTTGACGGGGAGAGCAACTTTACATATACTCCAAATCTAGGGCCAGACTTCTTCATGCCAGATAGTGAGTGTGTGACTAATAGAGTCAATAGTATAGCGACCAGTAGTTGTAGCTCAGGTATTAACTTTGTGACCTTCTTTTCCGTTTGATAAAGAGTCTTCATCTGCCATTATTTTTACCCTTTGCATGTTTTTACTTGTGTGCAGATATGGCCACTCCCAACGTCTTCGACCTATATCAGGCTGAGGAAGAAGAGGAAGTTCCTCAGCTTCGGCGAAAGTCGTCAAGGAGACACAACGGCGAAACAAGCCAGGGACCTGCCAAAAAGAGTCGAACAGAAGACCCTCCCAGGGACATGCCAATTGGGCAAACTTCTGCTCATCCTCCGGCTCCTGCTGAGAAGCAGACTCCTCCTGCCCCGTCAAACCCTCCGGTTGCACCCACCAGGGAACAAAACAAGCGGGAAGAAACTCTTGGGGCCAAACTCTCGAGCCATGCCTTACGAGCAGCCAAAGACTGCCTCGCGCACATCGCGAAGAATGACCGCGTCAAAAATGCACAGGTTGAGGCAGAGAGTATGGCGGTCGACCAAATTCTGAACAGGACCCTGAACGAAATAGCCAGCATAAGTACTTCTTTATTTCTTAGGCCTTAGTCTTTTATTCTTTGCAACAGGTTCTAACTTTATCTTCCATCCTCAGGCTTTGCTATCTACAACTGCTGCTCGTACCCGCACCCAAGCCACTATTGAACAGGCTCGGGCAAAGGCTATCGAGAGGCACCAGGTGAAAGCGGCCGAGGAACTTTCGGCTGCAGAGGCCAGTCATGCAAAGGAGTTGGAGGTGATGGTTCAGCAAAGGGATGCTGCGGTGACAAAGCTCTCGGAGGCTGAAGCTTCAAAGGCTGCTATAATAAAGCAGAGGGAGGAGTATCAGGAGGCCAGCCGAGTCCAGTATCGTGAACGCAAGAGATTGGAAGAGGAGCATAAGTCCAAGGACGAGGCCATTGCTACTCTTGAGGGCAAAGTGGAACAGCTGAAGCTTGACAACTCCAAGAATCTGGAAAGATATAAGAGGATGACACTCCGGTGTTTTTATAACTTCTGGAAACACAATCAGGGTGCCGACTTCAGCTATCTTTTAGAAGATGTCAGGACTGCTGAGCTGGCTCGCTGCACTGCTCAACTGGCTGAAGAGGAGGCAAGAGCAAGGATCCCTGCTTCCCCAAGCCTTGCTGGTGCAGAAGAAGAAGGAGTCGTTGAGGACGTGACCAATCAGAATGCTGATAAAGACCCTCCTGCTCCCAATGCCTCTTGAACTTTTTTATTATTTTTTCCTTTGTTTTGATTACACGACCCACGGGTCGTGATGTAAAGACAATATCTTTTTTAAACTTTGCTGCATGGGCAGTAAACTTTTCCTTTTATTTGAACAGCTACATCCAAGCAGTGATGCTTGCGGTGTAAAAGATTGCATGATGCTATAACATTTTCATTTATTATAACATTTGTCCGTATGACCGAACTTAGCATAGTACTTTGGCTTGATTTAACAAAATATAAATTTTGAAAAATACTCTAAGTACCTTAGCATGCTTTCACTCATTTTGTTCATGTGTTTACATACCTCATGGTACGCTTTGCTATCGATGTGCCTTATATGCCCCCCAAGTGATCGAGGAGCTTTAGGTCCTTGGTCACTTGCCTTGACCATGACCTGTTCGAACATTTCTGCTCGGGTGAAAAAGTAATACTTGTAATAGAGCAAAACAACACACGTAATGAACAAATACTTGTAAATATAAATTTACAAAGGTTGGCAAGAATGACTGGCTGCGCACAGTCCCTTATAATATCATATTAAAAATGGACTAAACATGTCTTTACGAGTGATTCTAAAATAGAATCTTACATATACGAGCGATTAGCCATACAACGTGGCTAACCCTCTTTGCAAAACTTGTAAAAAAGTAAAATTTAATACAAGCCAGTCCTTTAAAAAGGATTGTTCACTGATAATACTTGCGCAAGTGTTCTCCATTCCAATAACGTGGAACGAGATCTCCGTTTAGGCGTGCAAGTTTGTAGGTGCCCGGATGAAGGACTTCTTCAATCTGGTAAGGTCCTTCCCAATTAGGTCCGAGTACTCCAGCAGTGGGGTCGCGGGTGTTTAAGAAAACTCGTCGTAGAACCAAGTCTTCGACGTTGAATTTTCTTTCTTTAACTTTGGAGTTAAAGTACCGGGCGAATTTTTGCTAGTACGCAGCAACTCGGAGTTGGGCCTTCTCCCGTATCTCGTCAATCGAGTCTAGGGATTCCATCATCAGTTGGTTGTTCTAGTCCTGGTCGTATGTTAGGCATCGATGTGAGGGGGGATCTAATTCGACAGGCAACATCGCCTCATATCCGTAGGCTAAGGAAAATGGGGTATGTCCTATCAATGTTCGGTGAGACGTTCTATACGACCAAAGGACTTCAGGCAGCTACTCTGGCCATGCTCCTTTAGCATCTTCAAGCCTCTTCTTCAGGGTGTCTTTAAGAGTTTTATTCACGGCCTCGACCTGCCCGTTTGCTTGGGGATGTGTGACTGAAGAAAAGCTTTTAATAACTCCATGTCTTTCACAGAAATCGGTGAATAAGTCGCTGTCAAATTGGGTTCCGTTGTCTGAAACAATCTTTCGGGGCAGACCATACCGGCAAATAATGTTCTTGATGACAAAATCAAGAACTTTCTTGGTCGTGATGGTAGCGAGTGGTTCAGCTTCGGCCCATTTGGTGAAATAATCAACTGCCACGACTGCATACTTTACTCCGCCTTTCCCTGTAGGAAGGGATCCAATCAAATCTATCCCCATACTGCAAAAGGCCACGAGCTTTGCATCTGTCTCAATTCATTTGGAGCTGCTCGTGGAATCTTGGAGAACCTTTGACATTTATCGCATCTTCGTACAAACTCCATCGAATCCTCATTCATAGTTGGCCAGAAGTAGCCTTGCCTTAGAATCTTCTTTGCCAAACTTTGCCCCCCAGCGTGATCCCCGCAGAAGTCTTCATGCACCTCTTTCATGAGTTCCTTAGCTTTTTCTGGTGTAACGCATCTAAGTAATGGCATTGAATATCCTCTTCGGTACATAACACCATTGATCAATATGTATCTAGCGGCTTGCCTTTGTAGAGTTCTGGCTTTGTTTCTATCTGCTGGTAGCACACCATTCGTCAGATACTCCAGGTAAGGTGCCATCCATGTATCCTCCATTCGAATCTCCAGATTGATCTCGACCGTTTGTATGCTTGGCTCACTCAGCCTTTCTACTGGCACAATGTTCAAAGTGTCAGCATCTTTTGCGCTCGCAAGTTTTGCTAAGGCATCTGCGTTTGAATTCTGATCCCGCGGTATTTGCTGAAGCGTGTACTCCGTGAACTGGGCTAGCAGGTCTTTTGTTTTATTCAAGTAGGCCACCATTTTTAAGCCTCACGCTTGATATTCTCCTAGAACTTGATTCACCACCAGCTGTGAATCATTGTAAATATCAAGCGTCTTTATGCTCATGTCTTTTTCCATTCTTAATCTAGTGAGGAGTGCTTTGTATTCAGCTTCATTATTTGATGCGGTGAAGTCGAACCTGATGGCGCAGTGAAATCAATGCCCTTCCGGCGTTATCAATATCACTCCCGCTCCAGCGTGGGATTCGTTGGACGACCCATCCGTGAATAACTTCCACGAAGGAGCTTTTTCTTGAGGCTCAGGCACTTTAGGCTGTTCGCACTGTTCGCTGTCTGGGAGTTCGGTGAATTCTGCAATAAGATTGGCCAAGACTTGTCCCTTTACTGCAGCTCGCGGTGAATAAGTTATGTCGAACTGCCCTAATTCGACTGCCCATTTTAATAATCACCCAGCCGCCTCTGGTTTTTGGAGGACTTGCCGCAGGGGCTGGTCAGTTAAAACTGTGATAGGATGGGCTTGGAAGTAAGGGTGTAGCTTCCTAGAGGGCAGGATTAAGCAATATGATAACCTCTCGATTGGTGGATATCTCAATTCTGCACCGATCAGTCTCTTGCTGACATAGTAGACTGCTTTTTGTATGCCTTCTTCCTCTCGCACTAGTACCGCGCTAGCATCAACTTCAATAATCGCCAGGTAAATAAACAAAGTTTCTCCTTCGATCGGCTTTGATAAGATGGGAGGTTGTGCCATATGGGCTTTCAAGGCCTGGAATGCTTGCTCGCGGTCTCCTGTCCATTCAAACTTCTTATTTCCTCTAAGTAGATTGAAAAAAGGGACGCACTTGTCTGTTGATCTCGAAATAAATCTACTTAGGGCTGCGATTCTCCCAGTTAAACTTTGTACATCTTTGATCCTTTCTGGCGACTTCATGTCGATCAGGGCTTTTATCTTGTCGGGGTTGGCCTCGATTCCTCTTGAATTTACAATGAACCCCAAAAACTTCCCTGATCCAACGCCGAAGGAACATTTGAGGGGATTTAACTTCATCTGGTATTCGTTCAATACATCAAATCACTCTTGTAAATCCCTCACGTGTCCTTCTGCCTTCTTAGACTTTACCAGCATGTCTTCCACGTATACCTCCATGTTTACTCCGATCAACTCCTTAAACATGTGGTTGACTAGTCGTTGGTAAGTCGCACCTGCATTTTTCAGTCCGAAGGGCATTACTTTGTAACAGTATAAGCCCGTATCGGTCCGAAAGCTGGTGTGATCCTCGTCAGGGGGGTGCATGCTAATCTGGTTGTAGCCCAAATATGCATCCATGAACGAGAGGATCTCGTGCCCTGCAGTTGCATCGACCAGCTGGTCGATTCTTGGGAGTGGGAAGCAGTCTTTTGGGCAGGCTTTATTGAGGTCTGTGAAATCCACGCAGGTCCGCCACTTGCCGTTAGGCTTGGGAACCAGTACTGGATTAGAGACCCACGATGGATAAAATGCCACCCTGATGAACCCATTCTCCTTTAGTCTTTCAACTTCTTCTTTTAAGGCTCTCGATCTATCCTTATCGAGCAGCCTTCTCTTTTGTTGCACGGGTGGAAAGGCCTTGTCTATATTCAGGACATGGCTGATAACTGCAGGATCTATCCCAGCCATGTCTTTGTGTGACCAAGCAAAAACTTCCTGGTTCTTCCGCAAAAATTCCACCAGTGCGTGCTTCGTGGTGGGCTCTAGGTTCTTCCCAACCTTTACTACTCTGGTCAGGTCTTTTTTGTCGAGTTGGACCTCCTCCAGGTCCTCGACGGGTCCAACATTTTCTTCAAAATCCTTAAAGCGAGGATCTAAGTCTCTATCCTCACTTTGGGAAACACCCTATTTGGTGACTTCATCACCGGATTGGGCTTGTGTATCAACTTCCATTTGCAACTTATCCGAGGTAGTGCTCTTCGGCGTTCCGTTCTTTGCCTTTGTGATTGAGGCGTTGTAGCACTCCCTGGCTTCTCTATGGTTTCCCAACACGCGTCCTACCCCTGCGTCTGTTGGGAACTTCATGGCTAAGTGCCACATAGAGATGACGGCCCGTAGATCAACCAGTATAAGCCTCCCAATGATGGCATTGTACGCCGAAGGACAATCAACCACCACAAAAGTGGCGAGTAATGTCCTGGTAACAGGCGTTGTACCTGTCGTCACTGGTAGTTTGATCAATCCGGTGGGGGCGAGTCCTTCTCCAGAGAAGCCGTATATCGTTTGGTTGCAGGGCTCCAAGTCCTTAACGGACAGTTTCATGCGTTCCAGTGTAGACTTATACAGGATATTCACTGAACTTCCTATATCGACCAGCACTCTCTTAACCATCATGTTGGCCATCTGGATGTCCATGAACAGCGGATCAGAATGTGGGAAACGGACATGTTGGGCATCGCTGTCAGAGAAGGTTATTTCACCTTCCTCTGCCCGAGCCTTTTTTGGTGCACGGTCTTCCACAGTCATCATCTCGATGTCCTGGTCATGGCGCAGAGTCCGAGCATATTGTTCCCTGGCCTTTCCGCTAATTCCCACGAGGTGCGGGCCTCCACAGATGGTTAAGAGTGTGCCAGTCACGGGGGCAGGCTGTAAGGGTGGCGAGCATTGGCGCGTGGGCGCCTGCTCGTTGCTACCCGAAGCTTCTCGTTGGGAATTTCCCAAGGCCCGTACGTATCTTCTCAAGTGTCCTTGTCTAATAAGGAACTCGATTTCGTCTTTCAACTGGTTGCATTCGTTGGTGTCATGTCCGTAGTCGTTATGATAACGACAGAACTTGGTAGTGTCTCTCTTCGAAATATCCTTTCGAATGGGACCAGGTTTTTTATAAGGCACACTTGAACTTGTGGCCTGATAAACCTCTCCCCGAGACTCAACGAGGGCAGTGTAGTTAGTGAACCGAGGTTCATAACGATTACCCTTGGCTCGTTTATTGTCGGAGGTGGAAGGCTCGTTATACGGCCGTTTTCCACCATTCTTTCCATTCCCGCTGCCGTTCCCGTTGCCGTTAGGTTTGGACCCATTGGTGGCTTTGGCGGGCTCGGCTGCCTTCTTATCCTTGCCAGAAGGCTTTCCATCGTCGGCAATGGCATCTTCGAGCTTGATGTAACGATCAGCCCGGTCCAAGAATTCCTGGGTAGTTCTCACTCCTTCCTTTCGGAGACTTTTCCAGAGGGGAGAACGACGCTTAACCCCTGCGATTATGGCCATCATTTTGCCTTCGTCCCCCACCGTTTTTGCTCCAGCTGCCGCTCGCATAAAGCGCTGGATGTAGTCCTTCACTGATTCTCCATCCTGCTGGCGAATTTCAACCAGCTGGTTTGCTTCGGTCGGATGCACACGACCTGCATAGAACTGTCCGTAAAACTCCCTTACGAACATTTCCCAGGAAACTATGCTTGCGGGGGGGAACTTAAAAAACCATTCCTGCGCGGCTTCAGAAAGTGTTGCAGGGAAGTTCCTGCACTGAGCGTCTTCGGACACTTTCTGAATGTCCATTTGTATTTCAAACTTATTGACATGAGATACTGGGTCTCCGTACCCGTCAAAGTTTGGAAGCGTAGGCATTTTGAATTTGCTTGGAGTTTCGGCATTAGCTATCCTCTGTACGAAAGTTCCTCCTATAATGGTCGATATAAGACGTCCTTCCCCCGACCAGCTGTTGCACTGCTTGGTTGAGGGCATCTATCTAGGCTTGCACAGCGGCAGGAATCGTTGTAGCCTCTGTTGCTGGGGGGACGTTCTCACCATGCCGCTCGCGGCGATCGTTGAGTACGTCTCTTAAATCCTCGTCTCTTCTCCGCTGCTCGCTACCCCCGAACCGGTTGAAGACATTATTTTGCCTGGGCTGCCCCCCAGCATCCCGTCTATTGGATTGGTCATCTTGAGGTACCTGGCTTCCGCCTTTACCTCTTTCTTCGTTCCTCCTACCAGCATTTCCCTTGCCTGAGTCGACCTCATTATACCCATGGCCATCTCTGAACCTCGATTGGCTATGGTGGGATCGACTGTTCCCTCGATTTCCATCCCTGGCTGAAACGTCCCGAGCGTTAGAGGGCGGCCTGCGCTAGTCGTGGTGCCCCCGTGCATTATCATGCCGTGGGGGACCCCGGACCGCAGAGCCTAACTCTGAGTCCCTCCTGTTACCAGGGGGATACTGACCTCTGTTCGGTAGGTTTGGCTCATCGCCCCTACGGCGTCTAGGACTACGAGGCTGATGCTCGGCCCTATTCTGCCTCTGTTGTGGGGGATTGCCGCGACCAGCCTGGGATGGAGGCTGTGCCTCAGGGTCCATCGGGACATCATCATGGGGCACCTGAGGCTGCTCGGGCCTTTGTGGACTCGAGGGCTGGATTGGTGGGCTAGGATTGGGACCCCTCTGGGGTGGCCCATGGATAGGTTGATCAGGCTGCGAGACAGGTGCGGCCTGATTCCTAGCCAGTTGCAAGGCTGCCTCGAGGGCTGCCATGGATTCGCTCTGGCGGCGGTCCATCTCCACCTGCCTTTCGCTTAATTCCGCGCGCTGCCGTTCAATCTCCTGCTGTTGCCGCGCCACAACTTCGGCAACAGTCTCTTGACTGGCTTTCAAATTAGCCAGCTCTTCCTACAACGCTCCCAGGGTACTCTTCAGCGTAGCATCATCCATCTCTTCCTCCTCGATGTCCAGATGTGGCTCATCCTCCGCCACGCTTGCAGGGGGAGGAGGAGGTGGGTTTGATGGCGCAGCAGCGGCCGCCTGTCCAGCTTTCCTTCCAGTTTTTGCCATTGGTTTTCTCAACAATGATAAATCAAGCTCTCAATGAAAGCACCAGAATGTTGACCCAGATTTTGGCCAACTGACACGGAGTCAGAATATGCTTGATGTGAATTAATGCGTTGAGAAGAATTGAATGACAAAAAGAATAAGAACACGATGTTTTATAGTGGTTCGGCCCCAGGATCTGGTAATGACCTACGTCCACTTAGACTGTTATTGATGTAAGAATCAAGGGAGTGATCAAAGAACTAAGGTTCAATGAGTTTCACCAACCTCTGAAGAACAATACAATATTTCAGATATAATTGCACTAGTATCAAGTAATTTGAAAGCCAAAAGTCCGACCCCCTATCCTTGAGCTATCTTTCTCTATTTATAGGCTCAAGGGGGATTACATGATTTTGTTGCCGATATTCTCTCCTAAATAATCGGATATTCAGGAGATTGTGTGAGTTAAATTCGGGATCTACAAAGATCTTTACAGTAATATTACATTGCATGCGGAACTATCGACCAGACTGGTCGCAGGTAAGACTGGGCTTCTTACTGCTTCTAATACGTCCTCTGGTCGATATGCTAGCAGAGTTCCTCCAGGTGTCAGCCACGTGCCCATCGATCAGTTGCCACATCATCAATACTAATTTTTTGGATAACAGTTACGATTATGATTATGACTTATGACCCATAGTTATGATTATGAGTATGACTATGACCTATGATTTATGATCTATGACTTATGATTTATGACTATGACTTAGATTATGATTTATGATATGATTTGGGTTATGATATGACCTAGAATTTATTGTTGTATGATTAGTATAATAAGTTTTGGTATGACTTTTTGTGAAATTTATGATATGTTTGATTATATGATTATATGACTAACTCTTGTTTGTATTTGCCTTACTGAGCTTAGAAGCTCACCCCTTATGATGCTGTTGTGCAGAAAATTGAGGATAGAAAGGGCGGTGGTGAGTGAGACCTAAGAGCTTCGTGATGTACTCATGGGGACCATATATTCGAGGAAGATCAAGCAGGCCTATTTATTTATTTATTTTTATTAAAGAATGTTTTCTTTTAAAGTGTTATTTAAATGTTGCTCATTTTAAAGACAATTATTTTATTTTTGTAAAGTTATGGATCCATGTATTTATTTTCAAGTTTTTATTCAATAAAAGAGCAATATTTATGAATTATGATACAACGCTATGTTCTCGGTAATCTATGAGAAATTAGGGCATTATATTTTAACACTTGCACTAAAGGACCAAATGAGGGAAATTGGGATAATTTTCAAGAAGTAATTATAGAAGAGAAACCTCACCAAGTGGCTCAATCAAGTTTATTGGAGGTATTGATGATGGAGTATATGCCTAAAATGATGCCTTAATTCAAAACCAAGCTTCATCCTTGAGGAATTTGGAAAATTCAAGGGGGAAAGCACAAAGTGAAGAGGTTTATTTAGGGAGTGGTAAGGAGATGGAGCTACCAATGGAAGAATTTGAACATCAAATGGTGCCCTTTTCAATTCAAAGTAACGAAGAAAAGAGAGAGAAACTAATAATGTCGAATGCTATCTCTACCCAAGATGTGGATACATTGTTTGAGCAAAGTAGTGAAGAAAGGCTAAATCCACCATCACCCTTCATGCAACAAGTACTCGGTCCTCAATATAGTGAGCTAATGGTAATGGAAGAGTACAAATATGATGATCCTTATTGGTCACCACCATCTCCACCTCCATTAGCATCATTCTTGGGCATCCATCATGCTTATTTTTCCAAACAAAGTCAAGTTTAACATTAGAGCTCATCAATTCCAAATCTAGCCAAGCTTGAGGGCATTCACAATGACAACCTTCAAGTTGTCTTGTATGATGCTTATTATGGGCGTCAACCACTTATTGAGGTATGTCGACATATAAAACACTAAGGAGGATAGCAATGAATGTCACTATAATGGAGCAATGCATTGGATTACAGAGAAGTTTTATTTTCCTTTTCTTTTATTTATACATTGGGGACAATGTTTAGATTAAGTTTGGGGGAAGGGATTTGATTTTTATTGCTTTGCTTATTGTAGATATCTTAGTTTGTTTAAGTTTTGCTAGGTTTATATTTATTTTATGTTTTGTTCAGTTTTTGTTTAGGGTGTTAGTGTGAATCAAGTTGACAATAATTAGCCAATGATAATATGATTGAATGATGTGTTGTATAAATTGAATGGAATGAAGCAATAAAAATATGTGCTTGGTTGAATAGTTATTTCCATTTTTACTTTGTCTACTTAAATAATTGAGAGCTTAATCATGATTTTTAATCAATTTTGTGTAATTGAACAATTTTTATGCTTGTTGAATGTTTAAAAAAAAAAATTATGAAAATGTTGTCATCCTAGAACTTGTTTGCTTGCTATTTGAGACGAAATCCTAGATGATGCATGCTTAGGAAGATGATTTAGGCAATTCCTTAGAACGTTTGAGCCTTTCAAGCCAACCTTGATTTATTGAATCCTTAGTTACCCAATTTTGAGCCTAATTTGATTCTTTTTGTTTGACACTTATTTTGAGCTTGTTTGAAACTTTGTTATTTTTCCTTCCCTTTGATATACCATGAGCATATGAAAAGTTATTTGGGGATGGTTTGTAATGGGGATTTATATTTAGAAATTTGTGTCAATAGAAGAAGAAAAATTGAGAGAAAAAAAAAAGGTATATTGGAAATGAAATACACTCCAATTGAAAATGCAAAGAAATAAATTTGGAGGAGTATAGTATCATTAGAAGAAAAAAATAATAATAGAAAAATCATTTTATGAATTTCTCTTAAAGAAAAATTTGGGGATTGTTTTTTTGGGATTTGCAAGTTGATACAAGATTGGTTTGTATGGTTTGTGTGCTTATGGTATATTTGAGCATAAATGACTTTTTCATCTACCTTTACCTAAACCCTTCAATTATAAGCTGTGAAAGTCATATTGATTTCTGAGCATGCGTTTTCTACATTAGTGGAGATTAGTAAGTATAGCAAGCTTATGGGATAATGATATTAATTGATTGTAATGAAGAAAAAAGATTGGTGAGCATGAATTGATTCAAATGCATTTTATTTATTAATCATGATTTTGAGAGCTTTTATTTTTGTTTGGACTTAAGTGAATTGGAAGAATGTTTTGACTGAAATCCTTGATTGTAAGTTGATTTTCCTGAAGATTATATAAGTGTGTGTTGACGGTGAGAACTCATCAACTATGTTAGGTTGGGAAACTCAAAGTTTAGTAAGATAATAACTAAGTAAGAACTTAGAATAGACTTGAGGAAAGAAAAGTGCAAATCAACAATGGAGTAAAAACTCGTATATTGCTTAATAGCCTTAGTATATAATGAATTTTCCAACCCCTTATTCTAAGGGGTGAAGGTCTATTTATAGCTAGGCTCTAATGGTCCCTTATACATAGTGGTCCTTGGGGACAAAATAGTACACGGGTACACTAAAAGGGTAGTAGCACAGGTGGTAGTGGTGTTGGAAGAGTGGTGGTCGGCTTTATTACGTGAGGGGTATGCAAAAGTACTCCTACCTTGGTACCATATTATACCTCCACTACTTGTAGGGTACGAACCTCATAAGCGTGCTGAGGGAGTCCTTACCATGTACCATTCTTGTACTGCCACTACTTGTCCAGCGTGGTCATCGTGTCCGTACTCTAACTTATCTTGATTGGTAGGTGCATTTCGTACTTGTACGAGCTCTTCGAGTCATACGTAGGTTCTTACCCTCACAAGGTACCTTATTCCTACGAGCTTCAAGTATTGAAACCCTTATATATTATCACAGATGACACGGTTCCAAGATGCATGTGGGGGAAGGACCTCACGAGATGGCCCTATGAAAATGAGACGTGAAGGGGCCTCTCGGACCTTAAGCTCAATATCTTCGGAGTAAGGTACAACATCATAGGTGAGGCATGTGCCTCACGATATAACTGGCACAAGATGTGCACCAGGTACGAAGGAATACCTGGCGAGACTCTTGGTGCAAAGCGAGGCTCTGTAGGCGAGGTTGTGCCTCGTGAGACCTTTGAAGCAAGGTGTGATACTAGGTAAGCGCCTACTCGGCGTGAGGCCCCTTGGTCGAACGCGAGGCCCTGATGGGAGCGAGACCCCTTCTAGGCGCGGGGCCCTTTGGCTGGGCGCAAAGCCCTTCTGCTTGGCGCGAGGTGCCTAATGGACGCGAGGCCCTTCTGGGCGCGAGAGCCCTGCTGGACGCAAGGCCCTTCTGCTTGGCACGAGGCGCATGCTGGGCGCGAGGCACCTACTGGATGCAAGGCCCTTCGGCTAGGCGCGAGGCGCCTACTGGGTGCGAGGCCCTTCAACTGGATGTGGGGCGCCACTGAGACTCAAGGTACAACCCAAGGCATGAGATGAAAGTCTCACTAGGTGTGAGACGCGGGCATGTTCGGGACCACCTTTGGACTATGTCACCTTGGTACTATAGGCTATGCGCTTTTGGCCATTTTTCTATATTCATACTTATCTGGAACTTTTGCATCAACGACCTCTTGGTAGCAAATAGTAGCCTTTTGCCTCCAACATGTACTGGATGCCTTCGGTGACCCCTAGACATTTATTTCAATAAGGGATCGGACCTTTTTTCCTTGGCCGATTTTTGGCATCCATAGTGTGTTAGTCATCATAGCTTGAGGCATGAATTATTGTTGTCAACTTGATTCAGTTGTGTTGGTTGTTTAGGTTCTAAGTTTTGTCATGTGAGCTTGTGTCCTTTGCTTGAGGGCGAGCAAAGATTGAGTTTGGGGGAATTTGGTAAGTCTATTTTAGGGTAGTTTTAGAGTGTGTTTTAGTCTTAGTTTCGAGTCAAATTGTGAGTTTTGTACGGTATTATGCTTGTGTTTGTTTTGTTTTTCAGGTTTTGACTATGAATTGGCGAATGGAGAGGAAATGAGTGGATTTGATGATGAAAATGAGTATTTTGGTAGTCTTTGGCCATTTTCTGTGAATTCGGGAGAGCCAGGAATATTTGGATGACTCTGGTGCAAAACGAAGGTGAAAAAAAAGTGAAATCAAGAAATTTGGAACAAGGAGTCGCGACTTGCCTTTACAAGTTGCGGCTTGCAAGAAGACAGATGTGATTTGGTGAAGGGAACCAAAAACAGGCGAGTCATGACTTGCTCTATCAAGTCGCGACAACTGAGTTTTTAGAGGATGAAGGAATTGGAAGAAAAACAGGTGGGTCGCGACTCAAAAATAGGCAAGTCACGACCCGCCTCACTAAAATTTGAAAAAAAATGTGTTTAAATACGATTTTTTAGGTCATTTCGTAGGGGGGTTCTTGGAATCGGGATTAACAGTTGTTTACCATTATTGATCTATTTTTCTTCACTTTTCTCTTAGTTTCTAGTAGTTTAATTTTATGTTTCTGAACAAATGTTTTATGATTTTAGTCATGTCTGATATGAACTAAATCCTCTATCTAGGGGTTAATGTAGTCCCTTGAATTTTGATTTAATTTTATTATGATGTTCTATTGATACTTCTTCTTTATTCTAATCTATATGATGTTTTCCTAATGTTAGTAAATACTTGATCACTATTTGCTTGAATTATGATTTTGATTCAAAACTCGAAAGATGCGAATGAAATATGTTATCGTTATATAGACATAGGTTACATATTGGATGAGAGTACCTATATGACTTGTGTAACAATTAGGTTATAATTCTTAATGCCTGCTATGTGTTTAAGTTTATCACAGAGTTGTAGAAAACTTGCATATAGGTTGAGATCTTGTTTCTTGAAAAAGAATAGGAATCGATTTTTTTTAACCTGCTATTAGAATATGAAGAAGAGATTTAGAACGGATTAGTAAAATTAATAGAATGAAAAGTTGATGAAATTAATTCCCTAGACTTTTTGTTATTGATTTTATCTTTTGATTTACTGTTCTATTTACATTTATTTAAATAGTGTTCGTAGTTTATAATTATTCATTTCAATTTTAATCATCAAATAGAAAGTTAAAAGCGATTATTGGTAATTGGTTAATAGTCTCTGTGGGACGATATCCGTTCTTCCGGAATTTATTACTTGACACGACCACGTACACTTGCGTGCATATTTCGCCGATCAAGCAGCCACATGAGTACGTTCAATAAAGTTATGCGAGCCAATAACGTCAAATACGAGCTCAGATGTATGCTCTTCCCAACCACACTCACTACACTAGCAAAGAATTGGCTTGACAAATTCCAGAGACACTCGATCTCAGCATGGGAACAACTGTCCTGGGAATTCAAGAAGCAGTTTCAGGCAGTGAAGAGAATCAAACCTGAGGCATCAACATTGACAAATGTCAGGCAGCATCCAGGTGAGTCATTAAAAAGTTACCTGGCAAAATTCAATATAGAAGTAGCACGAGTTGGAGTATTGCCAGGGAGTCCCCTTTGGGATGACATGCAAAGAAAACCCGTGAGGTCGATAGTCGAGTTCAATACTCAGGCTCAGAGGTTTGTCAATGTAGAAGAGGCAAGGTCGGCACTCAAGCTGACTCCTAAGCCCATAATAACTACAACGACAAACGTTAACTTAGCCACCACCTCGGCTACACCCTCCTCGTCAAGACCCTCGGGAGATAACCCTTCCAAGAGAAAAAATAATGAAGGGAATAACTCGGAGGCTAACGGGGGTAAGAAAAAGAAAGGAGAAAAATACTTCTCCATTAATACAGTTTATACCAAGCTAACAGATACTCAGGAGAACATATTTGTCACAAACGAAAATCAGGTCCCTTTCAGACGTCCTGATCCGATGCGAAACCAGAAATCCAAAAGGGACGCAAATAAGTTCTACAGATTTCATAAAGGTATTGATCATACCACTGATGAATGTAGACAGTTAAAAGATGAGATTGAAGGTTTGATCTCGAGAGGATACTTCGGGTAGTACGTCCGAAACATAAATCTGAGCTAAGCTTTGCTTATATAAAAGGCAGCTCCGACATAGCTTGCCCAGCAAACTGCGGCCCCACATGCGAGGGAGAATAACTAACCTCCCCCAATCAATGGAGAAGATGTAATAACCATCGCGGGGGGACCACATATCGTAGGGTCGGGTAGTAATGCCCAAAAGAGGTATGTCAATGAACTCAAAACGGGGGATGGATCTCCCTATGAACCCAAACCATGAGCTCTGAAGCAGTAGAAGGTTGAGTCCCAACCCATTACATTCACTGAAGAAGATGCCTCGCACATCCTGTTCCCTCATAATGACCCTCTGGTCATTACCTTTCAGCTCGCCAATAAGAAGGTGCGTCGAGTCCTGATCGATAACAGGATCTCGGTCAACATCCTCTATAAGGCCACTCTAGAAAAATTCGTTCGAGTCCTAAAGGCATGCGCGACAACATTATACTGATTTTCAAGGGAGGGAATAGCCAATATAGGATCTATCGAGCTCCCAGTAATCTTGGGAGACTATCCAATCTCAATAACCAAGATAATGGAGTTTATCGTAGTTGACACCCATTCAGCCTACATTGTACTGCTTGGGAGACCAGTCCTGATTGGGCTGGGGGCAGTTACATCCGTTAGGCACCTGGCTATAAAATTCCCAACACCCAGTGGCATTAGGACGATGAAAAGAGACCAATTGGCCACCCGAGAATGCTACAGCATCTCAATTAAGGGAAAGAGCCAAACAAGTGCACAGGCACTGGTTGTTATCGAAGAAATAAGTGAAACAATGTACGAGGTCAAAGAAGAGATCGACCCAAAGATAGATGAGGACAGGGTCGACCTCGAACCAATTGAAGAGCTCAAAGACATTGAGCTCGATGATAAGGATACCACTAGGGTGGTAAAGATTGGGAAGAACCTTCCAAAGGACGCGAGATAGAAATTAAGTTGCTTCCTGAGGAAGAACCAGGATATGTTCGCATGGTCGCACTCGGACATGATTGGGATAAGCCCAAACATTATAAAGCCATGCATTGAACATAGACAAAAACTTCCCACCTAAGCAACAGAAAAGAAGGTGTCTAGATGATGAAAGGAAGAAGGCCTTGAAAGAGGAGGTCGAAAGAATAAAAGAAAATTGGTTTATCCAAGATGCTATCATTCCGGATTGGATAGCCAATCCAGTTCTAGTCCCAAAGGAGAATTTGGTGTCTTTCTGGTCAGTAATGGAAGCAATCATCCCTACCGTCATAAAATAAGAGCACCTGGCTCTGCCCATTCACAAGGACTTGATTCTATGTCCAAACATCACATGCCAGCAGATGTGGTCACCATCATAAGTACTCAAGATATTGTGTTTGGAGAGGTGGATAGATAGGACTACTAGTTGCTCGATAATGGCAAGTGGCGAACTTGCATTGACTATTCGGACCTCAACAAGGCATGTCCAAAGGATTGCTTTCCCATACCTCTGATCGATCAACTCGTGGATGCTACCTCAGGTCATGGCCTCATGTTGTTCAGGGACACATATTATGGATATAACCAGATAGCCATGCATGCACCCAACAGGAACATACGAGCTTCATGACTGATAAAGGTTTATACTGTTACAATGGGATGCCCTTCGGACTCAAGAACTTTGGGGCCACATATCAGAGACTGGTAAATAGAATGTTTGCTGAGCAGATAGGGAACAACATCGAAGTGTATGTGGATGATATGCTACTCAAGTCCAAACACAATTGTAACCATGTTGATGATCTCACAGAGTGTTTTTCTATACTCTGAAAGTACAACATGAGACTTAACCCGCGAAAATTCTCATTTGGAGTATCTTCGGAATAATTTCTTGGATTTATAGTAAATGCTTAGGGCATAGAAGCAAACCCGGATTTAATTGATATGCCTTCACCTCGAAAGCATAAAGATGTCCAAAGTTTAACTGGATAAATAGCGGTTTTAAGTAGATTTGTGTCGAAATCTGCAGACAGATGCTTACCATTATTTAACCTTTTGAGAGGGGGCAAGAAGTTTGAATGGACAGACGAATGCGATCTCGCCTTTCAAGCCCTTAAAAAACATCTCGCTGAACCACCTATCTTATCCAAACCAATCGCAGGAGAAATGTTGTACTTGTACCTCGCCACAACCGAACATGCAATTAGTGCGGTACTTGTTCAGGAGGATAAGAAAGTACAAAAACCTATTTATTACGTCAGTAAAAGGTTACTGGGGGCAGAGTTAAGGTACCCATTGATGGAAAAGCTAGCCTTGTGCTTGATACATACATCCTGAAAACTCTGACCTTACTTCCAGGCGCATCCCGTACATGTGTTAACTGATCAACCACTGAGGCAGATATTGTCAAAACCCGAAGCGTCAGGGAGACTATTGAAATGGGTAGTCGAACTTGGATAGTTCGAGATCATTTATCACATGAGAACGACGATAAAGGGACAGGCCTTGGCCGATTTCATAGTCGAATGCACTGTAATCTCAAACGAGGAAGTCGTAACCCCAGCCTGCGAGCTGTGGAGAATTTACGTTGATGGATCTTCAAACAGGAATGGGTTGGGGTAGGGATTATCCTCAGTACCCCGTTAGGAAGTATGTTTCACTCAGCTCTGTGGTTTGGCTTCGAGGCACCAAACAATGAAGCTGAATATGAGGTACTATTAGCAGGACTTCGAATAGCGTCTGAGCTAAAAGAAAAATCCATTCACTGCTATAGTGACTCACAACTGGTTGTCAACCATGTTCTAGGAGAATACCAGGCTTGGGGGGTTAAAATGGCAGTATACTTGGAGAAGGTCAAAGCGACAGTCGGACAATTTGAATTCTACGCAATTGAGAAAGTTCCACGATAATAGAATTCGAATGCAGATGCTCTAGCTCGACTCGCCACCACCAAAGAAGCCAACATACTCAATGTGGTACCAGTTGAATTCTTACCGGTGCAGAGCATAGCAGAGCTTGAAGAAGACAACGTCAACATGATAGATTTGCAGCCCACCTAGATGACTCCCATTAAAGACTACCTCGAACTCGGGAGCCTTCCAACAGATCGGAATGAGGCTAGAAAATTGATGTACAAGGTACCAAGGTACACTATCTTGGAGGGAAGATTGTACAGAAGAGGATACTCTATGCCGGTGTTAAGGTGTGTAACTCCACCCGAGGCAAGAAAAATCCTAGAAGAAATCCATGAAGGATTTTGCGGAGATCACACTAGGGGGCATAGTTTGTCAAAGAAGGTGATTAGGCAAAGATACTTCTAGCCCACAGTAAAAGTGGAATCGTTTGAATACGTCAAACGCTATGACAAATGTCAGCGATTCACTTCAATCCCACGAGCTCCACCAACCTAGCTCACCATGATAAGCTCCCCGTGGCCATTCACAGTTAGGGAATCGACCTCATGGGATCTCTACCAACAGGAAAATGGGGAGTAAAATATGTCGTAGTTGTTGTTGATTACTTCACTAAGTGGACTGAGGTTGAACCTCTAGCCATAGTCACCTCGAAGAAATTATTGGACTTCGTGGTAAAAAAATATAATTTGCAGATATGGGGTATCAAGGAAAATAGTGTCAGACAACATAACCCAGTTTGATAGCGAGCTGTTTGCACAATTCTGCGAAAAGAATGGGATAATCAGGAGATTTTCCCTAGTAGCCCATCCACAAGAAAATGGCCAAGACGAATTTGTAAACAAGACTCTGAAGAGCTCCATTAAGAAAAGGCTCGAACAGGCTAAAGGAAAATGGCCAGAAGAATTACCATAAGTCTTGTGGGCTTATAGAACAACAGCTCAAACCTCAACAGGACACATCCCCTTCTCCCTGACTTACGGTTGTGAAGCTATGTTGCCCATTGAGGTCGAAATCCCAACGATCAGACTCAAAGCATACAACCAGACTTTAAACCAATCTCAACTCAAGGAAACACTAGACCTAATTGAAGAAAAACAAGAAGAAGCACAGCTTAAAATGTCGCATACCAACAAAGGGCCACCAGGTATTTCAATAAGAGGGTTCGAGACAGACACTTTGGATTGGGAGATCTGGTGCTTAGGCATGTGTTTTTGGCCACAAGAGACCCCTCTGCAGGCGTGCTTGGGCCTAACTGGGAGGGACCTTACCAAATTAAATCCATTATTCAACCTGGTGTCTATAAGCTAGCGAGATTGAATGGAGAATTGGTCTCGTGAGCTTGGAATGGTGAACATCTATGACTTTATTACCAATGATATAGGAATGATGTTTATTTATTTGGAACCAAGCTTGTATTTATTTTTTGCTTTTCATTAATAAAGCATTCTTCCCTATTTTGATTGTATTTTTATTGTTATATCTTTTGCAAACTCCCAAAATTAAATAACCTAAGATTTTACAATCATAGGAGATTAAGGGGGCATAAGTGGTATACAATCATACCATAGGCTCGAAAATATAGCATCAATAAATATAAACCTCATAGTGGGTATAGTGTAACGCCCTTGTTAGCAAAGACCGTTACACTGTGTATTTTAGATAGTGCTAAACTCACTAGACGAGTCATTTGGACATAAACGTGCAACTAAATGTGATTAACAGTTTAGGGTTAAAAATTTCGGTCAAAATGAATAGTTATATCATTAAAACATTAAGTTGTACATGGGATCCAATAATAAACATTTACAAAGTTGTTCATGCTTCCAAAAGGGTAATTACAACTCAAAGGTTACAACTAGCCGACCTAAGCGGAAAAAATAGGGTTCAACCCTAGTTCCTCTATGAAACCCCGACCGTGGTGGTCGAGCAACCGCATATGTACACGTCTCCACCAAAGCTCTCCAAATCATGGCTAGTCCTGCTTCCCTTTACCTTTAACTGCACCACATAGCACCCGTGAGCCAAGGCTCAGGAAGAAAACTTAAACATGCTCATAAGCAGTTAATAACATGTTACCAAATCATAATAAGCATGCCTAGCAGTAATAACCCTATCCATGCATGTGTACCATTCACATCAATGACTAGAGCGTCATATGGGGGCCAGGTGCCCTAATTAAATGATTAATGAATCATACTGGGGCTCGTTGCCCAAAATATATGATTAATTAATCATACCAGGGCCCATTGCCCAAATTACATGATTAATAAATCATACTGGGGCCCAGCCCTAAGATATGGGACTAATAAGTCACCCCGGGGTCATTGCCCTACCCTCTGTATAACCAGCCTTGGAGCTGGCCCAACGTATCTGGCGCTCAATTTTCCATGACCATTGGGTCGGACAAGAGTATGATGCGCTCTTGATTAGGCCTAACCATATCGACTAGCGCTCAGCATGCTATTGCCGCCCTTGACTTATAAGTCAAGTCTTTTCACTCAGATAATGAGACAAGCATAAATCATATACCAAATATCCAGATACAGAGCATTCAACATGCTTAATCAATAATCACAGGCATAATCATAATCATGCGCATTTACAGGGGCCCAAGCCCTAATCATGTACATCACGTATTGGGTGTAGTTTTATTATCTCAGGTTCAATTGTAATGTAAAATAAGAACAACCCTCAAGCACGATCCTGATTCTGAGCCCCTAGCGGTAACCTAGTCATAACCAAATATAGAATCTCATCAATAATGAGCAAATAAAGGCTTTCGGACAGAGTCCTAGCCTCCGGGACCTCAAATTCTACTAAACCGGGTAGTAGGATCGATCCCGAGCCCTTAGGTTTGAGTTCTCATCACTCAAAACCTAACTTGGCGAAAACTGTCTATGCGGGTAGTGACTTTCCACTGAGGGTCTCGGCGCGCCTCCAATATGAGGCCTCCCCCTGCCTCTGCCCAGGGACACGCGCCACGACTTGACCCTGAGGTTCGCGGCGCACCTACTCCAAACAGAGCCCCTGCACCCTAGGTTCACACAATTCGCAGCGCCCTAAGAATAGGGTCACGGCGTGACCCTACAAACCCATAATTGCCCATGTTTTCCTCAGCCAAAACTCACCAAAAATCCTTTCCAAACAATTCCAAAAATATACTTCAATCCTAGAACAACATCAACACTAAACCAGCAACAAAACCCAAGCTCAAACTCACTCAAAACCCCACCAACAACTCAATTCAATACCTTGAACCTCAAGCTCAAGAACCCCATAAAATCAAAACAGAATTCAATTAAAAAACAGAGTTTATAGCTTACCTCAGTTGTGAATTTCACCTCTTAGCTGCAGCTAATCAAACTCTAGACTTCAAGCTTTCAATTCCCCAGCCTTAGCTTCTATGATTCTCTAATTTCCTCCAAAAATCAAACCAAGATAGAGAGAGGAAGAGAAAAAAATCAAGAGAGAGAGAGAGTTGTAAGTTCTGTTCTTTTCCACTATGTTTTGAAATGAGAAAGGCTAAGTATAGCTATCCTTAGGAAAGAAATGACTGAAATACCCTTGCCCCTAGCTTAACTCAACACATGCCCTCAAGGGCAACTTAGTCTTTTGTCCCATATCTGTTAATCATAATTAACGCCTTATAATTCTCGTTAGTTTCCATATCCTCAAATAATTACCAAATAATTTCTCATTACCCGATCCATCCCAGTAATGTACTAAATTACCAAATTATTCCTAAGCTCATCCCAAGCCCGATATTTGACCCCATTATGACTAAACCGCTAACTTGCTCCCTAAGACCGTCTCGTGCCGAATAACCCAAATATATCTACATAATAATGTGGTCTCACACATATATCACATATATGCACATATATACAATTATGCCCTCAACAGGCTAAAATTACTAAAATGCCCTTCTAATAAGAAACGGGCCCACCTGCATGCCAATTCAGTCATATAATAATATAACTCACATAATCATGCATATTATCACATAATGATACAATAAACTAGTTACTGCCCTCCTAGCCGCTTAATCAAGGCACTAAGCCATATTATGGAATTTGGGACGTTGCATATAGCATCAATAAAAATAACATTACAGTGGGTTGATTATTAATCGAACACAAATAAAACAAGTTTGGAACAAACCAGCAAACACTAATCGACACAATCGAAAGTTGAAATTCTAGATAAACCGACGAAATTCATGGGTTGTGACAGAGTTGGAATTTTTCGCAAAAAGTTTCATCCTCCCAACCTTGAGATCATACTTGAGGAAGAGGAAAAGTTGCTATAGTTAAGCAAGAAATAACTAGACTAACAAGGTTACACGCCAATAAGTATTTTTCTTAACAAAAATACGTGGTAAAAGTAATATTCGACCTTGAAAATAATGAAGTCAAAAATGTGCAATCGAATGAACTATGTATAAATATGTGGAAGTTATAACTTAAGCACAACAATATTTCTATAAATAAACAGATATAAAAACAAGTCCATTTATGCTCGAAATATTCCGAACCTGGAGTATGATGCATAAGAATAAGACAAAAGTTACATGTAGATAATATGCATAAAGATTTCAAAAAAGAGATTTAAGCATAAAAAAACTACTATAAAAAACTTAAGAATTCATAAAATAACTCAAGCTAGAGTTATGATTATTTTAGCCCCAAGAGGGCATCAACAAGTTCATCACAAAAAGATAAGGGACACAGCCCTTGTAAAACAGAAATCACTTATGGTTGGCAGGAGCAGACTCAGCCTCTTCTCCTTTATCCTCTTCACCACCTGCCTCCAAGGTAGTGCATGTCACCTCTTCCACAGCCAACCGAGCATTCCACTTGGTCAGGAACTCCTCTTCCTTGTCCATTAGGAATGAGGTGTCCATCTCGGGATTAATCGACCACATCCTCTACATAGCTCGATCAATGGCCCACTCCTTCTTGGCAATGAACTCCTCGAGCATACATTTCTTCTAGTCCTCGAGGATTTTATAGGTGGTGCTCTTCTCCTCCTTAAGGTGCTTGATCTCAGCCTTGGCAGCGTCAAAGTTGGTTGTCTTGGTGTCAAGCTCCGCCTTCAGATGACTTGCATCAGCCTTGGAAGAAGCAAGCTTGTCCTGGGAGGCTTTGAGGGCATCCTCAGCCTTAGCTAGGGCCTCCCTGGCATCTCGGAGCGAAGCTTCAACTTTGGGTTAGGCCTCCCTTGCCTCTTTAAGTGAATTCTCGGCCCTAGTCTGGACCCCCTTGGCCTTTTTTAGATTATCCTCGGCTTGGATTCGAGCTTGATAGGCATCATTGACTAACCTCTCGGCGGTCACGACCTTCGAGGAAAGGAGGGAGCATTGGTGTATGAAATCGAGAGTCTAAAGGGCAAAACAATAACAGTTAGATAATGAAGAAATAACTTAAAATAAAGAGCAAAGTAGAGCAGACTTACAGAGACCCCAAGCTCCAAGGCCTGGTCGAAGAGAGCAGTTGTGTTATCTCCCTTCAGAAACCTCCACGTGTTTGCGTCAAGGTTACTGCATGATTGGCCCATCCAAAGTCCGAGCATAAGTCTGCTCCTAGGGCCCCAACCCTGTTTTCCATTGGAAACTCTGGCATGTGTAGCGCGACGCAAAACTTGCAGACCACGGTTGGAGTCAGAGCGCCCACTAGTTTTGAGGCTGTATGATCTATGATCTTCTTGCCTTTGTCCCCAACATTGACTATGCTAGGAGGAGGAGTTGGAGTCTTCTTTCTCGGGAGAGAAGGCACCTTAGTCTTTGGCTCGCTTGTGGCGGTCTTCAAGGTCGCAAGAGGGGGATCCTCGGTCACCTTCACGACATTAGGAGGAGGAGGAGTCTTGGTCTTTGGCTCGCTGGGGGCAGCCTTCGAGGTTTCCAAAAGAGGGTCCTTAATAACCCTTGCAGCCTTAGGGGGAGGCGCGCCCTTCTTCGGGGATATGCGACCCCGCTTCCTGCCTCGAGCCTTGAGGGGCATCCGGAGGATGTTATCGAGGTCTGAGTCCATCTTGCCTAAAAAAGATAAAAAGATTGATTATGATTGGAAAAAAGAAACTATATAAGTCCAACATTGAAAATTGCTAAGTAAAAGGAACCTAACTGGAGGACTCCTTTGAGCTTGAGCTCGGGGACTAGGAAATCCCCCTATCTTCTGACGAGGCTAAGGGGGTCCCCTCCCTAAAAGTAAGGGACTTCCTCGATAGGTCCCTATAGTCGTTAGTCCCTTATGGGACTGCTATCCCATCCCAAATTGTGTTTAGATTATACATTGTTTGGTATTTCCCCAACCAACTATCGAACCTATGTACCTTAAGATCTACCCCGACTAGTCCATAAAATTGTTCTGGGGATCCTTAAATAGGACTACAACATTGGGTTCCTATCTAGGAAGGGTGGGAGACCACCTGGATAGGTCTAGCATGACTTTACCTCCATCAGACGAGCTTATCGAGGCCTTGTCTTGTGATTCATTTCCCGAGCATGAAGGTTCGATGGAGTGGGGAATAGGGTCACGTGAGTGTGAGCTCACGTGTTTCCCCCTAGTGGGAAGCTTGGCCATTGGTGATGGGACGTCTTCTCACCTCGTGAATTTGTGAATCCCAACATCGTCTGTAAACTCGTCGTCGCCTAAGAGACCGCACCGTCATAGTCTGTCCTCGTGAAGGAGGTAGTTAAGGGACCATCGGCATATGGGAGCTTGAAAATCTCCTCCTGGTGGTCTTTCATGTCCTTGGTGGACTGCGAAAGATGATAGTTGGATGAACAAATTGAATGGAATGAGCAGTGTGAGCTCGAAGTATAAAAAAATTATTATTAAAGGAGATCGAAACGATTTATGGCAAAGTACTTACAGATTCGTTGAATGGAATAAAATCTGGACGGACAGAGACAATTAGTCCAGAAGAAGATGGTCGTGAAGTTGGGAGGATGGTTAGGGATGTTCTCGAACAACCTTTGCTCCTTAGGGTAGCTCGAAAGGTAAAAAAACATGTCACCACCGTGAGCTCGAGGATGGTTACTCTTGAGGCAGAAGAGATATAGGATCTCACATGTCGAAGGTCCATCCCATTTCATCTCGGGGTAGAGTGACCTTAGGGCTGCCAGGACCCTATAAGAGTTGGACTGAAGTTGGAACAAGGCAATGCTGACGAAGTCAGTAAAGTTCCAGAAATAGTCCCTTTGTGGCAGCAATGTCCTAGCTCGCATGTGTTCCCGACTCCAGGACGCGAGCTGGATCTTCTTATCAGGGTTTTTTTTGCCTTGGAAAAAGCAGCTCATTTCATCGAGGTTGGAAACCCGACTCACAAGCTTCCCAGTTAGCTTTAGCCCATGGTAAATTAAGAGTTCTGAAACATGTCTGGTAGAGGTTGCAGAGCTCTGGTAATGTTTAGCCTCAAAGAAAGAGCTCTTGTGGATAATTAATTCGATGAGCTCTCCATGAATTGAATGAGAGTTCATCAGGGGAAAAGGCTATTGTGAGCCTCCACTTGGGATCTAGCGGGATTGGTCGTATCTCGGGGTTTGGGTCCGAATACACAACAAACCATAGCTTCTTTCTTTTTCTCTCCTCGACCTCGTCAATCTGGCATCGAAAGTGGGCTTGAATATCTTCCCGTTTGAGGAGTTCCTTGTGCTCCCGGATTAGTCGTTGGTTTTAGGAAAATGGAGACTCAGCTCGAGGAGATGGCGGATGATAAGGAATCGCAAGCTTGGGCCCCCACCAATTCTCTTAAGACTGTGACATTTAACAAGAAAGAAAAAGGTGAGGGCCCATTATTTAAAAAAGAGTGAAAAGAATTAAGGCTTGATAACTCGAGTTTGCAAGTTCGAGATAACGAGATTGCATCAATCGAGACTGAAGGCTCGAAATAGCGAGATTGACTCAAATACCAAGATAGAGCTATTAAAAGTTCGGGGCATCAAGAGTGGACCCAAGCGAGAGTGGGTCGATTACTTTCAGTTTGGAGTATCCCGGATTTCTAGGAAGAAATGGGCAGTTACCCAAAAAAGAGATATTATCGGGATATGTGCACTAAAACCCTAATTCAAAACCCTTTTTCTTACACTACACGTGTAACGCTCTGGAAAACCAAGACCGTTACACTGTGTGTTTATAAAGGTGCAAGACTTGCTAATCAAGTCATTTAGTTGAAAATGTGTCACTAAAACCATTGTTGAACTAGGATTAAAAGATTTTGGTCATAAAAGATAAATTTCATTTAAATAAGCGTTTAATACATGGGATCCCAAAAATAGGGTTAAATAACAGTTTACAAAATCTCCAAAGGTTATGTACAACCACAAGCCACTCTAATGGCAAAATAGGCATTTTAGGGTCCCCTGTCCCTGTATCATCCCTCGATTGTGGCGACCGAGCAGCCGACTATGTATATTCTGCCCCCAGAGCTCTTCAAATCAAGGTTGGTCCAGCTTACTCTTGCCTTTACCTGCATAACGTAGCACCCGTGATCCAAGGCCCAGCAAGAAAACCATAAACAGAACATAACCAATAACAGTAGTCAAACAATTCATAAATCATTAATCAAATACTCAGCAGACCACATCGTTCACATAATCAGTGATATCAATCAACAAACCAACAATCTATCATTCAGATAATTAACATGCCACAATCATCAGATTAACAACAGTAAACATATCATACAATATCCAGAGTTGACGCCCTTAGGCCGCACCCTCTGTTTATCCCACTGACTTCGGCTCACTTAGGCCGAGCTCAGTGATTATATAATTAACCTCAGCTACCAGCGGTCGAGCCGCGTCCGATGCGCAAATATTAATTCTGGCACTCTTAGGCCATTTATTTCATGCTCACATGGCATAATACCATCATACAACACTGCATACAAGTATAGGGAACTCTTAGTCCCAACATAGCCACACAACCGGGTGCAGTTTTCTTACCTTTGATTCTGAGCGGAGAAGGTGAACTGGTTCCGAGCACGATCCCTAGCCTCGAGCCTTGGCGACAAACCTAGTCACAAGAGTCATTGATATCTATCAACTTCCAATTAGAAATATAATACCTAGGGAACAAAACTAGCCTCCGGGACCTCAATTTCTACTAAACCAGTAGTAGAAATTGTCCCAAGCCTCTAGGTTTGAACCCCTGAGCCTTAATAATACTTAGAACTCTTCTAAGCTCAAAACTCCCAGGCGGGTCGTGACTTGGCTCAACAAGTCGCGACTTGCCCTAAGTCAAAGAGCAAGCTTTCACGCCAAAGGGGAGGCGGGTCACGACTTGGCCAAGCAAGTCGCAGTGCACCCCTAAGTCAGAGGGCTCCCACGGCTAGAAGGGCCACACGCGCCGCAACGCCCCCAGGCTGGGTCGCGATGCGCTTTGCGAACCCAGAGAAAACCTAGGTTTTCTCCTCCTCCCAGCCAAGAACACCTAAATTACCCAGAATTTTACCCAACATCTTTTCCCAATTCAAAACAAATCAGCAACAAACTCAAAGCTAATTTACACATTTTAACCACTAAAAAAAAACCCCAATAGCATCTCCCTCAATGATCACTTCAATTCAACATTCAAGAACCCAGTAGCAAACCTATTCTTAAGCCCCAAGCTACTCAACTTAGCTCTACATAGCTAGAAGTATTCATCATCTAATCATAGCCAGAAATCCAGCAACAATTCATAGATGAAACTGGAGCTCTTACCTCAAATTAGCTGATTCTCCCTCTGAGTTTCTAGCTCCAACACCCAGCTTGAATCTCCTTAACTTTTTATCTAAATCCCTCAAGCTTCAAGACTCTTCAACAGCCAAGAGAATGAACACCAAGGTGAAAGGGAGAAGAGAATTCGTGAGGGAGAGAGAGAGCAAGCTTTCTTTTTTTTTCCTCCTTCCTTTTCTTAATTCTTCTATACTCTTCTGCCTTATTCTAACATAAAGGCTGAACATATCCTTGACTTAGGAGATGACCATTATGCCCTCCCAAACAAAATAACCCTTTAGCTTATTCTAGGGGTATAATGGTCATTTATTCCCAATTCCAACTAATTCCTCAAATGTTCCTAATATTTACCACTTAAATCCCATCATCAAATTAATCACCAACTATTTACCCAATGTCTAGCAATCTCCAATATATTTCCTAAATTCCCGAAAATACCCCCAGGCTCCCCCGAACTAGGTATAAATCCCCGTCGTGACTATTTCGCCAAACCGCTCACTAGGACCGTCTCGAGCCATATGCTGCAAATATATCCACATAATAATGTGGTCTCAACAATCTATCACAAATAATCACATTTATGCCCTCACTGGAAAAAATTACAAATATGCCCATATAATCTAAACAGGGCCCACATGCATATTAATACTCATAAACATGCATTTCACATATCCCTATAATCATATAAGCATGCTTATCACATAATCATGCATTAAATCATTTAAATCACACATAAACCAATTATGCCCTCCTGGCACACTAATCAAAGCCCTTAAGCCATATTAGTGATTTTGGGTCCTTACAACACGGAACATATAACCTAGTACCCCATAACTTAAAAAGGTGCCCTTTTTACATTTTTTTACAAAAAATTTGCCTTAACCGATCGTTGTTCACTACAAATCAAGAACTTTATTTTACAAAGAAGGTTTCAATAATATAGTAAGAACCAGTAAAAACTCTATGAAAAATACGAAGAAAAAAATTTGAAAAACTTACACGTTGGAAGTTGATGAGAGAATCGAAGAATCGACTGGTAATTTCGGTGTAAGGAGATCCTCGAAAACTCACCTTTAAAAAGGGATTGAGTGGGAAATTAAGGAATTTTTTAGATGTCTGATTTTTTTTTTCTTCTTAGAAAACATGCAAAGGTTAGGGCTTTGGTTGGTGTTTCTCTCTTCTAAAAATTGGAAAGTAAAAGTGAAGAGGAAGAAGGTAAAGAATGGGTTTAAATAGGCAAAAAGGTGATATCTGAAGGGAAATCTGAGCCCTTGATTTGGGTTGAAATGTGATCCGATGGACCATGTATGATTTCAAGAATGGGCGGCAAAAAAGGAATAGGAAAGGACGTGAGTAGAGAAAAGAGTACTCGAGTACTCTCGGTATGTAATCCCCTATGGACACGTGTCCACACTCGAGTGTGGTAGGTGGGCACGTTTTTCGAAAGTGAAGTTCAAAAGTTTCCTTCTCAGAGGATTCGAACCAACACTTTTGAGGGGGCAAAATGTTACACCCAAATTTCGAGATTAAATAGATAACCTTGAAATGTAGGCTCATAGAGAGTAAGCTCGGGATTAAAAAGTGTTGGTTGTACACTTGTACAAATTGTTAGACAGTTCCAGATTTGCTATCAGCGCTCGAGCATGAGTTGCAAGCTCAAAGAAACCAACATTTTCTGAGGGATGAGTTCGATCGACTCAACAAGAGAGGAGGAGGCAACAACTGGAATCATGAGCTCAAAGTTTGGCTGGTCTCGAAAGCGCGTTAAAACAATGTTCAAGCTTGATGACTTTCCGCTATTACCGCTTGAAGGAATCCACTATTGCCAAAATTCACATATTCTCACATAATAATGTGGTCGCACTACATATAGCATATAATTACAAATATACAACAAATAATCACAAATATACATTCAACGGGTCAAATTACGAAAAAATGCCCATTCCTACCAAGGACGGGACTTAAACATGTTTAAATTCACATAATCAATTATATATAATATAATTCTACTTATACCCTCCCGATACCCTAACCAAAGTACTAAACCTCATTAGGAGTTTTGGGACGCTACACTTGTTATATTATTTCATATAATATAAAATTAGATTAAATAATGTGACAAAATGTGATTTGTCACACCTTGTAACATACTATTGAGAGTCACAAAATTGGACACATGTGTGTGCCCAAATGTGACATATTTTGGAGTTACAAAATCAGTTACAAATTTGTAACTCCCAAATATTACTCAATAATGTGTAGATTGTGTGTTACACATTTGAGCTTGGATTTCACAAAGCCATTATGAAATATGGTTGTTGGAGACATGTTTTTAACTCTCATTAGATGTATGGAGGTTACAAAATCATGTGGAAAATGGTTTGAGACGTTTTGAAAAAACTGAAAATTTTGTGCTGAAAATGGCATGTGGTCGCGGCCATTGTTTATCCCTAATCGCGGCCACTGATACTCCTGGTCGTGGCCAGTGAAGCTGACAACCAATACCACTTTTCAATTTTTTCCAATTTGAACGATTCTAACACCCCAAGTAACTCTCAAATCTTTGTTTTAATTCCATAAACATTCAATTAAACATTGGTAATAGCCATGGGGGTTGGTGGAATTTGAAATTCAAAGGGTATCTCAAATCTATAAATAGGAGCCTAATGCTCACTTGTAAGACACACCATTTTTTATCCACAAAGCACTTGGCTGGAAAATACACCATAGATGCTTGATAATTCCAGAGAGCTATTTCCTTGAGAGATTCCTTAATGCTTAGAGAATAGGGGGAAATAAGCTTTTGGATAAAGGTTTTGAACCTTGTTCAAGCTAGTGATCCCCACTACTCAACACTTTGGTTGTGTGAGAGTTTGTGATCTTATTATTGTTTTCTTCATCATTTTGTTCTTATTTACTTGTATTATTATTGTTTTGAGTTTGTGATCTTCCTTTTCTACATCTTTCTATTTACTTGTATTTTGAGCAATAGAGTTGTAATACTTGTTTATATATTACCTTGTCTATTATATTTTTTGCATAGAGTTGTATTTTGATTTTACCATTTCCATTGAGGCAATTTACTTTCATCTAACAATCATAAGCTTATCCCCTTGTTTGTTTCAATGGAAGGTGAGACCATCAAGATCATGAACCAATACCTAGTGAGGTTGGATAGGTTTGATGGATCCAATTTTACTAGGTGGCAAGACAAGGTGAAATTTCTTTTAACAACACTCTAGATAGCATACATCCTTGAGTCATCCTTGGCACCTCTAGCCGAGCCATCCAATCTATCAATAAAATTAAAGTATTATTCTTAGGATAATTCTTTATTTTGCTATGAGATTTGTGATATGAGACATTTGTGTGAGATATTAACAAAGTTTTAAAATGAACTTGTTAAATAATAGGTAAGAGTGTAGACCTATTATTCCATAATGTGATTATTTGTTTGAGAAATTCTCACATTACATTTGTGTTCACATTTTTTTTATTTTGTGAAATATATAAATGAAAGAAACTAAGTAAAAGTTACTTTCAAAGAAGTGTGTCTTGCTTTAGCAAGTAAATAAATCAAGAAAAACATTGAGATTTTTTTTTTCTTGATCTATTGAGAGTTTATCATGTGGCTTAAATGACTCATGATGAACTTTGTGAATTATAAGTCTAGATTTATCTTGGAAGATAAAAGACTTAATAGAAATAAAGAAATTTCTATTTAAAATGATATTTTCACTTTATGTGAGAAATGTGGGGGTGATGCTAAAAAAATAATCAATTTATTTTCATAATGATTGATTAATTTGGTCATCCTATCAAATAGGTGATTTAGAATTCCAAATTCTAAATAACCCTGGCTATATGAGTATAGAATGAATAATTCTAGACATGTTTGGTGTCTAAAGTTATTGTTGTTTAATATTTTGATTCAAGAAGGAATCAATTTAAAACATAAAAGAGAATTTTAGAAACAAAGAGGTTTCTAGAATTAATATTCAAGAAAATGTTTATATTGGATATTGAAGTATAAAATAGTGGGGGTGTTGACTATGGTCAAACTCACTATTTTAAAGGGGTAACTATTTTAATCAAACTATAGCTAGCAACAAAGTTTGAATAAAATAATGAGAGTGTTTAAATATGAATACATGAGAAAAGAAATGACTCAAATGAAATCATTTCTACAATCTCGAGGGATAAGACTTGGACTCCTTAAAGAGATTCACGATTAGGGATGCACATTTTCCCCATAGGGACGGGGCCCCACGGGGACCCGCCCCTAATGGGGCGGGGAATCCTCGTCTAAATGGGGAACGGAGTGGGGACGGGGGTAACTTTCAATCCCCAAATGTTAAATGGGGCGGGGATGGAGATAGCACTCACCGCCCCGACGGGGACCCGTTTAAATTCTTATATATTTTTGTAATATTTTATATGTATTTTATATATTTCTTTATGTGTTTTTGTAGTATAGTAGTAAATTTTTTAATATTTTAAATTTTATTTAGGATAGTGTTTAATATTTTAAATAATAAATATTGTGCAATATTTTAATTTTCATATAATTTACGATTTTAATTTTAAAATTTTAATTTAAAATTTATTTTTTTATATAAATGGGTTTTCCGTGAGGATTCCCCGCCTCAATAGGGGATTCCCCACCCTGTCCCCAACGGGGATGGGGCGGGGATAGGGATTAGAAATATAAATGGGGATGGGGACGGGGACGGGGGGAGCACTCCCCGCCAATTCCCCGCCCCGTGTGAATCACTATTCACGATTAATGGTAACCTATCTTAATACTAGTATTATGTTTAATAGGTAATAATAAGTCAATAAAGTGAATAGTAATAATACTCAAATTTTGTCCCATCTGAGAAATGAGTACTAGTGTGTTACCAAAATGAGAGTTAAAACCGAAAGATTTATTAATAGAACTCAGTCTTGAAAAGACAAGTATTTTAGGGTAACAAAATATTGTAAGAGTTCCACCTATAGAGACCTAAGAGTGGTGCCGCCCCTCATGAGAATTGGGAGTCATTCTCAAGAAAAGTCTATGAATGAAATGTGCACATGGCTAGCAACGGTGCAAAAGCGAGACATTAAGGTCTCAAGTGAACATACCAAAGGTGTGTGTGTGTTAGCACCGGTTTGTTATCAATGGATAGTGGTTCAATGCTTCGGCAACCAAAATTTCAACAAATTTTGTGATAATTACACTAAGGTAAAATTCAAGTCAAAAGACATTTTACTTTATGCACCAATGCAAAGGTTTCTATAGAGAATGATTATTTAATCAAGTTGGGGAATATTATATATTAATATAATGTTTGATTGATTAAATAAGTGTTACAAAAAATGATTATTTAATCTAGTGGGGGAATGTTATATTATTTCATATAATATAATATGAGATTAAATAATGTGACAACATATGATTTGTCACACAAATGTAATTTGTCACATCTTGTAACATATTATTGAGAGTCACAAAATTGGACACATGTGTGTGCCCAAATGTGACATATTTTAGAGTTACAAAATTAGTTACAAATTTGTAACTTCCAAATATTACCCAATAATGTGTAGATTGTGTGTTACACATTTGAGTTTGGATTTCACAAAGCCATTATGAAATATGGCTGTTGGAGACATATTTTTAACTCCCATTAGGTGTATGGGGGTTACAAAATCATGTGGGAAAGGGTTTGAGACGTTTTGGAAAAACTGAAAAATTTTGTGCTGAAAATGGCCTATGGTTGCAACCACTGTTTATCCCTAGCTGCGGCCTGGGCGACAGAAGCCAGTGGCTGCGGCCACTGATACTTCTGGTCGCGGCTAGTGAAGCTGACAATCAATACCACTTTTTAATTTTTTCCAATTTGAATTGTTCTAACACCCCAAGTAACACACAAATCTCCATTTTAATTCCATAAACATCAAATTAAACATTAGTAACAGTTATGGGGTTGATGAAATTTGAAATTCAAAGGGTATCTCAAACTCTATAAATAGGAGTCTAATGCTCACTTGTAAGACACATAATTTTCTATCCATAAAGCACTTGACTGGAAAATACATCATAGATGTTTGATAATTGCAGAGAGATATTTTCTTGAGAGATCTCTTAGTGCTTACAGAATAGGGAGAAATAAGCTTTTGGACAAAGTTTTTTAACCTTGTTCAAGTTGGTGATCCCCACTACTCTACAATTTGGTTGTGTGAGAGCTTGCGATCTTATTATTGTTTTATTCATAATTTTGTTCTTATTTACTTGTATTATTATTGTTTTGAGTTTGTGATTTTCTTTTTCTACATCTTTCTATTTATTTGTATTTTGAACAATATAGTTATAATATTTGTTTATATATTACTTTGTTTATTGTATTTTTTTTTTCTTCATAAAATTGTATTTTGATTTTATAATTTCCATTGAGACAATTTACTTTCATCTAACAACACTAACTGACGGGGAATGAATAGTTGGTGGGTAATAAGTAGTACTATTGTGGAGGGCAATTATTTTGTGTTAATATTGTTAAGGCCTCATTACATGTACTTTGTTATTGCCAGATAAACTAGTGCTTAAGAAACAAAACAAGAAAAGAAAAAAAGGCTCGATGAAGACAACATAGGACATTTGGTAGATTTATTTCTTTACAGAGCAAGGAACAACCCTGTTTATAGAAAATTTATCGTTGTTGCGGTGGTGGACAACCACAACTACAAGCGGCTGATGAACGGTATAGCGACAATTACAGGCGGGTTGTCAGACGGTGATAGCAATGGAAATGGAACATCACGGTAGGTAGAGAGAAATGCAATTAAGGGAGAGACATGACTTGTTTTTATGTTTTTCTTTTTTAATTAAGCCTAACCCATTGATTTAATTTGATCCACCGGTCTAAAATTAGTGTAAAAATAATGTACAAAGAACGGGACCAATTTGTCTTCGGAAAAGAGTATAGGATGAAATATAATATTTTATCGTTATTTCTATATTTGTCTTAATTTAATAACTTGACTATCATCTATTCTTTCACTATCCAAACGGCATATAATTAGGGACATTTATCCTCAAAATCTTAAAATTATTTATTAGGTTTTAAGTATAAAACTTGTGTACTTTACTCAATCACCAATTATTTAAATAATAAAATTAGTTTAGATTTGAAGAATTCTATATGCAATTTGTACTTAGTATAATGATATTTAGGCACTCAATTTCATTTTTGAAATGTGAGATTATATGACGATGCTTTGACACGATCACCATATATATACATATGTCACGCTCTGCCATCTCAGTTCCTCAAACACGTTTTCATTCACATCCGAAGAGACCATCACTACCGTTGATTTTCAGCCATCCATGGGTCCCACGTTAGATCCAACGGCCAGCAGTACACTTACCGGTTAATCACGAAAAAGCGAAAGAGAGGCAATATTCCTCTACAACAGCTTCCGACACTCACAATTCCTTTGCTGCCTTCGAGTATTGTACGTTCTTGACACTCCACAGTATTGTACAATACGTAGAAGCGCGTATCAAAATGGTCCCAACAAAGATCCTCCGAGGCCCAAACCCCTATATGTACTTTTCTTCTGGTAATAGTTGAAATAAGTAAATGAGTGTAAGGGCATTTTGGGAATAATGAAAGTGTAACGGCGTAGACGCTGAACGAAAACTCTCTATGTGCGCTTCTTATATGTATCAAAGCTCTTAGGAAAGAGCTCTACATACGCTCGTATAATAAACCTATACTCTTTCTCTTTCTCTCTCTAAAACGCAGAAAAATCTCTCTCTGCTGAACCAGACCATTTGAGCTTCGGCTTTCCTTTTTTTGTTAGGGTTATTTTTTTTCTATGTGAAAAAACGTCGAATATATGGTGTTCTAGCAAAAAAATCTCAGCGATATACATATATTGTTGTGCACATATATATATAATAGTTCTACGCGTGGTTAGTGGCCTCGTTCAACAATGGCTACGGCACCTGTCAAGTCTCCGCTGCACAACTTTCCTCTCACATTCTTGAAATGGGGCGGCGCCAAGAATCACACTAGCGGCGGTCACCATCGATACCGCCGGCCAGTCTCGGCTGAGAGCTCTCCAGTCGCCGATCATGGCGAGCTTGACCCGGAGAGGAACGATTCGGAGCCTGAAGCAGGTCGGACTGGCCGGGTCGGATCGCGTACAGCTCGGAACAGATTTGGCTTAGCGTCTTGTTCCCCAACGGAGAAGGCGCAGAAGCAGCAATTGAGCAACGAGAGCGATGAAGTTGTAAGAGAAGGGAAGCAGCAGCAGCATCGAGATGGAGAAGAAGCTGAGGCCGAGGAGACGGTTCAGAAGCCATGGAAATTGAGGCCGAGGAAGGTTCTCTTCTCGAAAGCTGCTTCGACTGGTGTCAAGAATGGAGAATTTCAGGAACCAGGGGGGACGGTTGCCGGAGGCGTTGGAGGAAGTGGTCAGAATCAGAGTGAGAATCAGAACCAGCAACAGCCGAAATCGCTGAGGCTAAGGGGATTCTCGGAGCAGCAGAGTACGGAGAAGAAAGAGAAGAGGAAGTTCTGGATCGCGCTGTCTAGGGAAGAGATTGAGGACGATATTTTTGTGATGACTGGGTCAAGGCCTGCTCGGAGGCCGAGGAAGCGGCCCAAGAATGTTCAGAAACAGCTTGACGTAAGCCTTTTTACTCATCATCTTCTTATTCTTCTTCATATTTTCTCGATCGTTCGCTTTAGTTGGCTGTTCTAGTCTTTCTCAAATTTTTAGAACTTTTTTTATTTTAAACATGGCGGCTGATTTTTTTTTTCTTTTTCCATTTCGCTTCTGGGTTTTTGATTTCAGGCTGTTTTCCCTGGATTGTGGTTGGTGGGTGTTACTGCTGATGCTTACCGGATCGCTGAGGCTCCGCCTAAGGTTCTTGTTCTATCAATCTTGACTATGGTTGTTGCAGTTTCTTATGGGAATATCTTGCTAATATTTTTGTTTATTTATGATTTTGCAGAGGTAGATGAGTTTTAAGTCAATTGTCACTCTTGAAGCTTGCACCGGGTGAAAGGTTGCATATCTGACTTTGAGACCTCAATTGAGGTATAACGCAATGAATTTTGTAAAGAGAGGATATGAATTTACGTACAGAAGAAAAGAAAAAAAAAAGTTTGAAGGAAACGTAGTCTGATTTCCTTGTTTTCTCATCATCTTCTTTTTTCAAATTTAGTGTTGCGGATATGATGTGCAGGGTCAGAGCTTAGTTGTTTTCTTTTTGGTTATCTAGTAGTCTTAAGATGTAAACAGGGACTAGTATAGTTGAATGGTATAGCGTGAATTTAAAACCTTTTTATTATATCCGCTGTATGTGTATATTGGGGGTTCCATTGTGTTTATTTGAAGTAATCCTGATCAACTGATTAGTTACAATGTTTGACAGGCCTCCCTACATCGTTGGGGGGCACAGAGTAGCATAATTTGCAAATCCTTATTTAAATAATGGATTAATTTTCTGCTTGCTTCCTTGTTCTGGAAGAGCTCTTCTTCAATCAGTTGTGATTGTGAAGATGAACCCATTATGAGGTTGAAAGCTCATAATTTGAAAGAATGTTTTGATTCTTTGAAGTTCTTTATTATTTCAAAAGAATATTTTCTAATATTGTTATTTTCTGCAAACCAAACTAACCACCTGTCAATAGTATTCGAACTTGAACAATATAGTTTATTTCACAATGGGCCAATAGAAAATGGAATTTTGCATACACTTGTGTGAGCACTTTGAGTATCTTTTTTTTTTTGGATATGTATAGGAGGTCTACGCTTTTGGTCTGAAAGTAATGGTCAGACACTAGTTTTTGGTTATGTTGACCACACACAATTCTGCTAGCACTTCAGCTTTCAAGATCTTTTATCATTTGGTTAAATGATTTGAATTTTTTTTAGTGTGGCTTGGTGCTAACTCTAAGAACCCTTCTGGTATGCACAAGCAGTATCTCTCTTCAGATTAGCTAGCCTCATATCGGTGTAAAGTCTTTGACATCTTCTTGTAAACTAGGCACTCTTCATAGATACCATAAAGTAGCTACGAATGGGAGTTCATATATTTCCAATGCTGTTTACCTTAAAGGTTTGCACATGTAGACAGGAAAATGAGAAGAAATGGTTTTGTGCAACAACAGCTGTAAAGAGGTAATAATGACAAGAATTCTTGTCAATGTTGTTCCTTTGGTTTGAATTCTATGATGTTTATTCAAATTAAATTAAGTGCTTGTGAAGGAGGCCTGCTAGAGTTTAAAATTCTATCAGTTCACAAACTTTATACTTCTGGTAACTTGAATTTTTTTTTTTAGTTTTAATTAATATTTAGGTGGTATTTCTTCTGATCTAGTTGAAATGTTACCTTCCGTCTCCCTTTTTTTCATGCATGTATTAGTTGCTTTCCATTTGTTAAATTTCAAAGTTTGGCTATGGTTGAAGTCAATTCTCATGTACTTTATTTAAATGTTCCTTTTGCCACCAAGAAAGTGTAGAAGCAGATTCTGATAGGGACAATCACTTTTGTGGGTCTTGCCGAAGTCAAGCAGGTTCAATTATCAATTACTCATCCTGGTACGTTAATATTTCGATTAGTTGATGACTTGTTTATAACTTTTTCTTTTCAGAATAAACAAGCCATAACAATTGCCCTTCTCCTTCACACTCAGTTTGCAAATCAGCTTAGCTGCTGGTTGTGTACTGCTACAAATTTTGATGAAAGTAGAGAACAATCAATCCTTTTCTCTGATTTCCTTCATATTATTCTTGATGCCCAGGAGCCAGGTGTTTGTTATCATTTATAATAGCTGTGAAATGGTTGAATTACCGGGGTAGCTTGTCTGATACTTCTTTCTACTTAAAAACTTAAGGAGCAAAGGCAAAATGAAAGGGTAAGAGTCTACACCGAATGTTGTGTGTGCTGGAGTAGGAAGATAGAAGATATGTTCTACACAGACTTTGGAGAAAATAGAAAGAACCCATGAAGCTCCTGCAATATTGGGTAAATTAAATTTGTTTTCTTTTCCTCCTCTTGCCCTAATGCTCCGTGCATATTCTTTAATATTATTAAATGTTCACTTGTGCACAATTAAAGTCTAGAAGAAAAATAAATGGGCACTATTCACTAGCCAAGAAAGAACAAGTTAATTTATGAATAAAATGTAAGCATATGTGGCGTCATTTATTAACTCGTTGAATCAGAAAAATGCTTAGTATTGCTGGGTCAATGTGTCACCTCATATTGGTTGAAGTGTGAAAAACATAGTTGGCTACATATATTTTTCTTTGGCTACTGAAGTTGGGACATCTCATAGGTCATGACAAGTTCTTTTGACTAATTACTTGTCCAGAAATGCATTATATAATTAAATAATGCTGATGGGATTATTTTATTTTACATCCGTGGTGTGTTTAATACCAGTTGCTTTCTTTCTTATATAATATTATCTCATCTTTTGCTTTTCTTTTTTTTGGGTTTTTGTTCATATACTCATCTAATAGGAGGAGGACCAAGTGAGGTAACAACCAGTTGAATTTAGTTGTGACCTTTTTTTTTTTCTTTTTTGGCGGCCTATTTAGTAAAACTTATAGTGCTTAATTATATTACTACATTCAAATAAGACAAATACATATTTAATGGCTTGTTATGATTCTATCATTTGACCAGAGATCATTAAGGAAACATAAAATGATAAATTTAATAATTAATTATATTTTGGAAATTTAAGGATGAAATGTAGGAGAATTTCAATGGTGAAAATTGCGGTACTCTCAAGAGAAGACATTAGGATTATTATAGGAACAAAATTTCCTGTGGATGGCCCATTGGGACTGGCTCCTACATAATTAGACTTTTTGGAATTTCAGTTTTTATTATAAAAGTTATTGGATATAATAAAAGTTATATCCAATAACTTTTTTTGGACAAAAGATTTTACCTAATTATAGTAATATAATTTAGTAAAAATATGATAGGACAAAAACCATTTATAAATATAATTATTTTATTATTAAAATCAAAGTTAATATATTTTAAAACAAAAAATTATTAAATAACTATTAATTAAGCGACTATATTTGTGACAGATTAATGGGTTGCCATTGTGATTTTTGTACAGCACTTACAAAAAAAATCAAAAGTAACTAAAATCGGAGTTATTTTTAACCTTGTATTTAGTTTCTATTATGGATATTTTTAAGTGGGGTTGAAATAATTATTTTATATGAGATTTTGAAAAATATTAATGTTTTAAATTTTTTTAAGGTAACTAAAAGCAATATAAATTTATTAATTGTTTTTTGTTTTATATATAAAATTTCTTAATTATTTTTATGATTGTCATATCAATTTTAAATAAATTAATTATATTATAATGATAAATATATATTAAAAGATAAATTAAACTAAAATATTGTTTATGTTTTTTTTAAATAATAATAATACAATAATTTTTTAGATCACAAATTAAATATTACAAAATATTTATAATTGGAAATATTAAAAATGTATTCATAATATATATATATATATTCGAATAAGTTAGATTGAGTAATAAATTTATATTAATATAATTATTAATATCTTGTTTTGTATTAAATATTATTATAGTAAAGATATGTTACAATTTCTGAATTCATAATTTTGTATTATATATTATTATGATAATGAAATTTTATAACATTTGAATTTATATTAATATAATTATTAAATATTTAATATTATATTAAATATTATTATAATAATGATATTTTATAATATTTAAATTTATATTATCACAATTAATAAATATTTAATTTTAATTGGTTTTTAAGGTGTGCATGTTAAATATTTATAATTTTTAGTTAAAGTTAAAAAAAACAGTTAAATACACATTTTATATAGAAGATATTTCCCCCATCTTTTGTGATGAATCAAACTCCATGGAAGTTGTAAAGCATAAAGCTCGTACAAGAAGACAACCAGATTATGGTGAAAACCTTCGGCAAAAGTACATCGGTCATTGACGTCCAACAATCTCCATCATCGCTGGCAATGTTGTAGTTGGGTAGGGCGATTGGACCGTCAGCAACAAATGGGAAGTATACGATGCAAAGCCCAATGCCAATTTAGAAGGGGTCTTTACAATTATATACATATAATATAAAATAATTATAAAAATTACAGTCAAAAATTTTAATTACAAAATTATCTTGCCATAATCATAAAAATATATTATATACCTGAGTTTGAAATTTTCTTGAAATTCTGTTTTTCTATGTTTTAAAAAGTAATATTTTAGTTACTTAAAATATTAATAAGTTACTAATTAGTTATTTTTTCATGAATAGTTTATTTTTAGATTATATTACTTTATATACATTTTGGTTATCTCTAATATTTATTTGTTGAAATTTTTTTATCTTAAGACACTGATTAATTATTTTTAAATTATATTATAGTGTATTATTATTTAAGATACTTGTACATTGTTGATTAGTTATTTTTTAGAAACTAATGAATTATAATAAAATATAACAAATTACTATATATCTTATTATTAAAAGTTACTTTTAGTATACTATACAGTAATTTTTTTAATGAAAAGTTTTAATTCACTTTTTAGTCACTAGTGTAATTTATATGGGAGTAATAATATTTTTTTTTATTAATTAAATAAAAAAAAACTTAAAAGTTACTTTCAAATTATAACACATTTTGGTCTTTTATTATTAAGTTTTGTTTGATCAAATTAAAAAGCAACTATATAATTACTTTTTAAATACAATACCGAAATTACTTATTTAAATTATTAAGAAACTTTTCTGTTTTTTTTATAAACAAAGCTGAAAAGAAACTTGAGCGTTATTTTTCAAACACAACACAAAAACTATTCCATCCCCATCATCTTCTCTAGCGACGTCAAGAAATTCGTGCTTGTCATATATTAAAATGACCACCTTCAAGAGTTGTTACGATGATACCACTCGTAAACCCAAACAACCAACGATGTGGCCGAAAAAATCTTCTAAAATTGCGGAAGACCGACAAACTCTCCGGAAAAAAGTCGACATATAGCCGGAGTGAATTGCTGGGTTGTGTTCCTCTCGAAGAGCTCATTCCAACAGTACCACCTGTTTAATGCCCAAAATGTGACTATCACTAAGTGGTAGTTGTAGTAAGATCGGGCGGTCGATCCACAAAGAGGTAACCTAAAATCAAAATATTAGTAGAAAATAACACAAAAAGTTAGTAAGAAGAAATAAATAAAATTGTAAATGGAAAGAGGTTTGAGATTTTGGTATTGTATTTTTGATAAAGTGATAAAATGAGATAAGTGAAATAAAGGTAAGATGTAATCAAGAGTTGAGAAAATGAAAGGTTTCAAGAATCATCCATATGCTTGTTTAGTTACTTGGTTACTTGATTTATAAAAATACACAAGTAAATAGTTCACTTCCTAACATTTACTTGGAAAATCTAACATTAAAGTCCATAGTCTTTTCTAACAAAAGTTCATTTGAGTTACAAAGTTCTTTACTTTAAAAGCACAATGTTAATCTTATGAAAAATCTAAAAATGACAAAATACCCAAAGACAATAATGCAATAAAAGATTAAACATAAAATTAGGTATCAATATTACTTTTACTAATTAGAAGTACATAGAAAGAGCATGACTAACCCTATATACTATTAGCATAAGTAAATAAAGATAACAAAATAAAGATGGAGATGAAAGAACATAAATAACTCAAAAATTTTACATTAAGAACATAGTAAATCAAAGTAGCAAAATAACATTACTAGCATATGGAATCACCTCTGACCTTCCTAGGAAGAGTAGGCCATTATGCTCATGATTCTCACAAAATTCTAAGAAGAAAATATGAGAAGAAAGTGAGTAGAAATTTTGTTATAGTTTATTTACTCTAAAAATTACATACATGTTGTGAAGAAAGAGTTCCTATTTATAGAAGGATAAAATGACTAAAAAGAAATTAAACAACAAAATGAGGTTTACAAAATAAATCTGAAATATTAATAATAAAATATGATTCTGAAAAATCAAATTTTATTATTAATATTAACCTAGCTATTTTGGTGTATGGTCATTTTCCCCTTTTCTAAAATACCACAAAAACATGATCCTTAAAGCTCAAAATAGCAATTTACAAAGCCCAATACCCACAAAACATGGATGGTGACACAAGAGGGTTTTGACCTATTTCCAGCCAATGAGGGAGTGCCACGTAGGCAGCTGGGTTGAAGGAAAATGGTTGGAGTTGGGCTTCGGTGGAGTGATGCTGCTGAAGGGAGTTGATGGGCGATTGGGCCGGACTGCTTTGGGCCTGGCCGATTCGTAGGCCTGCTGGAAAGCTGAAGGGAAAAGAGGCTTCGATGGGCATTCGGCTGAAAGGAGTGTAGGCTGGCTGGCTAGCAACGTGGCGGCCTCAGGTTGGTTGGCTGGAGGACGCATGGCGCTGGCTGAAGCGCGCCACCTGGCGCTGGGGAGAGAAGAAACCAGACGGGCTGGGCTTCTCCTTCCAATTGGGCCACTTTCTTCTTTCAAAAATATCACCATTTTCTTTCTTTCTTCAATTATTGTTTCTTTCTTTCTTAGTGCCAAAAATACTAATTGAATCCTACAAAATAAAACAAACTAAATTAAAATCAAATATTTTCATTTATAATTTTAATCATATTAATTCGATGAAAATATTAATTAAAATTTAATTTATTTTGACTATTAAAATCAATAAATGTGTATTTTTGGGCACTAATCACAACCCCCAACTAGCTTATTGAAAAATAAGATTGTCAAGTTGAATAATCAAGTCAAACCAAGCAAAATCATCTAAGCATTTTCAAATCATCAGCAAGAAGTCAAAAATTACTATCTAAGCTACTATAGTTGCGATTTCAGAGTTGTGAGTGTGTGGACCAAACCATATTCTTTTTATCACAAGTCATAACACAAATAGTATCGAAAAATCTCAAAAGTATAAAGATCTCAATTCCAAATTCCTCACGGGTATTGAAAGTATTTGTATGGGAAGGATTACACTCTTGGAGTTGGAATTGTAACAGTTTCTGCTCAAATGAGAAAAGATAAACTTTTTAGGACAAGCAATTTGAACAAATATTGATCACAAGATAGGCAAATCGACTTATTGGAATTCAAATGACAAACAACATTTGGGATTTACATGAGAAGACTCCAAGAAAAAAAATGACAACTAACTAACAATGATAAATAAGAAAGTGAACTATAATGATAATAATTTTTTTTAATACAATTACACAAAATAATAGTAATATATATATATATATGTTGTTTTTTTTTCAACAACTACAGAATAATAGAAGGAAGTGCTGCTCTTGTTCTCTTTTTTTTTTCTTTTTCTTTTGTTTTCTTTTTTTTTCATTATTTTGTTTTGACAAGAGACAACACAAAAATAAAAAGAAAATTACAAATACAATAAATAGAACACAAATTTATTACAAAGATTTTTCTTAAATGAAAAACATCCCTCTAGTAAATGTCATGTTTTAAATTCCAAAGATGTGACTTTACCAACTGAAATGATCAATAAAAGATCAAAAAGTTATTTTCTCAACTCTCACAACTCACCAAAAAATGAAAAACTTTAAACTTGAAATTTCTCTCAACTATTTGTGTTAACAACCAATTTATCACATGTTTGGAAAGTGCACAAAAGAACTCTCAAAATCACTTCTTAATAGCTAAACATAGTAAAAACTGACTCAAACCGACAAGTTATACTCATGCTTTGATAATTTTGAGAAAATTTGACTTAAAATTCAATAAGACAATAATGTTTTCCAAATGAATGCTAATGACGTAACAATAAGATTTTCCAAATGAAAGTCAATGCATGCTCACCACCAACCAAAAATCAGACAGTATCCTCAATGTCAAAATGAATAAGCAATGAAAAAGTAAGGAAAGAAAACACCTGGATGATGACCATGTCCATGAGGCAAGAGCGAAAATAGTCTGGTAACAATACCCCAAAACAAAATACAAAAACGAAAAGCATACAAAAATAAAAGAAAGACAGAAAAATAAAGATAATGAAAAATAAAAATAAAAAGAAGAACAACAAACCATTCAGAACTTCAGAGTGTATAGATTGGGTCCTTAAGAAGGACCTCTTCAACACGACTCACACTCTCAAGGTAATGCTTCAGTCTTTGGCCATTGACGCGAAAACTTCTCCCATCGGTTGGGTCCTCGACCTCCACCGAACTGTTGGGAAATACTTGCTTCACTACAAATGGACCAGTCCATCGCGATCGCAGTTTACCGGGATGCAAGTGCAAGTGAGAATCGTACAAATGCACTTTCTGATTTGGCTCAAAGTGTTTCCGCAGGATTTGTTTATCGTGAGCGATTTTCAATTTTTCCTTATAAATCCTGGAATTGTCATATGCATCCTTTCTCAACTCCTCAATTTCGGACAACTGGAGTTTGCGATTGATACCTGCGGCATTCAGATCAAAGTTTAGGGCTTTGATAGCCCAATATGCTTTATGCTCGAGCTCGACAGGTAAATGACAGGCTTTTCCAAAGACAAGCCGATAGGGAGACATCCCAAGAGGGGATTTAAAAGCAGTGCGGTATGCCCAAAGAGCGTCTAGAAGTCGTGTAGACCAATCTTTGCGGTCGAGATTTACCGTCTTTTCCAGAATGTTCTTTATCTCCCTATTGGATAACTCAGCTTGACCATTGTTCTGTGGATGATAGGCAGTTGTAACTTTATGAAGTACATCGTACTTGCGCATAAGAGCCTCAAAGGATCGGTTGCAAAAATGAGTGCCTTGATCACTGATGATAGCGCGAGGAGTACCAAACCGTGATAACACATTTTCTTTCAAGAATTTGACAACTGTAGCGTTATCATTTGTTCGACATGGTACTGCCTCAACCCATTTGGAAACATAATCCACAGCGAGAAGAATGTAAAGGTAGCCAAAAGAATGTGGAAATGGTCCCATAAAGTCTATCCACCAACAATCAAATATTTCGATAACAAGAATTGGGTTCAAGGGCATCATGTGCCGACGGGATAAGGATCCTAACTTTTGGCACCTTACACAAGAACGACAGAAATCATTGGTGTCTTTGAACAAAGTGGGCCAGTAAAGGCCGCATTGCAAGATTTTTACAGCGGTTTTCTTCACAGAGAAGTGACCACCACAAGCATCATTGTGGCAAAAGTTCAGCACACTAGACACCTCATCGTCGTGGATGCATCTTCGCATGATTTGGTCGGGGCAATACTTGAATAAGTATGGGTCATCCCAAAAGAAATTGCGCACATCGACCAGAAATTTGTGTTTGTCTTGTGAACTCCATTCAGATGGGAGTTCACCTGTTACTAAGTAGTTTACAATGTGAGCGTACCACGGCAACTTAGCAACAGAAAGCAATTGTTCATCGGGGAAATCATCATGAATAGGTGGACCATCAGCGGAATCACTGAATTCAAGTCGGGACAAGTGGTCTGCGACGACATTTTCAACACCTTTCTTGTCTTTGATCGTTATGTCAAATTCTTGCAGGAGAAGGATCCACCGTATTAATCGCACCTTAGCATCCTTTTTGGAAAGGAGATACTTAAGGGCGGAGTGATTAGTGAAGATCGTAATAGGCGATCCAATCAAATAAGAGCGGAATTTGTCAAGAGCAAAGACAATAGCAAGCAACTCTTTTTCAGTAGTGGAATAGTTCATTTGAGCGCTATTGAGAGTTCAACTTGCATAATAGAAAACAAAGGGTTTCCCCTCCCTTCGTTGTCCTAGCACAGCTCCCACAGCAAAGTTGCTGGCGTTACACATGATCTCAAAAGGAAGACTCCAATCGGGTGACTGAATGATGGGAGTGAAAATGAGTGAATTGACAAGCGTTCAGAATGATTCCTCACACTTAGGTGTCCATTCAAAAGTGGCATCTTTGGCTAGGAGGTTGCTTAGCGAACGGGCAATCATTGAAAAATTTGGTATGAACCTCCTATAGAAGCCAGCATGACCAAGAAATGACCTAACGTCTTTGACAGTCTTAGGAGTCGGCAGGTTGGAGATAAGGTCGACTTTGGATTGATCAACCGCAATTCCTTTTTCAGAAACAATGTGGCCTAAGACTATGCCAGAAGATACAATGAAGTTGCATTTCTCCCAATTGAGTACAAGTCATTTCTCAATACATCGTTTTAAAACAGCTTCAAGATGAAGAAGACATGTCTCAAAGGAGTTTCCAAAAACGGTTAGGTCATCCATGAATACTTCCATTGATTTTTCGATCATGTCACTAAAGATGCTCATCATGCATCTTTGGAAAGTAGCTGGTGCGTTACACAAGCCAAATGGCATACGCCGGAAAGCAAAAGTGCCAAAGGGACAAGTGAAAGTGGTCTTATCTTGATCCTCTAATGCAATCTCAATTTGATAATAGCCAAAATAGCCATCAAGAAAGCAATAGAAAGGATGACCAGCTACACGTTCAAGGATTTGATCAATGAATGGGAGTGGAAAATGATCTTTGCGGGAGGCGGCATTTAATTTTCTATAATCGATGCACATGCGCCACCCCGTCACCGTTTTTGTGGGGACAAGGACCCCTTTTTCGTTTTGGATCACGGTGACACCAGATTTCTTGGGCACAACTTGAGTTGGACTGACCCACTTGCTATCTGCTACCGGGTAAATAATACCAGCGTCTAGCAATTTCAAAACTTTATTTTTTACAACGTCCTTCATCGTGGGGTTCAGTCGCCGCTGAGGGTCTCTTCGGGGGATAGCTTCATCCTCCAGATTGATTCGATGGGAGAAAATTAAAGGGCTAATACCTTTGATATCAGCAAGGGTCCAACCTATCGCAGATTTATGTGTCCGCAGTAGCTCGAGTAACTGCAATTCTTGAAAATTTTGAAGGTTGGATGAGATGATAACTGAAAAGATTTCACCGTCTCCCAAGAAGGCATGTTTCAAACCCTCGGGAAGTTGGGTCAATTGAACAGTTGGAACCTCTTCGGCTGAAGTTTTCGGCTGTGCCCTCTCGCCAGGTAGCTCTTCAAAGCGAGGTTGCCAAAACTGAGTCCTCATGTTGCGTGAGTCTATGCGATCTGATATTGCAAGAGTAGACTCAATAGAACTGGGACTTTCGTTGTTAGACAGAAGGAGGAGCTCATCAAGATTATCAAAGTTACTTCGCAATTGAACCTCCTTGGGAATTAAAGAGTCAATCATGAATGTTTGATAGCATTCATCATCTTCTCGGGACTGTTTCCCGGTGTGAAAGATATTGACTTCAAGAGTCATGTTTCCAAACGATATCATCATTAGACCATTCCGACAATTGATCAAAGCATTTGCAGTAGCAAGGAATGATCTTCCGAGGATAATAGGAATTTTAGACTCCATGTTCACCACAGATTGGGTATCAAGAATAAGAAAATCCACGGAATAATAGAATTTTTCAATTTGAACCAATACATCCTCAACAATACCCCTAGGCTTTTTGGTGGAACGATCAGCAAGCTGTAGTACAACAGATGTTGGCTTCATTTCTCCAAGACCGAGTTGCGAGTATACAGAGTAGGGCATGAGATTGACACTCGCGCCAAGATCAAGTAAGGCTTGGCTAACTTCATGGGTCTCAATTTGGCAAGAAATGGTGGGACAACCGGGATCTTTGTATTTCGGCGGTGCCTTTTGTTCAATCACCGCACTCACTTGCTCGGTCAAGAAGGCAGTCTTCTTGACATGGTGCTTCCTTTTTGCAGTGCAAAGATCCTTGATGATTTTGGCATAAGCAGACACTTGTTTAATGATGTGAAGCAAATGAAGATTAATCTTCACTTGTGTCAAGTGCTCAAGGAGTTCGGCTCGGTTATCAGGAAGTTTCCCAACAGGTTTCAAAGCCTGGAGAAATGGTATCTTTGGAGTTGCATTGAGTGGTGGATTTTCGAAAGTGACTTTTGGAGTACTGGGAGTGTTGGATTTAATGGGTGGGTCTGGCAAAGTTTTACCGCTTCTCGTCGTGATGGCATTCACTTCCTTGACGTTTTGATCATTTGAATTTGAAGATTGGGCCATGTGTTGGCCTTGAACATTGAATTTCGGTTGGGAATGAAGTTTGCCTTTTTCCGGAATGGCCGAGGATTCAGTCAATTTTGAGAATTGACATTTCATTTCCTTGATTTCTTCCATCATTTGGCGATTCAGTTTGGATTGTTCCTCCATGAATGCATGAAGAGTATTCTCGAGAGTATTTCGTTGCGGATGAGCATTGTATTGAGGTGCAGAATATGCCTTTGATGGTTGAACTTGTTGTTCATTTCTCCATTGGCCTCCAGATGATTGAGCTTGGTTGGAATCTCTCCAACTGAAATTTGGGTGGTTTCTCCAACCAGGGTTGTACGTATGGGAGAATGGCTTGTTATATGCCCCTAAGGCATTGCATTGCTCCTTATAAACCCCCCTCACTTCATTCAAAGCTAAGCAGTCCTTAGCTAAGTGCTCCGTCCCTCCACAAACAAAGCAAGATTCTTGCGGTTCCGCTTGAGCGATCATGTGCGATTTTTGGCTATTCTTTGTCATTAAGACCTCAAACTGCTTTTTCAAAACTTCGAGTTGGGCCTTAACACTATCCTCTTCTCGAAGTTGATAGATCCCAGATGGTTTGTGTCGGTTGGTGCTGTCAGTAGCACTTGGACCAGTCCAGGTGTGAGACTTTTTCGCGGTTTCTTCGAGATATTCAAGAGCATCGTCTGGCTCTTTTTCGAGGAATTCACCATTGCATAGCATTTCTACAAACTGGCGCTCACGACTCGTGAGGCCTTCGTAGAAGTAACTAACCAAACGTCAGTTCTCATAGCCATGGTGCGGGCACTGATTTAACAGATCTTTGAATCTTTCCCAGACTTGATAGAACGCTTCATTGTCTTTTTGGGAGAATGTGGAAATCTGTCGTTTTAGACTGTTGGTCTTATGGCTGGGAAGTGTTTCAGAAAGAAAGATTTGGTCATCTCCTCCCATGTTCCAATCGACCTAGGTCTCAAAGAGTATAACCAGCTTTTAGCTTTGTCCTTCAAGGAGAAAGGGAAGAACTTCAGTCTCACAGCATCGGCATTTTCGGCTCGATTATAGAACGTGGCTACTACCTCCTCGAATTCTCTGATATGCACGTATGGGCTTTCGTTTTCCATTCCATGAAATGTGGGCAAGAGTTGAATCATGCCAGGTTTAAAGTCTAATGCGGGCATATTAGGAGGAAAGATAATGCATGAAGGCGTGGAAGTGCGAGTAGGATGGAGGTAGTCATTGAGAGTTCTTGGTTGGATTTCATCATTGCGAGCCATTGCGAATGGGTTATTATCAGCGAAAGTTTGTGGAGAAGCAGGATTGGTGGAAGGAGTTCCGGTAGGAGTGGCAGATGAATTGGAAGAAGTATCACTGGAAGTTTCGTGATGATTCATCCACTTTCGGAAATCAGAATTAGATTTATTTTCTGTCTTTTTTTTTTATTTTTTTTTTGTTTTGTTAAACTTGTTCCCGGGTAGATTTGGAGGTTTTCGGATGATCTCCAACGCCTTACTAGAACTCCCCGAGGTTACTGAGTAAGTATGATGGATCGCAAGTCAACCTTTTCGACCAAACAACCTTTAAGCAGAGTGAAATTGCTTATTTTGACAGAACAAGCTTGGTTTTCTTATAGTAATAAGTTCAACAATGTAATAGTGCAAAGGTAGATACTTTAAATATTCCCAGGCCGATTGGGAAGGTTGTCAAGGTACCGCTTTAGGCCCACGCTTGCCTAGACAGAACTCCCCGAGGTTCCCAGGTAAGTGTGGAGGGTAATGCTATCACAAACCTTATTTAACAACCAATCTTTCTAGACAGAACAATATCAGTTTCTACCATTTGTAATATTACACAATTGTTCCCAATACTAAGCGTTTTATGATTGAAATTTTATGAACAATTTTATGTTTTTTTTTTTTATTTTTAAAAAACCTAAATTCTAAGGAAAACTAAGGCAAAGGAAAAGAAAAACCTAAACTAAATAACAAAATAATAATAAAAAAAACACAAAAATAAAATAAAATAAAAGTGAAGATAAAATAGCAAGATTAATCTTTTTTTTTTTCAAATATGTATTAAACTAAAAAAAAAATAGAATAGAAATTAAAAAATAAAAATGGAGTAAGAATTAGCTAAAAAAATAATTATATAAATATATATATGGTAAGAGAGGAAAATGGAAAAAAAAAAAAGAAAAAAAGAAATAGAAATAAGAATAAATATTTTTTTTTTCTTTTTTTATTATTTACTTTTATTTTATAGATATGTATATATATGAATATTTATATATATTTTTTTTTTTTGTGACCGAAAAAAAGAAAAGAGTAAAAGAAGAGAAGAAAATAAATAAATGTATATATATAAATAAAGATTTTTTTTATATGATATTTTCTTTTTTAGTTTTTTTTTTTTTATTTTTGTTATAATAATAGTCTAATTAATTAAAAATTAGTAAAAAAAAAATATATTAACACAATATTTATTTCAACAAAAATATAAATAAAGTTACTAATATTTTTGTAAAAATTTCACTAAACCTTTGGAAATTACCTCATCGGCAACGGTGCCAAAATTTGTTTAACGCCCAAAATGTGACTACCACTAAGCGGTAGTTGTAGTAAGATCGGGCGGTCGATCCACAAGGAGGTAACCTAAAATCAAAAGATTAGTAGAAAATAACACAAAAAGTTAGTAACAATAAATAAATAAAATTGTAAATGGAAAGAGGTTTGAGATTTTGGTATTGTATTTTTGATAAAGTGATAAAATGAGATAAGTGAAATAAAGGTAAGATGTAATCAAGAGTTGAGAAAATGAAAGGTTTCAAGAATCATCCATATGCTTGTTTAGTTACTTAGTTACTTGATTTACAAAAATACACAAGTAAATAGTTCACTTCCCAACATTTACTTAGAAAATCTAACATTAAAGTCCATAGTCTTTTCTAACAAAAGTTTATTTGAGTTATAAAGTTCTTTACTTTAACAACACAATGTTAATCTTATGAAAAATCTAAAAATGACAAAATACCCAAAGGCAATAATGCAATAAAAGATTAGACATAAAATTAGGTATCAATATCATTTTTACTAATTAGAAGTACATAGAAAGAGCATGTCTAATCCTATATACTATTAGCATAAGTAAATAAAGATAACAAAATAAAGATGGAGATGAAAGAACATAAATAACTCAAAAATTTTACATTAAGAACATAGTAAATCAAAGTAGCAAAATAACATCACTAGCATATGGAATCATCCCTAACCTTCCTATGAAGATTAGGCCATTATGCTCATGATTCTCACAAAATTCTAAGAAGAAAATATGAGAAGAAAGTGAGTAGAAATTTTGCTATAGTTTCTTTACTCTAAAAATTACATACATGTTGTGAAGAAAGAGTTCCTATTTATAGAAGGAGAAAATGATTAAAAAGAAATTAAATAACAAAATGGGGTTTACAAAATAAATCTGAAATATCAATAATAAAATATGATTTTGAAAAATCAAATTTTATTATTAACATTAACCTAGCTATTTTGGTGTATGGTCATTTTCCCCTTTTCTAAAATACCACAAAAACATGATCCTTAAAGCTCAAAATAGCAATTTACAAAGCCCAATACCCACAAAACATGGCTGGTGACACAAGAGAGTTTTGACTCATTTCCAGCCAATGAGAGAGTGCCACGTAGGCAACTGGGTTGAAGGAAAATGGCTGGAGTTGGGCTTCAGTGGAGTGATGCTACTGAAGGGAGCTGATGGGTGATTGGGCCGGACTGCTTTGGGCCTGGCCGATTCCTAGGCCTGCTGGAAAGTTGAAGGGAAAAAAGGCTTTGGTGGGCATTCGGCTGAAAGGAGTGTAGGCTGGCTGGCTGGCGACATGGCGGCCTCAGGTTGGTTGGCTGGAGGACGCGTGGCGCTGGGGAGAGAAGAAACCAGACGGGATGTGCTTCTCCTTCTAATTGGGCCACTTTCTTCTTTCAAAAATATCACCATTTTCTTTCTTTCTTTCTAAGTGCCAAAAATACCAATTAAATCCTACAAAATAAAATAAACTAAATTAAAATCAAATATTTTCATTTATAATTTTAATCATATTAATTTGATGAAAATATTAATTAAAACTGAATTTATTTTGACTATTAAAATCAATAAATGTGTATTTTTGGGCACTAATCACCACCCCTAGACTCGGGGTGGTCGAAGTTGGTCGAAAAATGCAATCAAGTCATCGGCGCTATCGTTGACCAGCGCGTACAGTAGCTTCCGGCAACCGATGATGGTGAAACTTCAGCCGAAGCTTCATCAGCGGCCGTTATTCCTAGTGGTCCGGCGTGTGTACGGAATGGATGCTTTAGTGGTTGGCGACAATGAGGATAGAAAAGAAGAAGAGAGATAATGAATTAAGTTATATATTAAGTTTAAAAAATGGTATAGAAAAACGTTATATTTGTAATTAAAAAAGTAATGATAAATCTGTAATTAAAACGCAAAAATCAAAACTAGATGTAATTTTTCCAAAATCAGTAATGTAATGTACATGACAATATAAACAAGCGTGTGGAGAAGTTGACAGTTTCTACAGCTATGGTGGCAGTTGGAGGGAAGAAGAAAAGTAGTAATAGAAGGGAAAAGGGTAAAGAGATTAAGGTTTGGCAAGTTTGGCAAAATCATTGAAAAATCCTAACCTAATTTTTTTTAACAATCTAGTTGGTTAGGACTTATAACTTTGTAATTTAGCTCAACTTTTTTTAAAATGTATTCATATAAATCTTTATGTATATAATTTTAAAAAACTAGAATTTATTTGCATAAATTTAGTAACCGATTTTTTAAAACTGTGTCAACCTTTTATTGGTTTCAAAAAATTAGTATTTGGATTAAAAAAATCATTGACCTAACTTGTTTCGAAGTGACCTAATAAATGATTTTGAAAAGATTTAGTATCGAGTTAAAACACCCTCAAAAAATGCATCAACAATGTTTTCAGAGCATTAAATTGTGATATATATGGGTTTTTTCATAACAAAGTTTTTTTTTTCTAACTAATTAAAATCAACGGCCTCCAAATTGCACATCTCCTCTCTATCTCATTTAAAGTACAATTATGTTGTATAAAATTTTTAGTAGGGCAGAGAAGAAACATGAAATTTTGAGACAGCAAATTTCTATTATATTTTTAGGGAAATTGCTCGAGTGTTTTTTTTTCCATAGCATAGTATGTTCTCTACCTTTAAATATTTTTTTAAGGGGGAAATTAGATCTGATACCCATTTTAAATGATCCACTTTAATATTTACCCACTATTTTTAACTCTTATTTTAGTACCCAAATTTTCAATTAATGTACCCATTATACCCCTTCAACTACATGTTTTTTTTCCTCCTTAAACACGCTACAATTAGAATGCATTTCTAATTTAACTATAATATGACAAATATAATACATATTACAACAATACTTAGAACCATGTGCTCAATTAAGGGTAATTTGGGAAGTCTCATGATAATAATGGGTAAATTTCAACTAAATATATTTAATGTCTAATTTTAGTTAACTACTCTTAAAAGTTGGTAGTTCTCAACTTTTCCCTTTTTTAGGCTTTGTCATAGGATTAGTCACAACATTTGTGTTGTAATAAATTTTATATTATAAGTTATGAGAGCATTCCCAATAGCTCATTTAAAAGGTAGAATTCTCTATAATTATAGAGAAAATTGTTAGAATTACTATCCAATAGTTCCTTTAAACTATTCTCTAAAATGGAGTTTCTTTATATTTTTTATTTTCTACTCTAAATTTATAGATTTTTAAGAGATTCTTTAAAAAAAAAATTATTCACTTTTTTTTTTCTTTCTTTTCAAATTTGTTAGTTTTTTATTATTTTAATTAATAAAAATATTTAAGGATATAATATTTAAATAATGTAAAGAAATATAGAATTTGATACTGAATAATTTGGATGTAAAATAGAGAAAATTAAGTTTTAATAAGTGAAAATTACATTTTATATGGGCTTTCAATAAAGTTTTAAAAAATTTGCCTTTTTTTAGGGGATTTTTAAAAAATATGGCTTTTATACCATCAATGTGCAAAAATATAGGGGTTATACTTTTCTTAATTTGTATGAGAAATTTATTAAAGAGAAAGTTAAAGTATGGAAAACACAATTAGTAGCTAACTAAAATATGGAAATGTCACTTTTTTTTTATCATAGTTATGTTTTCTTTGATTTTGAAGGAAAATTTTTTTCCATCATTTTTTAATTTTTTTTTCCTTACTTGTTTTTTCTTCCATTTTTTCCTTTTTCCACCAATTTTTTCCTTCATCTTTTTTTCTTTCCATTTTTTCATTCTTCTTCTTCTTCTTTTTCATTTTTATTTATTTATCTATTTTTTTCTTTCATTTGTATTGTTTTATTTTTTTTTTCTATTATTTCAGTTTTTTTTTTCATTCTATTTTTTCTTCATTTTTGTATTTATTATTTTCTCCTTCCATTTTTTTTTTCTTTTTTCACACATATGAGCTTTGTTTTTTCTTCTTCAATTTTTTTTTCTTTTTTTTTTACCAATTTTTTCATTCATATTTTTTTCCTTTTCATTTTTCCATTATTTTTCTTCTTCTTTTCATTCATCTATTTTTTTTTCATTCATCATTTCTTTTGTTTTTTGTTCATTTTTTTTTTCATTTTTGTACTTATTCTTTTCTCATTCTATTTCTTTTTTTTTTCTTTTTTTTCACACATATTTTAACATTACATAATTATTCTACTATTTTTTTTTTCATTTTTGTACTTATTCTTTTCTCATTCTATTTCTTTCTTTTTTTTTTCATTTTTTTCACACATATATTTTAACATTACATAATTATTCTACTATTTTTTTTATTTATTATCTTTTATTATTGTAATTTTTTTTATAGTTTTTTCCACTATATGTAAAAAAAATTCAAATCAATTTTTTCAGCATTTGCTTTTTACTTTAACACTTATAGGAATACCAAAATTTGAAAAGAAAACTAATAAAAATATAAAAACGTGAATGGGTAACTGGTTACCTTCACATTCTTTGTATGTATATTTCTGAGGGTAACTGGTTACTTTCACGTTCTGGTATGTGTATATTTATGGTTTCTTTATGGTAACTAGTTACTTATATTACTAAAATCATAGTTACTTCTTCTTCCTTTTTTAATGAAGTGTTCTTCCATTTTTTCCTTCAAATTTGATGTTTCTTTTCATATTTTATATGAGTAACCCGTCACCCCTCTTGGTAACTGGTTACCCCTCCTGGTGCATGTTATTTTACTTAGCTCTAGGATTTTTTTAAGATCAATCAAGTAACTGGTTACCCTACCCAGGATTTGAAAAAAAAACGTACAATCTTAAAAAAAACATGTTTATAATAAATTCATATTACAAAAAAAATTTGCAAAACAACCAAAGAAAAATTTAATATAAAAACAATATAAAAAAACAAATAACCTAAAAAAAATAATAATCAAATTACAAACATACCCTTCCAAATTTGATTAAGAGTAAAATTATGGCATAAACCAACTTTTATACAAAAATATGGGAAAATAATCCCATAAAAGTGAAAATTCTTAAAAAAAAGCCATAAATTAACTTTTTTTGAAAAAAAGCCATATTTTTGCACACACTATTAAAAATCCCATATAAAATGTAATTTCCTCTTTTTTTTACAAGTATTATTTTATGGCTTTTTAAAATTTGTATTCCCTTATATGGGATTTTTTCCCTATATTTTTGTAAAAAAATCATTATTATGCCATATTTTTTTCCCATAATCTGATTTTTTTTTTAATTAAATTTGTCCATACAAACCAAGAAAAGTTTAATTACTATGTTTTTGCATATAAATGGCTAAAAATCCATATTTATGAAAAAAAATCCCTTTTAATAATAGGTTTTAAATGATAGTAGAGAAATTGTTGATCATCCCACTAATCAATTAGATTTTTTTTTAAGAAAAAACATTCGGCCCAAATTACTCCTATGAAGGTCCATTCTATAGTATCAGTCCGCGGAATATTTGATACACAAGTTCAAAATGTATGCTTTGGACCTTTGGACCTTTGGAAGTGGCGGAACAGATGGGCCACAATTGCAGTATGCTCCAAATAGAAGTAACACTCATTTGGGCCTGTATTCTGCTAACAGGCCTGCCTTAAAAAAAGTGAAAATTATATTTTATATGGGTTTTTTAATAAAGTTTTCAAAAATATAACTTTTTTAAAATAAAAGCTGGGAAAATAGATCTGCTAAACTAATATTAAGATGGATAAGTGAAAATTCATGAATTTTTTTGCCATTTATTTGTTTCTGTAGAGATTTTCATTTTTCAATGTTTCTATGATTTTTCTCTTCATAAATTTTCAAATATAAGATTTTCAGAGTCCCATATAAATATATAGCATAACAAATAAACCATAATTTTACCAAACCAAGAAAATTATCAAAAAACTGATAATAAAAAACGTCTTTTTTAGAGAGAGACTCTCTGATTTCTCTCTAAGATCAGAATTCTTCTCAGCTTTGGGTTGTGCTATGGCAGGAGGTTCTAAGGTCAAGAAGAAGAGAGGGCGTCCTAAACGTGGTCCTTCATCTCCAGAGGATTCGCGGAAAACCAAGACTGTGATGGAATTGATTGGGATTGATAATTAAATTTTCGGATGATGAGGAAGCGGGAGATCTTAGTCAAGAAAGTTTGGAATGGGTGAAGAGCAGGGAAGAAAATTCTTCTTTGATGACCACACAAGATTCGCGAGGGAAGATTAATCCTGAGGTTGATGGTAAGTCTCTGAATCAAGCAAATCTTGAGAGTTTTTCTACTGGTTTGAGTGCTGAAAAGAGAACCGGTGTGGGTAAACAAAGGGTTTCGGTTACGGGTTTGAAAGAATGTGCAAACTCTGAATTGGGTTTTATCAAAATAGAGATGGAAGACATTGAGGAAGAGGTGAGCTATTGGAACTCATCAATAGTTTGTTATGTCTTGGGAACCAATCCTCCATTGCCTATATTTGAAGGATTCTGCAGGAGGATATGGAAGAATATGGGGATAGATAAGGTGGCAATCATTGGTCATGGCATCTTCATTGTGCGATTTGTTACAGTTGAGCAGAGGAATCAGGTTTTAAATAATGGAATTCTTTTCTTTGATAAAAAACCACTTGTTATGAAATCTTGGAGTGCGCAGGAGGACTTTAGGAAGGAGTCAATTCAGAAAGTGCCTATTTGGGTTCAGTTATCAAACTTAGATCTGAAATACTGGGGAGAGAGATCCTTAAATAAGATTGTGTCACAGATTGGAAAGCCTCTGCAGATTGACCCGATTACAAAGGCCAAGGAGAAATTCAATTTTGCAAGGATTATGATAGAAGTTTCTATAGATCAAGATTTCCCTCATTTGATTAGCTTCCTAAATGAGCAGGATAAGCAGATGGACGTGTTAGTGCAGTATGAATGGAAGCCAAGTTTGTGCTCGGTTTGTAAAGGTTTGGGCCATGAAGCTACTCAGTGTCGAAAGAAGGAAGGAAAGCAGGCCTGGGTTCCCAAAAATTCAGCAAAAGAATCTACAAAGAAGGCAAAGCCTGAGATTGACAAAGATGGGTTTCAACTTGTTATTGGGAAAAGGAAAACAACTGATGGTGAGAGGAATAAAGAAGGGTCAGGCGTGCATTTAATTGAGGTAAACATGAATTCTTTTCAGGTGCTTGAAGAGGATAGTGGTGGGAACTCTAGAGGGAAGCAGAATTGGGATATAACTGGAGGAGGGGGAGTACCTCCTATGGAATATGGATAAAAATTTGACTTGGAATGTAAGAGGTCTGAATCAAACTAATAAGCAAATAGAAGTTAAGAAACTCATCACTAATAAGAAGATTAGTTTGGTTGGCCTCTTGGAGACTAGGATTAAAGCTAAGAAAATGGGAGCTTTATTCCTTAGGATGTTTAGGGATTGGTGTTTTACATCTAATAGTGCTTGGCATAATAATGGTAGAATTATAGTTGCTTGGGATCCAGCTGTGTTTTCTGTGGACATACTATTTTGTTCGAGTCAATGTATTCATTGTTGGGTTGAGCCAAGGAATGGTTTGCAGTCTTTTTATTGTACCTTTGTCTATGCGTTTAATGAAGAGATTCGGAGAGCTAATCTTTGGAAAGAATTACGGTGCTTGAGATCTCAAAAACCATGGGTTTTATTAGGGGATTTCAATGCTACTATAAATATTGAAGAGAGGGTTGGTGTAAAGGTTAGGACTCTTCATTCTGAGGCTTTTCGAGAATGTATGATTGAGTGTGATTTGGAGGATGTGCAATTCAGTGGGTGCTTTCATACTTGGAGTAATAAGCAGAATCCGCCTGACAAGATAGTTACCAAATTGGATAGAGTTTTGGGGAATGCTACTTGGATGGAGATTTTTGAGAAGGCTACTGTATGTTTCTTACCTGAAGGCATTTTTGATCATTCTCCCTCAATATTATCGCTCAGTATTCTAGTAGTTTTGGGGCGTAAACCCTTTAAATATTTTAATATGTGGCAGCGATTTTCAGTGTATAATGATATTATTAGTGCAGCTTGGAGTGAATCTGTTAAAGAGGTTCCTATGTTTAAAGTGATTACTAAGCTGAAGAGGGTGAAGATAGCTTTGAATCATATGAATAAAAGTCATGTGGGGGATGTTATATCTTTGTATAATAGTTCCTCTTCTGAGCTAGAAAGGATTTAGCAGGCAGTGCATATTGATCCTCTAAATCCTCACTTAATTGATGAAGAAATGAGAATAATGAATGATCATGAAAGGATTAAAGGGATTTATTTGGATTTTCTGAAACAGAAATCTAGGATGTTATGGATTCAACAGGGTGATGCCAATACTAGTCTGCTTCATAGGAGTCTAAAGGCTAGAAGAAAGCAAAATTCTGTCATGGCAATTCGGGACATCTCAGGAGTTTGGCAGGATACAGCAGAAGGTGTTCAACAAGCTTTTCTTGATTATTATAATCAATTGTTGGGAGACAAAATGGATAGCAGAATTAAGATCAAAACTAGCATCATGAAAGAGGGCCCAGTTCTTTCAACAAATCATATCCAAATTTTACTTAAGCCTTTTGGGAAGGATGAGGTTCGAGAAGCTGTTTTTAGTATTCCCCATGATAAAGCTACAGGGCCGGATGGATTTAATAGCGATTTCTTTCAAAAGCATTGGGATCTTATTGGTGAGGAGGTTAGTGAAGCTATTCTTTCCTTTCTAGAAAGTGGTAAGTTGCTTAAGGAAATTAATGCAACAATTATTACTCTCATTCCTAAAGTTTCTAGTCCCGAACATGTGAGTGATTTTAGACCGATCTCCTGCTGTAATACATTGTATAAGGTGGCTTCTAAGCTTGTTTGTAATAGGCTGAGAGAGGTTCTTCCTCATTTAGTGGCGGAGAAGCAAAGTGGATTTATCAAAGGTAGGAGCATAGGTCAAAATGTGTTGGTTTGCCAGGAAATTTTGAAGCATTATGGGAGGAGTAATTGTAAGCCTAGTTGCACTATTAAGATGGATATTAGGAAGGCTTATGACACGTTGGACTGGGACTTTCTAGAAGAAATGCTTGAGGCCTTTGGGTTTCCTGATCAGTTCACAAAGTTAATCATGGTATGTGTCAAAACACCCAAATTCTCTCTAATGATAAATGGGATGCTTCATGGTTTTTTCAGCTCTAAACGTGGTCTGAGACAGGGAGACTCGATCTCCCATTTACTCTTTGTTCTTTGTATGGAATATCTAAATAGAATCTTGATGAAGGTGGCTCGCCATGAGAAATTCAGATTTCATGAGAGATGCTCGGAGCTTCAGCTTACTTACATGTGTTTTGCAGATGATGTGATTTTATTCACGCATGGAGACTTTATGTCCATTTATTTGATGCTGCAAGGTGTTGAGCTGTTTTCTAAGTCCTCTGGTTTGCAAATCAACAACAACAAAACAGAGATTATTTGTAGAGGTATGGTTGATGAAGAAATTCAAAGAGTTTTGCATGTTTCTAAGTTTAGGGAGGGGAGATTACCTATCAAGTATCTTGACATCCCTATTAATTCTAAGAGCATTTCGGCTATAGATTGTGCTTCTATTGTAGACAAAATGGTTGCTAGGATAAAAAATTGGAGCTGGAAATACTTATCTTTTGCTGCTAGACTAGTTCTTATTAATTCAGTTCTAATTTCTTTGCATTCCTATTGGGCCCAAATCACCAACTTACCTAAGCAGATTTTACACAGTGTGAAATCCATTTGTAGAGCTTTTCTATGGAAGGGAGCTATGGATTTTGATGGTGCAGGTAATGTGGCTTGGGAAGATGTTTGTAAGAGTAAAGCTAAAGGAGGTCTGGGTATAAGGGATGTAGATTTATGGAATATAGTTGCGATAGGTAAATATGTTTGGGCTGTGGCTAAGAATAAAGAGAGTTTATGGGTTAAATGGGTGCATACAGTCTACCTTAAAGGAACTTCCTGGTGGACTTATGAAGCTTCAATTACTTCAAGTTGGCAATGGAAAAAAATAGTGGCAGTTACGAATAAGCTGAAGAGTTTATATTCCTTTCAAACTTTCTGTGACTCTGAGTATAGTGTTAGAAATGTGTACTGGAAACTTAAGGAAAATGAGATTTCTGTGAAGCTTTTTTGAACTCGTATAATTTGGAATTCTCATAATGTTCCTAAGCATTCATTTATTGCTTGGCTTGCTCAACTTAATCGCCTTAAGACCAGGAAACGTCTCTTTCAACATGGTGTTATTGATGATCCTAATTGTCTGATTTGTGGGCAGGGGGAAGAAGATATTTAGCATCTATTTTTTGGCTGCTGTTATAGTAATTCTTGTTTGGCTCAGATTACTGAGTAGCTGGGCTGGAAAATTTTTGACAGAACCTTAAATGGTTTGTTAAGATGGCTGGTCAATGTCAAAGGTATTTCTCAGGTCAGGAAAAGATTTTATTCCATGACTTTGTTAGCAACAGTGTATCAGATATGGAGGGTTCGGGACTGTGCTCTTTGGGATCATAAAGTTGTGACTTTACAATGTACAGTTATGCATATTAGGAAAGAAGTTAAAGCTAGAAGTAATATTCTCTTACATAGTAAAAGAATTTCTGGGCAAGATAGGAATTGGATAGGAAAACTATTTGTATAGTCTGCTGTTTGTTTTGCTCTGTTTTGACTTTCCTTTGGGAAAGTTGTTTGTTGTATTCTTGATTTGATATATAGAATTTCTTACTTACCAAAAAAAAATAAACCATAGTTTTTACATAATTAGGTTGTAAAATATTAGTAATTAATTAATTTTTAAAAAAAACTTTAATTTGAGAAAATTAGTAATATAGTGAAGTCATATTATTATAAATTATTTAAAAAAAAACATATTTTAAAAAATTTCTCGTATACTAAAAATTCCTAAATATTGGATTGGATATAAGTAGCTATTTGTATTGTGAATTATAATAAAATGACACATTTTATTTCCAATATATAAAACGGAGATGTATTGTAATGTTAAATGTAGTAACAGTATAATTAAATAATTTTTGGGGTAACATAAATGATTCTCGTTCCCTCTTTTGAAACCCTTGCCATGTGTTGTTTGGTTGTCCTCGAATGTAGAGTAAAATAGCATTATTAATGGATTTTTAATGAGAAAAAACTTTAAAACACCATTAATAATGCTATTTTACTCTACATTCAATATACAGTGTTCATTGTCGATTTGTTTAGCTTGATCTACCTGTGTGCTTTTCAATACTCATTTCTAGGTTTGGATATGAAAAAATAAAAGTACCGGACATACCCAAGAATGTGTTCGCCAATATTATTCTTTGTGAATTGCATGGTTGTCCTTGTATAGATTTGGGGAAAAAAAAAATCTTCCTATTGAAATTTTAGGCTATTCTTGTAAACTCCTTTCATGAAAGTAATATTTCTCAATGTAAACCTTATTTTATTTTATTTTAAAAAAAGTAAGAAAAAAGATTCCCACTTCATTAATTATATTGAATAAACTTTTCTTTTTAATAAACACATTATATTATATATTTTATTTTTTGAAAGTTTTGGTCTCGTTAAAACTCGAAGAGCAAAACTATAATATATTTTATTTTATTTGCTAGTAGAAAACATAATAAGGTAAATAACACCTAGCCCCAATTTTTTCTTGATGCATAGCTTAGGTTGTCAAATTAATTTTTATAAGTCACATATTAGATTCTCACTTCATCACCGAATCTTTTCTTTTTAATAAATATATTATATTATATTATATAATATATTTTATTTTATTTTTTAAAAAATTTGGCATCGTTAAAACTTCAAGAGCAAAACTATAATATATTTTATTTTATTTGCTAGTAGAAAACATAATAAGGTAAATAGCACCTAGCCCCAATTTTTCCTTGATGCATAGATTAGGTTGTCAAATTAATTTTTATAAGCCACATATTATGCAAAGAATAAGGACCTACATGCTACACATGAGAGATGTTTGAGGATCTCATATAATAAACTTTTATTATTTTCATAAGTAGATTAAACTATTTTAATTCAAGAAGATTTGATCAAATTTTATTTTAAATTAACTAAAAAAATTTGAAAATAAATTTAAAATATATGAAGAATAGGAAACAATGTCCACCCTTTATTATTATTTTTTAATTGTAGTTCTTTTGAAGTGGTCTTTTAGTCATTTAAAATTGGAAATATACTTATGTGGTACCTTATATTTTTTAAAATATGCCTTTGGTACTCTCTAATACGCAAAATTCTTATTAGATACCTTGTATTTGTAAAATAAGTAATAATTAGTACCTTCCGCATTATTTTGGTAAATAATGTTTCCATAATGCCCAAATTACCCTCATTTTTATATACCTCTTTGGTACCCTAATCGAAATATATCTTTGGTACCCTTCAATACGAAAAATTTCTATTGGGTACCTTGTATTTGTAAAATTAGTAACAAGCGGTACCTTCCGCACAATTTTAATCAATAATTTTTTCATAATGCCACTACTAAAAAACAGGGGTTCAGCGCCGATTACAGAACTGGAGATTTTGCCAATTGTGTTAGTTTTGGAACCGACGTTATTGCAGGCGACACGATTGACCTATGCAGAAGTGTCGGTCTGATAAGCAGATGCGTCGGTTATAGACCGAAGATTACGTTTGCGTCTATGCAGAACCGATGCTAATATGTTTAAAAATTGTGTTATGCAATCTATTTCTATCATTTTCCCCAGCAGAACCAAAAGCAGAAAGACAGAAATAGAAGCAGAATTACGTATACATATTGTTATCTCTGTTTTCCCCCAAGACACGTGGCATGGCACATTGGGTCCATGGGCTATTTTAAAGGGATCCAAGGCCCAGGCTAAGCCGAATGGATGGGGACAGAATAAGTCTGGATGGCCCAATTACCAGCAAGCCCAGCATTGTCTACTGGGCGCCCCCACACGAGGGAACCGGGACCATGACGTGGGCCCGATTTGTCCTCCCGGACCCAGCCTAATGAGTCATCCGGGATGCAATTAAAGGTGACGAACTCAAGTCTAAGAATGGACCGGGACGATAGCAAATGAACTTGAGCTCTGGTAAACGAACCAGGGTCCTGGTAAATGGACCAGGATGTTGGTAAATGAAACCGGACCAGGCGTCCGGGTTGGGCATGATAGATTGTCCCCGCCACTGACATCACCCCGAGAAACTCGAAGTTTTGTCTCCTCAACTAACCTGCAGAAGATGTTACATACGGAATGTACGCCGTTATTCAGAACAGTACTGCCACTACTCTGACGGATACTGTCCCCAAGATCTCCTTAGAAGCCCACGTGAACCGGACTGAACCTGCATACTGTTGTCAGTTGTATAGTGTGGTTATGCTCAAGCCAGCCCAATGGGCCCTGATTAGTGTATTTTGTTTGATAGAATCCTTTGTATTAAGCCTTTGTTAGTGAGCAAATCATAATTATATCCGCATTGGGCCCGGATTAGCCCGACCCAAGTCCAATGCATCCAACTGCCTATAAATAGGACCAGTTGTGCATTGTAGAGAGGATCCGAGTTTTCTTTTGTAAGCACACACTCTGCTCAAACTTGCGGAAAGCTCCATTGCTAAAGCTCTCTAGACTCTAATACAATAGACTTGTGGACTAAGGCTCTTTAACGCCCCAATCACGTAAAAACTCTTGTGTGATTCTCTTTATATCCTTTCTTTTTGCTCTCTTATCTTTGATAATTCTAGTTTCCGAAAAACTCAGTAAACTCAGTTTTAAACCGATGCTATTGACCTGAGGTTATCAATAGTAGGGCTGATCATTGGGCGGGTTGGTCGGGTTACAAGACATTTTTACCTGTCCAATGTCATAATCGAGTTAGCAAAAGTGACTCGTAACTTGCCCAATTGAAAAAAAAAAAAATTTAACCCGTCCAATAATTTGGGCGGGTTGGTCGGGTTAACCCTCCCAAACCGAAATGGTATTTTTTTTTGGGCGGGTTGGTCAAGTCAACCCACCCAAACAAAAGTGGTATTTTTTTTTTTTACATTTTTGTAATTTTTTTCTTTTAAATACTAGTACTAATAGTGTGAAGTTTATCTTTTTTAAGCTTAAAACAATATTTTAAATTTATAGTAAAAAAATTAAAACAAAACTTAATTAATTTATATATTTAATTGAATATATTAAAAATAATAAATTAATAATAAATTCTTAATTGGGCGGGTTGATAATTATTTTCAATCCACCCAATGTAACAATTGGGCAGTTTAAATTTTGGTCGGTTTACTCGGGTTGCGTTTTTTGACGGTTTTTTCGGGTTGGTTTGGGCGGATTATTCGAGTTGTAAAAATTTCTGCACAGCCCTAATCAATAGTGCCAGTTCACAATATAAACCGCACTAACAAACAATACCTTAGGTACTATTTGGCATAGTGTGCCCAAATCCTTCCCTTTTAATGAATTAATTGAGTTTTCTTAGTTTTTCATATTTTTAGATAAATTAAAATTGTTAAAGAAAAGACAATGACACGTGTCTTATTTGAATGGGTTCAATATTCAATATTTAAAAATAAATTTCTCATAAAAGATTAATTAACTTATTAATTATAAACTTTAAAGTTGAAATAAATTAAAAATTAAACAAATAAAAACATTAGCTTCTCAAATTTACGTGTTATAGGTGCTTGGATGGAGCTTCTCATATATGGATCTCTGACAAAGGTTTCGGATGGAGCATTTCAAATGGAGGTTGGTGCTACAAGTGCTCGAAAGGAGGTTTCAATGGAGCTTTTCAAACTGAGCTTTTGGAGATTTAATGCTTTAGTTTGTTTAGTTTTTAATTTATTTAAAATATAAGTTTTATAATTAATAAGATAATTATGTTTTTATGAGAAATTTATTTTTAGATATTGAATATTAGACTCATAAAAATAACACATGTCATTGTCTTTTCTTTAATAATTTTATTTCATTTAAAAATATGAAAAACTAAGAAAAAAATCAATTAATTCATTAAAAAGGAGAGTAATTTGGGTATTATGAAAAAATTATTAGACCAAAATGGTGCAAAATGTACCGATTGTCAATTAAAGGGTACCCAATAATAATTTTTTTCGTATTAGAGAATACCAAATAAGTATATAAAAAGAATAATAATTTAGGCATTATAGATAAATTGTTGACTAAAATAGTGCGGAAAGTATCATTTGTTACTGATTTTATAAATATAGGATACTAATAGAAATTTTTTGTATCAAAAGTACTAAAGTTATATTTAAATAAAATACAAAATACTAAATAAATATTTTCCACCCAAATAAAGTTTGGCTTTTTAATTTCCCAAATAGAGGAAAAAAAAGATTTGCTTTAGATAAAATTTATTTTATGAGGAATAAATTTTCATTTTAATTAAAAATTTGTGAAAAGTAATGGAGTCAATGACTATAATTTATTTATTTTAAATTTGATGATATTTAAGTTATTTATATAAAGTTTGACTAAATTTACTCCATTTTGCTCTAATAAAATTTGTTATTTACAGGACTGTATATATATAAAAGATAATACACATATATATCCCTCGCTATTGTGTGCTCGTTGACCAATAGTCCGACATTGGTTAGATGTGATGTGATATGATGTGACTTTGCTCTTTATACATACTAAGTTGGTACTACTCTTTAACGTAGGGTTTTGAGATATTGATTAATCCAGTTTATGGTATTAAAAAAATGTAATTTGAACATTTTGATGATGTGCCACAACTACCTAATTTTAGAGCTTTGCAAATTTTAATAAGTTTTTGTAATATTCATTTAATACGTAAACTAATTAAATATTGCCCTGTCTTCTGTCATCTAATCTTGGCTCCATCATCTTTAACTGGGTGGATATTTGAATTGTGAATAAAATTTCATAATCTTAAAATCATTCAATGGCCAATATTAAGATTAATTGGCTATAGTCTTCTTCATACGGCGAACGTTAAAATTTGTTACCTAATACTCGTGTCCTAGAATATTTACCAAATATTATGGTACAGACATTGATTAAAAAAAATATTGGGTTTTTTCGGTACTTTTCCTGAAAAAGAAAATACTGCTACACTTATTCTCGTATTTTTAGCACTTAAATAGTTAAAATCTAAAAAAATTTATATGACTCTATACATTGTAGTTATAGTAGGCACTCCACTAGTTTTCAAGAAGTTTTGAATTAATTACAGTGTTGAAAACAAGATTCAAACATTCTTTTTAACACGTGCTTTTTTTTTATATGAGCATGTACACATAATATTTGAATTATGATTTTGGTAGTGCTAATTATTTAGAATTTCCTGAAAATTGGTGGAATGAGATTATAACTATTCAGGTACCAAAAATACAAGGGTGTATACTAGTACTCCCTTTTTTATGGGGAGTACTCGATAATTTGCCAAAAGTATTAACTATAGGGTGCTTCTCTAGTACACCCCCTCTAGTGGACAAAATTTGTCTACTAATCAAAGCCTAGTTAGCCAGACTAATTCATAAGGCCCAAACCAATGCAGATGGGCTCACACATATTGGATAAACCATCCAACGACTCAGCTGGTACCTAGACCCGAGTCCGGATGCATTCAGTCAGCCAGGGACATTGAAGTAGTCAAAGTATACGTTATTTTTCCTATAAAGATCGGAGAAGAACCACTAAGAACGGGTTAGATGGGCAGAAAGGGAGGAGGAGAACGGAATGAAAAGAAGGAGAATAAATAAGACCCTCAGGGGTTGAGAACGGGACATCTGATAACCATTTTTACTCTACTCTACTCTCTTACTGAAACGGAGTACTATTCTCTCCAAGCGATCCAGTCAGGCAAGTTGAATCAGTCAACTTGGTCTGACCTAACCGGACTTGACTCGATCCTTGAATTCCGCCATCATCTCTTTTGTCACTCTGACCATCCTACTACTCATCCATCCATCATTATATCGTTATTTTCATTATAGTTTTGTTACTTTCAATTAAGCTTTCGTTATAACCTGACTAACTTGAGCGTCGGAGTCCCTTTGGCTAACACCCCACCGGCGCTCCCAATTGAACTCTCGTCTCTCTCTCTTTGTTCTTGACAGGTTGCTAGTGCCCACCTAATTCATTGTAGGAAATCCAATCTACAATTTGGCGCCCACCATGGGGCCCTTGCAATCAGATGATCGACAAAGAGATCAAGGAGTTCACTTGAGAGCCATGTCAGACGTGACTGAGACACCCGATCTGTCTGCTCAACTCGCTGATCTTACTGCCCAGATGAATGAAGAACGAGAAAATGAGGAGGCTCGAAGCTGAGAATGCTGACCTGCTCGTACGAATGAAGGCCATGTCCTCTCAAGCCACCGAGGTTTAGCCATCCCGCTTCTGAGGCCCAGTTAGCCCTATGCAACCTTTGGGTGACCTCACCCCTATTTCTAACAATGATGGACCGAGTCAGACAGTTCCATCACCCTCAGTAAGGAATTATCAAACTCCACCCACCATGTCTAACATTCAAAATTCTGTTGTCAATACAGGTGAACAGGTAACCATGACTGAACATGGACGTTCATCTGCGCCCGGATCACAGCAGATTCTAGGAGTCAGCCAGCCAGCCGGTGTAGCTGGACAGCAACTGTAACGCCCTACTTCCTTAGAGCCGTTACTAAGTGAGTTTAAAACGTGTTTTTAACTCGCTAATCGAGGTTTTAAGACAAAAGTGTAATTAACTCATAAACAGAATCATAAACTTTGAAAATATTTCCAATCACTGAAAAACATAAAGTGTTTAACATTTGAGATCCCAAAATACTGTTTAGAAATATTTACAACACATAAATATAAACAGAGTCGGCTAAACGACAAAATCTAGGTTTAGTACAATCATCTCCCAAAATACCCCTGGCCGTGGCAGCCAGGCAGGCCAAACATGTATGTGCCGCTTCATGCTCTCCGTACTCATGGTTGGTCGACTTTTCCCTTTCCCTTACCTGCACCACAGAGCACCCGTGAGCCGAAGCCCAGCAAGAAAACCCTCACAAGCAGATAACATATGCATATCAACACTTAGCATATAAACAAGCCATCAACAGGCTATACACATACGGCCATGCCGTCCCAGGTGCTTTACCAGGCCTTGGGTTCGCGGTCCACACCGTAAGGATATCCCAGGTATCCTTTAGGGTCTCACCTTGGAAACTCGCACTCCGCGTGCTAAACGCTGCTCCCGGCCCCTTGCCGCACTCAGCCTTGCACTCCGTGTGCTTAACGCCGTTCTCTGCCCCTCGCCGCTCCCGGCCTTGCCGTTCTCGACCTTCGTCGTTCCCGGCTCTTGTCGTTCATTCACATATATGCACACATAGCATAATAAAGCAAATACTTAACACGAATAAACTCAATCAAAGGGCTACACCCTGCAACACAATCATATCAGGTCGTGCCCTGCACACAAGCTCTACGGGTACAACAGTTTTCTTACCTGTGTCCCGAGCTTTCCAAGCACAGACGTCCCGAGCACAGATCCCTAATCCGAGCCTCGTCGAAACCCTAGTCACAACGCATTAACAGTATTTATCCATCAAGTTCTAATCCATTAAATAACTTCGAGCCATAATTCTAATCTCCGAGACCTTGAATTCTATCAATCTGGGTGATAAAATCCATCTCGAGCCTTAACCTTTGAATTCCCAAGCCTAAACACACTTTAAAGCCCAAAATTGCATTAAGAGTCGCGGGCCCATGAGGCCATGTCGCATCCCACCCCCAAACCCGAGAGCAGCCCCAAAACAGGGCAGGTGCGCCGCGGCCCTAGCTAGGGCATGCTGCGGCCCGCCCCTCTTCCAGGCCATCATTCTGCTTCAGAGGGCCGCGGCTCAGCAAGGACAATGCTGCGGCTTGACCCTTCAAACCCAGAAAAATCCACCATTTTTGCCACGAAAATCAATCCAATTAACCCCAAAATCAACCCAACAACTCAAGCTAATCATCACAGAGGTTATACCATGGATTCAGCAACAAAACCTAACAAGAATTCAAACTCAAAACCTCATCAAACTCAAAGATGATTCTTCACCCAACACACATGCAAACTCTAAGAAAAACCAGCAGCTACTTAATACAATTCACTTAGATTAAAGCTTACCTTAAGCTGAATTAAATCCCTGGACTATTTCCCTAAGCTCCAAGCCTCTAGCTCCCAAAATCCCAGCTGAAATTCCTTAGTCTTTGATTAGATTCACCAAGGTTTCCCTAAGCTTCCAAAGGAGAGAAGACAACTTCAAGAGAGAGAAAAGGAAAGAGTCGGTTTAGAGAATTCTGAGGGTTTCTTATATTTTGTTTTATTTAACTTAAGTCTATAAGGTTACCTCAAGGCTCGGGGTGCCAAAAACGTCCCCGAGAGCAAAATGGTAAATTTCCCCAATTTTCCCTCCTAGACATTCTAACCTCAAATATATCTCCAAATATTTATTTCCATAACCCGATAACCCCATAAAACATCTAATACCCGAAATACCCCTCGACTCGTCCCGAGTCAGATATTGAACCCCATTGTAACTTTCTGGCTAACAGCTCCCAGGGACTGTCTCGCGATCGTGCTACACAGATATATCACAATTATAACAAATATCACATTTATGCCCTCATCGGGCTAAAATTACAAACATGCCCCTAATATCCAAACGGGACCCACACGCATATTTAATTCAACTACACATGCATCTCTAATTACATATTCACATAAATTCACATACTATAACAATAATTCACTTATTTCCCTCCAGGCACGCTAATTAAGGCTCCAAGCCTTATTAGAAAATTTGGGTCATTACAGCAACAGATTCTAGGAGCTAGTCAGCCAGCCACTGGACCCGGACAGCAGCAGGTTCCAAGTGTTAGTCAGCCTATCGTTGGAGCCAACCAGACCATCATTGAATCACTCAGTCATGAGCGAGCCAGTCAGCCAAGCAACCACAAGCTCCTTTCCAATCCAAGATCCCGAGTTGGCTCGAAAGTTGGCTGAGATGGAGGCGCTCATCCAACGGATTCCTGGGATGCCGGCTCCAATTAAGAAGAGTGCATTAAGCTGTTGTGCAGACTCTCCATTCATAGATGACATTGCACTAGTGGAAATGCCAAAGAAGTTCAACTTCCCAAATATGAAGATGTTTGACGGGACGTCTGACCTGGATGATCACATTGCACAATACAGGCAGAGAATGTTCACCGTTGCCATCCCACGCAACATGAGGGAAGCATGCATGTGTAAGGGGTTTGGTTCTAGTCTGATTGGACCAGCTCTCCAGTGGTATACTAATTTACCTAATAATTCTACTTCTACTTTTGCACAATTGACTGACACTTTTGTTGAGTAGTTTGCTAGTAGCAAGAAACTTGAAAAGTCTGCAGAAGACCTCTACATCATAGTTCAACGACGGGATGAGCCCTTACGAGAGTACGTAGGCCGTATCAACAAAGAGAAGGTTTCTATAACCCATTGTAATCATGACACAACCATCTCAGCCTTCCGCAAAGGACTCCCCTACGACTCAGACCTATACAAAGAACTTTCCAAGTATCCTTGCGAGACGATGGAAGACGTTCTCGCCAAGGCCTGGGCACATATCAAATGGGAGGAGGATGAAGCTAACTATTATCACTTTCCTCCAAGGAAAGACACTCAAAGAGACTCAAGGGCAGGCAGACGGCTGAGTGATAGACGATCCGAGCCATACCCGTATCCAAGCAGATCCGAGAACAGAAGGAGGGAGTACAACCAGTCGTCCGAGACACGTCTCCGAGATGGACCAAAGATACCAGAATACAATCTTTCAATCTCACCAGCCAAAGTTGTTGGCGTACTAAAAGGACTCGGAGACAAAGTGAAATGGCCGGAAAGGATAAGAACTCCATCTGACCAGCGAGACTAAACAAAATGGTGTGAGTTCCACAATGACCACGGTCACCAAATGGATGAGTGCATTGCCTTAAAACTCGAAGTATCCAACCTATTAGGACGTGGTCACCTGACTGACTTGCTCACAGACAAAGGCAAAAGAACATTCCAGCAGAAGGCAGACAGGTTAGTCGTTCGAAGAGAAGTAACCCCGCCGAAGCCACCTACTCATGAACGGACAGTGAACGTAATAACTGGTGGCTTTGAGGTAAGCGGAGTCACCCATTGAGCAGCCAAAAGACATGCTAGGCAGACCAACTGGATCAAAGGAGAGTCCAGCGGGACAGACAAGAATACCATCAACCTACCAGTTCAAACCATCAGTTTCACAACAACAGAGTCAACTAGACTTCTCAACCCGCATCACGATGCTCTTGTTATTGCACTTTGCATTGTTAACTGTCTTACTAAACGTATACTTATTGATAATGGCAGTTCAGCTAACATTTTGTTTTTAAGTGCTCTTAGGGAAATGGGGATAGATGAATCAAAGATCATAAAGAAGACTAAAATCCTCATCGTTTTCAGTGGAGAACAAAAGAACACACTAGGAGAGATCGAGCTACCTGTCTATGCCGAAGGAGTCAATCTGTGCACAAGATTCCTGGTAGTAGACTCTCTGTCTGCTTACAACGTGATACTAGGACGACCATGGATACATGAAATGGAGGCAGTCCCTTCAACATACCACTAAGTCCTAAGGTTCCTGACTAAATGGGGAATAAAAGAAATCAAAGGCCAGTAGAAAGACTCAAGAGCATGTTACTGTTAGGAAAATATATATTTGCCTCAATGGAAATGGTAAGAAAATACAACTCTAGACAAAATATTACAAATAAATATTGATTGATTAAATAAAGTTACAACTCTATGCAAAATTACAAGTAAATATAGAGAAAGAAGTAGAAGATGATAGAATATAGAAAATACAACTCTTTGACAAAAGATACAAATAAACTTGAGATAGTAAAATGAAAGATGTAGATGAGATTACAACTTTAAAACAAAAGATACAAATAAAATTGAAAAGAAGAATAATAGGAGAAATGAAAAGCAAAATAACAAAAGAATAAGAACAAGAACAATTAACAAAGAATTCTCACTAACACAACCAAAGTGAATAGTGTTGGAGATCACTAACTTGAACAAGGTTTGAAACCTTTGTCCAAAAGCTTATTTCCCCCTAACTCAAGCACTAAGGGATCTCTCACAGATTTTGGAAATGCTTTATGCAATAATCAAGCATCTAGGTGTTTTCTAGCCAAGTGCTCTAATGGATAGAAAAGTTGTATCTTTCAAGTCAGCAATAGGCTCCTATTTATAGAGTTTTGAGACACCCTTTGAATTTCAAATTCCACCAACCCCCATGGCTGTTACCAATGATTAATTGGATGTTTATGGAATTAAAATAGAGATTTGGGAGTTACTTGGCTGTTGGAAACGTTCAAAATAGGATAAAATCAAAGTTTGGAAAATGTTGTCAGCCTCTCAGGTCGCAGCCCACGATGTGTTTTTTGCCTCTTGGACCGCAGCCTGAAAAACTCAGGTCGCGGCCCAAGACATTTTTTCAGCAACCAATTTTCCAAATTTGCCAAAACGTTCCAAATTCATTCCCACTTGATTTTGTAACTTCTATACACATTATGGGAGTTAAAATCACATCTCTAACAGCCATTTCACATATAGCTTTAATAAATTCATCTCAATATTGTGTAACAACAAATCTACACAATAATGGGTAATATTTGGAAGTTACAAATTTGTGATTGAATTTGTAACACCAAATATGTTACATATTTGGATAATTCACATATATCTAAATAATGTAACTCTTTATTATATGTTACAATATGTGACACTCTTTGTCACATTAATTTAATCTAAAACATTATATTATAAAATAATATAACATTCCCCCACTAGATTAAATAGTTATCTATTGTAACGCTTATTTAATCAATCATTATATTTTAAAATATAACATATCCCCCACTTGATTAAATAAGAACTCTCTCTTATAGGAGTCATTGCATTGGTGCATAAAATAAAGTGTTTTTCAACTTGAATTTTACTATAGTGTAATTATCACAAAATTTGTCGAAAATTTGGTTGCACTAGGCATTGAACCATCTTTTCATGATAACAAATCGGTGATAACATACACACCATTGCGATGTTCACTTGAGACCTCTATGTCTCACTTTGCACCGTTAATGGCCATGTGCACTTTCCATTCATGGACGTTCTTGAGAATACTCCCAATTCTCATGAGAGGTGGCACCACCCCTAGGTCCATATAGGTAGAATTCTTACAGTATTTTGTTACCAAAAATACTTGTCTTCATAATATTGAATTCTATTAAAAAACCTTTCGGTTTTAACCCTCAACTTGGTAACTCACAAGTACTCAACATCTCATATGAGACTTGTTTTGAGTACAACTAATATTCACTTGATTGACTTGTTGTTACCTATTGAACCTAACACTAGTTGAATAACTAGTGTTAAGATAGGTTGCCATAAATTATGAATCTCTTTAGGGAGTTTAAGTCCCATCCCTCGAGATGATGTAGCCACTAAATCCCTCGTTAGTGGCTTAGTGAAAGGATCAGCCAGATTTTCACTTGTTCTCACATAAGATATTGAGATGAATCCTCTTTGAATCAATTCTCTTACATATCCATGTCTTAGACTAATGTGTCTAGACTTCCCATTATACACTTCGCAGTATGCTCTAACCAATGTCGCTTGGCTATCACAATGTATCGATATAGTGGATACATTCTCTTTGATTAGAGGTATCTCTACCAACAGATCCCTTAACCATTCGGCCTTTTTGCCGGTAGCAGCTAGAGCTATAAACTTTGCTTCCATAGTGGAATGAGATATACAGGTTTGTTTCTTGGAACCCTAAGAAATTGCACCCCCACCAAGTGTAAATACCCAACCAGTTGTGAACAAGTTGTCCCCAAGATTGGATATCCAGCTTGCATCTGTATATCCTTCTAAGATTGAAGGAAATTTGGAGTAATGAAGACTTAGTCCTTTGGCTTTCTTGAGATAACCTAGGACTCTTCCAATCGCCTTTTAGTGATCCACACTTGGATTACTTGTAAACCTACAAAGTTTACTCACCGCAAATGTTATATCAAGTCTAGTACATTGGGAAGCGTACATTAGACTCCCTATAGCACTAGCGTACTCCAATTGAGCCACCGCTCTTCCTTTATTCTTCTCTAGTTTTACACTATGATCGAATGGAGTATTGGCATCTTTAACCTTGAGATGGATAAATTTGTTCAATACTTTCTCAACATAGTGGGCTTGCCCTAACGCAAAACCCCCACTATGTTTCTTTACTTTGATACCAAGTATGGTGTCAACTTCTCCAAGATCTTTCATCTTGAAGGTTGATGATAAAAACTTCGTTTCTTCTATCCCTTTCATGCTACCACTTAGAATAAGCATGTCATCCACATATAAGCAAAAAATGATCACATATCCCTTACAAGTTTTGGAATACAAACACTTGTCTCCATTGTTATGTCTAAACCCATTAGACATGATGGCTTGATCAAATTTCTCATGCCATTGCTTAGGAGCTTATTTCAATCTATATAAGGATTTTACAAGTCTACATACTTTATGTTCATATTTTGGTAGGACAAACCCTTCGGGTTGTTCCATATAGACATCCTCATTGAGGTCACCATTAAGGAATGCCTTTTTGACATTTATTTGATGAACATACAAGTTGTGTATAGAAGCTAAAGTGAATAAAATTCTTATAGATTTTGTTCTTGCAACAGGCGCATAGGTATTGAAATAATCGATACCCTTTTTTTGCCTAAACCCTTTAGCTACTAATCTAGCTTTAAAGGTTTGGATAGTGCCATCAGTGTGGTATTTTCTCCTAAATACCCAATTATACCCAATTGGCTTAGACCCCGGTAGGAGGTCTACCAATTCCCAAGTGTTGTTGGAAAGAATGAAATCCATCTCATCATTGATGGATTCTTTCCAAAATGCACTATCTCTTGATTGCATAGCTTCTCTATAAGTCTTAGGATCATCCTCAACAAGAAGTACAATAGGAATTTTCCTAATGACTTCCTCTCTATTTCCTTCTACCATGTAGAATGAAATTCGTTGAGAATCTATCTCATCCACTACTAGACTTTTCTTCTTTTTAAGCCTTTGACTTCTTCTAAGTTCAAAGGGTTGCTTTACATTCTTTTGAGAATTCTCCCTTTAAGAATCATTTTTGGATGTAGAAGCTTGGGAATTGTTTTGATATTACAAATTCTCCTTTAGAAATGTTGAAGCTTGAGAATTGTTGTCACATAACGTGTTTTCAAAAAATTCAACTTCTCTAGATTCAATCACAATATTAGACTCTAAGTCTAATGGCATATAAGCTTTACTATTGTTCGCATAACCAACAAAAGCACACTTTATGACTCTTAAACCTAACTTTGTTCTATTAGGTTCATTTTTCTTGCAATATGCAAGACACCCCCACACTTTGAAGTACCCTACGTTGGGTGTATGTCCTAAAATTCAGCACGAGTCTTTTAGTCAGCTCGTATACAGCTGACTAGCCAAGAACTGTAATAGATGATCCACAAGTCCATATTTCCTCTATAAAGGCAGCATGATTCCCCAGGTCAATAGCACGAGCTGGTGAATACAAAGCAATAGGTACAAACTGGAAACGTTTATAAGGCATAGCATCCAAGACACGAGTTGGCGCTGCACTCAGCTCGGGGTACGCTAAAGATCTGCCGCGTCCTTGGACCTTTATAAACCTAGATACGTTATATAGACGTGCATGGTCAGACATAGATTGTCCGCAAATCCCTGAAATCCCGGACACGTAATATAATCGTGCATGATCAGACATCGCATGTCCAATTATCCCTGAGGATCCATGATCAGTTTTACCTAATGATTAGACCATACCTTAGGATAAATTGTAATATTTATAATTAGTGTGAGACAGGTCACACTAGGGTTGAATTCACGTGATGACCCCAATGCCTATCCATGGATTTTCTCTATAAATACTAAGATTTTGGATAGAAAGGGGAGGTTGTTTTTTTGGTAATACAAAAACTCTATCAAAATAGAGAGAGAGAGAAACAATAATAATACAGACTCGTGGACTAGGTGGATTTTAACCTCCAAACCACGTAAAAAAAGACGAGTGTTCTTAATAGTTCTTTTCTAGTGTTTTTAAGCATCATTTTCTTATTGCGGTTTATCATTAAACACTAATCCATCCCAGCTATTCTCATACTTCACTGTTGGCAAAAAATCGCGTCAATAGTTTGGTGCTTTCATTGAGAGCAGCAGATTAGTGCTTTTGTAAAAGATTCAGATCAAAGTTCATCATGGTGGTTGCTCGCTCGAGACACGAGAATGAAATGGAGCAGCCTGTTGGACAGGAGGCCCACCATACCGCTGTCGAGCATGTCCCGGAAGTCCAACAGAGATCAGGAAAACAACCAGTGGCCATGGCGATACTGGAAGTTCGGCGTTCCTGCCACCAAATCCGAACTCCGATTACCTAACAGCCGTAGAAATGGAAAACATACAGTTACGGATCCATCTGGCCAAGGCAAACAAACAAATCGAGGAGGTTTTGGCTCGGTTACGCCCTCTTGCAACCGACGTTAATGTCAGAAAGAGGCAAAGTGGGTCTCGTAAAACCCACAGGAATAACCAGTCCAAACCAATCGGTCAAGTAGGGTTGCCGCCCTAAGTTCTGTGCCCACGGCAAGAAATGCTCAGCCTAAAAATCCTCCCAGGGGTCGTAGGCAAGACAACCGATCGGTTAGAACCTCAACCCCAAGTTCAACACCATCATCGCGTGTGCCTGGGAATGTTCACAGCAATTCACGGGGAAGGGCAGGGGTAAACCCATGAAGGCAGCCTATTCCATCTAACCCTCAGGCATCACGATCAGGTCGCCAGACGCAGAGAGCTAGAGAGGGAGGAACAGAACGACCACGAGCTAATTTAATCTGTCCCGATGGGACGATAATAACCTCGCCAATCAGACATCCTCTGTCGCCTATAAGGCATCCAACACCACCTCGTTCTACGCAAAATGTCCCTACCTATGGGGACAGCAGGAGAAATCCTCCTCCAGCTACCGCTGCCCATGTCCACCAGGCACACGACAATATCCTCCACGAGCACTGAGTTTTTCTAACGAGAGTTACTGGACTGAGAGCCGTCGAAGTGGTAGGACCGGCACAGATTTGAGAAATCAGCTAAGTTCGGCTCAGATCCCTCAAGTCTATCCACAGACCGATCTGCGAGATCGCCTAAACTCACAAAGGAGAAACCCAGCCCATGATGGAGTCAGTGACACTCACCACGAGAAAGGCCCTTTCTAAGTACGTGACAATGGGAATGTCCCACCAAACCAGGCTCGAGCTTGGAGGGACAATAACCCGCCGAACGCGTACGACCGAATGGGAGCTGTTGAACAGCCCCATAACAACCAAGGAACCAAGGACCAAACCCGCGAAAGGTTAGCCCAGATGGAGGAGCTGATGAAAAGACTCTTATCAGAGAAGGAAAAAGACGAATATAACTCAAGGGATGAGCTCGAACTTTTCGCCCCAACCATCGCAGCAACAACATACTCGCCGGGTTTCAGGATGCCCTATTTGTCAAAATTCGATGGAGATGGAGCTCCGTCCGACCACTTGGGAATGTTCAACACCCTAATGATGGCCCAAAATATTGGACCCGAGCTGAGGTGCCTGGTATTTCCCTTGACTCTGGTCAGGCCGGCTAGGAAATGGTTCAAGCAATACAAAAAACATTCTATCAGCTCATTGAAGAGTTTCTCCGCTGATTTCAAGAGGGCATTATGGGCTTCTCAAGCTACTTGCATCAAGGCGGACTCCCTCGAAAATGTAAAGCAGCAACCTGGGGAGCCTCTGAAAGCATATATGAGTAGGTTTGCCAATGTTGTTGCGCGAGATAGAGACGCGGATGAAAGTTCTAGGCTCATGGCGATGAGAACAGGAATTCTTGTTGGGGGCGACCTATGGCAAGAACTCCAAAGAAAGGGGATCAACACCATGGATGAGTTCATGAACAAGGCTCAAAGGTAGATCAACTTGGAAGAGGCACGAGCTTCAGTCGCAGGAACTAGCCACGTCCCTATCTAGCCCGTTGGAGTGGTAACGGATGTTGCAACTATGGCTTAAATCATTACCCAGAATAACCAAGGGGGAAATAACAAGAGGAATGGAAATGGTGAGGGCAGCCAGAGCGATTTAAAGAAAAACAAGCCTGTGGAGAAGTTTAAGTCGATCTATACAACTTATGCCGACCTCACGGATACTAGAGAGTGCATCTTCTTGGCTAATTCTGCCACCTTCCATGGAAAAAGCTAGAGCCGTTAAAGAATCAAAGGGCGAAGAGAGATCCCTCGAAATTTTGTCGATTCCACAATGATATCGGTCACAACACTGATGATTACAGGCATTTGAAGGATGAGATTGAGACATTCATCAGGACCGGACCTTTGGCTTAGTATGCCTAGAATCGAATAACTCCCGGTTAGCTTGCTGGACAAAACATTCCATCAGCTCCGGAGGCCCCAGAGAATCAGACCAAAGCTCAGGTGAATCAGGATACCCTTCGTCCGATAACAAGAGGAGAGACAACAACCATCTCCGAAGGCCCTCATCTGGCAGGCACGAGCAGAAGTGCTCAGAAGAGGTATATCAATGAGCTGAGATCTCACAATGGAGTTGAGTTTGTCTCGGAGCAGCGTTTTTCTAAGCAACAGCGATTGGAGAAACAACCAATCAGTTTTACTGAAGAAGATGCTAGCCATGTCTAATTCCCACATAATGATCCTCTAGTCATAACCATCTAGCTCGCCAACCGAAAAGTTAGGAGGACACTTGTGGATAATGGAAGTTCCGTGAACCTACTATTCAGGTCCACACTAGAAAAAATGGGATTGTCTGTAACCGAGCTGAAGGCAACCTCCATGATGCTGTATGGGTTTTCTGGTGAGGGATCGGCAGCTATCAGAACAATTGAGTTAGTGATAACCTTGGGTGAAGGATCACAGACTATTTCCAAGCTTCTCGAGTTTGTGGTCGTCGATTGTCCGACCGCATAGAATGCAATTTTGGGCCGACCTACGTTGATGGCATTCGAAGCCATAACATATGCCCGCCACCTTGTGATCAAGTTCCCCTCATCTGTGAGAATATGCACTGTCCGAGGCGATCAGCTTACTGCCAGGGAATGCTATAGCATTTCCATGAAGGGAAAATCACAACCCGGGCAGCAAACGATGGCCATACAGGACAAAGGCGAGGAGTCCCAGGAAGTAGGGCTGCTCCTGGGACGGAAGAACTTCAGCAAGCCAATGGCAGGGATATTACCCCAAGTGATGATATTGATCCGCGAGTAGGCGAAGATAGATCTGAGCTCTGAGCTATTGAAGAGCTCGAAGAAGTAAATATCGATCCCAGAGATGCCTTGAGAGTCATTAAGCTTGGGAGAAATCTTGTCGATAAGAGGAAAGCGGAGCTGATAAATTTTTTACAAAGGAATCTAGATGCTTTCGCCTGGTCTCATGAAGACATGGTGGGGATAAGCCTGAGTGATCATGCACACCCTGAACTTGGATAAAAGCGTGCCTGCGAAATCCCAAAAACAGAGGCGTCTGGGTACAACCCGAGCTGAGGCCTTGGAAGAAGAAGTAGCTCGGCTATTAAAATGCGGGTTTATTCACGGGGCTAAATATCCGATCTGGGTCACAAATCCTGTCCTGGTCCCAAATCCGAATGGACAGTGGTGGACCTGCATCGATTTCTCCAACCTAAACAAAGCTTGTCCCAAGGATTGCTTCCCATTGCACAGGATTGATCAGTTGATGGATGCCACTACAGGGCATGAGCTCATGTCCTTCATGGATGCATATTTTGGATATAACCAGATCACGATGAACCCCACAAACCAGGAGCATACTAGCTTTATGACTCCAACGAATGTTTACTGTTATAAAGTTATGCCCTTCGGGCTGAAGAACATTAGGGCTACCTACCAGCGATTGGTCAACATAATGTTCATTGATCAATCGGGAAAAACATGGAAGTGTATGTCGATGATATGCTGGTCAAATCTAAGACTGTCGATAACCATGTTCTCGATCTAAAGGAATGTTTTGAGATCCTAAGGAAATATAACATGAGGTTGAATCCCCAGAAGAGTACTTTCAGAGTGGCATCAAGAAATTTTCTGGGATTCATAGTCAACACAAGGGGGATAGAGGCAAACCCAGACAAAATCAGGTCGTTATTAGAAATGCCTTCGCCCAGGTCGCGTAAAGATGTCCAAAGCCTGACTGGAAGAGTGGCGACCCTTAATCGTTTCATTTCTAAGTCCACTAACAAGTGCCTGCCATTCTATAACATGCTCCAAGGAAATAAGAAGTTTGAATGGACTGAGGAGTGCGAACATACATTTCTCGATCTAAAAACACATTTGGCCGAGCCACTAGTATTGTCAAAACTAGTGACGGGGGAGCCTCTTTTCCTTTATTTGGTTGTTACGAAAAATGCAGCCAGCGCCGTGTTTGTCCGGGAAGAAGACCGGGTTCAAAAATCGGTATATTATATAAGGAAAAGACTTCTCGGAGCTGAATCACGGTATCCCTTAATGGAAAAGATGGTGTTCTGCCTTATTCTAGCCTCCAGGAAGCTCAGACCGTACTTGCAAGCCCATTCAATCCATGTCACGACCGACCAACCTTTAAGGCAGGTAATGCAGAAACCTGAAGCATCGGGGAGTCTCTTAAAATGGGCAATCGAACCCAGCCAGTTTGAAATATTGTACGTACCATGGACTATGATCAAAAGCCAAGCCCTGGCTGATTTTATGGATGAATGCACCGAGTTTCAAGAGGAGCTTTTGAGAGAACCAGTACAGGCGTTGTGGAGAATATTCGTGGACGGTTCATCTAACGAGAACGGGTCCAGAGCTGGGATCATATTGATCTCTCTGGAAGGGCATCGATTCTACTCCGCGCTATGGTTCGGGTTCGAGGCATCCAACAACGAAGCCGAATATGAAGCTTTGTTGGCCAGACTTAGAGTGGCAAAGGAGTTAAAGGCCAGGGCCATCCGGTGCTATAGCGATTCCCAGCTCGTGGTAAATCAAGTGTCAGGAGAATACCAAGCGCGAGGAACCAAGATGGTGGCTTACCTAGCCAAAGGTGAAGAAAGAGCTATCAGAATTTGAATATGGCCTCGTCGAGTAGATCCCTCGCGAGCAGAATGCCAACGCTGACGCTTTGGTGAGACTCGCTACCTCCAAAGAAGCCAAGACTTTGAGCATAGTACTGGTGGAATTCTTGGAGAACCCAAGCGTGGCAGGAAGCATGACGGAGATCGAGATGATCGACACCAGGCCGACCTGGATGACCCCCATAATAGAGTATCTTACAACTGGGAAGTTGCCTGATGAACGAAAAGACACGAGAAGGATACTCTATCAAGCTCCAAGGTATGTAATTGTGGATGGAGTGTTGTACCGACGTGGTCATTCCTTGCCTCTTCTACGATGTGTTCTGCCAGAGGAGGCCAAAGCCATTTTACAGGAGTTGCATGAAGGCTTCTGTGGGGATCATGGTGGGGGGAAAAACTTGGCCTTAAAAATATTAAGGCATGGATATATTGGCCCACTTTAACAAAGGATTCCATCTCCTATGTCCGAAAGTGCGACAAATGTCAGCGATTCACCCCAGTCGCCCGATCTCCACCAGTCGAGCTAAAAATGATCTCATCCCCATAGCCATTCGCGGTATGGGGAATTGATTTAATGGGAGCTTTACTGTAATGCCCCGAATTCTCCGGAGTGGTTTAATGGCGGGATTAGTAGGCCGGGAGGGCCATACTTGTTTAATTAAGCCATTAAATGATATTATGCATGTATATGTGAATTATATTATAATATGATGTTAAATGCATGCATGTGGGTCCACGTGTTTAATTACAGGGGTGTGATGGTAACTTGGCCCGTTGAGGGAATAATTGTATACATGTATGCATGTCATTGATATATGTTGAGACCACATTATAATGTGGGATTTTTCGAGCTATTCGGCATGAGACGATCTTGGATTATTAGTTAACGGTCTGGTCATGACAGGTTTAAGTTTGAGGCTCGGGAGGAGTCTCGGGGTGATCTTAATGATTAGAGCTGTTGACGCCGTTTTTCGTCAACAGTGAAAGAAGAGCATGTAAACAATAATCAATAATGGCCAATAAAAGTATGATAATACAAACACGATTTTTTACGTGGTTCAGCAGTTAAATCTGCCTATTCCACGAGTCTTTGTTATTAAACTCAAGATGATCTCTGAAAATTCTTCAAGGATGAATTCTTCAGAGTTTTCTCTCAAGATCAAAAAAAATCGGTCCTTTACAATGGTGCATGACCTCTCTATTTATAGAGAAGATTTCAGAATACTATCCCACATATTTCGGGTAGTTACTCTTTATATGCAAATAAATTAAATGGCATTAAATTCCTGTAATCCGATATACAAGGAAACGTCCCCTGAAGACCAGGGGGCGTATAACTGATCAAATAATATCCCTTGATTGTAGGGAATTTATAGTAATAAATGTAGATCGCGTCTTGTTATTGGTGATTTACTAGGATATTCAAAGTTATTATCCTATACCGACCCTATTCTCCCAGGTTTCCTATTGACTTTCGAGCTATAACATATCCCGAGGCCACATGACTTCGAGCTCGCACGCGCGTCAGGCTCGGAGCCCCTGATCCGAGGTCATCCCTGAGAACAGATGCACCTCGGGGCCTACCTTTCGAGCTCGTGAGGATTTCGAGGCTACCATCTTCGAAGTCATCTCTGCTTCGCAGGCTCGATGTTTAGATTTCGAACATATCCCAGACTTTTACAAGTTCATTCACTATGAATCCAGCTTTCGAGGCCACAATTCTCATGGCTCGAAATATGGGTATAACAAGAGCGTTACCGGGCATTAGAGGGTAACGGGATATGAATTATTGGTGTTTAAGATTATTGAGAATAGCGGGAATTGGAGAGCGTTAATTATGATTAACGAGATAGGTTGGAAAGGACAAATATGCCCTTGGGAGCCTTTAGAAGCCCTTAAATGACCTAGGGGTATAATGGTCTTTTACCCCTAGGATAGATATAAACCCCTTTATGCTGTAAGTTGATGAGAAAACAGAGCAAATTCTTGAGCTTCCCGTACCTTCTCCTTCTTCCACTTTCTTTGTGATTTTTGGTGATCTTGTTGAGGATTCAAGCTTGGGAAGTAGACCTTGGGAGTTTGGGAGAGTGTTCCACCATTGAAGAGCATCACAACCTGAGTTTGAGGTAAGATTCCAGCCATTAGTTTACTGGTATACTCTGTTTTGGTGTTAGTTTTCAGCTTGTGTTTTTATGGTGGATTGTTTGAATTGATGGAAGTTTTGATTGGGGTTTATCTTGGGTTTTGCTAAAGGAATGATATAGATCAAGTTTAGGGGTTGTATTGGAGGTTTGAGTGGTGTTTAAACTTGGTTTGAAGGGTTGGTTCCAAGAGAAATCGTAAGGGAAGAAACACAGGGGGTTTTGGCTGAACTAGAGGTTGGGCCGCGGCATGGCCAAGGAGGGCCGCAGCCCTTGAGGGATGCTGAGTTTGGGCGCCTTTGTTTGAGGGGCGGGCCGCGGCCCTTAGTGGCTTTTTGGCCAGAAATGGCTTTTTGGCTCGGGGATCCAAGCCTTAGGCCTCGGGGTCGATCCTACTACCCGGTTTAGTAGTGTTTGATGTCTCGGAGGCTAGGTTTTGGTTTGGGAACCTTTTATTATTCATTTTATTGATGGAATCCCATATTTGGTTATGACCAGGTAACCACTAAAGGACCAAAAGGTTGATCGTTCTCAAGGGTCGTTCTTATTATTAATTCTCGCTCGAACAGGAGGTAAGAAAACTGCACCCTATGTATATGTGACATGCATGATTGTTCTGAGGCATGTTGGTTGATGAATGTGGACATGGATTGCATATTAAATGCTAGTGAATGTTGATTATCTGTATATGGCACTGATTAGTCAGGACACTGACCTAAAGAGTCAGAAATGGCATAGCGTCATGTACGTCGAGCCAAATGAAGATTAGATCTAATCGATATCAGCAAGAATGACTCATATGGGGTATTAACGCTGGACCGACTCTAAGGTCGATGAACTTATAAGCACTTGTCTGGTCTAAGACCAGTTATTCAGAGCTAAGGCATAGGGCCCCGGTGGCTGTTTGTCACATGGCTAGGGAACGCTGTTCCAAGGTTATGACTCTATGGTCATGAGGAAGGTTATGTTGGTGACTATTCACCATACACCTATCCTGTTCAAACTTATGAAAGGCTCTCTTATCAGTTAAGCCTGGTGATCCTATCGTCACATGACTAAAAGGTGCTGTCCCTATATTAGTGACCTTTGCGACTGTCACCTATTTGTTTGGACTGTTGGTCCTGAATGATTATTACGATCATTGTTGATATTATATCATGTTTTATTATGCTTTTCTTGCTGGGCCTTGGCTCATGGGTGCTATGTGGTGCAGGTAAAGGGAAAGAAAAGCTCACCCAGCCTTGAGTGGAGAGCTTAGGTAGTGATGTGTACATGTGCGGCCGCTTGACCACCACGGCTAAGGCGTTCTCAGAGGAACTAGGGGGTTTACCCTATTTTTGCCGCTTAGGTCGGCGGGATTGTAAATTTAAAACAGTAATGGCCATTTTGTACTGAGAACAACTTGTAAATGTTTTGATTAGCTCTGCAGAGCAGTTTGTAATGAAAATATCCATTTTATTTTTATTAGTTTTATACCTTAACCTGTTAATTACACTTAGAGCACGTTTTTGACCAAAGGACTCGGGTAGCGGGTCAAATTTCCAGTCCACCATTCACCGTAACTGTTCTGGGGTAACCATGGCGTTACATTTACCTACGGGAAAGGGAGGAGTTCGCTATGCGGTGGTGGCCATTGATTATTTCATGAAGTGGGTGGAGGCCAAGCATCTGGCAACAATCACCTCAAAAAGAGTCCTCGACTTTGTGTGCTGATTTGGACTATCCAAGAAGATTGTATTAGATAATGGAACTCAGTTCGATAGTGATCTTTTCACCGAGTTCTGTGAGAGGCACGATATAATTAAAAGTTTCTCTTCGGTTGCATACCCACAAGCCAATGGGCAGGTCGAAGTCGTGAATAAGACCCTCAAATCAAGCCTTAAGAAAAGGTTAGACGAGGCCAAGGGAGTCTGGCCTGAGCAGCTCCCGCAGGTACTATGGGCGTACCGGACCTCCCACCGAACCTCCACAGGACACACCCCTTTTTCCTTGAATTTTGGGAGTGAGGTCGTCCTTCCCATCGAGACAAAAGTAACCACGCACAGACTCCAGATGTTCACCCAAGAGCGGAATGATGAGTTTCTCAATGCGTCTCTCGACCTAATTGATGAGAAACGAGAGGATTCGCAGTTACAGCTTGCGCATTACCAGCAAAACATCCCTCGTTATTTTATTTCCAAGGTCAACAGACGTAGTTTTGGTTTTGGCGACCTAGTCCTCCGAAGGGTCTTTTTGGCAAACAAAGACCCCAAAGACGGTGCCCTAGGTCCGAGCTGGGAAGGGCCCTATCAAATAGTGGAGGTCGTGCGTGAAGGAACTTTCAAATTAGCTCGACTTAGTGGGGAAACAGTCCCACGGACCTGGAATGCCATGCACTTGAAGAAATATTATCATGATGATACCATCCACCTATGTAAGGCTTATTTATAAAAGCCATTTGATTAAGAAATAAAGGGATCATTATGTATTTCTTGTCTTTTATATGGTTCATTTAGATATTAGTTCGTGTGATAGCATTTGTCCAAGCACCGAGAAAGTTCACTTTCTGGTTACTTGGGGGGGCATATAACCTGAGGTGGATCAGAACATCTAGATCATTAAAAGTCCTGGACTTAACCAGGTACAAAAAATCCTGGATACAACTAGGTCAAAAACTTAGAAGTTTGGAAAATTGATATTTGACGGTTTTTTTTTTAAAAAGAGCTTAATATGTCAATATACCTAGCACAAACTAAGTTTAAAGCCCTGGATACAACCAGGTCCAAAACTTAGAAGTTAGAAAAATTGAAAATTCGATAGCTTCCCTAGAAGCTCGAGATACCAATAAATCTAACACAAACTAAGTTTTGAAAATTTTAAAATCCCGGACACAACCGGGCCCAAGGCCTGATTCCTAACAGGTATGATACAAATAAAACAAAATAAGTTTGGATATGACCGAGCTTAAAATTTCTATCCCGATCTAAAAGTTGATTCCTAAAATCTCAAATGTACGAGTCTGAGAAGGCATAAACATAAGTCAGTGAAGAAAAAGATAAATAGATAAAGGAGATAGGCATAAAAACTGAATACAAGTTTGTCTCGAGAAAAAATAACCTCGCACCAAACCAAATGGAAAATGTTTACAAGAAAGAAAAGGGGAAATGAAGAAAAATAAAGTCAAGCCCCTCCAGGGCGCTCCGAAGATGTAACCTCTTTGACCTCCTGCTCGCCAGCATTGGAGGCATCCCCGGTCTCAGACTGCTCTTGTAGAATCCGAGCTTTGAATTTCTCGAGGTAGAGATCCCACACTTCAGAGGCCAGGAAGGAGAAGTTTCCATCCTGGTTGAAGGCCCAGCAGTGATATAGCATGTTTTCCATGGAGTATAGCGAGGTCGCCTTCTCCTCCTTAGTAGCAGTCTCGGCCTCCAATTGTTTGGCTTTGGCCACCGCGGCCTCGACTTGAAGAGCAACTAAGGCAGCCTTTGTAGCCTGCTCGCTCTCTTGAGATGATGCAAGGACAGCCTTGGCATCGAGCTCGCCTCATTGAGCAGTTGCGAGGGCAGCTTAGGCAGCAGTCAGGGTGGTCTGAGCATCCTGAAGCTAGGCCCGGAGCTCTTCATTCCTGGCCCTGGCCCGAGCTATTTTGCGGTGCTGAGCTAAGACCGCCTGCAAAAAGTAAGGAAATAAGTTAGGCACATACTGGGATAAAATCAAAATAGTGTATGTTCAGCTAAGGAAAGTTGGCTTACTGTAAGATTCATCCCCAGCGCGGATTCCAGGACGTTCTATGGGCTCCTCTCCTCGATTACCCTCAGATCCTTCAGATTGGCCTTGTAAAAATGTTCCACCGCATGGTTCGCCGTCTCGTAGAGAGTCCCTTGAAAGGTATCCGGGATCTTCACCAGGTCCTGGGCATTGACTGGGATGCGTACGGTGGTGGTGGGGACAATAGGCGCTGGGGGATCAGCTTGTGCTGCCTGATCCCAAGCAGAGGCGGATGGAAATCGAGGAGGAGGCGGAGGCGGAGGCGGACCCCTTTTTTCCTGAGCAGCAGCAGCTGGAGCTGTCGAGCTCTAGCCTTTTCCCTTAGCCGGGGATTTGGAGGTCGTCCCTGCCGTAGGAGGCACCTTATTTGCTGTATACCGGGGCTTCTTTACGACTGGCCCCGAGCTGGATTTTCCCTCCTGGAAAATCGTGCGGATATTAGGAACCCCAGGTTGTGCCATCTCCTTGCCTGAAAAGAATGAGAAGGATGTTAATATACATATAAAGTCATCGGTTTACATAAAACATGTATACTGTATAATAAAAAGTCCTACCCTCCGGGCTAGAGGAAGATTCTATTGCCACGACCTCCGGCCTTGGAACCGCTAGAGGAGAGGGGGAGCCTAAGTCTACAACTTCTTGAATTAGGGGAGGTTCAAGCTCAGGTTCTATCTCAGGGCTGGACTTCTCTTCATATTGCCTAAGTCCAGAGGCAAGGATACCCTGGAGCAGAGAGGGCCACGACCTGAGATTGGTTCCATACTCTTCAAAAAAGACTGACCTAAAGGATAGGGCGTTATCTACTACTACAGTGCCTTTAGGATGGCCATGTCATGATGTAACACTAAGTGATCCACGCACTGAAGCAGAGTTATGTTACGGTTGGGATCATTGGGGTGGCGATGGACGAGCGGGTTTGGGTTAAACTTGACTAACCTAAGGTCGGCGACAGCCCTATCTAAGTCCCTATAGGGGTATGGGTTACCTTGGCCGGAGGGGCCGGCTGCTGCCCTCGATGAAGCTCGCTCTACATCAGGGTCCTGAGCAGCCTCGGGAGCTCGCCTCTTCCACATGATAGGTACATTGTCTTCTTCTTGCTCCTCGCCTTCATCGGCCTCAGCATCACCTTCGGGGATAGGCGGGAGCTCGCTGATTATTGGGAAGTTAGCCCGTGTTCTTCTCATGGCCAGAGTCTGGCCTTCAGTAAATAACTTACATGCCAACATCCTGTCATTGGACACGAGCTAGCGGTAATCCTTCTCGCTAGGCAGAAGACTCGATAGAGTATCATATTGACCCCCGAGGGTCACAGATCTGTCCGTCCTCGCGAATATGGCTGCACGAAAATACTACTCAGTTAGTATACACACGAGAAGTAACTCCAGATACAAAGAGAATAATTTCACGAGCTAAGAAAGGAAATGAGACTTACGAGGACGATTGAAGTATCGATGTTCGTAGTTGCAGAACCCATTCGACATAAAGAATTGATCTTTATAGTCGTTGGGATGGCTGGGGAGCTCGATGACTGAGGGCGAGTTCGGGAATCAGGTCAAGTAATAAAACCATCACCTCGCGCTCGTTGTTTCGGGCTGGCCTTGAGGCAGAAAAAGTAAAGAATATCCACCGGAGTGGGAACCTCCCACTCGTGCTTCAAGAAAAGATACTTAAACCCCGCCAGCAGTCGATACGAGTTCGGGGGGAGCTGAAATGGTGCCAACTTCACATAATTAAGGAAGTCAATGAAGTATTGGTCAAGGGGAAGGAAGGCCCCTGCCTTTAAGTGCTCATCACTCCAGGCCGCAAAGTCGTCTTGGAGTGGCGCGCAACTCCATTCCCCTTCATATGGAGGTTAAACAATGAGTACGCCAGACCCAACCTCAATATTATGGGACAACATTATCTTGTTGACCCTCCCTTGGGTCGTGATCTTGAAGACAATTCTCTCAGCCTCGAAGAATGTGTCAGGTCCGACCACAACCTCCTTTTCCACCACGGGGCCAAGCTGAGGGATAGGGGATTCAGAGGCGACCTCCTTTCCCTTGTTGGCTTGTTGAGACAATGATCCAGTTGCATTCTTCTTGGATACGCCTTTCTTGGGTGCCATTAGGTTGCCTAGCAAACAAGAACGACGAGTCACTTAATAGGCGACCTAACATTTTATAAAGATAAAGGCAAGGAATTGCACACACTACCTACACTACGCGCCTAGGTTTCCCAGCAGACCCTTGGTATTTAAGGATCCGTGTGTCAGAAAATTCGACCACTACTGACCTTAGGGGGCGGTTTACAAAAAAGCCACCCAAGAAAGCGTGTTCCCTAAGCAACCAAAATTTTGAACCCTAACCTTTTATCTTCTATGCACCAAATGGGTATTTTCTAAAAGTTGCCCAAATCTACCTAGAAAATATCCTATGTCATAAGTGTCGCAATATTAGGAGAGGTTCAAAATCTTTTGTATAACCCTAAAGTTGAAATCTATGTGCCAAAAACCATGAAGGCACCCTAATATCGTCTACGGTGAAGCGTAAAGAAATATGGCAAATAAAATGCAGAAATTTATAAAGAAAGAACCCATAAGGAGTGTTATGACTTATAGTAAGATCGTCGATGCAAGAGGTGTGCTTCATACAATTTGGAAAACTCACTCCTGGGCAGCTGAACGGCCGGGTCTTCGGAAGATTTTGGGCACATGGGGTTTTTGAAAGTTTTTCTTTTCTTTGAAAAAGAAGAACGTTTGAGAACATAGAAGATAGAAGATGAAGAAATTTTTTGAATGAAAGGTGGTAAGCTGTGGGATTGACCTATCCCTTTTTATACGTAAAAGGCATAAAACAACGTGGACTGTCCGATCAAACCAGTCTGAGATCCGAGGATAGTGTTTCGAAAGACAAAACGGTGACAAAAAGTTGGCCAGGCCATTAATGCAGTCCTCGAAACCCGAACAGACGCCAATCGTAGCGTTCCACATGTCTAGTACTCGAGTAATGGGCAAGTCTGGATAATCGCGATGGAAGTTTAAAAGTCCCCGCCGTGTAAGTCAGAAGATGACATCATATAACACGAGCAGGGACTTGGGGGTAAATGTACATCCTAAAATTCAGTACAAGTCTTTTAGTCAGCTCGTATACAGCTGGCTAGCCAAGAACTGTAATAGATGATCCACAAGTCCATATTTCCTCTATAAAGGTAGCACGATTCCCCAGGTCAATAGCACGAGCTGGTGAATACAAAGCAAAAGGCATGAACTAGAAACGTTTATAAGGCATAGCATCCGAGACACGAGCTAACGCTGCACTCAGCTCTGGGTACGCTAGAGATTTGCCGAATCCTTGGATCATTATAAAACTGGATACGTTATATAGACATGCATGGTCAGACATTGCATGTCCGCAAATCCCTAAAATCCTGGACACGTAATATAATCGTGCATGATCAGACATTGCATGTCCAATTATCCCTGAGGATCCATGATCAATTTTACCTAATGATTAGACCATACCTTAGGATAAATTGTAATATTTATAATTAGTGTGAGACAGGTCACACTAGGGTAGAATTCACGTGATGACCCCAATGCCTATCCATGAATTTTCTCTATAAATACTAAGATTTTGGATAGAAAGGGGAGTTTGTTTTTTCAATAATACAAAAACTCTGTCAAAATAGAGAGAGAAACAGTAATAATACAGACTCGTGGACTAGGTGGATTTTAACCTCCGAACCACGTAAAAAAGACGAGTGTTCTTAATAGTTATTTTCTAGTGTTTTGAGCATCATTTTCTTATTGCGGTTTATCATTAAGCATTAATCCATCCGAGCTATTTTTATAATTCACTGTTGGCGAAAAACTGCGTCAACATTGGGGTTTCTTCCTTTCCATAACTCATATGGAGATATAAATACCATGTTTAAATTTCTCAAGCAAGTAATTACTAATTTCACTTTTAGTTGTCTAAATAATCTCAAAATCATTTAAACATCTTTTGTGCGTTTTCTAAGAGTCTCTTTGAGATTCTCTTGAAAACATCATTTTGAAATCCATTGATTTTCTCATCAAAATCAATTTGAAGATCTCAATTTTTAAACACTTAAATCAAAGAAAATAAACCCTCAATGATTTATTTAAACACTTTGATTTCTAATGCTTTGGTTTATCTCCTCATTGAGATTAATTTAAAGCATATCACCATCTTTAACAAGAATGAGTAAAATTCTCTTCAACCTTATTCACTATTGGTATAAAGATTCAAAATTGCTTCTCCAATTTTGTAATGTCTCCTCATTGAGATTAATTTAAACATGTCACAATCTTTAACCAAAGATGAATAAAATTCTCTTCAATATTATTCACCATTGGTATGAAGATTCAAAATTGCTTCTCCAATTTTGTAATGTCTCCTCATTGAGACATTGAATATTTAAGAATTATTGTCACTAAATAATTGTCAAATATTTTCTCTTTTGACCAATCTTTAGACTCCTAGCCTATAGATCAATATGTCATCCCATAATTTTGGATCCCCTTAATAGATTTTCTTGCAATAGCAAGACACTTATCAAAAGATGTAACCCCCTTAGGTTTATCTTTTCTTATCTCATAAGTTGAGATGGTCAACACTTAAATGAGAAATTTAATTTATCAAATAATTCTCTTTATTTACCAAATAAATGGCAACTCATCACATTGCAATAATATAAGATAAAATATATTTATATTATTATCATCTTAATAATAATATTATATGGCACACCATAATAATTATGATAGCTCTCATGTATATATCAATATACTTTTATATATTAACATAATTATGTTTCAAAGAAATTTCACATAATTGTCAAACATATATCCATCATATTAGCATGCATTTTAAATCTCATAATTATATTGTAAGTATATCACAACTATCATACAATAATTCACATATCCACATATTGATATATACTATTGATTCATAAAATTAATATATAGGCATGTCAAAAACTACCTAATTATCATGCTTTATAAATTCGTCAAATGTATGTACTACTATCTCACATATAGCATACACATAAGATTAACAATCCCTACATTATGTAGAGCTTATCAAAAGTTTACTTCTAAGAATTACACATTAACTTTCACAAATCAACTATGTTACAATGTATCTCATATTGTATTAACATGTTAACATCAACACAATTATTCATATATCAACATTTGAAAACATGCTAATATATGAAATAAATTTCATCACTATTATATAAAATAGTGTATACAATTACACTTACCTTGTCTTACCACCTAGTTCAATTGGATCCATCAAACCTTGATTCATGATCATGATAGTCTCACCTTCCATTGAAACAAACAAAGAGTAAGCTTTTGAATGTTAGGAAAATATATATTTGCCTCAATGGAAATGGTAAGAAAATACAACTCTAGACAAAATATTACAAATAAATATTGATTGATTAAATAAAGTTACAACTCTATGCAAAATTACAAGTGAATACAGAGAAAGAAGTAGAAGATGGTAGAATATAGAAAATACAACTTTTTGACAAAAAGATACAAATAAACTTGAGATAGTAAAATGAAAGATGTAGATGAGTTTTCAACTCTAAAATAAAAGATACAAATAAAATAGAATTGAAGAATAATAGGAGAAATGAAAAGAAAAGGAACAAAAGAATAAGAACAAGAACAATTAACAAAGAACTCTCACTCACACAACCAAAGTGAAGAGTGTTGGGGATCACCAACTTGAACAAGGTTTGAAACCTTTGTCCAAAAGCTTATTTCCCCCTAACTCAAGCACTAAGGGATCTCTCATAGATTTTGGAAATGCTTTCTGGAATAATCAAGGGCCTATTTGGCATTGTTTTCTGTTTTTTGTTTTCAAAATTGTGTTCTCAGAAATGAGAACAGAAAACTGTTTTTGTAGTTTTCAAAAAACAAGAGGTGTTTGGTTAATGTTTTCAAAAAACAATTTTTTAGTTTTATTTTTTTTAAATCTTAAATAAAAAATTAACAAATATATTTACAAAGAGAAAAATATTTTAAAAGTTTGTAATAAATAATGAGATAAAATAATTTGAAAGAAAAAATGATGAAAAATAAGAAGTGAGAAAGTAAGGAAAGAAAATTTGAGAACAACAGAAAACAACTTTTTGCTGTTCTCAAAATTTTCTGTTTTTTGTAACATTGTTTTTAAAAATTATTTTCTGAAAACAATGCCAAACACCCGAACTTGTTTTCAAAAAACTGTTTTTAACTTTTAAAAACAAAAAACAGTTTTTTAGTTAAGGTGCCAAACACCCTCCAAGCCTCTAGGTGTTTTCTAGCCAAGTGCTCTAATGGATAGAAAAGTTGTGTCTTTCAAGTGAGCAATAGGCTCCTATTTATAGAGTTTTGAGACACCATTTGAATTTCAAATTCCACCAACCCCCATGGCTATTACCAATGATTAATTGGATGTTTATGGAATTAAAATAGAGATTTGGCAGTTACTTGGCTATTGGAAACATTCAAAATTGGATAAAACTGAAGTTTGGAAAATACTGTCAGCCACTCAGGCCACGGCCTGAAAAACATGGGTCACGGCCCATGATGTGTTTTTTGCCTCTTGGGTCGCGACCTGAGTCAAGCCGCAGCCCAAGACGTTTTTTCAGCAACCAATTTTCCAAATTTGCCAAAACGTTCCAAATTTCTCACTTGATTTTGTAACTTCCATACACATTATGGGAGTTAAAATCACATCTCTAACAACCATTTCACATATAACTTTAAGAAATTCATCTCAATATTGTGTAACAACAAATCTACACAATAATGGGTAATATTTGGAAGTTACAAATTTGTGATTGAATTTGTAACACCAAATATGTTACATATTTGGATATTTCACATATATCTAAATAATGTAACTCTCTATTATATGTTACAATATGTGACACTCTTTGTCACATTTATTTAATCTAAACATTATATTATAAAATAATATATTATTACATTATATTATAAAATAATATAACAGTTACCAGACTACAATGAAGGCCAAACTCGCTCAGTTATAGCAATTACAGCAAGACAAACTGACTAACTCCTAGATGCACCAACCAGACGTGGAGGAGTTGGACGAAGTTCAGATACATCCAAACTTCCCAGACCACAAAGTCCAAATCGGATCATGATTGGGCCCTAACATAAGAACTAAACTCATTGATTTTCTATTTGTCCATTATGATTGTTTTGCTTTATCCCATATAGACATGACTGGAATTGACCCCGACATAATTGTCCATATGTACACATCACCACCTAAGCTCTCCACTCAAGGCTGGGTGAGCTTTTCTTTCCCTTTACCTGCACCACATAGCACCCATGAGCCGAGGCCCAGCAAGAAAACACAATATAGCATGATATAATATCAACAATGATCATAATAATCATTCAGGACTATCAGTCCAAACAAATAGGTGACAGTCGCAAAAGTCACTAAGCTGGGTCTAGCTCCCTTTAGCCTTGTGACGATAGGGTCATTGGGGCTTAATAGATAAGTGAACTTTTTATTAGTTCAGACAGGATAGGTGCATGGTGACTAGTCACCAACATAACCTTCCTCATGACCATAGAGTCATAACCTTGGAACATCGTTCCCTAGCCATGTGACAAACAGTCACCTGGGCCTTAGGCCCTGGCTCTGAGTAACTAGTTTTAGACTAGCCAAGTGCTTATAAGTTCATCAACCTTGGGGTTGGTCCAGCGTTAATGCCTTAGAGCCATTCAATGCTGATATCGATTAGATCTAATCTTCATTCGGCCCTGCGTTCTGGACGCTTATGCCGTTTCTGACTCTTAGGTCAGTGTCCCTGACTAGTCAGTGTCATATACAAGTAAACAACATTCACTAGCATTTAATATGCAATCCATGTCCACATTTATCAATCAACATGCCTTAATAACAATCACGCATGTCATATATACACAGAGTGCAGTTTTCTTACCTCAGATTCGAGCAAGAATGAATAAAAGAACGACCATTGAGAACGATCAACTTTTAATCATTTAGCGATCACCTAGTCATAACCAAACACGGAACATCATCAATAAAAATGATCAACATAGGTTCCCAAACCAATATCTAGCCTCCGGGACATCAATCCAAACTAATCCAAGTAGTAGGAACAATCTCGAGGCCTAAAACTATGTTCCCGTGGTCAAAAGACACAAACGGGCTCTACCCTACTCAAGGGCTGCGGCCCTAGCACCTTGGGCCGCGACCCCCAGCCACCACTGAAGCAAGGGTCGCGACGCCCAACAAAGGCAATTTCCCCCACCTGCTTCTTCGAGCGAGGACCGCGGCACTCCAAGAACAGGGTCGCGACGCCCAACCCAGAACACGCCCAAACTCGTTCTCCGACATCCCAAAGCCTCCAAAATCACGCCTAAACATTACCAAATCATCAAATCAAAGTTCCCAAGCTTCCCAATGGCCCAAAACCATCAAAACCCAAGGTTTAATCAAACCAAAAACTCAACAATTCACAAAGTCCAATTCAAAGCTTAGAAACTCTAAAAACTCAAAACTTAAACTTAGATTACCTTCGATTGGGTTGTTTCTCGTCGAATCCTTCGGTCAAGAAGCTTCTAATCTTTCCTAGGATCGCTATGCCTCAATCCTCGCTTGATTCTGACTCCTAGAACTCGAGATTTCTTTGAAAAGGCTTCGAACGGTAAAAATGAACTAACGGGAGAGAACAAGAGATTCTCTAACATACGTTCTATCTGACAAGCTACTTCAAGCTTAAGTAACCTCAAATAAAACCTAGTGCTCTGGGTCCCAAAAACCTCCCCAGGGACATTATAGTCAAAACTTCCAGAATTTTCTCCTGATCTCAATAATTCCCAATTTATCATCAAATTAACATTCTTATTACCCCATAATTGATCTCGCTATGACAAAACCGCTAATCCATTATATAAGACCATCTCATGCCGAATAGCTCGAATATATCTCCATAATAATGGGTTCTCATTCACAAATCACATTATGCACCCAAATATACAAATATACCCTTAACGGGCCAAATTAGCAAAATATCATAATACTCAAATGTGGGCCCACATGCATGCATATAACATCATATTATAATATAATTCACAAAAACATGCATATTATCATTTAATGGCGTAATTAAACAGTTATGGCCCTCCCGACCTACTAATCCAGCCATTAAACCGCATTAGAGATTTGGGGCATTACATCTCCTCTCAAAGCCAAAAGACAATGAGACATTATTCATCTACCTAGCAGTTCTGAGACCGCAGTTAGCGCGATGCTAGTCCGAGAAGAGGAAGGCAAGCAATCTCCAATCTACTATGTAAGCAAAGCCTTACTCGATGCAGAAACCTGATATAGCCAATTGGAGAAGCTTGCACTAGCACTCATCCACGCAGCAAGGAAGCTACGCCCATACTTCCAGTGCCATCCAATAACGGTCCTGACCACCTTCCCACTCAAAAAAATCCTCCATAAACCAGAACTGTCAGGCAGACTTACCAAGTGGGCGATAAAGCTCTGCGAGTACGAAGTAACATATGAGCCACAAGCTTCCCTCAAATCTCAAGTATTAGCTGACTTCATTGCAGATTTTACACCTAACATGCATGTGTAGGCAGAAAAAGAACTTTGCTGTCTGACTGAGGGACAGTCAGCCGGAATCTAGAAGTTACAAGTAGACGGCTCAAGTAACACTAGAGGAAGTGGACTCGGACTCGTCCTGACTTCACCCCAAGGTGACGTAATCGAACAAGCAGTCCGATGCGGGTTCAAAGCTACCAACAATGAAGCCGAATATGAAGCAATGATAGCTGGACTTGGACTAGCCAAAGACATGGGAGTAAAAAAGATCGTGGTCTTCAGTGATTCTCAGTTGGTAGTCAACCAAGACTAAAGAGTTGCAGATGGTATTTGACGAGTTCACTATCAACCAAGTACCAAGAGGGGAGAACAGTCATGTGGATGCATTAGCAAACCTTAGATCCTCCATCCAGACAAACGACCCCAAAACTATACCTGTAGTATATCTCCAATGGCCAACTGTCTGGAAAGATGAAGAAGAGCAAGTCAGTGACATCTCCAACAACCGAACATGGATGACTCCAATAGTCGAGTACTTGGAGCAGGACATACTTCCTGAAGATAAGAACGAAGCACATCGGGTCAAGGCTCAACCAGCCCGTTTCACTATTATACGAGGTAAACTCTATAAACGTTCCTTTTCTGGTCCATATTTGAAATGCATTAACCTTGCAGAGGCCAAATACGTACTGGCTGAGTTATATGAAGGAGAGTGCGGCAACCACTCTGGAGGACGAAGCTTGGCGCACCATGCCCTAACACAAGGCTACTACTGGCCAACTATGCGAGCCGAATCCTCTGACTATGCAAGACGATGTGACAAATGCCAACGGTTCACTCAAATATTCCACCAACCTCCGGAGCGTCTCATCTCAATCACATCCCCTTGGCCATTCATGAAATGGGGGATGGACATAGTAGGCAAGCTTTCAACCGCACCAGGACAGAAGGTGTACATGCTTGCAGTAACCGACTACTTCAACAAGTGGATCAAAGCAGCTCGATCCACCAAGTCAGAGACAAAGAAGTAAAGGGCTTCATTTGGAAGAATGTAATCTGCGGGTATGGAGTACCGAAAGAGATCATAACTGACAATGGCTCTCAATTCTTCAGTTTTGACTTCCAAGACTTCTGCAGATTCTGGAATATCTAGCTCAACTTCTCCACGCCAAGGTATCCCCAAGCAAATGGACAAGCAGAGTCATCCAACAAGACTATCATGAACAACATCAAGCAGCGCCTTGAAAAAGCTAAGGGAAGATGGGCTAACGAGTTACAAGGAGTCCTTTGGTCCTACCGAACCACAACCAGGACTTTGACGGGAGAAACACCTTTCTCATTAGCCTACGGGATGGAGGCAGTCATCCCTACCAAGAGTGAAGTTCCGACAACCAGATATGAACTGACGACAGATGAAGTAAATTGGGAAAACATGTTCCATGAACTCGACACCATCGACGAAAGAAGGGACAAAGCACTCTTAAGAATCTCAGCCTATCAACGAAGCATAGCCAGACATTACAACAAGAACATCTGCACTCGGACATTTAAAGTAGGAGATTGGGTACTACGAAGAGTGTTCCAAAACACTAAGGAAGCGGGAGCAGGTAAGCTCGCTCCGACATGGGAAGGTCCCTACCTGATCACAAAGGTAGTCGGACATGGAGCATACAAGCTACAAACTAAAGAGGGACGCGAAATCAACAACAGCTGGAACGTTATCCACTTAAAACAGTATAATTTTTAACTCAATCTAGTCACCTTTCATTTTCTTTCATCAATGATATCACGAGATCTTCATTCAAGCAACATACTGACACTGTCATGCAGGAAGTGTCAGAACTACATTTGGGCGTGATCCCTGCAAAGGGTATGTAGGCAGCTCCATGGAGCACAGCCCCCTACACAACCATTTTTTTTACATATACTACAAACAGATCAATAACAAATCTAAGTATAAATGTAGTAACTTCATACTTAGATTGGAGGGAATAAGATACTAATACTTCATAAGTCATACAGCCAACCGGCATCCGATACAACATAGAACGTTAACATAAGCTACAACCAGTCAAGATACAACAAATAAAAAAAAATAGAAAAAGTCTCGTTTACAACACTACATAAGAAAAGGTCCATACAACAACTAAAAATACATAGGATGGATAAACTCAGTCATCCCCCAACAGAGAACTTGAACAAGGGAGGAGTCAATCATCCGCAACTAGGTCATGAGCAGTCATGACACCAAAAGAAGTGACTAACTCTTCGGCACGGGTCGTATCTTCAGCCCTCATCCTCTCCAATTCCTCGAAATCCGCAATGTATTTAGGAACGTCCCACTTATCAGTCTTACCATCCCGAAACTCACTGGCCATTACGTCACGACACTGGATCTCAGCTTCCAGCCCAATCACTAACAGCCAATTCTCCAACGAAACTACCTCAGCTTTCAAGACATCAACTTGACCAAGAGTCACTCGCAGCTTCTCAACATCAGCTTCCTTGGATTCTAGTTGAATCCTTAGGTCAGCTATAAGTTGATTAGACTCCTTCTTGGAATCTTTCAGCCGACCAACTTCACCTCGAAGATTATTTCTTTGACCTCTTACTTCCTTCAGAGTTGTCATTAAAGACTTGATTTTCTTCTTCAGCCAAATGACCCCCTGCAAACCCTGAAAAATTGCAAAAACGTAAGACAACATGAGATATCAGCTAGTCGACAAAGAATCAGACTAAGGAAAATCTCCATACCTGGAACAAACGGGAAATAGTAGTGTCGACTGACCCATTCGACCGACTTGTTGATCATCTTCAGGCCACAACAACTTATCAATCTCTCCTAAGTGAGACCCGATCTCACTATAAGCAGCATCATTGGAAGGGAATGAAAGGGCGATGGTGTCACTGAACGGGTCGAAACACTCAACCCGCACAACCTTCTTCTTCTTTCTCGTTTGACTCCGCGTCAAAACAGGAGGATCAGCAGGAGGGGCGACGACCTCTCTATCAGCATCAGAGCTCCCAACAGATGATTTCTTCGCTTGATGTAAACGTTCCAAGGCATTGGAACCAATTAGAGGAAGAGTAAAGGGTCGAGACATAGCTATGTCTGCAAACAACCGCCCATTTGTCGTCAACTCAGTCAACAAATTGGGATTATATCCCAAGACTGGTAATCTTCTCTTGATAAACACAATACGAGGATTATCAGGACTCTGGAGAAGAGGAATACCTTCAAGGAGTTTTTCAATAGAACGCCACAAAGAACTTAGACGGAGACTCAATTCAGACAACAGATCACTCCACTCACGCTCCGCCTCTGGAATAGCAAGAATACTCTTGAGCCGACCGGAAGACTCCCTCGAATCCCAAAGGTACTCAACTCGAAGTATACCTGCAAAATAATAAAAGTATCAGCAAAAAAACAAGAATATGCAAAGAAACTGATTAATAGGCAAGCATAAATGACTCAGACATAGGAGACCATGAATAAGGTATCCTACTATCAGCAGGTAACCCCGATGAGACGAAAGGGATGAAGAAGTAATGGTCCTTCCACCTCTTATCTCCACTCTTCAAATTAATAATTAGAGGAGGGTCTTTCCCCCTGGTCGTTAACTGGTACCTACCCTTGTCATATAGATGCGCCTTCAAATAGTAAGCTCTCAACAAGTCAACCACCTTAAGCGTTATGTTGTGTCTTTCACAAAGGACTTCGAGAGACATCAAAACCCGCCATGAATTTGGCATTAGTTGTCCAGGCGAAATCTCATGGTATTCACACAACTCAACCACTAATCGGGGGATAGGAAACCGAAACCCTTCCCTAAAGGGAAGTTCATACAGACACACCCAACCAGGTAAGTACCAGCCAGGCCGCTCTACCTTAGCAGGAGCATGCAGAATGATGGTATCAGGAATCTCATAATGACAATGAAGATAGGACAATTCACCTAAACTTATCGAAGACCTAGAATGGGAACTAAGCATACTACCAGAACCTGACATACCGCCATCAATAGGTTCGTTAGAATCTATTCCCTTTCCAATAACATCACCTAAAGGATGACCCCCCAATTCTACTACTGTAACTTGGTTGCAATCAACCATCTCAGCAGAACTCTGAAAGTGAGAATTAAAATCTTCTCCACTAAACGAACAAGACAGTCGAATGACTGAATCAGCATGACTATCGCACCTACTTGTAGACATAATGAGCTGATCACCTAAAGCAAAACAACAACTAAGCTTGAAGGAACACAAAAAAGACATGAAGAACATTTAGGTAGATACGCAATTAAGAAACATCGAACGACTCATCAATCAGTCAGACGGACCACTCATTAAAAACAAGATACCAACGGACCTAACATCGAAAACATGCGATGAAACAAGGCAAACAGACTATTATACCAAATCAAATTATAAAGTAATCAGTTAGACAACAGTCAGTCAGCCCATGAGTCTTTACTAATTAGTCAGACAGACCACTCGGCTAGAGGAGCAAAAATACATGAATCAGACATACACAAATCCAAAATGGATAAACAACAAAAATGCAATTGTCGCCATTACAACGAGATCAAACACAAACAGAAAATCTATAGGATCAAACAAAAATAACAGTCTGAATTACCTAACCTAACACGAAGAACACGGAGAACATGCATAAGAACATTAGAAGGAAAACAAAAAGGAAAAAACTTACCTCTTGAAGAGCTCTTCCACTCCACACCTTGCACCTTCCCTCCAAGCCTTCCTCAAATGAATGCAAGGGTGAAAAAATAAACTACCCTTATATAGGCATATAACTCCACCAGATGGGTGCCAAATGTCAACCATCAGGTGGCCCTACCAAAAAGGGATTCAACTTCCCCTAGGGAACACTTAAAGTCTCAGAGAAAAATGAAGTTCACGAGAAGTAGGCCAATCGACCACCCTGGCAGAGCACTCGGCTATCCCGGTGGAGCACTCGGCCATCCCGGAGGAGCACTCGGCCCACTCGGCCATCTCCCCCGGGCACTACAGCCTCATCGGCAGGCCACTCAGCCCAAGCACACGAGTCACTCGGCCATCCCGGCGGAGCACTCGGCCATCCCGGAGGAGCACTCGGCCAGCTCGGCCACTCAACCACTTGGCCACTCAGCCACTATGGCCACTCACCCACTCAGCCATTCGGCCACTCGACCACCATCCCCCTCGGCCACTTTGACATTCGTCCCGCTTGGACAGGTAGCCTTAAAGGTCCCGTGATTCCTAGAATTCGATATAATAAACTCTTTAGCTAGAATGAATTCTAACTAGAGAGTGAGGGACAAATTGTAGTGGACAAAATTTGTCTACTAATTAAAGCCTAGTCAACCAGACTAATTCACAAGGCCCAAACCAATGCAGATGGGCTCACACATATTGGATAAACCATCCAAAGGGCCAGCTGGTACCCAGACCCAAGTTCGGATGGATTCAGTCAGCCAGGGACATTGAAGCAGTCAAAGTATACGTTCTTTTTCCCGTAAAAATCGGAGAAGAACCACTAAGAATGGGTCAGACGGGCAGATAGGGAGGAGGAGAACGGAACGAAAAGAAGGAGAATAAATAAGACCCTCAGGGGTTGAGAATGGGACATTTGATAACCATTTTTACTCTACTCTACTCTCTTACTGAAACAGAGTACTATTCTCTCCGAGCAATCCAGTCAGGCAAGTTGAATCAGTCAACCTGGTCTGACCCAACCGGACTTGACTCGATCGTTGAATTCCGCCATCATCTCTGTCGTCACTCTGACCATCCTACTACTCATTCATCCATCATTATATCGTTATTTTCATTATAGTTTTGTTACTTTCAATTAAGCTTTCGTTACAACATGACTAACTTGAGCGTCGAAGTCCCTTTGGCTGACACCCCACCGGTGTTCCCAATTGAACTATCGTCCCTCTCTCTTTGTTCTTGACAGGTTGCTGGTGCCCATCTAATTAATTGTAGGAAATCACATCTACATTCCCCCACTTTTAGATGTCCTGGTGCACCCCCTCCTATTTTCGATATTTGGATGATTTTTTGCGTAATTTTTTTTATGATCGTGTACATTGTAGTTATTTAGAGCATCATGCAAATTTCCAAAAAAAGTCTGATTGATTTACAGTGCCAAAAATAAAGTTCAAACATGCTACTTTTCACGCGCATAAAAAAATAGTCACGTGTGTAACAAGCTATTTGAACCCTATTTTCGACACTATAAATTGTTTGGAATTTCTTGAATATTTGCAAAATGCTCTAAATAACTACAATGTATGTGATCATAAAAAAAAACTTGCACCAAAAATCATTCGACACTAAAAACAGCAGTGGGTGTACCGGTACATCCAAAAATAGGATGTGTATTATGTAGTTTCCCTTTATTATAGGGAAATTCTACAATGCACCCCTTAGTTTTTGGTGTATCGGTACACCCCCTATTGTTTTTTATGTCTCGATGATTTTTGGTGCAATTTTTTTTTTATAATCGTGTATATTGTAGTTATTTATAGCATCTTGTAAATTTTCAGGAAATTTTGAATAATTTATAATGCTGAAATATGATTCAAATAGTTTGTTGCACTCGTAACTGTATTTTTTATGCGCGTGGAAAATAACATATTTGAACTTTGTATTCGACACTATAAATTATTCAGAATTTCTTCAAATATTGCATGTTGCTCTAAATAACTACAATTTACACAATGATTAAAAAAAATTACGCAAAAAATTATACAGATACCGAAAATAGAAGAAGGGTGCACCAATACACTAAAAAAGTGGGGGTAACACTAATGAAACACCCTTTACTATATACATATAAATAAGGCAATTTTTAAAAAATATGACTTTTATACTATCAATGTGCAAAAATATGAGAATTATACTTTTCTTAATTTGTATGAGAAAATTTATGTAAGAAAGAATTAAACTATGGGAAACACAATTAGTAGCTAACTAAAATATGGAAATGCCACATTTTTTAATCATAGTTATGTTTTCATATATTTTGAAGGTAATTTTATTTTATTTTTTTTCAAATTTTTTAATTATTTTTTGAGTTATTTTTTCTTTCTTTTTTTCCTTACTTATTTTTTCTTCAATTTTTTCCTTTTTTTTCTACCAATTTTTTCCTTCATTCTTTTTTTTTTCTTTCCATTTTCCATTCTTCATCTACTTCTTATTTTCATTTTTATTCATTTATCTATTCTTTTCTTCATTTGTATTGTTTTGTTTTTTTTTGTTCAATTTTTTTCAGTTTTCTCTCCTTTTTTTTCTTCTTTTTTCACACATATAAGCTTTTCTTTATTTTTTTTTCTTTTATCATTTTTTCTTTTTTTCATTTTTTTCAACCAATTTTTTCATTCATATATTTTTATTTCCATTTTCCCATTATTTTTCTTCTTCTTTTCATTTTTATTCATTCATTTTTTTTCCTTCATCATTTCTTTTGTTTTGTTTTTTTTTTCATATTTTTTTAGTTTTCTTTCCTAATTTTTTTTAAAATTTTTTGTACTTATTCTTTTCTCATTCCATTTTAATTCCTCTTTTTAACACATATTTTAACATTACATAATTATATTACTATCTTTTTATTTATTATAATTTATTATTGTAATTTTTTTATAGTTTTTTGCACTATATGTAAAAAAAATTCAAATCAATATTTTCTTTTTACTGTAACCCTTGTAGGAACACCAAAATTTGGAAATAAAACTAATAAAAATATGAAAACTTGAATGGGTAACCAGTTATCCTGATGGGAACATTCAAATCTAGAAAAAAAATTATATGAAGAAGATGAGAGAAAAGGGAAAGGGGGTGGATCTGATTTTTTTTTTCTATCTTCAGATTTGTGGTAACTCATTACCTTCTAGTTCATTGTGTGTATATTTCTGGGGGGTAATTTGTTACCTTCACATTCTTTGTGTGTATATTCCTCGGGTAACTGGTTACTTTCACGTTCTAATGTGTGTGTATATTTATGGGTTATTTATGGTAATTGGTTACCTATGTTACTAAAATCATAGTTAATTATTCTTCCTTTAATCAAGTGTTCTTCCTCTTTTTCCTTCAAATTTGATATTTCTTTTCATATTTAATATGAGTAACCAGTTACCCCTCTTATGGTAACTAGTTACCCATCTTATGGCAGAAAGTTACTCCTTTCAGGATAACTAGTTACCCATCCTAGTACATATTATTTAACCTAGCTCTAGAATTTTTATTTTTTTTACATAATTGTCAAAGATCAATCAAGTAACTCATTACCTTACACATGATTTGAAAAAATAAACGCATAATCTAAAAAAAATGTTTATAATAAGTAAAAAATAATTTTAAACACAATTCATATTACTAAAAAAATAAAATTTGCAAAACAACCAAAGAACAATTTAATATAAAATTAGTAATATACAAATAATATTAAAAAACAAATAAGCTAAAAAAATAATAATCAAATTACAAACATACCCTTCCAAATTAATAAAATTTGATTAAAAGTAAAACTCTAGCATAAATAACTTTTACACAAAAATATAGTAATATAAACCCATAAAACTGAATTTTTTTAAAAAGCCATAGATTAACTTTATTTGAAAAAAAAAAAATATTTTTGCACACTTTATTAAAAATCTCATATAAAATGTAATTTCCTCTATAAATAAAGTTGGTTAGGTTGAAATATGTTTGGGCTTTAAGTTTTATAAGCCTGTTGAGAAAAAACTAGACTCAATGATTTTTTAAAAGGAATTTTTAAAAAATATGGCTTCTATACCATCAATGAGCAAAAATATGAGAATTATAATTTTATTAATTTGTATGGGAAAATTTATTAAAGATAAAATTAAAGTATGAGAAACATAATTAGTAGCTAACTAAATATGAAAATGCCACATTTTTTTATCATAGTTATATTTTCTTTTATTTTGAAGATGATTTTATTTTATTTTTTTTCAATTTTTTATATTTTCCTTCATTTTTTAATTATTTTTTCAGTTATTTTTTCTTTCTATTTTTCCTTACTTATTTTTTCTTCCATTTTTTCACTTTTTTTTCTACCAATTTTTTCCAATATCCTTTTTTTTCTTTTCATTTTTCTTCTTCTTCTTCTTCCTTTTTATTGATTTATCTATTTTTTTTTATTTCATTTGTATTGTTTTTTTTTCATATTTTTTCGGTTTTCATATTTTTTTCATTTTTTTCGTTCTATTTTTTCTTCATTTTTGTATTTATTAATTTTCTCCTCCCATTTTTTTCTTTTTTCACACATGTGAGCTTTTTTTTCTTTCTTTTTTTCTTCTTCCATTTTTTTCATTCATTTTCCATTACTTTTCTTCTTCTTTTCATTTTTTATTCATTCATCTATTTTTTTTCCTTCATCATTTTTTTGTTTTGTTTTGTTTTTCATATTTTTTTAGTTTTATTTCCTAAGTTTTTTTCCTCCTTTTTTTGTACTTATTATTTTCTTATTCCATTTTTTCCTTTTTTTCACACATATTTTAACATTACATAATTATTTTACTATTTTTGTATTAATTATCTTTTATTATTGTAATTTTTTTATATTTTTTTCCACTATATGTAAAAAAATTCAAATCAATTTTTTTAGCATTTTCTTTTTACTGCAACTCTTATAGGAACACCAAAATTTGGAAAGAAAACTAATAAAAATATGAAAACGAGAATGGGTAACCAGTTATCTTGATGGGAACATTCAATTCTAGAAAAAATATTATATGAAGAAGATGAGAGAGAAGGGAAAAGGGGTGGATTTGATTTTTTTTTCTATCTTTAGATTTGCGATAACTGATTACCTTCTAGTTCTTTGTGTGTATATTTCTGGGGGTAATTGGTTACCTTCACATTCTTTGTGTGTATATTTTTGGGTTCTTTAGGTAACTGGTACCTATGTTACTAAAATCATAATTACTTCTTCTTCATTTTTAATGAAGTGTTCTTCCTCTCTTTCCTTCAATTTTATATTTCTTTTCATATTTAATATGAGTAACCAGTCACCCCTCTTATGGTAACTAGTTACCCATCTTATGACAGAAAGTTACTCCTCTCAAGATAACTAGTTACCCATCCTCATACATATTATTTAACCTAGCTTTAGGTTTTTTTTTTTTTTTACATAATTATCAAAGATCAATCAAGTAACTCATTACCTCACACATGATTTGAAAAAATAAACGTACAATCTAAAAAAAAGGAAAAAAATGTTTATAATTGGTATACCCAGATTTCGAGCTATGTTAAATATGACCTCGAAAGTTGGATTCGCAACAAATGGTCTCGTAAGGTTTAAAGTATGCTCCAGGATTGAATATCGAGCCTGCAAGTCTCGATATGACCTCGAATGTGGCGACCTCGAAACGTTCACGATCTCGAAAGGTAGCTCCCTTAAGGCATCTATCCTCAGGGATGATCTCGGATCAGGGGCTCCGAGCCTGACACGCGTACGACCTCAAAGCCATATGATCTCGGGGGATGTCGTTAGCTCGAGCGATGATGTGAGACCTGGGAGAATAAAGCCTTGGAGATACATGATAATAACCTTGAAAATCTGTAAGTATTATCCCCAAGAGACGCAGTCCACATTTATTATTGTAAATCCCCTAGAATCGTGGGATATTATTTGATTAGTTATACGCCCCCTGGTCTTCAGGGGACGTTTCCTTTTATATCTGATTATAGGCATTTAAAGCCATTTATTTTATTTACACAAAAAGAGTAACTACCCAAAATATGTGTGATAGTATTCTGCAACCTTCTCTATAAATAGAGAGGCCATGCACCATTGTAATGGACCGAAATTTTGAACCTTGAGAGAAAACTCTGAAGAATTCATGCTTAAGAATTTTCAGAGATAATCTTGAGTTTAATAACAGAGACTCGTGGACTAGGCAGATTTAACTGCTGAACCACGTAAAAATCGTGTGTTTGTATTGGTATATTTTAATTGGCCATTATCAGTTATTGTTTACGTGCTCTCCTTTCACTGTTGACGAAAAACGGCATCAACAATAATAAATAAAAAATAATTTTAAACACAATTCATATTACCAAAAAAAAAAATTTCGCAAAACAATCAAAGAAAAATTAATATAAAATTAGTAATATACAAATAATATTAAAACATAAATAAGCTAACAAAATAATAATCAAATTACAAATATACCTTTCCAAATTAATGAAACTTGATTAAGAGTAAAACTCTGGCATAAATCAACTTTTACACAAAAATATAGTAATATAAACCCATAAAACTGAATTTTTTTTTAAAAAGCCATAGATTAACTTTATTTGAAAAAAAAAATCATATTTTTGCACACTCTATTAAAAATCTCATATAAAATGTAATTTCCTCTATAAATAAAGTTGGTTAGGTTGAAATATGTTTGGGCTTTAAGTTTTATAAGCTGGTTGAGAAAAAACTAGGCTCAATGATTTTTTTAAGTAAATTTTAAAAAAAATATTGCTTTTATATCATCAATGTGCAAAAATATGATAATTATTAAAGATAAAATTTATTAAAGATAAAATTAAAGTATGAGAAATATAATTAGTAGCTAACTAAAATATGGAAATGCCATATTTTTTTATCATAGTTATATTTTCTTTTATTTTGAAGATGATTTTATTTTATTTTATTTCAATTTTTTTAATTTTTCATACATTTTTTAGTTTTTTTTTTCAGTTATTTTTTCTATCTATTTTTCCTTACTTATTTTTTCTTCAATTTTTTCATTTTTCATTTTTTTTCTACTAATTTTTTCCTTTTTCTTTTTATTTTTCTTCTTCTTCTTCATTTTTATTAATTTATCTATTTTTTTTATTTAACTTGTATTGTTTTGTTTTTTTTTTCATATTTTTCAGTTTTTATATTTTTTTTCCTTTTTTTTTAATTTTTTTGTTCTATTTTTGTATTTATTATTTTCTCCTCCCATTTTTTTTTCTTTTTTCACACATATGAGCTTTTTTTTCTTTCTTTTTTTCTTCTTCCATTTTTTTTCTACCAATTTTTTCATTCATTTTTTTCTTTCAATTTTCCATTATTTTTCTTCTTCTTCTTCTTCTTTTCATTTTTTATTTATTCATCTATTTTTTTTTCCTTCATCATTTCTTTGGTTTTTTTTTTTTATATTTTTTTAGTTTTTTTTCCTTCTTTTTTTGTACTTATTCTTTTCTCATTCCATTTTTTCTTTTTTTTCACACATATTTTAACATTACATAATTATTTTACTATTTTTTTTATTAATTATCTTTTATTATTGTAATTTTTTTTATATTTTTTTCCACTATATGTAAAAGAATTCAAATCAATTTTTCAGCACTTTCTTTTTACTGCAACTCTTATAGGTACACCAAAATTTAGAATGAAAACTAATAAAAATATGAAAACATGAATGAGTAACCAGTTATCCTGATGGGAACATTCAAATCTAGAAAAAAAAATTATATGAAGAAGATGAGAGAGAAGGGAAATGGGGTGGATCTGATTTTTTTTTTCTATCTTCAGATTTGTGGTGACTGATTACCTTCTAGTTCTTTGTGTGTATATTTCTGGGGGTAATTGGTTACCTTCACATTATTTGTGTGTATATTTCTGGGGTAACTGGTTACTTTCACGTTTTGATGTGTGTGTATATTTTTGGATTCTTTATGGTAACTGGTTATCTATGTTACTACAATCATAGTTACTTCTTGTTCTTTTTCCTTCAAATTTGATATTTCTTTTCATATTTAATATGAGTAACGAGTCACTCCTCTTATGGTAACTAATTACCTATCTTATGGCAGAAAGTTACTCCTCTCACAATAACGAGTTACCCATCCTGATACATATTATTTAACCTAGCTCTAGGATTTTTTTTTTACATAATTGTCAAAGATCAATCAAGTAACTCATTACCTTACACATGATTCGAAAAAATAAGCGTACAATCTAAAAACAGGAAAAAATGTTTATAATAAATAAAAAATAATTTTAAACACAATTCATATTACCAAAAAAGAGAATTTTTTTTTGCAAAACAACCAAAGAAAAATTTAATATAAAATTAGTAATATACAAATAATATTAAAAAACAAATAAGCTAAAAAAATAATAACCAAATTACAAACTGTTGACTGTGTTTTTAGCCAACGACGTGAGAACATAAAAAACGATAAACCTTCAAGAGAATTTAAACGACACAGAAAGTTTAATCAAGAAACGTAAATAACACACAAGATTTTATAGTGGTTCAGCCCCGATCAGTCGGTAATAGCCTAATCCACTTAGAGATTTTATTACTTTATCTACACTCAAGATCAGATGAACCGGCGTCAACTGAGTTTCTTCAGTGTAAATTTTCAAGAATACAAAAAGGGTTTCTCTCAAGGAAAACGCACTTTCTCTCTCTAGAAACTCAGACCAATTTTCAAATTGCCAAAAGTCCTTTTTCTGATCCCATTAACCCTCTATTTATAGGCTTGGGACCAGAAACTGATATCCCCTTAGGATCGGGATATTTTATTACTCATATTATATATATTACATTTAAATTACAAAAAAAAAACATTCAAAATGTAACAAAACCCCCAATTTGTGGGAAGAATGAGAGATTCCCGCTCGTGCCAAGACCGGTTCTTGTTGAAGCCGTTTCTGGGAATCTTGACTTAGTCCTCCTCTATCTGGTCAACCCATATCTCCTACTGACCACCCATGCAAGTGTTGGTCGGACACATGCATGCTGGACATATGAGTGTTGGTAGGACATACACTTGCTGGTAAGACATGCTTTTGTTGGTCGGACAAGTGCATGGTGGTAGGACATGCACTCCTCTCCTCTAACATGGCACTCTCCTCTAGCATGCCATATCTCTCCTCTAACATGGCACTCTCTTCTAGCATGCCATATCTCTCCTCTAACATGGCACTCTCTTCTAGCATGCCATATCTCTCTTTGGACAACCATGCACTTGCTGGACATATGCATAAGGACCAGACCTTTTGGACTCTCCTCGGACCAAATTCTTGGGGTCTCCTCGGACCACACCCTTGGGGTCTCCTCGGACCAAATTCTTGGGCTCTCCTCGGACCAAGGTCCGACCACACCTCTTGGCTCTCCTCGGGTGCACTTGTGCACTTGGCTTGGACATGACACCTCTCAAGCAGTCAAAACTCTTTATCAGTCTACCGGGTCACTTTATCACAACTCTGAGGAGTCAATGTATTTATTGACTATTTAATGTGTCTTTTACGGACCATGTACTGCCATTTGTCACCTCTATTGCCACGTCATCAATCTCCATTTTTGAGGATAACACAAACATACCCTTCCAAATTAATAAAACTTGATTAAGAGTAAAACTCTGGCATAAATCAACTTTTACACAAAAATATATTAATATAAACCCATAAAACTGAAAATTCTTTAAAAAGCTATATATTAACTTTATTTGAAAAAAAAACCATATTTTTGCACACTATTAAAAATCTCATATAAAATGTAATTTCCTCTATAAATAAAGTTGGTTAGGTTGAAATATGTTTAGGCTTTAAGTTTTATAAGCCCGTTGAGAAAAAACTAGGCTCAATGATTTTTTTAAGGGAATTTTTAAAAAATATGGCTTTTATACCATCAATGTGCAAAAATATGAAAATTATACTTTTATTAATTTGTATGGGAAAATTTATTAAAGACAAAATTAAAGTATGGCAAACATAATTAGTAGTTAACTAAAATATGGAAATGCAACATTTTTTATTATAGTTATATTTTCTTTTATTTTGAAAGTGATTTTATTTTATTTTTTTTCAATTTTTTTATTTTTTCCTTCATTTTTTAATTTTTTTTCAGTTATTTTTTCTTTCTATTGTTCCTTACTTATTTTTTCTTCCATTTTTTCATTTTTCAATTTTTTTTTCTACCAATTTTTTCTTTTATCCTTTTTTTTTGTTTTCATTTTTCTTCTTCTTCTTCTTCCTCATCTTTATTAATTGATCTATTTTTTTTTATTTCATTTGTATTGTTTTGTTTTTTTTCATATTATTTTTCTTTTTTTTTTAATTTTTTTCTTCATTTTTGTATTTATTATTTTCTCCTCCCATTTTTTTTTTCTTTTTTCACACATATGACATTTTTTTATTTCTTTTTTTCTTAAACCATTTTTTTTTCTACCCATTTTTTCATTCATTTTTATTCTTTCCATTTTCCATTATTTTTCTTCTTCTTTTCATTTTTTATTCATTCATCTATTTTTTACCTTCATCATTTCTTTTGTTTTTTTTTAATATTTTTTTAGTTTTCTTTCCTTCTTTTTCCTTCTTTTTTGTACTTATTCTTTTCTCATTCCATTTTTTTCCCTTTTTTTCACACATATTTTAACATTACATAATTATTTTACTATTTATTTATTTATTATATTTTATTATTGTAATTTTTTTTATAGTTTTTTTCCACTTTATGTAAAAAAATTCAAATCAATTTTTTTCAGCATTTTCTTTTTACTGTAACTCTTATAAGAACACCAAATTTTGGAAAGAAAACTAATAAAAATATGAAAATGTGAATGGGTAACCAGTTACCGTAATGAGAACATTCAAATCTAGAAAAAAAATTATATGAAGAAGATGGGAGAGAAGAGAAAGGGGGTGGATCTGATTTTTTTTCTATCTTCAAATTTGTGGAAGCTGGTTACCTTCTTGTTATTTGTGTATATATTTATGGGGATAACTGGTTACATTCACGTTCTTTGTGTGTATATTTCTGAGGGCAACTGGTTACCTTACGTTATGATGTGTGTGTATATTTCTGGGTTCTTTATGGTAACTAATTACCTATGTTACTAATATCATAGTTACTTATTCATTTTCTTAATGAAATGTTCTTCCTCTTTTTCATTCCGATTTGACGTTTCTGTTCATATTTAATATGGATATTCCGTCACACCTCTTATGGTAACTAGTTACCCCTCTTATGACAGAAGGTTACTCCTCCTAATACATGTTATTTAACCTAGCTCTTAGATTTTTTTTTTACATAATTGTCAAAGATCAATTAAGTAACTGGTTACCTTACCTAAGATTTGAAAAAAAGAAACGTACAATATAAAAATAAGAAAAAAATGTTTATAATAAATAAAAAAATAATAAACACAATTCATATCACCAAAACAACCAAAGAAAAATTTAATATAAAATTGGTTGTATAAAAATAATATAAAAAAAGCAAATAAATTAAAAAAAATAATCAAATTACAAACGCACCCTTCCAAATTAATAAAACTTGATTAAGAGTAAAACTATGGCATAAACCAACTTTTATAGAAAAATATAGGAAAATAAACACATAAAAGTGAAAAATATTAAAAACAAAAGTCATATATTAACTTTTTTTTGAAAAAAAATCATATTTTTGCAGATTCTATTAAAAATCCTATATAAAATGTAATTTTTTTTTTGTTAAGGAAGGGCTTCCTGCATAAAAACATGGGAAGCTAAAAACCGGAGTTGAAGCCCAACCCAACGTGGATTAATCCCTAAGTTTGTTGCTCGTTTTTATTCATTTAGAAAAATACACCATCACATCAAACTAGTGAAAGATTAAAAGATTCAATACCCTCGAACATACTTTGGTTTTATTTTGCAAATGTAAAAACTGTGCGAATTTGCATCATCAATGGCAGAAGATAAACATTTCATAGGCATTAATGATAAATTTATGAAAATTCTTTAAAGTTATTTCACATGTATGTAAAATTATATTTAGCTTTTATGGAAGTCTTTAGCTGTGTTCTTCTGAACTTTTCAACAATGTTGATGTATAGATGTGTTGGGTGTACTTTTATGTAATTGTAGCCGTGTTTGAAATCATATCAATAAAAGTATTTGTTTTCCAAATTTTGTTATCAGAAATTAGAACAGAAAACTGTTTTTGTAGTTTTCAAAAAACAAGATGTGTTTGGTTAATGTTTTCTGAAAATAATTTTTTTTAGTTTTATTTTTTTTAAAATCTTAAATAAAAAATTAACAAATATATTTACAAAGAGAAAAATATTTTAAAAGTTTGTAATAAATAATGACATAAAATAATTTGAAAGAAAAAATTATGAAAAATAAGAAGTGAGAAAGTTAGGAAATAAAATTTGAGAACAATAGAAAACAACTTTTTGTTGTTCTCAAAATTTTCTGTTTTTTGTAACTTTGTTTTTAAAAATTGTTTTCTGAAAACAATGCCAAACACTCCAACTTATTTTCGAAAAATAGATTTTAACTTTTAAAAACAAAATACAATTTTTTAGTTAAGGTGAACACCATCATCTTTATTTATTTAAAAAAAACGGTTGTGTTGTTGGTTATGGGTTACGTCGTTCTTAATATTTAGAAAATAAAAGTTAAATATATTTTCAGGAAAAAATAAAGGTTTTATATATATATATATATATATATGTACAGCAAAACTAAATAAACTCCAACAATCAGATATATAATTTACAATAAAATATACAATATATAACTGAATATGAAACATATCTACTCTAATTAAGTCACCGACACCACTTTCCTATTTAGTTTTTTTGTTTAAAAAACAACTTTCCATATATGATTTGATATTAAATATAAATTCATTTATTTCAATCAATCAACTACCCATTATGACAACACCGCTAGATTATTCACACACAAAAAGAAAATTGAATAGCATATCACATGAACAAGAATTCCAATTGTTTATTCCTGTAAACAAAATTATTTATAATGTCACACATATTTATTTTAAATAAACTAAATTATTTATTAAGTTACATAGACTATAAAATAAATCTATTTCAATCAACAATACTAACATTTTAGATATTTTGTTGAAAGATAATATAAACGTATTATTTTTATTTTATGAAAATTTATGAGTTTTTTCAACTGTTGTCCTTATTCTTTATATTTTGTAACACTTAGATCCCGAAAGTTGATTTTGTATCAGTTAAGTCTCTAATCTTTTCAAATTGCATCATTTAGGTCTCTAAATGCTATTTTTATTTCTTTTTTCTTTCAAAATACATAAATAAAATGTAAAAAATGGTGAATCAATCTTAACAAAAATTGGACCACTTAATTTATGACAATATCAAACATGACAATGAAAAAAATATATATTTTCATGACATTTAAAAACATATTTAATTGTTTTATAAATTAAATTAATTTTTCATTGAAAAAATTATTACCAATAATATTTTAATATTAATAACTGAACTATCAATATATTATCAATATTTATAATGTGCATATTTATTTTTTATTTTGTAATTTTTTTTTAATGCAACTTATAACTAATCATGTATATATATGCACATAAATAACTTTATAAGCACTATTATTAATTTTTTTAAAAAAATGTATGAAATAAAATAGCATAAACATAATAAAAATTGATAATATCAAGATAATCGAGATAATATAGTTATTAATATTAATTATAAAATAACAATGTAAATAAGAATATTTTTTTAATAAAACATTGATTTAATTTATAAGAATATTAAATATTTAAAAAAATGTCATGAAAATATTTTTTTCTCATGTCATGTTTGTTATTGTCATAAATTAAATATCCAAATATTTTAATAATAATTTCACCATTTGTTTTGTATTTTTTTATGTACTTTCAAAGAAAAAGAAACAAAAATAACATTTAGGGACCTAAATGATATGATTTAAAAATATTGGGGATCTAACTGATACAAAATCAACTTTTGGGACCTAAGTGTTACAAAGTGTAAAGAACGAGGACCGCAACTAAAAAAAACTCAAAATTTATACATATTTGTTCATTCTAAAAAAAGCTAATGGCACCCTTGATTGGTTAATTGATCCCAAATAATATAAAAATGTGTTTGTTTATTTATTTTTGTGTTTATACTTTTTTGGACCCTGTGTTTTGTCCCATTACCTGTTTGGACCCTGTGTTTTGACAAATCACTTTTTGAACCCTATGTTTTGTAAAATGGTTAAAATAGAACCCTAAACCCGATCTTGGTCAATATTTTCTCAACTAAAATCACAAATAATTTACCAAACTAACAATTCAGAATAAAAATAAAATCATTCTGCTTAAAAACTGTATTGTTATATTTAATTTTTTCTTCATCAAAATTGAGTTTATGGTTCTATTTTAACTATTTTATAAAACATAGGGTCCAAAAAGTAATTTGTCAAAACACAGAGTCCAAACAGATAATGAGACAAAACACAGGGTCCAAAAAAGTATAAACCATTTATTTTTTCTATAAATAAATTTGATTAATAGTTCACAAAAGAATTGAAATAAAGAAATTTATTCATAAGATACATAATTGTCACATAAACTAATTAAATCAACAATCATAAGATACTAAATGTTTATTTTTAACAAAATAGAAAAATATACATTCTTGTTTATTGTCTAACAAAATATTACTAATAATAATAAATATATTGATTCAATAATATAAACATTTGTGTTTATGGTTTAACAACAGGAAACATGTAATAATATACATTTATATATTTACTAAGATTGTCGAAGATTGAGAATAATAACAGGAAGATACAATCTTGTGAACTCCATGAATGACGTGTCATTGGAGTGGTTCATGAAAAAAACTCATGAAATCTTATATCATTTAGAAAAATAAACAGTAATGTTTACTAAACAATCTGTGAATACATAATAAAAATGTTAATCATTTTACAATAATAAACTAATATAACAATTTAGCCCCACAATAAACCATTCCGAAAATAAATAAAATATGTATGTTTGAACAAAACAACCATAATAAATCATTAATCATAATGATAAAAACATAAAATCATTCATAATAAAAATAAATATTAATCGTAAACAACAAGTAAGCGAAAAAAAACCAATTAAACTCACAACATATAATTGAAAAAAAAATAAACAAATCGTGTTAATTCATGGAATTCACAATTCATATAAAAACACCAAAAGATGAAAAAGATAAACAAAAACACCATTATTTAAAAAAAAATTATAAACAATAAACAATAAATTTACTCAAGCTCAATTCATAAGTAACACTGATCTTTTACAAAAAGACATCTAATAAACAAAATTAGCATTGTCACACCCAAATTTTGAGAATAAATAAATAACCTCGAAATGTAGGTTCGTAAAGTGTAAGCTCGAGATTAACAAGGGTTAGTATTATACTTGTACAAATTGTCACGAAGTTCTAGGGCTACGTCATCAGCGCTCGAGCATGAGTTGCAGGCTCGAAGGCATCAGTCTCCTCCAAGAGATGAGCTCGCTCGACATACTGATCAAGCAAGGAGGTTGCAACAACTGGAATGGTGAGCTCAAAGCTACGAGTAATCTCGAAAGCGCATTGAAACAATGTTCAAGCTCGTAGGCGCGTTAAATATATATACGGAGAAGCTGTTAGAAAATTCCTATTTCTTTGAGATTAGTTAAAATCGTGTATTGAATCCTTATTTTTATGGGATCTTTATTTAAATAATTCATTTTAATTCTTTCATTATTTAAATATTCATTTGAATTTAAATTTGAATGTATGTTGTAACTTCCCTAAACTTGTGGGAAGATATTCTTGTAACCAGGTTTATAAATAGCCTGAATTAGATCATTTGTACTCACATACAACTTTGTACTGAGAAACGCTATGTGAAATTGCTCCTTCCTGAAGCTTTAACATAGATAAGTTAATAAAAGTTACTCGTGGATGTAGGCATATTTTAACTGCTGAACCACATATAAATCTCTTTCTTTTCTTTTCTTCCCGTTTAATTGTTTAATTGCTCTACATAATTAAGTTAACAAAAAACAGCGTCAACAGTTTGGTGCTTTCATTAAGAGCATCAAGCAATTCTTCTTACCGTTTAGCAAAAAAATTCCCGCTTAGCAACAATGGCTACCCTGAATATTCCTGGAACTAGTGGGCGACCATTCCCCAAATCCCTGAGGAAAATACTCCACGTACTGAGGAGCATCCTCGAAGGCCTAGAAAACAACAAGTCGTGGACCAGAGTCCAGATGAGGGGAGTGCCCCATCGTCTCCCAGAGGACGACCTAGACAAAATTCTAGACCTAATGAGTAGGATTATTATAATCCAGAGAGATATGTGCCAGCAGTTGAGCTCGAAAATAGGAGGCTGCATGAATAGGTAGCCGAGGCAACGCAACTAAATGGTGAGATGGCAAGACAAGCCGCTGAGACCCAGGCACCCCCGCGGAGGACTAAGGGGCAACCTCAGCGAAGTATAGATGCCAGGATGGCGGAGCAAAGGGCTCAATAGGCTAAACCAAGGCCTAGGGCGAATACTGGAGAAAACTTACCCAGGGTGTGATCACAAAACCCTGCCAAGAACAACCCAACTCGGGACATTCCTACGAACTCTAAGAATAACCGAACTCCCCCGATAACTTGGAGTAGTAACCCAGGACCTACTAGGAATAATAGCCCTGAAACTGCGAGGCTAAGTGATGAAAGGTTGCCACCATCTCCAATCAGGCATTCTCCATCACAAATCAGACATCCGTCCCCAACTCAGGGTGTACCTTACCAAGCTCCCATCGAAAATTGAGCTGGGGAGAGAGCTGTAACGCCCTAATTTCTCATAAAATCATCGAGAAGACATCGTTGGATCATAAACATAAATATTGCTAATTTATTTAAGAAAATCATAATAATCAAAGGGATCCCGTGTCTTTTCAAAAAAATAGTCTTTAACAAAATAAAATGAGCAACATTAGAAATAAAAGAAAATGCTTTGCAAATAAAATCATAGGCCCGTTGATCATTCCCCAACTATATTGTCCTCACGAATACATCACTAAGCTCTTAGGTCCCACACTCACCACCAGCCTTTCTAACCTCAAATTTCTGCACAACAACATCATAAGGAGTGAGCTTCTAATCCCAGTAAGGAAAATACAAACAATAATCATGTAACCACATAGTCATAACAAACATATCATCAGTTCATACAAGAGTTCATAACCACGCTAATTTATACTAATCATACAAGACCATAATATATTCTAGGTCATAACATAGGTCATAATCATAGATCATAATAACAAGACAGGTATAAGAAAAATGGCAATTAAGCCCCAGACATTAGTCCGTCATACGATTTTGGCAACCGAGCCTACCAGACATCGACTTAGGTCCGTCATATATTTCTGAACACCTTAGGTATAGCCACACTTATCTTCTTATTGTACCTGAAATGTTAGGGTCATACATATCACAAACTAGGTCATAAACTAACTACCTAATTTTCCTTACCTTGAGTGTGGAAAAAAGAGAAGAAAAGAGATTGCTTTTGCCATAGAGAATCGCCCAAAACCTTTATATATGACATAAAAATTTAAGATTAGAGATTTATCAAAACTATACTTCCAAAAATTCTAAACCTCATAAAGTCATACCTTCACCCGAAAACCAAAAGATGAAATCTCGAGCCTTCACTCTAATGCCTATCTCCAACAACGACACCAAGAGCTTTAATACTTGAGTATATTTCAGCTATATATATTGGCTTGATAGGGTTTAGTGTTTTGGCTATAGGGTTTATAATGGCTATAGTGTTTTGAGGCTTTATAGAGAAAAATAGAAGAAAAAGAATTCCCGAGCACTATAAAGGCTATAGTGGTTTGACTATATGGTGTGTTTATGGGGCAAAAATTTGAGAGCCTTTGGGAGCTATGGATTTCAAAATTTTGAGGGGCTTTGATGCTTTTTGTGTGTGAAAAAGTGAGATGACAATAGCTCTATTTATAGGCTCCAACCCCAACCCTTTTCCTTGATTCTCTCCAACTCCATTCAACAAATCAAACTTAGTCTTCCCTTAACTAGTTTCGGCCAGCCCTAAATTACTCATTCCTTGTTGCTACATCATCTCCCATCATGCCACATAGTCTTCAATTGATTCAAAATAAGTCAAAGTCCATTCTTATTTCTCTACATCGCCTACACGCCCATGAAGACCATTTTAAAATTCAAATTCTTAGTTCAAATGGTTTCAACCATCTTCAACATACTCACTTGATTCAAGCCTAGTGTGACACCTCATTATGTGAAATTCAAAATGAGTCAAAACCCATCCTACTACTATGCCACACGCCCAAGACTAAACTATTTAAAATTCAAATATTTCAAAAAGCTTTAATCTATCTCCAACTTATCAAGCTTATTATGACACCTAGCCTTTTAGACTTTAAAAAAAAAAATACGAACCCTTCCTAATTAAGTGTTACACGCCTATGACTAAGCAATATTTTACTTGGTTCTTCAAAATAACTCTTATACTTAATAAATAAATTCACAAAAAATTCTACATAATAATACTATAGGTGTAACGCCCTAGTGCCTTAGAGTCGTTACTGAGTGAGTTTAAAATGTGCAATTAACTCGCTAATCGAGGTTTTAGGACAAAAGTGTAATTAAATCGCAATCAGAGTCATAAACTTGAGAATAAACCTTTCATTGAAAAATTTATAAAACGTTTAACATTTGGGATCCCAAAAACATTGTTTAGAAATATGTACAACTTAAAATATAACCAGAGTCGACTAAATGACAAAATTTAAGTTTAGTACAATCATCCCCCAAAAGCACCTGTGGCCGTGGCAACCAGGCAGACCAGACATGTACGCTCCGCTCGTCACGCTCACCATACTCAAGGCTGATCAACTTCCCCTTGCCTTTACCTGCACCATAGAGCACCCGTGAGCTGAAGCCCAGCAAGAAAACCCTCACAAGCAGATAATATATGCACATCAAACACTTAACATAAAATCAAGCCTTCATCAGGCTATACACATACGGTCATGTCGTCCCAGGCGCTTTACCAGGTGCTGGGTACATGGTCTATACCGTAAGGATATCCTAGGTATCCCTTGGGGTCTCGCCCTGGCAACTCGCACCCCACGTGCTAAACGCTGCTCCCGGCCCCTTGCCGTTCCCGACCATCACCGTTCCATCATTTATATACACACATAATATAACTAAACAGATATTTAAACACATATAAATGCAATCAAAGGGCCACTCCCTGCAACACAGTTATATAGGGCCGAGCCCTGCAACTTAATCATATAGGGTCGAGCCCTGCAACACAAGCTCTATGGGAACATTAGTTTTCTTACCTGTGTCCCGAGCTTTCCAAGCACCGATGTCCCGAGCACAGTTCCCTAGTCTGAGCTTCGCCAAAACCCTAGTCACAACGCATTAGCAATTTCCACCCATCAAGTTCTAATCCATTAAATAGGTTTGGGTCATAATTCTAATCTCCGGAATGTTGAATTCTATCAATCCGGGTGATAGAATCCATCCCGAGCCTTAACTATTGAATTCCTGAGCCTAAAACCTCTTAAAAACCCAAAAATGCACTGAGCGCCGCGGCCTTAAGGTCCCATGCCGCGGCCTTAAGCTCAACCAGAGGCTTAGCCTCTTTTATGCCAACACGCGCCACGGCCCTAGTATAGGGCACCGCGGCGCGCCCCTTCTATCAGGCCGCACCATTGTTCTAAAGGGTCGCAGCTCAACAAGAACACGGTCGCGGCCCGACCCTTCGAACCCAGAAAAATCCTCCATTTTCTCTCCTAAAACCAAGCCAATTATCCATAAAAGTCAGCCTAACAATCCAAACATTCATCACAGAAGTTCTAACACAGCCTTAGCATCAAAACCTAACAGAAACTAGCCTCAACGCTCAACCAAACACTCAAGAGCAATTCACCACTTACTCACATGCAAACTCTAAAAATACCAACAGCTATTCAGTACAATTTACTAAGATTAAAGCTTACCTTGAACTGAGTTAGATCCCTGGATTAATTCCCTAAGCTCCAAGCCTCTAGCTCCCAAAATCCCAGCTCCACTTCTTAGTCTTTGGTTTGATTTCACCAAGAGTTCTCCCAAGCTTCCAATGGAGAGAAAATCTTCAAAAGAGAGGTGAAGGAAGAGATAGGGTCGGTTTAGAGAAATCTGGGGGTTTCCTATATATTTTTTTTATTTAACTTAAGTCTATAAGGTTACCTCAAGGCTCGGGGTGCCAAAAACGTCCCTGAGGGCAAAATGGTAAATTTCCCCAATACTCCCTCCTAGGCATTCTCACATCGAATATATCTCCAAATATTTACTTCCGTAACCTGATAACCCCATAAGATATCTAATACCCAAAATACCTCTCGACTCGTCTTGAGTCGGGTTTTCGACCCCGTTGTGACTTTCTAGCTAACTGCTCCCTAGGACTGTCTCGAATCGTGCAACACAGATATATCGCAGGTATATCACAATTATCACATTTATGCCCTCAACGAGCTAAAATTACAATCATGCCCCTAATAGCCAGACGGGGCCCACATGCATATTTAATTCACCTAAACATGCATCACTAATTACATATTCACATAAATTCACATATTATAACAATAATTCACTTATTGCCCTCCAGGCACGCTAATCAAGGCCTTAAGCCCTTTTAGAAAATTTGGGTTGTTACAATAGGGAAATTCGGCTATACACCTTATATTTAAATAATTGGGACTAAATTTAATGCCACGTGTATACTTCTTAGACCACCCAATAATATGTGCATTATTCTTTAATAAATCTATATTCTAATTTAATAAAAAAAACATAAAACTATATACTAAAAATATCCCATAAATTACTAGATATAATAATTATAATTTATCTAAATTATAATTATTTCTAAGTCATAAGATCATACCTTAAAATAAATAATTTAAACTTAAAGCAATCTTTTTAATTTCTACCACTCAAACTAAACTATAAACTATAATAAAATCTAACATATGGTCATAATTAAGGAGAAAATAATAACCTTGGTTATTACAAGAGCGCCTCAAAGGCCTTCTCAAAGTGGTAGAAGAGGAAGATGGGGCAGGAGTTGTCGTGCTCGGCCCGAGCACAAGGGAGAACGCGAGGTCCCACTGAGGGCACATTAGGAGCATATATAGGCTAGATAACCCAACCATTTGGGAGTTATGTATCGAGGTCACAGGCAACCAGAATTAGGGTGCATGTGAGCAACCCACATCGCAATCAAATCTCACAACAGCCAGAAAGAACTGTCAGCTTTTGTGATGGAAGTCAAGATTACAGCAGGTCGGTGAGTGTTTATAACACCGAACCTAGGTATTATGAGAACTATTTGAATAGTTATCCTGATCTTTGAGATCACATGAACCAAAACCGGGGGCAGTTTAATCAGCTGAACTTGGACCTGAGGGCACACTTAAATGCCTAAAGGGAGCCTCCACAACCAGTATATAGAAATCAATACAACCATATACTACAACAGGAAGCTGAAATTCCTACGAACAACAACCAGCTCCCGGTAGCGCAAGCTCCCCCTACGGTGGATTTGGTTCAGGAGAGAATCAACCAACTTGAGGAAGCGTTCAGGCCACTTCAAGAAGGGAAAAATAAAGAAAAGGCCTACGATTCAAATGAGGTGCTCGAGCCTTTTGCTCCCCCATATTGTTGGGGTTTTATGCCTTAATTAAAACTCAATTTCTTTGTAATCTCATTTAATATCAATAAAAGAATAGAAATCATTTTTTGACTTGGTCAATCACTTTGCTCACATGTTTTATTTTCATAATTATTTGTTTAATATAAAATTCGATTAAATCCCGAGCATATAGCTAATCGTATTTGTAGTGACGTAATCACAGTGGAATATAAATATGATTATATGTTCAAAATAAGTTATTCCTAAGATTAGTTAGTGCACAAGATTTACCTTGACTTGCCAATCTACGATATGTTCTACTTAATCATCACAGTGTTATGTTCTTTCCAGAACATTAGCAAAGTACATAAGATCAGACGTATTTGTTACATCGGACTGGACCGATATTGACAGTTGATGAGATAAGTAAACATACCGTTATTATCTATTCTAGTCATATCATATAGTTGATCATAGGTCAATTCAATCTTAATTCTGAGTGGTTAGTATTCTAACTGATTGTATTATTTGAGTTCTTTGACTTGTTCGTTACCAGCTTACCCTATGGACTGGCCCATACTTACATCTTGGGAACTCGGTAGTATAATTGAGTGGGAGTGTTAATCATAGATATGAACATCTATAGCTTCTGATGAAGAAGTGAAAAAATGGTTTCCTTTTAGTTTGGTTCAAGGTGCTAAATGATAGAGATCTCATTTCAGTAATTAATATTAGTTTATTGAAATATCATTTACAAGGAACTACGTGTTTTAAGGATAAAATACAATGAGGGGTAAAACAGTATTTTAGTCCAATCTCATTGTGGACTGTCTATAAACGATTGAGTGACAATTATGGTTATAATAATGGATAATCAATAATGTATCTATATTGCTTATAGAGCGTTCTATAAAATCGAGAGTGCAACTCCGAGTCTTTAGTGGAGTCATGAGGAATTACTAAGTTAGTAGATTTATTTGTTAGATTTATGATAACTTATTGGAGCTTGATTTCATAGGCCCATGGTCCCCATTGTACCTTGGATAAAATTATCTAGATAGTCTCAATTAATTGATTTAATTATCAATTAGAGTTATCAAAATTGACTAGGTTAATTTTGGATAGTTTCACAGAGTTATGTAATTTTGAGAAGAAAAGATAAATTAGGGTAGATTTATTAATTAAGATAAATCGGTATTTAAAATGTTTACCCAAAAATGACTCCTGATGACGTGGCAAGAATTTATTACACGTGGTTGGCACGTGGCAGCGTCAAAGTAAAGGGGTGATGTTCGACTATCGACCAGACATTTATTGCTTCATCAGATCACGCGTTTAGATGCGACCAGTCTGGTCACATGCTTCAGTTTATTTCCTTTAAGATACGCAATCTTGTAATAACTACATTTAATATGTTTTCTCTTTATTGCCTTGATACACTGATATTAAGGATCATTAAGGCCCATTGGCCCATGTAACCCCCTTTGAGCCTATAAATATGCATGAAAGGGGTCAAAGAAGGGACTTTGGAACCTTGAACTTGAATACTTAGGCATGTAAATGGGGCGGGTCTGCCCCGCCGCGCCCCGCCCCATGAATATTTTGCCCCACCCCGATTAGTTTCTTGAAGCGGGGCGGGTTTGCCTTGCCCCATTTGCCCTATTTACCTTTTTTTTTTTTAAAAAACATTAAATTTTAATTTTAGAATTTTCTTTAAACTTAAATTATTTTTTTATTACAATCTTTATTTTTTACACTTCTTGTCAACTACACCTTCAAATATTTTATTTTATAATTTACAAAAATAATTACAAGAATAAGGATAATTAAATAAAACATATTTTTTAATATTTACAATTCTTTCATAGAGTAGTTATGGAATAATTTTTTTTTATAAATCTTACACTTAAAATCTATTTAAAATTAAGGATATTCTAAACTACATATAAAATGTCAATTTTACATATTATGCATGTATATAAGTAACATGAGAGAATTGTATTAAATCATATCATTATATCATCATTTAAATCAAGAATTCGCCAAGTATAATAAGAGTTTCTCAAGAGAACAAAGTAAAATAAAACTATCATATGCAACATAGCACTCCACTTTTGATGCGTCAAAAGAATCAAATGACTTTCTTCTTCTTTATTGACCTGCTACCTTAATCATCAAGATCAACTATGTTTGGCTCCTACAAAAAAAATATATGTATTAATAATAGAAGTTAATAATTTATTTGATGACTTATAAAAACTTAATCAAGTACCATAGTTGGATCTACATCATTATCTTCATCATTCATGGTGACTAGTGGAGTCACTTCTGTAAAGAAAATAAAAAAAATTAATATTGAAATAATACAATAAAATATGAATTTATATATATATATATATATAAAGATAAGTATATTTACCTTTTTTGTCATTTACCAACCAATTTTGAGTGCATATCAATGCTTCTAATGTAGAAGGATGAAGTCTTGCTCGGTGTGAACCCACATGTCTACCGCCAGTACTGAATGTAGATTCCGAAGCAACGGTGCTAATAGGCACATCAAATATATCTTTGGCAATCATATTCAACACAGGATATTTGAGTCCTGTTACTTTCCAATAATTGCATATATCAAAGAACTCATCAGTCCTAGGTATCAATTTCTCTTCCAAATAGAGTTCTAACTCTGACTTCACATTCTCTACACCATATGCAACTCTAACATATGTGTCAAAGTTAGATAGATCATCTATTTGTGTTTGAGAAGATGCTGATACACTATCCATTTGCTAACTTCTTTCTCTAAGATTAGGAAACTTAGAACTGTACTCTTCTAGTAGCTCATAACAAAGCTTGCGGACCTTCTCAATTTCAATCTCATATTGATCATTTCCATAAATGGTAGGAAAATAATATTCAATCAACATAAACTTATATCTTGGATCCAAAACAACAGCCACAATCATAAGCCCATGAATCTCTTCCCAATACTTTTGAAACTTAGACATCATTTGAGTTGCCATGTCCCTAATAAAGGGCTCATCTACTGTCATCCATGCTTTAATTCTCATTTTAATTTGACACATCTTTGGGAAAAAAAGATTAGCTGTAGGATACTTGGTTCCAGAAAACAACTCTGTCACCTCATGAAACACTTCCAACTTGTCACACAATTTTTGAGCTCTAATCCAATCATCTTCTGATGGCGCATATCTAACATATCTTGAATCACGTAGTTTTAATTGTTCAAATACTCTATTGTACAATAAAGCTATGTTGAGCATCAAGTATGTTGAATTCCACCTTGTTTGACAATCAAGTGATAACTTTTTAGTACATGTCACTTCAAGAGAACGAGCAGTGTCCTCAAATTTCTCATACCTCTTTGGTGTGCCCGACCAATAAGCAACACTGTCTCGAATCTTGTCAATGCTATCACCAATAACAGACAAGCCATCCTTGACAATAAGATTCAAAATATGCGCACAACAACGCATGTGAAGTAGCTTTCCTTTTAAAATGAAACAGTTAGAATTAAATTTTTCCTTCAAAAGTGGAATCATTGCATCGTTAGTTGTACAATTATCCACACTCACTGTACTAATCTTGTCTTCAATATTCCATTCAGACAGACACGAACTCAATGTATCAGTAAGTGTAACAACATCATGTGGGCATGGTACATACTTAAAACTTATAATCCTACTATGCAACTTCCAAGAGTCATCTATGAAATGAGCTGTCACAGTCATATATCCCCTCTTTTGATGATTGGCAGTCCACATATCAGTGGTTATAGCTATTCTACTTCTATTCTTCTCCAAAATTTGGCTACATTTTTCCTTCTCACCTTTGTACATTTTCAAAATATCAGACCTAATTGTATTCCTTGACAACATTTTGAACATAGGGAAAAGAGTATTTGAATAGTCTATAAAACCACTATGCTCCACCATCGATAAAGGGTATTCATGTAGAATGATCATTTGAGCTAACTTTTTTCTCCCTAGTTCAGGATCAAAATTGTAAGTTGTGACTGAAGGACTTGCATTAGGATTAGGATTCATGGCAAGTTGTTCCTTTATTACTGGGCATCTTTTCACATGAGCAAGCAAATGTTTAGTCCCATTACTACTCTCTCCCCCTAATTTCCTCCCACAATGGTTACAAGCTGCCTTCAGTTTACCATCAATTTTTTGCAATGTAAAATGATCCCATGCAGGAGATGTTCTCTTTCTTTTAGTACTTCTACTCTCACTTTCATCTCTTGTATTTCCTAGAGATTGTGCCTCTTGTGTATGTGTTGAATGAACATAATCAACATCATCGACAAAATTAGATTCGATAACATCTTGGGTAGACATGTTTAGTGTTTGATCTAACCTACATTATATCCACATAACAATTAGGAATTGCTTGGCTCCAAAAATATTATACATATGTATAAATATAACTTAAAGATTACAACGCATAAATTCTAACCAGTAAAGGCTTTGACCAAGAAAATAGTGCCACTGACAGTCCTAATGAAACACAATCCGCAGGGGTCCCTGAGTAGAAGAATCATCATGAAACCTATTATTATCAATGACCCCAACCAAAACTGTAACGCCCTGGATAACCAAGACCGTTACACTGTGTGTTTAAAATAGTGCAAGACTTGCTAATCAAATCATTTAAACAAAGTGTGAATTCAATATCATCACCAGAGTAGGAATAAAAGATTTTGGTCACAAACAGGCTATTTTCATTTAAAAATGACAGTTTAATACATGGAAACTCAAAACAGGATTTAGACGTCTTAGTTACAACAAATTCCAAGAGTTACAAATAATTTGAGCCACTCTAATGGCAAAATATACATTTTAGGTTTCTGTCCCTATACAATTCCTCGATCGTGGCGGCCGAGCAGCTGACAATGTACACCTCGCCCCCAGAGCTCTCCAACTCATGGTTGATTCAGCCTACCCTTGCCTTTACCTGCACCACGTAGCACCCGTGAGCCGAGGCCCAGCAAGAAAGCATGATAACATAGCAAGATCAACATCATTTGTTAAATATTTCACAATGCACAACCAGGAATTCAACATTTCATAACATTTATCCAATCAGTGATAACACACAACAGATTAACAGTTTGTCATCCAAACAACCAACAAATCACGTTCATAACACAATATTCACGCTCATAACCAACAGTTTATCACATCATCAAATGATATTCAGGGTCAGCGCCCTTAGTCGCACCCTCTATTTAATACACTGTCTTCGGCTCTCTTGGGCCGCCCCCAGTGTAATACTCACTGACTCCGGCTAGCTTAACCGAGCTCAGTGATAAACAAGTTGCCTCAGCTACCAGTGGTTGAGCCGCGCCCTGTGCGCAAATATTGATTCCGACACTCTTAGGCCGGTTATCACATGTCCCATGGCATAATAATACCATCTCATGACATAATATACAAATGTAGGGAGCTCTTAGTCCCATCGTGTCCACATGGTTAATCACATTCACATAACAATGCATACAAACATAGGGAACACTTAGTCCCAACCTAGCCACATAATTAGGTGTAGCTTTCTTACCTTTAGTCTGTGCGGTTATAGAATTACGAGCAACGCCCCTCAAGCATGATTCGTTCCCGAGCCTAAGCCTTTATCACCTAGCCACAACCAAAGTATAGGGTTTCATAAATATTCAGATATAGGTTCCAGTTATAAAACTAACTCCCGGGATATCAAATTCCACCAAGCACAGTGGTGAAACCAAACCCGAGCACACAAGACCACTCTCCCATGCTTAAAACCCTCAAAATCTCAAGTGTGCAACCAAGGGCTGCGGCCCCCAAAGCCTAGCCGCGACCCTTCCTCAAAACAGAGCCTACTCCCTCACTGAACCACACACACGCTACGACCCTTGCCTTGGGCGCCGCGGCGCGCCCCCTTGGCCGAACCCCCTTGGCTTCCTTGCATGCTAGGGCCGCAGTGCTCTAGAACAGAGCCGCGACCCTCCCCTTCGAACCCAGATTTTACACCATTTTAAAGCTCATAACCTTACCTTAAACCATCCCAAAACTTCCCAACTCTTAACCAATTAATTCCCAACCTTTTTAGCATGATCTAAACAACATAACCCTCAAGAAAACACAGCTTAACACACTCCAATCTCTTCCTTTCAATTTCTGAAACCCAAGTGCTAAAAGCACACAAACCAGCCATCAAACTCAATTCAAAGCCTCTAACCAGGAGTTGAAACTTACCTTTGCTGTAGTATCACCTCTCCAAGCTGTGACCAAGCTAAGCTCCCAAGTTTCCCCTCTTAATTCTGCCTTAGAACATCACAACTAAACTTGTTTCAGCACTTAACTAAAACCCAGCTAAAACTCATAATTCAACCACAGAAAACAGAGTTAAATGCTTACCTTACTCCCTGCTTCAGTTCCTTGATTTTCCCTGGGCTAAATCTCCAAATTCTCACCACCAAACTCAGAAATCCCATCTAGTTTCCCTTGGTTTCCTCTGTGTTTCCTTAAGCGTGAGAGAGAGAGAGAGAGAGAGCTACCCCTAAGTGTTTAGTCGGTTTATTTTTCTTCTAAAGACTTCCTTAAGTCTATCTCACATATTGAGTTAATCCCGAGGCTCAGGGTGCCGGAACCGTCCCCGAGGCCAAAATGATAAAATCCCCCAATATTCCCGCCTAGACATCCTAACCTCAAATATATCTCCATATATTTATTTGCATGTCCCGATAATCCAAATCACTACCCACTATCTAAAATTATCCCCGACTTCTCCAAAGTTATATCTTAAACCCTGTTGTGACTTTTCCCACTATCTGGCCCTAGAATCGTCTTGAGTCGTGCTCAGCGAACCTGTCCACATAATAATGTGATCTCAACTTTAGCCTACCAATAAACACACAAGTACACAATTACGCTCTCAGTGAGCCAAATTACCAAAATACCCTCACAGCAGAGTATAAAGCCCCATGCATGCCTTTATCATCATATAATAATATGACCCACATAATCTTGCATATAATCGTATAGTAACACAATAAATCAATTATGGCCCTCCCGGCCTCCTAATCAAGGTCCTAAACCTTATTAGGAAATTTGGATCGTTACAAAAACACAAAACAAAAGTACACATAGCAGAAGCTTTGAATGATTACAAGGCAATCTAATTCAATCCAACAATATTAATCTGATCATCCTCTTCTCAAAATAACAAATGCATAGTAAACAAAAAATAAATACCAGATAATATTCTAGAGATTGCACTTTCTGTTATATATATACTTTAGCTTAACGTGATAGATATCTGAACCCAAACAAAATGAAATTAATTGATAAATTATACAAGAAAATTATGTAGTTGAGAATAACATGTTAAAATATATTATTTATGAAAATATGTATATTTATATTATATATATATAAAAGCCGAAGACATAAATTAGTCAAGAAAAATTGGAAAGTAAAGAAAACTAGGATAATTAATCAAACCCATAATAGTTTGGTTATAGAATCTCAATCAGGTGACATAGATTGAGAGAGACTACGTAACATAAGCAGAAACATACAAAAGAGGGGGAAAATGCACAATAGCCATGCCAACTACGAAGTTAATTCAAAGAATAATGCACATGACATTGTGAGCTACGAACTAAATTAGTTTAAGGTTTAGGCTTAGAGATGCTGGCCCTGAACCTGATTTGGCTAAAGTCTTGCTTGATGTGGATTAGCTTGAGAAAGCAAACTCAGGGCCTATTTGGCACAGATATTTCACCCTAACTCAGGGCCTATTTGGTGTAGTTGGATTACATATATAATATATTATTGCTGGTGGTTCAATTTCATGGGAAAAGAGAGCTTGTGAAACGCAAAAGCACTCTAAAAGTCAATATGGGAACCAATTTCCACGCTGTCCTCAACCCAGAAATTACTCAAGAGACATAGGAACGCAAATGCAACTAGTTCACACCAGTTTTAAGAATGGTGCTAGACTGATACTTGCTGGGAGAAAAATTAAGGACTCAGGATATGAGGAACATGAAAAAGGCAACTTTGTGATCACTTTTAATTTCTACATGCTAGACAAGATGCTCTGAAAAGGTCCAATTTTTGGGCTCTTGAGGGCTCTAAGATTTCAACCATAGTTGGTGTACTGGCTTCAAGGTTTTCTTTGTTGCTCCTAATTGTTTGGTGTACTAGGTTGACAGCTAAATTGATTTGAGTTCTGGCTCTGAACCTGATTTGGCTAGAGTCCTGCTTGATGTGGATTAGCTTGAGAAAGAGTATTTTCTAAGCAGCACAGTGAGATAACTACAGACCCAAATTCCTCATCAACACAGATATATGATCAACACAGATATTTGCCAAACTAGTTTTGAAATAGCCATTCGAGATAACTACGGACCCAAATTCTAATCAAGTTGTGTAGTTCTTGCATAAATGAAAAATTCTTGTAAGAGAATTTTACCTGTGAAACGATGACGGGTCGAACTCCACCTTCCTCATCCATCTCCACTTCCGATTTGTCCCTAAAGAATCCAATTTCAAACAAACAAAAATTCAAGCAGTAGAAGATGGAAATAATACAATACCCATCTGAAAAAATGAGTAGAAGATGGGGAAGATGGAGATGAAGATTGGGCTTGCTCCACGACTTCGGGATTCTTGAGCTTCTTCAACAAATTCTCTTCTTCCTCTGAAACCGGGCTGTTGGAATTGGGATTCCGATTAGGGCATCAAGCTCTGTGATTTCAAAGGAAGACGGGGAAGAGTAGCAGAGAGGTCTAGTCATGACTCGTGAGGAGAAAAAGGGTTCAGACAGATTACTTACTTGAGAATAAAAAAATATATAAAGTAATCGTGGCGGGTCTGCCCTGACCTGCCAGAATTCATATCGGCGCAGGGCGGATCAAAGCCCCGCCCCGAATTCTACCCCAATTTTACCGGGGCAATGATGCCCCGCCGGGTTGGGGTCCCGACCCGCCCCGCTCCATAGACCCATTTTGCCATTCCTATGAATACTCATAGAGAGAGAGCATAGTGTGATTATCTACCAAAAATTTGTAATTCTCCTAAGGCTTGTGAAACTCAAGAACCCTAGTTCTTTGATCACGACATTGGGATTCAACATCAATAAGAACACTAAGTGGACGTAGGTTATTACCACACAGTTAGGGCCGAACCACTATAAAATAATTTGTGTTACCTTTTTCCCATTTGATTCTATTCTTGATTTCCATTTTGTTTCTTTGTCGTTATTTTGACTCCGTGTCGTTGGCCAAATCAAGGGTCAACATTCTGGTGCTTTCGTTGAGAGATTGATCAAAAGCTTTGAGAAAATCAAATGGAGAAGACATCCAAGAGAGCTGGACAAGCGCTGCATCATCTTAACCTCCTCCTCCAAATATGGCTGAAAATGAACCACACTTAGATTTTGAAGAGGAGGAAATGGACTCTGAGATACTGAGGGTAACACTGGGTGTGTTGCAGGATGAGTTAGCCAATCTGAGGGCCAATCAGGAGAATGCAGCAGAAACCTTGGCGCTACAGCAAAGGGAGATTGAGCGTCAGCGGCAGGCGGACATGGACCGTCGGCAGAGAGATGCCACAGTCGCTCTTGAAGCAGCCATTCAATTGCCCCGAGGACAAGCTGTGCCGACCTCTCAACCGAATCAGCCACCAAATGCACCACCACAACGGGCCCAAAATCTGAGTCCTCCAATTCAGCCGGTGAGCCCTCAAAGGCCGGAGCAGCCACTTGTTGCTCAGGATGATGTCCCAATTTGGGATCCTGAGCAACAACCACCCTCTCAAGCTGGTCGCGGCAATCCCCAGCGCCAGAGGCAGAATAGGGCCGAGCAGCCACCCCGCAACCCTAGACGCCAAGGGGACGACGAGCAAAATCCACCGAGCATGGGGCAACGTCCTCCTGCCAACAGAATTCATAACGAGTTAGGCTCTGCGGTTTGGGGCACCCCACGACATAATAATGCACGGGGACCCACTGACCAATGCAAGCCTCCCCCTGATGGTCGGGAGATGCTAGCCAGAGGAGGAAACAGCGTGACCAGTAGGTCGCGCCATAGTCGGCCACAATTTAGAGATGGTCATGACTATAATGAGGCTGATTCTGGCAGGAGGAATGCTAGTCAGGGGCATGAGGAAAGAGGTGGAGACAGAAACCCCCCACCAAGAGAAAATAGGCCTACGAGCCATAACGCTGGGGGGCAACCCTGACAGCATAACGTCTTTGATCGGCTGGGCGCCAGCGAACAGAGGCGCAGGGATGATGATTTCAGGGATGTACTCAACGACCATCGCCAGAGGCACGATGAGTACGCTCCTCCAGCACTGGTTGCCCCAACGATCCCGGACGTGGTTCAGGCTCAAATCGATGCACTGAACCAGGCGGTACTGCAACTGGTCGGGAGCCAGACATCCTACATTAAGTACGACCGGAGGAGAGGCAATCCGTTTGTACAGAGGATTGCTGTGGTAGACACACCCAGCAAGATCAAAATGCCAGTCCTGTCGAACTTTGATGGGTACGGGGACCCAGTATCTCATGTCAACAAGTCTGAGATACAAATTGATATTCAGAAGGTGTCGGACGATGCCCGTTGCAGGATCTTCCCCGTCACTCTATCCGACACTGCCCAGGAGTGGTTCTTTAAGTTCCATCCTGCTAGTATAGTATCGTGGGAAATGTTCGTAAAGGAATTTTACGAACAATTCTACGCGGGTCGCGTACACCCCACTGAGGCCAACCAGTTGGTTGAGATACGCCAAAAGGAGGGAGAGCCCTTAAAGGAATACGTCCAGCGCTTTATGCGAGCAGCAACTGGAGCCAAAACAATGGGCGACGAGGGAAAGATGACGGCCCTAATTGCCGGGGTCAGACGCCATTCTCCCTTCTGGAGCAGCCTGAGAAAGAATGGGGTAAAGGGTACCCAAGAGTTTCTGGATCGAGCTGATCGATACATCAAGCTCGAGGACGCGATTGCTAATGAGGGGAAGTCACCTACTAAAGACAAGGGGCATAAGGAAGATCCTGCCAAGGCCGCCAAAGGGTCGGATAAACCCAATGGCAACGACAAAGTTAACGGGAACAGAAATGACAGAAATGGTGGAAAAAGGGCGGGCAATGAGCCGTAAACATCTGAGAATAAACTCCCCAAAGACAATAAATATGAGTCGAGATTCACCAATTATACGACCCTTGTCAAAAGTAGAGCAGAGGTCTTCCATGTGATCAGCTCTAATGTCCCTTATACGCGACCCGCACCTATAAGGAAAGATATCTCCAAGAGAGATACCACAAAATTCGATCGTTTTCACAACGACTACGGACATGAAACCAATGAGTGTGACCAGTTGAAGGATGAGATCAATTTCCTGATCAGGCAGGGACACCTAAAGAGATACGTACGAGCCGCAGAAGGGTCTCAGTGAGAGGCTCAAGGTGGCAACGAGCAGGCGCCTGCACGCCAACGCTCGCCACCTTTACTGCCAGCTCCTATGGCAGGAACGTTACTCACCATTTGTGGCGGACCACATATTGTAGGGGATAGTGGGAAAGCAAGGGAATGATAAGCTCGAACTTTACGCCACGACCAGGACATCGAGTACCAAAGAAAGCTCAAATAGAGGAGGGGTTGATAACCTTCTCTAAAGACGATGCCCAGCACGTTCGATTCCCACACTTCGATCCGCTGGTCGTTGACTTCCAAATCACCAACATGATGGTTAAAAGGGTGTTGGTTGACACAAGAAGCTCAGTCAACATCTTGTATAAGTCTTCACTAGAAAGGATGAAGTTGTTAGTCAAGGACCTGGAGCCGTGCAACCAAACCATATATGGTTTTTCTGGCGAAGGGCTCGCCCCAACTGGGTCGATTAGGCTCCTAGTTATAGCAGGAACTACGCCTGAAAATAGGATATTACTCATTACTTTCATAGTAGTTGATTGTCCTTTAGCATATAATACTGTAATTGGAAGGCCAATTTTGGTCGACCTGAGAGCCGTTACCTCGATTTGGCACCTTCCCATGAAGTTCCCAACCGACGCAGGGGTAGGATGCCTGTTGGGGAACCAGCGAGAAGCGAGGAAATGATATAACGGCTCAATATCTAAGGCAAAGAAAGGTGGGTCGAGGGAAGCTGCCAGAAAGGAGTTGCAAGCGGCTAGTGATGTACAACCCCAATCAGGTGATTATGTCACCAAATAGGGTGTTACCCAAAGTGAGGATAGAGATTTGGATCCTCGCTTTGGGGATTTTGATGAAGAGATAGGGCCCATCGAGGACCTTGAAGAGGTCCAACTCGATGAGGTAGATCCGACCAGGGTTATGAAAGTCGGTAAAAACTTAGAGACAACAACGAAACAGGAAATTGTGGAATTTTTAAGAAAAAACCAGGAAGTCTTTGCCTGGTCGCATAGAGACATGGTCGGGATAGAACCTGAGGTCATTAGCCATGTCCTGAACATAGACAAGAGTTTTCCACCAGTACAACAGAAAAAGAGGCTGCTCGACAAAGACAGGTCAAAGGCTTTAAAGGAAGAAGTCGAGAAGCTAAACAAGAACAAATTCATCAGGGTAGTGTTTTATCCATTCTGGATCTCTAATCCCGTACTGGTTCCAAAGCCGAATGACAAGTGGAGAACATGCGTGGATTTCACAGACCTTAATAAGGCCTGCCCTAAAGATTGTTTCCCACTCCCTAGAATCGACCAGCTGGTCGATGCCATCCCAGGGCACGAGATCCTCTCATTCATGGATGCATACTCCGGATACAATCAGATCAGTATGCATCCCCCTGACGAGGATCACACTAGCTTTTGGACCGATACAGGGCTTTACTGTTACAAAGTAATGCCCTTCGGTTTGAAAACCGCCGGTGCGACTAACCAGCGACTAGTCAATCACATGTTCAAGGAGTTGATCGGAACAAAATGGAAGTATATGTCGATGACATGTTGGTTAAGTCGAAGAGGGCAGAAGGACATATAGGGTACTTGCAAGAATGCTTCAACATCTTGAATAAATATCAGATGAAGCTGAATCCCTCAAGTGCTCCTTCGGAATTGGATCAGGGAAATTCTTGGGATTTATAGTAAACTCGAGAGGAATTGAGGCCGATCCTGAAAAGATCAAAGCCCTGGTCGATATGAAATCGCCATTGAAGATCAAGGATGTTCAAAGCTTGACCAGAAGAATTGCTGCTCTCAATAGATTTATTTCCAAATCTACGGACAAGTGTGTCCCATTCTTTAATCTACTTAGAGGCAACAAGAAGTTCAAATGGACGGAGGAGTACGAGCAGGCTTTTCAAGCTTTAAAGACGCACATGTCGCAGCCACTGATTGTATCAAAACTGGTTGATAAAAAAACCTTGTTCATATACTTGGCAATCACTGACTATGCTACTAGTGTTGTTCTAGTAAGAGAGGAAAATGGCGTCCAAAAGGCTGTTTATTATGTAAGCAAAAGGCTAATAGGAGCAGAGTTGAGGTATCCTCCTATTGAAAAATTAGCCTACTGCCTGATCTTGGCCTCCAGAAAGTTGCGGCCCTACTTACAAGTTCACCCAATCACAGTTTTGACCGACCAGCCTCTACGGCAAGTTTTGCAGAAGCCAGAAGCTGTAGAAAGATTGTTGAAATGGGCGGTCAAACTTGGGCAGTTTGATATCTCTTACTTACCACGAGCAGCGATAAAAGGACAAGCTCTGGTCGATTTCGTCGCAGAACTCACTAGGCTCCCGGACAACGAGCAGCCAGAAGGGCATGAAGAGCCTGAGCCTCAAAGCCAAACTCCTTCATGGAAGTTGTTCACGGACAGCTCTTCTAACGAGCATCACGCTGGAGCCGAAGTGATTTTGATAACGCCTGAAGGGCATCAATTTTATTGCGCGATTAGATTTGACTTCACAACATCCAACAGCGAAGCAGAATACGAGGCATTGCTCGCTGGGTTACGATTGGCCAGAGACATGAACATAAAGTCGCTCGAAATCTACAGTGACTCTCAGCTAGTAGTCAATCAGGTCATTGGAGAATACCAGACCCGAGGTCTAAAGATGGTTGCCTACTTGAATAAAGCAAAGGACATATTGGCGCAGTTTGACAAGTACACTCTCCAGCAAGTACCTCGCGACCAAATTTCAAATGCTAATGCTTTGGCCAAGTTAGCAAGTGCCAAGGATGCTGACACCCTAAACATAGTGCCAGTTGAATGACTATCTGCACCAAGCATCGAAGCAGAAGAGACCTCTTTGGTGATTCAAGCAGCGGATACATGGATGGCACCTTACACAGAGTACCTGAAGAAGGGTGTATTACCAACAGACAGAAACAAAGCCAGGACCCTCCAGCGACAGGCTGCTAGGTATATCTTGGTCGATGGAATCTTGTACCGAAGGGGATACTCAATGCCACTCCTCAGGTGTATTTCAAAATAGAAGGCCAAATAATTAATGAAAGAGGTCCACGAAGGCATTTGTGGGGACCATACTGGGGGCAGAGCTTATAAAAAAAGATCCTAAGGCAAGGATACTTCTGGCCAACAATGAATGAAGACTCGATGGAATTTGTGCAGAGGTGCGACAAATTCCAAAGGTTCTCCAAAATTCCGCGAGCAGCCCTTAATGAACTAAAACATGTGCAAAGTCCGTGGCCATTTGCAGTCTGGGGAATAGATCTAATCGGATCCTTGCCCACAGGGAAGGGTGGCGTCAAGTACGCCGTGGTGGCCGTTGATTACTTCACAAAATGGGTTGAAGCTGAGCCACTTGCAACTATAACGACCAAGAAAGTGTTGGACTTCGTGGTCAAGAACAATGTGTGTCGCTATGGATTACCAAGAAAAATTATCTCAGACAATGGCACACATTTTGATAGTGATCTGTTCATGGATTTTTGCGAGTAGCATGGAATTATCAAGAGCTTTTCTTCAGTTGCTCACCCTCAAGCAAACGGACAAGTCAAGGCAGTCAATAAGACGCTAAAAGATACTCTGAAGAAAAGACTTAAGGAAGCAAATGGGGCATGGCCAGAGTAATTGCCTGAAGTCCTCTGGTCGTACAGAACATCCCGTCGAACAACAACAAACCATACTTCATTCTCCTTGGCTTATGGATATGAGACTATGTTACCTGTTGAGTTAGATCCGCCATCGCATCGAAGAATAACGTACGATCAAGGCTCCAATAGACAGCTATTGATGGAATCTCTAGATTTGGTCGATGAAAAGTGCGAGCAAGCCCAACTCTGAGTAGCAGCTTACCAGCAAAAGGTCCCTCGGTATTTCAACTCTAAAGTACGTGAAAGGAAATTCAATGTCAGAGATCTAGTACTCAAAAGGGTTTTCCTCAACACCCGCGACCAGGCCGCTGGAGTACTCTGACCTAACTGGGAAGGACCGTACCAAATTGAAGAAGTCCTCCATCTAGGCACTTACAAACTTTCTTGCTTAAATGGAGATATCATTCCTCAATATTGGAATGGAGAACACCTGCGCAAGTACTATCAATAAACAATTCTTCTTAAAGAATTGGCTTGTATTAATTTTACTTTTTACAAGTTATGAAAAAGGGTTGGTCATTTGAAGTGACTGATCGCTTATAAGTGTAAGATCATTTTGGTGATCATTCATACAGACACGATTGTCCATTTATTACAAGAATTAAAAGGGACTGTGCGCATCCAGTCAATCTTGCCAACTATTGTATTTATTACAAGTATTTGCTCATTACGTGTGTTGTTTTGCTATATTATCATTTTTAAATTTCTCCTACGAGCAGAAATGTTCAAGCAGGTCTTGGTCAAGGCAAGTGACCGAGGACCTAAAGCTCCTCAATCACTTGGGGGGCATATAAGGTATCTAGTAAGCAAAGCATATCGAAAGGTATGTAAACACACGAGCAAAATAAGTGAAAGCATGCTACGGTACTTAGAGTATTTTTCAAAATTTTGTTATTTTGTTAAATCAATCCAAAGTACTATGCTAGGTTCGGTCATGCGAACAGATGTTATAATAAAGTGAAAATATATTATAATATAAAAAAAGAATCCTGTTACACCGCGAGTAGTTACTGCCCGGATGTAATTGTTTGATTAAAAGAAAAATGTTGCCCATGCAGCAATAAAAATTAAAAAAGAAATTGTATTTACATCACAGCCCGTAGGTCGTGTATTTAAAAGATAATAAAATAAAAATAAAAAACTATGAGGCTGGAGGATCTTGAGGAGTGTCCTGGTCGACAGTGGTATCGGCTTCATGTTCCGCGCCATCAATCCCCGTTGCTAAGGAAATTTCTGGGGAAGCAGGAATTTTGGCTCTTTCTTCTTCCTCCAAGCGAATAGTGCACCGGGTTATTTGAGTTCGCCTCAGGCGCTCAGAAAGGTAGTTGAAATTGGCCTCACGGTTGTGCTTCCATAACTCATAGAAAAAAAGGTGGGTGGCTTCCCTATACTTCTCCAAGTTTCTGGCATTTGTCTCCTCAAGTTCCTTAACGCGCCCCTCAAGCTCCTCCATCTCCTTTCTGCTCGCAATCAGATCGACCTCAAGCTGTTTGGCTTCTTGGTAATTGAGCTTGGCACACTCCCTGAACTTTTCTTTGTCTTCATTAGATTTGGTCAGGGCAGCCCGACACTCCAACAACTCTTCGGTCAGCTGGGCTTTTTGCTCGAGCAGTTCATAATATTTGTCAATCAGTTCTGTGTTTTTCTCGAGCAGCTCAGCATTCCTCCCTTCGAGCACCTTCATCGCCTCAATGTGCTTGGTGTCAAAATCTTTGGTCCGAGTGACCAAAGTCCCCGTGCGATGCCAACCAGCAGTGATAGTTAGCAATCCCTGCAATCAGATAAAAGAGGTAAGATGTTGGCAGAAATTGACAAAGTAAAATAATTCAGCAATAGAAAACAAATTACACTGGCTATATCGTTCATCCCTTAGTTTATTATTTGGTTGGCCTCCATGGAGCTTGTGTCGACGATGGCCTCTTGGCTGCATTTGTGTTTGGAGAGTTTGTATATTCTCTCTCTGGCTGAGTTGACCATGGTACTGGTCAGGGTGTCCCCAGGCTGAGTGTGTGGTGTCTGGTCAGCAGGCGCTGGAGGGGTAGGGTGCTGGACAACTGATGCAGGTGGAGACTACTGCTCGAGTGGAGTAGGAGGTGGTGTTTTTTCTTTTGTGGGAGGTGGCGACGTCTCTTTTGAAGGAGAGGTTGTGGAGGATGATCCTTAGTCTGGGCCTTCTTTGAAGCAGCTTTACTGCTTTCTCCGTGAACCCTCTTGCTGTCTTTCTTCCCGCTCGAGGGAGCAGCAGCGGCGGTGTAGTGATCGAACATATCTTCAGACGACATATCTGGAAATAAGGAAGAATTGCGAGCAATTAGATAATAAGCATAGATGGAACTGAAAGTAAAGACAAGGAAATTATAAGTAAAATACTTGTGCTATAACTACTAGTCGCTACATTACTTACTAAACTACTGCTACACTCATTCACTGCCTTGAAGAAATCTGAATTTAAATTTGGAGTATACTTCAAGTTGCCGTCCCCGTCAAATAAATGACAGGGAATGGGAAAACTGTCTAAGAATGAGAAGACAATACCGTTCTCATCTAAAGACTCGTCGATGGGTGCAGGGGGTTCGGAAGCTTTCTTTTTTCCCTTTCCCGAAGGGGCAGGGGAGCGGCTGATCACGGGGTGCTGGGGGGTTCCCTGATTGTCACTCCAGTTGGTCTCCTTCTTTGAGGTTGTGACATGTCTGGGTGTTGCTTGGGAATTTATCCACCAGTGGCACTCCCCGCCGTTGACTCCCTCACGTCCTGGTGAGGTGCCAGAAGCCCGACCAACCTTAGGTTGGCTTCAGTGACCAGCTGTTTGATGCTTTTTTCTACGTCAGTCATGCTAGCCAGTATTGTTGCTCGAACCTCCATTTCTGGAGTAGGAGCTGGTCGCAGCCATGGACCTGAAATGTGCTAATTTTCTAAGGAAAATGCAGATAAAATACAACGAAAATAAACAACCAGAAAAATGAAGAAGTTACCTCCTTGGGTGAAGGCTAGGTTGTTGGGGACCAGGTCAGTAGTCAAAAAGTACTTTTGGTGGTACTTTCCTACATTAGACTTGTAGGTAGTCTCACTCAGGAATGTGCGATTCGTTTCCTGGTGGCAAAGATGAAAGAACCCCGTGCTATCCTGGTTGGGGTTAGATTTGAGATCGAACAGGTAGTTGATCTCATGAGGTGAAGGGACATGCCATTTTTTATGGCTGTAAAGGATATAGAGTGCGGAAATCATTCTATACCCGTTTGGGGTTATTTGGAAAGGAGCGACCCCAAAGTAATTGGCCAATCCCTGGAAGTAAGGATGAAGAGGCAGGATTGCTCCTGCCTCAATGTGATACCTCGACCAGGCGCTGAAGGCGCCACCAGGCAGGTTTGCCCGTTGGTCAGTGGTAGGAAGGAATAAAGAAACCCCAGAAAGTCCGTACTTTCTGAGGAAATTATTTACCATCCTAGCAGTGATCGTGCTAGGAGGAGCAAGGTACCATTCGATGTCTAGTCGAATGGCATTGCGGAGGTGGGCCTGTGTTTGGATTTCGAGATCAGTGGCTTTGACTCTACCACTGGTCGAAGGAATCTCAGCCCGAGGAGCAGGCTGATTTTCAGAGGGTTTTGATAGATTCTTTTTCTGGGCAGTGGATTTTACTCTACCTATTTTTGATGGATTGGAAGGTCTATTGGGTGGAATTCGAGAAAAGGGGATTTCTGGGATGAGTAGCGATGGCTGTTCTTCGTCCTTGAGCAGTTGAGCAAGCAGGTCGTCGTCAATTGGCCTCTCACCTCCCCATGGATCTTGCATGAAAACTGGTGTTAAGAGTTGGAATAACGTTGCTCACGTATAAAAGTTAAGCTTTTATACGACAAGCATCATTCTAACAAAAACACTAAATTATATACGAGTAGTTTGGAAAATGGATCAAAAAGCAGAAGTAAATTTTTTTTCAGGAAAGACTTTTTCGACTCTGAAGGGGCAGGAAAAACCCAGTTTTTCTACAAGCTTAAAATTCAAATTTTTACTTCGATTTTACGCCCTAAATTCATGATCCCAACTACCAAACTAATTCCTAACCCAAGCAAGGTATTATTTTCCTACCGTATTTTAGCACAGATCAACATACCCAGTTACCCCAAGACCATTTTGCAAGAACTGACAGAGATATTCAAGAACTCAGAAATCAAAAATGAAGGAAAAACAGGCATTGCACTGCACAACGTGACATAAAAGAATCGATTAGAAGACATACTTGGACGAAGGATTGAGAAGATTTTAGAAAATCGGACAGGCGCACCGTGGATCAACAAACTTTTCTGGGTTTAGTTTTGCTTGGTTCTCCAGAGTTCTTGAAGGAAAAGGGTTCGGTAAAAGGTAAAAAGTGAAAAGGATGGGTCATTTATATTGATCGTGGCACTGTAAAAGAGGTAATCATGGAATTACTTTTTCAAGGCATGGGGAAATGCAATAGCCGTCAGACAACTTTTGGGAAACTGAAAAGACATGATTGGTTGCCTTTTTCGAGAAGGCATGGGCGGCTCTAACAGATTTGGTGGGGTATGCAAAGGGTCAGTCTCTTAAGTTTACCCAAAAATGACTCCTGATGGCGTGGCAATAATTTATTACACGTAGGTTGCACATGGCAACGTCAAAGTAAATGGGTGTTGTTCGACTATCGACTAGACATTTATTGCTTCATCAGATCACACGTTTAGATGCGACCAGTCTAGTCGCATGTTTCAGTTTATTTCCTTTAAGATACGCAATCTTGTAATAACTACATTTATTATGTTTTCTCTTCATTGCCTTGATACACTGATATTAAGGATCATTAAGGCCCATTGGCCCATGTACCCCCTTTTGAGCCTGTAAATATGGATGAGAGGGCTCAAAGAAGGGACTTTGGAACCTTGAACTTGAATACTCATAGAGAGAGAGAGAGCATAGTGTGATTATCTACCAAAAAGTTGTAATTCTCCTAAGGCTTGTGAAACTCAAGAACCCTAGTTCTTTGATCACGGTATTGGGAGTCAACATCAATAAGAACACTAAGTGGACGTAGGTTATTACCACACAGTTGGGGCTGAACCATTATAAAATAATTTGTGTTACCTTTTTCCCATTTGATTCTATTCTTAATTTCCATTTTGTTTCTTTGTCGTTATTTTGAATCCATGTCGTTGGCCAAATCAATGGTCAACATAAATTAATAAATAAGTTTAAATCAAGGTTCACATTATAAATAATTAATTTGATAAAGGATTTAAATAATTATTTAATTAATTAAATCAATAGAAAATATTACAGGCCTTGATTTTAAGTCCAATGGGCTTATAATCAAATGGGAAATTTCACGGGCCTAAAGCCCATGATAATTTCGACCTAGGGCTTCAAATTGGCTATTATTTCATTGATTTTTATATTTAATTTAAATTGAATGGCCTAATTGAGTCTATAAAGGATTGCTTAGAGAGAAGTCAAAACACAAGTTCTGACAAGTTTTGATAAGTTACAAGTCAGATTTTCTGATAGGTTTTAGATTCTCTCTAAACACAAGTCATTTTCTAAGCCTCTTTGTTATTTTCTCTTCTTCTCTATGTATCTTTCTCATCTGTTGAGAATTGCCCACTCTAGTCTAGGTGATTCTAAGGATACTTTGGAAGACTGTGAAGAAAATATAAGATCGGTTTAGTTTCTTGATAATACTCTGCGACATAAAGGATACAAGGGTTAGAGAAGCTGAAGGAATGACTCATTCATTCCACTACATATACTATAAATATTCTTATCATTGTTTCTCTTTGAATTTAATTTTTGAAACATATTCTAGGTTATCTCATATTAATTTGTTTAATATTAGATCTACATGAAAATAAATAAAGATCATGTATAAGTTTCCCAACACATATCTCATGCACACCATTCCCCAATGGTTTCAAGATACCCCACGTGGCACCCTACGATGGGACTACCGACCCGAGCAGCCACTTGAGCACGTTGGATATTGTGATGTGAGCCAGCAATGTTGGATATGAACTCAGATGTACGCTCTTCCCCACCACATTCACTGTACCAACAAAGAACTGGTTTGACAAGTTTCGAAGACACTCGATCTGGTCTTGGGATCAGTTGTCTATGATGTTTAAAAAGCAGCGAAGAGTATCAAGCGTGTAACGTCCCGAATTCTGTAATATGGCTTAGTGCCTGGATTAGGGGGCCAGGAGGGAAATAATTGGTTTAATTTTTTATTATGTGGTTATTTGCATGATTGTGTACGTTGTACTATTATATTGCTGTATTTGCATGCATGCGGGGTCGTTTCTTATAAGAAGGACATTTTCGTAATTTTTGCCCGTTGAGGGCATATTTGTATATTTATGTGCATGTATGTGATATATGGCTGAGACCACATTATTATGTGGATATATTTGAGTTACTCGACATGAGGCGATCCTAGGAAGCAAGTTAGCAGGTTAGGCATAACGGGGTCAAATACCGGGCTCGGGTGAGCCTAGGGGTAGTTTGGTACGCACTACATTACTGGGATTGAGAGGGTAATGGGAATTTATTTGGTAATTATTTGAGGACATTGGGAGTGACGGGAATTGTGAGACGTTAATTATTATTAATAGGAACAAGGGTAAAATACCAAGCTGCCCTTAAGGGGCTTTGAGAGAGAGGACTAGCCCTAGGGGCATTTTAGTCATTTAAGGCAAAATCTGGTGACTTAGCCACCTTTCCCTTGGTTGAAGAAACTGAACACTCTAGCTCTTTCTCTCTTCCTCTCAACCATTCTCTCTCTCTCTCTCTCTCACTCTCTCTCTCTCTCTCGGTTTGGTTTTGAGGCTAAGGTTAAGGATTCAAACTTGGAGTTCTAGAGCTTGGGGTTTAGGATTGAACTGCAGCAGCTAGAGGGTTTCAATTCATAGCTGAGGTGGGGTTTACAAATTTTTTTTTAGGTTTGTTTTCTTTATAGTTTGGTTCTTCTTAAGCTTGAAAGCTTGGTTATGGAATTGGGTTTTGGCAGTGTTTTAACTGTGTTACAGCTTGGGTTTTATAATTGGTTTGGTGATAATGTTGTACTGGATTTTAGTTTTGATTTTGGGATTGTTTGGAAGTATTTTTGGTTGAGTTTGGGCTGAAGGAAAAACAGGGGTGCTGGGTTCGCAGGGTCAGGTCGCGGCCGTGTTCTTGGGCATCGCAGTCTGTGCGAACCCCAGGGCCTAGGAGGGGCTATGTCCTAATGACGCACCGCGACCCTCAAGGGCAAGTCGAGGCCCACCCCTGGCACCTAGACAGGGGGGCTTTCTGTCTGGGAGGCGTGCCGCAGCCCTTGGGGGCAAGTCGCGGCCCCTTTGGTCCTTTTATGCCAGGATAGGTTTTAATGACAGGTTTTGAAACCTTAAGGCTCGGGATCGAATCTACTACCCAGTTTGGTAGAATTCGAGGTCCCGGAGGCTAGGACTTGGTTCATAAGCCTTTATTTGCCCATTATTGATGGGATTTTATATTTGGTTAAGCTAGGTTACCGCTAAGGGCTCAAGGTCGGGATCGTGTTCAAGGTTCGTTCTTAAGTTATTTTACGCTCGGACTTGAGGTAAGAAAACTGCACCCATTATGTGATATACATGATAAGACATTGGTCCCTGTAAATATGCATGATTATTGATGAAGCATGTTGAGTGCTCTATATATGGATATTTATTGTATAATGAATGCTTTTTTGCATTACTTACTTGAGAAAAGCATTGACTTATCGGTCAAGGACGACAATAGCGCTGAGCGCTGGTCATAAAGCATTGACTTATGAGTCAAGAGCGGTAATAGCGCGTCGAGCATTGGTCGATATGATTAGATCTAATCAAGACAGCGTTACACGCTCGTCCGACCCAATGGTCATAGAAAACTAAAGTGCTTGACTAGTTCTATGGATAGCTACTCAGAGCTAGAGCAAAAGGCCCAGGGTGACTTTATGGTCACATGGCTAGGGCAACAGGCCCCAGGTTGACTCCATGGTCATCTATTTAGGGGAAAGGACCCCAGGTTGACTCTATGGTCATCTGATTAGGGTTGCGGGCCCCAGAATGATTCTATAATCATTTACTTGTACTTGTATGCATGCAGTATTAAGTTTTCTTGCTGGGCCTTGGCTCACGAGTGCTATGTGATGCAGGTAAAGGAAAAGAAAAGCTTACCCAGCCATGAGCTGGAGAACTTAGGTAGAGACGTCTACATATGCGGCCGCTTGACCACCACGACCAAGGTTTCTTAGGGGAATTAGGGTTAAACCCTATTTTTGCCGCTTAGGTCGGTGGATTGTAAATTTTGAGTTGTAATGACCATTTGGGAACTGTAAACAACTTTGTAAACGTTATTATGTGATCCCATGTACAGTTTAACGTTTTTAATAAAATATCCATTCCTTGTAACCAAAATTTTTAACCATGGACTAGTAATCACACTTAGATGCATGTTTATGGCCTAAAGACTCATTTAGCGAGTTAAGCACTATTTAAAATACACAGTGTAACGGTCTTGGCTAACCAGGGCGTTACAAAGCCCGAGGCTTCCACCCTACGAGGTGAATCACTGAAGAGCTACCTGGTGAGGTTTAATATAGAGGAGGCCCGAGCTCGCAACATTAACGACATCAGTCATCTTATGGCAATATGAGTAGGAGTACTACCAAGAAGTCCTCTTTGGGATGACATGCAAAGGAAGCCAGTGAAGACAATAGTAGAGTTTACCACTGAGGCCCAGAAGTTTGTCAATATAGAGGAGGCAAGGTTGGCACTTAAACTGGCTCCTCCACCCTCAATAACTACAACAACAAATGTTAACTCAATCACTACTACAGCTATGCCCTCCGCGACTCAACCCACAAGAGACAATTCTTATAAGAGAAAGAAGAATGAAGGGAGCAGGACTTATTAGTCCCATATCCTAGGCCGCTCATCCCCAATATGATTCATTAATCATGTATTTTGGGCAACGGGCCCCAATATGATTCATTAATCATGTATATTGGGCAATGGGCCCCGATATGATTTATTAATAATTTATCTAGGGCAACTGGCCCTATATGACGTTGTAGTCGTTTATATGAGTGGTATGCATGCATGAGTAGGGTGCTTATTGCTAGGCATGCTTATTATGATTTGGTAACATGTTATTAACTGCTTATAAGCATGTTTAAGTTTTCTTGTTGAGCCTTGGCTCACGGGTTCTATATGGTGCAGGTAAGGGGAAAATGAAGTTGGATCATCCTTGAGTTGGAGAGCTTTTGTGAAGATGTGTACATATGCAGCTGCTCGACCACCACGGCAGGGGTTTCTCAGAGGAACTAGGGTTGAACCCTATTTTTCTGCTTAGGTTGGCTTGTTGTAAATTTTCAATTGTAATTAACCTTTTTAAATATAGTTTGGGATCCCATGTATGGAAGTAAATGTTTTTAATGAAACGGTTATACCTTTTGACCAAAATTTTTAACCCTAAACCATTAATCATGTTTAGTTACACGGTTATGGCCAAATGACTTGTTTAGCGAGTCCAACACTATTTAACATACACAGTGTAGCATTCCTTGATGAGGAGGGTGCTACAACATGGTATCAGAGCGTGCCAAGGTTAAGTGTTCCTGAAGACAAGCTGGGCATGTACACTCATCACTGAAGACAAGCTCCACTCAGGGTTTGGTAACTATTTATGTGGTTATGTGTTTAACTGCTTAAATAGGATATAAATTCCTTACTTGCATGCCTTATTGGGAAGCATGAGATATTTCGATAGGGTTTGGCCTTTGACTGTTGATATGATTATGTGATTTCCTGCTCAATTGATATCTGAATGCTTTACCTGCATGCTAGAGTTGAGAGCATGATATTTTGTTGGTAAGAGTAGGGCTTATTGATTGATGCATGGATTTTATGGGCATGTATTTTAGCACTACAGTTGTATGTGAATGTGGTGCTATTTGGTTTTCCCATGGGAAGGCTTTTGGGTATGCTCATCATGCCTAATGGGTCCAAGTTATTGACTGCAGACGAACTCAGAGTTTGTGTACCCAAGGTAGTTAATAGGACTCAGTGGTGTTTATGTTGAGGCTGGAAATTATAGCCAGGGCCAAAGCCCTCCGCCCACCCCACAGAATTGGCAGCAGGTGTTTACAGATATGCAAGCAAGATTGTAGAGGTAAAAGGAAGAGATCAGATGTTTAAAATAGTAGGTTTTGTCATGGAACACCTCTTCCTTTGCTATGCCTGGAGTGACACCAAGTTTGGCTCAGCCTAGGGTTGAGAACATGTGGGAATCACTATATGAGAGATTTCAGGAATATTACCCTCCAATTTTTTAGGGAGGCCTAGATCCATTCAGAGCTGAGCAATGGATGGGCATGGTTAGCTCCATTCTCAATTTTATGGGGGTGGTAGGTCACAATAGGGTGATCTGTGCTATGTATCTGTTACGAGAGGATGCTCGGACTTGGTGGGAAGTGGTATCCCATACGCGAAATATACCTGCGATGAATTTGGAAAAATTTAGGCAGTTGTTTAATGAGAGATATTATTGTGATGCAGTGAAAACTGCAAAGATAAATGAATTTCTGAACCTGATTCAGGATAATACAACAGTAACAGAGTATGTTAACAAATTTGATAGGTTGGCCAAGTTTTCTTTTGATATGGTACCCGCGGATGTGGCTCAGAAGGAGCGATTTATCTAGGGATTGAACTCTGGGATAGCTCAGGGCGTTAGAATCTCCCCAGTACATGAGATCTCTACCTATGCTAAGGTGGTAGGGAGGGCTTTTGTTGTTGACGGCATATGAAATGAGATATGGAGGGAGAGTGTCGGAGAGCGCAGAACTCAGGCAATGATACCTCCCTTTATTGGATCAGGTAGAGGCAGAGGCCCTAGTGATCAGAAAAGAAAAGTTATCAACAAATTCAGTACCTCTGGACTAGAAAAGGGGTTCAGAAATACTCAGATAGGCCATTAGGGTGAGGACGAGGATTGGAAACTTTACCCGGAATGCACTCGGTGCAGGAGACGCCATCTGAGAGAGCCGAGCAAAGGCATGTTTCTTATGTGGGATGGTTGGGGACCTCAGGAGGGATTGCCCAGGACTGAGAAAGAATGAGCCAAAGGGGGCTGACAACTTAACTCCAGCTCGAGTGTCCGCTCTGACCCAGTTAGAGGTTGAGGCTAGTCCCTCAGTAATGACAAGTTAACTTCCTAGTTTGGATTCTTATATTATGTTGATTGGTTTTGGTGCTATGTTTCTCTTTGTTTTGTTGCATCTAGTAGAAGCATTGAATTAGTATGTGGATTACGTGGTTATGTTGGGATAAGAATTTGGAACCCTACTGGTAACTTGTATGAGATGGGTTAGATTATTGTGGGAAAAGATTCATCAGTTGACTTAATAGAGTTGGTTATGACCGACTTTGATATTATCTTGGATCTGGATTGGTTAGCCAAGTATGGGGCGACGATAGATTGCAAAAAAAAAAAAAAGATGGTAACCCTTGAGCCTGAGGGTAAGAAACCCTTTGTATTTGTTAGCACTGTGTATGGACCCTGTATACCTATGATATCTATACTTAGAGCTAGAGACCTATTGTAGGGGGATGCATAGGATTCTTAGCTAGTGTGGTGGATATCACTCAGGTCGTGCCAGTGGGACTAGGACAAACTAGATTAGTCTGTGAGTTTCTGAATGTGTTTTCAGAGGATTTTCCATGGTTACCTCTACACAGGGAGATAAAGTTGTGATTAAGTTGGTTCTAGGGATGGAATCAGTGTCTAGGGCACCGTATTGAATGACTCCAGCAGAGTTGGAGGGACTAAAGTTTCAGTTACAACGTAAGACAATATTCTCCAAGATAGATCTTCAATCTGGTTATTACCAGCTGAGGATTAAGGAGAAGGATATGCAGAAGACTACTTTTCGTATCATATATGGGCATTAGGAGTTCTTAGTCATGTCTTTTGGTTTGACTAATGCCCCAGTTACTTTTATGGATCAAATGAACAGGGTGTTCAAAGATTATCGGGATGATCATTTCTATCAACGATATACTGGTATACTCTTAGTCAGAGACAGAGTGTGAACAACATCTCAAATTAGTACTACAGAGATTGAGAGAGCATAGATGTTATTACACCCCAATTTCGAGAATGGAAATCTTGAGCTTGAAACTCAGGGTCGTAAGGTGTTAGCTCGAAACAAGCATAGTCGTCATGTGATCAGCAAGTCAGAAACAGTCTCATTGAGCAGTAAATGCGAAAACGTCGGGATAGGTGAGCTCGAAAACTATGTAGTCTCGGAGGTGTTCCAAGGATATAAGTTAGGCTCGAAACTCACAATGGCAATGGTTCAACACTTGTATAAATTTCTTGATTCATTTCCTGCCCTCAGGCAAGATGATTTGAGCTTAAGTATTGTGAGCTCGAAGACGATGGTCTTGTCAACATTATTTGTCGACAACAGAGGCGAACTAAGGTGATGAGCTCGCGATGGGTGAATGGTCTCGAAGGCATGTGGGTCAAATGCCTAAGCTCGTAAGATATGTGTGAACATGTTTATTATTGTAAAATCCCTATGTTTAAGGGATTTGATGTAATCTATTATTAAATCCTAAATATCATGGGATATTTCCGCGTGCGTAGCAACTAATGCATTTAATGACATTTATTTTAATTGATTTGTATTATATAAACTCGTATTCTGTGGGAAGATATTTAGAAAACCACTCTATAAATAAAGTGGGATGATTCATTTGTATGGACTGAGAAACTCAGACTGGAAAAACTCTGTATAATTGCTTCCAGAAAGCTTTAAGAGAATTCCAAAGAGCTAATAACACAGACTCGTGGACTAGGCAGATTTTAACTGCTGAACCACGTAAAAAACCGTGTCTATTCATATTGTTTCCTCTGGTATTTTTTTCGTTTAATTGCTCTTATTTTCTAAGTTAGAAAAATGACGTCAAAAGTTTGGTGCTTTTATTGAGAGCTATTAAACGAGACGTGATCCTGTTTAATCAGAAAGTCTCCCGAATCACCAATGGTCGCTGTAAGTAACCCTAGTACGGGTGAGCGACCAATGCTCAATATACCTGAGGAGTAGATTCCTCATGCTGATGATTACCCACGACGGCCTGGAAAGTAGCCCATGGTGGATCCAGATCCTGAAGAAAGGAGCGATTCATCTGACTCTCGGGGGCCGCCTGCCCCCAGGCCTGACGAGGATATGTATTACAATCCTGAAAGATATGTTCCAATTGTGGAACTTGAAAACCACCAACTGTGCAAACAGTTGGCAGAGGCCACAAAATGCAATGAAGAATTAGCTAGAAAGGCAGCTAATGCCCAGGCACCTCCTCGGAGACCTAGGGGACGTCCTCGTGGGAGCACGACCACCATAAGGGGGAGCAAGTGCCGCCACCAGCATCTCAGCCAGCTCAACCAAGGCCTCGGAGGAGTAACCAGGCTGAGGCTACTACTAACCCAACTGTAGAAGTACCAGCATGAATGGGTAATAACAAAGCCCCTTCGGCGGCTCAGAACCCGAATCCTGATGTTGCACGTTACAACCCGGAGCCTGATCGGGCGAACTCTAGACCATCCAAGCCCGACAATGGGAGACACCCACCGTCACCCATAAGGCACCCCTCGCCAGTCCAGGAGGTTCCTCAACTTGCACATCAAGATGGAAATCAACGGGCTAGGCATGGATAGGGGAATGAAAGAGAAGCTACTCGAGATCACAGGGCTCCTCAGCCTTCGGGAAGCCAAATGTCAAGATCACAAACTGCTGGGACAAGGAGGCTAGCAAGGGTCCCACCTCATAATCACTGAGCTACGAGTTATGTAAGTGAAAGCTCAGATTACACTCGGTTCGTGAGTATTTACAACATGGAATCGAGGCATACAGGGAATCTAGGGAATCACCCTGATCTGTGGGAACACCTAAACCATAATCAAGGTCGAGATAATCCACCGAAACTGGATCTGGGAGACCATCTGAATGGTCACAAACAGTCAGTGTATAACCCTGTACCGAGATAGGGAGCTGGAGATTTTATTGATGATAATCAGCCCCCACAGGTCCAAGCTCGACCTCCAGTGGATTTAGTCCAGGAAAGGATTGGCTAATTAGAAAGGGCATTCAGGCTCCTGCAGAATGAGCGTAAAGGGGACAAGGCAGAAGAGTCCGATGAAGAGTTCGAGCCTTTTGCCCCGCATATCTCCAGCACTCCATTTCCTCAGGAATTCAGGAAACCTTATGTCCCGCCATTTGACAGAAACTCAGATCTGTATAGTCATCTGAGTACATTCGACACCATCATGCGAGCCAGCAATGTTGGGTATGAGCTCAGATATATGTTGTTCCCTGCCACACTTACAGGACCACCAAAAAACTGGTTTGAGAAGTATAAAAGGCATTCGATCTCGTCTTGGGATTAGTTATCTAGAGACTTCAAGAAGCAGTTTAAGGCTATGATTGGCATTAGGCCCGAGGCCTCAGCCTTAACAAATGTCCGACAGCAACAAAACGAGTCATTGAAGAGTTACCTCATGAGGATTAACCTAGAAGTGGCCCAAGCTCGAGATGTCAATGATAGCTGTCACCTGATGACTGTTAGAGGGGGTATACTGCTAGGAAGTCCCCTTTCGGAAGACTTACAAAGAAAACCTATCAGGTCATTAACCGAGTTCAATCGGAGGGCCCAGAGGTTTGTCAATGTAGAAGAGGCGAGATCAACACTAAATGTAACGCCCTAAACTCCAGGGACCGTTATGGTGCGCATTATAAAAATTGCTAAACTCGCTAATCGAGTCATTTGGACATAAACGTGTAACTAAGTTTGATTAGCGGTTTAGGAATTAAATTTTTTGGTTAAGATATAACGTTTCACTATAACATTTACTGTATACATTGGGATCCCAAAAATATGATTTAAAGGTTTATTACAAGAAAATATTTACAATCAGCCGATCTAAGCGGCAAAACAGGGTGTAACCCTAGTTCCTCTTTCAACCCTCGGTCGTGGCAATCGAGCAGCCGCATATGTACACATCGTAACCTAAGCTCTCCAACTCAAGGATGGTCAAGCTTTCTTTTGCCTTTACCTGCACCACATAGCACCTGTGACCCGAAGCCCAGCAAGAAAACTCAATATGCTCATGAACAGTCATATCATGACATCAAATCAAATCTGGCATGCCTAGCAAACATAGCTTTATTCAACCATGCAAATAAATTCAGATAATGCTGAGGAATCTAGGATAAGAAATCCTACCCTCGTAATTGGATGACTATCAAGTAAATCCTAATTAGATGAGTGATTTAACACTGGAGGTTCTGGTAGACCATAATGAGTGACGGACAAGAAAGTCACCACGGGGCTCAGCACCCACAGCCATGCCAATGATGATCAATATGATCATACAGAGCTTATAGCCCTGAATAGATGAGTGAATATCACTTTGAGGTTCTGTTAAACCATAATGAGTGACTGACAAGCAAGTCACTACGGGGCTCAGCACCCACAGCCGTGTGATGAAACCATCACCTAGGCTTTCCGGCAATGGCTCTAATCAGATGAGTGACTGCTGGGTAAATCACTCGGGCTCAACACCCATAGCCATGTGACTAAACAGTCACTAGGGCTCTCTGGCCCTGGCTCTAAGTGACTAGCCTTTGACTAGACAAGCGCTTTTAGTTTTCATCGAACTTGAGGTTGGTCTGGCATTAATGCTCATTTGAGTCATTCAATGCAGATGTCTATTAGATCTAATCTTTATCGGCTTCCGTTAAACACGCTAAGGCCATCCTTGACTTATTAGTCAATACCAGGTGACCAGTGCTCAGTACTACTGCGAACTTTGACAAGTAGGTCACAGCTTCACAGTTAATACTGACACCATTGCCAAATCTGACTAGTTAGTCAGTGCCACGCACAAGTAAGCAATGCTACCAGGCATATATCATATATCAAATATCCAAAAGTTGGGCATTCAACATGCTTACTTAACAGTTGCTAGCATAATTATGATCATGCACAAACACAGAGACTCAAGCTCTGATCAATCTCATATTCATTATTCATGGCATGCCCTAATCACATGTTTCTCGTGCATCACATTTAAACACCCAACATGTGTCAAGAATAACCATGCATGTCACATATGGGGTGCAGTTTTCTTAGCTTTGGTCCAAGCATAGGTTACCAATAAACAAGCCACAAGCACGATCTTGATTCCAAGCCCCTAGTGATAACCTAGTCACAACCATAAACGATGATCCGATGAGTTCAAGGTCTGAAACCCAATCTCGGAACCAAGACCTAGCCTCCGAGACATCGAATCCCACTAAACTAGGTAGTAGGAACGATCCTGAGGCCTAAGGTTTGAGTTCCAACATTCAAAACATCATTTCGGCCATAAGAACCCTCAAGCGCCGTGGCCCCAACACTATGAGCTGCGACCCCCAGCCAAAACAGAGGTGCTAGCACTAGGCACCTGCACCAAGCACCGTGGCCCCTAGACCTATCAAAATCCTCCACCTGCTTCATCGAGCCTGGGCCGCGGTGCCCAAGAACAAGGTTGCGGCCCAACCGTGAACCAGCCATTTTCCCCCAATTTTATCATTTTAAATCCTTCCAAAAACCTATCCAAACATCTCCAGACTCAAAAATCAAAGTTCCCAAACATCCTTATGATCCAAAACCAACAAAACCCAAGCTTCAATTCAATTAAAAACTCATCAAAACACAAATTCCAATTCAAGCTTAAAAACTTTTAAAAAACTTAGAACTTAAAACTTGGATTACCTTCAATTGAGTTGTTCCCAACTAAATCCTCCGGCTAATAAGCTTCTAATCTTCCCTAGAATCGCTATGCCTCAATCCTCGCTTGAATCCGAGTCCTAGAACTCAAGTTTCCTTCGAAAATGTGATCGGGAGACGAAAATGGAACTTAGAGGGAGAGAGAACCTACTGAACGTTCTTTTTATTTCTTAATAGATTACTTCAAGCTTAAGTAGCCTCAAACAAATCCTAATGCTTGGGGTCCCGAAAACGTCCCCGGGGGCAAAATAGTCAAAACCTCCAGAATTTCTCCCTGATCTTACTAACTCCCAATTAATCATCAAATATTTATTCCCATTACCCAATAACCCGGTAATGCACTAAATACCCCTTGACTCACCCCGAGTCAAGTATAAATCTCGTTGTGACTATTCCACTAGCTTACCTCCTAGGATCGCCTCGTGCTGAGTAACCCTAGCATAACCAAATAATAATAAAGCACCACACACATATCACATATATGCCAAATATGCCCGAAATAGCCAAAATAGGAAAATCACCCAATTAATCAGAAATGGGTTCACATGCATATTATCATTTAATCACATAATAAATCAATTATGGCCCTCCCAGCCTCCTAATCAAGGTCCTAAACCTTATTAGGGATTTTAGGGCATTACAACTATTCCCTCCTTACATAAATTTCGTCCTCAAAATTTATCTGAACTACCCAAAATAAGAATTTCGCACAACTGATCCCTGTTTCCCAGGTCGTTCCCTCGACCTCACTGTTTCTGCAACATACCTTAACCCAAGGTATAACTTTGCTCCTCAGAACCTTATTCTTTCTGTTTCATATCTGGACTGGCTACTCCTTACAGGATAACTTAGCCTCAATCTCCAGATTCCTACCACTCAACTCATGAGCTCCTTTTAACCCATGTGCTCAGCATGGAAATACATAATACACTGTATACAACTGACAGTGCCAAAGATATGATCAATCCAAAGTCAACCTGACCAGTCCTATCCAGGACTCAACTGACAAAATAATCTAGGGCTCAACTTGTCCCTATCTCCTCACCCCTTTCCACGATGATACTTTTAAGGAAGATGCAATCTTTTACTTGGAACTCCATGTTCCTGCTTTTCAATTTAGTAAAACTTTTCCATTTACTCTGAGAAGTGAGCATCCAAGCTCCAACCTCTAATAATCTCAATGGTCCCCTGAACTACCTCAGGATCCAAAAAAAAAATCAACACCTCACCCATCTCATTCCAATAAATGGGTGATAAAAATTCTCAAACATACCTTATCTCAGAAGATACATTTCCACTACTGGACAACTCTCTCTCTCTCTCTCATCCGATTATCATCAGTCTCAGGACAATGAACTGTACTGAATTCCATCTATATACTCATCGCCTTCCTTAACCCTTCCAAGCCCTGGAAATAACAATAGGGTCTCCATCTGATAAAATAGACCTTGAATTCCATGAATGCGCATTATCCCTCTCACATAGAGATCTGAACACTGGGGACAACCCTTTTAAAAGGAAGAAGATCAAAGGGAATAACCCCGAGACTGATGGAGGGAAGAAGAAGAAAGGGGACAAATATTTCTTCGTATACAAAGTATATACCGACTCAACAAGTCTCGGGAGAATATTTACCTGGCTAATGAGAACCAGGTCCCATTTAGACGACCGAACCCCATGACGAACCAAAAGGCAAAAAGGGATCCAAATAAATATTGTAGATTCCAAGAGATATCGGACACATAACCGATGAATGCCGACAATTGAAAGATGAAATTGAAGGCTTGATCTCGAGGGGATATTTTGGACAGTACGTCAGGAATCGAAATACCAATCAAGCTTCAACAAGCCAAAGAGCAGCAGCCGCACAACCTGCCCAGAACAATAACTCTCAAGCTCGGGAGGATGAGCGACCCCCTCCGATTGATGGAGAAGATGTAATAACCATCTTGGGGGGACCTCATATCGCAGGATCAGGCAGGAACGCCCAAAAGAGATACGTGAATGAGCTCAAAATTGGAGACAGTTCTCCCTGCGAACTCGAGCCACGAGCTTCGAAAAAGCAGAGGGTTGAGACTCAACCCATAACATTTATTAAAGAGGACGCGTCACACATCCAGTTTCCCCATAATGAACCCTTGGTCATAACACTCCAACTCATGAACAAGAGGGTATTGATAACGGTAGCTCGGTGAATATCCTCTATAAAGCCACTCTAGAAAAGATGGGACTTGTGCTTCGCGATCTAAAAGCATGTGTACCCACACTGCACGGTTTTTTAGGAGAAGGGATTGCCTGTATGGGATCCATTGAACTCCCCATGACCTTGGGAGACTATCCAGTCTCGGTAACCAAGATGATGGAGTTTGTCGTGGTGGACCTCCCATCGGCCTACAACGTACTGCTCAGGAGACCCGCTCGAGTTAGGCTGGGGGCAGTGTCGTCTGTTAGGCATTTTTCCATCAAGTTCCCGACTTCTAGTGGCATCGGGACATTGAAGGGGGACCAGCTTGCGGGAAGAGAATGTTATAGCATCTCCGTAGGGGAAAGAAACAAACAAGTGCACAGGCACTTGTAATTATTCAGAACAAGGATGGGACGGTCTTTGAGATAGATGAAGAGATCGACCCCAGAATAGAAGAAAGGGCTGACCTCGAACCTCTAGAAGAGCTCGAGGAGGTCAAGCTCGAAGAAGTAGATCCCACGAGGACGGTGAAGGTGGGTAAGAATCTTTCAAAAGAAGCGAAATATCGATTAATTTGCTTCTTAAAAGAAAACCAGGATGTGTTTGCATGGTCACACTCGGACATGGTGGGAATCAGTCCGAATGTCATGAGACATACACTTAACATTGAAAATAGCTTCCCCCCGAAGCAGCAAAAGTGAAGACTCCTGGACGATGATAGAAATAAGTCCCTCAAGGAAGAAGTTGATAGGTTAAAGGCAAGTCGATTCATATGAGATGCCTTCTATCTTGATTGGATTGCCAATCCAGTGTTGGTTTCGAAACCCAACGGCAAATGGCGAACCTGTATCGACTACTCCGATCTTAACAAGGCATGCCCAAAAGACTGTTTCCCTTTACCTCGGATAGATCAGCTTGTAGATGCCACGACAGGTCAGGGCATCATGTCATTTATGGATGCTTATTTTAGATATAACCAGATTGCCATGCACGCACTGGACCAAGAACATACAAGCTTCGTAACTGACAAGGGGTTATACTGCTACAATGTCATGCCTTTCGGGCTCAAAAACGTTGGAGCCACATACCAAAGGCTGGTGAACAGGATGTTCTCCGAACAAATAGGGAATAACATGGAAGTTTATGTTGACGACATGCTAGTAAAGTCCAAACATAATAATAACCATGTGGATGATCTCACCGAATGCTTTACTGTATTACAGAAATATAACATGAAACTCAACCAACAAAAGTGCTCTTTCGGAGTGTCTTCGGGAAATTTTCTGGGATTTATAGTACATCCATGGGGAATAGAGGTTAATCCATAAAAAATCAAGGCATTAATTGATATTCCCTCACCTCGAAAGCATAAGGATGTCCAGAGTTTAACTGGATGGATGGCGGAGCTAAGTAGGTTTATTTCAAAATCTACGGATCGTTGTCTTCCTTTTTTCAACCTTTTAAGAGGGGGCAAAAAGTTTGAGTGGTCAGAGGAATGCGAGCTTGCATTGCAGAACCTAAAGAAATATCTCACTGAACCACCAATCTTGTCAAAGACTATCCCGAAAGAAGTCTTGTACTTGTACCTCGCTACAATCGAGCACGCCATTAGTGTCGTGCTCGTCCGAAAAGATAAGAAGGTGCAAAAACCAATGTACTATGTCAGCAAAAGGTTACTAGGGGCAAAATCGCGATACCCTTTAATGAAAAAACTGACTCTCAGCTTGATCCACTCATCTCGAAAGCTCCAACCTTATTTACAAGCACAACCTATTCATGTGTAAACTGACCAACCACTACGACAAGTTCTATCTAAACCAGAAGCTTCTGGAAGATTGTTAAAGTGGGTTGTCGAGCTCGGTCAGTTTAAGATTACATACCACCCGAGAACGACCATCCAGGGACAGGTCCTGGCAGATTTCATTATAGAGTGTACTGGAGTATCTAACGATGAAGTTGTAACCCTAGCCTGTGAGCTGTGGAAACTTTACGTTGACGGATCCTCCAACGAACATGGATCGGGGAAGGCATTATACTGATCACCCTAGCAGGAAATTGATTCCACTCAGCTTTAAGGTTAACCATCGAGGCATCGAATAACGAGGGTGAATACGAAGCACTGCTAGCCGGACTTCGAATAGCCAAGGAGCTAAAAGCTAAGGCTATACACTGCTATAGTGGCTCACAGCTGGTGGTCAACCAAGTTTTGGGGGAATATCAGGCTCGGGGCATAAGAATGGTCGCATACCTGAACAAAGCAAAAGCTGCGCTTGGACAGTTTGAATTCTATGCTATAAAGCAGGTCCCCCGAGAACAAAATTCAAACGTAGACGCATTGGCCAGGCTCGCTACGACTAGCGAGGCTGATACGCTGAACGTGATCCCAGTAGAATTTCTATCGACCCCGAGTATCAGCGAGCCTGACGAAGAAGAAGTGTGCAAGATCGACTCTCAGCTTACCTAGATGACCCCCATAGTCGATTACCTCGAAATCGAAATTCTCCGAGCAGAACGGAACGAGGCTTGGAAACTGATGTATCAGATCCTGAGGTACACTATTGTGGAAGGAAGGTTGTATTGAAGATGGTATTCTATGCCATTACTCCAATGTGTAACTCCACCCGAGGTGAAGAAAATTTTGGAATAAATTCATGAAGGATTCTGTGGAGATCACATTAGGGGGCATAGCCTATCCAAGAAGGGAATAAGACAGGGATATTTCTGGCCCACAGTTAAGGCAGATGCATTCAAATAAGTCAACAAATGTGATAAATGCCAGCGATTTGCTTCAATTCCGCGAGCTCCACCTACCGAACTTACCATGTTGACCTCCTCATGGCCGTTCGCAGTATAGGGCATCGACCTTATAGGCTCGTTACCAACTGGCAAAGGTGGGGTAAAATACATTGAGGTCGCGGTCGATTATTTCACAAAATGGACTGAAGTTGAACCTCTAGCAACTATTACATTGAAAAAAGTTTTAGACTTTGTGGTAAAAAATATCATCTGCCGATATGGGATGCCCAGAAAGATAGTGTCGGACAATGGTACCCAGTTCGACAGTGACCTATTCACCCATTTCTATTAGAAAAATGTGATTATAAAAAGCTTCTCCTCTGTCGCCCATCCTCAGTCAAATGGCCAGGTCAAAGCAGTCAACAAAACCTTAAAAGGCTCCATAAAGAAAAGGTTAGGAGAGTCTAAGGGAAGGTGGCCTGAGGAGTTTCCTCAGGTTTTGTGGGCTTATCGGACCACAGCTCGAACTTTGACTGGGCATACTCCTTCCTCCCTAGCATATGGTTGTGAAGCCATGTTTCTGATTGAAGTAAAAGTACCTACAATACGGAGCCATGCGTACGATCAAACCTCAAACCAATCCCAGCTCGAAGAAAGTCTATACCTCATTGACGAAAGATGAGACGATGCTCAATTGAAAAATGATGCATACCAACAACGAGCTACCAGATATTTCAACAACAAGGTTCAAGAAAGGAAGTTCGGATTGGGAGACCTGGTCCTACTGCGTGTGTTTCTAGCTACACGAGACCCGTTTGCTGGAGTGCTCAGACCTAACTGGGAAGGACCTTAGTAGATCGAGTCTATCATCCGGCCTGGGGTATATAAATTGGCGAGACTAAATAGAGAGCTGGTGCCACGAGCTTGGAATGGTGAACATCTACGACCTTATTATCAGTAATGTAGGAAAGATGTTTTTGTTGTAACCAAGTTTTTTATTTTTCAAACATTTGTTAACAAAAATGTTGAATTTTTTTCCAGAGTTGTTATCTTTATTAAATGTTGTATTTTTTGCAAACTCCCTTAATTTAATAACCTACGGTCACACTCATAGGATATTAAGGGGGCATCAGTGGTATAAAATCATACCATAAGTTTGAAAAAATAAATAACATAGAATAAATGTCTGGATCATTAACCCGACATAATTTTTTTTAAGTATACACGCAAACTAATAAAAATGTCTGGATTATTAACCCGACATAGGAGTTATAAGTGTGTACGCGAGCTAAGATGGTCTGGATGTAACCAGATCATAAAAAGTATAAGTGTATGGATTAATAACCAGACACGAGCTAAATAAGTTTGGAACAAACCAGCTAAAACTAATCGACGGAAAATTGGAATGTAAATAAACCTACTTCGAGTGAAGTCGAGTTCGAGGCTGGAATATTTAGAAAAAAGATAGTTCCGACCTCACAACCTTGGGGAGATACTCAAGGAAGAGGAAAAGTGAATAGAAAGGCAAGATATAACTGAACTACTAATCTTACATGCCATATAAGTACTTTCGAGTGCATGGTGATAGTAAGGTCCGACCTTGACAAATAACGAAGTCGGACATGGATATATAGGGTAAACTGTGCATGAATGCATTGAAACTCGAGCTTAAATCCAACAAGTTTGTTTGTACGAATAAACAAACATAAAAGCAAACCTTTAATATAAGATGCTTGAATAATTTCGACCCAGAAATGTAAAGCAAAAATATCGAAGTAAAAGCTGAATGTAAAATCAAATGTATAAAGGTTTTCGAGCAAGAAAACCGTATATATAAAAGATTGAAGTTCTTGTTTGAACAAACATAAAATAGCCCTAAAACAAGCTATGAATTGTCTTTGCCCCAAGAGCTTAAATAAAAAAGGTATTACAAAAAACTTAATGGGACGCAGCCCATGACCTCGCTTCTATGAAGCAGGTGCATCCCATTCAGCAGCATCAGGCTTCTCCGTTGTCTTTTTGGCCTCCTCCTTGGCGTCCTCCTCGTCCAGCCGACCCTGCCATCTCTCAAGGAGCTCATCGTCGAGAGTGTCCAGAAAGCTGGTATCGAGATCAACATTGTTGGCCCAGATACGGTACAAGGCCATATCAACAGCATGTTCTTTCTTCTACTTAAACTCCACGAGAAGGCGAGCCGTCTCACTCTCAATTATATCGAAGGTGGCCTTCTTTCCCACATCGAGCTTAGCATTCAGCTATTCAAGCTCTTTGATCCTGGAGACTCTATCCTTGATTTCAGTGTCCTTAGCCTCCAGTTTTGAATCAAGGTCACCGTCGACTTTGCAACCTTGAGCTCGTCTGCGATTTTGATCTGGAGGCTCTTTGCCTCCTGAGCGTAGGACAAGCTCGAGTGGACTTCACTGTTCAACTTGTAATTAAGCTGAGAAAACGTGGCAAAATCCTATACATAAACAAAAATGGGTTAGTAAACATACAAAATAAGTCTGAATGGGCAACCTGACAGAGTAAAAAGACTTACCGTGGTGAGGAGCTCGCTGCCCTTGTCATAAAGAGTGTTGTTGTCTCGGTAGGAGGTGAGGAACTACCATTGAGGGGCACCAAGGTTGCTGAGCCTTTGGCCAACTCTTGATAGTATATCCAAGCCCGGACTGGCTCTGTGTGTCCCTGCAACGTTGTCAATCACATACTCAGGGGTGTAGGTCGAAATCGACAACAAGCGTTCCCGTGTGGGAACCGGATTCCTTGGAGCTGAAGCAGTTTGTTGGGAAGTTTGAATTGCAGGAGGCAGGGGGAGTGAGACCTCGGTGGAAACTTTGACATCGGGATCAGTAGGTTGGCTCGAGCCATGAGTGTCCGAGGTAAGAGGTGTCGCCTCAGTTTTTTTCAGAATTTTGGAGGGGCGCCCGATCTTTGTGAGGCCCTCGGGCGCTTGCTTTGCTTAGCTCCCAAACGGCGGTTGAGCACGTTGACAAGGTCTGATTCCATGTCGCCTGCACGTACACAATTTACACATTAGTAATTGAGCCTAAACTACAAAAAAAAAAAAAAAAAACAAGGCTAAAGTCAAAAGAAACCTAACTGGTACTCTCCCCCGAGCTTGTGCTCGGCGACCAAGTAATCCCCCTATCTTCAGAAGATGCTGAGGAGGTCCCTTCCCTATATGTGGGGGATATCCTCGAAAGGTCTCTATGTTCATTGGTCCCATATTGAACAGCGACCCCATCCCAAACTTTGTTTAAACTATACATAGTTTGGAATTTGCCTAACCAACTATCGAACCTATGTACCCTATGATCTACCCAGAACCAAACATGAAAGTTATCTTTGGAATCTAGGAATAGGATCAAAGTGTCGGGCTTGTGCTTAAGCATAGAAGGCGACCACATGGACGAGCTAAGATCTTAGAAATTTGGCCCATCGAAGTGACCGAGTTCCAATAATGTTCGGCCTCGAAGAACTCCTCCCTAGAGGTAGGAATGGACGCAACTTGCGAGGTGGAAGGGCGGTTTGAAGAGTCCTCCATCAGTGAGAAGGCAAGAACACCAGGCTTGTAAGCAACGGTGACTTTGAGTTGAGGATCAAGTGGGATAGGCCTGATCTCAGGGTCTTGATCTAGATAGATCGCGACCCAGAGTCTCTTCTATTTTCTTTCCTTGACCTTGTCAATCTGACATCGGAAATGGTCTTGGATGTCCTCTTGTTCGCACCTCACGTTGTGCTCGCGTATCAGTCGCTGGTTCTGAGTGAAGGGAGACTCTAGACTGGGATTTGATGGAGAGTAAGGAATTGCGAGCACTGACCCCCACCAATTCTCAGAGTTTTGCGACATCTAGCAAGAAAGAAAAGGGTGAGGCCCAGGCATACAAGAAATCAGAATACAATTTTAGTAATTCGAGCTTGAAAACCCAAGATCACGGAGTAAGCTCAATCGAGACCAAGGTCTTGAAAGGACAAAACGAATTCGTAGTGGAACCCTGAACTATTGTAAAGTTCGGGCTTTGAGCGTGTACTTAACGCGAGAGTGGGAAAGTGTGGATTCATTTTAAGAATCCTGAATTTTCAGGGGTAAAGTTGGTGGTTACCCAAAAAGGTACTAATTTTGGGATTGGTGCAATTAAAAACCCTAATTCAGAACCCCATTTCTTGGCTTACACGATACACTACCCATAACCTAAAAAAAAAACCAATTTTTGCATTTTTTACACTACATCTGGGTTTCAGAACTATGTTGTCAAATACTTTGAATCAAAAGTTTGTGCTAAACAACATTGATAAAAACTACCAACTACAGCATACATTCATACGGGAATGGAAAATATAGAAATGCATGAAGACATGAAAACATAAGAGTCAAGAACAAGAAACTTACACACTGAAGCTTGTGGATATAGTGAAATTGACGATTGTAGGAGTAGTTGCAAGAAAGATCTCACGGAGTCAAAAATGCCAAGGTTGTTTTGTTTCTTTGGTTTGGAGAACATGCAAAGAGGAAAAGAAAGTTTTTCGGCTTTCGGTTTTTCTTTCTCTGAAAACTAGAACGTAAAAGTAAAAAGGAAGAAGACGAAGTGGGTGTATTTATAAACCCCAGAGGATATCAAGGATCAGACTGATCTGGGCCTTTGGCTTGATTGAGAATTCGATCTAACAGATGGGGTATGAATATAACGTTGGCGGCAAAAAAGGAGATACGAAAAGATGTGGGCAGATGTAAAAGTTACTTAAGTACTCTGATTGCGCAATCCTTGGTTGACGTGTGTCCACACTTGAGTGTCGTAGGTGGCCCGACTTTCAAAGGTAACAGATCAAAAGTTTTCTTCTCATAGGATTCGAACTGATACTTTTAAGGGGGAAAATGTTACCCCCCCCAATTTTGAGAATGGAAATCTTGATCTCGAAACTCAGGGTCGTAAGGTGTTAGTTGGAAACAAGCACAGTCGTCATGTGATCAACAAGTTAGAAACGGTCTTGTTGAGTAATAAATGTGACAACTTCGGGATAGGTGTGCTCGGAAACTACGTAGTCTCGGAGGTGTTCCGAGGTTATAAGGTAGGCTCAAAACTCACAATGGAAATGGTTCAACACTTGTATAAATATCTTGATTCATTTCCTACCCTCAGACAAGACAATTTGAGATAGCATAACATACAAAATGTTTTTAGATAAGCAAAATACTAAAACACTTATCTTCTATTTCTTAGGTACTTTAACTAGCCATGAACCCACGTGTCTCGGTAGGCGAGAGTCACAAATGTTCACTTAGTTAAATAGAGAAACATCTTAATTAATAAAACGTCATAAACTTTTATTAACTACCTATCCATCCGATCAAATAAAACTCATGTGTCCCGGTAGGCGAGAGTCACAAATATTTCTTTCTTTATGAGTTTGACCCACGATTTCGATTATTATAGACTTAATTTCTATAGTCACCGTAGAGATGAGTTTATAAAAGGTCCATCTATAACCATCTATCCTAAGAAATTTAACCATATTAAGAAGTCCTGTGAACACATTCCGTAGGGAGACGAAATCAAAGCGTCATGAGGCCCCACTGAACTCTAACCTTGTTAAATCAACGGTGGATGTCGAATTCAAAATTTTAAAACTCATTATTAAATATTTTAGTATTTTTATTCTTTTTGAAAATATCAACTTAGGTTTGCCAAATTATTAAAATAATCAATAAACCAACTTAGGTTTCCCAAATTATTAAAATAATCAATAAACCAACTTAGATTTGTCAAATTATTTAAAATAATTAATAAACCATAGTTTATAATTTTCCCATTAATTCTAAAATTACCATTGAAAATTAACTAAAAATATAATTGATTTATTTCTAATCAATTATTAGGTCCAACTAAAAAGAATAACCTAATACAACTAAGTCCAACTTAGGTAAATGGGTCTTAGCAATTTGAGCTTGCATGGAGGAGAGTTGGGTTCAGTATGTCGGACTCACTACTAAGGCTCTCTAACTTCCACACAAAGCCCAAAAAGACAGAAATTTGAATCTTCATTTTATTAATTGTTATTCAATTGATTAAGCCCAATCTAGTAATGTGAAATACCACAACAATATACTATTTTGTAAAGTACCATAATTAATTAACATAGAATTCATCAAACAAAATTCAATATAGTTAATTAAACAAGTTGCAAAATATTAAATTAATTAAAATAGAATTTATCAAACAAAATTCAATTTCAGAAAATTAATTTAAACTACGTTGTTAAGTTGTTAGGAATGACAAGATATTTTATTTTTAAATATTTTAACCAATTTTAAAATATCAAATATTTTTTAACCAAATTTAAAATATCTAAAATATCTAGAATTAATTGATAACCAATTATAAATATTTTAAACAATAAAAATATGTTGAATAATCAGATAACTAATTTTAATATTTCATTTATAAGAAAATAATCAAATATATTAAAATATCATGATTATCAGATAACCAATTCAAAATATTTTAAAAAGCTAAAATATCTAAAATAATTAGATAATCAATCTTAAATATTTTAAACATAACTGCACACAAAATATCCAATTTAAAAAAAATTAAAAGTCCAACGGAGCCTAGAAGAAGGTGACTCGCTTAGGGCGGCCTCGACCCGAGCGGAAGTGCGATGTGTCTGGATAATTTTTTTGTAAAAAAGCCCGTTGTGGGCCCGCGCAGGTCGCCATATGGCCCCGGGGTCCCAACGGCTTTTTCATGCGTGCCCGGCACGCATACTGGCCAATCAGTCCAAATTTTTTTTTTTAATCTTTGCAGTTTTTCAATCCCAAAACAAGCCAAAAACAACCAAATTATTGCAAAATTTACAGAACAAAACATAAACATGCACCAATAACATGCACCATCCAATTGACACCCTAACATATCAATCAATTTCATACATGTTCATTCATGAAAATAAATTAGCAACCTGTGGCTGTGAAGCCAATTGTAGGAAATACATATTGTAGGATCTTTATTTTTTTCATGCAATTTGCATATTATCAAACAAACATGCAAATTCCTAGAACATGCTCCAATGAAATTGATACAAATACATAGTAAAGTAAAACTTACATTACACAACAGAACTGGAACAACTCATTCATTCAATCTCTCTAACCCTTGATTCCTTTCTATAGCAGAGTATTATCAAGAGATTGAACTAGATCGGCAACACAATCTTCTTCACCAAGCCTTTGATCAACCTAGAACTAGTGTGAGCTGGTTCTCAACACATGAGATATAGATCTAGGAAAGAAGAAGAGGGAGAGTGGCCAAGAAATGATTAGAATGCCTAGGTTTTCACTTACCCAATGAATCAACTGAGACTGACTCATGAAAACCCTAGATATCATATTCCTTATATAGGCAACTTAATGGGCTTTATTTAAATTTAAATTAATTAAAATAATAAACAAAAAGATAAAAGCCTTGGGCTCCCACAAATGTACTTGGGTTCAATCTCTTTGTTTTGAATTTAAATCCCAATTGGACCTAAATTCAAAACCTTTTATTTATTTATTTTTAATTAATTAATTAAATTCTTATTTAAATTAACTAATTATAATTTGAAACTTGATTCAATATTATTTATATATATTGAAACCAATTTATCAATATTAATAAATTTACCCAAAGATTTTCTTTTATTCTCTAAATCTCATATCTCTGTAAATTTTCTAAAATTGACCTAGTCAACTTTAAAAATCCTAATTGATAATTAAATCAATTAATTGAGACATTCTAGATGATTTACTCAAAGGTGATGCGGGGACCATGGATCCATGAAATCAAGCTCCAATAAGTTACCGTGAATTTATTTACGAGTAATTTCACTGCCTTATTAATTCCTTGTGACTCCACTATAGACTCGGAATTGAACTCTTGAATTCAAAGAACGCATTTTCCAAACCATAAATACGTTATCCATTGTTATAATCATTACAATCAATCAATCCTCTATCGATGACTTACTAACGAGATGGGTGCAAATTACCGTTTCACCCCTCATTAGTATTTTATCCTTAACTCCCACTAAGTTCATTATAAATGATATTTCCGTGAACTTAATCACAGAAATGAGATCTCAATCATTTAACCTTTTGAACAAAGCAATTAAGGAAATCATCTTTTCACTTCTCATATAGAAGTTATAGATTTCATATCTATGAATAATACTCCCACTCAATTACACTACTAAATCTCCAAGACGTAAGTATGGGCTAGACCGTAGGGTAATCTAGTAATGAATAACTCAAAAGATTTAAATAATATAATCAGCATAATATTATCACTCAGAATTAAGATCGACTTAACATATGGTCAACGTTGTGACATTGATTAGATTCGATAACAGCGATACTTATTTATCAATCAATAATCAATATCGGGCTTAGTCCAATGTAACCAAATACATCTAATCTTATCTACTTGGTCAATGCCTTGGACAAGACATCACACCCCGAATGTGTAAGTAGATCATATCGTAGATTGCCTAATCAGTGAAAGTCAAATGCACTGATCTAATCTTAGGACTTGTTCTTTTGAACATATAATTACAATTAAAATCCACTATGACCTAGTAACTATAATTGTAACTATCCATATGTTCGGGGTTTTATAAATGTTTGTATTATTTCAATAATCATGTCATAAAACAAGCAAGCAACACAGCTTTCAAACCAAATAATTTATACTACTTTTATTGACAATATGAAATCATGTACATATCCAACATGGTTTTATAAGGGCATAAAACCCAACAATCTCGATGTGAAAGAGATAATACGCCTTCATGGGATTTCAAGGCCTATTCTATCGAATAGGGACCCTATCTTTACTTCCAAGTTTTGGGGAAGTTTATAGAAGGTAATGAGTACACAGATGAAGTTCAGTACATCTTCTCACCCTTAGACTGATGGTGAATCAGAGAGGATTATCCAAATATTGGAGGACATGATGAGAGCATGTATATTGAACTTTGAAGGGGTCCTAGAACGAATATTTACCTCTAATAGAGTTTTCCTATAATGACAACTACCAGTTGACTATTGGAGTGGCACCTTATGAGATGTTGTATGGTAGGAAGTGTAGATCGCCCATTCATTGGGATGAGATGGGTGAGGGGAAATATTTGGGTCCTGAGGTAGATTAGAGGACCACTGAGGCCATTGAAAAGATTAGAGCTTGAATGCTTGCTTCTAAGAGTAGACAAAAAAGTTATGCTAATCCGAAACGCAGGGACGTTGAGTTCCAAGTGGGAGCTATGTCTTCCTTAGACTCTCACCATGGAAAGGGGCGAGGAGATTTGGAAAAAAAGGGCAATTTGAGCCCTAGATTTGTAGGACCGTTTGAGATCCTGGAGAGGATTGGTCAGGTGGCCTATATATTGGCCTTACCTTCGGCACCGTTGGCCGTACACAATGTATTTCATATTTCGATATTTCTGAAATATGTGTCAGACGTGACTCATGTATTGAGTTACGAGGATTTGGAGCTTCAAGCAGATCTCTCCTATGAGAAACAGCCATTCCAGATAATAGAAAGGAAGGACAGGGTCCTGAAAAATAAAATTATACCTTTAGTTAAGATATTATAAAGGAACAGCATGGTCGAGGAAGCGACCGACCTAAGAGCTAGATTCAGATATGCAGGATTAGTATCCCAAGTTTTTGAGGAAAAAAATTCGAGGATGAAATTCCTATAAGGAGGGGATAGCTGTAACATCCCAAATCACCTAATAAGGCTTAGGGCCTTGATTAGGGGGCCAAGAAGGAAAATTATGGAAATTATGTGTTTATGTGATATATATATGTGTGTGTGTATCATTATATGATTATGTGAGTCATATTATAATAAGACTTAATATGCATGTTCAGGTGTGAACCCTCGACTTATAAGCCGACCTGGTAAATCCTCGACTTATAAGCCAGGCCTTGTAACTCCTCGGGTTATAAGTCGGGCCTTGTAATTCCTCGACTTATAAGCCGACCTTGTAAATCCTCAACTTATAAGTCGGGCCTTGTAATTCCTTGACTTATAAGCCGGCCTCATGAACCCCTCGACTCATAAATCGAGCCTTGTAAACCCCTCGACTCATAAGTCGAGCCCTTTGTGTCCCTTGGCTTATAAGCCAATCCCTTTTTTAATCAAATATACCCTCGACTAACAGGCCAAGCTTTTGGTTAGGTGCAATAAACAGACTCCTGACTTATAAGCCAAGCCTCCCAGTCGGGAACATACATATATATAATACCTTTATCATACACAGATACCACACACTACAATGTACTTACACAGGTATACACATGCATAATTATAATCATACTCATTAGTTGGGCTAGCCCTAATCATATTTACATTTAACAGTTGGGCCAAGCCCCAATCATATTACATTTAATAGTTGGGCTGAGCCCCAATCATATTACATTTAACAGTCGGGACGAGCCCTAATCATATTACATTAAACAACGGGGCCAAGCCCTAATCATGTATCTCACGTATCGGGTGTAGTTTTCTTACCTCAAGTTTGAGCGAATTATAAAATAAGAACAACCTTCAAGCACGATCCTCATCCCCAGCCTCAGCGATATCCTCCAATGGCTGGATTATGGTCCCAAGTTGCTCCTGGCTTAATCCTAGACACCTAACCTTCAATCCCCAAGCTTTGTTTCCTCAAAATCTCAAAATCTTCAAGTCCCCAAGGAGGGAGAGAGAGAGCTACGGGAGAGAGAGAGTGTGAGAGATTTTCCCTTTTGTTTTTCTGAGTGTTTCCCTAGTTCTCTACAGCCTTCCAATTTGGCTAAGTCAGGCCCAAGCCTACCAAAAGACCCATATGCCCTTAAACCCAAATTTTCCCTCTCCAATGCTCACAAGGGCAGTTTGGTCAATTACCACCATTCCTTTTAATTCCTAATAAACTCCACATATCCAAATAAATCCCAACTATCTTCAAGTAATAATCATTTAATCTCCCATTACCTAATAAACCTCGGTAATGTGCTAAATTAACAAAATACCCCTAGGCTCACCCCGGCCGGGTAACTTGACCCCATTGTGACTTTTCTGCTAACTTGCTCAGTAGGATTGTCTTGTGCTGAATAACCCAAATGTGTCCACTTAATAATATGGTCTCAATCATAATACACACATATTTACAATTATACCCCCAACGGGTCAAAATTATGATAATGCCCTTCTAATAAGAAACGGGCCCACATCCATATTTAATACTTATAAACATGCAAGCATAATTATATTATAATACAATTCACATAATGACATGATCATAACACATAAGCACACAATTAATACAATTATTGCCTCCCGGCCCCCTAATCCAGGCACTAAGCAACATTAAGGAATTTTGGGCGTTACAGGCTACCTCTGACAGTATATCCGAAACCGGAATCAAGTCTAGCCTCCCCCTGGTCAAAAGGTCATTCTGACTCAACCTTCCCAACAAGCTGCAGCCCCACCGAAAAGGGAGGATAGTCGACCTCCCCCAATCGATGGAGAAGATGTAATAACCATTGCGGGGGGACCACACATTGCAGGGTCAAGCAGAAACGCTCAGAAGAGGTATGCCCAAGAGCTTAAAACGGGAGATGGATCTCCCTATGTGCCTGAACCGTGAGTTCTGAAACAACAGAGAGTTGAATCCAAACCTATCACTTTTACCGAAGAGGATGTTTTTCACGTCCAATTGCCTCATAATAACCCCCTGGTCATAACCATCCAACTCGCCAATAAGAGGGTGCATTGAGTCATGATTGATAATGGGAGCTCAGTCAACATCCTATATAAAGCGACCTTTGAAAAGATGGGTATTTGTTCGAGACCTTAAAGCCTATGCAACGAAGCTATACGAATTATTAGCAGAGGGAATCTCCAGTACAGGATCTATCGAGCTCCCAGTAACCTTGGGAGACTACCTAGTCTCGACAACCAAGATGCTGGAGTTCATCGTGGTAGACACCACATCTGCCTACAATGTTTTACTCGGGAGACCAGCCTTAATCGAGCTGGGGGCAGTTACATCTGTTAGGCATTTTTCCATTAAGTTCCCAACCTCTAGCGGCATTGGGACACTAAGGGATGATCAATTAGCATCTCGAGAATGCTATAGAATCTTGAGGAGAGAGAAAGGCCAAGCTAGTGCACAGGCACTAGTCATCATTGAGGGAATTAATGAAGTGATATATGAGGTTGACAAAGAGATCGACCCAAAGGTAGAAGAAGACAGGGCCGATCTCGATCTGATTGAAGAGTTTGAAGATATTCAGCACGATGGAAAGGATACCACCAAGGTGGTAAAGATTGGGAAGAACCTCACAAAGAACGCGAGATAACAGTTAATTCACTTCCTGAGGGAAAATCAAGATGTCTTTGCATGGTCGCACACATATATGATTGGGATCAATCCCAATGTTATAAGCCATACATTAAACATCGACAAAAACTTCCCTCCAAAACAGCAGAAGAGAAGACTTCTCGACGACGAGAGGAAGAAAGCCTTGAAAGAGGAGGTCCATAGATTAAAAACAAATTGGTTTATCCAAGATGCTTTCTACCCATAATGGATTGCCAACCCATTGTTGGTCCCGAAACCCAATGGCAAGTGGCAAACTTGCATTGACTATTCGGACCTCAACAAAAAATGTCCAAAAGATTGTTTCCCTCTACCTCGAATCGATCAACTCGTGGATGTAACCTCGGGTCATGACTTCATGTCGTTCATGGATGCATATTGTGGATATAACCAGATAGCCATGCATGCACTCGACCAGGAGCATACGAGCTTCATGACTGATAAAGGGTTGTATTGTTACAACATGATGCCCTTTGGGCTAAAAAATGTTGGGGTTACATATCTGAGATTGGTAAATAGAATGTTTGTTGAATAGATATGAAACAACATGGAAGTGTATGTGAATGATATGCTGGTCAAGTACAAACACAATAATAACCATGTTGATGACCTCGCATAGTGTTTTGCTATATTTCAAAAGCACAGCATGAGACTCAACCCAGAAAAGTGCTCATTCGGAGTATCTTCAGGAAAGTTTCTCGGATTTATAGTAAACGTTCAAAGAATAGAGGCAAACCCGGATAAGATAAGGGCCTTAATTGACATGCCTTCTCCTCAAAAGCATAAAGATGTCCAGAGTCTAACGTATGTCGGCTTTGAGTAGGTTCATCTTGAAATCTACGGACAAATGTTCACCATTCTTTAATCTTTTGAAGGGGGCAACAAGTTTGAATGGTCAGACGAGTGTGAGCTCGCTTTTCAGGCTCTCAAAAATCATATTGCTAAGCCACTTATCTTATTCAAACCAATTACAAGGGAAATATTGTAATTATACCTCGCTACAACAAAGTATGCAGTCAATGCAGCACTTGTTCGAGAGGATAAAAAAATATAAAAACTTGTCTATTATGTCAGCAAAAGATTACTGGGGGCAGAATCGAGGTATTTAATGATGGAAAAACTCGCATTGTGCTTAATACATGTGTCCCGAAAACTTCAACCTTACTTTCAAGCACACCCCATACATGTGCTGGTTGATCAGCCATTGAGACAAATATTATTGAAACCTGAAGCATCCGGAAGACTGTAGAAATAGGCAGTCTAACTTGGGCAGTTTGAGATTACGTATAACCCGAGAATGACGATAAAGGGTCAGGCCTTAGCAAACTTCATATTCGAATGTACAGGGATAACCAATGAAGAAGTCATATGTGAGTTGTGGAGACTATGGATCCTCTAACGAGAATGGATCGGGGGCAGGCATTATCCTAATAACCTCATCAGGAAACAGGTTTTATTCAGCCTTAAGGTTTGGCTTCAAGGCTTCCAATAACGAGGCACAATATGAGGCATTATTAGCAAGGCTCTGCATAACTTTCGAGCTAAAAGCTAAAGCCATTCATTGCTATAATGGCTCTCAATTGGTTGTCAACCAAGTCTTAGGAGAATACCAGGCTCGGGGCACTATGATGGCAGCATACTTGGAAAAATTTAAGGCAAAATTTGGGCATTTCGAGTTCTACACGAACGAGCAGATTCTGCGGGAACGGAACTCAAATGCAGACGCTCTAGCTCGACTTGCAACAACAAGGGAAGCTGATACACTTAATGTAGTACCAGTGGAATTTTTACCAAAACCAAGCATAAACGAGCCTGACTAAGTTGAGATTGATATGATAGACTCACAACCTACTTGGATGACACCTATAGTTGACTACCTCGAAACAGGGAAGCTCCCAACGAACTAGAACAAGGCTCGAAAACTAATGTACAAGGTGTTGGATTAGCTTATACATGATCTTTATTTATTTTCATGTATATCTAATATTAAACAAATTAATACGAGAAAGCCTAAAACATGTTTCTAAAATTGAATTCAAAGAGAAACAATGAATAGAATACTTACAGTATACGCAGCGGAATGAAATAGTCCTTCCTTCAGTTTCTCTAACTCTTGTATCCTCTCTGTCGCAGAGTATTATCAAGAAACTGAACCGATCTTCTATTTTCTTCACAATCTTCCAATGTATCCTTATAATCACCTAGACTAGTGTGGGCAATTCTCAACACATGAGATAGATATAGAGAGAAGAAGAGAAAATAATCAAAGAGGCTTAGAAAATGACTAGTGTTTAGAGATAATCTAAAACTATCAGAAAACCAGTGATTAAACTTATCTGCCGTCTCAGAAATCTTCACTGATGACTTCTCTCTAAGCACTCCTTTTATAGACTCAATTAGGTTATTTAATTTAATTAAAAAATCAATAAAATAATTGTCATTTTAAAGCCCTAGGTCGAAATTATCATGGGCTTTAGGCCCGTGAAATTTCCAATTTGATTATAAGCCCATTGGACTTAAAATCAAGGCCTGTATTATTTTCTATTGATTTAATTATTTAAATACTTCATCAAATTAATTATTTATAATTTGAACCTTGATTTAAACTAATTTATTAATTTAGATACCAATTTATCTTAATTAATAAATCTGCCATAATTTCTCTTTTCTTCTCAAAATTACACTACTCTGTGAAACTATCCAAAATTGACCTGGTCAACTTTGATAATTCTAATTGATAATTAAAACAATTAATTGAGACTATCTAGATGATTTTATCCAAGGTACAATGGGGACCATGGGCCAATGAAATCAAGCTCCAATAAGTTATCATAAATCTAACAAATAAATTTACTAACTTATTAATTCCTCGTGACTCCACTATAGACTCGGAATTGCACTCTTGAATTCATAGAACACTCTATAACAAATATAGAAACGTTATTAATTATCCATTGTTACAACCATAATTGTCACTCAATCCTCTATAGACAGTCTACGATGAGATATGACTAAAATACCATTTTACCCCTCATTGCATTTTATCCTTAAAACACTTAGTTCCTTGTAAATGATATTTCAGTAAACTAATTTAATTACTGAAATGAGATCTCTATCATTTAACACCTTGAACCAAACTAAAAGGAAACCATCGTTTCACTTCTTCATCAGAAGCTATAGATGTTCATATCTATGATTAACACTCCCACTGAATTATACTACCGAGTTCCCAAGATGTAAGTATGGGCTAGTCCGTAAGGTAAGCTGGTAACGAACAAGTCAAAGAACTCAAATAATACAATCAGTTAGAATATTAACCACTTAGAATTGAGATTGAATTGACCTATTGTCAACTATATGATATGGATATAATAGATAATAACGGTATGTTTACTTATCTTATCAACTGTCAATATCGATCCAGCCCGATGTAACAAATACATCTGATCTTATCTACTTTGCTAATGTTCTGGAAAGTACATAACACTGTAATGTGTAAGTAGATCATATCGTAGATTGGCAAGTCAGTGTAAATCCTGTGCACTGACTAATCTTAGGACTAACTTATTTTGAACATATAATCATATTTATATTCCACTGTGATTACGTCACTATAAATAAGATTAGCTATATGCTTGGGATTTAATAGAAGTTTATATTAAACAAATAATCATGAAAATAAAATATGTGAGCAAAGTGATTGACCAAGTCAAAAATGATTTCTATTCTTTTATTGATAATAAAATGAGATTACAAAGAATTTGGGTTTTAATTAGGGCTTAAAACCCCAACACAAGGTACCAAGATATACTATCTTGGAAAGGAGATTCTATGGAAGAGGATATTCCACGCCATTGCTAAGATGTGTAACTCCATCCGAGGCTAAAAAGATCCTAGAAGAAATTCACGAAGGATTTTGTGGGGATCACATTAGGGGGCATAGCCTCTCAAAGAAGGCAATTATTCAAGGATATTTGTTGTTACTGTAAAGGCAGATTCGTTCGAATATGTCAACAGTTCACCTTAATACCTCAAGCTCCACCAACCAAGCTCACCAGGATGAGCTCCTCGTGGCTATTCGTAGTATGGGGAATCAACCTCATAGGATCCCTACCACCGGTAAAGGGTGGAGTCAAATAAGTTATGGTTGTTGTGGATTACTTCTCCAAATGGACCAAGTTTGAACCTCTGGCCACAATCACTTCAAAAAAAGTCTTGGATTTTGTGGTAAAGAACATAGTTTGCATATATGGGATACCAAGGAAGATATTCTTGGACAATGGCACCCAATTCGACAATGAAATGTTCACACAGTTCTGCGAGAAAAATGGACTAATTAAAAGTTTCTCCTCAGTAGTCCATCCACAAGGAAACGGCCAGGTCGAAGCCATAAACAAAACTCTAAAGAGCTCCATTAAGAAAAGGCTCGAAAAAGCTAAAGGTATGTGGCCAGAAGAATTACCACAAGTTCTATGGGCTTATAGAACGACAACTTGAACCTCAACCGGACATACACCCTTCTCCCTAGCCTACGACTACGAAGCGATGTTGCCAATCGAGGTTGAAGTTCCCACTATCAGAGGAGTAGCATATAACCAGGACTCAAACCAATCTCAGCTCGAAGAAGCCCTAGATTTAATTTAAGAAAAGGGAGATGAAGCCTAACTTAAAAGCGTTGCATACCAGCAAAGGGCTACAAGAATATTCAACAAAAGGGTCTGAGAAAAATACTTTGGATCGGGAGATTTGGTGCTTAGACGCGTATTTGGCCACACGAGATCCCTCTGTCGGTGTGCTCGGGCCTAATTTTGAGGGACCTTACCAAATCGAATCCATCATTCGACCTGGAGTATACAAACTAGCAATATTGGATGGAGAGTTGGTTCAACGAGCTTGGAATAGTGAACATCTACGACCTTATTATCAGTAATGTAGGACTAATGTTTATTTGATTATAACCAAGCTTGTATTTACATTTCGCTTTTACTATCAATAAAGCTCTATTTTTTGTTCAATTTTTATTCTTATTTATTTTTCGCGAGGCTCTCACAATTCAATAACCTAAGATTTCACAATCGTAGGAAATTAAGGGGGCATAAGTGGTATACAATCATACCATAGGCTCGAAAAAATATATCATAAATAAAAACAAAAGTACAAAAAATAGTAAAATTACAATGCATGGATCGTTGTTAACCAAGCACGAATTTAAAAACTTGTGCCTAGACAAAAACTAGGCATAAACTTAACTTAACAAGTCTGAAATAACCAGCACAAATAAATCGACACAGGAATAAAGTTCGAATTCTAGACTAACCAACAATATTCTTAAAATCAATACAGAACTGGAGTGTGTTGCAACATAGTTTCAACCTCGCAACTTTGAGACCATACTTCAGGATGAGGAAAATTTACCATCACTAAGTAAGAAATAACTAGGCTAATGGGACTACACGCCAATCAGTATTTTTAAATGCAGAAATGTATGGCATAAATAGTGCTCGAACTTGAATATAACAATGTCAAAATTGTGAAATCGAAAGAACTATGAAGTTCGAATCTAAGCACGAAATTGTATTTGTACGGATAAACAAGTATAAAAGCATATCATTGGTAACATGCTCGAAATATTTAGATCCAGATGATGTATAATATTAAGGTCAAAAGTTGAAGGTAGATAATATGCAAAAAAGTTTTCAAGCTGGAAAAAAAGCATAAAAACTACCATTAAAGTATAGCATTCACAAGATAATAAAAATAGCTCAAACTCGAGCTTTAAATTGTCTTTTCCCCAAGGGAAAAAAAACATCATGGGTCACAGCCCATGTTTTTATCTTCATGGATTGGCGGCTCCAGCATCCACCGATCCGGCTTGCTCTGCGACCTTTGCAGCCTCCTGAGCCTTGAGCCTGGCTTCCTCCAACTCCAAATGAGCTTGCCATCTGTCGACATACACGGTTTCCATGCTAGCCAGAAAATTAGTATCAAGGTTAGGATTCGTGGCCCAGATGCAATACATCGCCATGTCGACGACATTATCCTTCTTGGTCCTAAACTCCTCAAGAAGACGAGCTCTCTCGCTCTTGATGAACTTGTAAGTGGTCTTTTTTTCCTTCTCGAGCTTGGCATTTAGCTCTTGGGCCCTCTTAAGTTCCAGGTCTTTTGCGTCCAACTTTTTTTGTGCCCTCTTGAGCTCCAGATCTTTTGCTTCCAGCTCATTTTGTGCTCTTTTGAGGTCCTCTTCAACCTTGATCTGTGCCTCCTTAGCACTTTGAGCATGCACCTTTCTCATTGCGACCTCACGGTCTAGGAGGTAGTAATGCTGGACAAAGGCAAGGAAGGCCTGCAATCGAGAACAGATAATAAAAATCAAGAAACAAAGAGTTTGGCGTTAATCATGGAGTTTACTAATCTTTAAGGAAAGGCTAACCAAAGAGAACAACTCTCCATTCTTGTTGAAAAGGGTGATGGCGTTCTCACAACTTGTTACGAACTCCCATTGGGGAGCCCCGAGGTTGCTGAAGCATTGGCCTGTGCGGGTTAAAGCGTCTGAACTCAGTTGAGCTCCTGAGGCATCGGCAGCATTGTCAACCACGAACTAAGGAATGTAGGTCGCGATGGTGAATTTGCGATCTTGGATTGGAGGGGGGGAATGGCGAGTTTTCTTCGCTTGGCTCAAGGGAGGAAGAACAACAACCTCCGGGAGCACCGGAGGAACTATGACAGGGCCTGACTCAGCCTGCTTCGAGGCCGATGGGGTAGCCTCGATTGTTTTGGCAACCTTGGAATATCGAGCTCCCTTCGAGGACACTTGATTACACTTGGACCCCTTAGACACGGTGGGATGGCTAAGGATGTTATCGATGTCTGAATCCATCTCGTCTGAAAAAAGAAAAACAAATATTTGTTCTTGATCATGTTTGAGAGAAGATATTGGGACTTCTAAGTAAAATAAACCTAACTGGAAGATCCCCTCTTGCTTGAACTTGGGGACAAGGAAATCCCTCTATCTTCATATGATTCTAAGGGGGTTCCCTCTCGATAAGTAGGGGACATCCTCGATAAATCCTTATAGACATTAGTCCTATACTGGATGACTATCCCTTCCCAAACCTCGTTTATGCTATAAATGGTTTGGTATTTTCTTATCCATCTATCGTCCATATGCACCTTAAGATCTACCCCCAACCAGGTCATAAAATTGTTCCAGGGAACATTAAAAAGGACTACGACATTAGGTTATTGTTTTAGTAGGGTTGGAGACCACATAGACAAGTCTAACACAACTTTACCTCCGTCAGACGATCTTGGAGAGGCCTCGTCTTGCGCTTCGGTTCCCAAGCCTGAAGGTTAAACTAGGTGAGGGACAGAAGCCCGAGAACGCGAGCTTGAATGCTTCCTTTTGGACGGAAGGTTAACGGCCGGAATAGGGACGTCTTCTTACCTCGAGTACTTACGAGTCCCGACATCATCCATAGACTCACCTACTCCAAGGAGACCGCATAGACGAAGCTTATCCTCGTGAAGGAGATAGTTGAGGGATCGCTGACCATACAGAGCCTTAAGATTTTTTCCCTGTGATTCTTCATGGCCTAGGTGGGCTTTTGTCGGTGGTAATTGGGTGCACAAGTAACTTGAAGAGTGTTTTGAGCTCGAAATGAGAAAATTCAAGAAGAAGAGTGCGAAAAGATACTTATGAATTCGGAAACAGTAAAATCTAGACTGATCGAGCCCATCTATCCAGAAGAAGATTGTCTTGAAGTTTGGAGGATAATTAGGTATGTCCTTGAACAGTTTTTTCTCCCTTGGATAGCTTGAGAGATAATGGAAGCCATCCCCTCCATGAGCTCAGGAGGGGTTACTTTTCAGGCAAAAGAAAAATAAAATATTGTGTGCCGAGGGTCCATCCCACTTTTTCTCGTAGTAGAGCAACTTCAATGCCGTGGGGACCCTGTAAGAGTTGGAGTGAAGCTGGAAGGGGGCGATACTAACATAGTCTTTGAACTTCCTAAAGTATTCCTTCAAGGGCAGTAGTGCCCCAGCTCGCATATGCTCGCAGCTCTAGGCTGTGAACTTAACTTTTCTCTCTGAGTCGTCTTCACCCGGAGCAAAGCAACTCCTCTCGTATGAGCTGGCTGGCCGGCACACCAATTTTTTGGACAACTTTAATCCATGACAAGACAGAATGTCTGAAATCTGTCTCGTGGAGGTGACGAAATTCCGGTAGTGTTCAACCTTGAAGAAAAACCACTATCCAAGACTGGGGCAGAAGATACTTCAGGGACTATTTGACCGGTTGGTTGAGTTGAGGTACCCTCCATAAAGTCGAAGGAGAGCTTGCCGGGAGTAAATGCCACGATAACCCTACACTTGGGATCCAAGGGGATCGAACGAGCCTCAGGGTCTGGGTTAGGATACACGGAAAATTGTAGTCTCCTTCTTTTTCCTTCTTCGAACTCGTCAATCTGACGTCGGAAGTGTGCTCGAATATCTTCACGTCTGAGACACACCTCGTGCTCCCAGATCAACTGTTGATATCAGGTGAATGACGATTCAACTCGAGGAGATGGTGGGTGGTAAGGGATTGCGAGTTCAAGCCCCCACCGATTCTCTAAAAACTGTGGCATCTAACAAGAAGGAAAAAGGTGAGGGCCCATCACTTAGAAAGAATGGAGATAAGAAATTTTTTTAAGACTTGAGCTCGAACGTTCAAGACAAAGGGATTGAGGAAGTTGAAGAAAAATTAGAGAAATCGTGTATTGAATCCCTATTTCTATGGGAACTTTATTTAAATAATGCATTTTAATTCTATTATTTTTTAAATATTCATTTGATTTAAACTTGAATGTATGTTGTATCTTCCCTAAACTTGTGGGAAGATATTCTTGTAACCAAGTCTATAAATAGCCTGGATTTGGTCATTTGTACTCCCTCACAACTTTGTACTGAGAAACGTTCTGTGAAATTGCTCATTCCTGAAGCTTTAACGCAGATAAGTTAATAAAAGTGACTCATGGACATAGACAGATTTTAACTGTTGAACCACGTAAAATTCTCTTTATTTTCTTTTCTTCCTGTTTAATTGTTCTACATAATTAAGTTGACGAAAAATAGCGTCAACAAACATGTCTAATGAAGAACAAAAACTAAAAAAAAAAAAAAGTAATTGATATACAAATATAAACCATAATAATACACAATTCAAAAGTAATAAATATACAAAAATAAACGAATAGAAATAGAAAAAGAAGTAGAAGGTTTAATCTTTAAGCAAACATAAGATAAATTTGACATTGATCAATGGTGTATCGAGTACATGACCATTGTTACTTAGCCTTCTTCTTCGCATTGACGGTCACAATTTTAACATTAGGAGGGGAGGGGTCTTCTTCACTTTCCATGAGAGTAGAGTGGGTGAGTGTGCTTCTACACGTTGGGTAATAGCTATTTTTAGACAATAAAGACTTTTAGTTGTCAACAAAAATGTGCAAAACCACAATAAATGAGTGGATTGATTTTTGAAATATATATATATATATATATGGTAACCTTCATTAACTAATAGTTATTAGTTACCTAATATGTATAAAAAATATTAAATACATTCCTAAATAAATTTAAGAAAATATATATTCTAAAAAAAGAAAAATATATGGATTAATTTGGATTTACGTTATAAATTGTATGTTATAATTTAAATAAGTTTTTCGGTATTAATAGTGTATTAACAAAAAAATTAAATGTAATGACTAATGTAAATATTCCAAAATAAACGAAATATTCATTATACCAAAAGCATGAATTAGTGGCATTTGTAAAAAAAATGTCACAATAATAGTAGTTTAGTGACATTTGATCAAAAATGTCACTTTAATGAGAACAAATGACATTTTAATTAATACCCTTACAGAAGCGTGGTTCTCAGGTACTCTCTCTTCCATGGCGAGGAGAAGAAAATCTGGGCTGAAGCTTGCGAAATCTGCAATAGCTGCGGAGCTTCCTTCATCCATTGGTGAGGAACCTGTTTTTCACCGACCTGCAACAGCAACGAGTGATGATCTAGGAGTTACAGAAGAGTATGAGTGTGAGGTCAAGAGTCTGGGCGATGGATCACAGAAGGATTTCGAGTTTGCTACAGAACCTGCGAAAAAGAATTGGGCCACTGAGGTTGAGGATCATTCATTCTTGGATTCAGCTAAGGAAACTTGGGCAAAATTTTGAGAATCACCCCCAACTCATGGTTGCACAAAGCTTCACTACTCGGAACCATATCAGAAGGATGGCCAGGTCATTACGAAATTGGACATGGAAGAAATAGAAGTAGAGGCTTCATTCTGGAAATCAGCTGTGATATGTGTAGTGATAGGGGCGAATCCACCTCTGACAGTGTTTGAAGGATTTGTAAAGCGGATTTGGGGAAATCTTGGAATTGTGAGTGTTACCCGAATGAATGCTGGGTTTACTATGGTGAAATTCAGAGATGAAGCAACAAGGGACTTAGTCTTAGAATCAGGAGTGGTGCATTTTGATAAGAAACCAGTAGTTCTTCGCCCATGGACTATTGATATTGAATCATTGAAATCCATTAAGTTTGTTCTTGTGTGGATTCGGCTACCTGATCTTGGTTTACAGTACTGGGGAGTGAATTGCTTGAGTGCTCTAGTTAGCACAATAGGTAAGCCCATCATGACTGACAAAATAACTCAGAATCATTCAATGATAAAATTTGCTCGTATTCTAGTTGAGATGGAGATTACTGATACTCTCCCAAAGTTTATTAGCTATTTCAATGAGAAGGGCCAAATTGTGGAACAGATCATAGACTATGAATGGCTTCCAACGAAGTGTTCAAATTGCAAGAAATTGGGACACTCTGTCTCTTCTTGTAAATTTGTCTCTGAATCTGTCTGGAAGCAGAAGGAGCTGAACCAAGCGGAAGGGAATTCTGGGAATGACAATACAGGTCAACCTGAGGCGAAGACAACAATTCAACCAAGTGAAAAAATTCCTGAGTCTATAACAAATGCTAGTCCGGCTTCTACTGCTGTCATTAATCAAGAAAACACTATTCAGCTCGATACTGCTCAGCCTTCTTCTAATCAGGTAGAAGCTTAGTGGATTTCTCCAAAAACAGCTAGAGTCAAGAAGCAAGGAACCCAGATTTCAGTTAAACAGGACATAAACCAATTTAATGTCCTGCAGGACTGTCAGAAACCAGCAAACACAAGGCCTTCTTCGTCCAAGAATTATGGATAGTAGCAACATAATGAGTTGGAACGTTAGAGGGCTGAATAAGTTGAATAAACAGAAGATGGTTATGGAAGTTTTTCGGATGAATAAAGTTGGGATTGTGGCTCTTCTTGAAACAAAAATCAAGGGAGCTAAAATTTGAGAAGATATGAGTTCTACCTTTTTTTGGTTGGGATTTTTACAGTAGTGAGTCTGTGGAAGGTCGTATTCTAGTGATTTGGAAATCTAAGTTGATGCAGCTTGCAGTGATACAAGAGAGTGATCAATACTTACACTGTCAGGTGAGCCTTTCTAATAAAGCAGACTTATGTCTTACTTTTGTTTATGGCTCTAATAGCTTGGAGACTAGGAAAACCTTATGGAATGATTTATCCCATTTGATTGGGCCTAGTAAAGCTTGGATGATTCTTGGGGATTTTAATGTTGTTTTTACTCCGAAAGACAGGTTGGGGGGCAGGCCAATCACTGTGAAAGAAATGGAGGATGCTAGGCAATGGTATGATCTTGGTTTGGTTGAAGAAATGAAGATTATGGGTTCATTCTACACCTGGTCTAATAATCAAGAAGGAGAATCTCGCATCTTTTCCAAGTTGGACAGAGTATTCATTAATGATGCTTGGCTGGAGCAGTTCCCTTCAGTCACGGCTTGTACTCAATGGGAGATTGATTCAGACCATGCTTTAATCCTGATAAAACAATTGCCTGCTCTAAGGGTTGGGGTGCAACCTTTTCGATTTTATAATATGTGGATCACTCACCCTCAGTTTAGAATCAAAGTTTTATCTAGCTGGAAGCAATCTTTAAGGTTCAAGGGTAGAAGTTTGGATCAAATCTGCTGGAAACTCACCCGGCTGAAACATATATTGAAGAAGTTTAATTGGAAGGTAATGGGGGATGTAGCTTGTAACTATGAGAGGAGTAAAAATTTATATCAGCAAGCTCACGCTAAATGTTTTGCTGACCCATCCAATATGCTGCTAAGTAAAGAGGATCGTGAAGCTTTTACTGAGTTTAAAAGACAAGAGAAAGTGTATGCTAGCTTTCTTTACCAAAAAAAGTAAAATTGATTGGTTGAGGTTTGGGGATGACAACTCTTCCTTTTTTCATGCTAGTTTAAGGAAAAGGAAGTTAGCTAACCGGATTGTCTCTTTTGTTACTGCTGAGGGACAGATTGTAGATGATTATGATAAAGTTACAGCTCATTTTCTGCAGCACTTTAAAAGCTTTTTGGGTACATCCAGTCATGCTACAGGGGCTATTGATATTCAAGCCATAAGTTTTGGCTCGGTCTTGAGCAGTGATGCCCAGCTGAGTTTGATAAAGCCTTTCACTATTAAGGAGGTTAAAGCTGCGATGTTTAGTATCCATTCTCTAAAAAGCCTGGGTCCGGATGGTTATGGGGCAGGTTTTTTTAAAGCTTTATGGAAGGACATTGGTAAGGAAGTTGCTTTGGCCGTTCTTGAATTCTTTGAGACATCTAGTATTCCTCAGTCTTTAAATAATACTCTTTTATCTTTAATCCCGAAAGTGATCCAACCAATGACTGCTTCTGATTTTAGGCCTATTGCTTGCTGCAATACTATATATAAATGTATATCTAAAATGTTGTGCAATAGGCTTAATCTTGTTCTGCCTTTGTTGATAAATCAGAATCAGGGGGCCTTTGTTAAAAATTGATTTCTAGCCCATAATGTGCTTATCCTTCAAGATTTACTTAAAGATTATCACAGAAAGAATTGTTCCTCTAGATGTCTTATGAAGATTGATATAAGCAAGGCTTATGACTCAATTGACTGGGATTTTTTGGAGAATCTTCTAAATGCTTTTTGCTTTCCGAAGAGGTTTATTAGATGGATCATGGTTTGCCTTAGGGGCACTTCCTATTCCTTAGTGATGAATGGAAGCATTCAAGGTCATTTTCAAGGAGCTAGAGGTCTTAGACAGGGAGACCCAATATCACCTTTATTGTTTGTCATAGTAATGGATTATCTTACTCGCTTGTTGTTAAAGGCTTCTAAGGAATAAGAGTTCAAATTTCACCCCTTATGTAAGTCCTTAAATATGGTCTGTCTATGTTTTGTTGATGATCTCCTTTTATTTTCCAAGGCTAACTCGAGCTCAATCAAAATTATTCAGCAAGTGTTCACAGACTTCACAAAGGCATCAGGGTTGTCTATTAATCAAAGCAAGTCTAAAATCTATGTTGGTGGTCTTACTGCTGGGGAAAAACAATCTCTGCTTCAGGTTTCTAACCTGTCTGAAGGGCAGTTCCCCCTGAGCTACTTAGGAGTTCCTTTGAGACCTACTAAATGGAGAGCCATTGACTGTGAAATTATTCTTGATAGAATGAGATCTCGGCTGTCTGGTTGGGCTAATCGCCATCTATCCTATGCTGGTCGGGTTCAACTAATTAACTCTGTTCTGTTGGGGATCCGAGCTTATTGGATGCATATCTTTTTGTTACCTCAGAAAGTGGTCAAAGCGATAGACTGTCTTTGTAGAAAGTTTCTTTGGGGTGAGAAGAATAATAGAAGTAAATTTCACAGGGTCTCTTGGGAGCATGTTTGTAAACCGAAATGCTGTGGTGGTTTGGGTTTCAAAGAAAGTGCTTCTTGGAACAAATTAATGTTGGCTAAGTTCATTTGGGCTGTTTCTTCCAAGCAAGATATGCTTTGGGTTAAATGGGTCAATTGTGTTTATCTAAAAGGAGTTTCTATTTGGGATTATCTTTTGAAGCATGATACCAGTTGGTATTGGAGGAAAATAGTTAATTTCTGTCATTCTCTGTCTAAATCTGACTTGGAGGCTGCTGTGAGGAATGGTAAGCTTCAGCTGGGCAGACTGTACTCAGTGGTCTATCCTAGCTCCCTGGTGCACTATGATAAGGTTGTTTGGTGTAGGCTCTCGGCTCCTAAACATCAATTTATCCTTTGGCTTGCAGTGAACCAGAAATTGCTTACTAGAGATTGGCTAAATTATTGTCATGTTCCTCTTACTTCCTTGAACTGCCCTGTTTGTTTTCAAGCAGAGGAAAGTCATTCTCATCTGTTTTTTGAGTGTATTTTCTCCTTTAGAAAGTACTTCATTCAGTCCAAGAATGGCTGAGAGGATTTGCTTGGCCAGTTCAGTTCCAGAACTGGATTCTTTGGCTGTCAATGCCTCAGACTAGCTGGTTTTCGAAGGTGATCATTGCAACTTGTGCTGCTTCTGTGTTATCTCATTTGGATGAATAGAAATAAGTGTTGGCTTGAGCAAAGTTGTATCCCTGTGCATAAGATTGATCAATTGATTCGTTTTTTTATTAAAGCTAGATTTATGAATTTAATTGGTTGTAATTGTTCTCCCAGAGAAAAACAAATGTTGAATTTTGTTAGCTTGCTGTAAGTTGTGGTTTTGTTGAGGTGGTGTTCTGTTTCCAGCCTCTGGTTCATGTTTAGATTGCTGTAAGTTGTGTTTTTGCTGAGGTGGTTTTCTGTTTCCATCCTCTGGCTCATGTATCTGTTTGTTGATCAATAAAGCTTTCTTTTGATAAAAAAAAAATGACATTTTAATTAGTGACATTAAAAAAAATGTCACTATTGATATGTTTTAGTGACCTTTGATAAAAATTGCCACTGATTTGTGAATATTTAGTTTAAGTATTATTTAAAAATATCATTATTGAGTGGCATTGTAAAAATGACACAAAATATTAGATTTAGTGGCATTTCAAAAAATCACTTAGATTTTTTTCCTCCGAAATTTTTAATAATATCAATAAATATTTTTATCCCTCTCAAAATAAAGAAATGAAATGAACGACAATTTTGTTTAATATATTCTAAAAAGATATTAGTTATTATTATTATTATTGCTGTAACCGTATGAATCTATGTCTTTGTGAAGCTTCCGAATCTCCAATGTTCTTCATATCTGCCCAGCCGATTTGCAAACCCTCCCGTCCCTCTCTCAATGGTATGTCCCCTCTCTCCCTTTACCATTTCTCTATTAGTTTATCACTTCAGGAAAATCAGGTCATTGGCGAACACCCTTTCTTTGGTTACAGTTTCATTTATGCAATTTGGCTACCATATTGAAGTCTTTATGGTGGAAATTTCTACTGCTGCCATATCAAACAGAGTAAGTCTTGCTATTAATCCATCAATGTATAGTGTGAATTGTAACTATGCTAATAATGTCAAGTTACTTTTTCAATTTTAATTTGTTGTTTTCCTGCAAACTCATTGTTATGCTTATGGAATAATAAAACATTGGTACTACTTTTGCCAATTGTTATTGTGACTCTGTTTTTTCAGGTCAACTAATGCTAAATTTTATTGCAGGAAAATTAATACATAAGTTTCTCTCTTGCAAGTTGCAAAAAGTTGAAATACTAGAAGGCTTATATGGATGAAAATCAATTGAAAAGAGCGGATGATTATATGTAGCAGTCATTTGATGTATTGGTGCAACATTTAGTATCCATTTATTGGAATTATTCTTTTTTTTAATATATTCATGTACTATTTTATGCATATAAAATTTCTTAATAATAAAATAAAATGTTTACGTTTAAAAATTTGTCTCTATTTAATTCTCATGTTTTTCATAATTATGCAATAATAATAATATATCATTTTTAAAATATTATCCAAAAAAAAATTACGAAAAAGATCTGGTTTAGTAACATTTTGTAAATGTCACTAATTTTATTTTTTTCTTCATAAAATTAACATTTTTTTAATTGAAATTAAATACTAAAGACATTTGAAAGTGTTACTAGTACAAAATATAATGACATTTGATGTTTTTAGTAACACCAAAATAGCTTACATTTGTGCTAAATGCCACTAATTTAATAAGTGTCACAAAAAGTGAGAAATAGTAATATTTTCAAATTTCACAAATCATCAATTTTGTTTTAGTGATTGTCACCTCAAACTTTATTTGAATCATGTAAGTTTTCTTTATGAGCATGTCCAACTACTCCAACTCATATATTGGGGTTGTATTAATTATTGGATCAGATGATTAATTATGAAATGAAACTAAACCTAACATGTATTATTTCTAGGAAAGCTAGAAAGTTCTGCTTCTATTCTTATTTTTTTGGCTCTCAAATTTTCCTTTATATTTATATTTAAATAACTAGTATAATGATCGCAACAACATATCGACTTTAATTTTTTTTAATGAAATAAACATATTAATTAAGCTTTGCCACAATAAGTTTATAACCTTGACTACTACGTAACTAGTAATTATATATTATAATTTTGATCAATCAATGTACAATTTATTTATAAGAAGCTTGATTAATATAATAATACATCAACTAATCAACTAATTAAAGACTGACACAACATCTTTTTTCATTGTCAAGTAGTTCATCAAAATAAATAAGAAGAAGAAGAAGAAAACTCAAAATGTTGATATACTTAAGTAGTAGACAATCTAAATTGTTTTATGTATTTAAGAAAATAAATATTAATAATATTATTATATATTTAATTAGTCGAAATGTGGTAAGATATTATTTTATTATATGATACACAGACCAAGCATTAGGAGGCTTCGTATGAGTGCTCTTATTACGTTATTGACAAAAAGAAGGTCATGACAGCTTATGATTGTCTCTCAATTAAATATAATAATGCAAGTAGACCACGTTATATAATATACTAAACTAATCAAAACCATTATTTAATTAATAATGTCATAGGAAACATACTTACGAGGAATCTAGGCTAGGTTATTATTTGATTCTTCAACATGTGTTCTCTCATGCTTGCCAATGCCAATATTATATTATAGAGTATAAATAATTATGATTATTACTTCAAATATAATTATATTTATTCTCTAATAATAATAATAATGTGCCAATTAAGCATCAAAAGTATTATATTGTATCAAAAGACTTAAATGGTCGTTGTATATATAGCTCGTTTTTATATTTATTTATATATGCTCTAAATCTACCGTATAATCAAAATTTTGAATGAGAATGATAGGTTACATATAAATTAAAATATAAAAAAATTATACATATAATTAGAGTACAAACACATATTAATAATTAGTTAGTTATGAATTCTATTATAAGTAGACTACATTCCACATATATATGATATATCCTATAGCATTATATAGCTTGGTAAATGAAGCTTATACAATATTTGGGTGTGGGTCGTAGTTAGGATTTAAAATAAGATTTTAATCATTTGAAGTAATGTCATGATTGGAAATTTTTTATTTTATTTTCTTGTGCTAAGTATGATTGATTGAAGCTAATAACAATCTTTAAAACCATGCATTAGCGTCGCACCCAAAGAAAGATTTTCAAATGATTAAATAATGATATGTTTAATTGACAATCTTCTTTTTTCTCATTCCCCAATATTATAATCCATCAACAGAACATACTTTCCCAACAAAACCCTCAAAATCATAATCACTTTTCTCATTCCAAAAGTACCCTTGCTTTCCCCCACGTGGCTCACCCCTTAAGCAAAACCAAGCATGGGCAAACACGTCAAACAGATCTTCACCGTACGTGCAACGCACGTGCAAGGCCTAACTCGAAACATCGATTAACGGAAATACCGAATTAAGCAACGATTCGCCCAACTGGTTAATCACATGGTTACCACTTTAACCAGCTCAGCCGGTCACGTGCAAGGCTGCGGTGGGACCCACTCGAACGCTTCAGCTTGAGCTAGAGCTGGCTGTCACGTGCACGTGTGGAAAATCTCTCGATCGAACGGCTGGGAATTTTTCGCTATTTTATGGACGGCTGGGTGTCGTTCGTACATATTCGTTAACCAACCGTGGAGAGAGAAGGGCACAAATGGGATTATAATAAAAATTTGAGAAAGAGAGAGCAAGTGATTTTGTTTTAGGGGCTGCGGATTTGACCGTTGACCGAGAATCCAGCAAAGACAAGGTAACTTTGACCCAAAAGTGCACGTGCGGGTGGCCAACGTACACGTGTGCTTTGCTGTCCGTCGGCACTCGACCCCATATGGAATAGTGCGCCACGTAGGATCCACATGAGTGGTAATAATAGAGACACTAGTTGATGAAGGAAGCCCGCGGCCAGACTTCTCGGTCTCTCACCTTACCTATTTTAATTTACTTAATTAACCCTCACTACTTTTGCACAATATTTTTTTAATTTTTATTTATTATTATTATTATATATATGAAAAGTCTATTATTCCCCCCCCCCCCCCCCTAATTTTATTAGTCATGTTATATAATTTACTGAAAAAGTTTAGTCGTATTTTTACTATAGTATTGTTGTAAATGATGTTAAGAATTATTATTATTATGATGGTGGGGTGAACGTTAGACCATGCCTAAAATTATAACGAATTATAATTGTAAGCAAACAGCTTGATTAGATTTGAATTTATGAAAAATTTTACTTTGTGAAAAGCATCCGTGCCTTATAATTTCCTTCTTCTTTTTTTCTTTCATGTGGTGGGTTATATATACATAAATATATATATGCCTAATTCTAACAACCAAATCTTTCTCCCTATTGAAGTTTATCAATAAAAGATTCAATAAATCAATTTTGGGATTCCCTTTGTCAACTCAGATTAGTTGTTGAATGTTGACACTCATTCAATATCTTTTTGAAGTACAATTATTAAGGTTCGTAGCAGAAATATAAATATGTACATTATTGAACAAGTAAAGTGGATATCACAATACGGAGAAATCATGCTCACATTAGCAATGAATGTAATGTACAAGAGGAGGAAAAATCATTTTTTCTTTTCTTATCGAAAAAAGGAATATTCCTTTCAATATAGTTATATAATATTAATTATATGAGTATTGTTTTTTTAGATGATTACATGAGTATTGTTAAGACGAATCATTGATGTCAATGAAGTGTAATATAATTATTGAAGTAATTTAATATCAATTTTCTTATATTTTAATTTAATGAGTAATTTTAAAAATTATTAACCACTTTTAATGTGTCACCTAATGTGGTATAAAATACCATAAAATGGCAAGTAGCAACACTTTAATTAAACAAATATTGAAAGAAATATATAATTAATCATATGTAGTTTTTTCAAAAGAAAACCAAATATATAGCAAAATAAAAATTTAACTCCTAAGATTATTGCTTTATCACGAGGTTAATTAATTAAAGAAAAATGTGTTACATATTATAATTGCTGTCATAAGACCTTCGATCACTAGATCTTTCGATGAATGTAGACAACTCCTTTCATATCTTTCAATTGTGTGTGAAATAATATTTAGGTACATGTATTATCACATTCAATCACTAGACAAGACTAGACAGTATCATTTTGTTGGTTGTCTTCTTCACACTAAATTTTATGGGAAAAGTTTGGAAGAGGAGCATGATCATTGAAAAGTATAAAAAGGCAGGTAATTATGACTTATGATGTAGGGTGAAAAATATAAGGAATCTTAGTAAATAATTTGAAATTATGTTGGTAGACATAGGGATATAATTATACTATTGTTCCATGAATTATGGATTTTGCTCCATTTGACTTTTGACTTTGATAATTTTGTTATTCCACCACCCAATGTTTGTCATTGCTTCACTACTCGGCCACTTATTATCACCAAGTCGGCATCAATTTTTAGGTATTATGCAAAAACATCCAAAGAAACTTTAAAAAAAAATTAAGAAAAAAAGTTGAGATTTAATATTGCTAGAATACTTCAATCATTTTATAAAGAAAAAAAATATGCAATCTAAGCACTTCAATTAGATCAAGAATTTCTAATAATTCTTTATAATTGAGATTCATAGTTCTTTTTTTTTTCACTCAAGAAAAATGGGAAAATCCTATTAGTATATGTCTATAATTGATCGAGAAGCATGTCTCAATACATGATTAACCATTTCACTAACTCTAAGCAAATTGACCATAAAACCATCATACTGTCTCATGCATGAGACTCACATCCCATAGCGCATTCAATCAAATATATGTTGTTCACTTTTTGGGGTAAATTTATGCATAGATCTCTTCTAGATTTGTATTAAAAGAAAAGGCTTTGGTCTCACTTATTTGAACAATATGAAGGATCAAAATTGGGAGGAGAAGAAGAAAGTGTTATGTTTGAAAGTCTGTGGACTGGAAAATAAGATATTCCCTTTTATTCATTTGTCTTTAATGATGCAACAATCACAAAAGTTTGGGTGGTGAATTAATAGTTGTATTAATAATGTTGTGAATCAAAATCAAAACAAAATTTAACCTAAAAGAAAAATTGGAAATGTATTGGTTTTTGATAAGGTGGGGTAGGTAGGGTTGAAAATAAATTATTTTGAAGATCATGACTTGACTAAGCTAAGGCGAGAAGTCTAATCAGTAGAGTTGTGAAAACAAATGGGACCCAATAATAATAATAATAAATAATAGACCCTTGAAAACTCCCAAGAAGACTCCATCCCAATTCCAAGTTTCCAACCAAATAAATCATTGCAACATCCTGTTGCTGTGACTTGTTGTTGGGCAGTTCAGTCAGACAAGTAGGATGAGAGGGGTAATATGGTCATTTGGGGTAGGCAAATGAACGAGGGAGGGGGTCTTCGTTCACGTGCCATTCACATGGGGGTGGGGGTATAACCTTGTACGAGCAGGTGCAGGTGGGTATAAATGATATGAAAGAGAAGTGGGGCCCACAATAAGATCATGAATATGATTGTCGGATAATGAACAAAATACCCAATTATTGTGCTTATGATTTCTTAGCCTCCATTCGTTTTTATTTGGAACTTACCATTTTGGAAACTATTGTAGCTTTCCACTACTCACCCCTCATCTACGCTTCTGATCGACGTGCACTTCACGCGCCAATACTAGATATATATATATATATTTATATCTCTATTATTTATTATTGTTTATAAAATGATAAGTAAAGCAGATCGCTTTTCTCTTTTTCGAAAATTTTTATGTGAATAAAAAATTGTAAAATGTTAAACTTGAAAAGAAAAAGACTCATGAAAAGCTATGTGAGCTTTTTATTTGTCTTTTTTTGAGGATTATGTTATGCAAATCTTGTATTGATGCCCATTAAATGGTTTGTGAATATAAAATTATTGCAGGGGCAAAATAGAAGTCTTACTTCATCAACCTATACTTTGAACTTCTATATTGTTTTCTTATAATATAATAATACATAAATTTCATTACAACCAAAATAACACCATGATGTAAAAAGATGTATTTTTTTTCAAAACTTGGGAAAGATTCCTTTTACAATTTTTTTTCCAATATAAATAGAAAAGAGAAACATTTGGCTTTTTTTCTATTAATAATGACATTGACTCCATTTTTTTTTATTAATTACATCTTTCAACATAATTTAAATTTTATTTACAAAAATCATATATAAATAATTATTTACACATTACCTAATCTATACCAACAAGATCTTTGTTTATTTTCATGTAATTTACATATTATCAAACAAGCATGTAAATACCTAAAACATGCTCTAATGAAATTGATATAAAACAGCATAAAGTTAATAAACTTACATTACACAGCGGAACTGGAACAACTATTTCCTTTAATCTCTCTAACCACTGATTCATTTGTCTAGCATAGTATTATCAAGATATTGAACTAGATCAACAATACAGTCTTTCTCACCAAGCCTTTGATCAACCTAAAACTAGTGCGGGCAGGTTCTCGACACATGAGACAAAGATCTAAAAGAGAATAAGAAGAGAGTAAGTGGCCAAGAAATGAGATTTTCACTTACCCATTGAATCAACTGAGACTTCCTTATTGAAAACTTTAGATATCATATTCCTTATATATACATGTTATCCCCATTTCCTGCCTTGGGCCCGGGACAGTGGTCCAGGCCCACATTCTGGGCAATTGGATTTGGGCCCGGCCCAGGCCCATTTAGCAGGGGAATGACCGAGAACGACGGCCCAAGTGTGGGTCCCGACTCGGACGGTGTCCAGGAAAGATGATCCAGGACGATAGTTCGGGAGACGTATAGCCAGTTGGGGGTTACGGTCGAGGCGTACGCAAACCTGTCCCGGATCCTGGTAACCGATCCGGGCCTGCGGTAAACGAAGAGGGACGGAGGTAAACGAACCCGGGTCAAGTCCTCCCGATTGGCAGGAAAAAGCATCCGTGACCTTGAAGCCGCCCCATGACGCGTGAGGGTTGTCCCCACTTTTCACCTGCGGAAAAGGCCACCTCGGGATTGCACGTCGCTGGTTCAGACTTGCACTGCCAGTGCACTGACTGACTTTGTCCCCTGAATCTGCCTCGTAACTCGGAATGCCCAGACCAAAAGCCTCATTTTGTCGGGCGAAATATAGTTCTTGGGTTGCCCCATTGGGCCTTGATAATTCTTAGTCTTTTGTATTTTTATCCTTTGCATTGGGCTTCCGACAGAGAAGCCAAGGGTACTCATATCCTTGATGGGCCCGGGTCATGCCCGGCCCAAGCCCAGTGCTCCTATGAGCCTATAAATACAGGTAATAGAGCACTGGAGAAGGGATCTCTCTTCGACTTATATACAGTTACTCTGTCAAAACATAGGGAAAAACTCCATTGTAAGAGACTTTCCAAGCTCTAATACAACTGACTCGTGGACTAAGGCTCATTAACGCCCCAACCACGTAAAAATCCTGTTTTTACCTTCTAAATTCCATATCATTAATCTCGCTTATTTTTCATTAACATAGTTTCCGAAAATCTCAGTAAACAATACAACTTAATAAGTTTTAATAAAGAAAAAATAAAAGCTCTGGACTCTCACAAATGAACTTGGGCCAAATCTTTTTGTTTTGAATTTAAATCCTAATTGGGCCTAAATTCAAATATTTTTTATTTATTTATCTTTTAATTAATTAATTAATTAAATCCTTATTCTAATTAACTAATTATAATTTGAAACTTTATTTAATATTATTTATTTATATTGACATAGATTTATCAATATTAATAAATTTACCCAAAGATTCTCTTTTATTCTCTAAATCTCATATATCTGTAAAATAATTCAAAATTGACCTAGTCAACTTTCAAAATCCTAATTGATAATTAAATTAATTAATTGAGATATTCTAGATGATTTACTTAAAGGTGATGCGGGGACCATGGATTCATGAAATCAAGCTCTAATAAGTTACCGTGAATTTATTTACGAATAATTTCACTACCTTATTAATTACTCGTGACTCCAATATAGGCTCGAAATTAAACTCTTGAATTCATAGAACGTATTTTCCAAACCATAAATATGTTATGCATTGTTATAACCAATACAATCAGTCAATCCCCTATTGATGACTTACTAACGAGTTGGGTGCAAATTACCATTTTACCATTCATCATTATTCTATCCTTAACTCCCACTAAGTTCCTTAAAAAATGATATTTCTATGAACTTAATCATAGAAATGAGATCTCAATCATTTAATCTTTCGAACAAAGCAATTAAGGAAATTATCTTTTTACTTCTCATACAAAAGTTATAGATTTCAAATCTATGAATAATACTCCCACTCAATTATACTACTAAATCTCCAAGATGTAAGTATGGGTTAGACCAAAGGGTAAGCTGGTGACGGACAAGTCAGAAGATTTAAAAAAATATATAATTAGCATAATATTAACACTCAAAATTAAGATCGACTCGACCTATCGTCAACGTTGTGACATTGATTAGATTCGATAACAATGATACTTATTTATCTATCAATATTCTATATCGGTCATAGTCCAATGTACTCATATACATCTAATTTTATCTACTTGGTCAATGCCTTGGACAAAGACATCACACCCCGAATGTGTAAGTAGATCATATTGTAGATTGCCTAATCAGTGAAAATCCAGTGCACTAATCTATTCTTAGGACTCGTTCTTTTGAACATATAATTACAACTATAATCCATTGTGACTTAGTCACTATAATTGTAACTATTTATATGTTCGGTATTTTATAAATGTTTGTATTATTCCAATAATCATGTATTAATACAAGCAAGCAACACGGTTGTCAAACTAAATGATTTCTACAACTTTTATTGACAATATAAAATCGCATTACATGTCCGACATGGTTTTATAAGGGCATAAAACCCAACAAAATCTATCTATTTCTCTTTTTTCTCTCTTTTCTAAAACATAAAAATAAATTTTGGTCACACCGCTAGTCGTTTGGGCTCACAGGTAGTACCATTGCAACCTACTCTTCATTGTGGTCATTTTGATTTATGGGAAGCATAAGTTTTTTCATCGTTGCCGGAGAAGAAGACCAGAATTAAAAGTAACATTTTAATTTCTTTTATATTTGGTTAGCCAAAAAGATTCTTTATGCTTTCTTTTAGTTTATTTGTTGTATTTAAAAAGTAATTATGTAGTTGCTTTCTAATTTAGTTAAACAAAAATTCATAATGAAAAACCAATATGTGTATTTTTTTTTATTTTATTACAAAATTAATTTTTAAGTTTCTTTTTTGTTTGATTAATAAAAGAAACACTATTATTTACATGTAAATTACATCAGTGACTAAAAAATGAATTAAAACTTTTCATTAAAAAAAATTATTATATAGTATACTAAAAATTACTTTTGATGATAAGCTATATTATAATTTTTTATACCTTATTGTAACTTAATTGTTCCTAAAATAAGTTTGAAGATAAAAATGTCATAAATAATAAGACACTTTAATATAACCTAAAAACTAATTAGTATTTTAAGTTAAAAAAAATTCAACAAATAAATTTTGTAGGTAACTAAAATGTATATGAAATAATATGCTTTAAAATTAATTTTTTAGTGAAAAGTATCTAATTGTAACTTATCACCATTATATGTAACCAAAATGTTACTTTTGAAAATCTAGAAAAATGGAAAATTTAAGATTTCGGAAATGTTTCAAATTTAGATATATTATTTTTGAAATTCGATATTTTTTTATAATATAGTAATGTATTTTTGTAAATAAAATTATATAGGTGATTTTTGTAATAATTTAATGTTATGTACATAATTGTAAAGATTTTTTTCTTAAAACGGGCCCATAAGATATATGGAAAATCAAAAGAGAACCATAGAATTTTAGATAATTTAGAAGGCTAGATATCATGACGCACTTTTTTTTATTAAGTCGGCCCTCCACTGTATCTCCATTTTAAGATTTTAAAAATAAATAAATGGATGAATAAAGAAGAAGAAGGAGAAGGAGGGCAATAATGGTAATTTTAGGAAAGAATGATGGAAATGGGGACCAGTTCACGTGCGAATCACATGGGAGTGGGGTGGTGAGTGATTAGGAAAGAGCCTCTGCCTCAGCCTCGTACGGGTCATGAAGAGAAGGGAGAAGAGGCCAAGAGGAGGGCCATGATGAAGGATTGTCGGGTAGTGAAAGGGGATGTGGGCCCCGCCTTTTGACTAAAATAGGAAGATTGGGATGTGATCTTGGGAATCGTGCCTTCCCAGGGGAACACGTGGGACAGCTAGCACGCACCCGTGGGGACACCATAATCATCACCCGACATCCTGTCTCCCTCATTTCCCCACTTTTCTGTTTTTTTTTTCTTCAAAAAAATATTATTTTTCACTAATTACTACTTAATTTAATATTGCCCATGCTCATAATCATCATCGTAGTCGTAATCATCATCATCATGATCATTATCTATGGTCCTGGTTTGCGCGTGCATTCACGCTTCTGTAGGTTTTTTTTTTCTTAATAGGTTAGTGGGAGGATTGAGTAGTTCTTCCTACACTCGAGGCACAAAGCAATAGAAAAAGAAAAAAAAAAGAATCTTTGATTTTCTTAGTTTGTTTTTCCTGATTTAGTAACGCATTGGGTGAAGTTTTTATCTTTTGATTGGTTCAAAGGGTTAAGATCCAGCTAAAATATAATAATGATAATTGTAAAGTGACGGGTCAAGTTGATAACGAGCTCATTTAGCCACGTTTCAGAGCAGGTCACTTGGGTCGTCTCAGGGTTATTAAATATTATAATGTTTAATTATAAATTATCAGTGATTTAACTCTATAATTCTATTACAATTATGAGAGTACACCCTAAATTCAGTATCTATCATTTAAAAAAATTTGTTCACAATTTTATATCGCCCACAAAAATAATGTAATCTAGTGATTGTACACTAATTAGGATAATCTTTGGACCGAAAATTATGTAATGAGATAAATCTATAAATCATAATTTCATTTGCATATTTGATTCAGTACCATTTGAATTTATCTATACTAATTATTGTGTTGGTACCATGCTGTAAAATCATACATTTTTTTTATATTTTACAAGTGAAATTAACTCACATAATTTCTGTTAGTGTAACTTCGTTTTTAACTCAATTTAAAATAAAACATTTATATTACTTTGCTTAATAATATCTGACACATAATTCGTAAATGCACTCAATTGTTCATGTGTCTCAATCCAACCAGGGACATGGTTCGGTGGGAAGGTGCTTTTTGAGTGTGGACACTAATAATTGCAATGTTCCCAAGTAATATATTTTTAAAAAAATTTCATAAGAAAAAAAAAAAATTCTTTGTGCTATTATTGGGGATGAGAATTAAAGACGTAATTATTGATGAGAAGGACTATATGCTCAGTGTGAAATTAATACATTAATTAGTTTTGCTTGACACATTAAATGATTGAGAAGCCTTTCTACTATGAAGTAGTGCGCCTCATTTGATTAATAACTTAATTAAATATGCATGAGAAAAAATCATTTGATTAATAACTTATTTCTCATGCATCTTTAATTAAGTTATTAATCAAATGAACCTCTATTATCAATGTTAAAGCACCAATGAGTACTAAGAGATTATTTTGCTGCTTATTCTACTGTTTAATGGTATGTCTGTTTGAATCTTTGATGATAATTTTTTTAAATAAAGCAAGTTTCAGTATATTATTATTTTAGTATGTAGGATTTTAAATGACAATGAGTAATTAATTAATTAATTAAATGGGTGAAATATGAACAATATTAATGGCCATGTCACTTAATTTGTAATTAATGAAAAGCTCTGTGCACTGTGCTTTTGAAAATTTTAACTTGCTAGTCCTTTTTTTTAAGGGTAGGTGATATACCATGAATTTTGTACAATTAATGAATAGATGATTAATGAGCTGAACAAATATGGTACAAAGAATCACGATTTTCTTTAATGAATGAATACCTTTTTTTTTATTGGATCTTTTTAAAGAAAATTGTACGATAATCATCAAATCAAGCTATATTTATATATTTATAAGAGCAACCCCACTCGCAACTCTTTGACCAATTCTGACTATTTTCTGCTAGCTTTCTTTTTCATGCATGGGAGGGTATATAAATCTAAGAGCAACGGTGCTTTTTTTTTTTTCTTAATTATATATATATAAATAAAACATTTTATATATATATAAATATATTTGTTATTGTTTTAATTTTGTTACCTTTTTTTTTTATTATTTATTACATAATTTTTTTATTTTAATTTTTTAATAAATACTCATTTATTTCATTCAATTTTTACACCATTACATACATCTTCTTCTAAATTATCAATATCACAAAATTTCTTTTCTTAACAATGGATTCCCAAAATTCTCAAAATTTTCCAAATTCTCCAAATACCAACTCCTAAAATCTAAATTTTCAAAATTCATCATTTTCTCTACATACCAATCCTCAAAATCCAAATTTTCAATATTCTCATTTCAATCAAAATTTTCAAAATACTCCTTCTACTGATCCTCAAAATCTAAATTTTCAATATTATCAATTGATGTAATATTTATTTATATTAATATATGAATTTAAAAAATTTAGTGTGACAATATTTATAATTACAAAATAATATATTAAATAATAATATGTGGGGCCATAGTTGACAACTTTTGGGGTGGCTTAGCATTGGAGCATTTTTATGAAAAAAGTTGCAAAAAGTGATATGGATGAGAGAGAAAATAAAAAATTATATTTGAGATGATTTGGACATGTTAAGCCACCATTGGGGTAGCCACAATTGGAGTTGCTCTAATAAGCTGAGATTCTTATTTGTTTTCATGGTAAAATAATAATTTTTTTATTGATAAATTTTACTGTTATTATAAATGTTGATGTGACATATTTTATATGTAATCTATTTTACACACTCAAAATATATAATATACATTTTTTATGGAGGTAATTGAGAACTCAATTACATAATTTAATTTTCATGGCACCTCTAAAAAAAAAGTAATTATATCCATAAATAATATAAATGATAAGATATAACATTTTAAAAAAACTCAATTACATAATTTGATTTTTATGGCACCTCTGAAAATTAAAGTAATTATACCCATAAATAATATAAATTATAAGATATAACATTTTTAAAAAACTCAATTACATAATTTAATTTTTATGGCACCTCTAAAAATTAAAGTAATTATACCCATAAATAATATAAATTATAAGATATAACATTTTTAAAAAACTCAATTACATAATTTAATTTTTATGGCACCTCTAAAAATTAAAGTAATTATACCCATAAATAATATAAATTATAAGATATAACATTTTTTTTAAAATGTTCTTAGAAAATAATACATATTTTTTACTATCTTCCAGATTACTTGGCAAAAAATATTTTTTTCTCATTATTATTTTCTATTATATTTATAGGGAACGGTTGTGATAAAAGACCTATTTTTAGGTCCTTTTATGAATATTAGATGTAGATTTTTCAAGCTAGGAGTAGTTGTAAAATATTGTAGAAGATCATGATTTACTTAATAAAATTTAGGGTGCTTTTCCAGTGCACCCCTCATTTTTGGGTGTACCAGTGAATTCCTTCCTGTGTTTCCATATTTGGATATTTTCAACACAATTTTTTAATAATAGTGTACATTATAGTAATTTATAGTATTATGTAAATTTTTAAGAAATTTTGAATAATATACTGTGCCAAAAACAAAGGTTAAACAAATTATTTTTCACACGCATAAAAAAAGTCACAAGTGCAACAAACTATTGAAACTTTATTTTCAATACTGTAAATTATTCAGAATTTCCTAAAATTTTTACAGGATGCTCTAAATAACTACAATGTAGACGATCATAAAAAAATGCGCAAAAAATTATCTATGTATCAAAAACAGGAAGGGGTGTACCGGTACACCCAAAAATTGGGTGTGCATTGTAGAATTTTCCTAAATTTTATATTTTTATCATATATTTTTTTTACCAAAATAATAATTTTAAGAAAAAAAATAAAACAAAATAGTAGCAACAATGTCAAGTTATAGTTTACTGATTTTTATTAACGTATTGTTGAATGTATTTGAATGATAAACTATTATATACTTGACTTTTAATTGGCATAGGAATGTAAATTACTCAAACATCTAAACTCATTTTAAATATTAACTATCTCATAATATTTATTTTACTATGTATTGTCTATGTTTTCTCTGAATGACACGTGGCGCACTTTAAGGATACTTAGGATTCCACGTAAGCTGGTAAAGTCTCATGGAGCCTATTCTCGACTCCACAAGACATAAGGCCATTCTTCGACATAGTTCACCACCACTAGACGAATACATCTTCCTAGAAGCATCACTCCGAGAGGACCCTGTCACAAGATGGTGCATCACCCCCTCCGAGTTTGCAAGGACCTTTCTCCAACCCAGGTGAACGGTAGCCAGGTGTCAAGCACAGTGACCCTGGACGACAGACAGTTTTCTGACATATATTATCACATGAATTGTGGTGTCGGCTCTATATTAACGATAAAATGGATGTCTCATGACGCTACCTGACATGGGGAAGCGTGCAACAACCGCCCTGACAGTGTCAGAGACGTTTCCCCCAACGAAATGGGGGGCTGGCATTCCTCGCTTTGGGCCCACAAAGATATGTTGGAGCCCACCAACTCATTTAAGCATGAAATGTGTATTTATTATGTAACAAATCTCCATTAAGGGAGAATAATTGTAATCAACTCTAATTAATGAGTTTAATTGTCATAACATTCTATAAATAGGGATATGACACACATTGTAAAAACACCAATTTTCTACTTTCAGAACAAGTCAACACGGTGCCTCTTAACAAAGAGAGTTTGAACTTTGCAAGTTCTTAACACCCTAATACATGTGACTCGTGGACTAAAGTTAATTTATAACATGAACCATGTAAAAATATGTATTCCAATCTCTATTTCTTTAAACTTTCTTTGTTTGCAAAAAAGTTAGTCAACACTCTATAGTTACTATTTTTTTTTGTGTGAATTTTAAATATTAATTATCTTATAATATTTAAAAAACTAGATGTAACTACAATGTGGCATCCAAACAAATTCTGTATTTAAAAATATTGTGTATAACGGCGACTTCTAAATACGCCATTAGGTATTTAATTAAAAACCAATGCAATTACAAATAAATGATAAATTTGAGGAAGTTTGATCAGAAATGTGTAAAAAAAATAACAATGCAACGAGTATTTATACAAAGTCCTTCCTAACAAATTGTAGGCATAGTTGGTTGTCTTGTAATAAAACGTGAGATAATGATTAGTTTCGACCTCAATCCCAACAAATTGATTAATAAAACAAATGATAATGGTGAACAAATCTCTCTTTGGACTATATTGTAAATTTATAAGGAAACTTACATCTAAAATCGAAAATCAAGGTTGAGATGGGACCAGCTTCTATTGGAACCTGGCCATGAAGAGATACGGGCCAAAAGAAAACAGATACACACAAAGCGGTTACCAAAGAGAGAACAAGTTCCACGCATTGACAGAATCGCAAAACCAATCTCCAATAAAAGTCACACATTTTGACAAATCAAACTCCAAGAAAATTATCAACACTAATAATCAACTCCCACCCTCTTTTTCACAAATATTATTATCTTACTTATTGCTTCACTAATTTACAAATATTAGTTTCTATCAACTAATTAAATGTTAAGATTTTATTTATAAATTTATCTTTTATGCATAGGATTCTTGTTTTGTTTCGTTTTATAATGGATTATGTGTGTTTTCGTTTTTTAAATTTTATTTCTTACATTTACTTACCTTTTACATTACATAAAGAAATTTAATAATAAAAAAAAACCAGTGGAAGAGTAGTAATACTAATTTTTGAAAGAAGGATGAAATATAAAGAAAAAACGCATATAATTTGTTTTTAAAAAAATCAATAGGGATATTTATGGCTGAACATTTAAATGTGAATATAGATGACAACAGTTAGGGTATGAGTAGAGCATGTCTATTCCATGATCCTACCTTATAAAAAATGTTATATCCATACCCTATCCTATTATTTTATAATATTTTGTAGGTAAAATATGAGTATTACCCTAACCATATCCTAATAAAATTTAAAATTAAAAAAAAATTCAAAAGAAAATCAATATATTATAATTATAAAATTAAATGATATATAACATGATTAAGCATTAAAAATAATAAATGCTAATAAGTCATTATTTTTACTTATAAAATCAATAAAAATATAATACAATGTGATAGATATTGTAAAAGTTATTATAATATATTATTTTTATTTATGCTTGTAAAGTTAATTAAAATATAATATAATGTATTAAAGATCCTAAATACTAATAGGATACATTATATTTATATTTAGAATATGTACATAGTAGATATTAATTGATTTTATAATTTTAGATGATTAAGTATTCAATTTTTAGTGTATAAATTATAATTGACAATGTATATTAACTATTTATAATCTCTATTGTATGACAAAAGACTTTTCAATAGTTACTATCCATAAATGGGTACTAACAATTATGATGATGTGACAACATAATAACTTTGTATAGCAAGTCACCAACAGGTAAATATTTTTTTTCTACATTAATTTCGAATTTAGTTTTTTTTTTTTGCCATAATGAATGTTGTTTCCAACCAATGAGAAACACTAGCTATATTTAAAAATTGACATGCATTTGAAAAATGAAAAACTTACAATATTATATTTTTATAATAAATACACGTTTTTCATCAGGTAACCCTTCTAAAAATTTAAAAAAATCAAAATTTAAATTTAGAAATATTAATTAACTATAAATATGGATCATTGATCTTAATCCAATAGTTAATATTAAAGTAACCATCTATGAGTAGTAACCATTAAGAGTGCACCCATTGTATGACATGTATTTATAATTATAAGATATACAAATATTTCTACATATCTTTTAATTTATCTAATATAATTTTATTTTTATATCTTAAAAAATATAATTAAATTTTAAATATATTCATATAAATTTATATATATACATGCAAATAACTATAAATAAATATACATTTATAATCGGGTAGGGCAATAGGGTTGGGTACACCTATGTAACGTCCCAAAAATGCTAATAAGGTTTAATGCATTGATTAGCGTGCCGGGAGGGCATAATTGGATGCATGTGTGATTAGTTGGTTAAATGCGTGACTATGTGCCATGCATAATATATATGATAATATGAATATATTTATACGCATGTTTATGAGTATTAAATATGCATGTGGGTTCGTTTTGACTAAAGGCATATTTGCATATTAGCCCGTAGCAGGCATAAATGTTATAATATGTGAGTAAATGATTGAGACCATATTATTATGGGGATATATTTGTAGTATACGATTCGAGGTGATCCTAGTGAGCAGGTTAGCGGAATAGTCACAACGGACTCCAATACCAGGCTCGGGGTGAGCCTAGGGTTAATTTGGGAAGTTTAACATATATTTGGGATTTGTTGAGTAATGGGTAAGTATTTGGTAGTTAGTTGGGCATGGCGAGATTAATTGGGAGTCTGTAGAATGACTCAAGGAATTAGCGGGAATTGGGGTTAATGACCATTTTGCCCTTAAAGGGAAAATAGGAAGTTGGGTTAGTATAGGGGAAATTTGGTTCTTTTAATTAAGAGATACACGCAGAGGGAGGTTCTAGGAAGTAGCCAGAACCCACCAGATTTTTCTCCAACACCCATACACTCTCTACCTTACACATTTTTCACTCTTCCTCTCTGGGCTTGAAAGTCTTGGTGTGTTGAAGGAGGAACCTGAGAATTGAACTGGAACCAGGGGGAAATCAAGCTAAGAGCAACTAAGTAATCTCTGAGGATTAAAGCTTCCAACTGAGGTAAGAATTTTCTCCTGTTTAAGCTGGGAATTCAGATTGTTAGGTTGAGTTTGGGCTGGTTTTTGGATGTTGAATGATTTATGTTTCAGGGTAGTAATTTCAGTAGGTTTTGGGGTGTTTAGTTTGGTTAAGTTGCTATGATATGAACTCTGGGTTTGATTATGAGAATAAGGGTTGAATTGGGTGAAGATTTATGGGTTTGGCAAGGAGAAAACGCAGTAGAAATGGATGAATTTCTAGGTTCGGAGACCTGAGCTGTGGCCATGTTCTTTAGGTGTCGCGGCCCGCCTATTTGAAGAGGCTAGGGACGCCTTTGGTTTGCCCAAGCGCCGCAGCATGAGAGGAGCATGCCGCGGCCCATGTCCTCCAGCAGGGAGGGCCTTCCTCTCTGACCGAGTAGCGGGCTGCGACCCTGAATGGAAAAGTAGGGGAGGTTAAGGTTTTTAGCTTGGGAACTCAAATGTTAAGGCTCAGGAAGGATTTTACTACCCAGTTTAGTAGAATTCGAGGTCTTGAAGACTAGTATTTGATTCCAAAGCTTTTAAATGGTTTAGAATCTTATTGGTTATCCACTATCGCATTGTGACTAGGTTATACCACAAGGGCTCAGGATTAGGGATCGTGCTCGGGGCTGTCATACGCTTGCTACTCGGGACCTGAGGTAAGAAAACTGCACCCGAGTTGTGAATGGGGCTCAAACCCCTTTATATGAATATATTATGAAAATGAACATATTGAGAATATCTCATGGGCATGCTTGTATATGCTTCCATTGATTATGTGCTATGCAATATATATACTTGTGATTATATTTGTTTACAGGCCGGCCTAGGGGTGCCGAGGGTTGATAGAAAACGTGCGGAACTCAGCCCGGCCTAAGGGTGCCGGGGTCGGCTATAAGACCAGTGGACTCGGCCTAAGGGAGCCAGGGCTGATGATAAGCGTACTGAGTGCAACTTAGCCTAAGCGAACCGGGATCAGCTAAATAACCGGAGGGCTCGGCCTAAGGGAGTCGACACCTAAATACTTGCATTAAAGATTGAGTTATGTGGTTGGAAGTATATGTTTACCGTTGCCTAGCTTATTTCTTATATCCCGTTGTTAATTGAATCTGATGATTTATATTTACTGCTTTTATAATGTTGCCTAGTTGTGCATGTTGGTTTAAGTTCTCTTGCTGAGCCTTGTCTCATGGGTGCTACATGGTGCAGGTAATGGAATAGATTGTTGTACATATGCAGCCAGCTCGATCGCCACGGTCGCGATAGCTTGGGAGGAACTACGGTTAAACCCTGTTTTGTCGCTTAGGATGACTAAATTTGTATTTTATTTGTCTTTTACAAGTTTGTAAACTGAATTTTGGGATCCCATGTATAAACTTAACATTTTAATGAAAAATAATCATTTTGTTGGCCAAATCTTTTATTACTTGACCTTGACTTAGTCTTTAATTATACATTAAGTTCAAACGATTTGCTTAGCAGATTAAGCACTATTTTAATCACACAGTGTAACGGTCTTGGTTATTCAGGGCGTTACAACCTATACCCGTACCCTACCCTATACCCGCATCGAGTACATGTTTTTGTACCCTCACCCTACCCTAAACCCTAATTTATCGGGTAATACCCTATCCATCAGGGAAGAGTACCCATGGGTAAATAGGTGTCCCGGTAAAATTGCAATCCCTAAATGTGAACAATTGAAGAGAACTTACTATTAATAATTGATGGGGTTTTTGTAACATCCTACTAATCCAGGACTGCTACACTATGTGTTCAAATGTAACAACTGAAAATTTCTAATAAGGCTTAAGGGCCTTGATTAGTGTGTCGGGAGGGCATAATTGGTTATATATGTTTAAATGGTTAAATGCATGAGTATGTGGTGTGCATGATTAGTATGACTATATGGATATTTTAAATGCATGTTTATAAGTATTAGATATGCATGTGGGCCCTTTATACCTTATAAGGGCATATTTGTAATTTTGGCTTGTTGAGGGCATAAATATGATTATATGTGATAAATTTTTGAGACCACATTATTATGTGGATATATTTGCAGCATATGGCTCGAGATGGTCTTAGTGAGCGGATTGGCAAAATAGTCACGGCGGGGATTAATACTCAGCTCGGGGGTGCCTAGGGGTTATTTTTGGGAATTATTAGGTGTTGGATAAATAATTAGTAATTAATTGGATGATAGGATTAATTGGTGAATATTAGGAACATTTGAGAAATTAGCGGGAACTGGGTGCAAAATGACTATTTTGTCCCTAGAGCAATTAAAGAGCTAAGTAAACTTTGGGAGGGCATTTTAGTCATTTTATTGGACTAGGATATTTTCAGCTGAGTCTTAAAAGGTGTTGGAACACTCTAATTTTTCCTGGAATCAAAGGAATGCTCAGTTCTTTTTCAAACCTCTCTAACGATTTCTTCCCTCTCTCTCTTTCATTTGGTGATTGTATTGAGCTGCTGAAGGAATTGAAGGGCTAAGGGGCTTAGGCTTGAAGCTAGAACTAGGATGAATTAAGGCTTTAGAAACCAAGAGGATGGGCTAGGACAGAAGCTCAGGGCTTAGAGGTTACAGCTTGTGGGAAACAACCATAATTGAGGTATAGTTTTCACTAAGGAATTCTGATATTTATACATAAGATTAGACTGAGTTTTGGGTATTAAAATATCTGAATATTTAGTGGTGATTTCTATTGATTTGGGGTGTTGACTCTGGTTTAATTTCTTAGGAGATAAATGTTTAAAGTATGTGATTTAAATCTAAATTCGTAGTTAGTTTGGAGTTGAATTAGGGAGGTTTGCTAGGGGAAATTCTTGGTTGGTTCTTGGTGTTCTTGGCTGGGAAGAATGAGGAGAAAACCCAGATTTTCTGGATTTGAAGGGGGCGCGCTACAACCCAACCTGGGGGCGCCGCGCGCGTGTGGCCATTTTTTCCTGGGGATGTCTCTGACTTGGGGGCACGTTGCAACTTACTAGGCCAAGTCGCGACCCGCCCCCCTTTTGGCTTGGGTGCTTGCTCTCTGACTTGGGGGCAAGTCGCGACCTGCCTAGGGATTTTAGCCTTAGAATTATTTCTAGAGGTTGTAAGGCTCGGGGGTTCAAATCTAGGCGCTCGGGACAATTTCTACTATCTGGTTTAGTAGAAATTGAGGTCCCGAAGGCTAGTTTTTGTCTCCTAGGTATTTATTTGGATTGGAAGCTGATGAATACCCATTGGCCTTTGTGACTAGGTTTATCTCCAAGGCTCAGGGCTAAGGATCGTGCTCGAAATCATTTCATTTACTCCGCTCGGACTTAAAGGTAAGAAAACTGCACCTTTGCGTGATTGTGTTGGGACTGAGATTCCCTATATTTGAATACAAATGTTGTATGATTATAATATGCCATGTGAGCATGTAATAAGCGTCCTAAGAGAGTCAGGGCTGATAATTTGCGCATAGGACGCGGCTCGACCACTGAGAGCTGGGATCAACTAGATAAACACTGGGCTCGGCCTAAGCGAGTCGGAGTCAGTGGGTTAAACAAACGGTGCGGCCTAAGGGCGTCGACCCTAAGTATTATATGATGATTGTGATAAACTATCAATTATGAATATCTTTACTATTGTTAATTTGATGCTTATGGCTTGTTGAATACCTGGATGATTGACTAGTGATTCATTGATTGTCATCATTGATTATGTGTCGGCAATGGCCTAGTGAATATCTGGTTAATGTCTTGTGAATTATTTGATTATCGTTATTGATTATGCTATGTTGTTATGGTTTTCTTGTTGGGCCTCGGCTCATGGGTGCTACGTGGTGCAGGTAAAGACAAGGGTAAGATGGATCAACCATGAGTTGGAGAGCTCTGGGGTCGAGGTTTACATTGTCAGCTGCTCGTCCGCCACAGTCGAGGGATTGTACAGGGCCAGAAACCTAAAATGTGTATTTTTCCATTAGAGTGGTCTCGATTGTATATAACTTTTGGAATTTTGTAACTTTGTCATTTAAACCCTGTTTTTGGGATCTCATGTACTAAACCTTTATTTTAATGAAAATTATCCATTTATGACCAAAACCTTTTAACCCCAACTCGATTATGACTTTAGGGTCACATTTTCAACTAAACGACTTGATTAGCAAGTCTTGCACAATTATAAACACAAAGTGTAACGGTCTTGGTTATCCAGGGCGTTACATAAAAATATTGCTTAACTTGTTAAGCGAGTCATTTGACTTAAAAGTGTAATTAAGGTTAAACAACAATTTGGGTATTAAAAATTTTGGTCAATAAAGTTAAACTTTTCATTAAAAAGGTTTGAACATCTACTAGGGATCCCAAAGGTTTTAAATCAAAATACAAGTATAACAAAATTACAGAACTAGTTGACCTAAGCGGTAAAATCGAGCTAATAACTCATGTTCCTCAAAAGTCTCTTGACCGTGGCAGCCGAGCAGGCTGAGTATGTACACGCCACCCCTACAGGTCTCCAACTTATGGCTGGTCCATCTTTGCTTTGCCCTTACCTGCACCATAAAGCACCCGTGAGCTAAAGCTAAGCAAAAAAACTCAATCAAGTAAAACAGATATCTAGATAGACATTAATATCTAATGCATGCCTTATCACAACAATCAGATTCACAGTTGTTTTTCAACAAGTATATCGACTCATGGCAAATATATGCATACCGCACCCTTGTAATGGCCCATTCATAACGGCCTACATTACACATGTATATTGCCGATAATGACCCTCAGCTGATCAATTGCAAACGATAGCCAATCAGTACAAACAATTATAGCAACAGATGCTTATATAGAGCAAACATTTAACTTTAAACGAATTCAAGGCACAGTCATAACGTGTTCAATAATTAGGGCCAATGCCCTCCCCTCAGTGCATGTGTCAGTTTTCTTACCTCGAGTCCCGTGCAAATGGTAGTATGATCTCGAGTGCGATCCCTTTCCCAAGCTTTGCGAAAACCATAGTCAAAACATAAATGATATGTTTATCAGGAACTAATTCAGATAATGGGCTTCAAGACCAAGTCTTAGCTCTTGGGACCTCGAATTCCACTAAACTAGATAGCAGTATCGTCGCACAAGCCCCCCAAGTTAACTTCCCAAAACCTAAGACAAATGCACCCTAAAATTGCATAAGCGTCGCGATGCCCCCTGTAGCGCCCCAACTCCACAACAAACTGAGGAGCCCCTTTTTAAAATTTGTGCATTTTGAGCCGCGACGCCCCCTCTAAAGGGCTGCAGCGCCACAGCTAACCGAAAGCCTCCCCAATAAAGTTTTCCCATTTTGAGCCACGGCGCCACCACAATAACCTAGAATCTGTGTTTTCCCTCTGCATTTTCAAACATCAAAATCCAACTCTAACACAATTCCAACCAAACTTTTATCACCAATCGACCACAAAATAATCCTATAACCTCCGTACAACATTAAAACATACTCAAACAATAAAAAAAATATAATTACCGAAATTCACCATTTGAGTTTGAACTTTGAAACTTACCTCAAAATTTGAAATCCGAGTCCAAGCTCAAGAAACTACCTATAATCGAACCTTCAAACAGGTTGCAAATGTTTCCCCAATTCTTAAAAGTCAAATTAAACCTTCCAAAACCACTCAAACTCAGAATTCAACCAAAACCTCAAAAGCTCAAGAACACTCAAATAAACTTAAGAAAAGAAGATGATACCTCACTGAATTCGAATTCCCTGATTGTTTTGAAGCCTCCCACAACTCCTAATCCTTCAAGAACCTCTAAACTCCTCCAATTTCCTCAACCAAAGCTTCAAGAAATGAAATTCTTAAGAACCTTGGGTATGCCTTGAGAGAGTACTAGAAGAAAGAGTGAGAACGTGAACTGAACGTATGAATCAAAGTGCTCAGCACTCAGACCCAATTTTTCTAATACTAGTGGTCAAATGACCATTTTTCTTCTAGCCTAAATAACCATCTAATTAACTCCCAAGAGCATTTTGGTCATTTAGCCTAATTTCCCACTAAATCTCAAATTATACCTCTAATCTCCAAATTAATCAAATAATTCGCTAAACCCAAATATTACTCTCAATTAATTATTTTTTACCAATAAAGTCCCACAAACATGCCAAATTACCAAAATACCCCTAAGCTCACCCCGAGCCGGGTATTTATTCTCGTTGCGACTTTTCCACTAATTACTCAAAAGGATCGACTCATGCCGAATATCACCAACATATCCACATAATAATGTGGTCTCAAGCACATAACACATTAAAATTATAGTTATAACATCAATGGGACAAAATTACGAAAATGCCCATTTTTAACAAAAGCCGGTCTTTAAGCATGTTTAATACACATAAACATGCATAACACAATCATATCATAATATAGCTCATATAATTCACATAATTACATATATATTTAATTAAAATCACATAATTCCATGATATTTCCAATTGTGCACTCCCGTCACACTAATCAACATATTAATCCTTATTAGGAGTTTTGGGACACTACAAATTCATTATTATTATTATTATTATTATTCTGATGGGTTTATTATTTGTTCTAACTTTCTAAATATAAAATAATTGATTGATTTAGGGCCAATTTGGTACAGCTGTGTTGTAGGGAAAAACAGTTGTAGTTGTGCTGTGGGGAAAAGCAGGTACAGCTATGTTGTGGGAAAAAGTTGATGAGTATTTGGTAAATTATGAATTTTAAAGTGTTCTGAGCTGGAAAAGTCGTATTAGGATGTCATATTTATTTATTTTATCAAACAAATTCACATGTTTAAATTAAATATGTTTTTTATAATAGACTAATAAAGTGAGCATAAACAAAAATATTAAATTATATAATATATATTATTATGTATATATATTATAACTAGTCCATGTAGCTAAAATTTGAATTATAATGATAATGATATTATAATCTTGTTCGTGATATAATCATAAATATGTAAAACTTAAATTATCTCAAAACTTTCACTTTTTATGTTTTATTTATTTTTCCTAAAATATGAAATTGATAAATTGTATTTAAAAATAATATGAGATACAAAAATAATGTTATATTGTTAATAAATTTATATTAAAGTTGTTTGTTAATTCAAACATACTAAAATAAAATAATATATAGTAAATATAAATTATAAAAAGTATATTTTTAATAAAAACAATATTTAAGAATTAAATATTATTTTGTTTATTATAATATTAATTTATTTTAAATATTTTTATTTTGAGTAATATATAATAAATAAGTTTATTGCAAAGTTTTTTCAACAAAATATTTTTAGAAAAAGTTAATAGTTTGGTTTTGCCAGCTGTAGCTTCTGCATGAATTATTTAATAAGTTGTTTTTTGACGGTTTATCAAACACTATTATTGCAGAACTTTTAGCTTTTTTTAAAAGTTGTCTCAAACGATGCTTATATAATGATATATACTTTTAGCATGTACTTAACATCTATATTTGAGAAGTTAATAAACTAAAATTTATTTCTTAGAGTCGGGAGTTAAAAAAAAATTAAATTAATTTTTCAATAGAAGAATTTTACAAACTTCCTTGAATTCATATTTTTTGAACATAAATTTTTCTTAAAAAATCATGTTAATCTGTTCAATCCTATCATTTTTTTTGGACAATTCAATGATTAATAAAGAAATTATTAATTTGTTAAGTGATTTCAAGGTTGAAGCCATATATTAGAGCGTTTTTTAAAGTTATTGTATAATTATGAGGTCTTGTAATTACACTCTATTTTAAAATACAAGGTGTGCTTGGATATCAAGTCAAAATTACATATGAATTCCTAATGTCTTTTTTCTAGTACAACAATTAGTAATTATATAGAAAAATAATGTTGTTTAATAATTACTATTTAAAACTGATAGTATTTAGTAATTACATCTAATTTTGCCATGAGAATTTGAGAGTGTAATTGAGACCCTTCAATTACCTCAAACTATATGGTTATTATGTAATTATCTAGTTAAATAAGCATGTCAAATCTAGTAATTAACTCGAATTACATTCAATTCCAATTACAATGTAGCTTTTGAAATGCACCTTTAATTTTTTGGCTCACTCCCCAATTATTATGGTAAATTCTAAATTAATTGAAATTTTGACTACAAAATTATATTAATATTTCATTTGAACTTTTTTTGTTTTTTAAAATTATACATTTTATTCACTTGAAAAATAATAATATTACAAATTCAATCATTTGGTCAATAATATTTGATCTAAAAATAAAAAGAAAATACATAAAATATGAAATACCATTAATAAAAATTAAAATCATTATGACATGTTTATTTAAGACGATTGAGAACAAATGGGTAATTATCTCATTGATTTTCGCTAGGTGTTTTGTTTTGAATTAACACTATGTTTTGTAAGAATGAGAGAGTAGGATGGATGTAGAGGATAGAAATGAAGGAGAGTATAATGGATGCAGAATAAAGTAATTTTTCATTATGTTGTTTGGTATTAGAAGTAAAATTTGAAGGATGTAAAATAAATTAATTATTAAAATTACTATATTATCATTTTTTAAATTAATATGTATTAGTTTTTTAAAGATAAATATGATGTTTTATGATTTATTTTGTCTTTTTCTTGGAATCCTCTATATTTGGAGGGATTAAAATTTATGGGTTTGGAGGGAGACCTTCCTCCATCTCTTATTTCCTTTTTCTTTCCTCCTACCAAACAAATGATCTCGCCTCTCTCTTCTTCTAATGTCCCAAAAATGCTAATAGGATTTAGTGCCTTGATTAGCGTGCCGGGAGGGCATAACCGGATATATGTGTGATTAACTGGTTAGATGCGTGACTATGTGGTATCCATGATATATATGATAATGTGAGTTTTATGAGTATTAAATATGCATGTGGACCCATTCTTGATAGTTGGGGCTTATTTGTAATGTTGGCCCATTGCAGGCATAAATGTTAATATATGAGTAAATCATTGAAACCACATTATTATGTGGATATATTTGCAGTATATGGCTCGTGGCGATCCTAGTGAGCGGATTGACGGAATAGTCACAGCGAAGATTAATACCCGACTCGGGGTGAGCTTAGGGGTATTTTGGGAAGTTAATGTATATTTGAGGTTTATTGAGTAATGGGGAAGTAGTTGGAGACTAAATGGGCATGTCAGGATTAATTGGGAATTTGTAGGATGACTTGAGGAATTAGCGGGAATTAGGGAAAAGACAATTTTATCCTTAGGGCAATTAAAAGGTTAAGTGGGTCTTTGAGGGCATTTTGGTATTTTCTAAGGATATTACACCTAGCTGATTCTAGGAATGATAGAACTCTCTAGATTTCTCTCAGTTCACAGAATAATATGTCTTCCTCTCTCTGTCACGTTCTCTTTCTCCCTCAAAGATAAGGTTTAAAAGCTTGGAGGAACGCTTGGGAAACTAGTTGAGGGGACAAGGATTTGAGGCTGAGAACTTGGGGAAAACAAGCTAGGGTCAAGTCTGTGGTAGCTAGGGGTTGAACTCATTATTTGAGGTAAGGATTCTATACTAATCTTGTTGAATTTTTGCTGTGACTTATGGGTGTTGCTTAGGTTCAGGCTTAGGATTTAATTTTGTGTTTTATTGAGTTGGTGGAGTAAGTTTTGGGGTATTTAGTTTGGTTATGATACAGTGGTATGAATTCTGGGATAATTCTGGGAATAATGATCGAATTGGGTGAGGAATTATGAGTTTGGTTGGGAAGAAAACGCTGGAAAATGGTGGTTTTTCTAGATTTGGGGCCTCGGGCCGCGGCCCTGTTCTTCAGGTGTCGCGACCTGTGTGCTTAAAGAGGCTGGGATGCCTCTATTTCGCTAGGCGCGCCGCGACCCAACGGGGTGCAAGTTGCAGCCCGTGTCCTCTAGCAGGGAGGGTCTGGCCTTTGTCTAAGGGATGGGTCGCGACCCTTAAGGGCAAGTCGTGGCCCTAAATGGGAAATAAAGGGAAGAAAGAGTTTTTAGGCTTGGGGAGGCTCGGGAAATTTAACCAAAGCATTCGGGACGATTTCTACTACCCAGTTTAGTAGAAATCAAGGTCCCGAAGGCTAGTATTTGATTCCAAAGCTATTAAATGATTTAGAATCTTATGGTTATCCATTATCGCATTGTGACTAGGTTATGCCACAATGGCTTAGGACTAGAGATCGTGCTCGGAATTGCTGTACGCTGATTGCTCGAGAACTGAGATAAGAAAACTGCATCTGAGTTGTGATTGGGACTTAAACCCCTTGTATGAATATATTGTGAACATGAACATATATATAGCTGAGAATATCTAATTGGGCATGCTTGTATACGCTGCCATTGATTACTTCCTATGCATTGTGCATCTGTGATTATATTTGTTTACAGGCCGACCTAAGGGTGTTGGGGGCCAATAGTAAGCTTGCGCAACGCAGCCCAGCCTAAGGGTGCCGGGGTAGGCTATAAAGCCAGTACACTCGACCTAAGGGTGTCGGGCCTGGACATTATACAATAAACAAAAGCGTGGTTCATGCTTAACTATTTGTATTGATTGTTGAAATTGATTTATACGTCTGGTTAGGCTGAGTACTTCTATTGAGGTTGTTGCATATATTCTATTGTTAGCTGAATCTGTTGAATTATATTACTTCTTTTATACTGTTGCCTAGTTGTGCATGTTGTTTTAAGTTTTCTTGCTGGGCCTTGGCTCACGGGTGTTACGTGGTGCAGGTAAGGGAGTTGATAGCTGGACCAGCCATGAGTTGGAGAGCTTTAGGGGCGGTGTGTACATATGCAGCTTGCTTGGTCGCCACAGTCGGGATAGCTTGGGAGGAACTAGGGTTAAACCCTATTTTTGCCGCTTAAGACGACTAAATTGTATTTGTTTATCTTTTACAAGTATGTAAATTGATTTTTGGGATCCTATGTACAAACTTGATATTTTAATGAAAAATAATCATTTTGTTGACCAAATGTTTTATTACTTACCTTGACTTAGTTTTTTGTTACACATTTAAGTTCAAATGACTTGCTTAGCAGGTTAAACACTATTTTAAACACACAGTGTAACAGTCTTGGTTATCTAGGGCATTACACTTCTTTCCCTCTTCCCCTTTCCATTTACCCTTTTTTCCTCTCTACCAAACATAATATAAGTGGCTTTGAGACAATTTAAGCAAAATATGACAAAATTGGTCTTACTTTAGCGCAAAAAATTAATAATTTTAAAAAAATATATAGTTTTTATGGTAATTTAGATAGGTATGAACTATTTATTTTTTTATCTGGCACAACAAAAGTCATAAGAATTTTTAAGAATATAATCAAGAGAAGTTTAACTAAAGTACGACAAAATTAGTCTCACTTTAGCTCAAAAAATTAATAATATTAAAAAAAATATAGATTTTATGGTAATTTAGATTGGTATGAACTGTTTACTTTTTTATCTAGCACATCAATAGTCATAAGAATTTTTAAGAATATAATCAAGAGAAATTTACAGCTGATAACGTCTTCAAAATTTTATTTACAATAATAACATCATTTTTTATTTACAAAACTATCGGATTTCTATATATGAATAACTATATATATAATATTATATTATTTTTTCTCTTTTTTCTCCACAACTTTAAACAAAAATTATGGCTACATCATTCGACATTCGGATTCAAGAGTGGTACAATCGCAACCTATTTTTCTAGGTGGTCATTTTGAACGTGGGAAGCATAGATTTTTTCACTGTCGCCGGAGAAGATGACCGGAATTAAAAGTAACATTTTAGTTTCTTTTATATTTGGTTAACCAAAAAATTTCTTTTATGCTTTGTTTATAAAAAAAATATATCTTCAATTATTCTAATAAGTAATTTATGTGTTGTACTTAAAAAGTAACTATGTAGTTGCTTTTTAATTTGGTTAAATAAAAATTCATAATAAAATACCAAAATGTGTATTTTTTATTATAATTAGAAAGTAACTTCTAAGTTTCTTTTTTGTTTGATTAATAAAAGAAATATTATTATTTACATGTAAATTACATTAGTGACTCAAAGGTGAATTAAAACTTTTAATTAAAAAAAGTTACTACATGGTATACTAAAAGTAACTTTTGATGATAACCTATACAATAATTTTTTATACTCTATTGTAACACATTAGTTCCTAAAACAAGTTTGAACGTAACGTAAAAGTATGTTAAATAATAAGACACTATAATATAACCTAAAAAAAAACTACTCAGCATTTTAAGATAAAAAAGTTTCAACAAATAAATTTTAGAGGTAACCAAAATATATATGAAATAATATGCTTAAAAAAAACATTTTTATGAAAGAGTAACCAATTGGTAACTTATCACCATTATAAGTAACCAAAATGTTACTTTTAAAACCCCAGAAAAATGAGAAATTTGGGATTTCGAGAATGCTTCCAATTCATATATATTATTTTTTAAATCTGGTATGTTTTGATGATGTGCCAAGAAAATTTTGTAAATAAAATTTGTAGGTGATTTTTTGTAATTATTTTATGTTATATGTATATAACAGAAGATCCCTATAATCAAATGTGAGAAAGCAGTATTCAATATTAGAGATAGAAATGTCCAACTAGTCAAATCTCTAAATTTAATAATCGAGTTATTTTTTTTTCCTATTTTTTAGAATTATTTATGTTTTGCTACTTTTGATGTGGATATGAGATGATTGCTTAAGTATCGTAATTTTCTAAGTTATGATTAATTATGGTATTAGTTTATAGCCCATAATAAATTTGGATCCGGTAGTTATTTGGAATTTAGAATAAGAGTCTATTATTTAAGACAATATAAGTATAGTGAACATGTCACACATATTGAAATAAACTAAATAACATTTAAATTTGGTGGTCAAATGAATAGAACCTTAGTTATAAACGTGTACAAGGATTAGAAAGACAAAAGTTGATTTTTAAATTACCCTAAGTTAGTCGTGCACCCTAGAGGAAAAATAGGAGAAGTTCAAGCTAAGCTGGAATCACTTTGATTTGAATTCTTAGATTATAGCATGTAGGCTTATGGAGGGAAGAATAAGCTAGGTGGCCTATAGAGTAGGAACTAAGTGGACTTGACTTTGTTTTGAACAATAAGCTTGGGTGTGTGGCATTAAGGGAGAAAATGTGGGAATTTATTACACAAAAATAGGTTGGCCAAAGCATAGGAGAAGGGAAAAGTTTAAAATTTGAAATTAGGTTTAGATGGTGGGAGATTAAGCTTGGAGGCTGTAAATTGGTCCTTAAGCCTACCATCTCACTCACCATTTTTTAACAAGTGTGCATAAACACTCTTCTTTTCCATCTTCATTGCTTATTTGACCGAGATACACTACACCCTAAGCCTCTATAATATTTTCAAAACCCTAGCTCATTATCCCATCCTCTCGAACCTGAAACACTTCAACTCTATAAACACATTGCTATAGTGAAACTTTAGCTCCACTAAGCCGAAGCCCTAAAACTCTTGTTGGTTTTTATAGATCAAATCAGAGATTATACGCAGCGGAACAAAAATCAAAATTGTTAATTTAACCCCACAAGATTTCTAGATCTACTTCTTCATATACATATATATATATTGAATCAAAGAGATGAATAGAAAACTTACCTCAAGTCCTTCCTTGCTGCTATCTTTTTGTATGGAAAAATCCTTGAGATCTCACACCAGGATCTTCCAAAATGTTCTCAACACACAAAGAACGAGTGTGAGCTCGTTACACAAAACAATATGCAAAATCTATTTATCAGATGTTCTCAACACATGAAATCTGATAAAGTTTGGACCTAGCACTGTTCTATTTCTCTAAGGGAGATTTCACGATATATTTTCTATCTCTGAAAAAAATCGCTCTGGAAAAATTGATCTCCTATATTTAATATATCCAATATATTAAAAATAAATAATATTAGTTATTTTCAATAATTTAAAATGAACTAATCAGTTATCAGATTTTTGTTTAAATAATAATAATTTAATCATATTAAAATATCTCATTATTTATTTAATATTTAAATAACTAAAATTGTTGAACCAAGATTCTTCTAGAATCTTCTTGTGCGTGTAGCACAGTATCTGTGCACTGTGCTACACGCCCAACCCATGCCAGGGAGGGCATGTGATTTTCTCAATTTTCATCATTATTTAAATACCAAAAATCCCAAAAATAAATTAATTCAAAATTAATTATATTTTGTTAAATCAAATAATTAATTAATTCTCAATTAATTAATTACACATAAATATACAATAATTATGTTTAGTGCATAGAAAAATATTTTACTTATCAAATAAGTCATTTTGCCCATTTTTGTATTTAACTTTATCAGTGTTTGTTTGAGCCATTTCGGGGACCATGGACCTATAACATTAAGCTCCAATAAATTAAAACTAAATAATTAAACTCTTTAATCATAATAGTTAATTTATTAATCCTGATATTTCTCCACTATAAATTCATAATTGAACTCTCTATGTTATAGATATGCTTTTACAGAAATCTTATTTTAAGTTGCCCATTGATATAACCATCTTACAATAGTTCAATCCTCTAATTAATTAGTTCATAAATTAGAATGGAAGAATTACTATTTTACCTTTCTAATTTACTTCTTATTTCTTAAGTACCATTAATTCACTAGTGAATAATTAATCTGTAATCTAATTATATATTTGAGCTCAAAATCATTCAGTTCCATAATTAACCCTTAAGGGAACCAATATACGATCCGTTAGGAAAGATTAGATTCCGTATTGTTGATACATGTTCCCAGCCGTCCATGATATTAAATCTCCAAAACAAAAGTCATTAGCCTCAATCTATGAAGAGACCTTAACGAATGAATCAAAAGATTTAATAAACATAAACAGGAGTTCATGAACACTTAGGATTTAGGTTGATCTATAAATGATCATCAGTTATGATATGAATTACAAATCTTTATTATTAAATGGATTTTAGATAAAGACTTTTATTCATATCGGTACTTGTCATATATAATCATATTATATAAAGCACATTTACCAAGAAGTCTTACCACATCAATAATTCGAATCTAGATTATTTGTATCAACATGATACTTAGTAAATCGTACTTACAACCCTAATTAAAGAATTCCATAACTTCAATTTATTGTTGACTATTTTTATTCATTCATGTGATCTTAATTCTCTCGTACTAATACAAGATTACATTCTCAATAATGAATATGGAATTTTTTTCTAATATTTACAAAGAAATTATTCAAACAATAATTTAAATAATCTAAATATAACAATAATAGACCATTGTATTTATTTATTCATTGAAATAATAAATGTCTTTTACATGCTTTTAGGACATACTCCTAACAATCTCCCACTTGTACTTAAAGCAAGTAAGGCATTTCTCTCAATCCCATATTACGTACATGACCCTTGAATTGCTTTGCAGGAAGCGTCTTCGTAAACGGGTCTGCCAGGTTGTGTTCTGATGCGATTTTCAGAATGGACACTTCTCCTCTATGTACGATTTCTCTGACTAAGTGGTATTTGCGCTCTATATGCTTTCCCCTCTTGTGGCTTCTTGGTTCTTTAGAATCAGCCACTGCTCTACTATTGTCACAGTAAAGAACAAGTGGTTTCTCCACTTCTGGAACCACTTCTAGATTCGTGTAGAACTTTTTCAGCCAAACTGCTTCTTTAGCTGCTTCACAAGCTGCTATGTATTCAGCTTCCATAATTGAATTAGCTATACTGGATTGCCTAATGCTCCTCCAGAAAACTGCTCCACCACCAAGAGTGAATACTGACCCAGAAGTAGATTTTCTACTATCTTTGTCTGATTGAAAATCTGAGTCAGTGTATCTAGTAGGTTCAAAGTCACTACTCGAATATACTAGCATATAGTTCCTCGTTCTCCTGAGATATTTGAGAATATGTTTCACCGCAATCCAGTGTTCCAAACCTGGATTTGACTGATAACGACTGACGATCCCTACTGCATAACATATGTCAGGTCTAGTACATAACATTGCATACATTAGGTTCTCTACAGCTGATGCATATGGATACTTTCTCATGTCCTCTTGCTCTTGTGGTGTCTTTGGACACTGATCTTTGCAAAGAGTAATTCCATGTCTGGTCGGTAATTGACCCTTTTTGGAATTTTCCATAGAGAATCTTTCAAGCACTTTATCAATATAATTTTCTTGTGAAAGTGCCAAGAGCTTGTTCTTTCTATCTCTTAGAATTTTAATGCCTAGAACATATCTCGCTTCTCCCAAATCTTTCATTTGGAATTTGTCATCCAACCATTTATTTACATTTGATAATGTCTCTACATCATTCCCAATGAGTAGGATAATATCAACATAAAGAACTAAGAAAACCACAACTTTCCCTTTGATGTATTTATAAACACATGCTTCGTCAACATTTTGTTCGAAGCCATGTGTTTTGATAGTTTCATCATAAGTTAAGTTCCAAGATCTTGATGTTTGTTTCAATCCATATATGGATTTCAACAACTTGCATAACTTTTGATCTTGATCCTTCTTAATAAACCCTTTTGGTTGTTCCATATACATGGTTTCATCAAGTTGGCCATTTAGAAAGGCTGTCTTGACATCCATTTGCCATATCTCGTAATCATAGATGGCAGCTATGGATAAAAGTATGCGAATGGACTTAAGCATGACTACAGGAGAAAATGTTTCTTCATAATCTACACATTTTCTCTGTGTGTAGCCTTTGGCCACAAGCCTTGCTTTATAAGTCTCTACCTTTGCATATGCACCCTTTTTCTTCTTGTAGATCCATTTACATCCAATGGCTTTAACATTGTCAGACAGATCTACAAGTTCCCAGACTGAATTGGAATACATTGATTCAATTTCTTGATTCATGGCAGCTTGCCACTTATCCACATCAGGGTCTTCCATTGCTTCTTTAAAAGTCAATGGATCGTCCTTTTCAGTATCTGATACAAGAACGTGTGCCTCATGTTCGTAGCGAATATGTTGTCTCACAATCCTCCCACTATGACGTTGCACTGGTTTTTCCTTTTCAGGAATTGTGGTTTCTTTTGTTGTTTTATCATTAACTGATGAAGAAGATGGAGATGAAATTTTTTCTGTCATTAGTTCCTGTAAAACTACTTTGCTCTGAGGTTTAAAATCATTTATATAGTCGTGTTCTAAAAATGTTGCATTCGTCGAAACAAATACCTTTTGATCACTTGGACTATAGAAATATTTGCCTCTTATTTCTGGAGCATAGCCCACAAATATACACACTTCAGACCTTGAATCCAGTTTTCCAGATTTAGGTCTTGAGCGGGACAACCCCAAATACGGAAATGTCGCAAACTAGGTTTATTTCCATTCCATAATTCTAGTGGTGTCTTTGTCACAGCTTTGGACAAAACTACATTCAAAATGTAATTAGCTGTTTGAAGTGCATATCCCCAAAACGATAAGGGAAGTGAAGAGTAGCTTAACATAGACCTGACCATTTCCAACAATGTCCGGTTTCTTCTCTCTGAAACTCCATTTTGTTGTGGTGTTCCAGGTGCTGTGAGTTGGGACAGAATACCATGCTCCATTAAGAAATCTTTGAATTCAGAATCCAAATATTCACCACCACGGTCAGATCGAAGTGTCTTTAAAGATTTACCTAATTGCTTCTCAGCTAAGGCTTTGAAGTCTTTAAAGCTTTCAAAAGTTTTTGACTTCTTAAGGATTAGGTAGACATGACCATATCTAGAATAGTCGTCAGTAAATGTGACAAAATATTCATACCTCGAGCTACATCGCTATGTATAAGCTCTAGTGGTTCTTTGGCTCTATTTCCTTTTGAAGTGAAATGTCGTTTTGTCAATTTTCCTTCTAAACAGGATTCACAAATCGGTAGGGTTCCAACTGTTAGTTCCCTCAAAGGTCCATCTTTAGCTAACCAGTTTATCCTATCTAGACTAATATGACCTAATCTTAAGTGCCAAAGATACGTGTCATTTTTTTTAGAAACATTTTGTCTTTTGTTACTTTGTAGATTAGCTACTTTGAATAATTCAGAATTATTGAGCGATTTTTCAATTGGATTAAGCATGTACAGTCCGTCCTTTTGTTTTGCATGACAAATATTTTTCCCATTCTTTGAAATAAAAATCACATTATTATAAAAAGAAATGCCAAAATTTTGTTCATGTAACAAAGATAAAGAAATAATGTTTCTAGTAATTTCAGGAATAAAGAGAAAATTATTCAAAACTAGAAAATTGTTCTTAAAATTTAAACGGACTGTTCCACATGCTTTAGGTGAAACAAGTGTTCCACTTCCCACTCTCATAGTCATTTCTCCTTGCTCCAACTGCTTTGCGGACTCAAGCATTTGCAAACAAGAACAAACATGGTTAGTGGAACCAGAATCAACTATCCATGATGATTTATCATGTTCCACCATACAAGCTTCGAGTACAAGTAAATCTAATTTACCTTTTTTTTCTCTTTTAGCTCGGTGAGATACTTTGGACAATTTCTCTTCCAATGACCGTCGACATTACAATGGAAACTCTTTCCTTTGGGTGCCTTTTGTTTGGGGTCATTGTTCTTTTTGTTCTCGGGTGCCTTAGATGACATCTTTGGCTTTTTTCAGATTGTCCTTTTTAGGTTTGCAGTCATTGTTATTGCTTTTCCTTTTCTTCTTAGAAGAAGATGGTTTGGCTTCAACAACATTTGCTTCAGCCTGACTTGAGATTGTCTTGTTCAAAGACTCAAAAGTTTGTAATTCATTCAACAATTGTGTCATGTTAAATTCTAATTTTTTCATGACATAATTTTTTGTGAATGTAGAAAAAGCAGGAGTTAAAGACTCAAGTATAATGCTTACTTGTGTCTTTTCATCCATGACTGCTCCGTGCGTCTCAGCTTCATGGAGTACACTGATCATGTTCAAGACATGCTCACGCACAGATTGACCTTTCTTCATCTTAGCATTCATGTAGGTTCTAGTAGCCTCATGACGACTTTGATCAGATGGGCGCCCAAACATTTTCTTAAGAGATTATAGTATCTCAAAAGCAGTTTCCATGGATTCATACTTTGTTCGTAAGACATCACTCATGCTTACAAGCATATAGCACTTAGCTTTGTTATTGGATTGAATTCATGCATCATATTTGTCCCGAACATGTTTCGGGGCAGTGGCGCCAGGTTCCTCAGGACATTCCTCATTTAGGACAAACTTGTGGTTTTCGCCAACCAACAACAGATTCATATTTGATTTCCATTTTGTGAAGTTGTCACCAGTTAATTTTTCTTGTGCGATTAAAGCAGTGATTGGATTACCAGAGATAGACATTTTCTAAATAAAATAAAAAATACAAATATTATTATATTTAGAAAAATAAATATCAAAGTTTCAGAAATTAAACATGATGCATGAGCATAATTAAAACACATAAAATAAAGTTTAATTTCCATGATAAAACTTTCTAACAATTAAAGTGCTGCCTTAGGGTCGGTCAAATTAATCTTAGAGAATTTATAAGACATTCTTATCTCTATTGTTTAAAACTTAAAATAACACATTATTTTCTCTTTTAAACATTAAAGTATCGATTAGTTTGGTCAAGTTATGATTATCCACTGCAAAAGCTTCATCATAACTTTCTGAGTGTAACCCATTATTTCAGAGTTCATGACTTAACTTAGGACATGCCGCCTTAGGATCGGTCAAACCTAAAATACATCATTAGTTCCTATCTGTGTAAAAAATATAACCTTGCTATTGACATGTCTAGACACCTTCCTTAGGGGGACGGAAACAAAGTCGTCGCGAGGCGTTATTCATAACTCACAGTGTTATATTAATAATGGAGACCACAAATTATGTTGAGTTATCAACCCTCTCCCACTCACTATTTTGAAATAAGTGTTTTTAACCTAATTAATTCCAAATTAATTATAGATTCTTTAAACTTTATGAATATTTATTATTATTTTTCAAGCGCTTGAATTTATTATGTGAATTTATTGAGTAAATATGGGGGTTACACTAAAGTACATCATAAGAAAGTTTAGTCACATTTTAAGTAGTTAAATAAAAGCTTTCCTGCAATGGCAATAATGAGAGCATTTAAAACAAAAGACCAAAAATTCTAATAAAATCAGAGGTAGATAAATTCACAAGCAACAAGTATCAAAATAGAATTTTAGCCAAAATGAATTAGAAATGATTGTTGAGAGTATTCAAATTGAACTAATCTATTAATAAATTAGTTGATAATGTTCTTTAAATGGTGTTAAGTGTTGGGGTTTTATGCCCTAATTAAAACCCAACTTCTTTGTAATCTAATTTTATTATCAATAAAAGAATAGAAATCATTTTTTGACTTGGTCAATCACTTTGCTCACATGTTTTATATTCATGATTATTTGTTTAATGTAAACTTTTATTAAATCCCGAGCATATAGCTAATCATATTTATAGTGACGTAATCACAGTGGAATATAAATATGATTATATGTTCAAAATAAGTTAGTCCTAAGATTAGTCAGTGCACAAGATTTACACTGACTTGCTAATCAACGATATGATCTACTTACACATCACAGTGTTATGTTCTGTCCAGAACATTAGCAAAGTAGATAAGATCGGATGTATTTGTTACATCGGACATGACTGATATTGACAGTTGATAAGATAAGTAAACATACCGTTATTATCTATTCTAGTCATATCATATTGTTGACCATAGGTCAATTCAATCTCAATTCTGAGTGGTTAGTATTCTAACTGATTATATTATTTGAGTTCTTTAACTTGTTCGTTACCAGCTTACCCTACAGACTAGCCCATACTTACATCTTGGGAACTCGGTAGTATAATTAAGTGTGAGTGTTAATCATAGATATGAACATCCATAGCTTCTAATGAAGAAGTGAAACGATGGTTTCCTTTTAGTTTGGTTCAAGGTGTTAAATGATAGATATCTCATTTCAGTAATTAAATTGCTTTACTGAAATATCATTTACAAGGAACTAAATGTTTTAAGGATAAAATACAATGATGGGTAAAACGATATGTTAGTCCTATCTCATTGTAGACAATCTATAGAGGATTGAGTGACAATTATGGTTGTAACAATGGATAATTAATAGCGTATCTATATTTTTTATAGAGCGTTCTATGAATTCAAGAGTGCAATTCTGAGTCTTTAGTGGAGTCACGAGGAATTAATAAGTTGGTAAATTTATTTGTTAGATTTATGATAACTTATTGGAACTTGATTTCATAGGCCCATGGTCCCCATTGTACCTTGGATAAATATCAATTAGAATTATCAAAGCTGACCAGGTCAATTTTGGATAGTTTAACAGAATTATGTAATTTTGAGAAGAACAGAGAAATTATGACATATTTACTAATTAAGATAAATTGGTATCTAAATAAATAAATAAAATTTAAATCAAGGTTCAAATTATAAATAATTAATTTGATAAATGATTTAAATAATTATTTGACTAATTAAATCAATAGAAAATAATACAGACCTTGATTTTAAGTCCAATGGATTTATAATCAAATAAGAAATTTCATGGGTCTAAAGCCCATGATAATTTCGACCTAGGGCTTCGAATTGACTATTATTTTATTGATTTTTTAATTAAATTAAATGACATAATTAAGTCTATAAAATGAGTGCTAAGTGAGAGAAGAAAACATAAGTCACAAGTCAGATTTTCTGATAGTTTTAGATTCTCTCTAAACACAAGTCCTTTTCTAAGCCTCTTTGTTATTTTCTCTTCTTCTCCTGCATCTATCTCATGTGTTGATAATTGCTCACTCTAGTCTAGGTGATTCTAAGGATACTTTGGAAAACTGTGAAGAAATTAGAAGAACGGTTCAGTTTCTTAATAATACTCAGCGACAGAAAAGATACAAGGGTTAGAAAAATTGAAGGAATGATTCTTTCATTTCGCTGCGTATACTGTAAGTATTCTTATTATTGTTTCTCTTTGAATTCAATTTTAGAAACACGTTCTAAATTATCTCATATTAATTTATTTAATATTAGATTTACATGAAAATAAATAAAGATGCATCATAAGTTTTTCCTAACATTAAGTTGATAGCCTGAGATTAATTTTGACAATTTTAGGCTAAAATGACACAAAAATCAATAAAAAAGGATAAAGTATAGAATTTAGCAAAGTTCCACGAGGAGTGAGTGAAGTCCAGAAAACGAATACTTCTTCCATGAACATGACATTACACATAAAAAATTTATTTTGTTTTATTATTTTGAAATTAAAAAAAAAACAATTATTTTACCACAACACCACTGTTTTTTTTTTCTCTTAAAAAGAGCAATTTAGTCAAACTATTGTATTTTAATTATAATTCTTAATTATGTAAATAATATAAAATAATTTTATTTTCCATTTTAGTCCGTTTAAAAAAAAAATAATGTGAATCATGAATCCATGATTCATATACGTCTTCATTTTACTCCCATGACTTTTTTTTAACTAAATTATTCCAATTATAATTGTATTACTAAACGTGTTAATGATTAAATTAATCATCCTTCACTGAATATAAAAAATTAAATGTAAAAATACAAAGTAATCGAAAGCTGCACAAAAAAAAAAAAAAAATCAGTCATTGTCTTGTAAATATATGAGGAAAATGAAAACCCAACATTGATACAAGAATTGATAATTTTTTTGGGGGTTCAATTGTTTTTTTTTTTCTTTCTAATTTTATTTTATCCATGATAAGATCATGTGACTACACATGACATGTTTCATCAAATTGTTTATTTTATATTTGATTAAGAATAAATTATTGTTAGGAAACTAATAAATTTTCATGAGGTTGTGATGATGATGCGAGAAATACACAACTATTCTTGAGAATTTTTTTCCTTTCGTAAATAACACATTATAATGTATAATTGAGCACAAAGAAATTCAATGATAATCAAACTTTCTCCAATCAGGCATGTTTGTTGGTGGCATCAAATGATTGAGAGGAAATAGAGAATGGAAACGCGCCAGAGGAGACGCGTGGGAGAGTGAGGAGTGAGAAGGGACTAGGGAGTTCAAATGATTGTGTGAAGTTAGAGTGTCGGAGAGTGGAGAGACAATAGAGCACGCACGACTGTGTGACCCGAACACTTGAGTGGGTCCCACGTGTAAAGTCAGAAGGGGTACGGGGCGTGTGAATCCACGTGCTCCCAGCCTAGACATGTTGGCCCACGTGACCTATGTGACGGGGCAGCTCTCTCTTCCCACGCTTCTTTCGTTTTTTTTTTTGCCCAAACGGTATTACCCCACGTGAATTCCACTCTCCCTTGTCTCCTCTCTCTCTTATTATTGGGCTCGGCTGCAATAAGAAGCTTTTGTCTGACCAAGTTCTAAGGTTTACTTTTTCCAACACAAATATTATCATTTTCACGTTTATGTCAAGTCAATTCCATTTTTTTTTCTCAAAATGGGTCGATTCTTACATTTTAATATGAAAAAATTATACTAATTTGGACACAAAACTTACACGTTATGATATTTATTTCAAATTACAACACATCATCATACTATTTTTGTATGATTGATCCATTAATGTTGATAACTGAAGCTAGTGGCTTAATTGTTGCTGTGAGCTGGCGTTGTCCGTGTTGGGAGTTAAAAGTTGACTGAATAGGGTCACTCACTCACAACAATTTATTGTCTTTCCAAATTTGAAGAGCAGTTTACAAAATTTAAAAGGAAAAAATTGCCAAAAGTCAATTAAAAAAATCTTCCAAAACAATAATAATATTGATATGCTCATAAATGAGTGACACGCATTACACACTGCGACCTTAACTAAAATGAATCATTAACGATTTTTTATTTGCCTCATTTATTGTAAAGATTTCATCTCAGCAAAAACTATGGAGAAAAAAAATATATTAGAACAAAAAAAGTAATAAAATACACAAATGTTGGAGCCGCGAATTTAAGCGGGCTAAAAACATCGGCTCAATTCGGCTCAGAGTTTAGACTCGCAAAATTATTCAGTATTGACATATTTTTTTGGCTAGACGCTCTTCTGGGAAGTAACCAACACGCTCTAATGAGTTAAATCCAATTAAGGGCGGGTGGATTACACGCCCGATAGAGCGTTTGATATTTTATTCGTTGTAACGGAAGAAAAGATTAAGAAAGCGACGCTTTCTTCGTCGGAACCCACCTCCCTCGATGAGGGACCCTCGTGGTGCTCGCATGCGAAGATTTTTCTTTTTATTATTTTATTATTTATTTTGAAAAATTAATTTACAAAATAAAAAAAATAAAATATAAGGGGATGAGGCGGGACCCAGTGCTTGACGAGATAGAATGGAAGCTCCAATCATAGCCATCCTGATCCAGTCTTGATTTGATGTTTGTCCAGCCCAATTATGAGACACTTTAGGGTCCCATCTTGATTATCTACTTTCACCGTTAGATCATTTTTGGATCGAATGGTCACGATGAGCTCAGGTGTGTTTGGGACCCACCACATGAATGCTTAAGATTCTATTTGATTTGTACCCTTTTTCTTCATCGGATGAAATTTATTTATTTTTGTTAATGAGATTTTGAGTGTGTGGAACTGGCATTTATTTTGTGGTTACTACGTATAATATTAATAATAATATAAAATTTTATTTCAAGTATGATTGCTTCTATTTAGTACTTCCTTCTTAAGCATTAGGTGCCTCTAGGCCCTTTATGATTGCATGTTTGCAAATTTTGCTCATAATTAATTAATGATAATAATTATTGTGTTAAATTTTATTTGCTTCTTTTTGTTAAGTATCTACTTGGGACCTTTTCCATTTAAGTAGTTTCTCTTCTCTTTTAAACATGATTTAATTATTAGAAAGGGGTTTTACTCCAATATTTTAAGCTTGAGTTATAGAATTTCTAACAACATTTTACCTAAAGTGGGCTATTAAATATAAAATAATGTACATTATCTTCTCTTCAAATAATAGATATAAGAATGATATATATTTGATATCTCATAGTACGAAATTATGTCAATACAAATTTATGTTATAAAATAAGTAAAAGTGGTATATACTTCAGGGACAAAAGACATAATTACCTCATTACTTGTGATTTTATAAGTTCAATACGCGTCCCCTTGTATTTGATATCGTTCTATCTCAATTATTTGAGGAAATTACCTAAAAAAATTAATTATAAAGTTTTGAACATGTAATTGCCATTAAACACTTTCCTAACTTGTTTTATTTGATTCCTTTATTCAAGCCATTCAATTATTATATCCAAATACTTTTCATTATATATGTAACATGCTTATAATTCAATATTACAAATAGAAATATTAGTCACAAAGATGATATATAATTAATTGTACTAATTATTATTTTTGCATAGTTACATATTTTAAAATTATATGATTGAAAAAAATAATAAATATATTATGGTGGATAACTTTTTTTTATTATATTTTGTAACTATTCCGAAAATTACTCCGTTTAAAATAGAAATGATTGATCATGTAAATAATTGTGAATATAGATTCCAATCTATAGATGATCACAATGTAGGTATGACAATAAAGATGTAATAAATGGGTAAAAATGAGAAGTCCCATTTATTTATTTATTTTGAAATGGAAAAGTCCCATTAATTTAACCAAAAAGTAAATAAAATTAATTTAGGGACAGAAAAATCCAATCTCAATAATAAAATAATTATTAGAAACCAAAGTGCTTTTGTTTTGGTCTTTGGTACAGTAAAAGACATGCAGCACAGTCATGAGAACATGACCTTACCATGAATCATGCCCCTGTGTGTAAAAAGGTGCAAGAAAGTCATAACATAGCTGAAAAAGCAAACAGTTGCATTTGTTACTTGCCAACAAATTTTTTATTTTGTGATTTTTTTTAATAAAAAAAAAGGAAAAAAAAACTTTTTTCACTTTGGGTTTCATATTTTGTCACATATTTAATGTAAATTTTATAAAGTACCGCGTGACTAATTCAAATTAAAAAGAGCTTTCTAGGAAGACTAAAACACTATTAATATAGTGCTAGTTTCTAGACCTATATGGTATGATGATCATATCAAATTTTATTTAGGTGTTAAGTTTCAAAACAAACAGTACCGATGATGTGATATTTTTGTAACATATTTCATTGGATTCTTTTTCATTAATGTAACATAGAAAAACAGATGGGGATCTCATTATGTATTAAAAATATCATCACTCCATTGAAGACTTAATCTTTTATTTATTTATTTTTCAAATATGTTGGTAGGATTATTAGTGTCTAAATTATAATAATGATTATGTTTATCATAATATGCATAGTTCATGTTGTAATTCAACGAGAGATGTAAATATTGTGTTATATTTTACACAAAAAATTAATGTATTATATTTAGGATAATTTTTAGCACTATACTCTAATGTATAATTGTAAAAGTTGATTTAAAAATTAATATTTCATTAATGTTTATTTGATATTTATTGAAAGTATACAAAAAGTAATAATTTTTTTTTATATTTTATTGTTGATAGTTAGAGATAATAATAAAATAATAAGATAAAAAATCTAGCATTTAATGATGATTATTAAAAATAATAAAAATAAATAAAAAAGTGTAGTATTTATGGTGATGCAAAATATATGTCATGCTATATTATGTGCAAAATTTGACACAACTTTTAGTATGTGCCAAATTTATTATATCTTTTGATATACCATTGTAGCAACTTTTTTTTATTTGTAAAATAAGCTATATTTTAGCAATACATTACCAATTTGATACTTCATTGAAAATGCTTTAATTGTCGATTGTCCATGGGCTTGTAATGAATATTTACCCATGACATATATTTTTCATATCATAGTGTATTATTTAATATAAATTTACAAGAAGTTGTAACCTAATATATTTACATTATTTGATTGCAAAATAAATAAATAAATATGAACCTAATGTTTAGTTAAACTAGCTATGAAAAATGCCAAAAAAAAATTGCTATTAGGTGCTTGAATATTAACTTTCAACAAATATATTAAGTAGTATCAATCTATTACCCAATCATCATTCTTATTAAAACATTTTATATTTTTGAAAATTATTCATCCTTAAAACTATCCTTTGCTACAAAAGTAGAATATATATATATCTAATAGATAAAACTATAATTAATGATATATAATATTAATATTTCTGAATAAGCTCTAACCATTTGCATGTCATATATAATACACGTTAATTGCTTTATTCCATTTGTTTCTATAATTTCGATTGTGATTCCAATACAATATAATATTCACAAAAGCACAACCTTATACTAAAGTCAATTTTTTTTTTTTTTAGGTTTTTCATCATTTAAGAATGAAAGATAAAAAATCAGTATTTATGGTTAAAATTGAAATATAAAGGTATATGTAAAGAAAAAGAAAAATGAAAAGGAAAAAGACATAAGTAGAAAGAAGAGGACAAGGAGGTGCAGAGTTAGGCTGGCATTATTTGGGGGGCAAAAGCCATGATTGAGATAATTGGGCTTCCTGACACCTAAGTCATGATTGAATTTACACACCACTCTCTCTCTCTATCTCTACTCTCTCTCTTGTTTCCTCATCATCACTTTCTATATAACCCATTCCAAAATCCCTACTCTTCTTCTCCAGACATACCAACCCTCATTACTTTTCTCTCTCTATTTCTCTGCAAATCCTAGAAAATCTGAACCAACTTTCTCTCCATCCAAACACAAAAGCGAAGTAACGCATACACCCATTAGGGAAAAAAACAGAAAGGAAGGATGATGGTTGAGAAAGAGGATCTGGGTTTGAGCCTGAGCTTGAGTTTCTCGAACCAGAATCGTCACTCGGTTCAGAGGGGTAGTCATAATGATAATAATAAGCTCAATAATCTCATGCTCACCTCGTTCGTTCCGTCTTTGTCAACTTCTTCTTCTTCGCCTTCTTCTGGTTTCAATGTCAATCTTCATCAGAAACCTTCTTGGAACGAGTCCTTCCCTTCTTCTGCAGGTGTGGATCGTAATTAAATAGAACAAACAAAACTGTGTATTACAACAACTATTCTCTAGCTTTGGATTCTAGATCTGCACGGGTTCTTTTAACTAATGTAGATTTCAGAAACTTTCCCGAGAAACAAACATCCTTTCAACTTATGAAGTAGTTTTTTCTTCCTTTTCACACCTAACCTGAACAAGTACACAATAATACTATATTATTTCTTTCTCTCTTTTTGTGATTTTTCTTTTCCTTTTTCTTTAAACAAAAGCTTTGGTATCTTTCCGATCTAGGCCTTTGTAATATTTATTAACTTAAAGTTGATTAGTGTATACATATGTATAATATATATTTGTATGTACACAGATCTATTTGAACCACAAAATCACCAAATCAAATCGAATCAAACTGTTCCAAAAAATTTCTTGACCTAATTCATGGTGTTTTGATGCAGGTCCGAATTCTGAGACGTACAGAGTTGAGACTCGAACTTTACTCCGGGGAATCGACGTGAACCGGTTGCCGTCGACGGTGGATTGCGAAGACGAAGCCGGCGTTTCGTCGCCGAACAGTACGGTCTCTAGCGTTAGCGGGAAGCGAAGCGAGAGAGAAGCAGTTAATGGCGACGATAACGAAATGGAGAGAGCTTCTTCTCGAGGTATCAGCGACGAAGAAGACGGCGAGACCTCGAGAAAGAAGCTCAGGCTCTCCAAGGACCAGTCCGCCATTCTCGAAGAGAGCTTCAAAGAGCACAACACTCTCAATCCAGTAAGTACTCGGAAAAATAAGACAAACACAATTCACGTCACTCCATTCGATTTTCCTAGTATATTTTCTCGCGAACGAAACAGAAAATTGACTGTAACTCTTTTCTGGTGTCTATTATTTGCAGAAGCAAAAGGGTGCGTTGGCCAAGCAGTTAGGCCTCCGGCCACGACAAGTGGAAGTGTGGTTCCAGAACCGTAGGGCAAGGTGGGTTATTTTTCAAAACTTTGTAGGGGTATTTTGGATTCCGGGAGTATTTTTTCTCTGAAATTACAGTTTTCTCTCGAGGAACACTGTTATTTACCAGGTTTTTGTTTTGGGGTTGCAGGACTAAGTTGAAGCAAACCGAAGTTGATTGCGAGTTCTTGAAGAGGTGCTGCGAGAATCTGACGGAGGAGAACAGGCGGTTGCAGAAGGAAGTTCAGGAGCTGAGAGCACTGAAACTTTCTCCACAATTCTACATGCAAATGACCCCACCAACGACTCTCACCATGTGTCCCTCGTGTGAGCGTGTAGCGGTCCCACCCTCGTCGTCCTCCGCCGCCTCCGAGTCCCGGCCCCATCATCAAACGATGGGCCCCGCCCACTCTCGGCCCATACCCATCGGGCCATGGGCGGCGGCAGCAGCCACCCCTGTACAACATCGGCCGTTCGATGCCGTCCACCCCAGGAGTTGAGAGAGAGAGATCGAAACGTTAGGGGCAGTTTGGTCATTTTAGAATATCCAAAAGTTCTTACTAAAAGAAAATTAAAAAAATTTGGTGTTACTCAAGTATGTACGGAAGTTCCATATGTAAAAGTGCACCCATTAACAATGGTTGAAATTCCAATGGTGGAGTCTAAGATATGGTAGTTGGAAAATATGATTTGGTGGGTCTTCAAGTTTTGTATTATTCGATGGCACCCATCATCCTCTTTTGTTGGGAGGTTTGTCTCCTATGTTTAGAATTTAGATTAGTTCTTATGAAAAAAAAAGGAGAAAAAAAATATTTTACTAATACTAGTGCTAAATGCTAATATGATACTACTAGCTTCAAGCCTTTGAACCAAAAAAAATGTACCCTTTTAGAAGGTTTTGGAAGCGGGACCTTTGCCTGTAAAGTTCGCTATTCTAAATTTGATTAATTTCTACCTTTTAACATTTGTTAATTATGGGAATTTGTCCATCTTTAATTTAACGTTGATATTGTTTGGTGATATTAAGATTATTAAGGGTATCAGATCATTTACTAGTATTATTTATGGATTCTCTTTGTTTGACCCTTTTTGGTTGGTAGGATTAAAATTTGTAAGACTCGGGATCTTGTGGATGATAAATATTGGTTTTTATTTTTGGTTGTGGGTCCGGATTTGGAACACTAATAGTGGGGATTATAGTAAAGTTGAAATTGAAAGAAATTAGGAACATGATGGACCTAGATTAGAGTTTTTATTTGCAGACAATTTCCTAGTTCTAAGGATTGTTTTAGTCTTTGACAATTCCCTAATCATCGCTTAATGTTCTTGCTTTAAAATCAAAGCTATTCTAATCACGTAGGTCAAACTTTACATTCTTACGCTGCTTAGTATTTGTTTTCAAATATTATATATTCATATGGATTGCTTGGTGCTTTATGTTAATCTATTCCCCTTTATTTTTGGTAAAAGTTAGGTGAGTGTAATGTGGTTTGAGACAATTTTGGTTTTCTAATGGTTGAGAATGTGAATTAAAATTATTGTTGGTCCTAAAAAGAAAGGATGCTCATCATTCACCAAGTAGGAAAGTGGGCAATAGATTTGATCATTTTAGACTAAAAAGAGTGCTTTGCTTAGCATGCTTTCAATAGAATGAAATAATAATCTCTTTTCTTTTTTCAGTTTTTTTTAAGAGAATATTCATTCAAAAGTTAATGAGACAAAATTCTACAAGATAAGCGGAAAGAAAACCACATAAATCTCATAAAAATATGACCAAACAAACAGCAAACCAAGCCGATTACAATATGAGAGCAACACCATCCAATAAAAAGATGACAAAACAAACAGCAAACCAAGACAATTACAATACGAGAGCACCACCACCCAAGAATAAGATGGGAAAACCATTATTTAGATATGCTTGCAATCACACTTTGGTAAAATGAAAAGAGACCCCTCAACTAGGTCTCTCCCTTTGATAAGAATATTCTAGCAGATTTTTTTAATCTTTCCCAGCAAATATAGATGACACACTCGTTGGTTTGCAGCCACCCAAAAGTAGGTCCTTATTATTATTATTATTATTATTATGGTATAATGTCTCAGAAAAAAAAATGTTATTGATTGGATTTCTGTAAAGAAATGCATGATTTCATATATATGGTCCTGATTCTGATTTTCTGCTCCAGAATTTATTGATGTGTTTCAGTTTTGAATGAATAGAATGGAATGGCCACAATTTCATTAAAAAAAAGAAAAGAAAAGAAAAGAACGAAGATTAATGGTCATATCATATGGCTCACATTCTTAGGAGAGTGATTCTGTTTATCATCTCATAGTATTGTTCACAAAAATATAAAAGCTAAATAAAAAGTGTCATTTTTTAGCTTACTACGAGAGAGATATTGACGGCAAAATTTCTTAATTTTAAGCAATTTTTTTTTTCTTCAAAATTTTGTTTACTTTAAACGATTATCATTGCTTGTGTTTTATGACAAAAATTTCTTTCATCACAAATATGTTGTATTTGTTGATGCTATTATGTATCAACAGGTTACTATGCCATATATTATAAAATTTATCAATTATTTTTAAATGAAATATTAAAAAATGCATTATTTACTGTCTAAATTTCACTCTCATTTATTGATTACATTAAAAAAAAGAGCAAATTTTAATTAAACAATTCACTCTCATCTTTGGGATTAAATTAAATGCTCCAAAATTAAAATAAATTTAGCTTCACTTCTTGTATGTATTCATTCTGAGTTTTAAAAGAAAAAAAAAATATATGTTTGGGGACTTAATTGATAAGATTTTAAAATGTTGGAGACTAAATTAATAAAAATTAAATTTTGAAACCTAAGTGTTACAAAATATGAAAAAAAAAATTACAGTTGAAAATCACATGGGTTCGCCAGAATGAGAAAGTTGCTAAATTTTGGAATATTTACGTAAGATGGTTTTAAACCTTTATTTACAAAAATAATATGAACTTTTTTATTTACACTAGCACCAACTAGTGTATACTGAGAAAATAGATTTTGCATTATTTCCTCTGCAGTCAAACTATCAGACCCATTATCAAATACCATACTATCAACCAACACACAAGCCAGTCAAAGGTGGCAAGATATAGGGGTGAATATTTGACCCGAAAAACCCGCCCGACCCGCAACTTGAAAACCTGTTTTTTGGGAAAACCCATTGGATTCGAGTTAAATATGAGCCGAACCCGACAAAATTCGGGTCGGGTTCGGGTTTGAAATTTTTTGAACTCGAGTTCGGGTTCAAACCCGAAATCTGAAAAAAAAATGGTAATTTTGAAAAAAAGTGTAAAAAAATGATATTTTTGCAAAATTGGGTTTTTTGGCCCAAAACCCAATAGCCCCAGCCCAACCCAAAATCAAACCCGAAATCTGGAAAAAAATGGTATTTTTGAAAAAAAAAAGTGTAAAAAAATGGTAAAATTTGGCTTTTCAGCCCAACACACACAAATGGCCCAGCCCAACCTGAATCAAACCCGAACCCGAGTAATACCTGAAACCCGAAAATTTCGGATCGGTTTCGGTACCATTTTTCTCAACCCGAAACCCGTAAAACCCAAACCCGATGAACCCAAAACCCAAAAAATCCGACCCGTGTGCACCCCTAGCAAGATGTGAAGTTTGAATGTATTTTTCAGCCAACTTCGACCACTCCAAGGTTGGTAGGTGGCACGATTGGAACAAACACTTTGAGAGGCACAAAACTCAACCACCCATCCCCCCTATATTTTCTTCATTTTCTTGTGAGTTCGTGGGTATATCTGCTAATTTTAAAGTTTTTTTTTGCAACAACATTAGTCGTTTGGGCTCAAGATTGGTACTAGTGGGACTTATGCTTCGAGGGGATTATTTTGATATATGGTAATGTTTTACACAAAATTGGACATGATGACATGACGTTTAAGGTTGACACATGACAGTAAACGACATCAAATCTCCCAAGAGTTGGTCGCGATGAGCCGACTGCTTGAATAGGCTTTGTCGACATAAAGATAGCAGTTTGCCTTATAGAGGATGAAGCCCAACAAAACTTGCTCCTTGAGGGAATGAAGTTGCTCAAAGAGAGTATTGCTCGAAGAACAAGTCATTCAACCAGAATGATCCGGATTTCATGAGATATCACGGAATATCAAAAGATATTTATGTAACTGATATTTAAATGTATCTTTCTATTATTTTGAATATGTTGTTGGGATTAGCGTCCTTAAAGCGTATTTCTGTATAAACGATTACTATTAATTAAATAAAGATAATATTTTGCACTCATATTTGTATTTAATTATACATTCCATTTATCATGAAGATCAAATATTATTGATGTGATCTGAAATTAAGTTTATGTATAATGATATATATAAGGTGATTTAATTCAAGATAATAATATAAAAATTGTCCGTAATCGCTAAATAAAGTGGGAGCTTTATTTCCTAAAGATTACGAGCACGCTTCATCTTCTGTTTAAGACAAAACAGTTTATCCAGATTGTTAAGTGTAGCGACACAGAGAGATAGAGGTACCATATACAATATAGATTGTATTGGACTGGGACACAATGAAAGAAATAACTTATGATAATCTCCGTTAAAATATAGAAGCTCAACATTCATTAATCAATGGTCGTTTGAAACTTGACCTCTATCCTGAAGTGAGTGATAAACTCCTATTTGTGCTTTTATGACTTTTGACTTATCGAGTGAGGTTCAATATTCCTACAACCGAATTCCTGATATCTTGGAGTCATAGAATTACAAGTGGTTGGGAACATACTTTACATATATGGAATCTGCTCCTTACTTAAATAAAAGCAGATTAGTTGTTCATTTTAGTGTTGATTTAAGGCTTGAACATAGAGCACTCAATTTCTGTTAGAGAACAGAAATTTCATTCTATAATTAAATTTATAGAATAATGTTCATTGGAGGATCAATGGAACTAATTGATAAAAACATAATTAGAGAGGTTGGCAGACATTAAGACCTAACTCTAATTTTGAACAACTAGTAGAGGGTCATAACTCATGCAATGAATAAATCAATGGACGACTTTATAGTTATAGATTCTAATAATATAAGATTGTAGTTTTGAGAGTTCAACTGTGAATTTCTAGTGGAATAATTCATAGTTAACAAATTATTTAATGGAATTAAGAGTTAGTGAAATTATTTAAGTTATCGTAGCTTAGAACTATGGGTCCATACTGTCCCAACACAAGCTCGATAACACAGTGTAGTGGGGAAAATCTGTCTACTTGATAAAAAAGATTCCAACAAGCAGTCGGATTAGCCTCTTGGCCCAATAAGCCAGCCTGACTAGCCACTAAGGCCCAAACCCATGTAAATAGGCTCGCATATATAATAAACCATCCAAATTCCAAAGCCATACCTGGACCCGAATCTAGATACGCTCAGTAAGCCAGGGACCTTGAAACAGTTAAGGCTCACGCCACATTTTCTGAGAATTTCGGAAAGTAACTACTTGGAGCGAGTTAGACGAATCGGTAAGACAGAGGAACAACGGTAGAGAAGAATAATTATAAATTGGACCCTAAGGGGGGAGAACAGGGGATCAGATAATCAATACTCGATATAATCTCTCTTACTTCTCTCAAGTTGATCCCATCAATAGAATCGAATTAGTCAGAATGACCTGACCATACAGTCAAACTCCACCATCACTTGACCACGAACTAGTCAGACTGACCTGACTGGACTGTCAAGCTCTGTCGTCATTTGCCCATCATTCTACTCATTCATTCAATATTATTTGCATTATTATTTTACTTTTCCTATTATCTTTAACGACTATCTGACTAACTTGAGCGTTGGAGTTCCTTCTGGCTGACACCCCACCAGTGCTCCCAAATGAACTACTGCCTCCTTCTTTGTTCTTGATAGGTTGCTGGTGCCCGTTTGATCAATTGTAGGAAACAACCTCTACAATTTGGCACCCATTGTGGGTCCCTAGTAACCAGAAAATTGACAAAGAATTACGGAGTTCATTTTGAGAGCCATGGTCGATGCACAAGAGGGCTCCGACCTAGCTGCACAACAGGGAGAGGGTTGAGGCGGAAAACGTTGGACTTCTCGTACAGATCAAGGCACTGAATTCTCAAAACCAAGGAGTGCAATCATCTCGCTTTAGGGTTTCATTCAACCCAATGCAATCTCTAGGAGACGGTACTCCAGATGCCTACAATGGAGGATATGATCGACTTAAGGCGGATCCGACATCCTCAGTAAGAAATAGTAACACTCATATTAATCAACCTGACACAGTGAATGCATCTTCCAATGCAGGTGATCATATGATCCTCAATAATGGAATCAACCAGTCAACCTACGTGGCCAATCGGACGACTCTGGGTACTGGAGCCAGTCAGTTAGCCCTAGGCGGACAAACCAATGCACTTGAAGGCAACCAAATGAATCCCGGGGTCGAGACCGGTCAATCGATCCTTGGAGCTGGACCATCCATCAAATTCGGAGTCAGCGAGCCTCCCCCTAGAGTTGGAGTCAGCCATCTTCCCCCTAGAGCAGGAGTCAACCAGGCAGCCCTTGGAGCAGGAATCAACTAGACAACACTTGGTGCCAGTCAGACCGTACACAAACATAGCCTACCACCGACCAACAAGCGAGCCCGCCAAGCAGCCACAAGCTCCTTTCCAATCCAACACCCTGAGTTGGCTCGAAAGTTGGTGAGATGGAGGCGCTCATCCAATGAATTCCTGGGATGCCGGCTACAATTAAGAATAGTGCAGCAAGCTGTTATGCAGACTCTCCATTCTTAGATGACATTGTGCTAGTGGAGATGCCAAAGAAGTTTAACTTCCTAAATATGAAGATGTTTGACAGGATATCTGACTCGGATGATCACATTGTACAATACCAACAGAGGATGTTCACCATGGCCATTCCACACGACATGAGGGAAGCGTGCATGTGTAAGGGGTTTGGTTCAAGTCTGATAGGACCAACCCTCCAATGGTACACAAATTTACCTAATAATTCTATCTCTACTTTTGCATAAATGACTGATACTTCTGTTGAGTAATTTGCAAGTAACAGGAAGTTAGTAAAGATATCAGAAGACTTGTATGTGATTGTCGAAAGGTGGGGCGAACCCTTGATGGATTATGTTGGATGCTTCAACAAAGAAAAGGTGTCCATCACCAATTGCAATCATAACACCGTCGCCGTAGCCTTCCGCAAAGGTCTCCGACCTGAATCAGACCTCTACAAAGAGCTAACTAAGTATCCATGCAAGAAGATGGAAGACGTTCTAGCCAAAGCCTGGGCACAGATCAAATGGGAAGAAGAAGAAGTCAATTAATATCGATCCTCCCCACGGAGAGAGATTAAGAGGGAATCTAGGGTAGACAGACAATCTCAGAGCCATACCCAACTCCCAACAGATCTGAGAACAGGCGAAGAGACTACAACCGACCATCTAAGACACGCTCCCGAGATGGACCCAAAATACCGGAGTATAATCTTTCAATCTCACTAGCAGAAGCAGCGTTGGCATTGAAAGGGCTGGGTGACAGAGTGAGATGGCCCGAGAAGATGAGAAACCAGCTGATCAAAGAGAAATAACCAAATGGTGTGACTTCCATACTGACCATGGACACCGCTCTGACAAATGCATTGCTCTGAAGCTTGAAGTATCAAACCTTCGGAAGCGTGGACATGTGACTGATTTCCTTACAGACACGGGCAAGCAAACTTTCCAACAGAGGGGAGACATGTCAGACAAACGAAGAGAAGTAACCCCACCAAGGCCACCCACTCATGAGCGAACAGTGAATGTTATAATAGGTGGCTCTGAGGTAAGCAGAGTCACCCATTCAACAGCCAGGAAACATACCAGGTAGACCAACTAGGCCAGAGGAGAATCCAGTGGAACAGAGAAGACTATGACCAATTCACTAGCTTAAACCATAAGCTTCTCTACATCAGAGTCGACCAGATTCCTCAACCCACATCATGATGCTCTTGTTATTCAAATTTATATTGCAAATTGTTTAACTAAACGCATTCTTATTGATAACGGCTCCTCAACTAATGTATTGTTTTTGAGTGCTCTCAGGGAAATGGGGATAGACGAGTCAAAGATTGTGAAAAAGACTATTGTCCTTATCGGCTTCAGTGGAGAACAAAAGAACACAGTAGGGGAGATTGAGCTACCCATCTACGCTGAAGGGGTCAACCTGTGCACGATGTTCCTGGTGGTAGACTCCTCTTCTGCTTACAATGTCATTCTGGGCCGACCCTGGATACATGATATGGAAGTCGTACCATCAACCTACCACCAAGTACTGAGGTTCCCAACCAAATGGGGAGTCAAGGAGATCAGAGGATAGCAGAAAGACTCAAGGGCATGCTACTAGACTACCATGAAGGCGAAGCCTGCCCAATCATAGCAATTATAGCAAGATGAACTTGCTAGCTCACCACTTGATCAACCGAACACGATCCATCCAGACTTCCCGGACTACATAGTCCAAATCGAATCAAGACTAGACCCTGAAATCATAACCAAACTCATTGAATTTCTCTCTAACAATTATGATTGCTTTGCGTGGTCCCATGCGGACATGACTAGAATTGACCCCGAAGTAATTGTCCATAAATTGTAGGTTGATTGAGACTACCCACTGATTAGTGGTGAAAAATACACATTTATTGATTTTAATAGTCAAAATAAATTAAGTTTTAATTAGTATTTTCATAGAATTAATATGATTTATTTTATAAATGAAAATATTTGATTATGATTTAATTTATTATTATTTTGTAGGAATTAAAGTTGTATTTTGACAATTTGAAATGAAGATAAAAGAAAAAAATTAAATCTGAAAAAGAGAAGAGAAAAATGGCATTTTTCTTGAGACAAAGCCAGCCCAATTCGAAGGCCCAAGCCTAGCAAAAATCTGCCTTCTCTTTGCCCAGCTGCCACGTGTCACTGCCACCGCCTGCCACGCGTCCCAGCTCCTCCTTCAGCCTCCTTTCCACCTGCATTAACCCACCATGCACATATATGCATATTATGTACAACGTGACCATCAGCCATCCAAGACCAACGACCCAAACAACTCCAGCAGACATTCAAAGGCCCAGCTCCCCCAAGCAATCCAGCAAGCCCAACGCCAGCCCAGTCCGAAGCAGCATTCTCCCTTCAGCCAGCTTGTTGACGTGGCTTCCTCTGATTGGCTGGGATTGGTCAATGGACCAGCTGCCACCAGCCACCTTTGGCCCAATTTTTTGTGCACATTGGGCCTTGCAAAATTGCCATTTTGAGCTTTAAATCTCATCTTTTTTGGTGCTTTTGAAAAAGGGCATTTGACCATATACCAAAATAACTAGGTTAATATTTATAATAAGATTTGATTTTTCAAAATCATATTTTATTATTAATATTTCAGATTTATTTTGTAAACCCCAAATTATTGTTTAATTTCTATTTAGTTCTTTTTTCCCTCTATAAATAGGGACTCATTCTTCACACTTAGTATGTAATGTTTAGGTAGCAAAACTCTACCAAAATTTAGTCTCATTTCTCATATTTTCTCTCTAGAATTTCACGAGAATGTCTAGCATAATAGGCTAACCTTCTTGGGAAGGTTAGGATGATCCTATATGCACTATGACTTTATTTGGTATTTTTGATTCACCATGTGCTTAAAGTTTATATATTTGAGTGATTTATTTTCTTTCATCTCTATTTCTTCATCTCTATTCCTTCATTTTGCTATCTATATGTATGTTTACTAATAGTATATAGATTTTGTCAAGCACTTTCTATGTATTATCAAATTAGTGAAAATAATATAGATAACATATTTATCATTTTCTCCATCTCATTTATATATATTTACTTTTGCTAAATTTATATAGAATTAGTCATGCTCTTTCTATGTATTTTATAAATAGTAAAAGTAATATTTGTGTTAGGTTTTATGTTCAATCTTTTATTGCATTATTGCCAATGGTATAATGTCATTTTTAGATTTCTCATAAGATTTATCTCATCTTTCCATGGTAAAGAATAATAATCACTTGAATACATTTTTGTGAAATATATTTGTGCTTCAATGTTAAATCTTCCAAATGAATAGTTGGGATGTGAACTACCCATTTGTGTAATTTTTGTGAATCAAATATCCAAATAAATAAGTATGCATATTGGTGATTCTTGATCCTTCCTACTTGTTACCTATTGTTACATCACACTTTAGTCTATCTTCACTTCTAATCTTTAAATTTCAAAAACAACAAAAATATCACTTGTTCTATTTGCCTTATATTATTTATCTCTAACATTTATTTATTGATTAACTTGTTTCTTTACCTCCTTGTGGAATCGACCGCCCATCTATACTACGACTACTGCTAAGTGGAAGTCACGTTTGGGCGTTAAACACCCACCAAGGAAGCTAAAATGAAGAAAGTTCGCCTCTGAGAGAAATAAGGCAATCAACGAAAAGGTCTAGAAGCTCTTTGAGAATGGATTCGTAAGGGAGGTCCAGTATCCCGAGTGGTTGGACAATGTGGTGATTGTAAGGAAAAATAACGACAAATGGCGAATGTGTATCGACTTTACAGATCTCAACAAGGCGTGCCCCAAGGACTCATTCCCATTGCCACGCATAGACATGTTCGTAGATGTCACATCCGACCATGAGCTCCTAAGCTTCATTGACGCATACTTGGGATACAACAAAATACTAATGCACCCGGACGACCAAGAGAAGACAACCTTCATGACCAACCTTGGCATATTTTGCTACAAGGTCATGCCATTCAGACTAAAGAATGCAGGGGCGACTTACCAATGCTTGGTGAACAAAATGTTTGCAAACATGCTGGGGAAGACTATGGAAGTGTACATCGACGAAATGCTTGTCAAATATTTTGTGGCAGAGGACCACATCAATCATTTAATAAAGTTATTTGATATTATTAGAAAATATAACATGTAGTTGAATCCTACTAAATGTTCATTTGGTGTGACTGTAGGGAAATTCTTGGGCTACTTGGTGGCTCAAAGAGGGATCGAACCCGACCCAACTCAGATAGACTCTATCCTAAATATCCCACCACCCGCGTACGTTAAAGATGTACAGAAGCTAACCGACAGAATCGCCACATTAGGCAGATTCTTTTCAAAATCTCCAGAGCGGTGCCATCTGTTCTTTAATACATTGAGAAAATAAAAATCCTCTGAGTGGACAGCTGAATGTGAAGAGGCACTAGCCCAACTAAAACAGTACCTGACCAACCCACTTCCCCTCTCAAAGTCAAAAGACAATGAAACACTATTTGTCTCCCTAGCAGTATCTGAGATAGCAGTTAGCGCGGTCCTAGTCCAATAAGAGGAAGGCAAGCAATCTCTAGTCTGCTATGTAAGCAAAGCCTTGCTTGATGCAGAAACCCGATATAGCCAGCTGGAGAAGCTTGCACTAGCACTCATCTATGCATCAAGGAAGTTACGCCCATACTTCCAGTTCCATACAATAGTGGTCTTGACCACCTTCCCACTCAAAACAATCCTCCATAGATCGAAACAATCAGGCAGACTTACAAAGTGGATGGCAGAGCTCAGCGAGTACAACGTAACATACAAGCCACAGACTTCCCTCAAATCTCAGGTATTAGCTGACTTCATTGTAGATTTTACACCTAACATGCATGTGCATGCAGAGAAAGAACTTTGTTGTCTAACCGAGGGACAGTCAGTAGGAATCTGGAAGTTGCAAGTAGACGACTCAAGTAACACTAGAGGAAGTGGACTCGAACTCATCGTGACTTCACCCTAAGGTGACATAATCGAACAAACAATCCGATGTGGGTTAAAAGCTACCAACAATGAAGCCGAATATGAAGCAATGATAGCTGGACTCGGACTAACCAAAGACATGGGAGATAAGAGGATCGTGGTCTTTAGTGATTCCTAGTTGATAGTCAACTAAATGCAAGGTAGCTATCAGGCTCGGGATAACTAGATGACAACCTACCTCAACAAGACCAAAGAGTTGAAGTCAGAATTTGATGAGTTCACTATCAACCAAGTACCAAGAGGGGAGAACAGTCATGCAGATACATTAGCAAACCTTGGATCTTCCATCTAGACAACCGACTCCAAGACGATACTGGTAGTATATCTCAAATGGCCAACTGTCTGGAAAGGTGAAGAAGAGCAAGTTAGTGACATCTCCAACAATTGAACATGGATGAATCCAATAGTCAAGTACTTGGATAAGGACATACTTCCTGAAGATAAGAACGAAGCATGCCGGGTCAAGGCTCAATCGGCCCGTTTCACCATTATACAAGGTAAGCTCTATAAACGTTCCTTTTCTGGTCCATATTTGAGATGCATTGACCTTGCAGAGGCCAAGTACGTACTGGCTAAGTTGCATGAAGGAGATTACGACAACCACTTCGGAGGACGAATATTGGTGCACTGTGCTCTAACACAAGGCTACTACTGGCCAACTATGCAAACCAACTCCTCCAACTATGCAAGATGATGCGACAAATGCCAAAATTTTGCTCAAATATCCCACCAACCTCCAGAGCGTCTCATCTCAATCACACCCCCTTGGCCATTCATGAAATGGGGGATGGACATAGTAGGCAGACTTCCAACCTCACTAGGAAAGAAGGTGTACATGCTTCCAGTAACTGACTACTTCAGCAATTGGATCAAAGCAGACTCATTCCACCAAGTCAGAGACAAAGAAGTAAAGGGCTTCATTTGGAAGAATATGATCTGCAGGTATGGAGTACCAAAAGAGATCGTAATGGACAACGACTCTCTATTCATCAGTTTCGACTTCCAAGACTTCTACAAATTCTGGAAGATCAAGCTCAGCTTCTCCATGCCAAGGTATCCCTAAGCAAATGGACAAGCAGAGTCATCGAACAAGACTATCATGAACAACATCAAGAAACGCCTTGAAAAAGCTAAGGGAAGATGGGTTGACGAGTTGTCGGGAGTCCTATGGTCCTATCGAACCACAACTAGAACTTCAACGGGAGAAACACTATTCTCATTAGCCTACAGGATGGAGGCAGTCATCCCTACCGAGAGTGAAGTTCCGACAGCCAGATATGAGCTGACGATAGACGAAGAAAATTGGGAAAACATATGCCATGAAATCGACACCATCAATGAAAGAAAGGACAACGCCTTCTTAAGAGTCTCAGCCTATCAACAAATCATAGCCAAGCATTACAACAAGAACATTCACACTCAGACATTCAAAGTGAGAGATTGGGTACTACGAAGAGTGTTCCAGAACACTAAGGAAGCGGGAGCAGGTAAGCTCGCCCCGACATGGGAAGGTCCCTACCTGATCACAAAGGTAGTCAAACATGGAGCATAAAAGCTACAAACTAAAGAGGGACGCAAAATCAACAACAACTGGAACGCTATCCACTTAAAACAATATCACTTTTAACTCAACCTAGTCTTCTTTCATTTTCTTTCATCAATGATCTCACGGGATCCTCATTCAAGAAACATATTGACACTGTCATGTACAAAGTGTAAGAACTACATTTGGGCTTGATCCCTGACAAGGGTATGTAGGCAGCTTTACGGAGTGCAGCCCCAATTACGTCCAGTTTTTTTAACTAAGATTGGTCGTCCAGCAAGTCAGTCAAGAAAGTAAACTAGCCTGACCATAATTTATTCGAGGACAAACGCCCGAGTTAACACAAAAAAGAAAACCAATAATCTAAGTTTAAAATACCAAGTATATTACACTTATACTGGGGGACAAAGATAGAGTAAATCACTAGCCAAATAGCCATGGCGAATGATATGATTAGCCAAGTCAATCAGCCATCCAGTCAGTCATCTGAACAAGATTAACATGAAAAGTAAGATAATACATCTAGTCATTTTAATATAAAGAAAAATATGCATGAGTACTAGATTATCTTAAAATGAGCACAAGAAGATGAGCCAAGTCAATCAAACACCAAAACAAAGGAAAGGATGAGCTAAGATTGTCATTTGGACAAAACAAAAACAAGAAGGATGGTAACACAAGTAATCATCCAAAGAAAGCATACATCGATACAAGATTACCTTGAGTCAAAATACAAGAGTGCTACATAACCATCAAGACTGCCAGCTTACCATATCAACCATTCAGGCTAGCCCGACTACTACCGACATAATGAAAAGATAGAAATTACAATAACATACAACAACAAATTATAAAAAGTTTGTACAGTCATGAAAAAAAGAGGCCTCTACAACAAAGAGATTGTAAATACAACAAAGGTCAGAAATTAGTCCTTCTGCCCAAGGTCGCCTGTAGTCATACCTCCAAATGAGACAACCAGGTTGTCAGCTTGAATAGCCTCCTCAGCCCTCATTTGTTGCAGTTCTTCATAATCAACAATGAATTGAGTTACATTCCAAGAATCAGTCTTCCCATCACGAAAATCAATCGCCATTTGACTGCGACACTGGATCTCGGCCTCTAAGGCAATATCAGTCAAACAAACCTCCAACATATCAACCTCGGCTTGAACATTGGCCAAGGTAGCCAAAGTAGGTTGCAGTCGACTGGCTTCTAGTGCCTTAGCATCCAATTGGGTCTTGAGTTCCCCGTTAAGTTTCTCAAGGTCTTTCTTGCAAGTCTTCAATCCCTTAACCTCATACCGCAAATCAACATTCTAACGGTTCAACGTTTTCACTTGTTTTTCCAATTCTTAAATCTTCTCATTTGCCCACATAAGGCCTTGCATACCCTGACATAATATAGAAAAATAATAACAAAGCAATCAATCTGACTATCCATCATTATGCAATGAATTTGATAAATCAGACATACCTGAAAAGCATGGGAAATGGAAGCAGAAAGTGATGAATTTTATCCAAGCTGATCAAACTTGTCTTTGTCCTCAGACCATAATAGCTTGTTAACCTCTTTAAGGTGAGGGCCAAACTCAAAATGTGCTGAGGCAGACGACGGAAAAGAAAGCTCTATCTTCTCAGCAAACAAGTCAGACGAATCAGTTGGAGAAGTCCGCATCTTCTTGCTCTTCTGAGTCTTTCTAGTAGTAGGAGGAGGAAGAGGTGGAACTTCATTAACAACATCCTTTTCAGCACTTAAAGTTGCAACCGTCTGCTTCTTACTTGCTCGTAGGTGTTCCATAGTCCCAGAGCTTGTTCGATTTAGACGAAACGTTTCTCCATCCATGAGAAGGTCTGCAAAATTCTGTTCGTCTGGCGTCAGTTCAGTCAGCAAAGACGATTCATACCCCCAAATCTCAAGACTTCTTGTGATAAGTATAATGCGAGGTTGAATACAACTCGTAGGAAGGGTAATGCCTTCAGGATGACGAGGAACCTGACTCCACAAAGAGCTACCATGAAGATTTGAATCAAACAAGATCGCTTGCCACCTACAATCTTTTTCCCAAAACTTAGCAAACTGATCAACCCTTCCTTGAGCTCCTCGACACACTCAAGCAAACGGTAAATTCACGTTGCTTGTAAAATAAACAAAACAACCTGTCAGAAGAATGTCAGTAAACTATAAAAAGAAATTAATAATTTCATCACACACAAGCACTCACTAGCTGAAGACCATGCATGAGGAATCTTACAATCAGCCGGAAACCCCAACACATTATGAGAAACAAAAAAGTATCGATCCTTCTAATATTTGTCACAATCTTTCAGATCTATAATAAGGGAACTCTTCAACCTAGACAAGAATTGGTATCTACCCTTGTCCTTATGATACTCTTTCAAAGAGTAGGTGTGTAACGCCTTTGCAACAATAAACGCAATGCCATGTTTCTCATTACAAACTTCCATAGCCATCAAAGCATGTCAGACATTCAGCATCAGTTGGCTGGGTGATATAAGGTGATACTCACATACTTCCTTCACTAACCTAGGAAGAGGAAATCTGAACCCTTCCTTGAAAGGAAGCTCATACATGCATACCCATCTAGGTAAATTCCAATTAGCCCACTCCCCACCAAACAGGGAATGCAGATTAGCATAACTAGGTATATCATAAGCCTGACGAAGCCGAGGCAAGTCCTCTAGAGTAATTTTGGACTTCGGGTTACAAACCAGAAGCATGGGACTAGACAGACCACCAACTATAGGCTCGTCACTATCCACACCAATTCTGACCATGCTAGTAGGAATATTGGGATTGGTGCAGCTACCATCATCACTAGATGAACATGTCTTCCTATCAGAAGACCCAACACAACTGCCTCAATTACTGGAAGACATGCTCGAAAGACCACCTAGAACAAATGCACTATCTAAGATCGAGTGGATGTACAAATAATTATAAACATTATTCGCCTACCAGACAACAAGAAAATATAGATCAATAAGTTACTGACTGACAAACAACTAGTTCTCATCTATCCATCCAAACAGTCGGACATAGGCTAAAACACCCTAAGAGGAATGGAAGAAGAACCAGACCAATTAATTAATCAACTTACCTACTCAGTTAGACACTACATATTCACTAAGGCAAACTATCATAATACATGGCAAACAGTAAAAATACATGTTCCTACTATCGACAAAGATTAAATGCAAACGAAAATAATAAGTGAATCGAACTAAAGATATAACTACAATCTATACAAAACGACTTCAAGATCAAATAAGAACACGAAGAACGACATAAGAACATTCAAAGAAAGAAAGGAAAAGGAAACTAACCTCTAGAGAGCTTTCCTCAAAGCCTTCAAGACAAGCCCCACCAAATGTGAAGAGCTTGTAAACAATGCTCACTTTTATAGGCCCAAAGGGACCTTGGATGGATGACAAGTGTCAACCATCCAACAGGGTAAAATAGTACACATACAAACAATTTTATCAAAAAGAATGTTTGGGTTTGGACATAATTAGTATAATATGAGCCCAGGCAAAATCATACAAAGCTTGATAAAATTTGTGAGTTCCGATCGGACCAGGCGGTCCCTATGTGCGCTGGTAGTCGGACGTGGCTCCCCTTGTGCGTAGGGGTGCACATTTAACCCGCAAAACCCGAAAACCCGCAAAACCCGCCCGACCCGAACTCGGAGAATCCGTTTTTTTCGAAAAACCGACAAAATCGGGTTTAACCCGACCCGAACCCGAAAAAATCGGGTCGGATTCGGGTTTGCAATATATGTACTGTCGGGTTCGGGTGTAACCCGAAACCCGACTGAATTTTAAAAAAAATAAAAATAAATATTAAATATAATCAAAATTTGAACTGAAAGAAAGAAGAATTGAATTTAACCCTAAAAAAAAACTTTACCCGACCCCCTTTTTTTTTCGTTCTTCATCTTCTCCTTCGTTCAAGCGGCAGCCCAGCCCCCCAGACCAGAGCCTCCCACCCTCGTCGTCCTCTCCTCTCCTCCTTTGGTTCAAGCTTCAGCAGAGAAGCCGAGTGCATGCCAGCCAGCCACTGCCTTGCTTGCCGCCGACCCACCCAACCCTTCGAGACGAGCCCGGAGCCTCCCTCGCCTCGCCTCCCTCAGCTCTCACGCGGCGGCACCACCGGTCACCACCAGCGGCGCAACACGCCTCGCCTCGCCTCACATCGGTCCGGTAAGCACAGTACATATATTTAGTATATATATATGTATATATAATATATATGTATATATAATATATATATGTTATAGGCTTAGGCAGTTTCGGTAAGCTTATTTTCCATTTTCCTTTAATTTCATGTATTTTTTTTCTTAAATCCCATTGAATGAACGAGCTCTATTTTTCCTCATTGGAAACCCCTTCATTTCTTGTTAGACCCACAAAATTGGGGATTAGAATTTATTGGGCTAGGTGGGTTTAGGATTGCTTTTGTCAAAATTGTATTTTGGATTGCCAAGATCTGCTGTAGGGAAGTGCGGTCGGATGTTACATTTATTTAGTATATATATATGTATATATAATATATAATATATATGTATATATAATATATATATGTTATAGGCTTAGGCAGTTTCGGTTTCGGTTATTTGTCTAATGCCTTGATTTCATTTGACTAATGCCTGATGAAAATGTTTTGTATTGATTTATGCCTTGATTTCATTTAATGCTGCTGTTGTTGTTGCTGTTTTTTGTATTATCATTATTATTATTATTATTATTATTATTATTATTATTATTATTATCATTATGCTGTCTATATTTGCTGTTGGTGGTGGTTGAAGTGATGATATTTCAATTTCAACCTTGAAGATGTGATTGGTTTTTAATGAATTTTTAATTTTTCTGAAATTTATAACTATAATCTTTGAGGGCTTATAAGTTATAGGATGTTTACTTAATGTCCGGAGGTTTACAACATTAGGTCTCTGTGATTTACATGTTTTTGGCTCTGTGATGGAAAAACTCATTGTTGGGATGGGAAGCAGTTTCATTTCATGGTTTTGCATGCCTACCTGCCTTTATGTTATTTATTATCCTTGATTTCTTTTCTTTACTAATTTTTCTTATTTGAATTTTGAAAGGAATGAAGGAAAGGAAAGAAGGAAAGGGCATGGACTTTTGCTGGTCATGTATTTTGAACTTTTATAGACTTAATTTAATGTTTATGGTTGTAGACGACTTATGGACTTTATTTTGGTTTTGTGGTTAACTAGTTATGTACTTAAAGTTTATGGATTTTATCGTTGTTTATTTATGGTTGCAGTTTTTTCTTAATATCTTAATATTATCACTCTCTTTTTAAAAGTAGAAAATAGTCAATTATTGAACTACTTTGCTCTAATGTGTTTCCTTGTAGAAATCTTGGTGGCTTAACATGTATTTATAGATGGCCATTCAAGGTGTTCCTAGTGAGCTTCTCTTTGATTGGTCTTTGGTTATTTTATCTTTCGTTTCTATGTTTTTATTTTCCTGAAAAAGATAGGAGGGGGTTTATTGATTTGATGTTTACGTTAGCTATCTTAAGATGTTACTTATATATAGGATATGATATATTCATATCAAACAGATAGTATGTTTTTTTATGTGGTTCATCAACTAGTTATGTGTATATATATGTACATGTATATTCGTGTAAATTATTTTCAACAACTGCTGGTGGCGGGTCGATATTTACTCATGATCCCTTTGTTTTTTACTGAGAAATATCAAAACGTGCTTAGTTTCTTTAGAGATAATTAATTTTGTACTTATAAATTAGCATTATTCTTTCAATGCTGAATACTATTCTTTTTTCTCATTAATTTTCTTAGAACCAATAGGTTTTTGTTCTTTTATTTTATAAAATTAAATTATATAATTTTATCTTAATTTTTCAATTAAATATTTTAATAAGTTTATTCAATTTATTTTTTACAATAGATTTAATAATTTTAACACAAAGTAGAAAAAAACTCTATTAATTATAGAAAAAAATGTTCAATAGAAAAATATTGTTAAGAGATCATGATCATATCTCAACAATCTGTTTTTATAATTTTTTATATATAAAAAAAGACATAAAAATGTTTTAAATTATAGTTTTTCTCTAAAAAAAAGAATAATGTTGATTTATATATATGTAACTAAGATAATGAAAAAGAAAAATAAATATGGTAGGAAAAAAAGACAAAACAAAAAATAAAAAGAAACATTTTTAGAAACAAAAACAATATGTCCAAATAATATAATTAGTTGTTAGGCATTTTTCAAAAACCATAATTATGTTTTCTTAGTTACCAACTTAGTTAAATTCATCAAACAGTATTAATATAAGATAAGATAATATTCGCACATAGTAAACTGCCAAGAAATGATATTTTTCAAAGAAAAAAAATGGTATTTTTGAAAAAAAAAATGGCAATTTTGAAAAAAAAAATGGCATTTTTGCAAATCTGGGATTTTCGGCCCAAAATCAGAAATGGCCCATCAAACCCGAAATTACACCCGAACCCGAACCCGACCCGACTGAACCCGAACCCGAAAAAATCCGAAATTTTCGGATCAGTTTCGGTACCATTTTTCGTAACCCGAAACCCGCAAAACCCGAACCCGATGAACCCGAAACCCGAAAATCCGACCCGTGTGCACCCCTACTCGTGCGTACCGTTTGTACTAGACGGCCTGCGTTCTAGTCAGCAAGGCATTCGGATAGTCCACCACCTGGCCATGTGCGTACCTGGCCAGATTGGAATCTTGACCGGACAGTCTGACAACCGGACTCATGGGTGTGTGTCACTCAGCCAACTAGGCCCGTGCGCGTTAGTAGGCCCCTCGGCCACTCAGACCTCCGTGAAGGATTACTGAAATGGGTAAATAGAGTCAAGGCATATTCTAACGAATTTTCTCTAACTTTTGGGACCGATTGAGTTGGGTAAATTCCAATAGAATTAATTTATTTTTTCTACTCTTTGATAAGAATGAATTCTATACCAAAGAGTGAGGGACAAAATGTAGTAGGAAAAATCTGTCTACTTGATAAAAAAGAGTCCAACAAGTAGTCGGATTAGCCTGTTTGCCCAATAAGCCAGCCTGACTAGCTAGTAAGGCCCAAACCCATGTAAATAGGCTCGCAATATAATAAACCATCCAAATTCCCAAAGCCATACCTGGACCCGAATCCGGATACACTTATTCAGCCAGGGACCTTGAAACAGTCAAGGCTCACGCCACATTTTCTGAGAATTTCGGAAAGTAACTACTTGGAGCGAGTCAGACGAATCAGGAAGACGGAGGAACAACGGTAGAGAAAAATAATTATAAATTGGACCCTAAGGGGGGAGAACAGGGGATTGGATAATCAATACTCGATATAATCTCTCTTACTTCTCAAGTTGATCCCATTAAGCGAATCAAATCAGTCAGACTGACTTGACCATACAGTCAAACTCTGCCGTCATTTGACCACGAACTAGTCAGACTGACCTGACCAAACCGTCAAGCTTTGCCGTCATTTTCCCATCATTCTACTCATTCATTCAATATTATTTGCATTATTATTTTACTTTTCCTATTATCTTTAACGACTATCTGACTAACTTGAGAGTCAAAGTCCCTTTGGCTGACACCCCACCGGTTCTTGACAGGTTGCTAGTGCCTGTTTGATCAATTGTAGGAAACAACCTCTACACACAACGGTAGGATTTTGGTATTAAAAAGAAATAATTAAAAATAATAAAATATTATTTTTAATCTCACAAATAAATATTATTTGTGAAATAACATTTAAAATATTATTTATGAAATAATATTTAATGGCAAATAAAATTATATTGATAATTTTGTGAAATTAATATTTTATTGAAAATTAATTTAATCCTATTTAATTTTGTGGTATAATTGTATACTACATAAAATAATATCAAGATGGCCCAACAAATAGCATTTTATAGAGATAAAATACCACATGGTCCACAACCTTGTAATTGGTGCGAACCACTACCCAAATGGAGTGTGGCCCACACATAGGCCCAATATGATTAAGGATAGGTCTTCTTTTGATTGTTATATTAATAGAATATAAGATCATGAGAAAAAGACATGAGATGCAATTTCACGTTATTTGCCAAGAGAGAAAAATAGAGAACTTTGTTCTCTCTGAATTGTGAGATGAGCACTCTCTCATGCGTTGAGATTCAAAAGTGTGTTATTGTGTATCCTACCAAATAACATAGACATCCATCTATCTCATTTTCTTTATGCGAGTAATATATGAAAGATAATGAGGTAGGAGGCTAAAACGCTATTTGATTTACATGTGTTCTACATCTAGAAAATGTATTTGGAAGTTTATTTTTTATTCAAATTCATGTCTCATGAGAAAGATCACATTCTAGTTATGGTTCCTAGAGTGATTCGATCCCATGCTTTTAAAAATATTTTATTATTACATTGAAATAATACCCCATGCTTCTGTTGCAATGCAATCACATGATTAAGAACCAACAATGGGTACCAGAGCCATGGTTGAGATCATGTGTCATTAATCTGATATGTGATGATTTTGAATGTATGAATACATAGAGCACATGTTTTATGAGTGGCTTAAGGGTTGTTCTTATTTCTTATGTATTTTGAATATATTTTATGGATGTGATGAATGAGATTGATAGTTAGCTATATGGTTATCTTTGCTTTTAGTTTTGTTCTTAATTTTTGATTAGATTCAATGTACACCCATATTGTTTTGTTGGGTATATGTGCTTTGTAATTCTTTAAATTTATAGTTTTAGAATTTGTTTTATGTTCTTGAATGAGATGTTATTCTTTTTTTATTTTGCTTAAGTGAGCCTTGCTTAAAGCAAGGCCACACTAATAACATTAAACCAAACTTAAATGAACAAAGCAAAGGCATTTCCATACAAGCAGCCCTCGATACAAACATAGGAATAATCCAACTACAACTAAACACAAGCAATACTAACATAATACTATCATTCTATTGCATAAGCAAACAACTTTTTAAACAAGCAGACCATAGGAAAATGACAAACAGATACACACAAAATACCACGAGGATACAAGAACACACAAGCTCTGAAAGGCAACAAGACACTAAAACAGCAAAAGAAAACTAAACGAACAAGGACCAAGGACCTAGTTGAAGTAGGCAGCCACCAAGCAGAATTATGTGGGATGCCACGACTCTTAGTTGTTCAGCAAAGAAGTTTCGGTTTGAGTCCAATAGATGCTTCCTTCAATTCTGAAGTGCATTGCATACTTAGCAAAGTTATGAGCCATAAAATTCACCTCCCTATCAATCTTGGATAGCTCCCAATGTTTCAATGTTGAACAAAGTTTAATGAATTTTTCTCTGACGCTTTTGAGCATTGGAATCTGAGACTCATTCCTCTTACCCAGAGCTCTAACTACATTAATGCAGTCACTCTAGAACTAGTAGGAAAAGGATGGCTTAGCAGAAAATTTCTTAGCTGCCAAAAGCAAAGCCAAAGCTTCAACTATAGTTGGTTCAATTTCCTTCACTTTTGGTGTTACCACGAAGATGATAGTGTTAGGATTAATGCCCTAAAAGCATGTAAATATATTTGATTGGTTTTTAAATAAAAGTACAATTTTATTATATTTGAATGTTATAATTATTGTTTGAATTAATTATATAATAATATCAAGAAAATTCCCTATTCATTAATGAGAATATGATCTCGTATTAGTATGAGAGAATTAAGATCATATATAATGAATAAAATAATCAGTAATATATTAATGTAAGAAATCTTTAATGAATGGTTACTAGTACGGTTTACTAAGCATACGAGATGCAAATAATCTAGATTCAGATTACTATGTGGATAGGCATCTTAGTAAATGTGTTGTATATAATAGAAATTATAAATGACAGGACAAATGAGAATTGATTATCTTTATGAACTTGCCGTTTGACGTAAAGATTTAATTCTTATCATAATAGATGATCATTTTTAGATCAGGCTAAATTTTGAGTATTCATGAACTCCTGTTTATGTTGATTGGATCTCCTGATTCACTCGTTAAGGTCTCTTAGAATAATGAGGCTAATGACTTTTGTTTTGGAGATTCAATATCATGGATGGCTGGGAACATGAATTACAATAATGGAATCCATGCTTTTCTAACAGATCGAATACTGGTTCCCTTAAGGGTTGATTCTAGAATTGAATAATTATGTAGCTCAAATCTATAATTAGATTATACATTAATTATTCGCTAATGAATTAATGGTACTTAAGGATCAAGAGGTAATTAGAAGGGTAAAACAGTAATTTTGACCAGCTCTAATTAACGAACCAATAATGGAGGACATAACTGCATATATTGATTATATCAATGGACTACTAGAGAAAACTCTGTAAATATAATTCTATAAATGCTTAGAGTGAAATTTTATATTTATTTTGGAGTAATCATGGAATTAATAAATAAGATTATTAGAAGTGTTTAATTAATTATCTAATTTATTAGAGCTTCGTATTATAGGTCCATGGTCCCGAGATCACCTCTGTCCTACACTGTCAAGGGTAAGGATGTCAAAAGAAAGATATGTAAAGAGAAGTGACTAAATTGCAAATGAATTAATTTTCCAGGGCAAGGAAATAATTATGTGATAATTATGGGTAATTGATTAATTGTGTTTTAATTAACTATTTAACTATATATGTTTTATTTTGAAAAACTATAGGTTAAAATTAATATTAATCTTGTTTGAATTAATATAAAGAGAGAGAATAGTAAATATCTTATTTACAATATGATATTTATTTATTTAATTTAAAAATGATATTTTAAGATAAAGTTAATTTTGAATTAACTGATATCTATGTTGGGATAAATATTTTGTCTTAAAAATTGATTAAACAAACAAATGAGAAAATCAGGGAAACCTCATACAAGCTTTGGGCAACACACATTGTATTGTACAATGTGTGGCCCCTATACCAAGGATTTAATCCTTGTGATTTGAATTTTGAATTTCAAATAATTTTTTTAATATGTTATTCAATTATTATTTTTAAATATGATTTAAATAAATAATTAAAAGTAAATATCTAATCAGTTTTAATTTGAATTATATTTTAATTAAATTAGATTAAATATCTTTATAAGTTTGATAGTACGTGACTTTCAGAATAAAGCTTCATTATTATTTTGAGAAATAAAAATATAGACTCTCTCTAAAGCGATAGTTTTTCCCTAAACCTAAAAAATATTCTAAACTTTCTCTCTGTCAAAACTCTCTAGATCTCATGTGTTGAGTACATCTAGGGAGTCGCATAAATCAACCTTTTGAATCCTACGTGCCCACACACATCCTTATGTGTTTGAGGATTGGTCTGGAAGATCAGGGTGTGAGATCTCAGAACACTAGATAGGAAGATCGTTGATTTATACAAAAAGATTCAGGGATACTTGATAGGCTACAAGAGGTAATCCTTGATCTATTTGTATGTGACCTAATATTTATATATGCGTATGATCATGGCTGGTATTAATATTTATTAAAATGGGACCATATATTCCGTTGCGTACCCTTGATTTGATCATTTAATACCAACAGATGGACGCCTTTGAATCCCGGCACACCGCAGCTAAGAACGAGAAATTTTAGAGATAGCTACATCAGAGGTAAAGCAGTTCCATCCCAGTGGGGGAGGGAACCATTGATGTGTTGTATCCCTTGGATTACTGGTCAAGGCTCTCCATTCATCCATTTTAGCACCGAATCTTGAACATAACGTAGTGAAAGGTGTAGGAGACCCCCCATGCCCAATCTCATTTCTTTCCCTCCAGATAATATTTACCAAGACAGAAGTCTGCAGAAAAAAATTGTCAAAAGACAATTAAGATGGAACGTGCTTACCGTGTTTGAAATACGTGAACCATTCTTGCCAGTTATCTACTAAAGTCAGTTCTGTTTGGAGGCCATTGAGATTAATGAACCACAATTTAGAAGCTCATTGACATTGCCAGAACAAGTAGAATAACGATTCCTCCCTTTCCCTACAAAAGAGACAAGTTGCAGGTCAATGTCTTTAACTTTAGACAACTTTTCTCTTGTTGGAATGGCTTCTACCATGATTTGCCACCACATGTGTTTTAGCCTCGAATGAATTCTGCTCTTCCATATTCATTTCCATTCAACAAATCTTGTTTCTTCGAGGTGGGGTAAAGCAAAGGTTGATCTAATGGTGAATTTGCATGTTGAGTCTAAAAACCATAACCAATCCTCCTCCCTGTCATCATCTTGAATTTGGAGATTGGTTATTCTCTGCACATTGTCTGGGGAGAACCATTGCCTTAGTTTTGGCAAGCACTAGGAGTTGTTTTCAATAAATTGGATGACCCAACTTATACCATGAGAAGCATCCAACTGCGGAGTAGGCCTGTGAGGTTGTGAAGGTAACCAACTGTCAAACCAAATTGATGTTTTTCTTCCATTTTCAATTCTTTGATAAAGTCCTTGCTTTAAGAGAGTAACAGTTTTCACTATGCATTCCAATTCCTAGAATCCGATTTCTTGAAATTATAGTCTACGAGACATGATTTTTTCAAGTATTTCACATTCACTAGATCATGCCAAAGACCCCACTTGTATGCAATTGTTTCCCATCCTCTTTTTGCCAAGAAAGCGTCGTTGATGGCTTAACACTTTCGAAAACCAAGCCCGCCATGAAGTTTGGGCGGACACAATTTGCCCTAAGAGATAGTATGGATATTTCTTTTTGTTGCAAAATATCCCCACCAGAATGATCTCATAGTTGTATCTACTGACTCCTAAATTGAGCAAGGCAAGGGGCCAGATGCCGCCACATAAGAGATTAGTGAGGACCCCGCCAATTGCACAAGAGTTGATCTACTAGCTTTGGAGAGTAGTTTGGCTTTCCACCCTTGGACCCTAGAGTTCACTCTATTAAGAATGAATGTCATATCTCTTGACCTTGATCTTGACATTAGGAGAGGGAACTCTAGATGCACACAACCATTCTTCACTCTAGGAATTTGGAGGCTGTCAATTAACTCCATCCTCGTTGATTGAGGCACACATTTGGAGAAGAACACAGAGGACTTTAGCTTGCTTATCTTTTCACCAGACCAAGTGCAAAATTTTTCTAAATTGCCCATGAGGTTTAGTTTCTTTGAGGGTGACTTTACCACAAAGAACGATGCCTTCAACAAAAAAAGATGTGGCTAATCGAAGGAGCATGCCTAGTCACGTTGAATCCTTTTAAGTTCTTGTTCCTTTCCTCTCTCATAAGCAGGCGAGAAAGTATATCGGTGGCTTTGATAAAAAAATGTGAGGGAGAGAGGGTCTCCTTGTCTTAAACCCCTCGCTGGGGCCATGGCACCTGCTTTCCCTCCATCAAGAAGAAGAAAAAGGATGTTGGAATCTCAATATTGAGAGGAAAAGTTTCAAAAAATTCCATTTTAGTTTGTCATAGGCCTTCTCCATGTCAAATTTTATCAAAAGATTCCTTTCTTTGGTTCTTTTGGACCTCATAGAGTGAAGGATTTCTCCAACCATAGAGTTGTCCTGAATAATTCTTCCTTTCACAAATACCGATTGAATTGGAGATATTATCTCAGGGATGATCGGTCTTAGTATAATGACCAACAACTTGGATATAATCTTGTAGGATATGTTGCATAACGCAATCGGTCTGTAGTCATTGACTGAGCTCGGTTGCTCCTTTTTTGGTAAAAGTACTAGATTTGCTTTGTTCAGTGGGGAAGGATTCTCATAAAAAACAAAGAAGTGCTTGACCATATGGAGCACATCAGGTCCAACTGCATCCAAGTGATGCTTATAGATGGATGACGACATCCCATCAGGGCCCGAGGCTTTATCTGGGTCGATAGCAAGGAAGGCCATCATTATTTCTTGTTCGCTTGGGATTTCAGTGAGGATCAAGTTCTGGGCCGGAGAGATGTACGGATGGATCAAATCCTCTAGCTCATCAAGGAATTCAACAGGGTCGGCAATGAAAGTATTCCTAAACTTATTTGTGAAGCATTCCCCCAATCAGTTTCCTTGAGCTCAAGTAGTTTCCCTACAAGTCTTTTATGGAAAAAATGAAGTTCCTCTATCTTCGAATGATAGTGGAAGCAATGAAGAATCTAGTGCTCTTATCACCATCTTTTAACCAAGAGATCCTTGATTTTTGTTTCCAAAGGATCGCTTCTCTCCTCAAAGTCTCATTTAGGTTAGCACATTCGATTTGCATTAACATGGATTCAGCCTTCGTAATTTGAGTTGCCACTCTCTGGAATTGGTGGTGGTTCCAAGGAGTCAAGTATTTCCCCACTTGTTGCAATTTAGCATCAAAACTAGTCATCGGGTTGGGATGGGACACTGATGACCAAGCTTTGCGAACAACCCACACATATCTAGGGTCTTGGTGCCAAATATTTTCATACCTGAACATTTTAAATACTTTTTCCTTGTCACCCAATATGTCCTGCAAGATTGGTTTATGATCCGAGGATGTTTTTAGTATGTTAGTTACCAAATATTTTAGGAATTTAATTTTCCAATCGGGGGATGAAAGACATCGGTCAAGTCTTGCCCTCTTGAGGAGGAAACTCTTTTTTGACAGGAGAACGACGTCCCTGGCACCCCTAAGTTGATTAATCCCAATGTTGATACCATACTCCTAAGATCAAAGGAGTAATACGAAGTGTTCCTTGGTTTCGTATATTTCACACACTCATTATCATTGAGAGTACCATTCAGATCCCCTAATAGTAATGAAGGAGAATTATTTTTGCTAATATCTTCCCCTATCCTTTTAAAAAATTACTCTCGGCCAACCATGGAAGGAGGACCATAAATGGCATAAAGGTTCCATAAAATATGAGAATGGTCTGACTTAACAACGCCCTTAATACAGATCAAACAAAACTCCCTTTTTCTAAGCAATACCCAACCCACCCTAGAGTCCCAAAGGAGAGACGAAGATAAAATCAACAAAGTGAAACTTACTAAGAATCAAAGCAAATTGATCTTCTTGGACCTGTGTTTCGGAGAGGATGATAATGTCTAGGTGGTAGATTTTGATGAGCTCCGCTAGCAAACAAATGTCATGTCCTTGTCTGAGACCTCGACAGTGTTGGGAATACATATACAAGATCTTATTTATTTTAATGTAAATCATATATTAAACAAATTAATATAAGAAAACCTAGAACATGTTTCTATTATTGAATTTATACAGAGATAATGATAAAAACACTTACATTATGTGCAACAAAATGAATAAGTCCTTCCTTCATCTTCTCTAACCCTTGTATCCTTTCTGTCATAAGGTATTGTAACGCCCCAACTCCAGGGACCGTTACGGTGTGCCTTGTAAACAGTGCTAAACTCGCTAATCGAGACATTTGGCCAAAAACGTGTAACTAAGTATGATTAGCGGTTTAGGGATTAAACATTTTGGTTAAGATGTAACGTTTCACTAGAACGTTTAATATATACATTGGGATCTCGAAAATATAGTGTTAGAGTCTATTACAGAAAATATTTACAACAGGCCGTTCTAAGCGGCAAAACAGGGTTTAACCCTAGTTCCTCTTTAAACCTCGGCCATGGCGGACGAGCAGCTGCATATGTACACATCATCGCCTAAGCTCTCCAACTCAAGGATGGTCCAGCTTCCTCTTGCCTTTACCTGCACCACATAGCACCCGTGAGCCGAAGCCCAGCAAGAAAACATAACACTATACATAAACAATATCAAGTGATTATCATTATAATCACACTGAGCATAAAGCTTTCAAACCAATGAGTGAACATCACATGAGGTCCTGATAAACCACACTGAGTGACTGACAAGCGAGTCACTAATTCAAATGGAAGAGTGGCTGCTAGGTAAGCCACTAGCCTTCAACAGGTTTTGTTAAACCATACTGAGTGACTGACAAGCAAGTCACTAATTCAAATGGAAGAGTGACTGCTGGGTAAGCTACTAGCCTTCAACAGGTTCTGGTAAACCATACTGAGTGACTGACAAGCATGTCACTGTTTCAAGTGGGAGAGTGGCTGCTAGGTAAGCCACTAGCCTCCAAGCGCTTATTTCATTCATCGACCCTCGAGGTCGGTCTGACATTAATGCTCTTTGAGTCATTCAATGCCGATAATCGATTAGATCTAATCTTTGATGGCTTGCGTGATACACGCTAAGACCATCCTGACTAATGAGTCAGTGCAATGTGACCAGTGCCTAGTACCACTGCCGAACCTGACTAATAAATCACAGCTTCACAGTTGATACAAGCACCTTTGCCAAATCTGACAAATTTGTCAGTACGATGCACAAGTAAGCAATGCTATCAATATGTATCATATGCCAGTTATCCAAGAATAGGGCATTCAGCATGCTTACTAAACAGTTGCTAGCATAATCATGATCATGCACAATCACAGAGACCCAAGCTCTGACCAATCACATATTCATCATTCATGGCATGCCCTAATCACATGTTTTTCGTGCATCACATGCATCACACTTAACCATCCAGCATGCCTCAATAATAATCATATACAAATGGGAAAGTTTGCCAACCATTCATTATGTTATCAATGTTTACATTTAAACATTCAACATGCATCAATCACATCCATGCATGTCTCATATGGGGTGCAGTTTTCTTACCTCAAAGTCGAGCTAGAATGATTAAAAGAACGACCCTTGAGAATGATCAACTTCTAGTCCATTAGCGGTCACCTAGTCATAACCAAATATAAGATACCATCAATAAAAATGATCAACATAAGTTCCCAAACCAATACCTAGCCTCCGGGACATCAATTCCCACTTAACCGGGAACTAGGTACAACCCCGAGGCCTAAGGCTTGAATCCCCAAGCTTAAAACACAATTTTGGGCTAAAATGGCCTTAAGGGTCGCGACCCTCCCCAGCTGCACCGCGGCGCGCCCTCCAGACAGAGAGGGCCTTCCCTGCCAGATGCCAAGGGCCGCGGCGCACCACAGCCGCGGCACGGCGCGGCGCCCAGACTAGCAAAAAGACAACGCAGGAACTCAATTTTTCCCCTGCGTTTTCCCTTGGAACCAAACCCTCTACCCAGCTCCAAACCTCCTCCAAACACACAATTAAACCTCTAAACATCACCCATAACTTCCCCTCATCAAAACCCAACAAAACATACACAAAATCTCCCCTTGATTCCCACTTTCTACATCAAATACCATAAACTGAAAACCAAAAGGAAAACAGAGCACAACCTGAATTCAATGGCTAGAACTCACCTTAAAACCAACTTTGAACTTTCCTCAATGGTTGAACCAAGTCCACAACCTCAGCTCTTGAATTCCCTAGCTTGAAACCCCACTTAGAACTCAAAACCCCAAAGGAGAAAATGGAGAACAGTAGTGTACGGGAATAAAGAAGAAACGTCTCCGTTTTTCTCTGTTTATTCTTCAAGACTCTACAACCAACAACCAATTAAGTCATACAAATCCAAACCTAAATGACCATAATACCCTTAAGTCATCAAAAGCTTCTCAAACCATTCTAAGGGTAAAATTGGTACTTTCCACTTATCCCGTTAATCATAATTAACGCTTCCCAATTCCCGCTATTCTCAATATTCCCAAATACCAATAAATCATACCCCATTACCCTTTAATTCCCTGTAACGCTCTAATCATTAAATTCACCCCGAGACTCACCCCGAGCCCCGGACTTAAACCCGTTATGACTAGACCGAACACTTACATCTCATGATCGTCTCATGTCGAATAGCTCGAACCAATCCACCTTATAATGTGGCTATATTAATTAATCACAACCATGCACCCAAAATACACAATTACGCCCACAGCGACCAAATTACCAAAATACCCTTTTAATAATAAATACTCCTGTATGCATGCATTCACCATCATATAATAATATAATTCACGTAAACATGCATATAATCATTAAATACCATAATAAATCAATTATGGCCCTCCCGACCTCCTAATCAAGGTTCTAAACCTTATTAGGAAATTTGGGGCATTACAGGTATCACCAAGCAACTGAACCAATCTTCAAATTTCTTCACAACCTTCCAAAGTATCCTTAGAATCTCCTAGACTAGAGTGGGAAATTATCAACACATGAGATAGATACAAAGAGAAGAAGAAGAGAAGAGAATATTGAGGTGTAGAAAATGACTTTTGTTATAGATAAAACCCTAAAGCATCAAAATTAGATATTCTAATAATCTGTTTATCTCCAAATCTTCTGATTTCAACTCTCACTTAGCATTCCTTTTATAGGCTCAATTAGGTCACTTATTTAATTAAAAAATTAATAAAATAATAGATAATATCAACCATTAGGTCGAAATTATCATGAGCTTTAGGCCCGTGAAATTTCTCATTTAATTATAAACCCGTTGGACTTAAAATAAAGGCCCATATTATTTTCTATTGATTATTATTTATAATTTGAGTCTTGATTTATACTTATTTATTAATTTAGACACCAATTTTTCTTAATTTATAAATCTGCCATAAAATCTCTTTTCTTCTCTAAATTGCATAACTCTGTGAAACTTTCCAAAATTGACCTCGTCAACTTTGATAATTCTAATTGATAATTATATAAATTAATTGAGACTATCTAGATGATTTTATCCAAGGTACAGTGGGGACCATGGGCCTATGAAATCAAGCTCCAATAAGTTATCATCAATTTAACAAATAAATTTACTAACTTATTAATTCCTCGTGGCACCACTAATGACTCAGAATTGCACTCTTGAATTCATAGAATGCTCTATAAACAATATAGATACATTATTAGTTATCCATTGCTACAGCCATAATTATCACTCAATCCTCTATAGACGGTCTACAATGAGATGTGACTAAAATACCGTTTTATCCCTCATTGTATTTTATCCTTAAAACACTTAGTTTCTTGTAAATGATATTTCAGTAAACTAATATTAATTACTAAAATGAGATCTCTATCATTTAGCACCTCGAAACAAACTAAAAGGAAACCATCATTTTACTTCTTCATCAGAAGCTATAGATGTTGATATCTATGATTAACACTCCCACTCAATTATACTACTGAGTTCCCAAGATGTAAGTATGGTTTAGCCCGTAGGGTAAGCTGGTAACGAACATGTCAAATAACTCAAATAATACAATCAGTTAGAATACTAACCACTTAGATTTGAGATTGAATTGACCTATGGTCAACTATATGATATGACTAGAATAAATAATAATGGAATGTTTACTTATCCTATCTACTGTCAATATCGGTCCAGTCTGATGTAACGAATACATTTGATCTTATCTACTTTGCTAATATTCTAGAAAGAACATAACACTACAATGTGTAAGTAGATTATATCGTAGATTGACAAGCCAGTGTAAATCTTGTGTACTGACTAATATTAGGACTAACTTATGTTTGAACATATAATAATATTCATATTCCACTGTGATTTTGTGACTATAAATATGATTAGCTATATGCTCGGAATTTAAGAGAATAATAATCATGAAAATAAACCATGCGAGCAAAGTGATTGAGCAAGTCAAAAATGATTTCTATTCTTTTATTGATAATAAAATGAGATTACAAAGAAATTGAGTTTTAATTAGGGTATAAAATCCCAAAAAACTCCCACTTGCACTAATTGAAACTAATGCCTTAATTCTATTAATTCCATTTCCTTGATATTCTGATCAAATGTAGCTTTTGGTAGTGTCTTTGTAAACAGATCCATAAGATTGTCTTCAGATGCAATCTTCATAACCTTCATATCTCCCCTGACCACATATTCTTGAATTATGTGATACTTCCTTTCTATATGCTTACTCCTCTTGTGACTTTGAGGTTCATTCGAGTTGGCTATTGCTCTTGTGTTGTCATAAAACAACACAAGTAGTTTATCCATATCTGGAATAACACCAAGATCTGAATACAACTTCTTTAGCCATACTATTTCGTTAGCTGCTTCAAATGCAACTACGTACTCAACCTCCATGGTGGAATCTGAGATCGCAGACTGCTTTTCGCTTCTCCATATCATAGCTCCATGATAACTCTACAAAATAGAGTTATTTTACCACTTTTTATGTGCTAATTGTTGCTTAAATCTTGAGTTTTTAATTGATTTATTAAGTTTTTAAGTAATTTTGAATTTATTTGGTTTATTTTGATTTTATATGTTTTTGTGTGTTTTTATAGTTATTTTGTTGTAAAATGATGTAGTTAATTATTTAAATTATTGTAGTTGAATTTGAGGTAAAAAAATGTTGTATTATTAAATTTAAATGTTAAATATAAATTAAGTTATAATTAATGTTTTCAAAGAATTAAATTGATTTATTTTATAGTTGAAAATATTTTATTATGATTTAGTTTATGTTTATTTTGTAGGAAAGTTGTTGCAATTTTGGGCTTTGAAAAGTAAGGAAAAGAAGGAAGAAAGGTGGCATTTTTGAGAAAAAAGAAATGAAATGTTGGTATTTTTGAATACTTTCAGCCAGCCCAAGCAAGGCCCAAGCTTATGGCCCAAGCTTCAATCCTTCCTCTTCAATCAATTCGTTCAAGCTTCCTTCAGCACTATCTTTTGGCTATCACATACCCAGCCGTGTACTCCTCTGCCCACATTGCTGCCTTCAGTCACTTGGCCTCCTGCCAGCCGAAGCCACCCAAAGCATGCCACAAAGTATTATTTTCTTGAGCCCATAAAAAAGCAAAATGTACCATTTGTCCCCTATGTCTAAAAATACCACATTTTTACCTCACTTTCTACACTTTTTACCCAAAAACATAATTATTACACCCTATAATTTATCCCTATTTGCCATTTTATAATTAATTCAATTAATTTAATCAATTTAATTAATTTGAATTGATTATTTTAATCATCATTTTTTGCTATAAATAAGGGATTTGTGGTCCATTTTTGGGGGGGGGGGGGGGGGGGAGATTACCATACCAAAAACTCTACACATTTCAAAACCTCTCTATTCTCTTCATCTTCTTCTTCTTCTTATTTTTTTCTATGTATTTTTAGAGGAAAAATTTGGGGGTTTCTCCTCCAAATTTTTCCATTTATGTTTGTAATTTTTAGTATGTATTTGTTATTCTAGTTATGTGTTTCTAATCTTTTTAAGATTATTAAGGTGATGATGAAACATTATGTAACTATATAGTATTTATTTTGTATGTTGATTTCCCATTTTGTGCAATAAAGTTTATGGAATTTTCTTATTCAAATATCTTCTTTCATCTTAAATATCATGTATTTTGGATTGTTAGCACATATTTAAACTTTGTTCTTCATTAGTGCAAATACATAATATTCTTTGTGTAAGATGTGTCATTAAATTGTACACATCCATGCTTAGAACAAAAATATTATGTTTTGCCTTATAAATAATGTTCATTGATTTATTTGTTATTTCATTAGATTGATTTACACTAAATGCTTTGAAATTATAACTTTGAAAAGTGAAGAAAAATCCTATCTTTTTAGAAATAATTTGTGCTTAAAATTATAAATTTATTTAGAAAATGATAGTTTGATTTATTTTAACTATCACTAAAACTTGGGAATCAATGTACTTATAAATATTATTGAACTTATATTTTGTGGATTCTAATCCTTAATAATCTTTATTTTACTATCTTGATTTCTACTTTTAATTTATGTTTATATATTGTCTTTAATTTCTTTATTATTGTCTTTTATTTTATTTTCATTATACAAAACTCTTATCAATCTTTGGAGCTAGGTTAGAATTTATTAATTTTGGTTTAAAATAGTTTCTCTTTTTCGATTTTAGTCAACTCCTTTGGATTCGACCTCGTGCTTACACGAAAACTATTCTATAAATACGATTCGTGCGCTTGCGAGTATAAATATTTAAACATACCCATTTTGGGTCCTTCACTCCACCCCCAAGAGTAAACACCATTCCAAAAGTAGACTTCTTGTCATCGACATCAGTCTAAAAATCTGAATCGGTGTAGCCTACAGGGTTCAGAATACCACCCTTGTAGACTAACATATAATCCATAGTCTGCCGTAGATACTTTAGGATATGCTTATCTGCTATCCAATGTTCCAGTCATGGATTTGACTGATACCTGCTCACTACTCCCATTACATAACAGATATCTGGTCTAGTACACAACATAGCATACATCAGACTTCCAACTGCAGATGCGTAAGGAACTTTTCCCATTGCATCTTCCTCTTCAGGAGTCTGGGGAGACTGATTCTTTGAAAGATGAATTCCATGGCGGGACGTTAGATGTCCTTTCTTGGAATTTGTCATTGGGAAACGTTCAAGCACTTTATCAATGTAAGCTGCTTGAGTAAAGCTAAAAGTTTGTTCTTTCTATCCCTAATGATCTGGATACCTAGAACATAACTTGCTTCACCCAAATCCTTCATCTAGAATTGAGTGCTCGACCAATTCTTCACATCTAATAATTTCTTAAAAATGTTTCCAATGAGTAAGACATCATCTACACAAAGAACTAGGAATACCACTATTTGATTTGCCTTCAGTTTGTAAACACAAGGCTCATCAATATTTTGTTCAAAGCCATAGGTTTTGATTATCTCATCAAACCTAAGGTTCTAGGAACGAGAAGCTTGCTTGAGTCCTTAAATGGACATTTTCAACTTGCAAACTTCTCCTCCTTGTCCATCTACTTTAAATCCTTCTGGTTGATCCATATAAATGACTGCGTCAAGCTTCCCATTAAGAACAGCAGTCTTGACATCCATTTGTCAGATCTCATAGTCGAGAGCGCCTACTATGGATTGGAAGATGCCAATGGACTTGAGCATAGCTACGAACTAAAATTTTCCTCATAGTCCACACCTTCTCTTTAGGTATAACCCTTTGCCACTAATCGAGCTTTATAAGTCTCGATATTTCCATCAACACCTCATTTCTTCTTGTAGATCCACTTGCACCCAATGGCTCTAAAATCACTAGGTGCTTCCACAAGTTCTCAGACAGAATTTGAGTACATGGACTCCATTTCCTGTTTCATGGCTTCGAGCCATATTTCCTTTTTCAAGGCTATCCATTTCCTGTTTGAAAGACAACAGATCATCGTCACTACTGTCACCAACAACCATATTGGTTTCACCATCCAAATCGTAGCGAACTGGGTTCCAAGAAACCCTTTCACTATGACAAGACTTAGTGACTATTTACTCAGGAACAGTGGTACTTTCTTCATTTAAATCAACTTGCATCGGTTGGACATGAAGAGTGAGAATTTCATCATCAACTTATGTTGATGATGATGGAACATTGATTGGAGTCAATTCGTCAACCTTCTCATCTAAAACTACTTTGCTGCACAGTTTGGAGTTTTGGACATAGTCATTTTCCAAAAGAGTAGCATTCAAAGTAAACACTTTCTTTTCTGAATAACCATAGAAAAGTCCATCCCGAGTGCATTTAGGATAGCCAACAAACATGCAAGCTTCGGTTCGCAGTTCTAGCTTTCCTTCCTTTTTTCTTAGGATGTGGGCGGGACACCCCCAGATTCTATAATGAAGTAAACTAGGTTTACGACCATTCCAGCGTTCTAAAGGTGTTATGGGGATTGATTTGGAAACTATGACATTTAGAATGTTGTTCGTAGTTTCAATTGCATGTCCCCAGAATGAAGTTGGTAGAGTTGAGTAACTAAGCATGCATTTAACCATTTCCAATGAAGTTCTGTTCCGGTGTTCTGCTACACCATTTTGTTGCGGGGTACTCGCGGTAGTAAGTTGTGATAAATCCTAAGTTTAGTTAAATGATCTTGGAACTGTATTTCCAAATATTCTCCACCCCTATCAGATTGCAAGATCTTTAACGTTTTACTTAATTTGTTCTAAGCCATAGTTAGGAATTCCTTAAACTTTGAAATATTTATGATTTCCTATGCATTAGATAAAGACATAAGTATCTAGAGTAATTGTCAATGAAAGTCATGAAATACTCAAAACCACCCCTGGCTTGTACATTCAAAGTCCACAAACATCTGAATGAACAACTCCAAGGGGTTCTTTGGCCCTATCACCCTTTGCAGAGAATGGATGCTTGGTCAGTTTGCCTTCTAGACAATATTCATAGACATGTAGTTCACCTAAGGTCAGTTCTCTCAAAGGCCCATCCTTTGTAAGTCTTTGAATTCTATCAGAGCCAATGTGACCTAGTCTCAAGTGCCATTAATACGTCATGTTATAGTTATCGGTCTTATGAAGTTAATTGTTCCTAGGTTTAGCTACTTTGAATAAATCATTTTTAAGTGCGAGGGGTTCGTTATCCATTGAAAGAAATAGATATATTAGAACTTGTAAAACTTATAACAAATTTTTCTAATTGCAAAATGGAAATTGAAATTAAATTTCTACTAAAATCCAGAATAAAAAATACATCTTTCAATATTAAAAATTTATTTCTGAACTTCATGCGAGCTCTTCCTCTAGCTTGGAGCGCATTGAACGCTCCGTTCCCAACTCTAAGCTTTAAGCTGCCTTTGTCACTTCCTTCCACGATTCAAGAAGCTATAAGGAGTTACAAACATGGTCAGTAGATCCAGAATCAATAATCCAAACAAGTTTATCAATGTTTAAAACATTTATTTCTAAGATAAATGAACTATAATCATTACCTTTCTTTTTCCCTGCTAGAAACTTGGGGCAATCCTGTTTCCAATGCCCTTTCTCATTGTAGTGAAACACTTACCTTTACCTTTCTTAATTTAATTTTTTTGGCGTCTGTGCACTTGGTTGTGCACTCGTCTTTGCAGCATTTGCATGCTCGGGGTTGGTGTTTTGTCCACCTTTCCTCTTGTTTCCAACTTCCGAAGATGAAACTTGGTTGGCTTCAGCATTAACTAGATCAGCAGCAACAACAATAGTCTTCTTTGCACTTCCATTACTTGTCCCACCCATGATAGACTTAAAAGTTTGATGCTCGTTCATGAATCGCGTCAGACCGTAGTTGAGTTTATTCATCACATAGTTGGTGGTGAATGCTAGGAAAGCTGGAGAAAGACTGTTGAGGATTATGCCGACTTGAGTCTCTTCATCTATTATTGCTCCGTGTAGTTCGACTTCTTGAAAGTAGTTGGTCATCTTGATCAGGTGATCACGAATGTGCTGAGACGGTGCCATCCGATCATTGACATATTTCTTGGTGGCCTGAAAATGAGTCTGCACAAACTTTTCCCCGAATATGTCTTGGAGGTGATCCATGATTTCGTAGGCCGTCTCGACATTCTCCATCTATTTCTTGAGAGTGTCGACCATGCTAGTCAACATGTAGTACCGTGCCTTGTTATTAGCCGTCTGCCAACGCTCATATTTGTCTCTTATAGACTTGGTAGCTCCTTCAGCTGGAACTTTTGGGGATTCTTCACTCATGAGGAACTTAGAGTTGTCAATAATCAACACTATGTTGATGTTCTGCTTCCACTTAAGGAAGTTTTCTCCAGTGAGTTTCTCCATTGAAAGTTGAGAAAAGATGGGAGTAGACACAACCATGATAAGACTAATTTTATCAATAAAATAGAAATCAATCACATTTGCTCAATAAAACTTCTATTCACTCTAATGTCAAGAAATAACACAACATATACCATACATATGTAACATATGGTAAAAATACCAAAATAATCATATCTCTATTTCTTTAGGTTTTTAACTATTCGATGATACTGTTGTCCCGGTTGGCGAGAGTAAAAAAAATATCATTAGTTAAATAGAGTTGTAAGCTCATTTAATAATGGACGCTTTTATTAACAACCTACTATTTGATCAACATAGGAAAACAAATTTCTCATTTTATGAGCTAGACTCACGGTTTCGATAATCATAGATTTAGTCCTAGTAGTCACCGTAGGGGTGAGTCTAGTAGAATTTGACCTATAATTACTTATCTTTCGAAATCTAACCTTGTCAAAATAACTAATGAACACCTTTCGTAGGGAGACGAACCGAAGCATCTTGATGCCCCATTAAGCTATTGAGGTTGTTAAACTAACAATAGAGATCAAATATAATTATTAAAATAAGCTCATTTTTAATTAAAATAGTATTTTTATTATTAATTTTCGAAAAAAATTAAAGACGATGGTTCTCCAAAAAATTAAAAAATTAAAATTTTAAAACCAAAATCCTATAACTTTCTATTAATTCTAAAGTGTCACATTGAAACAAATTCAATTAAATTAGAATTAATTTGTTGCTAATCAATCTTTAGGTTTAACTATTATAATGAACCTATACAATTAAGCCCAACTCTGGCAAATGAGCCTTAACTATTAAGCTTGTATGGAGGAGGGCTAGGTCCATTATATTGTTCCCATTACTAGGGCCCCCAAACTTCCCTACAAGGTCCAAAAGACAGGAATTTAAACATTTGTTTTATTAATTGTTATTAATTGATTAGGTCCACTATAATCATGCAAAGAAAATGAGCTTTCACAAGTGTAATCATCCACTAGAGAGGAATTTAAAGCTATCATTTTATGGATGTTTTATTTAGCGAAATCCATCTATTATGCAAACATATGAGCCACTATATGCATCTAAGCCCAATAGCAAAAATATTACATATAGGGCAAACACACATGTTATAATTGGATGAGCCTAATCATGTTACTATATGAGAAAATCTATGAATTTATGCAAAAATACCACAATTTATTTCATTTGCAAAAATAGAATTTATCCAAAATTCAAATTAATTAATTTTTCCAAAAAAAAAAAACACTTTAAATGATATTTATCAACAATTAACAAAAGTTAATTTAAATTTCATTTATCAACAATCAACTTAGTTTGGGTAATTTTGAAAAATATTAATTTAATTTAAATTTGATTTATCAACAATTAACAAAAGTTAATTTAAATCTAATTTATTAAAAAAAAATTATTAATTGGTTTGCAAAACGTGATATTTTTAAAAATTTAACCAGTTTAAGTTTTTTAAAACAAATATCATTAGTTGTTTTTTAAAAAAAATATCTTAAACAGTTAAATAAATTCAAATATCCATAAAAATATCTAGTCAACAAATTTTCAAATTTCAAATAATTTAAATATTAAAATCTATAGAATAATTAGATATTAATATTTTCAAATAAAAGATTTCAAAAATATCAAGTTTTTAAAAAAAATAGCTTTAATACTTGATAACTTAATTATAATATATATTAAAAGATTTAAAATTAATTTGTTAACCTATTTTTAAATTTGAAATTGAATCTTTGTAGAAAATATCTAAATTTTTAAATATCAAACAACAAAAATATCGTATTTTTAAAAGAAATATTTTTAAATGATAAAATAAATATGATATTTTTGGTTTAACCCATTAAATAATACATTCAAAATTCAAAATGTAAGAAAAATTATATCGCAGGCCACAGCTAGTGAATCTTTGTGGTCGCGGCCACTTGTTGCTGACTCCCAAACCGCAGCCAGTAATACCTGGTGGGGGCGGCCACAGCCCAAAATACTATTTCAAAATTTTTTTGTGTAATTTTTCAACCCAAAAACGTTTTCTAAATAATTTTTACTATGTTTTACACCAAATAAATCATTTATAAAAATTAATTGTATAGAAAACACAACAAAATAACCCAAATTTGCTAACAATCACATAAAAATCAATATGCTTTATAAAAAACATGAAATCTATCCAATTACTCAACATATCAAATAATTTAATTTTTACCTTGTTCATGCATAAAAATAAAGATTACCAAAGACTCTGAGGCCAGTTGTTGGGAATACTTATACATGATCTTATTTATTTTCATGTAAATCATATATTAAACAAATTAATATAAGAAAACCTAGAACATGTTTCTATAATTGAGTTTATACAGAGATAATGATAAAAACACTTACATCATGTGCAGTAGAATGAATAAGTCATTCCTTCAGTTTCTCTAACCCTTGTATCATTTCTCTCGCAGGGCATCACCGAGAAACTGAATTGATCTTCAAATTTCTTCACAACCTTCCAAAGTATCCTTAGAATCATCTAAACTAGAGTGGACAATTCTCAACACATGATTGATTAATTAATTAATTAAATCCTTATCAAATTAATTATTTATAATTTTAACCTTGATTTAAATTTATTTATTAATTTAGGCACCAATTTGTCTTAATTAATAAATCTACCCTGAAATCTCTTTTCTTCTCTAAATTGCATAACTCTGTGAAACTATCCAAAATTGACCTGGTCAACTTTGATAATTCTAATTGATAATTAAATCAATTAATTGAGACTATCTAGATGATTTTATCCAAGGTACAGTGGGGACCATGGGCCTATGAAATCAAGCTCCAATAAGTTATCATATATTTACTAACTTATTAATTCCCCGTGACTTCACTAAAGACTCAGAATTGCACTTTTGAATTCATAGAATGCTCTATAAGAAATATAGATACGCTATTAGTTATCCATTGTTAAAACCATAATTATCACTTAATCCTCTATAGACGGTCTACAATGAGATGAGACTAAATACTGTTTTGCCCCTCATTGTATTTTATCCTTAAAACACTTAGTTTCTTGTAAATAATATTTCAGTATACTAATATTAATTACTGAAATAAGATCATTATCATTTAGCACCTCGAACCAAACTAAAAGGAAACCATCGTTTTACTTCTTCATCAGAAGCTATAGATGTTGATATCTATGATTAACACTCCCACTCAATTATACTATTGAGTTCCCATGTCGTGCACCAAATTTTTTTTAGATTAATTAATTTTGTGCTTTGTTTTATTAATAATTGTTAAGTGCTAGAAATTATTTTAGTTGTTTAGTAGGAATTATTTGAATTTAATTATTAGTTATTTTATTTATTTATTTAAATTTTAGTAAAATGAGTTTTGGTTGAATGCACCAAGGTGCATGGTTAGTAGAAATGCACCTTAACACTTGTGTGTGTGCATGTGCATGTGCATGATTGCATGGTGAGCATGCAAGGATCTTCCTATGCATTATTCTAGATTTTTCCTTTATTAATTAATTAGTTTTGTTCATGATTATTATTATATTATAAAAAAGGATTAATGGGAAAGTAAATAGGGTAAGCTTTTGTGTTCACACAAATAAGAGTTGGGAAACAAGTGTAGAAAAAGGGAGTTGCCTTTTTCTGATTTCCCATAACCCTAGACCCAGCATCAAAAAATAAGTATAACTTGGGCTGCGGATATCCAACTAAGACATATTTGGTACTCTTAGAAAGCTAATGAAATTTCCTACAACTTTTATGAAATCATATTTTTCCTAAACCGCAACAGAAATAGGTCAAAACCTATCCCCAAGTCCCATGCCCCTAGAGTTAAGAGAATAACATAAATTCCTTTATTAGCCTTGGACAGCCAAGGGAAAAGGGGTTTAGTTTATTTTCTTTTATTTATTTCTTAATATGAAATGATCTTAATGGATGGAAGGAAGAATAGGGAATCAATCAAACAAATTTGGGACATGTCCTTTTCCCACGAGCTAGGGTTCGACCACTAGGGCATCTATAAGAACAAAGAAAACATGATGGTTCTCATTTTGGCTTGGTGGCTGTCATGTGCTTAGAGAGAAGGGAGAGAGATAGCTGGAGTTCTAGAGAGAGAGGGAGAGAAGAAAAACGTGAAGGAGAAGAGAAAAGAGGAGAAGACCAAGGCTAGTGATCTGAAGGTATGGGTTGAGGTTTATAGTTTTGTTTTTCCTTTTAGTTTTTCTCCCTTCTTCTTGATTCTAAGCAAGGAAAAATGATGGTGATGATAGGTTTGATTGTGTTGCAAAAAATTAGAAGGTTGGTGGGTAGGGTTTGAAATTCCTAGGGTAAGTATTTGGTTTATGGTATTTTTGTTACTTTCTACTTACTCTTGAATCCAAGATTCCTGATTGTTTCTCTCTTCTTTGTGTGGATTTCGAAACCCTAGGGGCAATCAAGTGGTGGCCGAATTTTTTAATCCTTGATTTTATACCAAGGAAGGTAATGGTTTTCTCTACCTTTGTTTATTGGATGAATCCGTTCTTGGTAATGGTTTTTGTGGTATTTTATGGTTGGTCAATATAGGTTAATGATGAAAGGTTGTAATTTGGTTGTATTGGGTTTTGTCATGCTTTGATGGATGTTGATGGAAGGGGTCTTGATATGAGGATTTTGGAACGGGTTTATTTGTATTGTGTTCATGATTGGTGTTATGAAGGTTTCTGCCTATAGGAGTTGTTAATGCATGTTATTTTATTTGATGTCACATTTAATCATTAGAAATATGCTAGGTTATTTTGTTAAATTGAGAATTTGTTTTAAGTCCCTTACAAATGGTGATCTAATTGGTACATGAAGTTTTGGCCTAAGCATTTGTTTAAACATGATTAAAAATAGTTTTCTTCTAATTGTGCTCGTTGTTTTTCTTGATGTTTTGTGATGAAATGGTGAAATAATGTTTTGATATGCTCATGTGATGCCTCAAGTTATATTTGATTTTAAGTAAATAGAAGGGCACATTTTTTTTCCACATGTTAATGGTTTTTATGTCAAATAATACATGTAGATTTTTTGTGAATTTTATGAAAAGAAAATATAGTTTTAATCCAAGTTTGTAATTTGATTGAATAAATAGTTGCTGTAATTTTTGGATTAAAAATAAGAAAAACCTTTTAAATGAGATAAATAAAGCTAGTGCATCAAATAAATTAAACTCTAAGCTATGTATATGATAAATGTAGTATTTTAAAAATGTAAATATATATTTTTCACATTATTATTTATGTGCAGTTTTTTTTATTTAAATGTGAAAAATATTATGGTTTAAATTCATTTGTGATTTTTAAACAAAATAATAGTTGATGAAACTTTGGGTTATTAAGATAAAATGATTATTTTATTATAGATTAATGAGTTCCACACCTAAATCATTTAAGTCTTAAATAATATATATGAAAATGTAACTTTCCACACTTTGTTTACAAATTTTGCACATTTAAAAACATGTAGTATTTTTTAGAGTAGTAAAATTATTTTCTAAAGGAAACAAGAAACTTATTAAGTAATTCTAAATAGCAACAAAATTTGTCACATTATTTTATATGCTATTTAAATAATAAATGGAATTATTATTTTATGAGAAATTAGAAAATGCTTAATGAATTATTTTTAAAAGTAAATGTGATGTATTAAAATTTGTTTAACAATTTTGGAGTTAGTGAAACAAATAATGATAATTAAATTATGTTGTTGAATTTTGATTCAATAAGCATGAAATAAGTATGTAGGAATTATCATTATAAAACGCTAAATTTTAACAACACTCCCCTGTATGCATGTTGCATGAACATACATTTTTACGTTCAAATATATGCCTATTTTTCAAACACCATGAAGGGTTAATAGGTAGAATTAACATTATTCTTTTATGATTTTATGTGAAAATGTGTATGTTTGAAATTATTGGTCAACTTGTACCACATGTGCAATGTGTTGGGCATGAGTATTTTTATGTGATTCTAAGAGGCGACGTTTGATTATGATTATAGGCTCGTTGTGAAGTTTTTCTCATTTTTGCTTTGCTTAGACTTGAGGTAAGGAAGTTAGATAGAATTTCTATGTTTATGCTATGAAATTGTAAGACTTGTATGTTACATGAAATAATATGCTATGTTTTGATGATAAACCATGTGGTATGGAAAATGGAATTCTGTCTAGAAATGTTATGACAAGTATGATGCAACATGTATTTCCTTTATCTTGATGTGAATTGGATTACATGTGTTTGTATGATGAATGAAAATAGATGGTTTCCAGCATGCTGAACGCAACACAACAAATGAGTTGCTAAGGATATGACGTAACTCAAAGGGCAGACGCGTCGAGGTTATTCAATGACATGAGATCCTGTTTACCTCATAGAGGAGGTTTTACTAGTCAAGTTATACTGGTTACCTCAAGATGTTACATGGACAACAGAGGTTCCATGATCACAAAGAGTATGCTTATGTTGAATGAATGTGATGTATGACTATGTTTCATTTTGATTATGAGATATGAGTATGATGATGTTATGAATTGTGTTGTTACGTTATACATGTTTTTCTTGTCTTATCTTTGATTTTGTTGTACTTCCTTACTGAGCTTTTAACTCACCCCCTTACTTTCCCTTTTAAGGTAATAAATAGGGTTTCTCTCTCCCACATGCTATGATGTGGGGAGTTCCAATGTCTGGGTGTGCATGGCGTGGAGGTTTCCTATGAACGAATAAATGATCAACATAAGCGCCACATTTTAAAGAACTACGTTATGGACTTTATTTTTAAATTTATCAGTGAGACTTAAATTTTTATTTTCTTTAAACATTGCATATGAGTATTTTATTTTATTTTAAAATATTGGGCCCAACTTGCATGTTTCATCAAGGTCCCACTAAATTTTATCTGTTAATTGGTATTATTTTAATTATCTGTGAGATAGGAGATGTTTTTACAAAGTAATAGAATATGTCGCTTTACATCCCATGATGTAAGTATGGGCTAGTTCGTAGGGTAATCTGGTAACGAACAAGTCAAAGAACTCAAATAATACAATCAGTTAGAATACAAACCACTCAGAATTGAGATTGAAGGACCTATGGTCAACTATATGATATGAATAGAATAGATAATAACGGTATGTTCACTTATCCTATCTACTGCCAATATCGGCCCACTTCGATGTAAAAAATACATCTGATCTTATCTACTTTGCTAATGTTCTGGAAAGAACATAACACTACAATGTGTAAGTAGATTATATCGTAGATTGGTAAGTCAGTGTAAATCCTCTGCACTGACTAATCTTAGGACTAACTTATGTTTGAACATATAATCATATTTATATTCCATTGTGATTACGTCACTATAAATATGATTAGCTATATGCTTGAGATTTAATAGAAGTTTATATTAAACTAATAATCATAAAAATAAAACATGTGAGCAAAGTGATTAACCAAGTAAAAAATGATTTCTATTATTTTATTGATAATAAAATGAGATTACAAAGAAATTGAGTTTTAATTAGGCCATAAAAACCCAACAGGTAGTTCCATGCGATGAGTTTCATGAGGACTATGGATGTAACGTCCCAAAATTTCTATTAAGCTTAGTCCCTTGAGTAGCGTGCCAGGAGGGCACGTGGTGTAATTACGTGGATATTAATTAAATAAATAAATATGCGGATTATATGAGTTATATCATGTTTAAGTGCATTAAATGTGCTTATAGGCCTGTTTCTGTAAAAATGAGGTTTTTTCGTAATTTTGACCCATTGAGGTTATATGTGTAATTATATGTGCTTATGAGTGAGACCACATTATTATATTTGAGATATTCGGTACGAGGCGATCCTAGTGAGCAATTTGGCAGAGAAGTCACAACGGGGTTAAATACCCAGCTCGGGTTGACCCTATAGGGTATTTTAGTAATTTGCTATATTATCGTGATTTATTTGGTAGTGGGAATTAAATTGGTGATTGTTTGGGATTAAGTGGATCTAATTGGGAATTGGTGGTAAAATTTGAGGATAATGAGAAATTAGGGCAAATGACTATTATTCCCTTGTGGGCTTTGAGGAATGAGTTATTGGGTAGGGGCATTTTGGTCATTTCTCTGCCATGAGATAGGCTTAAGTGTGTCAAGGGGAAGCTTTTAGAACAAACCAAAAACTACTTTCTCTCTCTCTCTCTCTTGTTTTCTCTATCTCTATCTCTCTCTATCCTTTGTTGGAAGCCTTTTTTTTTTGGTTTTGGGAAGGAGAGTCTTGAATCTCAAGCTTAGGAGACAACCTTGGAGGAATTGAAGGCTTGTTCTTGGGGATTAGAGGATGTGAAACTCTGGAAATCCAGTGGGATACTCGAATTCTAAGAGGTAATTCAGTCCTTGAGAATCTTTGGATTTAGCTTTTTGGTGTTCTTGGGAAAATCATTGAATTTTGAGTTTAGTTGTTTTGAAGAGGGTCTTGATGATTGTATATTGTGTTTATGTGTTGCTGAGATATATGTGGTCAAATTGGGTTAAAACTGTGCATTGGGATGGATTTGGGTGAACTACGATTATGAAATCGCTGGAAATTCTGGGTTCGCAGGGTAGCGTCGCAACGCTGTTCTTGGAGAGCCACGACCCGCCTTAGCACCGTGGCGCTTGGCGGGTGCGCCGCAACGCAAGTGTTGGGGATTTTGGGTTGGGGCTCTCTGCCAAGTTAGGCGCCACGACTCTTTGTGGGGGCGTCGCGACTCAAAATGGGAAAAAGTTAAAAATAAGGTTTTAGGTAATGATAACCCAAACCTAAGGGCTTGGGAACGATTCCACAACACAATTTAGTGGAATCTGGGGTCCCGAGGGCTAGGACTCAATAATAAAGCTCTTAATTGGTATAGTTCTTAATGCATTTTCCTTAATATATTGTGATTAGGGGTACCTCGCGGCTTGGGAGGAAAGGATCGTGCTCGCTCTCGCTTCACCTTATTGCTCGGGGCTTGAGGAAAGAATGTCGACATTTGCACCGAGTGTAGGGCATGCGCCCCAATTGTAGAACATGAAGATGACCGTGTCATTAATATGTTTAAGTTAAGATCTGCTTTGCTTGAACCTTTATATTTTATTACTGCTTGTACTGATTGGTAGTGATTATGATCGTTGACCCTTGATTATTGATCACGAGTATGTCGTGTTGTGAATCTGTTTAAAATTAATATTTGCTCTATATCGACATCTGTTGTTATTAACGTTTGTAATGACTGGTTGCTGATGGTTATTGATCGGTTAGACGGTTGTTATAGGCTTTAAGATCGTTATCGACACTACAAGCTTAATGTAGGCCGTAGTGGCGGGGCCATTATAGGGTTGCAATGTGCGCCGTATTGGTGGGACCATTATAGGGGTAAGATATGCATCTACTTTGCATGAGTCGTTATACTAGTTGGAAAATTAATGTGAAGTTGTTTATGAATTGTGTGTTTAGAATGAATGCATTTATTATCTGGGAAGCATGTTGTTCATTACTTATGATTATTTGGATATTTCTCATGCCATGTGGGGTTTCCTTGCAAGGCCTCTGTAACGCCTAATTTCCTTAGAGCCGTTACCATGTGATTTATATATGTGCCATTAACTCGTTAATCGAGGTTTTAGGTTAAAAAGTGTGATTGAATCAAACTAAAGACCCATTTAAAGAGCGTTAGATAAAAATAGTAGGTCATTCATTAAAATTCACGAAAATATTACATTGGGATCCCAAAACACTGTTTTAAAATACATTTACAATCCAATGATATAGTACAGTCGACCTAAGCGACAAAAGCGAACATTTACCACGTGTTCCTTAAAACAACCCCAGCAGTGGCAGCTAGGTAGACCAAACATGTACACACTGCTCCATGCCCTCCAACTCATGGTTTTTCGACCTTTTTCCTTGCTCTTACCTGCACCACAGAGCACCCGTGAGCCGAGGCCAAACAAGAGATCTTCAAGGACAGCATACAATAATATATTTCAACAAATACATACTTAATCATAAACAACAAATAATTATACATTTCCATTGGAATGCACAACATAACCGCAGTAGAATAACTCAATAGCACAATGAGATAATAGCCTAATAGTACAATAACACAACAATACAGTAACACAACAATACAATAACACAGCAGTGTAAAAACGCAATAGCATAGTAATACAATAACAACACAATATAATAGCTGCACAATAACACAATAGCATAGCTACGACCTTCGCCGATCGAGGTGCATTATCAGGCACCAAGTCTGCGACCTAGCAGAGTGGGTGTGTACAACACCCTTGAGGGTCTCGCCCTAGCGGCCTGCATTCAGCATGTATAACACCGATCTCGTCCCCTTTTCGCTCCCGACTCTTGCCGCTTCTAGCTTTTGCCGCTTCCGGCTCTTGCCAATCCCGACTCTTGCCGACCAGTCATAATCATATGCACTACATAACAACTATAAACAATACATACAATGATATACAACACATAGCTCTACGGGCACAAACAAATCTCTTACCTGGTGTCTCGAGCAGACAACCCAAAGCGATCCCGAGCACGATTCCTAATCCTGAGCCTGAGTGGTAAAGCCTAGTTACAATGTATTAATAAGTATCCATTATGATCTAAATCGATTAAAAACCTTTGAAATGACATACTAGCCTTCGAGAGCTAGAATTCTACTAAACCGGGTAGTAGAATCCTTCCTGAGCCTTAACATTTGGTTTCTCGGGCCTAAAACCTTCATTTGGCCAACCCTGCCTATTTGGGCCACAGCACAACCCGTAAGGGCTGCGATGCGCTTAAGTCAGAGATCACTCTATCAGTTAGGAACATGGGCCGCGACGCAAGCTGAGGCGCACCGCGGCGCCTGGGCAAAATCAGAGGCTCCCAGGCCTTTTCGCACACACGGGCCGTGACACCTGAAGAATAGGGCCACGACATGAGCCCCTAAACCCAGAAACTCCACCATTTTCACTGCATTTTTCTCTGCCCAAACTCAGAATTATATCCCAATCGTATAACAGCACGGTATAACTAGCATGTAACCATTAAAACTAAGTTAAAACCTCAGCACAATTTGGAATCTCAATCTTTAAGTTTAAAACTCTAGAACACCCAAGATAAGCAGATCAATGCTTAATCAAAACATTATTAAACTTACCAACACAAGGATCACGACCCCTGAGCAACTCTTTAATACTTCTAGTTTGTTTTCCCAAGTCCCAACCATGATATTCAGTCAATTCCTCAAGGAATTCCCCTTAGCTCCAAGCACATCAAAGAGAAAGGGAGAGAATCGTGTAGGGAGAGTGAGGGCTGGATAAGGTTGAGAGGTTATGTTTCTTCTAAGTGTTTCCCCTTGGCTCTACACAACTCAGAATAGCTGAGTCACTCTAAGGTTGGGTCTATCCCTTGGTCAAAGGACCAAAATGCCCCCAAGACCATCTTTAATGTCTTAATGCCACCAAGGGAAATCCTGCCATTTGCCACATCCTGCTAATTCCTCGAGTGTTCCTAATAAATTCTCATTTAATCACGACATACCCAAATAATTACTAATAATTACTTGTTACCCGGTAAACCCCATGCACATGCTAACTTCTCAAAATACCCCTAGGCTCACCATTGAGCTAGGTATCTAACCTCGTTGTGACTATTATGCTAATTTGCTCCTGTTTACGCGGTTCTTCGCCAACAGGTAATTAAGAAAATAAGAGAATGAGATTAGTGCTATGTAATGAACCAAAACAGATGAATGATCCTAAAATGAACTGATGATACGAATACATTTTTAGGTGGTTCAAAGGTTAAAATCCTTCTACTCCACCAGCCAATATTATTGCTATATTTCCGGTATTCTTTACAGGGTATTTCGTTACACAATAAAACCCAACCCTTTGCAACTCCTAGGGTCTCCATATTTATAGGAGAGGGCACCTGGGAGTTGGTAAGGGGGGTCATCCCGTGACCTTCTTACCCATCATGTCACTTCTGTGACATTCATGATTAATTCCTAAAACCTGACAAATGAAGTGTGGTATAATCAATAGGTAAGGGGGATAATGGGCCGCACGGCCCAACCCAGTCGTGGGTGCCTGAACAAGCACGTTCATGCTGCTTGTCCAAGAATTCAGGGATATATCAGACACGTGATGTCTGATATATGCACGTTTACATTGCGTGGTTGACTTTATAAAGGGTCATAGCCTCCAACTCCAGCCCGTGCCTCGAGCTGGATGCCTTCTTGACCCGCGGTCTTCATATCTGACTCGGCTCTTAAGAAATTTTAATAAAATTTTGGCTGCCTCGAGCTAAAAAGATAAGACCTGATAACAGCAGCTCCGGCTACGTGGCATCCACATGGCTGATATAATTATGCCATATCTCAGCTCGCTAATAGCCCGTGGAAAATTAGGGCGTACATTTTCCCCCCAAGCCTCTGCTCGTGGCACATGACGTCATCTGGGGCCATAGTGGGGGCTTTTAGGCTTCTTCATGGCCTCTTCATATTCTGCCCATTACGCAGGTGCCGAATATGTGGTGCATCATGGTTGGTTATGGTACGTCTTCCGAGAACCACATTAAATGGTCTAGCCTACACTCGGCCGTCGTTTCGCCTTTCGAGTAGAGAGCCTCGGATCCCACATCAGGGCAATCCAACGGCCCTCCTCACTTGGCCTCCTACGTATATAAAAGGGGTGGCCACCTTAAGCATGGGCCACCCGTTTATTTGAAAATTTTCCAAATTTCCCATCTTCTTCTTTCTTTTCATCCTTAAAAAACCCTCTTTTTCTCCCGGTTACTGTTCCCAGCGTTCCAGAAGTTTAGGCGCGAGAGATCCTTTGAGGCTTTGGTACCAGTTATTCTGATGAGGCTCCAACCCAGACGATCCCTTCATCCTCCCCACAGCAAAACACTCCGTAAGTTTTCTGACTGTGCATGCTTTGAATTTCTTCTTCACTGTAGCCTAGGTAAATTGTTCCCGTAGCTGCATGCAACATTCTGTTGGTTTTTTGTGGGTGTGAAGGGCGTAGGTTTTTATTTTAGTGCATCGATTGTAGAAGAAAACCATTTAGGACCATGGCTCATAGGGTACGCTTTCTGGGGAAATCTTTTGGGTAGGATTTTTGGTATGCTTGTTTAAAATATCCAGCCTTTTGGGTGCAAAACCAGGTAGCTTAGGGGACACGCTTCACAGGCGGTTTTGCACTTCTTGCCTACTGAAACTTTCCATCCAAGGCAAAATTTTATCCTGACCCTCCTGACACATGAATTCCGAGTAATTGGGGATCCGTTGGGAGCACAGACGCGTGTTCATAGAACCGTGTGGTCTCACTCTCCATGGGCTGAGATTACCTCAGCCCGTGCAAAGGAACACATTTCGCTTCAGGTTCTTTCTGATGCATAGGTCGCCATTTCTAAAATTTCTTCTTTTGTTCGCTAGGCGACCAGATGGGACCCAAGAAGAACGCCCCTAAGAAGACCGCAGGCAGCTCGTCCTCTCAAAAATTCAACGGGAAGGAGGTGGCGATGGACTCTCCAATCCCCGTTTTCGGGCCAACCGTGGAGTGGGAGCTCGAGGTGGCGCCCGACGCTTTCTTCGAGGCTGAGAAGATCGTCTCGAAGATCACAGACCAGGGGAAAGTGAATAAAATATTCCTTTCCCACAATATCGAGCTGGGGAGGGACGCCCTGATCGCCCGACCTCCCCTAGAAGGCGAGCGGAGCTGTGCGCCACTCGATGAAGACTACGCGGCTTGAAGTGATGAGCACCTCAAGGCTGGGGCCTTCCTCCCACTGGACCAATAATTTGCTGACTTCCTTAACTACGTGAAGTTGGCTCCTTTCCAGCTCCCACCTAACTCCTACCATTTTTTAGCGGGGTTGAGATATCTGTTCCTGAAGCAGGAATGGGAGGTCCCCACCCCGGCGGATATCTTATATTTTTTCTGCCTCAAGGCTAGCACGGAGCAGGAGGGGCGAGGTGACGGGTTCTACTACCTGACCCATTTTCCAAACACGGTTTTGGTCATCGAGCTCCCATCCACCCTAACGGCTTCAAAGACCAGTTCTTTATGTCCAAGGGGTTTCACAACTGCGAACTTCATTACTTCAACCGTCCTCGTAAGTACCTTTTACTCTTAGCTCGTAAGTTGACTATTGAATAGCTCCTTCTATTTGTTCCTGACTTAGAAATAATCATGCAACCATTTTCGCGAGGACGGCCAAGTCTGTGACCCTCAGGGGTCAATACGAGACACTGGTGGGTCTGCCTCCCAGTGAAAAGGACTATCGCCAACTCGTGCAGACGAGACGATGCTGGCGTGCATGCTGATCTCTCCGGGCTAGAATTTTGCCTTGAGGAGACCTCGGGACCCTCCTCCAGCCCGCGAGATAGCACCTATCCCCGAGGAGGAGGTCGTGGGGGAAGTCGGCGCTAGAGGTCGCCCAAGAAACGGACGAGGAGAGGGTCCGGTCCGGAGCAGCCGCATGTCCCTCTGGGCAAGGTAATCCTTACACATTCAGGGACTTAGATAGGGCCACCGCCGATCCTCGGTTAGCTAGGTTCATTCCCAACCAACCCGTTCAATGTCACCGAAGTGACCCAGACCGCGATATAACCTTACTTCAGTGCGTCGACTAGCTCGTACTGGATTATGAAAGTAGCCGTCCTAGGGGAACTGTAGTTCTAGACAACACCATAGCTTTTAGGTCGGTCTTTTTTGAGGAGTATGGGACCAACCTTTGGTTGTGGCCCTCTCTTCAGGAGGGTATAGTAGCTCCGGGCCTTAGGGAATATGTAGAAGAGTCTAGTCCCGATCCAGATTCTGACCATGAACCTCTTCCAGCCCACAAAGTCATTATCCTAGACTCACCCGCTGCAGCTCCGGTGACGGTGGTCATGACCATAGATTCCTCCTCTAGCTCGGAGGGTAGGATCCCTTTCAATATATTTGAGATCCATTTTCCCTTTAACTTTTGATGTCTTGCATAAATATTTCTATTTGTATATTAATACTCTGCCTTTGATTTCTCAGAAGAGATGACTCAGCCCGGGAGCACCGACCTACGAGCTATGTTCCCTAGAGGGAACCCTTCTTCTGGGGCCGCTGGGCCCATGGTGAAAAAGCTTCGGCTGGCCAAGAAGGCCATCGGGAGAACCTCTAACTCCCCTACAAAGGGAAAAAACCAGGCTCCGGCAGCTCCGGAGAAACGGCCTCCGCCCCCTCCTGCAATGAAGATGCCTCCTCCTCCTCCGCGAGACTCCGACTCAGCTCGGGATACGGAGGTGCCCCCCGGGACCTTGGCGGCCACGACCCCCGAGGTGCGTGTCCCGGTGAACCCCCGGGCTCTAGAGAAGATCCCCGACGTCTTTCAGGGAACGATCTACGAGACGGCGAGCTACACCATGGACCACTACTACAATGCCGCCGAGAGGGACCTGAGGGCGATCGAGACGAGGAGCCTGGAGAATGTGATGGAGTCTTCATTTTGGATGGCTCTCATGGTAAGTTCACCTCGCCTTTGGTATTCCTTGCTTGTTATGCATCACATGTTTATTTGTTGTTGTTTTTTATCTAAGGCAATTGCCTTATCATCTTTTGGCCTTGCAGGGTGCCCTGGCTCTCCACCGGAGTATATCCCGATCTCGGGCCAGGCTCGAAGACATGAGGGGGGAACACCAGACTGCCCTGGTCGCCTTAGAGACTGGCAAGAAACAGGCGCAGGAGGCTAAGGATGCCCTAGCAACCATACAGGCCGAGCTGGAAGCGTCTCGGCCTAAGCTGCAGGAGGTGAGACTACCAAGGCCGCGCTAGCTGCCGCGAGGACTGAGCTCAAGGAGGCTCGGGCCGCTCGGGCCGCATTGGATGCCGCGAAGGCTAAGGCCGAGGAGGCCAGTGCTACCTTGGCGACGGAGAGGGCATCCTCCAGCTCCTCCATGGAGGCTATGTTGTACCATTGCTGGGTTTATAATCCAGATGGTGACTTCTCCTTCATGGGGGCGGATGCCTGGGAGAGCTTATTGGAGAAGTTCAAAGCTCGCCTTCAGCACGAGGCGCCATCTGAGACTAGGGAGAACTCCACAGCCGCCGAGCAAGAAGGCGAGGTGGTGACCTCATCGGAGCAGCCTGACGGGGCCTAGGACTTCTTTTCTTTTTATCCTTTGTATACGGAGCAGCCTGAGGTTTTCTTTACCAACTTTTTTGCTTTTAATTGATTTGCATCACTTTACCTTTATGCATTTTGGCAAGTCTTAGTTTTTGTTGGTGCTGCGATTGACATTCTACGCTTTTCTTAGGAAAAAACAACCAATTTTCAGCCAACTTCTAAGATAAGTCCTGGTTGCACCCCGGACATTGCCTTGAAAACTTAGTTCGCGTTAATTCTTGATTAATATCTCGTGCTCTTTAAGAAAAACAACGATCAATCAATTTGAATTAACTTCAAGGTTTTAGGACCTGGTTATATCCAGGACGTTAGTTTGAAAACTTAGTTGGCGTTAATTTTTATCAATATCTCGTGCTTTTTAAGAAAAAAAATGATCAATAAATTTGAATTAACTTCTAAGTTTTAGGACCTGGTTATATCTAGGACGTTAGTTTGAAAACTTAGTTGGCGTTAATTTTTATCAATATCTTGTGCTTTTTAAGAAAAACAACGATCAATCAATTTGAATTAGCTTCTGAGTTTCTTAGGGCGACCTGGTTGTATCCAGGCACCATATGCCCCCCAAGTAATTAGGAAAGGGTCTTTCGTGGTTACTTGAGATTACACCCGCAAATATATACAATAATGAAAAAAGATTTAATTCTCATTGCTTAACAAAAAATGGCCTTTCTGAGTAAGCCTTACGAGGGTGTTATTGATAATATTTCTTCAAATGGATGGCGTTCCAAGTTCGCGGGACTGCTTCTCCATTGAGCCGAGCTAATTTGTAAGTTCCTTCCTTTATGACCTCGGTGATTTGATATGGCCCTTCCCAGTTTGGTCCCAATACTCCATCTTTGGGATCCTTACCGGCTAAGAAGACTCTCCTGAGGACCAGGTCGCCAATGCTAAAGGCGCGTTTTTTGACCTTTGAGTTGAAATAACGAGTGATTTTTTGTTGGTAATGCGCGAGCTGGAGCTGCAAATATTCTCGTCTTTCATCAATCAGGTCGAGGGGCGCGCAAAGTAGTTCGTGGTTGCGGTCTTGGTCCGATGCGAGGTCCGGTATGCCCACAGTACCTGGGGGAGCTGTTCTGGCCAGACCCCCTTGGCTTCGTCCAGCCTCTTCTTAAGGCTCGCCTTTAGTGTCTTATTGACAGCCTCGACCTGGCCATTTTCCTGGGGATAGGCCACGAAGGAGAAGCTTTTCACAATGTCATACCTTTCACAAAATTCGGTGAAGAGGTCGCTGTCGAACTGAGTCCCGTTGTCGGATACGATTTTGTTTGGAAACCCGAACCGACAGATAATGCTTTTGACCACGAAGTCGAGGACTTTCTTGGAAGTGATTGTTGCCAAAGGTTCTGCCTCAACCCACTTTGTGAAGTAGTCAATAGCCACCACAGCGTAGCGGACCTCGCCCTTTCCAGTAGGGAGGGTGCCAACCAGGTCGATTCCCCAGACCGCGAATGGCCACGGGGACGAGATCATCTTCAGCTCGACTGGGGAAGCTCGGGCAACTGTGGAGAATCGCTGGCACTTTTCACATTTCTTGACGTACGAGATCGAGTCCTTTGATAGATTGGGCCAATAATACCCTTACCTTAAGAATTTTAGGGCCAAGCTTTGCCCCCCAGTGTGATCCCTGCAAAAATCCTCGTGCACGTCCTGCAAGATGGTCCTTGCTTCGCCTGGAAGAACACATCGTAGGAGGGGTGGGGAATGCCCACGCTGGTACAGCACCCCGTCTACCATCGTATACCTTGGAGCCTGGTACAGAATCCGCCGTGCGCCATTGCGCCCCTCAGGTAACTTTCCTTCAGTGAGATACTCGAGGATGGGGGTCATCCAGGTCGGTCTGGCGTCGATCATCTCGACCTCCGCCCTGACCTCTTATATACTTGGTTTCTCCAAGAACTCTACCGGTACTAACCTTAAAGCCTCCGTCTCCCCGGAGGTAGCGAGCTTGGCGAGGGCGTCTGCGTTAGTGTTCTGCTCTCGAGGTATCTGCTAGATTGAGCCTCGTTCAAATGCGGGCAGTTCAAATTTTACCTTGGCCAGGTAAGTAGCCATCTTGGCTCCCTGTGCTTGATATTCACCTAGCACCTGGTTTACCACGAGCTGGGAATCGCTGAAACATTGAACGGAGCTGGCCTTCAGCTCCTGGGCTACCCTTAGCCCGGCCAGCAAAGCTTCGTATTCGGCCTCGTTGTTGGAGGCCTTGAATCCGAATCTCAGCACCGAGTGGAATCTATGTCCTTCTGGGGATATCAAAATGATTCCAGCCCCAGAGCCGTTCTAGTTAGATGAGCCATCCACGAAGATCTTCCATGACGCCTGGGTCGAGGTAACCTGGGGTGACTCTTCCACAGGATCTTCTCTGAATCCTGTGCACTCTGCCACAAAATCGGCCAGGGCCTGACTTTTTATTATCGTTCGTGGGGTGTACAAAATCTCGAACTGACTAAGATCTATAGCCCACTTCAACAGGCGTCCCGATGCTTCAGGTTTTTGCAAAACTCGCCTTAAAGGATGATTAGTCATGACGTGTATTGAGTGGGACTGGAAATATGGCCTGAGCTTTTGGGAGGCTGTGATAAGACAGAATGTCATCTTTTCCATCAATGGGTATCAGGACTCGGCTCCGACAAGTCTCTTGCTGATGTAGTAGACTGGTTTTTGAACCCGGTCTTCTTCTCGGACCAATACGGCACTAGCTGCATCTTCTGTGACAGCTAGGTAAAGGAAAAGAGGCACTCCTGCCTTTGGTTTGGACAATACGGGTGGCTTGGCCAGATGTGCCTTCAGGTCGAGGAAAGCACTCTCGCACTCCTCTGTCCACTCGAACTTCTTATTCCCTCGGAGCAGGTTGTAGAATGGCAGGCACTTGTCGGTGGATTTTGAAATAAACCAATTAAGGGTTGCCACCCTTCCTGTCAAGCCTTGAACGTCCTTTCGCGACCTAGGTGAGGGAAGCTCAACCAATGACCTGATCTTATCGAGGTTCGCCTCGATTCCTCTAGCGTTGACAATGAAACCCAGGAATTTTCTAGACGCGACCCCAAAAGTGCACTTCTGTGGGTTAAGCCTCATACCGTACTCCGTTAGTATCTTGAAGTATTCCTCCAGGTCGGAAACATGGTTATCGGCAGTCTTTGACTTGACCAGCATCAACGTACACTTCCATGTTCTTCCCGATCTGGTTGACAAACATCCTATTCACCAATCTCTGGTATGTAGCACCGGCATTCTTCAGCCCGAACGACATGACCTTGTAACAATAGGCGTTAGCTAGGGTCATGAAGCTGGTGTGCTCCTGGTCTGCCCGATTCATGGCGATCTGATTTAGCCTGAGTACGCGTCCATAAAGGACATCAGCTCGTTCCCCGCCGTGGCGTCCACCAATTAGTCGATCCTTGGCAAGGGAAAACAATCTTTGGGGCAGGCTATATTCAGATCAGAGAAGTCGATGCAGGTGCGCCATTTCCCGTTGGGCTTCGGGACCAGCACAGGATTGGCGACCCAAATCGGAAACTTGGCTTCATGGATAAAGCTGCATTTCTTGAGCCGGGCTACTTCTTCTTCTAGGGCTTCAGCCCGAGTTGTTCCCAGGCGCCTCTGTTTCTGGGACTTTGCAGGAACGCTCTTATCCAAATGAAGGGTGTGCATGATGACATTTGGACTGATTCCCACCATTTCCTCATGTGACCATGCGAACACATCCAGGTTCTCCTGCAGGAATTTGATCAGCTCCACCTTCCTCTTGCCACATAGGTTTTTCCCGAGCTTAACCATTCGTGAGGGATTCTGTGGATCGATGTTTATTTCCTCGAGCTCTTCAATAGCTTGGAGCTCAGACTTATCCTCGCCTATTCGGGGGTCAATATCCTCACTTAGGACGATACTTTCCCCTTCGGCGCTCTGAGGTTTTTCAATCTCAGGATTAGACAAAGGTTCCTGAGATTCCTCTTCTCCACCTTGGACGGCCATTGTTAACTTCCCGGGTTTCAATTTTCCCTTCATGGAAATGCTGTAGCATTCCCTGGCAGCAAGTTGATTGCCTCGGACTGTCCATATCCCTGTGGAAGAAGGGAATTTCAGCACGAGGTGGCAGATGAAGGTGATGGCTTCAAAAGCTATAAGTGTAGGTCGACTCAAAATGGCATTGTACGCGGCGGGGCAGTCGATGACCACGAATTCAAGGAGTTTTGAGACTGTCCGAGGTCCCTCTCCTAAGGTGATCACCAGCTCGATCGTCCCTATAGCCGCTGATCCTTCTCCAGAGAAGCCATAAAGCATCATGGAGGTCGCCTTCAGCTCAGCGACGGACAAACCCATCTTCTCCAGCGTGGACTGGAATAGAAGGTTTACTGAGCTCCCATTATCGATCAGCACTCTCCTAACCCTCCGATCAGCGAGCTGCACTGCTACGACCAAAGGGTCGTTATGAGGAAACTGAACATGGCTGGCATCTTCTTCAGTAAAAATGATTGGTTGCCTTTCCAATCGCTGCTGCTTTGGCAGATGCTGTCGGGGACGAACTCTACTCCATTATGAGCCTTAAGTTCGTTGACGTACCTCTTTTGGGCACCTCTGCTTGTGCCATCCAAATGAGGACCTCCAGAGATTGTGGAGATCTCTACTCCTGTCACTGGGGTAGGGACGTCCTGATCTACCCGAGACCCGGGCTGAGTGACCGGGATTTCCGGAGTCGGGCGGGCTGCGGGAACTCTGTTCTGCGCGTACTGAGCCAAGGGGCCGGCTCGGATGAGAGTCTCGATCTCATCCTTCACGTTTCTACAATCACCGGTATTGTGGCCAATGTCGTTGTGGAAACAGAAAAACTTGGAGGGGTCTCGCTTCCTCTTCTGGTGCTTTAACGGCTCCGGCTTCTTCCAGGGGAGGCGAGCAAAGTTTGCTAGGAAGATGTTCTCCCTAGAGCGGGGGAGCTCCATATAATTCGCGTAGACCGGCTTAAATTTTTCCATGGACTTATTCTTCTTTGGGCCGTGCTAGTTGCCCTCGCCGTTCCCCTTTCTCTTGCCTCCACCAAACTGGTTATTCTGTGTAACGTTCTGGGTCGCTGTCACGACCTCTGTTCCCACTCCAGCGGGCTGCTCAGGGACCTGGCTGGTTCTTGCAGCTGAGGCTTGGGCCTCGTCCAAGTTGATCAACCCCTGGGCCCTATTCAGGAATTCATTTACAGAGCTGACTCCCTTCCTTTGTATCTCATTCCAGAGTCCCCCTCCGACGAGGATTCCAGTTCTTAACGCCATGAGCTTGGAGCTGTCATCTGCGTCTCTGGCTCGAGCAGCGACATTAGCGAACCTGCTCAGGTATGCCTTCAGAGGCTAGTCGGGCTGTTGCCTCACGTTGGCCAGGGAGTCGGCCTTGACGCGGACAGTCTGGGAGGCTCGGAATGCTCTCTTGAAGTCAGCAGAGAAAGTTTTCCAGGAGCTGATTGACTGTTTCTTGCTTTGCTTGAACCACTACCTGGCCGGCCCAGACAGTGTAGAGGGAAATATTAAACACCTCAGCTCGGGGCCAATGTTGTGGGCCATCATCAGGGTATTGAACATACCCAGATGATTTGACGGATCTCCGTCTCCATTGAATTTGGACAGGTGCGGCGTACGAAAACCAGGCGGGAATGCCGTTGCTGCTATGTTGGGGGCGAAGAGCTCAAGTTCGTCCCCTGAATCATATTCGTCTTTTTCTTTTTCTGATAGGAGCTTCCTCATTAGCTCCTTCATCTGAGCCAGACGCTCAAGGGTTTTGTCCTGATTTCCTTGGTTGTTCCGGGGCTGTTCAACAGCTCCGGATCCATTGTACACGTTTGGCGGGTTATTGTCCCTCCTATCTTGAGATAGGTTATATGGGACATTCCCGTTGTCGCGTATCTCAGACAGGTCTTCCCTTGGGTGAGCATGACTGTCGTTTCCCACTGGGTCTCCTCTTTGGGAGTTATGATGATCTCGGAGGTCGCCCCTCGGGGTGGCTTGAGGACTTTGCGCCGAGCTTAGGCGTTGGCGCAGGTCTCCGCCAGAAAGGTCACTATGGCGGCTTCCAGTCAAAGAGTTCCCGTTTGAGAAGCTCGGAGCCCGCCTTTGGGGCTGAGGATCCGGGACTTCTCTGGGCGCCCTGCTACGATGGGAAGGTCCTGCGGATGGTGGATTTATCTCGCTTCTCCCATAAGCAGGGATATCTCGGACAGGCCGAGGAGGAGACGGATATCTTATCGGTGAAGGAGGATGTCTGACCGGGGATGCAATCCTGGTCCTGTTAGGACGGATCAGGTTAGGCAGGGGCCTCTCGACCCTACCAACTTGCGGGTCTTGTGCCTGGCGATCTGAGCAGGGCGCAGGACGGCTAGCCGGGACGGGCTGTCGCTGTGAGCCCTCCCCGGATCTCCTTCTAGAATTCCCTCGAGCCCTCCTGGGTGCGGTCGAGGCTGGTAGTGAGCTGGGATTTGAAGTTCGGACCGAGCGGCTATACTGTTGCTCGGCCCTGGGTAGCTCTTCCAAGGTTGTCTCTCGGCGGCACGATGAGGGAGTGGAGTTGGATGTCGGGGGTCTGGTCGACCGGCTAGGCCTGGACCGATTACCCCGGCGAGACTTATGAGTCTCGCCTTGCCTCTTCCCGACGTTAGCGTCGGTTGTAAGAGGGGGTAGTCAGGCCAACACCTCCTTAATCTGCTGGTTAGATTTTGCCAGCTGACTCCTCAGCTGAGCATTCTCCATTTCTACTGCCGTGTAAAAATTCGGGTTCGGATTAGTTGACCGAGGTGCTGAACTTCCAGTGTCATCTTGGCCTATTGGCTGCTTTCCCGGCCGCTGCTGAACTTCAAGGTTTTGCTCACCGGAGATGGCGGCATGATGGGCCTCCTACCCATCATGTTGGTCCGCCTCGTTACCGTGTCTTGATCGAGTGATCACCATGGTTGGGTATCTGCAATAGCACCAATCTAACAAGCTCTCAAAGAAAGCACCAATCTGTTGGTGCGGTTCTTCGCCAACAGGTAATTAAGAAAATAAGAGAATGAGATTAGTGCTAAGTAATGAACCGAAACAGATGAATGATCTTAAAATGAACTGATGATACGAATACTTTTTTTAGGTGGTTCAAAGGTTAAAATCCTTATACTCCACCAGCCAATATTATTGCTATATTTCTGGTATTCTTTACAGGGTATTTCATTACACAATAAAATCAAACCCTTTGCAACTCCTAGGGTCTCCATATTTATAGGAGAGGGCACCTGGGAGTTGGTAAGGGGGGTCATCCCGTGACCTTCTTACCCATCATGTCACTTCTGTGACATTCATGATTAATTCCTAAAACCTGACAAATGAAGTGTGGTCTAATCAATAGGTAAGGGGGATAATGGGCCGCACGGCCCAACCCAGTCGTGGGTGCTTGAACACGCACGTTCATGCTGCGTGTCCGAGAATTCAGGGATATATCAGACACGTGATGTTTGATATATGCACGTTTACATTGCGTGGTTGACTTTATAAAGGGTCATAGCCTCCAACTCCAGCCCGTGCCTCGAGCTGGATGCCTTCTTGACCCGCGGTCTTCATATCTGACTCGGCTCTTAAGTAATCTTAATAAACTTTTGGCTGCCTCGAGCTAAAAAGATAAGACCTGATAACAGCAGCTCTAGCTACGTGGCATCTACGTGGCTGATATAATTATGCCATATCTCAGCTCGCTAATAGCCCGTGGAAAATTAGGGCGTACTACTCCCTAGGATCGTCTCAGAACACACATCTCAAATGTATCCCCGTAACACTTGGGTCTCACTCATAACACATGCATAATTACATTTATGCCCTCAACGGGCCAAAATTACAAACACACCCATATTCACAGAAATGGGCCGACATGCATATTTACTACACACAAACATGCATGTCTAATCACATTACAACATAATTAATTTATAACACATAATCACACATGTATTCCATTACTCGCTCAATATTCTTAATTAGGCCCTCGAGGCACTGTAGTCCAGACACTTATCCTTAATATAAAATTTGGGACGTTACAGCTATCCCCTCCTTATTAAAATTTTGTCCTAGAAATTTATTCACATATCTCAGAATACCAATCACGCAAACCTGACTATAACCCCATAATCAGGTCCTTTACTTTGTCACTACTTGCAACATCTTCAAAAGAATAATAATCTTAATCTGTAAGACCTTATCTCTTTTATTCAGAATTCCACTGGCTTTTCCTTACATAGTAAGTTTCACTAAGTTTCCAGGGTCTCCTCACCCAATCAAGGGTTGTACTCGTCACCACTTTCTTCAACACTGACACCAGTAACACCTCATAAGCCTCTACCCATACTGAGGTAAGGCCAAAGTATAGGCCCCTGGCCTAATCCCTGTTAGGATCTCACAAACATATGTTAACTCTAGAGTCAAACTCCTCTTTCCTTTTCGAACCATCATATCCTTGTTAGTTCATAATACCCGGAGGACACAAAGCCCTTAATCCTGGAACTCCACGTTCCCATATCTAGACTTGCGAACTCTTATGTCCTTGTAATAACGTAGACAATCCTGCCCTCAACGTTCTTAATAATTTCACTGGTCCTCTAAGCAATTTCTGAACCAGGATACTCCTATCCCTAGTTTCATTTTCCAGAATAAGTACTTCTCATTCCTTGTCTCACATTATCCAGTTCAGAGTCACTCCATGATCCTTTTTCCCAGAACCTGGAAGTCCATGAGTCTCAATCTGACACTATCGACCTCAGTGTCCAATGGAGACGTACGGTCTCCTTTCGTACCCACTCCCCCTTTTGATATGTCACTCACACCAACCATGGTGTGCTAACTCAATAGGTCAAATCACAACTTTCGCATACACTCACCTCATCTATAATAGAGGGTACTCCACCTCTAGGGTTCATAATCACATCCCTTTGTTAACAATGGAATACACTAGAGTCATAATAACCCTTCTGGCCTTTGATTATCATCTCTTGTTTACTAAATGATTAGGTCGTGTGCCTCTCGATATACAAATTGTAGTCTCAACATCCATTCCAAATTTCTAGATGCAATAACCATAAGGGGTGATTTAAGTTTCATCCTGCATCTTCCCCTCAATGCCAATATCCTTCGGATCACCCATCTGATCTACATATCTTAATCCATCTATTCCAAAGTGGAAGGATTCTTAACCTTACCTACAAGATCTTCTTCCTGTGTTTCACTGTTCATTCATAGGAATATATCTGCCAATTATCAATCATAGGTTCCAAACCAATCCCAGTCACTACTAAATTCTAATCGTGACTAACTAACATTACTATCAACTCAACATCCAATGTAGAACATTTGAGTCCCATGCCGAGCATCTATGTTCTTATTCCTCTTTCCATCATGAGGCAAGAACAACTTTTGTTTCCAATCTACACATGGGCGCACCTTAATCTATAACATACTACACCATAATTCCACATTCTAGGCAAGGACAATGTCACTCACATCATTCTCCTGTACCAGTCCATACATACAAATTCTAATACCATGACGTGTGAATCAATATTCATTATAACTTCTGAAGCTCTGGTTTGCAACCATCCATTCAGAAAACTTTATGCTCTCATGTTACTTCAGTCAAAGTATGGTTGTCCTCGAAGATGCCTCAAGTAGTAGCCAATGTGTCTGTAACACCCCAAGTTGCTAATAAGGTTTATGACCTTGATTAGCATGCCCGGAGGGCAATAAGTGAATTAACATGATAATATATGAATTTGAATGAGTATGTGATTAGAATGCATGTTTAGGTGGTATAAATATGCATGTGGGCCCTGTTTGTATGTTAGGGGTAAATTGGTAATTTTAGCCGCTGAGGGCATAAATGTGATAATTGTACTATGTAATTTGTACCATGTGAGTGTGGTGATATTAATGTGATGCACGTGCCGAGACGGTCCTAGGGAGCTATTTAACTTAAAAGTCACAACGAGATTTAATACCCGGCTCGGGAGGAGCCTAGGGGTATTTTGGGAATTGTATAAATTTGAGAATTAGTGCTTAATGGTTAATGGTGATTGAGTAACCGTTAGTAACTGCTGAGAGTAACAAGTTGTGATGGGAAAATGGTAGAATTGTAATAGAGATGAAATGACAAAAGTGCCCTTGAGGCTTAGTTAGGAAAGGATATTTATGGAAGGGTAGAATAGTCATTTGGCAAGTGATAGATAGCTTCAGCTGAAGGATTCACATATAACACTTAGTTAGAAATTGGTTTATGCTGAAATTGGTGGAAAAGCTAGAGGAAAACTGAATTCTTGAAACCTAGGAGAGAATTAAGGGAGTTTGAGGCAACCAAATTCGAATTTGAGCAAGGATTGATCAAAGGTAAGAATTTGTGCTCTGTTTTTGTTGAAATTAAGCTTGAATTTACAGAGATTAAGTGTGGGAACCTAAAGCAAATATGGCTGGTTTTGCTTGGAAATTCAGTTAGGATAATCAAAAGGAAGGTGACTTGAAGCTGGGATTGAGGAGAATTCAAGCTAAGTTTTGACTGAGGTAAGAGTTTTAACATGTTTAAATTTTCATACCTGATGTGGTTAAGATTTTAGAGGCATGGTGTATATTTTTCAAGCTATGGGTTATGTTTTAGAAGCCATGATTTAAGTTTCTGAAATTTGGAACCCAAGGGTGGATTTTGGGTGTGATTGTATGTTTGAGTTTGTTGTCGGTGTTTATAGGTTGTATAATGGTTCATTTGGGATTTTAAGTTGGTTTTTGGGTTTAGGTATGTGTTTGGGTTGAGTTGGAGGTGTTTTGGCTCGGGAAAAACGCAGGGGAAAACCCAGATTTCTGGGTTCGCGAAGGGGCGCCGCGGCGCGAGGCTGCTTCAGGGCTGGGGGATACTCTCTGACTTGCTGGGCGCCACGGCCCTTAAGGGCAGCACCGCGGTGCTAGGCTATTTTCAGAACAAGGAATTTTGCATTTTTGGGCTTTTGCTCTGGGGGCTCGGGGGATGTTTCCGATGCATTGTATTAGGAGTTTGGGGATTCCGAGAGTATGGGATTGGTCCCATGAAGTAGTTTTGGATTGGTTAGTATTAAAGGGTGTTTTATATGTGTTGTGACTAGGTCTTCGGAGAGGCTCGGGATAGAGGACCGTGCTCGTGACTTTGGTGCATTGTGAAGCTCGGGATACAGGTAAGAAAACTGTAACACCCGTAGAGCAAGGCATGGGCCCATAGTATTGTTGCAGGGCACGACCCTAGATTGTATTATTGTTAGGGTGTAGCTTTAAATGAATTATTATATATTTTATTGTTGTTTGAGAATGCTACATGTGGTTATAGCAGAATGAATGACAAAGGGTCGGGAACGGCGAAGGCCGGGAACGACAGTGGGGCCGGGAGTATCACTTAGCACACGGAGTGCCTATGGTTAGGATGAGACCCCAATGGATACATGGGATATCCTTATGGTGTGGACCGAGAACCAAGGCTTTGGTAACGCTTCTGGACGGCATGGCCGTATATGTGTTTAAATCTTATAGACTATCTGTTTATCTGTGGATTATTTGACATATTAGTTATATGTTATGCGTATATTATGTGCTGTGTGGGTTTTCTTGCTGGGCTTCGGCTCACGGGTGCTCTGTGTTGCAGGTAAAGGCAAGGAGAAAGTCAACCAACCATGAGTACGGAGAGCGTGGGGGCAGCGCATACATGTTTGGCCTGCCCGACTGCTTTGGTTGGGGACATTTTGAGAAATGGCCGTATTAAACTATGTTTTTGATAATTAGTCATCTGAAAACCTATTTTGAAATGTAAATATTTTACAAACCTCGTTTCAGGATCCCGAATGTTAAACTCTTGGAACTTTTAATGGAATAGCGTACTTTCAAAGATTACAGCCTTGACTTTTTGCTTAATCACACTTTTGTTCTAAAAACCTCGCTTAGCGAGTTAATTGCACATTTTAAACTCACTTAGTAACGGCTCTAAGGTAGTAGGGCGTTACAGTGTCCCACTGGTTTCCCTGTGCTTCTCGCCCCTAAGGCGTTCCTTTGGAAATTTACTTACGATTTCCATCTTGATTACCTCATACATGATTCCATTACCTTCCATAGTATGACCTTGAATGTCCTCTGGAGAAATCAGATCTTGTTGCTCTTGGAACCTTTCCTTGTAATCCTGCTTCCTTAGCCTTAGTACTATCAATGAAGTTACTATTCACGTTCTGCTTCTAATTGGGAGTAATCTATCCTTGATCAATTGTAATGCGACTTGTCCATACCATCCATGTATTCTCTGCTTGTCGAACTTACCTGGGCCGCTGTAGCATTGGTTAGTTTAAAAGCCTTCACTGATAATCCTTCACGTCCTACTTAGTGCAAGAGGCAATTCTTGAAACGTCTCTTGCCTTGATCCTAAACTAGTTAATTCTTGAGAAAATTCCTATCCTCGCAACTGGGCAATGAATCCTTCATTCTCGACAAACGATGTTGGCGTGTCCCATGATGAGATGTTCCGTTCGATCAACCCTCGAGTCAAATACTTTTTCAATTTAACCTTTAATCCTTCATGCTAAGCTAGTGTCATTCTTCATAATGTCCTTGATAATGATTCTATCTCTGCTTTAATCCTGTGACACGCTCAATTCCTAAACGCGACAATTATCCCAACGAATCCCTGTGAACCCGTCTGATACCTTACCGGTTGATCTGGTGTTCATCTGGCCTAACTGATAAAACCTAAGTGGTATCTTTCTCAACAGTTAGGCACCCTGCAACTAGAACTGGGTCCTTTCCTTTTAACCTCAGGAGTCACTATCTTATTTATAGTCCATGGTTGTTCCTTGTTTGACAGGCAAATGGACACTAAAGATCGCTTCGAATACCTCATCGAGCAACAATTACTACCAATTTTTTCCCAGATAGATGCTAAAATCTCAAGCCCTATGGCGTGACAACCACATAACATGTACCACACATCGATGTCTCTCCTAAGAGGTACGTAGCATCAAACTCAATCAGCTCAATTATAAACAGGATCAAGAACTAAAAAGCCTACCGGTTGCCTATGAGGGGCTAGCCTTAGCTCTAACCATATCAAGACGGTCACTTGAACTGGGGTAAGTTTATCTGTACTCTTTGGTTAATCCGTTTTTTTGTCTTGAGGAAATTCCTCTTGATGTGCCCTAAAATTATTCATCAAAAACAAACTTTTAGGTTAAAAAGTATGATTGAATCAAACTAAAGACCCATTTAATGAACGTTAGATAAAAAGAGTTGGTCATTCATTAAAATTCGTGAAAATATTACATTGGGATCCCAAAATACTGTTTTAAAATACATATACAATCCAATGATATAGTACAATCGACCTAAGCGACAAAAGCGAACATTTACAATGTGTTCTTTAAAATAACCCTAGCCATGGCGGTCAGGTAGACCAAACCGCTCCATGCCCTCCAACTCATGGTTGTTTGTCCATTTTCTTTGCTCTTACATGAACCACAGAGCACCCGTGAGCCGAGACCCAACAAGAGAACTTCAGGCACAACATACAATAATATATTTCAACAAATACATACTTAATCATAAACAACAAGTAATTACACGTTTCCATTGGAATGTACAACAAAACTACAGTAGAATAGCTCAATAGCACAATGACATAACAACCTAATAGTGAAATAACACAACAATACAATAACACAGCAGTGTAAAAACAAAATTGCACAGTAATACAATAACAACACAATATAATAGCTGCACAATAACACAATAGCATAGTTACAACCTTCGTCGATCGAGGTGCAATATCAAGCACCAAGTCCACGACCTAGTAGAGCAGGTGTGTACAACATCCTCGAGGGTCTCGCCCTGGTGCCCTGCATTCAGCATGCTTAACGTCGATCTCAGCCCCTTGTCACTCCCGGCTTTTGCTGCTTCTGACTCTTGTTGCTTCTGGCTCTTGCCGCTTCCGGCTCTTGCCGATCCCGATTCTTGCCAATTAGTTATAATCACATGAATGACATAACAACTATAAACAATGCATACAACGCTATAAAACACATAGCTCTACAGGCACAAACAATTCCTTTACCTGGTGTCCCGAGCTGACAACGCAAAACGATCCCGAGTACGATTCCTAATCCCGAGCCTGAGCGGTAAAACCTAGTCACAACATATTAATAAATATCCATCATGATCTAAATCAATTAAAAGCCTTTGAAATGACATACTAGCCTCCGGGACCTTGAATTCTACTAAATCGAGTAGTAGAATCCTTCCCGAGCCTTAACATTTGGATTCCCGAGCCTAAAACCTTCATTTGGCCAACCCTACCTATTTGGGCCACGACACAACCCATAAGGGTTGCGACGCGCTCAAGTCATAGAGCACTCTCTCTATCATTTGGGGAACACGGGCCACGACGCTTGGGCAAAATCAAAGGCTCCCAGGCCTTTTCACACACACAGGTCGTGGTGCCTGAAGAACAGGGCCGCGACGCGAGGCCCAAAACCTAAAACTCCACCATTTTCACTGCGTTTTCCTCTGCCTAACTTCACCAATTTCTACCTAAACTTGCACAAAAATCATAATTATATCCCAATCTTATAACAACACGGTATAACCATCATGTAACCACTAAAACGAAGTTAAAACCTTAGCACAATTTGGAATCTCAATTTTTATGTTTAAAAGTCTAGATCACCCAAGATAAACATATCAAAGCTTAATCAAAACAGAATTAAACTTACCTCCACAAGGATCATGACCCTTGAGCTACTCCTCAACACTTCTAGTTTGTTTTCCCAAGTCCCAAGCCTTGATTTTCAGTCAATTCCTCAAGGAATTCCTTTTGCTCCAAGCACACCAAAGAGAGAGGGAGAGAAACGTGTGGGGAGAGAGAGAGAGAGGGATAAGGCCGAGAGGTACTGTTTCTTCTAAGTGATTCCCCTAGGCTCTACCCAACTCAGAATAGCTGAGTCACTCTAAGGTTGGGTCTATCCCTTGGTCAAAGGACCAAAATGCCCCCAAGTCCATCTTTAATGTCTTAATGCCACCAAGGGCAATCCCGTCATTTTCCATATCCCGCTAATTCCTTGAGTGGTCCTAATAAATTCCCATTCAATCCTGACTTACCCAAATAATTACTAATAATTACCCGTTACCCTGTAAACCCCAGGCACATGCCAAGTTCTCAAAATACCCCTAGGCTCACCCTGAGCCGGGTATCTAACCCCATTGTGACTCTTCTGCTAATCTGCTCCTTAGGATCGTCTCAAACCACACATCTCAAATACATTCCTGTAACACTGAGGTCTCACTCATAACACATGCATAATTATATTTATGCCCACAACGGGACAAAATTACATACACGCCCATATTCACAGAAATGAGCCCACATGCATATTTAATACACACAAACATGCATGTCTAATCACATTACCACATAATTCATTTTTAACACATCATCGCCCATATAATCTATTACTCGCTCAATAATCCCAATTAGGCCCTCCAGGCACTGTAGTCAAGGCACTCAGCCTTAATATCAAATTCAGGATGTTACAGTCTCGACTCACGGGTGCTCTATGGTGCAGGTAAAGGCAAGGTGAATGATCATCAACCATGAGTTGGAGGACATGAGAGTGATGGATACATGTTCGGCCTACTCGGCCGCCATGGTCGAGATTTATTGAGGGACTCAATGTAAAAGTATGAATTTTGTCGCTTAGGTTGACTATTTGTAAAACTACAATTGTAATTATGTTTTGAAATAAATTTTTGTGATCCGATATAAATGCTTTTACAGACTCAACTAAAAGTTAAATCTTTTTATCCAGAAATTTTACTGTGTGGACCTTTATGTTATTTAAATTATACTTTTGAGTCTAAATAACTCGCTCAACGAGTTAAACATAAATTCAAACACATAGTGTAATGACCCTGGATTAGTAAGACGTTACCTTGGATTAGTAATTTTCTGGGTCTACCCCTTGATCGACTGCTTGTTGAATTGGAACCTCAATTTTGCGATTTAGAGAGGGTCCTCGATACTTTCCTCTTGTAACTCCCCCCACTCCTTTCCCCTGGTTATCATCACTCTTTCTCTTGGAGCCGATTGTAAAATCTTGAGTGAGTTGTAGATTTTGAGTCACGGATTGCTGTTTAGGCTTTGGAGAGGCAACATAAATATGGAGCGGGTTAATATTTATCAATGGTTTCTTGGTCAAGACAGAGCTTGAAGGCCTGGGCCCAACACTCACCACAAGGCCATGGAATCACTACAAGAAAAAAGATTTTTAGCTACAAAGAAATTGGTAGAAAATGATATATATTTGGTAGCTAATACATTTTTATCTACCAAATTGTTTTGGTAGCAACTTCGTAGCTAAAACCCCATCGCTAAATGTATTTTGCTACTAAAACTTTTTGTAGCTAATAGTTCTTATTTGCTACTAAATTTTTAGTAGCAAAAAATATTAAATTTAGTAGCAAAATAATTACTTTTTGAGACTATTAAAATTGGTTTGCTACTACAATTTTGTAGCAAATTTCTTTTAAACTAGTAGCCAAAGCAATTGTCATTAAAATTTTAAAATCCAACAAAATAATTTTACTACAATTTTGGTAGCAAACAATTATTAAATTAGTAGCAAATAAAGCTTATATAATTTTAAAATATATTAATTTTGCTACTAAAATTTGATAGCGAAATTAATATACATTAAATTATGATTTTTAATCTAATGTATAATTTTTTTTAATTTTTTTTATTTTATTATTATAGCATTTCTAATTATTTATTCATTATATTATATAAAAATACATTATTAAATACCCAAGCTAATTTTTATAAAATTAATGAGCTATATTATATACAATTTAAGTGTTTGTAATACAAAATCTAAAATATTATCCAAACAAATCACATATACAAATCTTCACACTACATCAAAAGTTCATGTTACCACATGTGGATAGTGACTTATCTTTTCCTCATTCCCTTTCCCTTCTCGTTTCCGAAAGAGCTAGAAGATCTTATATGTGAGTTTGTTTGATATTCTATTAGTCATAGAGGTCACACACAAATGAAGAGCCTGTAACACTCTTCTCTTTTTCCTTTGGCCCTTTGAAATGTTCATTCCCACATAAGAATAGCATCCTTCTATTTGTCCTGCTCCTTTAGGGCACTCGTTGATGATTGATTCAGGATCTGAATGTGGGTTTTCATATCCCAAGTGTTCTTGCCATTTCATTTACTGTAAAAATGAAAAACAAATTAATTTTGAAGATAACAGTAACACTCACACTCATAAAATCCATTGTCTGTGTCTAGAAAGGTTTCCTAATTAAAAATTTCTTACCAGAAAAAGCTATTCATGATGATATGCCCATCTTCTGTATTTGCTTATATGATGTTCATTAGTAAGGTTATATTTAAGCAAGCTGAATGGTCCTTACTGTATACAGTTGTGCCCTATAACATAATACTCAAATTTCTCCAAACATTTTCTCCTCCATGAGCTTTTCTAGTAACCTGCAGTGAAGGGACGTAGAATGTGAGGGTAGGGACTATTTTGTTTCTTTCATAATATATATATATATATATACATAAACATGTATTTACCATTTACAAAAAAAAAAAAAAAAACTTTACAGCAATATATGGACTCAGCTTATTCATATGCTCCACAATTTTATGTCTCTTGCTATCTATGAATTACACAGTATGCTCCAGTTCTTCCTATACTTGCACTGCAGTGAAAAAGAAGTTGAAGTCAATTGGGAAGAAGAAGAATTGAAATTTGGAAACTATACTTGAAGTATCACTATGAATGAGAAAAGGAGATTAATCTTGCAGAGTGGGAAGTGTGTGAAGTGGTTTGATGACTCAACAAATTAGTATGTATTGGTCAATAATACAAATATCTTTAACAAAAATTTAAAAAACTAACCTGCTATATACATGCATATTCTATTTTTTTAATAATAAAAAACTACTATACTTAACTATAACCACACATTTAGGAAATAATAACCATTAGTTATAAAATAGTAAATTTAGTTTTAATTTATCATGAGTGTAAATAAGCAAATAATAAACATTAATTATAAAAATACAATTTAATATTTTCAAATTTGTATTTCATAAAAGATACATATCTATATACGTATAATTAAGCACAAATGTAGGAAATAAAATATTAATTAAAAAAAATAGAAATAACTAATTTGCATTTCTTAAAGAGGTTACTAGCTAAGAAAATTAATATATATACTAAATATCTCTCTTTTTTCACTAATTCTTCGACATTTTGTCAAGGTATTTATGTCATATACTGATTCAATATAATGAATCTATTTGTTAGATTGTTTAATTAAAATAATTTCTTTAGGTGCTTCAACTGGTTGTAAGGAGTTGGTACTGACAAATAGGTTTCTATTCTCTCTACCATATTTCACTAAAACAATATGCATTGAAATCAACTACGAAATAAAAACATCGATCATAGACATCTATTTTTTTTTTCAAATTTTATTAAATTTAAAAAGAAAAAGAATACAATGAATTATTAAAGTATCTCTTTTTTCTTGCATGTTGTTATACTTTTCTTGAAGATTCATTACGTGTTTTCTGACAATTTAATCACACAAATCAAACACTCATTGATGCAAATCTAGAATCAAAGAAAAAACACAAAGCACAAGTAACTACATCACTTACCATATATGATAGGTGCTTCAACTGAGACATATAGATAGAAGGAGAGATTTTGGTGCTTCAGTTACAATATATAGAAGGAACTGGAACCGAATATCAATATCAGGTTTGAACTCCTCACGATATTTTTTACTAAAACAATATCCATTGAAATCAATTACACAATAACAAGCATCATAGACATATCTATTTTTCCTAATTGAATTTAATTAAAAAAATATGAGTTAAATATTTATATTTTTTTTCACTCTATCAGTTGGATGTGGCAATATATAACTATTATACCCCAAGTCCATAAAACAAACCAATTTCAAAATACAAGTCCATAAAACAATATCAGAACTAATAGATCCAAAACTTTCTATCCCAACTCATCAACCATATAAATCTTCTCTCATTTCCTATATAACTATCTAAATAATAAATTGTGTTGCAATAAATGAGAAAGCAACATTGTTGTACAACTAAATTTTAATAAAACAACTCTGCAATGAAGAAAAGTATATAAAAAAACATTGAGAGTTTGCTAGCAGTCTATAAACTCCATATCAAATAGAGATGCCCAATCAACACCCACAGTTGAATAATTATGATAATTTTTAGCAATCAAATACCAACAAAAGATATACATTAAGTTCAGCAGAACACATACTTCAATAGAAGCCTTAATCATGAGCTAGAAAATCAAAATCTATAAACTCTAGAATGATAACCCAAAGACAACTTTTTTATTTCTTAAATAAAACACTACCTTTATACCAGCTGAGATGTCACTCACATCATAAGCACAAAAGAATGTGTGTAGGAAGTCCCTGCCATAGAAAATTCAACTTATCTGTTAATGGTAATGCAATTATTTTAGCAAATCAACTCTCTTTTCCTGCTATATGCAACACTAATTTATATTTTACATTGTGCTAGTATACTCATATATTGTACTCCTCCAAAATATGTTTTAAAGTGAAAGAATGAGATTCTTGATTACTAGACTTTGGTTCACCCAAAAATTTAGTTCAATGAAAACTAAAATAAAAATAAAATCAGTTCTCGTATCATAAAAAAAACAAAGGATGTGGCTCTAACACCAATACAAGCAAATCTAACCACACATATTTACTTGTATATACAATATCAATCTTGCAAGTATATAGAAACACATAATAATATATATATATATGAGTATCAATCATACATACAAAAGTTTCCAACCATTAATTAATGGATGCATTTCAAATAGGTTCATAAAATTCTTGCAAGTAGATCGATATCAAAGCTATAAAGTCAAAAAATGAGTCCCTAGACAGCAACTACTCTAATACCCTATAACTGTAAAGATATAGATGATAGCCAAAAATATCATAAAAAAAAAGCAAAAGCAGAGAAAATTATACATGCTTCATTCGAAAACGAAATAGAAATACCCTTTTCTTTAATTAGCCTATTCATTGATCATGAGGAAATTGGTAGATTATTAAAACATTTATGAATAGGTATAGAACAAAACAACAGTATCAAAATATATTATAGAAATATCTCACAAACTAAACAAAACCTAAAAATAAGATGAATGATGCAGAATAATACCAATTGCCTTATAAAATTTTAAATATACTAATTACTCTATAGCAGCAGTCCATAGCCAAAGAATGAGTGTATACATCTATGCTCGGTAGACTCAAAGAGCAAAAGGAAAAAAAAAAATCAAATAGCCAATGTAGTTAGAAAGAAAATCCAAAATCAAATACCCAATAAATCTAAACAATCAATCTATAATTTCTTCATCAAACTAACAAACTCTAAAATATATAAACAATTATTTCATATATATATATATATACAGATGCATATAACATTCAGAAAACACTTACTGTGGTCGACATAATCTGGTACCATAGTCCTTCATTGTCCGAGACCTCGCGCACCCATCCCCCGCCGTAAGCCCAGCATGCCGTCCATCCCATCTCCCGCTGCAAGCCTAGCCCACTGACCAGTCAACTTCGAGCAAGATGATGAGAGAAGAAGGTAGGGAGAAAAGGAAATGGGTATGAGGAGAAGAAAGAAGAGACCAGAGAAAGAAAGAAAGAGGGAGGCAGCTGTGTTAGGCTAAGATTGTGGAGAGAGGATAGGGTTTCAACTTTTAACATAATAATAATAATATATTATAATTATATAGACCGAAAGAAACATGTGAGTCTACCATAATAATAATAATAATAATATAGACGGAAAGAAACATGGAGTCTAATATATAATAATTAAATATATTAGAATTAACATACCAACAATTCAGAGCCAAAGAAAGTACACAAAGCAAGCAATTTAAAAATAACATTCTTAATATCTATTTTTTTACTTTTTTTGGTTGAAAATAAAATTTATATATTTAAAAATAATATTGAGCTCCATCGTTATCTTTGTTTAGATTTACATTTCAATTTTATTCGTAATCATTTAATTGCTTTGGGTCAACTCTCTTAAATAATTATTTTCTCTATTTTTGAAGTAAGTCTTTAATTATAGCTTTCATTTTTTTATTTTGGCTTGTCGATTGTTGTAATTTATTAATATATTTTTAAAGAATAATTTGTAGAAAAAACATTATATTTTTTTTCTTTGTAGCATTTAAATACCCCAATTGTTATTTTCTTGATAGTCGTAGGCTCATGCTTGTTGAGTGTGAAATAGACACAAATCTAAATTTAATTACTTTAAGTTTGGTATTCTTATATATGTTTTACACTATATTTTGTATTGTGTACTTTCTCTACCAATATTTTTGTAGCAAAAATACTACTACTAGAAATATTTTATTTGCTAGTGCCAAAATATGATATAATTTAGTAGCAATAAATTTATATCTACTACCAAAGAATTGATCACTAAATGGAAAAAAACAAAGATAAAAGCATATAAAATGCATCAATTTTATATTTGGTGCTAATATTTAATTTTAACTACCAAAAAATATTGGTAGCTGACAATATAAATATGCTACCAAATATTTTGGTAGCAGACTTATTTGATATCATTTAATTATAATTTGCCATTAAATTATTTTGCTACCAAAATTTAGTAGCAAATTTATTCATTGACACTAATAATATTAGCTACCAAAGAACATTGGTAGCTGAAAATATATGCTATCAAAATATTTGTTAGTAGTAATATTTAATATTGTATGATTAGAATTTACTATTAAATTATTTTGCTACCAAAATTTAGTAGCAAATAATAATGCCAAAAATATTTGGTAGCTAAAATTTTTGTAGCCAAAATCCTGTAGTGATAGTAATCGACGCAGGCTCATAGGACTGCCTTAAGGATTGGGTTCTTGAATTCTCCTCTGTCTGAGATTTAGTGATCTGTCGAAATGTTGACTTTGGGAAGAGTCACGTGATCAATTTTGTCTCGGTGCATGGTACTATTATCATTCAAACTCTTGTTCTTTGAACTCGCATGCAACGTCTGGCCTTGGGGTTTTGCAATTCGGGTAAGTTCTTTTCACGTTTTGCCTCTCTTCTATGATGTCCCTCTTGAAACAATATTCATTTTTACAGGGCCTCTTCTGATAGGAGTGGAGGAAGGACAACTGGCTGACACCACATCAGGATTAATGGTAGAGAAGTTCTGAGTTGATGCAGGCATGGTGAGATCTCACTGTACTTCCTCAGACTCATTGGCGTTTTCAAGAACAGAGGCTGTTGAAACCGTCAGAGACGGTGGGAGGTGGTTTGTCGACCTTGTAGTTCTTCTTTTTTGCGGGGAATACTTGATCGGAGAGGTATCCATGTCTTCGGAATGATCAGTAGGCTTAGAAGCACTCTCAACATTAGAACCTTCCTTGGACGTAGCCCATTCAAGAAACCACTTTGGACGAACGGAATGGAAAAAAGAGCGTTCGCAGCTTTCTACTCGAATCCACTCACCGTACATCGAAAAAGCTTTGACCCTCGTAGTTCTTGAGGAGAGTCGGTTGCCGGAAACAGAATTTCATGACATGTCCCATGATGCCACAATTAAAACATAGTTTTAGCAGTCTCGCGTATTTGTATTGAATCCACAGAGGTGGCATTGATTCCTTTTGTGCTGGGAAGCCTGAGACTAGTGGCTTATGAATCTCAGCAACTGCCTTGAAACGGAGTGTTCCGAATCCATATGATAAGGCTCTATCAGGTATGGTGTAAGATTTACTCGCTCGGGCCGCCACCATATGGAGATTGGAAGATTTCCAGAAACCACAGGGGGCCTCGTGAACATAAATCCAAACTGGTGTGGTTAAAAATTCAACTTATGAGTAGCCAATATCGATGGGCCATGGTTCAATTGCAAGAAGGCACTACAACAATATTGAGTATATATTACATTAAAGTATAGCATATTTTAAAAAATGCTATTATTAATGGGGGATTAAAATTAACATGGCTGATGAATAGTGGGGATTAAATTTTTTTGGCGCCATATGACTAAAATCCAGGCGGCAAAATGAATTGATGCAAAAGTTCCCTCTCTCTCAGCCTTCGAAGCCCTCTCTCAGCCTCTCTCTCAGCCTTTCTCTCACTCACGAAGCCCTCTCCGCCCTCAACCCATCTCTGCCTCCGCCCTCACCGAAGTCTCTCCGCCCTCACCGAAGTCTCTGCCTGACGAAGCTTTCCATTTCTAAGGTGAGAGTAAAACTCATTATTTCAGGTGATCCATGTTTACCCTGTTTTTGTGGTGGATGTTCCACTAATCACCTTATCTCATTCTTCAAATTTTTTTTTTGCCCATCCCCAGATTGCACCTTTCAATATTGAGTTTTCAGTGACACACAAGGAACTTGACTTCTCTCATTTGCTGGTTAGTTCCTCCAGAGCTAAACCTTTTGCTGATATTGAGTTTATGACAATAGAGTTGAACCATTTTGAAATGCCTGAAAGTTCAAGTGTTTACAATTTCAAGCCCCTAGTTATTCATCGAGTAGTATTGAATCTGTAAGTATATTTGGTTTAAACTGAAATTACTCAACTTTATCCATGAGCAAGATAGATATTTCTAGTTGTTGATTTCTCTAAATGGGGATCTTATGTCAGAATTTGCTTCAAGTTTCTTCACTGCAATGGGACTATTCACATTCTCACTCAGATAGCTAGAGTGTTCATCCTCAGTAGAGGGCATTGTTGTCTGTAACAGATCCATTAGTTGTTTGTCTGAACTGGAGATCTCACTAATCTTGTCACTCAACCCCTCAACCAATCCCAACAAGTTTTCTCTTTCTGATGATAACTTAGTGACATCTTCAAGTAAGTTTCTTCTCTCACTCTTGAGCTCATCAATCAAAGCATCTGACTCTTTCAGCTTTGTCTAGAATTGAAACCCCATATTCTTCATTTCCAACTCTTTTGCCTCCAATTCTGCTTCAACTTCAACTGCTTGCCTCTTCAAAACACACATGGAGTTTTGCTGCAGTTCCAGTTTCTGCTTTACATTATGGATGTCATCCTCAAGTTCAGCAATCTGTTCTTTCTGCTACAATTCTTGAGAGCAAAACTTGCTCCAGCCATTCAACTTCTTTCTGGAGCTGCTCTAGGATCTTATCCTTCTCTCTTATCGTTTGGAGAAAGCTTGCTTTCTCTGACTCCAAGGACATGGCTGTTTTCATCTCAGCTGAGTTAGCAGCAGCTTCTCTTGTTTTGAGATTCTGCTCTAGTAACTCCACCTGGTGCCACTACAATAAAAAAGTATTTTAGCTACTCAAAAATTGGTAGTCATTAACATATTTTTGGTTAATTTTACATACAAAGAAAGGACTCTTTTGGAAACTTTAGTAATGGAGTTTAAAAAATAGACAATATATATATACCTCCTTTAATGCGCTGACAAGCTGAGCCTTTTCTTTGCTTTTCTCATTGAACAGGTCTAATGCTTCTTTATATTCTTTCTCCTGCAAATTCAAACAAAATAGCATTCATTTACATTATAAAATATATACATATATCTCTGGAATTGATTCAAAATAAGGATTATTATCATATAATCTAAGATTGGTGAGTTTAATTTGCAAATATTGTTTCACCTTTTTCTGGCAGCTCTGTCCAAGAGGCTTTAGCTCTCGATTCGCCATGTCGATTCTCTTCCTCACATTTGCAACTTCCTTCCTCAATGGATCTTGCATTTCTTCTAGTTGCTGCATAATTAACATTCCAATTTCCACCATTTAAAAAACATTATGTTCAAATTTTCTCATATATATATTTCTAACATCTCTAGACTTGACCAAAGTTGCCACAAAAGCACAATTGACTTCATTACTTTGAGGAACTAAATTGACTTTTCTTGAAGGAAATACAAAAGCTGAGAAACAAACAAGTCAGAAAATAACAAAGCTAGAATCTGTGAAAGACTTGGGATCCATTTTGATATGATTATATTGTATTTTCATTATATGACATGTATAGAGATTAGTGAACTTACTTCCCAAATCCTAGCTAAGCGTTTAGTTTCTTCTTCAGCTCGGCCTAACTGAAGCTCAACCTTTTCCTTGACCTCCATCTTCCTTCTCTCAATCTCTTCCTCTCTAGCTTGAAAAGTTGAAATGGCCAATCTTGATATCTCCTGATGATCATTATCATCATCTTTGATCAAATTACATAATTTTATTAATAAAATAAATTAAATGTTGTTTTACTAATAAAATTTGGTGGCAAAATATTTCAAAATTGGTAGCTAATAAATTATTTTCTACTAGCAAATGAAAAAATATTATTATTTGGTAATTTGTATTTTTTTTTTTGGTTGGATTTTTTAAACTAATAAATTATAATTGCTCAATTATTTTAATATAAAAATAAAAATCCACGTAAAATATTAAAACTAATAAGAAATTACAAATGTATTTAAGTGCTCATTTTCTCCTAAAACCTGTTTTCCTTCGTGGGTTTTCTAGTTCATTACATTTCATTTTGTTATTCTTGTTGCTTCTTACATGGGTTAGCAAGAAATTCAAGAAGAGTCATCATGAGGGTCCGAAGGAGAGGCTTAATAACACAAAGTATTTGTGTTATAAACCAGCTTTAATGGCTTGTCTGGGTCTTTATGCGTTTAATCTAGTGTTGTGCTTATTGAGCTACATCTACTGGTATAGGAATGCGTTTAATCTCTTCTCAGTGAAGCAGATTTGACAATGTTTTCAATGATTACCAGGATGCAAAATCCCAACTAAAATTTTAGTATTATTATATAATAAATCAAACTTAGCTAATCATATGATTTAAGTTTATATATTTTGCTTATGGAATATTTTTAATTTATATAAGCTCCTCACATTCACAGTCTGTGCATATATGTTAGCATGCAAAGTTGAGCATGGAAATCCCCCAAGAATCATGAATGGGACTACAGTTGCTGAACACCTTAAAGATTTTGTGAATGTTTGGGGAAAATCCACTTCAAAGAAAAGGAAACAAAATGATTCAAAAGAAATGTGGAAAAAACTATCCATATTTTTTCAGTTACCTTATTGGAAGGTTAGCACATTCTTTCTACTCTAAAAAAATTTTGTGTAAATTATTGTTTTTGGAGGAATTTCATTAGTTATTTCTTTTGCAATTTTTTTAGGAATTGTATGTTCGTCACAATTTGGATGTGATGCACATAGAGAAAAATGTTTGTGAAAGCATCTGTAATACATTGCTAGATGTTGCTGGAAAAAGTAAAGATGGACTAAAAGCTCGCTTGGATTTGCAACATATGGGTATTAGGAGTGCATTACACCCACAAGAGAAAGGGACTAGAACCTATCTTCCTGCAGCTTTACACACACTATCAAAGCTTGAGAAAGAATTATTTTGTAAAAGGTTGTTCTCATTGAAAGTACCTGATGGATATAGTTCAAATATTCGAAATTGTGTTTCAATGGAACAATGCAAGCTCATGGGCCTTAAGTCACACGATTGCCACATTTTGATGCAACAATTACTACCGGTGGCTATAAAAGGATTGATGCCATTGGGTCCAAGAGATGCTATAATAAGATTATGCACGTTCTTTAATCGAATATGTCAACGTGTTCTTGATAGAGAAAGCATAATGACATTAGAAAATGATGTTATTGAAACTTTATGCTTACTAGAGAGATTCTTTCCACCATCATTTTTTGATGTCATGATTCACTTAGTGGTTCATATCGGACGAGAAGCACGACTATGTGGACCAGTCCAATTTCGATGGATGTATCCATTTGAGAGGTGAATCACTAAGACTTAATTGTTTTGTTTATTCTTATTAGTTTATGTGAACATTCTATTAATGATGAGCAATTGTGTGATTAATAGACGCATGAAGATATTGAAAGATTATGTCAGAAATTGAGCAAGGCCTGAAGGTTGTATTGCAGAGTGTTATCTTGCAGATGAGTGTGTGAGCTTTTGTAATGAATTCACTGACCATTCAATTGAACTAAACACAAAAGAAGGTCGAAATGAAGAGTGGTCAAATGATGTGATACTTGAAGGTCGTCCAATTTCTAGGAGGAAAGAAATTATATTGACAGATGAGTTGTTAGAAATTGCACATCGATACATTCTGTTAAATACATCTGTTGTGGAGCCTTTTCTAGAGTAAGTGTCTGATATTAGAAATTATTGTTTTTTTTATTAAAAATGTAGTAATACTAACTCATTGCTCCTATAAATTAGGATTCACTTAGAGGAGTTGAAAAAAACAAACAAAATATATGAGAGAAATAGTGGATTACTTTGGAAGAAACATATACAAACTTTTTCAACATGGATGAAGGAAAAGGTAAATTAATGCAAACTAACTGGTTCATATCAGTTGTTTTAAATATCATTAAGAAAATTAACAATGTCATACTATTATTTGTATAGGTTCCTATGCATTCCTCAACTTGTGATGAAACTGATTTGTTGAAATGGCTAGCATATGGACCCAGAAAACATGCTGCTTCTTACACTGGATATATTATCAATGGTCAAAGATTCCATGTACATGACATTGAGAAGTCCACACAGAATAGTGGTGTCTCAATTGAAGCTACAACTATGTGTAGATCTAGTGCCAAAGATGTATCTCAAGTTCCTAATTTAGTTTCATACTATGGGGTTATAAGGGAGATAATCTTGTTAGATTACTATATAGTTCAGATTCCAATTTTCAAATGTGATTGGGCAAATGTCCCTAACGGTGTTAGGGTGGAGGATAGTCTTACTTTAGTTAATCTACACCAAAGTCAATGGTCTGTTGGTAGAGACCCTTTTATTTTAGCCTCACAAGCTAAACAAGTCTTCTACTCAAGAGAACATGATTCTTCCAATTGGTATGTGGTGATTAGGGCACCCCCTAGAGGTTTTTATGACATGGAAAATTATGATGAGCAAGAATTCATGCCTGTAATGTCTGAAGTTACTGAATCTAGGTTGTATAATGTAGTGGAAGATGAACAATATGTTAGAGATGATTGTGAGGGTATATTAGTTTGATTATTGTTGTGTTTTTTGTAAATTGTAGAAGATGTTGCACTTGACATTCAAAGTTGTAATCAATGGAAATTTCAGTTTATACTTTAGCTCATTAATTTGTTGTTTCTTATTTGTGTATTTTTAGCGAAGAACTCTTGAAAACATGTCTTTGATGCCAAGAATGACTATTTATTTCTTTCTTTCTGACTTTTATTATATGTTTTTTTTGTGATAATTGATAATATGTTGTTATATATGATTTTTGCAACTCATCAAAAATCTTACTAATTATAGAAACGGTTGATCAGAAACTAGTCAAAGAGTTTGCCAAGTACAAGATATGTCACCTCCATCTACAAAAGGAAAGAGGCCAAAACACATACCTACAGGAAAATTAGTTAAACTCCTCAATGAAAAGAGGAAGAGCTTTAGACTAAATTTGGAAATGGATAAGGTTGTTGAAGAGAGATATACTAAGGATGTGTCTCCAAAGAAAAATACACGTAGAATGATTGTAAGAAATGACTCTTCTGATGAAGAAGAAGTACCCATCTCCCCTGTGACAAGGAGATCTCTTAAAAATCTATTTGAGGTTGAACAACCAATAGACTCCCTTGAAAAAATAGTGAGACCACCTACTAATGACCTAATTTCTCCATTCTTAGCTTCAAAGACAGCCACTAGGGGATCTATTAAAAGAGTGGTTGAAGTAGAAATTAGTCCTTCAAATGACCATGCCATCTCACCAACAGCCACAACAAAATCACAACGCCTACAAATCCCAGAAAACCCAAATGAAACAATTGTTGAAAATTTTCCTGACGAACAAGAACTACCTGAAGAAGTTGTTGCACCTATTACCCAAAAGAGAACTAGAGGCCCTAGTAAAATGAAGTCTATTGCAATAGACAGTGATGGTCGTTTGGAAGTTAAGTTTAACTCAAAGGGACAACCAATAGGTGCAACATCAATATCTTTGTCTTCATTTTTGGGTGCACTTGTTAGAGAAATTGTACCAGTAACAATAAAAGATTGGAGGAAGATTCCTCTAGGAATGAAAGAGCTCTTATGGAAATCTATTCAGGTATATATACTCAGGTTTTATGCATTGAACATGAAATTTGTTGAAATTCATTTACATTAATACTAACCTATTATTAATTTTACTAGGCAAGATATAAGGTTGACAAAGATTGGTAAAAGACCTATATATTCAAAAGTATGGCAGATCTTTGGAGAGCTTCGAAATCAAGGCTAGTTACTAAAATAACAAATGCACCAAATGAAGAAGCAAGATTGAAACTAAAGCCTGATAATATTAAATCTATGAATGAGTGGAAAAGTTTTGTTAAGGAAAAAAATAGTGCTGAGTTTAAGGTATTTTATTCTTAACATCTTATAACCAAATATATTTATGATTAAAATTTATAGTTTAATGTCTCTATTAACTTTATATTCTTAGGCTACAAGCGAGAAATTCAAAAAAATACGGACAAAGCAACTACCCCACACTTGTAGTCGCAAAGGTTATGCAAGATTGATTGATGAGTTGGTAAAGTCAAACATATTTACAGTTGTTTTATTATAGAATTTGGTTTAGATATTTTTTTAATTTATTTTCTTATTTTGATAGATGAACCATAGTGAAACCAATATACCACCTTCTAGAGTTGATGTTTGGACCAAAGCACATAAGAAGAAAAATGGTGAACCAGTAAATTCAGAAGTGGCTGAAGCTTTTGTATACACCTTGCCCTTTCAAAATCATGTGACTTTAGTTTTAACTTACTCATTTGTTTGAATACATTTATTGATACTATTTATTTTTGAAGGATTTGGTTGAAGAATATAAGAAAGATCCTGCTACGTCTTCAACTACAAGTGTTAATGAAGACATCCTCACAAAAGTCCTTGGTCCTGAAAAAAATTCATACTTGAGAGCTTTCGGAAGAGGAGTTACTCGGTCAAAGTTGAAAATTGTGTCAGAAAGAGATGACCATTTGATAAAGATAGAAGGTCAATGCAAAAATTTGAACGACAAAATGCAACACATGGAGCAACTCATTGTTTCTTTAATGAAAAATCAAGTAAGTATTTTGATGCTGAAACTATATTTTCATGTGGCTGAATTGCAATAATAACTCAGATTCATGTTTAATTTTTTGGTTAGTCTTTACTTTTGTATTTTTTTTAATTATGATGTTGAATTCATGTCTTTCTATCTTACTTGTAAATAGAATACATCTTCTCAGAGCGAGGAGCAATCAAATGTCAATGTTCAATCAAATTCTTATGTTCATTCCACTCAGGTAATTATGATACTAATTATATGAAAATGATAAAATCTAAAACATATAATATTCAATATAAAATCATTTACTGCTGCTGAATTTGCTATATTGATATATTATTAGAGTGTCAAGAACCACACATTTGGCTCAAAATGCAAAATATTAGATTGGATTGGATCTGGAGAAATTGTTGCAGAAGGTTATTTTATCTCAAGTGACCCAAAGGATGAGGTTCATCATGTTCCTCTTGGGCCTAATGCTATGAAAGTGGGGATAGATCTTGTGAGAAAGAATGATGCATTTCTGTGGAGGCCTTCAACAATTATGTCTACTATAGAAGATGCTGTAGGTAGTATAATTGCATGGCCAGCTGATAAAGTTATAATTAGGTAATTAACGTTTTTTATGTACTCTTTTAGTTTACTATAACTTTAAGTTGAAGCATTACTTATTTAAATTTTGTTGTAGCTAAACAAATGGACTCGTAACAAAGACAAGTGCACAAATGATGATGAATTGAAGGATGGAGCAAGTTTCACGCATGGTTTACTTTTGTGTATCTTGTAATGTTTCTATTTTTCATTTTTGAAGTAAAAATTGTTCAAGATTATAAAACTTTATTATGTTATGCTTTCAAACTTAAGTTAGAACTAAGATCTCATGAAGTAGACACATTCATGGTTTGAATTAGTTATTGTTTAATGTAATACTTATGGTTTATCAATCTATTGAGAATTACATTTTATGATTAATTTTGAATATTTTTATCAAAATACAATAATGAAAATCTTTTAATTAAAAAAAAAACCATATAAGTATACTTATCAAAATAAAATTTAAAATTTTATTACTATATGTTATGATTTAAAAGCATATTATAAGCGTAAAAAATCGTTATGGTTTATATAATATAACAAACTAAAAATGTTATCAAAATAATCAAATGTAACAGTTGAAAAGTGTTATGAAAAAAATACAAGATTAAACTTCAAATTTATAATCAAAAACTCTATCTAAATGTTATTATTTGAATATTATAGCACCTAAAAATGTGTTATTGAATAGTTTAAGATAACACCGAACATAACATTCAAAAAATGTTATAGAAAAGACTGGACTTTTAATAACATGGGCTACGTTAGCATTTTCAGAAGTGCTATCAATAGTCCCAGATAGCACTTTTTAAGTGTTATGAATACTGTTTTTTCTTGTAGTGAGGGCTCCGCTCACCGACCAGGGACGTTGGTCTAGGACTTTTTTAGCATCATCACTACATTTAAAGCGGGACATATATAACCCATTCTGAAGTTCATTACAGGACCAACCTGCAATGGATGCCCAAACCATTTTTAACGCCACTTTCATTATATTCAGAGAGATTCTTTTCTTAGAGAATATCTTACCCAGTTGGAGACTTCAGTACATGTAAGTGCCTTCGGAGGGGACCAACTCCATATCCATTTCTTCCATGGAGATTTGTAAAGCTTCATCAAGCCATTCCGAGAGTTCAAGAGCGTCCACAACTTCACTACCCATGATGACACAAGAAATCTTGAGGAAGAGAAGATGTCGAAGGAACAACAAAAGAGTGTAGGCAGAACCAAGACATAATGCTAGGAGCAATGTCTTACTCTGGACTAAGCTAGAAAGCCCATTGAGAGCATTACAAAAAGTTTTTATCAAGCAGATGTCGTTGATAAGGATGGAAGTGGTGCAATTGATTTTGATGAATTTGTGGACAAGAATAAGATGTTATTCAATAAGATTGAGTACCACCCAAATTATTTTGGGATTGATTGCATTAATGGTTATTGTAATAATTTTTTTTTTATATATATAAGTATGTCGTGACTTTTAAATATGCAATCAAACATCACATTAGTGATGAAAAAGCTTTAATCAGTCTTGAATTGAATTGATCAAAGGCCCAGTGCATATATGCCACAAGGCATAGATTGATCAATTGATCAAATTTAAAGGCACCACGCGTGAGATGCACATTTACATAAAGGAGTTTTTTTTTTTTTAATTATTTAATTTAAATTTAAATATATATTTTAATATTTGATATTAAGATATTTTTGAGAAATATTTGGGTTGTAAGAAACAAAGAGTAAATATTCTCCTTCTTAAGATTAGAGATTTGATGATGGTTACCAAATTCAAATTTGTATTAATTAATTGATTTCAAAATTTTGAAAAATTAACCATATTAATAAAATTGTTTAATTAATTAATGAATTTCCAATTAAATTACTAATTGATAATTTTTGGTAAACAAAATATTTATGTCTTAATAGAAAATTAAGAAAGTAAATTGTTCACTTTTCTTAAATTTATTATTGGAAAGATTTGACTATTAATATTCATTTTTATATGAAAAATATCTAATTTATTGAAATCAAATATTGGTTTAAGAAACTACTAATAAGATTAATAATTAATTTTCATTTAGAGAAATGGAAATTTTTGAACACCTTAATTGGAGTCAAAATTTAGTTTATAAAAACTAATTAATTATTAATTAAATATAATTTGAGTAATTATAATCCCAATAATTATAATTATAATAATAGTTTAAGAAACTATTTATTATGAATAAACATAATTATGAATTATTTTTTCTCAAAATTTGATAATAGTTTTTGAAACTATTCCTTATTAATTAATAATTTATGAAATTATTATTAAATAAATGGTATCACTTTCCATTAGTTATTAATTAATAATTTATTAAATTATTATTTTAATAACAAAAGTTTAAGAAACTTTAATAAATCCTAATTTTGGAAATTAGGTCATCTCATTTAGAACATAGGGTTAGAATTTGAGTGTGCAATCTTAAAGGCCCACAACGAAGGACGAAGCATATGGAGATTACAAGAAGCTTTGAATCTCAAGGAATCTCATAATATATTTTTTGTAATTTCGTTTAACAAAGAGAGCCCCGTCAATACCCTAATGTTTAATCATATTGTATGATTAGTAACATGTTGATATGATCATTTCACATGCCACATAGAATAGGAACACCCACTCATTGCATCATTTCAATGGCATGTTATGTATGAATGTTAATTTTTATTAACATGTCTCCTAGGATAGAAAAGTAGTATAATTTTTTTTCTACCATTAATGGATACAAATAATGTGAATTAAATTTAAGTAGTTAAATCGAGTAATATCACATTAATAGCATGTCTAGAATACCTTAATATGTTTTCGAATTATTAATGAGTTAAAAACCTAAGAAAAACATAGTTTAGAATTAATTAGTAATTGTTAGTAATTATTCTGAATTTGGTAATCTTAGAATTTTAAGAATTAAACTTTGAAATGCATAAGTCAATTAGGTTTAATAGTTAAATTTTGGTAATAATCACTTAGTAATTAAATTATGAGATATTTTAATAGAAAACCTTTTATTTATAAAATAGTGAGTGGGAGAAGGTTACAAGGCACTATAACCTATGATCTCTACTATTGGTTGAAAAGCGTTGGTTCTAGTCAGGGCCTCGAGACGACTTTGCTTTCGTCCTCCCTATTGAAGGGGATTTTAATAGGTAGACCTCTTTGTGATAGGTTTTTAAGATGCATTCCATGCTTGGCCTATCCTATTGTTGGACCCAAAACGGGTATGTTTTAATATTTAAACTCGCAAGTGCACGAATCGTTTCGGAATATAATGTTCATGTAAGTACGAGGTCGAACCCATGGGAGTTGACTAACATCAAGAGAAACTATTTCAAACAAAGCAATAATATTCTAACCTAGTTCCAAATATTTGATGAGATTTTGTTTTAAAAAAAATAAAAGACAAGTAATAAAAAGATTTAAGATTAAATAGAAAAATTGTTTTCAAATGATATATGTAAAATAAGATTATTAAGATGTTAGAATCCACAAAATGCAAGTTCAATAGTATTTATAAGTATATTGATTCCCAAGTTTAAATATAGTTGAAATAAATCATACTATATTTTTTCAAGATACATTTTCTATTCAAGCACAAGTTACTTTAAAAAAGGTAGGATTTTTCTTCACTTATAAAAGATATAATTTCTAAGCATTAGTTGTGTTACAACCTAATGAAACTACAAGAAATCAAAGAGATTATGTTTAGGAAAAATATGATACTTATGCTCTAAGAATTAGATGTGAACAATTTAATGAAAAACATTTAATCAAAGAATATCATATTTTTGCATAATGAAGAACTAAATGTAATATGCTTTAACACTCAATAATAGATGAAAAATGCATATCTTTGATAGAAAAATCCATAAACAATGTTGTACAAATGGGAAATCAACATACAACAAAAAATTACTATCTAGTTACATTTTGTTTCATCATCATCTTAATAACCTTTGAAAAAGATTAGAAGCTCATAACTAGATTGAAATTACAAAATAACATACTTGACATGCTCTTCAAAAGATGAAAATGGTAGAGAGAAAATAGTGAAAAGAAGAGAGAAAAATATGTGTAGAAGATGTTGAAAAGATGAAGAAGAAGAGCTCCCCAAATAGTCTTACAAGACTCTATTTATAGGCAAAATATGGAGATTAAATTAATCAAATTAAAATAAATAAATTGATTAATTTAATTGTGTTGGGAAGTGGTAGGATAAATAGAGTAAGTGTAAGAGTATTGGAAAGATGAAATGTTTGGTTGGGTAAAAGATTAGTGAAAAGCTAGGGTAAAAAAAATGAATTAGGAATGTTTATTTAGGTAAGAAAAATAGGGAAGAGTGAATTGATATTTGAGTGAAAAATATTGGTAAGGAAAAATGTGAGTTTTGGTCTTATTTTGTGGCTGTGGCAGCTTGGTTGACTGGCCATTTGGGCCTTGTGCGTGATGTGGACTTGCTGGTTGAAGAGGAACTGGGCCGAAGCTGGCAAATTGGGCCCAAAGGAGACTCTTTTGTCTTGGGCGTGTGAGATAAAAATGAAGGGGATCTCTTGGCTTGCTCCTTCTTGGAGGCGACAACTGGCGAGTGGATGATCTGAATGAAGCTTGGAGTCAATGGGCAGGTAGGCGTGGCTGAATGGAGGTGGCATATGACTTGGGGCTGAAGCTGGCAAGCGTGAAGGCTGAGAGATGTGGTTGGGCCTGGGCAGGTGCGGGCCCAAGGTTGGGCTTGGGCTGGTGGTCTTCAAAAATGCCATCTTTTTATCTATTTTTTCTCAAAAATGCCAGTTTTCTTCATTCTTTTCCTTACTTTTCAATGTAAAAAATTGCAATAAATTCCCTACAAAATAAACTTAAACTAAATCATAATAAAATATTTTCAACTATAAAATAAATCAATTTAATTTTTTTGAAAATATTAATTATAACTTAATTTATATTTAACATTTAGTTTCAATAAAACAAAAAAAATTTCTACCCCAAACTAAACAACAATAATTTAAATAATTAGCTACATTATTTTACAATAAAATAACTATAAAAACACACAGATATCTATAAAATTAAATTAAGCCTAATAAATTCAAAATTACTTAAAAACTTAATAAATTACTTAAAAACTCAATAATTAAGCAACAATTAGCACATAAAAAGTGGTAAAATAACTCTATTTTGTAGAGTTATCACCTATCGACGACAATCATGAGTTAAGTCAAGAAACTTGATATAGTAGGTTACAATCACAAAAAATATATCTTCTCTAGCTAGATATATTTTTGACCAAAATAATGGTAATTGTTTATTATAAAGATATCATATATCTTGATATAATCACAATTGAGAGCATCTCATTTTAACTAGCAAGTATTTTACCTATCCTATCGCCGACACTTGTGTTGGTTATATCATTGTTGTACTTATATGAATAAATTTTCGTAAGTATGGATCTTGTTTATTTTTGTTTCATTGTACCAATACTATGATTTATAGTGTATGAGTGTATTTATTATTTTTCTTTTGTTTAATTACTGTAATACAATGACTGGAGGAAACTTACATATGTCCATTTTTGCCCTTGACAAATTAACTGGTAATATTAAAAGGTGGAAAAGTAACAAGAATTTATTGCCAATGGCTGACCACATAACTCAGAAGCTTAGCATTAACATGTTAGAATTAATGCCCTAAAAGCATATAAAGACATTTTATTGAATTAAACAAAAAGAATAATTTTATTATATTTGAACATTATAACTATTGTTTGAATTAATTATATGATAATACTAAGAAATTTCCTTATTCATTTATGAGAATATGATCTTGTATTAGTACGAGAGAATTAATGTCATATATAATGAATAAATAGTCAGTAACATATTAAAGTAAGGAAACTTTAATGAATGGTTACTAGTGCATTTTACTAAGTATACCAGATGCAAGTGATCTAAATTCGGATTATTGATGTGGATAGACATATTAGTAAATGCACTGTATATAATAGAGATTATATATGACATGAACGATAAGAATTAATCATCTTTATAAACTTGTCGTTTGACATAAATATTTGATTCTTATCATAATAGATGATCATTTGTAGACCAATCTAAATCCTAAGTATTCATGAATTCCTGCTTGTGTTTATTGGATCATTTATTTAACTGGTTAATGTTTCTTAGTATAATGAGGCTAATGACTTTTGTTTTGGAGATTCAATATCATGAATGGCTTGGAACATGAATTATAATAATGTAATCCATACATTCCTAACGGATCGAATATTGGTTCCCTTAAAGGTTAATTCTAGGACTGAATAGTTATTGAGCTCAAATATATAATTTTATTATAGATTAATTATTCGCTAGTGAATTAATGGTACTTAAGGATCAAGAGGTAATTAGAAGGGTAAAACGGTAATCTTGACCAGCTCTAATTAACGAACCAATAAATGGAGGACATAACTATATTTATTGATTATATCAATGGACAAAACAAGAAAACTCTATAGATATAATTCCATATTTATAGTGGAGTAATCATGGAATTAATAAATAAGATTATTGGATTAAAAAGTTTAATTAATAATCTGGTTTATTAGAGCTTCGTATTATAGGTCCATGGTCTCCAGATCACCTTTGTCCTACACTATGAAAGGTAATGATGTAAAACGAAAAATTTGTAGAGAGAAGAACTTAATTGCAAATGACACACGCAATGAAATAATTATGTAATAGTTATGGGCAATTGATTAATTATGAATTAATTAATTATTTAGCTATATAGTTTTTATTTTGAAAAACTATAGGTTAAAATAAATATTAGTCTTGCTTGGATTAATATATAAAGAGAGATTAATAATTAACTTATTTAGAATAAGATATTTATTAATTTATTTAAAATTGATATTTTAAGATAAAATTAATTTTGAATTAACTGATGAATATTTTGGGATAAATATATTGTCTTAAATATTAATTAAATAAAGAAATGAGAAATTAGGGACCCTAATGGTGTGTGTCGACACACTCACTGTACAGTGAGTGTTGCGCCACACATAGGGATTTTCTATCCTTGAGATTTGAATTTTGAATTTCAAATATTTTTTATTTAATTATTCTTTTTAAATCTTATTTAAATTGAATAAGAAATGAGAAATTAGGGACCCTAATGGTGTGTGTCGACACACTCACTGTACAGTGAGTGTTGCGCCACACACAGGGATTTCCTCTCCTTGAGATTTGAATTTTGAATTTCAAATATTTTTTATTTAATTATTCTTTTTAAATCTTATTTAAATTGAATAAGGTTATAACTGATCAATTTTATTTAATAAAATAAAGATTAATTAAATTAGTTAATTATCTTTATAAACCTAAAAAGAAGCGATACTTTTAAGAAGGCCATTGTTTTTCATAGACTATCAGACTATCTCTCTGAAACAAATGCGATAGTTTTCCTAAACCTGAAAACTATTCAATTCCTCTTCTCTCTATCAAACCTCTCTAGATCTCATGCATGAGTACATCTAGAGAGTCATAAATTAACCTTTTGAATCCTACGTGCCCACACACGTCCTTGTGTGTTTGAGGATTGATTTGGAAGATCAAGGTGTGAGCTTTCAGAACTTGGATAGGTAGATCATTGATTTTATACAAAAGGATTCAAGGACAGGTGATAGACTACAAGAGGTAATCTCTAATATGATTGTATGTGATTTAATATATATATATGTAAGATCTTGGCTGATATTAATAATTATTAAAAGGGGCCCATTCCCCGATGTGTATCTCTGATTTGCTCTTTTAATACCAACATAATAAAGGCAAGGGAAAAGAAGTTACCCACTCCAACTACAATGAGAATTATTCCCACTATCATACAGATGGGTATTGTAAAAGGAACCTGAAGGAGTTAAAGAAAAAAAAGGAAAGTAAATTTGATTTGTTGGACATTGAGACTTGTTTAGTGGAAAATAATTGTTATAACTTGATAGTTGATTCAGGAGCCACTAATCATGTTTGTTGTGATTTGCAAATGCTTAGCTCATGGAGAGATCTCCAAGCAGGGAGTTCACATTGAGAGTAGAGACAGGGACTTTTGTTTCAGCCAAAGCAGTGGGAGAAGCGAATATTTATTTGACTGGAAATAAATTTTTATCTCTAAAATACATCTATTCTATTCCTCATTTTAAAAGGAATTTAATTTCAGTTTCAAATTGTTGCTATTCTATTTCTTTTAATAATAATTTTGTTATTATTTCAAGAGATGGTTTACAAATTTGTAACAGAAATCTAGAGGAAGGTCTATATGTGATAAGAACTAAAATGTCTTCACTATTTAATATTGAAATGTTCAAATCTGAACAACCAAAGCCTAAACGACAAAGAGTACCTCAAGATGATACGTATCTTTGGCACCTAAGACTAGGTCATATTAACTTAGACATGATTAAAAGATTAGTTATGGATGGGCATCTAAGTGAATTAAAGGTCAGAACTCTACCGATCTGTGACTCTTATTTAGAAAGAAAAATGTCCAAAAGAATTTTCTCCTCTCAAGGTGTTAGAGCCAAAGAGCCTCTCGAGTTAATTCACACAGACGATTGTGGTCCAATGAATGTACTTGCTCGAGGTGGTTATGAGTATTATGTCACCTTCATTAATGACTACTCAAGATACGATTACGTTACCTGATGCAAGGGAAATCAGAAACCTTTGAAAAGTTCTAAGAATTTCGAGTCGAAGTTGAAAATCTGTTAGGAAAAATCCTTAAAATACTACGATTCGAGGCGGGGAATACCTTAACAATGAATTTAAAGATCTCTTGATAGAGCATGGAATTTTTTCACAGCTCACTACACGATGTACTCCGTAACAAAATGGTGTTGTAGAAATGAGGAATATGACTTTGCTGGACATGATGAGATCAATGTTTAGTTACTCATTGTTGCCCCTATCATTTCGGGGACATGCTTTACAAACAGTTGCATACATCTTAAACCTAGTTCCATTTAAATCTATAGCTAAGACACCCTCAGAATTGTCGACAAGTCGCAAATCTAGTATGAGACATGTATGTATATGGGAATGTACAACACATGTGCTAAAAGCTAAGATCGGGATGTTGGAACCTACACCTGAAGTATGTTAATTTATTGGATACCCCAAAGGCACTAGAGGAGGCTACTTCTATAGTTCAACAGAAAACAAAATATTTGTATCGACAAATGCTACTTTTTTAGAAGAAAATTATACGAGAGACTTCAAACCTCGAAGTAAGGTTGTACTCGAGGAGTTACTTGGTGATTAGATCACACCACATTCAACTTTTGAAGTTGGAACAAAACAGACCACAGTTCTAAACCAGGATACTACAGTAGTCCATCGTAGTGGGAGGGTTGTAAGACAACGTGTAACGTCCCCAAATTACCTAATAAGGTTTAGGGCCTTGATTAGGGGGCCAAGATGACAATTTATAGAATTATATGCTTATATGAGTTATATTTGGGCGTAATTATGCGATCATGTGAGTTATATGATAATATAACTAGTTATGCATGTTTAGGGATATTAAATATGCATGTGGGCCCGTTTCTTATTAGAAGAGAATATTTTCGTAATTTGGCCTGTTATGAGCATAATTGTATATATATGTGCATATATGTGATATATGTGAGAGACCACATTATTATGTGGGTTTATTTGGGTTACTCGGCATGAGACGATCCTAGGGAGCAAGTTAGTGGGAAAGTCACAACGGGACCCAATACCCGACTCGGGGTGAGTCAAGGGGTATTTTGGGTATCGGGTACTTTATCGGGTAATGGGAATAAGTATTCGATGATATATTTGGAGTCAGTGAGATTAGGAGGGAATATCGGGGATTTTGACCATTTTTCCCTCGGAGACATTTTTGGTACCCCGAGCCTTCGGATTAGCTTAAGTTACTGAAGCCTTAAGAAAACAAAGAAAACACAAAAAACACTCTTTCTTGCCTCTCCACTAATCGACTCTCTCTTTCTCAACTTTGTAAGGGAATTTCTTGAGAACTAAGGAGAATTGTTGGCTGAAAATTTGGGAAATGAAGACTTGAACTTAAGGGATTGGATTTGTTGCAGCTAGGGGGAAATAAATTCCAGTTGACGTAAGCTTTATAATTTTTTTCCATTGAAATTCTGTTTTAATTTGGCTGTTCTCGAGCTGTTCTTGAGCTTTGTGGCTCAAGTGTTGAATGTGAGTTTTGATGGGTTTTTAATCAAGTTCAAGTTGGGTTTTGTTGCTGGTATTATGTTGAATGTGTTATAGGGATAGGATTATGGTTCTAAGATGGATTTGGGGGGGGGGGGGGGTTATGGTTGAGTTTGGTTGAAGAAAAACTAGAGAATTCTGGGTTTGTAGGGTCGAGACGCGGCCCTGTTCTTTGGGTGCCGCGACACTCTTAAACCTAGAGTTCATGGGCGGTTCTGTTTGGGTAGGCGCGCCGCGGACCTTGGGGCATGCTGCAGCCTGTGTCTCCTTTTACAGACAGGGGTGATTTCTGTTTGAGAGGCGTGTCGTGGCCCGCCTGGGCTGTTTTGGCCACCTTAGGTCTTGAGAGCAGGGACTCTACCATAAGGGCTCAAGATCGATCTTAAAACCCGATTTAGTAGAATTTCACGTCTCGGAGGCTAGGACTCAGTCCGAAAGCCTTTATTTGCTCGTTATTGACAGGGTCCTATATTATGGTTGTTATTAGGTTACCGCTAGGGGCGCGAAACTGAGAATGTGCTCGAGGGTCGTTCTTATTATTAAGCTATACTCATACCTGAGGTAAGAAAACTGCACCCAATACATGATATATGTGATTAGGGCTTGGTCTGGTTGTTGATTATAATTATGAATAGGGCTTGCCCCCTAAGAATAAACGTGATTGAATTATGTTTGCGCTTGTTGATGAAACATACTTGAATATTCCGTTTCTGGCTAATTGTTTGTGAATGCTCACATGGTTTGTGTAGCTAGGGCTCAACCCCGTTAAGGAACATGGTTACTACCATGTTTGCATTTAATTGATGGTATTGTATGAGTAATATGTATGCTTACTTTTATTGTCTGAAGTATGCTTATCTGTATTTGTATTTGTATCTGAACACCTGGCTCAGGGCTTGACTTATTAGTCAAGAGCGGCAATATGGCGCTGCTCGCTAGTTGAAAGGCTTAGGCCCAATCAGCAATGTACTATTACGTTGGCCGTCCCTATGGCCGTTGGAAAATTAAAGCGCCAGGTACACTAGGCTAGCTCTATGGCTAGTTACTCAAAGCTAAGGGAAAATCCCCCAGGTGACTCTATGGTCAAATAGCTAGGGCATAGGCCCCGTGGTTTAATCTATAGTCAACTATTCAGTGCAGCGGGCCCCAGAAGGATCCAACGATCATTTATTTGTAATTGTATGCATGCATGAGTAGGATATTACTGATGGGCATGCTAGATATGTATTTGGAATCTGTATTTACTTTTCATGCACATGTTTAAGTTTTCTTGCTGAGCCTTGGCTCACGGGTGCTATGTGGTGTAGGTAAGGGGAAAGGAAAGCTTGACTAGCCATGAGTTGGAGAGCTTCGGTGGCGGCATGTACATATGCGGGTGCTCTTCCACCATGATTTAGGATATCTTAGAGGAACTAGGTTTGTATCCGTAATTTCGCTGCTTAGGTCGAATGGTTGTAAATTTTTGATGTATATACACCCTTTTAAACGTTTGTTTGTAATATCTTGGGATCCCATGGATCTATGAAACTTTTAAATGAAAAGTCAATGGTTCCTTGACCAAATTTTTTAACCCTAACCCTTGACATTAACCTTAGTTACATGTTTATGACAAAATGACTTGATTAGTGTTATATTATTTTACATATAATATAATATTTTGATTAAATGAATTATGTGATAAATAATAGAGTGTGACAAATATTATTTTGTCAAATGTAACATATAGTGGAAGTTACAATTCTTAAGAAATGATGATCATAAGTTTTGTAACTCTCACAAAAATCCACCAATTGATGTATAAAAAGAGTTACACATCTTGAATTTGATTTTCATTAGTTATAATATTTTATAGTTGTTGTGTTCATGTTTTCTAACCCCCAAAAAAGGTTTGATGGCATTATAAAATCAAATGGTGGATGAGAACTCTATAAATAGAAACCATCTTGCTCACTTGGAGGTAATGTGTGAATGTGAAAAACATACTACATAGTTTAGAGACTTGTGATGACATGCTCATCTTTAGAAGACTATGATGAGTATGAGAGAAGGCTTGATAAATCCTTAGACGCATTTCTAAAGAGTATTCCCAAAGTGTTCTTATGAGGGAGGAAATATCTTTTAGGACAAAGGTTTTGAACATTGTTTAAGCCTTGTGTTGCTCTTGAGATCTTCATCTTTAACCTTCTACTCTTATGATAATTGTCATAAGTTATGTAATCTCTTCATATCATTTTCTTTTACTTATATAATATTATTAATTGATATTATATATATTTTGTGTTCATTTTGATTGTAATCATCTTCATTGTTAATATTCTCTAACAATTAGCAAGTCTGACACTATTTAAAGTACACAGTATAACAGTCCTGGATTAGGAGGATGTTACAACTTGGTATCAGAGCTGCCAAGGTTTAAGGGTTCCTGAAGACTGGCCGGGCATGTACACTCTCCACTAAAGGCAAGCTTGACTCAGGGTTTGGTAACTATTTACGTGGTTATGGGTTTAACTGCTTAAATATGATATAAATGCCTAATTAAGGAGCATGAGATAATTTGATATGGCATGGCCCTTGACTGTTGTATGAATGATAAGGAACATGCTTATTAGCATTGTTATTGCTTGTGAATGCAAAGGAACTGCTTATTAGCAGTATTATATGGACATGTAGGTCAAGATACGCTTATTAGCGTTATTAGTTGTATATAGGCCAAGAAATTCTTATTAGCACTATTAATAATGGAAGGGATTAAAGAACATGCTTATTAGCACTGTTATGCATGTATAAATGTCTGAACATGCGTATGTGCACCGTTAATTGCTTTTGAATGCCAGAAATGCTTATTAGCATTGTTATTTTCTCATGAATATTAGGAAGTGCTTATTAGCACCATGATTGAGTATATTATGTGTTGGCATGCTTATTAGCATTGCATTTGTTTGTTTGTTCGGTCTTGGAACGTTAGGAAGCAAGAGGTATAGTTATTACTTACCTAACAGTCGATTTGAACATTGAGAGTAGGTTACATATCAGTATGCTTCCTCGAAGGTTAGAGAGGTTGGTTGGCAAAGAGATACATGCCAGAGAAGAGAATGATCAGGGCCAAGGCCCATCCTCAACTCCAGAGAACTGGCAGTTGTTGCTTGTTGACATGCAAGTTAGGTTAGAGAGGCAGGAAAATGATATTCATCGCTTGAGACAGCAACAAGTTCCAGCAGGAAACCCACAGTCTGCAGCACTTATAGTGACACAGCTAGAGGTACCAGTGGTAGTACAGCCCCAGGCAGGGGGAGATAGATGAGAACCCCTGTTTGAGAGGTTCAGGAAACATACCCTTCAGTTTCTTATGGTAGTTCAGATCCACGAGAGGTTGAATAATGGATGACCATGATAACCACCATTCTAGATTTGATGAGGGTAGGTAGTAATGAGAGAGTGTCCTGCGCAACTTACATGTTTTGGGAGGATGCCCGAATATGGTGGGAGGTGGTATCCTAGACCAGGTCAATAAACACAATGGAATTTCATAACCTTGTTCAATGAAAAGTACTACAATGACTTAGTTAAAGCTGCGAAGGTTAAAGAGTTCAACAAATTACTTGAGGGTAATATGATAGTGATTGATTATTCCCTGAACTTTGACAGACTGGCAAAGTTTGCCGGAGATCTGGTGCCCACTAATGGAACTAGAATAGAGAGGTTTCTCTAGGGGATACAACCTATAATAGCTCGAGATGTTCGTATTACCATAGTGCCAGAATTGACCAACTATGCACAGGCTGTAGAGAAGGCGCTGACAATTGAGAGCGCAAAGAATAAGATCTGGTGTGAGAATACATCCACAAGGGATTCTAGGAGGCCAGGACCTCAATTCACAGGTTTTGGTAGGGGCGGAGGCCATAGTGACCAAAAGAGAAAGACTCTAGAAATAATTTTAGCTCCACGGCTAGATAGGAGGCCATGGGGCATACGGATAGGCCGCCAGGGTGGTGGTGAGACTTGGAAAGCATTCCCAGAGTGTACTCGGTACATGAGACACCATATTGGGGAATGTCAGGCGAGGGCCTGCTTTGTCTGTGGTAGTGTGGGGCACTTGAAGAAGGACTACCTGAGAGCCAGAAAGGAGGAGCCCAAGAAGGTGGACAACCTAACGCTATCTTAGATGTTCACCTTGACCCAGGCAGAGTTCGAGGCTAGTCCGTCGGTGGTTATAGGTCAACTTTCTAGTGCTAGAACCCTTTATGCTATTTTGATTGATTCGAGTGCTACACATGCATTTGTTGCTAGTAGGATTATAGATGGATTGTGTAGACCATGTGACTTTTATTCAATGGGGTTCAATACTATGCTTCCTACTGGGAGTTAATGGTTTCCAGAAGATGGGTTAGATCAGTTCCAGTTACAGTGGATGGCAGGGAGTTGTCAGTTGACTTGGTAGAGTTGATTATGACTGATTTTGATATAATTATGGGTATGGAATGGCTAGAGAAGTATGGGGCAATGATAGATTTCAAGAAGAAGATGGTAACCTTTGAGCCTAAGGGTGAGGACCCCTTTGTATTCGTTGGCACTATGCATGGACCCCGTATACCTATGATATCTGTACTTAGAGCTAGAGACCTATTGCAGGGGGGATGCATAGGGTTCTTAGATAGTGTGGTGGATACCACTCATGTCGTGCGAATGGGACCAGGACAGACCAAATTGGTCTGTGAGTTTCTGGATGTGTTTCCAGAGGATCTGCCAAGGTTGCCTCTATTGAGATTGGTTAAATATAATGGTTAATTTGTATACACGTGAGGTGCAAAACACATAAAAACTTTCACTTGAAAAAATGAGATTGCGTAGAAGGCATCAAAAAGTAAATTTTATGGGTCTAAAGTGATACAATAAGGTATCCAAACATTCCCAAAAAGTTTGGTGGCATTTGGAGCAATTTTAGGACCATTGGAGTGGTCCAAAGTCAGAGAGGGTGGCGATACGTCGCCTCCCAAGTGGCGTAGCATCGCCTAAATTTGAAGGGATTCAAAAGCCCTAGCAGGCGACGTATCGCCTGGGCGGTCTTTTAGGGTCGTACAATTTACGCAAAATGCTCCAAATGATGTGTTTTAAATGCTCTAATCCTATTGGTTAGACTAATGATGATGCCTACATGATATATATGGGTAATTAGAGTTTAAATGCCTTGATCACATTTTCCAACTATCTCTATAACCTCGCTCTCTCTCTCTCTCTATATTTATAAGAACATGGTTTTCTAAAAAAAAAAAAAAAAACTCATCAAGCTTTGCTTGACTTGCATGAGTTTTAATGCTTGTTCAATCCCAAATATCGTTCCACTTAGTTGAATCTTCAAGCAATAAGGGAGGACTTGGAATATAGATTTTAGAAAACAATATTCTTATTGTGTATAAGCCTTAGAAGATTCCCAAGTTTGAAGATCCATGTTGCTCAATACAAATGTTGTATATCTCTAACCCTAATCTTATATTTTTTTTAGTCTATTAAGTTTTCATTGTTAGTATTGATGATTTATTTTATCTAAGTTCATCTGATCATCATTTAATTATTAAGTTCGTTATATTCCAGATTAACATTCATATCATAAACATGTTTATTTGATTATCAAGAATTGCATTTATACTTTGAATTGAGATCTTGATTAACTTCTAGGGTTTGGAATATTGAATTATTCCCAGTACTCATTGTTGATTTGCAAAGATTAAAGTCATATATTCCCAACAATCAAATTCTCCAATTCTAATTAATTTTATTTTGTGTTTTGCATAATCAACAATGAGGGAAATTGATTCATCTTCCACAACCTTCAAATCCTTATTTCAAGAATTGGTTTGTGTTGGACACAAACCATGAAAGATCAGAGAAAGTTCTATTTGGAAATGCTCTACATGAAAGTGGATATGGATTCAAAGTCTTCTTCAACAAAGGATGAGACAACTCAATGGGATTACATGCTTAAGGAGATTGGTATCATTAAGTTGCTTATTTCTAAATGTGTAGATTTCAAGAATTTGAATGACATGTGTTTGCTTCCATATGTTTGTGAGTTTGTGATCATTGTTTATATTAAGTGTACAATGGTGAATGTTAATAAACAATTCAAGGGTTATTGTTGTACTTGTTTTTTTTTATAAAGTTATTGATCATCTTGTGAGATATGGTAATTGTAAGATTAACCATAATGAGATTGAAGTCAACACAATTGAAGATGAGATTCTTGTGACCTTAATTGAATTTAATGCATTCGATGAGGAATGTATGATAACCCTAAAGATAATTGACATGGTTCATGCATGTAGTGATGAGACTAATTCAGCCTTAAGAGAAGCAAAAGAGGTTGTATGGCATAGAAAGTATTTGGGGGTTCTGGAAATTTTTCCACACATGGATAAACCAATTGTACTTTACTGTGACAACATCAGAGCGATTGCCAACTCAAGAGAACTGAGAAGTGATAAGAGAGCCAAGCATATAAAGCATAAGCACCATGACATTGTGTGCTACGAGTTTTGATAGACATTTCTTAGATTAGAATTATGCGACATGTCTCCTTTTCCTTAAGGCAAGTGGGAGACTTTTGGGATTTTTGCCCTTAAATCGTATTTTTGTATGAACGATTGTTGTTAATTAAATAAAGTTAATATTTTGAACTCATATTTGTATTTAATTATACAAGCCATTTACCATGAAGAGCCAATATTATTGATGTGGTCTGGAATTAAGTGTATTTATATTGATATATATATACAAGAGGATTTAATTCAAGATAATAAAATAAAAATTGTCCGCGATTGCTAAATAAAGATTATGAGCAGGGTATATCTTCTGTTTAAGATAGAGCAATTTATCCAGACTGTTAAGTGTAGCGACACAAATATATAAAGGTATCTTATAGAATATAAATTGTATTGGACTAGGATACGATGAATGAAATAACTTCTGATAATCTTCATTAAAATATAGAGGTTCAACATTCATAAATTGATGGTCGTTTGAGACTCCTATTTGTGCTTTAATAACTTTTGACTTATCGGGTAAGGTTTAATATTCTCACGACTGAATTCCTGATATTTTGAAGTCATAGAACTACAAGTGTTTGGGAACATAGTTCACAAGTATGGAATCTGCTCCTTACTTAAATGAAAGCATAATAGTTGTTCCTTTTAGTGTTGATTCGAAGCTGGAAGATAGAGTGCTGAATTTCTGCTAGAGAACAGAAGTTTCATTGTATAATTAATTGATAGAATAATGTTCATTAGAGAATCTATAACGCCCCTAGTCCAGGACCGTTACATTGTGTACTTAAAATTGTGTCATACCTGCTAATCATGTCATTTGGCTTAAAACGTGTAACTAAGGTTAGTGACAATGGTTAGGGTTAAAAATTTTGGTCAAAGAACCATTGAATTATATTCCAAAAGCTTTCTATAACATGGGATCCCAAAATATTACAACACAACTGTTAAAAAGGGTAAATATATATAAAAAAAAGTTACATCAGCAGGCCTAAGCGGCAAAACGGGGCTATAACCCTAGTTCCTCTGTGATAACCCCAGCCGTGATGGTCAAGTAGCCGCATATGTACACACCGCCACAGAAGCTCTCCAACTCATGGCTGGTCAAGCGTTCCTTTTCCCTTACTTGCACCACAAAGCACCCGTGAGCCGAGGCTCCGCACGAAAACAGAACGTATAATAGCAGAGAAAATAACTCTAAATAACCATTCAACAATAATCAACAACATTAATTTCATAGCCCTATTCGGTTGGCTTTTAAGCCAACCCTCAAGCCTATGCCCTAGCTACATGACCATAGAGTCACATGGGGCCTTGCCCTTAGCTCTATCTCACTAGCCATAGAGCTAGCACAACCTTTGTGGTTCATCTTCGACCTTAGAGTCGATCAACGTAATAGTATGTTGCTAGTTTAGGCCAATGCCTTGCGACCAGGGCACAACGCGCTATTTCCATCCTTGACTTATAAGTCAAGCCCTAATCCAGGATTACATACCCTACTTATAGGAAACAGATGTGGATAGGCACATCCAGACAATTAAGCACATATTCATGCTAATCATATAATCCCATTGAATAACCATTTTCATAATACTAAGCACATTCACATAAAGGGGCCACTTGCCCTATGAGCACTTAGGAATCTAACAAGAAGCATTTAAAATAATTGTTGGTTTTTATTGATCAAATCAGAGATTATGCGCAGCGGAACAACAATCAAATTGTCAGATTAATCCCATAAGATTTCTAGATCTACTTCTTCACACTCATATATATATTGAATCAAGGACAAGAATAGAAACATTACCTCAGGTCCTTCCTTGCTGCTATCTTTTCGTATGGCTGAATCCTTGAGATCTCACACCAAGATCTTCCAAAATGTTCTCAGTCACCCAAAGAACGAGTGTGGGCTCGCTATACAAAAATAGGCAATAACTATTTATCAGATATTCTCAACACATGAGATCTGATAAAGTTTGGACCTAGGTTTTGTGAAGAACAATGACCTTTGATTTTGTCACTGATCTTTTTCTCTGAGAGAATCCTAGATATTTTTCTATCCCTGAAAAACTTACGTTCTATGAAAACTGATATCCAATATTTAATAATATCAAATATATTAAAATATTTGTTATTTTAAACAAATTCAAAATAACTGATCAGTTATCAAATTTTTGTTTAAATAATAATATTTAAATCAAATCAAAATATCTCATTATTTATTTAATATTTAAATAACTAAAATTGTGGAATCAAGAGACCAAGTCTATCTCTTATGCATGTAGCACAGTGCATGTGCACTGTGCCACACGTGTACCACATGCATATGCATGCATGTGACTTTTCCCAATTTTTATTATTATTTAAATACCAAAAATCCCAAAAATAAATTAATTCAAAATTAATTATATTTTTGTTAAATCAAATAATTAATTAATTCTTAATTAATTAATTACACATAATTAAACAATAATTATGTTTGATACATAGAAAAATATTTTACTTATCACATAAGTCCTTTTTGCCCATTTTTGTATTTGCCTTTGACAGTGATTGTTTGAGCCATTCTGGGGACCATGGACCTATAACATTAAGCTCCAATAAATTGAAACTAAATAATTAAACTCTTTAATTATAATAGTTTATTTATTAATTCTGATATTACTCCACTATAAATTCAGAATTGCACTCTTTATGTTATAGATATACTTTTACAGAAATCTTTTTCTTAAGTCGTCCATTGATATAACTATCTTTCAATAGTTCAACCCTCTAATCAATTAGTTCATAAATTAGAATGGAAGAATTTCCATTTAACATTTCTAATTTATTTCTTATTCCTTAAGTACCATTAATTCACTAGTGAATAATTAATCTATAATCTAATTATAGATTTGAGCTCAAAATCATTCAGTTCCAGAATTAACCCTTAAGGGAACTAATGTACGATCTGTTAGGAAAGATTAGATTCCTTATTGTTGATACATGTTCCCAGCCATCCATGATATTAAATCTCCAAAACAAAAGTCATTAGCCTCATTCTTTTAAGAGACCTTAACGAATGAATCAAAAGATTTAATAAACATGAACAGGAGTTCATGCACACTCAGGATTCAGGTTGATCTATAAATGATCATCAGTTATGATATGAATTACAAGTCTTTATTGTTAAATGGTTTTTTGGATAAAGACTTTAATTCACATCGGTCCTTGTCATATATAATCATATTATATAAAGCACCTTTACCGAGATGTCTTACCACATCAATAATCCGAATCTAGATTATTTGTATAATAATGATACTCAGTATACCGTACTTACAACTCCAATTAAAGAATTCCATAACTTTAATTTGTTGTTGTTGACTATTTTTATTCATTCATGTGATCTTAATTCTCTCGTACTAATACAAGATCACATCCTCAATAATGAATATGGAATTTTTCTGATATTTACAAAATTATTCAAACAATAATTTAACAATCTAAATATAACAATAATAATAAACCCATCGTATTTATTTATTCACAGAAAAAACAAATGTCTTTACATGCTTTTAGGACACACTCCTAACAATAATAACCTAACATAACCAATCCTGGGGCCCAAGCCCTAATCACATTGATATACAATAGACGGGCCAAGCCCTAATCACATACAACACGTTCTGGGTGCAGTTTTCTTACCTTAGGTCTAAGCAAGTGTAAACAAGAACAACCCTCGAGCACGATCCCGATTCCAAGCCCTTAGCGATAGCCTAAGTCACAACCATAAAAATAGGATTCCATTAACATCGAGTGATCAAAGGCTTCCAGACCAAGTCCTAGCCTCCGGGACCTCGAGTTCCACCAAACCGGGTAGTGGAAACAATCTCGAGCCCGTTCCCGCGCTCAAAACCTTCTAGGGGTCTAAAAACCCTAAAGAGCCGTGACCCTATGCCCCCATGTCGTGGCCCGCCTCCAACCATAGGCCCAACCTCTCCAACCAGTAGACACGCGCTGACCCAGCCATAGGGGTGCCGTGGTCCGCCCTCCTTCCCTGGCTCCCATCTGCTTTAGAGGGCCGCGACTCACCAAGAAAAAAGCCACGGCCAGACCCCTTCGAACCCAGAAAATGCCCCATTTCAACAGCCAAATCTCAGCCAATTTAACCCAAAATCAATCCAATAACACAATTTAACTATCATAGTAGTTCTAAAATGTTCCCAACAACAAAACCCAACAAAAAGCTAGCTTAAAACCTCATCAAAACTCCAATTCAATCTTTAACTTCAAAGACCCAAGAACACTAAAACCAGCCATGAAAACTCAGAATTTAAATGCTAGAGATTAAATTCAGGGCTTACCTCTGATGAAGATTAAATCCCTCAAGCCTTAAGCTTCAACTCATGTGATCCTAGCCCAAAATCTCCTTGGTTTCTTTCCCCCAAATTCCTTAATTTCCAATGATAATAGCTTAGGAAAGCTTGAGAGAAAAACAAGAGTGAGAGAGAAAAGAAAGGGTCGGTTTAGCTAGCTCCCAAAATGTTCTACTGTTTGTCTTTTGCTTCTAACTTAAGTCACTTAAGTTAATCCCAAGGATCGGGGTACCAGAAACGTCCCCGTTGGAAAAATGGTAAATTTCCCCAATATTGCCTCCTAAACTCTCTAACTCCAAATATTTATTTTGATAACCCAATAACCCAAATAAATATCTAATACTCAAAATACTCCTTGACTCGCCCCGAGTCGGGTATCGGGTCCCGTTGTGACTTTCCCGCTAACTTGCTCCCTCAGATCGCCCCGTGCCGAATAATCCAAACAAATCCACATAACAATGTGGCCTCTCACATATGTCACATATATGCATACAAATACACATTTATGCCCGCAACAGGCCAAATTTCCAAATCACCCTTCTAATAAGAAGCGGGCCCACATGCATATTTAATATCCCTAAATATGCACATTTAATCATATTATGACATAATTCACATATTAACAATTAATATACCAATTAAACACGTAATTTCGTATATTGTCATCCCAGTCCCCTAATTAAGGCCCTAAGCCTTATTAGGTAATTTATGGACGTTACAGAATCAGTGGAACTAATTGATAAAAATATAATTAGAGAGGTTAATGGACATTAAGACCTTGCTCTAATTATGAACATCTAGTGGAGGGTCATAACTCATGCAATGACTAAATCAATGGACGACTTTGTAATTCTAGCTTCTAATAATATAAGACTGTAGTTTTGAGAGTTCAACTATGAATTTATAGTGGAATAATTCATAGTTAATAAATTAAATAATGGAACTAAGAGTTAGTGAAATTAATTAAATTATTGGAGCTAAGAACTACGGGTCCATACTGTCCCGGTATTAGCTCGATAACACAGATGTAGGATTTGGGTATTAAAAGGAAATAATTAAAAATATTAAAGTATTATTTTTAATCTCACAAATTAATATTATTTGTGAAAAATAATTAAAATATTATTTATGAAATAATAATTGTTGGCAAATAAAATTATATTGATAATTTTGTGAAATTAATCTTTTATTAAAAAATTGATTTAGTCATATTTAATTTTGTGGTATAATTGTATACTGTATAAAATAATATGAAAAGGCCCAACAAATTCCAGATGGACTGTGGCCCACACATAGGCCCAATAAGATTAGGGTTAGGTCTTCTTTTGATTGTTATATTAATAGAACATAACATAATGAGAGAAAGACATGAGACGTAATTTCACATTTTTTCCAAGAAAGAAAAACAGAGAACTTTGTTCTCTATGAATTATGAGAAGAACACTATCTCATATGTTAAGATTCAAAATTGTGTTCTTGTGTATTCTACCAAATAGCATAGACATCTATATGTCTCCATTTCTTTGCGTGATTCATAGTATGGAAGATGGCGGGATAGGAGGCTAAAACCTTATTTGATCTACATGTGTTGTACATCTAGAAAAGTTATTTGTAAGTTTCTTTTTTATTTAGATTCATGTCGCATGGGAAAGATGTTGAGATGAATTAAATATAATGGTTAAGATATTTACACGTTGAGGTGCAAAACACATAACGATTTTCACTTAAAGAGAAGTGAGAACATGAGATTGTATAGAATGCATCTAAAATGACTATTATGGCAGTTCAGATCCACTGAAGGCTGAATAATGGATGACCATGATAAGCACCATCCTGGATTTGATGAGGGTAGGTAGTAATGAGAGAGTGGCCTGCGCAACTCACATGATTTAGGAGGATGCAAGAATATGGTGGGAGATGGTATCCCAGACTAGGTCAATAAACACAATGGATTTTTAGAACCTTGTTCAATGAGAAGTACTACAATGACGCAGTTAAAGCTGCGAAGGCTGAAGAGTTCAACAAATTACTTTAGGGTAATATGACAGTGACTGATTATGCCCTGAAGTTTGACAGACTGGAAAAGTTTGCTAGGGATCTGGTGCCCACTGATGGGACTAGAAGAGAGAGGTTTCTCTAGGGGCTACAACCTATGATAGACCGAGATGTTCGTATTACCATAGTGCCAAGATTGACCAACTATGCACAAGTTGTGAAGAAGGCGCTTACAACTAAGAGCGCAAAGAATAAGATTTGGTGTGAGATTGCGTCCACAAGGGATTCTAGGAGGCCGGGACCTCCATTCACAGGATTTGGTAGGGGCGGAGGCCCTAGTGACCAAAAGAGAAAGACTCCAGATACAATTTCAGCTCCACGGCCAGATAGGAGGCCATGGCGCATACGAATAGGCCGCCAGGGTGGGGTTGAGACCTGGAGAGCATTCCCAGAGTGTAATCGTTGCAGGAGGTGCCATATTGGGGAATGTCAGGCGAGGGCTTGCTTTGTTTGTGGTAGTGGGGGACACTTGAAGAAGGACTGCCCGAGAGCCAGAAAGGAGGAGCCCAAGAAGGTGGACAGCCTAACGCTAGCTCGGGTGTTCACCTTGACCCAGGCAGAGGCCGAGGCTAGTCCCTCGGTGGTTACAGGTCAACTTTCTAGCACTAGAACCCTTTATGCTATTTTGATGGATTCGAGTGCTACACATGCATTTGTTGCTAGTAGGATTATAGATGGAGTGTGTAGACCATGTGCCTTTTATCCTATGGGGTTCGGTACTATGCTGTATATGTAGGATCTTAAAATTTAAATCTAGATGCATGCTTCCTATTATTTTTCCAAACACATAATAGAAACATAGAATAACACGACATACATATGAACATTAGATTCGTAAATTAACATAAACATAATGATGTAGAAACTTACGAATACGCAGCGGATATGGAACAACTCCTTCCTTCAATCTCTCTAACTCTTGATTCCTTTCTGTAGCAGAGTATTATCAAGAGATTGAACTAGATCAGCAACACAGTCTTCCTCACCAATCCTTTGATCAATCTAGAACTAGTGTGGGCTGGTTCTCAACACATGAGATAGATATCTAGAAAAGAAGAAGAGAAAGTGGCTAAGAAAGGATTAGAGTGTCTAGGTTTTCACTTACCCAATGAATTAACTGATACTGACTTATGAAAACCCTAGATATCGTATTCCTTATATAGACAACTTAATGGGCTTTATTTAAATTTAAATTTAAATTTAAATTTTGAATTAATTAAACTAATAAACAAAAAGATAAAAGCCTTGGGCTCCCACAAATGGACTTGGGCCCAATACTTTTATTTTGAATTTAAATCCTAATTGGGCCTAAATTCAAAACCTTTTATTTATTTATTTATTTATTTTAATTAATTAACTAAATCCTTATTCAAATTAACTAATTATAATTTGAAACTTGATTTAATTTTTATTTATTTATATTGACACCAATTTATCAATATTAATAAATTTACCCAAAGATTCTCTTTTATTCTCTAAATCTCATATCTCTATAAATTTTCCAAAATTGACCTAGTCAACTTTAAAAAAATCCTAATTGATAATTAAATCAATTAATTGAGACATTCTAGATGATTTACTCAAAGGTGATGCGGGGACCATGGATCCATGAAATCAAGCTCCAATAAGTTACCGTGAATTTATTTACGAATAATTTCACTACCTTATTAATTCCTCGTGACTCCACTATAGACTTGGAATTGAACTCTTGAATTCATAGAACGTATTTTCCAAAGCATAAATACGTTATCCATTGTTATAACCATTACAGTTAGTCAATCCTCTATCAATGACTTACTAACAAGCTGGGTGAAAATTACCATTTTACCCCTCATCAGTATTTTATCCTTAACTCCCACTAAGTTCCTTATAAATGATATTTCCGTGAACTTAATCACAGAAATGAGATCTCAATCATTTAACCTTTTGAACAAAGCAATTAAGGAAATCATCTTTTCACTTCTCATACAGAAGTTATAGATTTCATATCTATGAATAATACTCCCACTCAATTTCATTTCTAAATCTCCAAGATGTAAGTATGGGCTAGACCGTAGGGTAAGCTGGTAACGAACAAGTCAAAAGATTTAAATAATATAATTAGTAGAATATTATCACTCAGAATTAAGATCGACTTAACCTATGGTCAACGTTGTGATATTGATTAGATTCGATAACAACGATACTTATTTATCAATCAATAATCAATATCGGTCCTAGTCCGATGTAACCAAATACATCCGATCATATCTACTTGGTCAATGCCTTGGACAAGACATCACACTCCTAATGTGTAAGTAGATCATATCGTAGATTTCCTAATCAGTGAAAATTCAATGCACTGATCTAATCTAGGACTTGTTCTTTTGAACATATAATTACAACTATAATCCACTGTGACCTATTCACCATAATTGTAACTATCCATATGTTCAGGATTTTATGAATGTTTGTATTAATTGAATAAACATGTAATAAAACAAGCGAACAATGCAATTGAATAAACAAAATGATTTCTACTTCTTTTATTGATAATAATAACGTGTTACATAAGAAAAATGGTTTTATTAAGGGCATAAAACCCAACAGTATACTAGGAGTTAATGGTTTCCAGAAGATGGGTTAGATCACTACCAGTTACAGTGGATGGCAGGGAGTTGTCAGTTGAGTTGGTAGAGTTGATTATGACTTATTTTGATGTAATTATGGGTATGGAATGGCTAGAGAAGTATGGGGCAATGATAGATTTCAAGAAGAAGATGGTAACCTTTGAGCCTGAGGGTGAGGACCCCTTTGTATTCGTTGGCACTATGCATGGACCCCATATACCTATGATATCTGTACTTAGAGCTAGAGACCTATTGCAGGGGGATGCATAGGGTTCTTAGATAGTGTGGTGGATATGATAACTCTACAAAATAGAGTTATTTTACCACTTTTTATGTGCTAATTGTTGCTTAATTCTTGAGTTTTTAATTGATTAATTAAGTTTTTACGTAATTTTGAATTGATTAGTCTTATTTTGATTTTATATATTCTTGTGTGTTTTTATAGTTATTTTGTTGTAATATATTGTAGTTTAATTATTTGAATTATTGTTGTGTTTAGTGGTAAAAAAATGTTATATTATTGAACTTAAATGTGAAATATAAATTAAGTTATAATTAATATTTTCAAAGAATTAAATTGATTTATTTTATAGTTGAAAATATTTTATTATGATTTATTTTATATTTATTTTGTAGGGAAATTTATGACACTTTTGCTCTTGAAAAGAAAGAAAAATAAAGGAAAGGTGGCATTTTTAAAGTAAAGAAAGAAAGAAAAAATGGCATTCTTATAATGCCATAACCAAGGCCCACGGATCAGGCCCATTCTCCTCCTAGCCGAAGCCCATTTCAGCTGCTCACGCCCATTGCTGCCTTCAGTCATTTAGGCCTCCCAAATCAACCTCCAGCCAGCTCCACGCACGCCACCTGCCAGCTTGTCTCCAACGCATGATGCTCCCAGCACACTTCAGCCTTCCTCCTTGCTTCAGCAAGCCCAGTCCGTACACCATGCCTGCCTCAAGCACAAAGCAGCCCCAAAGCCACCAAACCCATGCATGCCACTTATTGAGCCCAACAAAAATGTTTTTGTACCCTTGTCCCTTTTGCCAAAAATACCACATTTTTACCCCACTTTCTACACATTTTACCCCAAAACATCATAATTACACCCTATAATTTACCCATATTTTCCATATTATTATTAAGTTAATTAATTTAATCAATTTAATTAATTTAAATTGATTATTTTAATTTACTCATTTTGGCTATAAATAGGGAGTTTTGAAGACCATTTAGGGTGTCCATTTTTGAGGAGGAGGTTACTATACCATATTTTCTACACATTCAAAACCTCTAATTCTCTTCATCTTCTTCTTCTTTTTGGTTACTTTCTATGTATTTTTAGAGGAAAAATTTGGGGGTTCATCCTCCAAATTTTCCTACTTATGTTTGTAATTTTTAGTTTGTATTTGATATTCTAGTTATGTGTTTCTAATCTTTTTAAGATTATTAAGGTGATGATGAAACAATATGTAACTAGATAGTGTTTATTTTGTATATTGATTTCCCATTTTGTGCAACAAAGTTTATGGAATTTTCTTCTTCAAATATCTTCTTTCATCTTAAATATCATGTATTTTGGATTGTTATCATATATTTACACTTTGTTCTTCATTAGTACTGTTGACGTCGTTTTTCGTCAAACAGTGAAAGAAGAGCACGTAAACAATAACTGAAAATGGCCAATTGAAATTTAACAATGTAAACACACGATTTTTACGTGGTTCAGCAGTTAAATCTGCCTAGTCCACGAGTCTTTGTTATTAAACTCAAGATTATCTCTAGGAATTCTTCAAGAATGAATTCTCCAGAGTTTTCTCTCAAGGATCAGAATTTCTGTCCTTTACAATGATGCATGGCCTCTCTATTTATAGAGAAGCCTGTAGAATACTATCCCACATATTTTGGGTAGTTACTCTTTTTGTGTAAATAAAATTAATGGCCCTAAATGCCTATAATCAGATATAATAGGAAACGTCCCCTGAAGACCAGGGGACGTATAACTGACCAAAAAATATCCCATGATTCTAGGGGATTTACAATAATAAATGATGATTACATCTCATATTTATGACACTTGTAGATATTCAGGGTGGTTATCACGTATCTCTAAGGCTTTAGCCTCCCAGGTTTCCCGTCACCTTTCGAGCTGGAGACATCTTCCGAGGTCACATGGCTTTCGAGATCGTATGTGCGTCGAGCTCGGGATCCCTGACCCGAGGTCATCCCTGGAGGTGAATGCTTCCCCGGAGCTATCTTTCGAGATCATGAATACTTCGAGGTCGTCTATATCTTGCAAGCTCGACATACAATCCTGGAGCATGTTTCCAACCTTATGAGTCCACTTATTTGCGAATCCAACTTTCGAGGTCATATTTTGCATAGCTCGAAATCTGGGTGTAACAAGTACAAAAACATAATATTCTTTGTGTAAGATGTGTCATTAAATTGTATACATCCATGCTTAGAACAAAAATATTATGTTTTGACTTATAAATAATATTCATTGATTTATTTGTTATTTCATTAGATTGATTTACACTAAATACTTTGAGATATGGTAGTTGAAAAGTGAAGGAAAATCTTATCTTTTTAGAAGTAATTTGTGCTTAAAATTATAAATCTATTTGTAAAATGATAGTTTAATTTGTTTTAACTATCACTAAAACTTGGGAATTAATGTATTTATAAATATTATTGAACTTATATTTTGTGGATTCTAATCCTTAATAATCTTATTTTACCATCTTGTTTTCTATTATTAATTTATGTTTATATATTGTCTTTAATTTCTATATTATTGTCTTTTATTTTATTTTCATTATTCAAAAATCTCTTCAATCTTTGGAACTAGGTTAGAATTTATTAATTTTGATTTAAAATAGTTTTCTTTTTGATTTTAGACAACTCTTTTGGGTTCGATCTCGTGCTTACATGAACACTATATTCCATATACGATTCGTGCGCTTGCGAGTTTAAATATTAAAACACCCTCTTTTGGGCTCAACAGGATACCACTCATGTCGTTCGAATGGGACCAGGACAGACCAAATTGGTCTGTGAGTTTCTGGATGTGTTTCCAAAGGATCAGCCAGGGTTACCTCTGTTGAGATTGGTTAAATATAATGGTTATGTTGTATACATGATGAGGTGCAAAACACATAAAGACTTTCACTTGGAAACATGAGATTGTGTAGAATGCATCAAAAAGTAAATTTTATGGGTCTAAAGTGATACAATAAGGTATCCAAACATTCCCAAAAAGTTTGGTGGCATTTGGAGCAATTTTAGGACCATTGGAGTGGTCCAAAGTCCGAGAGGGTGGCAATATATCGCCTCCCAAGTGGCATAGCATTGCCTAAATGCGAAGGGCTTCAAAAGCCCTAGCAGGCAACATATCACTTGCATGCAAACGATGCATCGCCTGGGCGGTCTTTTAGGGTTGTAGAATTTATGCAAAATGCTCCAAATGATGTGTTTTAAATGCTCTAATCCTATTGGTTAGACTAATGATGATGCCTACATGATATATAAGGGTGATTAGAGTTGAAACACCTTGATCATATTTTCCAACTATCTCTCTAACCTCGCTCTCTCTCTCTCTAGATTTCTAAGAACATGGTTTTCTAAAAAAAAAAAAAAAACTCATCAAGCTTTGCTTGACTTGCATGAGTTTTAATGCTTGTTCAATCCTAAATATCGTTCTACTTAGTTGAATCTTCAAGCAATAAGGGAAGGCTTGAAATATAGATTTTAGAAAACAATATTCTTATTGTGTATAAGCCTTAGAAGTTTCCCAAGTTTGAAGATTTAGGTTGCTCAATACAAATGTTGTATATCTAACCGTAATCTTGTATTTTTTTTTAGTCTATTAAGTTTTCATTGTTAGTATTGATGATTAATTTTATCTAAGTTCATCTGATCATCATTTGATTATTTATTTCGTTAAATATTCAAGGTTAACATTCATATCATGAACATGTTTATTTGATTATCAAGAATTGCATTTATACTTTGAATTGGGATCTTGATTAACATCTAGGGTTTGGAATATTTCATTATTCCAATTTTCATTGTTGATTTGCAAGGAGTAAAGCCATATATTCCCAACAATCAAAATCTCTATATCTAATTACTTTCTTTTTTGTGTATTAGATAATCAACAATGAGAGAAATTGGTTCATCTTCTACAACCTTCAAATCCTTTTTTCAAGATTTGGTTTGTGTTGAACACATAACCATGAAAGATCAAAGAAATTTCTATTTGGATATGCTCTACATGAATGTGGATATGGATTTAAAGTCTTTATCAATAAAGGATAAGAAAGCTTTATGGGATTACATGCTTAAGGAGTTGGTATCATTAAATTCCTTATTTCTAAATGTGTAGATTTCAAGAATTTGAATAAAATGTGTTTGATGCCATATTTTTATGGTTTAAGATTATTGTTTATATTAAGAGTACAATGGTGAATTTTAATAAACAATTCAAGGGTTATTGTTATAATTTTTTTGTTTGTTAAGTTATTAATCATCATGTGAGATATGGTAATTGTAAAATTAACCATAATAACATTTGGGTTAAGGCAATTGGTGTTGAGATCATTGCACTTTTGAATGAATTTAATTTGATCACTCTAATTGATGATGGGATCATTGTGACGTTGATTAAATTTAATGCACTTAATGTGAAATGCATTGTAACCCTAATTGAGAATAATACGTTCGATGAGGAATGTATGATAACCATAAAGAAAATTGACATAGTTCATGCATGTAGTGATGAGACTAATGGAACCTTAAGAGAAGGTGAACATTTCAATATAGTTGATGATGAGATCATTGCAAAAGAAAGGGAAGATATTAAGGTCAATGCATTTGATGTTGAGATTATTGCAAATCTAAGAAAAGATACCAATGCCAATGTATTTCTTGTTGAGATCATTACAACCTTAGTGAACTTAATGCAGCCCAAGGAAAGGTACAAGGATGGTGGTATGATACTTGTGCCACCATTCATGCAACCTATGACAAAACTCTTTTCAAAACCTTTGAAAGTGCAAAGGTGGGACTTCAAATCCAAATGAGAAATGAAAAGAGATCCAAAATACTTGGAAAATGGTTGCAATGATGTGTTATTCACTAATGGAAAGAAAGCGACCCTAATTAATATTTTTAATGTTCACAATATAAATAGAAACATTATAAGTGGAAGTCTATTGAGTAAATCCAATATCAAAATGGTGTTTGTATTCATAAACTCACTTTGACTAAATTTGACACTTTTGTGGGAAAGGATTATAAATGTGATGGAATGATCAAACTATATACTCTTGATAGTGGCAATAATGATATGGCATCTAAATCTTGCAATGTGGTTAATTCTAATTCTATTCTTTTGTGGAATAATAGACTTGCTCATATAGGTTATAGAACAATCAAAAGAGTTGTTGAATGTGGATTGATTAATTGTGATGTGAATGATCATGATAAATGTGAATGATGTGTTAAATCTAAAATTGTATAAAAAACTTTTCTTAAGAGTAAGGATGAGGCATTTAATGGATTTAAAATCTATAAAGTTGATGTAGAAAATCTATTGGAAAAGAAAATAAAGACTCTTAGAAGTGATAGAGGTGGTGAATACTTTTTGTAACACCCTACTACCTTAGAGTCGTTACCATGTGATTTTAAAATGTGCCATTAGCTCGCTAATCTTGGTTTTAGATCAAAAAGTGTGATTAAATCAGAATAAAGATTCATATAATGAAAATTAAGTATAAAAGGGTTGGACGTCCATTAAAGTTATAAAAGTGATACACTAGGATCCCAAAATACTATTTCAAAATGTATTTACAATTCAAAAGTTATGGTACAGTCGACCTAGGCGACAAAATCAAATGTCTACAACATGTCCCTCAAACAACCCCGACCGTGGCGGCCAGATAGGCCGAACATGTACGCGCCGCTCCATGCCCTCCAACTCATAGAGCATCCATGAGCCAAGGTCCAACAAGAAAACTCACACACGTAGCATATAACAATTCAATCTAGGAATACACAACTTTAAACAGATAACAAATTATTCACATAACGACCTATGCCGACCCAGGTGCTTTACTAGGCACTGGGTTCACGATCTTCACCGAACAGGTAAGTACAACACCCTAGATGACCATGCCATGGTGTTCTGTATTCAACAAGGTTGTTGTCGTTTCCGGCCTTCGTCGATCAATCATAACCATGCAAACATAGCATAATAACCAGAAATATTCACACATAACATTCAACACAAATAATATGGCCATGCTTTTCTCTACGGGCACAAACAATTTTCTTACATGTGTCTCGAGTTGACTGTATAGTGTGATCCTAAGCGCGATCCCCTAAAATTGAGCCTTGCGGGTACAACCTAGTCAAAACGCAATAATAATAACTTCCATCCAGCCCTAAACCAACTAAGTGTTGGGAAAACTTATACAAGATCTTTATTTATTTTAATGTATATCTAATATTAAACAAATTAATACGAGATAGCCTAAAACATGTTTCTAAAATTGAATTCAAAGAGAAACAATGAATAGAATACTTGCAGTATATGCAGCGGAATTAGAGAGTCCTTCCTTCAGTTTCTCTAACTCTTGTATCCTCTCTGTCGCAGAGTATTATCAAGAAACTGAATCGATCTTCTATTTTCTTCACAATCTTCCAATGTATCCTTAGAATCACCTAGACCAGAGTGGGAAATTCTCAACACATGAGATAGATATAGAGAGAATAAGATAAATTAATCAATAAGCTTAGAAAAAAAGGACTTGTGTTTAGAGAGAATCTAAAACTATCAGAAAACCAGTGATTAAACTTGTGTTTTGACTTCTCCCTAAGCACTCATTTTATAGACTCAATTAAGCCATTTAATTTAATTAAAAAAATCAATAAAATAATAGCCATTTTAAAGCCCTAGGTCGAAATTATCATGGGCTTTAGGCCCGTGAAATTTCCTATTTGATTATAAGCCCATTGGACTTAAAATAAAGGCTTGTATTAGTTTCTATTGATTTAATTAATTAAATAATTATTTAAATCCTTCATCAAATTAATTATTTATAATTTGAATCTTGATTTAAACTTATTTATTAATTTAGATACCAATTTATCTATATTAATAAATCTTCCATAATTTCTCTTTTCTTCTTTAAATTACATAACTCTGTGAAATTATCCAAAATTGACCTGGTCAACTTTGATAATTCTAATTGATAATTAAATCAATTAATTGAGACTATCTAGATGATTTTATCCAAGGTACAATGGGGACCATGGGCCTATGAAATCAAGCTCCAATAATTTATCATAAATATAAAAAATAAATTTACGAACTTAATAATTCCTCGTGACTCCACTATAGACTCTGAATTGCACTCTTGAATTCATAGAAAGCTCTACAACAAATATAGATATGCTATTAATTATCCATGTTTACAACCATAATTGTCACTCAATCCTCTATAGATGGTCTACAATATGATAGGACTAAAATACTGTTTTACCCCTCATTGTATTTTATCCTTAAAACACTTAGTTCCCTGGAAATGATATTTCAGTAAACTAATTTAATTACTAAAATGAGATATCTATCATTTAACACCTTGAACCAAACTAAAAGGAAACCATCATTTCACTTCTTCATCAGAAGTTATAGATGTTCATATCTATTATTAACACTCTCACTCAATTATACTACCGAGTTCCCAAGATGTAAGTATAGGCTGGTCCGTAGGGAAAGTTGGTAACTAACAAGTCAAAGAACTCAAATAATACAATCAGTTAGAATACTAACCACTCATAATTAAGATTGAATTGACCTATGGTCAACTATATGATATGACTAGAATAGACAATAACGGTATGTTTACTTATCCTATCAACTGTCAATATCGGTCCAGTCCAATGTAACAAATACATCTGATCTTATCTACTTTGCTAATGTTCTGGAAAGAACATAACACTGTAATGTGTAAGTAGATCATATCGTAGATTGGAAAGTCAGTGTAAATCCGGTGCACTGATTATTCTTAGGACTAACTTATTTTGAACATATAATCATATTTATATTCCACTGTGATTACATCACTATAAATAAGATTAGCTATATGCTCGGAATTTAATTGAAGTTTATATTAAACAAATAATTATGAAAATAAAACATGTGAGCAAAGTGATTAACCAAGTCAAAAAATGATTTCTATTCTTTTATTGATAATAAAATGAGATTAAAAAGAATTTGGGTTATAATTAGGGCATAAAACCCCAACACTAAGAACTTAAGAATAGTTTTCTAGCCCCCAGGACCTTGATTCCTACTAAACTGGGTAGTAGGATATTTCTCGAGCCCTTAGATTTGGGTTCCCGAGCTTAAAACCACATTTTGGTCATTTACCTTAATTTGAGCTGCGACTCGCCCCCATAGGGTCATGGCGCGCTACAAGTCTAAGAGCCTTGGGGCATTCTTCTGGGGGACACGGGTCGCGACACGCTCTGCTTGCCCCACGACGCCTGGGCAAAATCAGAGGCTCCCCAAGCGTCTTCCCACACACGAGCGGCGACTCGAGCCCAAAACCCATAAATTCTATATGTTTTCTATACGTTTTCCTCAGCCAAACTTAACAACTCACACCCAATTCAACCCCTAAACCACAGTTCAAATCAAAGCAACATAACCAGTATAGATACCCAAAAACTTATCCCATAAACTCATCTAAACTCAAAAATCAGATCCTAAGTTTGAATCTGTGTACCTTAATTTTAGCACGAGTCTTTCATTTATCTCGGGTACAACTGGCAAAGAAATACTTGGAAGAAATAGCCAAGGAATCCATATATTATCCACGTGGACAACATGATTTTCACGATGGTTATAAGAGCTAAGAATGCATAAGTTTGGAAGCGCGAGCTTATGACATTCATACAGCACAACCTCCACAGTACGAGTTCAGAGACATATCTAGTTCGGGGTAACTCGACCATATGGTGAATTCGCGGATCCCCAAAGACCCGAGTATTTTATACGATCATTTATGGCCAGTCTGTAATATTTAATGTCCCAGATATTAGGAGACCATATATTTCGTGATCAGAACATATCCTAGTATAAATGGGAATATTTCATATTAAATGTAATAAATATGTAAATTCGTGATTGACTCACGCGGTTACCCAAACCTGTCTAAGGAATTTCTCTATAAATACTAAGAATATTGGACAGGAAGAGGGACGATTATTCTGTAATACTGAAACCCTGCCAAAATAGGGAGAGAAAAACTGTAATAGTATAGACTCGTGGACTAGGTAGATTTTAACCACTGAACCACGTAAAAAGATCTGTGTTCTTGAGAGTTAATTTCTTATTTTGGTTTATTATCAAGCACTAATTCAACCTTGTTATTTTCTTAATTCACTGTTGACGAAAAACCGCGTCAACAGTTTGGTGCTTTCATTGAGAGGAGAGATTAGTGCTTTCACCAAAATCCCAATCAAATCTCATCATGGTGGTCACTCGCTCAATCCACGACAATGAGATGGAGTAGTCTGGTGGGAAGGGGGCCCATCATACTGTTGTTTCAAATGAGCATGGCCCTAAAGTTCAGCAATGACCGAGAAAGCATCCGGTGGGCCACGGCGATACTGGGAGTTTGTCGTCATTGCAACCGAATCCAAACCCAAACTACTTGACTGTAGGTGAGTTGGAAAACATGCAGTTAAGAAGCCATCTTGCCAAGGAAAACAAGAAAATTGAGGAGGTTTTGGCTCAGTTACCCCATCTTGCAACCGATGCTAATGTCAGAAAGAGGCAACGTCGGTCTCATGAGTCCCACAGGAATAGCCAATCCAAACCAAGTCTATCAGTCAGAACTGCCACCCCAAGCACTGTGCCTACGGCGCAAGACCGCCAAAATGCTCAACCTAATGGCCCTCGGAGAGGACATCAGCAAGTCAGTCGGTCAGTTAGAACCGCAACCTGAAGTTTCGTACCCCGTTCCCCAGCACATCGAGGTACCCATGGCAGTCCACAAGGAAGAGCTGGAATAGGCTCAAAGAGACAAAATGTTCCAGCTAACCCTCCTGCGTCACGATCGGATCACCAGGCCCAGAGAGCTAGAAATGATGGGGGAACAAGCGCGGGCTAATTTAGTTCGCCCAAATGGGACAAGAATTTCCTCTCCAGTTAGACATCCTGCATCACCCATAAGACATCTGACACCGCTTCGTCCGGTGTGGGACATTCCTGCTTATGGAGACAGCAAGAGAATTCTCCTCCGTCTTCCCATACTTATGTCCTGTGGACACGTGTCGATAATCCAGATCCTCGGCCTCAACCGCAAGCAGTAAGCTTCGTAAATGGAAGTTATTGGACTGAAATTCATCGAAGTGGTAGGTCCGAGGGCGATCTGAGAAACCATCTAAGTTCTGCACAAAGTCCTCGATAAGAAACACAGCATGATCTACAAGATCGCCTGAATTCACAGAGAATAAATTCAGCCCGAAATGAAGGAGTCAGTTACACTCGTCAAGGGGGAGGTCCTTCCAAAGTACGTGATAACGGGAATGTCCCAAAAAACCAAGCCCGAACTTGGAGGGACAGCAACCTACCAAAGGCGTACAATAGGACGGGAGCTGTTGGACAGCCGCAGAATAACCTAGGAACCAGGGACCAAACCCTTGAAAGGATAGCCCAGAGGGAGGAGATAATGAAGAAGCTTCTGTCAGAAAAAGAGAAAGATGAGTGTGACTCAGAGGATGAGCTCGAGCTTTTCGCCCCGAATATAGCGAAGACTACATATCCAGTGGGTTTCAGGATGCCACATTTTTCAAAGTTTGACAGAGATGGGGGTCCGTCTGATCACCTGGGGATGTTCAACACCATAATGATGGCCCACAACATTGGGCCCAAGATGAGGTTCCTTATATTCCCCTCGACTCTGAATTGGCCAACTAGGCAGTGGTTCAAACAATACAAGAGGCATTCAATTAGCTCGTGAAAGAGTTTTTCCATTGATTTTAAGAGAACATTCAGGGCTTCCCAGATAGCTCGGATTAAGGCTGACTCTTTGGCTAATGTAAAGCAGCAGCCCAGTGAACCGTTGAAAGCATATCTAGGTAGATTTGCCAAAGTTGCTATGCGAGCTAGAGATGTCGATGAAAGCTCCAATGTCATGGCAATGAGGACAGTAATTCTTGTTGGATGCGACTTGCGACAAGAGCTACAGAGGAAAGGAGTTAATACTGTGGATGAGTTCTTGAAACGAGCCCAAAGGTTGGTTAACCTGCAAGAGGCGCGAGCTTCCGTCGCAGGAACCAGCCAAGTCCCTATCCAGCCCGTTGGAACGGTAACGGATGTTGCAGCTACGACTCAACTGTTGCCCAGAATAACCAAGTGGGAAGTAATAAGAGAAAGAGAAATGGTGAGGATGACAAGAGCGGAACAAAGAAAAATAAGTCCGTGGAGAAATTTAAACTGGTCTACACAACATATATTGATTTCACGGATACTAGATAACACATCTTCTAAGCCCATTCTACTCGCCTTCCATGGAAGAAGCCAGAACCGCTAAAAAACCAAAGAGCGAAGAGAGATCCTTCGAAATTTTTCCGATTCCACAATGATATCGGTCATAATAATGATGACTATAGACAACTGAAAGATGAGATGGAGACTCTCATCAGGGCAAGACCTTAGGCCCAGTACGCCCGAAATCGAGCAACTCCTAGTCAGCCCGCTGGACAAAACACTCCGTCATCTTCAATGAATCAAGCGAGACCTCAGATGAATCAGGACAATCCTCCTCTGATAATAGGAGGAGATATAGCCACTATTTCGGGAGGACCTCTTCTGGCAGGTACGAGCAGAGGTGCCCAGAAGAGGTATATCAGCGAACTGAAGTCCCATAACGGAGTGGAGTTTGTCCCGAATCAACGGTTATCCAAGCAGTAACGATTGGAAAAACAACCAATCATTTTTACATAGGAAGATGCTAGCCATGTCCAGTTCCCACATAATGATCCACTGGTCATAACAGTTCAGCTCACCAACCGTAGAGTTCAGAGGATGCTAGTAGACAATAGAATTCTGTGAATCTACTTTTTAGTTCCACCTTAGAAAAAATGGGATTATCTGTAACCGAGCTGAAGGCAACCTCAATGATCTCCGCACTCTCAGCTGTGAGTGCCTTCTCCACCACCTGTGCATAAGTAGTAACTCCTGCCACAGTGGTAATACGTACATCTCGGGCTAATCTGGGCTGTAGCCCCTGTAAGAATCTCTCTCTCCTGGTCCCATCAGTGGGCACCAGTTCCTTCGCAAACTTTGCCAAACGATCAAATTTTAAGGCGTACTCTGTAACTGATAAGCTCCCCTGAAGTAGCCTAATGAATTCCTCGGCCTTCCCCGCTCTAATGGCATCATTGTAATATTTTTCATTGAATAGAGTCTGAAACTCTTCCCAACTCATGGCATTCACATTCTTGGTCTGGGTAATCACTTCCCACCAAATCCGGGCATCCTCCCGAAACATATAGGTAGCACAAGCCACCCTCTCATTACCAGATACCCTCATAAAGTCAAGGATAATGGTAATCATGCTCATCCATTGGTCAGCCTTGGATGGATCTGCACTGCCCTCAAATACTGGAGGTTGTTGCTTCCTGAACCTTTCATAGAGAGGCTCCCATTTATTCCCAACCTCAGGCAGATGCCTAACTGCTGGCACCAACACAGGGGGTGCCTCTGATACACTAGCTATAGCAGGCGCTTGCTGCTATTTCAGGAGACGTAACTCTTCTCCCTGCCTTAATATTGTGGCCTGCAGATCACTGACTATCTGCTGCCAGTTCAGAGGAGCTGGCTGTGGAATCTGAGACTGGTCATTCTCTTGACCTTGGCTATTATTATTATTCTGGCCCTGATCACTCTAGCCAGCAGAAGTGTCTGTCTGTCCTGGATTCATAATTCTGTCACTGATACCTTGCTGAAATAATGATCAATACGGCCAGTCAGGTAGTAATAACTAAACCTCTTGCCGCCTTACGGTCCAAGAACAAGCAGACAATTATCACATTCCACAGTCATACAGATATACAAGCAGATACATGTTTATAGCATTTAGCACTCAGCATGTATCACATAATAGTTCACAATCAATCATACTTATAAGAATATTCCAGCAATTCCCAGTACTAATAAGCACACAGTTGCTGAGGATATAACACTTCAGGGCACGGGTTTAACATGGTGCTTCATGCATACAGGTAAAGCATATATGCTGTATTTAAGCAGTCATGCATATAACTACATAAATAGTTACCAAACCATGAGTCAAGCTTGACTTCAGTGATGTGTGTACATGCCCAGCCAGTCTACAGGAACCCTAACCTTGGCATTGCTCTAATACCAAGTTGTAATGCCCTGGTTACCCCAGAATAGTTATGGTGAATGGTGGACCAGAAATTTGACCCGCTACCCGAGTCCTTTGGTCAAAAACGTGCTCTAAGTGTAATTAACAAGTTAAGGTGTAAAACTAATAAAAAGGGAATTGATATTTTCATTACAAACTGCTCTGCAGAGGCAATCAAAACATTACAAGTTGTTCTCAGTACATAATGGTCATTACTGTTTCAAATTTACAAACTCACCGACCTAAGCGGCAAAAATAGGCTAAACCCCCTAATTCCTCTGAGAACGCCTTGGCCGTGGTGGTCAAGCGGCTGCATATGTACACATCACCACCTAAGCTCTCCACTCAAGGCTAGGTGAGCTTTTCTTTCCCTTTACCTGCACCACATAGCACCCATGAGCCAAGGCCCAGCAAGAAAACACAATAAAGCATGATATAATATCAACAATGATCGTAATAATCATTAGGACCATCAGTCCAAACAAATAGGTGACAGTCGCAACAGTCACAAAAGTGGGTACAGCCCCCTCTAGCCATGTGACGTTAAGGTCACTCGGGCTTAACTGATAAGTGAACCTTTCGTAAGTTTGAACAGGATAGGTGTATGGTGAATGGTCACCAACATAACCTTCCTCATGACCTTAGGGTCATAACCTTGGAACAATGCTCCCTAGCCATGTGACAAACAGTCACCGGGGCCATATGCCCTGGCTCTGAATAACTGGTCTTAGACCAAACAAGCGCTTATAAGTTCATCAACCTTAGGGTCAGTCCAGCGTTAATACCCCATATGAGTCATTCAGCGATGATATCGATTAGATCTAATCTTCATTTGGCTCGGCGTTCATGACGCTATGCCACTTCTGACTCTTTAGGTCAGTGTCCCTGACTAGTCAGTACATATACAAGTATTCAACATTCGCTAGCATTCAATAGGCAATCCATGTCCACATTTATCAATCAACACGCCTCAACAATAATCACGCATGTCATATATGCACAGGGTGCAGTTTTCTTACCTCAGATTCGAGCTAGAAAGATTAAAAGAACGACCTGTGAGAACGATCAACCTTTAGTCCTTTAGCGGTCATCTAATCATAACCAAACACGGGACATCATTAAAAATAATGGTCAACATATGTTTCCACACCAATATCTATCCTCCGAAAGATCAATCCCAACTAATCCAAGTAGTAGGAACACTCCCGAGGCCTATAGCTAAGTTCCCGAGGTCAAAACGAGCAAACGGGGTGAAAACAGGGCAAGGGCTGCGACCCTGGCACCATGGGTCGCAGCCCCCAGAAATTTCTGAAACAAGCGCCGCGGCGCCCAGCCAAAACAGAAACTCCCTTTCTTCCTCATCAAGCCAGGGCCGCGGCGCCCAAGAACAGGGCCGCGGCCCCCGACCTTGGGCCATTCCCAAACATGTTCTCAACTTCTCCAAGCTTCCAAAATCAAGCCTAACCATCCCCAATCTTCAAAATAAAGTTCCCAAGCTTCCCAAAACACCAAAACTCTCAAAACCCAAGGTTCAAACCCACCAAAAACTCAACAATTCACAAAGTCCAATTCAAAGCTTAGAAACTCGGAAAACTCAAAACTTTAAAATTAGATTACCTTTGATTGGGTTGTTTTCTGTCAAATCCTTTGGTTAAGAAGCTTCTAATATTTTCTAGGATCACTATGCCTTGATCCTCGCTTGATTCCGACTTCTAGAACTCTAGATATCTTTGAAAATGCTCAAACGGTAAAACGGACTATCAAAAGAGAGAACGAGAGGTTTTCTAATCGTGCGTTCTATCTGTTAGCTACTTCTAGCTTAAGTAACCTCAAATAAAACCTAGTGCTTGGGGTCCCAAAAATACCCCCGGGGACATTATAGTCAAAACCTCCAAAATTTCACCCTGATCTCAAATATTCCCAATTTATCATCAAATAAACATTTCTATTACTCCAAAATTGACCCCGTTATGACAAAATCGCTAATAAATTATATATGACCGTCTCATGCTGAATAGCTTGAATATATCTCCATAATAATGGAATCTCATTCACAAATCAAGTTATGCACCCAAATACACATATTCGCCCTCAATGGGCCAAATGATCAAAATAACATAATTATTCAAATGTGGACCCACATGCACGCATATAACATCATATCATAATATAATTCACTTATACATGCATAATATCAATTAATGGCATAATTAAACAAGTATGGCCCTCCCGGCCTACTAATCCCGCCATTAAACCATACCGGAGATTTCAGGGCATTACACTTGCAAAATCCTAGAAACAGAGACATTTGGAAACAGCCCGAGCTGAAGCACTGAAGGAAGAAGTGGCTCGGCTATTAAAGTGTGGGTTTATTCGTGAAGAAAAACATTTGATCTGGGTCGCGAATCCTGTTCTGGTCCCGAAGCCAAATGAAAAGTGGAGGACCCGTATCGATGTCTCCGACCTGATCAATGCTTGTCCAAAAGATTACTTTCTACTGCCGATGATTGATCAGTTAGTAGATGCCACCGCTAGACACAAGCTCATGTCCTTCATGGATGCGTATTCTGGATATAACCAGATCGTGATGAATCTTGTGGAGCAAGTGCATACTAGATTTATGACTCCAACTAATGTATATTGTTACAAAGTTATGCCCTTCGGGCTGAAGAATGCCGGAGCTACCTACCAACAGTTAGTTAACAGAATGTTCATTGGTCAAATTGGGAAAAAATTGGAAGTGTATGTCGACGATATGCTAGTCAAATCCAAGACTTCGGGAAAATTTCTGGGATTCATAGTCAATACAAGGGGGATAGAGGTGAACCCAGATAAAATCAGATCATTATTGCAAATGCCTTCGCCTAGCTCGTGTAAAGAAGTTCAGAGCCTGACTATAAAGGTGGCAGCCCTGAACAAATTTATTTCAAAATCCACTGACAAGTGCTTGCTATTCTACAACGTGCTCAGAGGAAACAAGAAATTTGAATGGACTGAAGAGTGCGAGCAGGCATTTCTTGACCTAAAAACGCACTTGGCCGAGCCCTTAGTATTGTCTAAGCCTATGTCTGGAGAACCCCTGTTCCTTTATTTGGTTGTGATAGAAAATGCAGTCAGTGCCATGTTATTTCGGGAAGAAGATCGCACGCAAAAACAGGTGTACTATATAAGTAAGAGACTTCTCAGAGCTGAATCACGGTATCCACTGATAGAAAATATATCACTCTCCCTAATATTAACTTCCAATAAGCTCAGACCATATTTCCAGTCCCATTCAATCCACATCATGATTGACCAACCTCTAAGGTAAGTATTGTAAAAACCTGAAACGTCGAGACGTCTTTTAAAATGGGCGATTGAACTCAACCAGTTCGGGATACTGTATGTACCACGGACCTCGATGAAAAGCCAGGGCCTTGCTAATTTGTGTTTGAATGCACCGGATTTCAAGAGGAGCGTTTGAAGGAACCATTGCAGGAGTTGTGGAAAATATTCGTAAGCGGCTCTTCGAACGAGAATGGATCCGGAGCTGCGATCTTATTGAGCTCTCCATAAGGGCATTGATTCCATACAGCTCCGAGATTTAGATTCGAAGCATCTAACAACAAAGTCGAATATGAGGCCTTTCTATTCAGACTTAGAGTGGCAAAGGAGCTGAAAGCAAAGGTCGTCCAGTGCTATAGCGATTCCCAGCTCGTGGTCAATCGGGTGTTGGGGGAGTATCAAGCTCGTGGTACCAAGATAGCGGCTTACCTGGCAAAGGTGAAGGGGGAGCTATCAAAATTTGAGTACAGTACTATTGAACAAATACCTCGTGAGCAGAACTCTAATAATGACGCTTTGGTAAGGCTTGCCACCACCAATGATGCTGAGACTTTGAATGTAGTACCAGTGGAATTCTTGGAGAGTCTGAGAATGACAGAAAAAATGGTAGAGGTCGAGATGATCAACACGAGGTTGACCTGGATGACCCCCATAGTGGAATACCTTACAACGGGAAGGCTACACGAGGTAAGAAAGGACGCGAGAAAAATACTCTATCAATCTTCGAGGTATGTGATAGTGGATGGTACATTATACCGAGATGGTCATTCACGGCCTCTCCTACAGTGTGTTCTGCCTGAGGAGGCTAAAACCATTATGCAAGAGCTGCATGAAGGCTTTTGTGGAGATCATACTGGGGGGCAAAACCTAGCATTTAAAATATTAAGGCATGACTATTTTTGGCCCACTTTAACGAAAGATTCCATCTCCCATGTTCAGAAATGCGACAAATGCCAGCGCTTCGATACAGTCGCCCGAGCTGCTCCAGTCGAGCTAATGATGATCCCATCCCCATGGCCATTTGCAGTCTGGGGAATTTACCTAATAGGATCCTTACCTATGGGAAAGGGAGGAGTTCGTTACGCAGTGGTGGCAATCGATTATTTCACGAAGTGGGTAGAGGCCGAGCCTTTGGCAACCATCACTTCAAAGAGAGTCCAGGACTTTGTGGTGAAGAACATTGTATGTCAATTTGGGCTTCCTAAAGAGATCGTGTGAGATAATGGGACCCAGTTCGACAGTGATCTCTTCACCGACTTCTATGAAAAGTACGACGTTATTAAGAGTTTTTCTTCAGTAGAATATCCACAAGCCAATGGACAGATCAAGGCTGTGAACTAGACCCTAAAGGTGAGCCTTAAAAAATGTTATATGAGGCCAAAGGATTCTGGCTTGAGAAGCTCCCGCACTTTGGGAATACTGAACTTCCCACAGGACCTTCACAAGACATTCCTTTCTCCTTGACCTTCGGAAGTGAGGTCGTCCTTCCCGTCGAAGCTATGGTAGCCACGCACAGACATTCAGCCAGGAGCGAAATGACGAGCTACTTAACGCGTCTCTCGACCTGATTGATGAGAAATGAGAGGATTCACAGTTACAGCTCTCACATTACCAATAGAAAATCACTCGTTACTTTAATTCTAAGGTCAAGAGACGTAGTTTTGGATTGGGTGACCTGGTTCTCCGAAGGGTCTTTTTGGCAAACAAGGATCCCAAGGACGGCGTTTTAGGTCCGAACTGGGAAGGACCATATTAGACCGTGGAAGTTTTGCATGAGGTAACTTTCAAGTTAGCTCGGCTTAGTGGAGAAACAGTCCCACAGACCTGGAATGCCATGCACTTAAAAAAGTATTATCAATAATACAGTCATCCATGTAAGGCTTAAATATAAAAGCCACTTAGTTAAATAACAGATGGATTATTAAATGATTTTTCTTGTTGAAATGGTTTTAAATAATTTTTTCTTTATAGGGTTGTATTAGCTCGTGAGATAATGTTTGTAAAAGCAACCAAGAAAGTCTCTACATTCTGGTTACTTGGGGGGCATATAACCCGAAGTGAATCAGAATAAGATCGATGGATGAGTATAAATCATTTAAAATCCTAGACATAACCAGGTACAAAACTTTCCTGGATACAACCAAGTCAGAAAATTAGAAGCTTGGAAAATTGATTATTCGACGGCTTTTTCAAAGCTTGAGATGTCAATAAACCTAGCACGAACAAAGTTTAAATCACTTAAAACCCTGGATATAACCAGTTCCAAAACTTAGAAGTCAGCAAAATTGAATATTCGATGGCTTTACTAAGAGTTAGAGATGTCAATAAACCTAACACGAACTAAGTTTAAAATATCTAAAATCCCGATTATAACCGGGTCCAAGGCCTGATTATTAATAGGTATGATATAAATATAGACATTAAGTTTGGATATAATCGAGCTTAAAATATCTATCCTGGTCTAAAAATTGATTCCTAAAATTTCGAATGTACAAGTCTAAGAAGTCATAAACATGAGAGATAATCAAGGAAAAGACAAACAGATTAAAAGTTAGATATATAAATTGAAATTAAATTTGTCCCGAGGAGAAAAACCTTGAACTAACCCCAAGAGCAATTGTTTACAAAAAAATATAAAAAAAAAAACAAAAAGACTCATTAAGCCCCTCCAGGATGCTCAGAGGACCTGGCCTCCTCGCCTTCGTGCTCGCCCGCTGTAGAAGCATCCCCCGTTTCTGACGGCTCTTGCAAGATCTGGGACTTGAATTTTTCAAGATATGGATCCCATAGCACGATAACCATGAAAGAAAAGTTGCCATCCTGGTTAAAAGCCCAGCAATGGTACAACATATCTTCCATGGAGGACAGTGAGGCCGCCTTCTCCTCTTTAAATGCAGCCTCCACCTCTAGCTATTTTGCTTTGGCCTCAGAAATCTCGGCCTGGAGAGCAGGCAAAGAAATCTTTGTGGCCTAGTAGCTTTCCTGAGACGAGGCAAGGGCAAACTTGGCATTGTACTCGCTATTTTGAGCAGCCGCAAAGGCAACTTTGGTGGTTTGCTCGCCTTCTTGAGCAACGGTCAAGGCAGTCCTTGCGACATTGAGTTCGGCCTGGAGCTCATCATTTCTAGCCCTAGCTCAAGCTATGCTGTGGTGCTAAGCCAAAGAAGACTTCAAAATAACAAGGCGAGTTAGATGTACCCATTGGCAAAATAAAGAGAAAAATGTCACTAAGGAATGATATCTTACTGTGAGGGTCATCCCCAAGGCTGACTCCAGGACGTTCTCCGGGCTCCGCTCCTCGATCGTCCTCAAGTACCTCGAGCTGGCCCTATAAGGGTGCCCCACCATGTGGCTCGCCGTCTTGTGGAGGATTCCTTGAAAGGCTTTGGGGATCTTCTCTAGATTTGTGGTATCAATTGGTATGCGGACAGTAGCAGCTGGGGTAGGAGGAGCTGAGGGATCAGCTTGTATTACCTGATCCCGAGATGACGCGAACTGAGGTGGAGGGGGAGGATGAGGAATCCTCTTCTCGGTAATAGTAGATTCCAGATCTGTCGAACTCATGCCTTTACCCTTAGCAGGGGATTTTGAGGTATTTCTCGCCATAGGAGGGGCTTTCTTTGTATATCAAGGCCTCTTCACGATAGGGCCTGAGCTGAATTTCGTTCCCTGGAAAGTCATACGGAGGTCAAGTGCTCCGGGTTGTTCCATCTCATCGCCTGAAAAGAACAAAAGGGGGATTAGTTCACATGTAAAGTCAAAAACATACACAAAGGAAATAAATAAAGATCCTACCCTCCGGGCTGGGGGAGGAGTCTATTATCACAACCTCCGGAGTTGGGACTACTCGAGGAGAAAGAGAGTCTAAGTCTAGTATTTCTTGGACCATAGGAGGTTCAGGCTCAGGTTCTACCTTGGGTCTCGACTCATCTACATATGGCCTAAATCTAGGGGCGAAGGTGCCCTGGAGCAAAGAAGGTCATGACCTACGATTGGTCCCATACTTCTCAAAAATGGTGGACCTAAAATTTAAGGTGTTATCTACAATAATGGTGCTCTTAGGGTAACTAGTATCATGGCACAACACTAAGTGATCCACACACTGGAGCAGGGTGCCATTACGGTCTGGATTGTTACGGTGGCGATGGAAGAGCTGATTTGGGTTAAATTTAACTATCCTAAAATCGGCAACAACCCTATCTAGTTTCCTATAAGGGTATGGGTTACCTTGGCCGAAGGGGCCGGCTGCTACCCCTAACACAGCTCATTCTAAATCGGGTTCCCGAACAGCCTCAGGAAACCGCCTCTTCCGCACAAGAGGCACCTTAACCTCTTCTTGCTCCTCACCTTCGGTGGCTGGTGAGTCCTCTTCTTGAGAAGGCGGGAGCTCAAGGATTACCGGAAGGGTAGCCCGGGTCCTCCTTAAGGCCCATGTTTGGCCTTTGCCAATCAACTTACAGGATAGCATCGTGGAGTCATTTATGAGTAGGTGGTAAATACTTCTTGCTGGGTGGGAGCCCAGACAATGTTTCATAATGATCCCTGTGGGTCACTAACTTCCCTGTCCTCGCGAATATGGCTGCACAAAAAATAAACTCAATTAGCACACGCGCAAGGAAAGTATCTTGAAAAGAAAATAATTTTACGAGCTGAGATCAGAGAAAAAACAAACTTACGAGGACGGTTGAAGTATCAATGCTCACAGTTTCAGAACCCGTTCGACATAAAGCGATGGTCTTTGTTGTCGTTGGGGTGGCTTGGGAGCTCGATTACCGAAGCTGGGTTTGGGAATCTGGTGAGGTAGTAGAATCCGTCACCTCGACCCTTTTGCTCTGGGCTGGCTTAAAGGCAGAAAAAGTACACTATATCAGTCGAAGTGGGGGCCTCCCACTCGTGCTTCAAAAATAAGTATTTCAGCCCCGCCAAAAGCCTGTAAGAATTTGGGGGGAGCTGAAAAGGCGCCAACTTCACATAATTCAGGAAGTCGGAAAAATATTGATCCAGGGGAAGGAAGGCCCCTGCCTTGAATTGCTCATCAGTCCAAGCCGAGAAGTCGTCCAGGAGAGGGGAGTAGCTCCGTTCCCCTTTGAACGGAGGTCGGGCAATAAGGACTCCGGACCCGACCTCGATATTATGGCTTAGCATAATTTTTTTTACCCTTCCTTGGGTCATAATCTTGGAAGCGATTGTCTCCTCCTCGAAGAAAACGTTGGGGTCAGCCACAACTTCCCTCTCCACCATTTGACTGAAGTGAGTAAGGACAGATTCTGAGGCGATCTCTTTCCATTTGTTGGTTTGTTGAGTAGACGAGTTGGGTGCATTCTTCTTTGGTGTGTTCTTCTTGGGTGCCATCAGATCGCCTAACGAACAAGAATGACGAGTTACTTAGAGGGCGACCTAAGAGTTTGTAAAGGTTATGACACAAAAGTACGGAGGAGAATGATCTCTCTGATATAGGAGCTGAGTTAGTCTCAGCCCATTGTGTGATGCCACGCACTACCCTACGCAACACGCCTTGGTTTTCTAACAGACCCCTGATGTTTAGGGATTCGTGTGTCAGAAAATCAGGCCACTACTATCCTTGGGGGTGCGGTTTAGAGCAGAACCACCCAAGAAGCATATCCCCTACGCAACTTAGTTTTGAACTCTAAAAATTTTTCATCTTCTATATCCCGAATGTGTATTTCCTAAAATTCTCCATAAATTACCCAGATTTACCCATAAATTACTCAGTTTTATGAATATCATAGTTTTAAGAGATATTTTAAGACCTACTCAGTAAACCTAAGTCGAAGCCTATGTGCCAAAAACATTTATAAAACAACCTAATATTGACTACGGTGAAGTGTGGAAGAGCATGATAAAGAAAACACAAAAATCAGTAAAGGAAAAGTTTCTTTCAAACAAAAATACTTACAATGCGTTCGTCAATAAAAGAAGTAGACTTTGCAGGGGAGAGTTCCTTTAAGACTCCTGAGTAATTGAGTAACTGGGTTTTTGAGAGTTATTGCAACAGATGGTTTTTGGGTTTTCTCTGAGAAACAAGGGTTTGAAAATGCAGAAGAGAGATGATGTAGAGAGATTTCCAATAAAAGGTGGTGAATTGTGAAAATTGCCTGCCCTATTTATACGTAAATGGCATAGAACAATTTAAGCCATCCGATTTGGTCAGTGCCAAAGGCACCCAATGTAGTGGAGGATCTGGTAGCTGCTGCTACTCGAGAAAATTTGGAAAGAGAGAATGCCTGTCTTAAGGCAGATCTAAGGAGAAGGGAAGAAGGGTTTCAAATAAACTCAGGGCAACAACAACACGTGGCGCAGCAAGTCATTCCTCTAGCGCAATTGCTACAGCTGGCAGAACCTTGCTACGAGGCAGTATATGAACGCTTTAGGAACAGCAACCACCGAACTTCGATGGCGGGTCAGACCCAGTAGAAGCAGAAGAATGGCTTCGATCAGTGGAGTCCATTCTAGAACATATGCGGCTGGGAAATGAAGATTGAGTCTCATGTGCTTCAAGCTTGCTAAAGAAGGACGCCCGCATCTGGTGGGATATAGTGAAGCAGACTAGAGATGTGAACGTTATGACTTGGGATGAGTTTATCCAAGTGTTCAACAAGAAGTATTACAGTCCTGCGATTCTAGCCACAAGGGTGGATGAATTTGTCGTGCTTACTCAAGGGAATTCATCTATGACAGATTATGCCAGGAAGTTTGATAGGCTGGCTAAGTTCACGACGAACATGGTACCCACTGAGACGCTAAGAATTCAAAGATTTGTGGAGGGACTGAAACCTATGATAGCCCGTGATGTGAAGTTGATTCAGGGGATAACCACTTACGCGTAAACATTAGAGGTAGCCTTGGAAGTTGAGCAGGCTGAAGAAAGGATTTGGAAAGAAGGCGTGGCCAGAAGGGACGCCAAAAGGAATAATAATAACCAGAATGACCACAAACGAAAACATGACGGTGGTCAAAATCAAAAGGCCGATAAAAAAGAATAAGACTGCGTCAGAAAGTAATGGGAATAAAAAGCCCTATGTGGAATATCCCCAGTGCCCTATCTGCAAGATGAAGCATTCAGGAGAATGCAGATATAAGATGAAAAGTTGTTTCAACTGCGGAGAAGAAGGACACATTAAAAAGGATTGCCCAAAGTTGAAGGATCAAAAGAAAGATGACAAGCTCGTGCCAGCCAGAGTTTTTGCTCTTACTAGAGGTGAAGCAGAAACTAGTAATACTGTGGTATCAGGTCAGGTCACTATCTCTAGTAAACTATGCAATGTATTATTCGATTCAGGAGCCACACATTCTTTTGTCTCTATAAATATGATCGATAGCTTAGATAGACCATGCGAACTTTTAGAGATAAGTTTGTCATGGAGTTACCCTCAGGGGAAAGAATGTTATCTAGTAGAGGGGTGCATAACGTGGTAGTTCGAATCGAAGGAAAAGAATTACCAGTAGATTTGATCGAGTTAGACCTTAAGGATTATGATGTAATTTTAGGCATGGATTGGTTAGCAAAACACGGGGCAACAATAGATGTTGACTGTGTTTTTAGCCAACGATGTGAGAACGCCAAAAACTATAAACCTTCAAGAGAATTTAAACGACACAGACAGTTTTATCAAGAAAAGTAAATAACACACAAGATTTTTATAGTGGTTCAGCCCCGATCAGTCGATAATAGCCTAATCCACTTAGAGTTGTGATTATAGATCTGTACTCAAGATCAAATGGACTGAGCCAACTGAGTTTCTTCAGTACCGATTGCAAAAATACAAGAATCCTTTCAAATACCAGCACTTTCTCTCTCTAGAATACTCAGACCCAAATTTTCTCTCTCTAGAATACTCAGACCCAAATTTTCCCAAAAGTCTCGAAAAAAGAAGCAGAAGACCCTCTCTAATCCCATAAGCCCTCTATTTATAGGCTTAGGTTCATACATCTGATATCCCCTAGAATCGGGATATTTTATTATATTTATTACATTTAAATTACAAAAAACATTCAAAATGTAACAAAACCCCCCATTTGTGGGAAGAATGAGAGATTCCTGCGTATCTTGTTGAAGCTGTTTCTGGGAATCTTGACTTAGTCCTCCTCTAGCTAGTTGATCCACCTTACCTCCACTCTGGTCGATCATACACATGCTGGTCGGACATACACTTGCTGGTAGGACATGCAAGTGTTGGAGATGCACTTCTCTCCTCTAACATGACACTCTCCTCTAGCATGCCATTTCTTTATTTGGACAACCATGCACTGGTTGGACTTATGCATAAAGACCAAATTCTTAGGCTCTCCTCGGACCACATCCTTGGGGTCTCCTAGGACCACTCTCTTGGGGTCTCCTAGGACCACTCTCTTGGGTTCTCCTCGGACCAAATCCTTGGGGTCTCCTAGGACCACTCTCTTGGGGTCTCCTAGGACCACTCTCTTGGGTTCTCCTCGGACCACATCCTTGGGATCTCCTAGGATGCACTCTCCTTAGTTCTCCTAGGATGCACTCTCCTTAGCTCTCCTCGGACCACACCCTTGGGATCTCCTAGGATGCACTCTCCTTAGCTCTCCTAGGATGCACTCGCCTTAGCTCTCCTCGGACCACACCCTTGGGATCTCCTAGGATGCACTCTCCTTAGCTCTCCTAGGATGCACTTGGCTTGGTTATGACATCTTTCAAGCAGTCCAAACTCTTCACCAGTCTACCGGGTCACTTTATCACAACTCTGAGGAGTCAATGTATTTATTGACTATTAATATGTCTTTTACTGACCATGCACTGCCACTTGTCACCCTTATTGCCACATCATTGATCTCCAATTTTTGGGGATAACAATAGACTATAAGGGTAAGACAGTCAACTTTCAACCAGAAGGCGGAGAGCAATTCACTTTCAAAGGAGAAGTTTCTCGAACTCGCATACCGATAGTCTCAGCTCTCAAAGCTCAGCGATTCATCAATAGCGGTTGCCAGGCATTTCTAGCTAGTGTGGTGGACAAGTCACGAGAGACGCAGCTCGAACCAAAGGATGTACCTATTGTATGCGAATTTCCCGAGGTGTTTCTAGAAGATCTACCGGGATTACCTTCGAGTTGGGAAATCGAGTTTGAAATAGAATTAGCACCTGAGACGATACCAATCTCGAAAGCTCCCTATAGAATGTAGCCTACTGAGCTAAAGGAGTTAAAGATACAACTGCAGGAGCTTTTAGACAAGGGTTTCATCCGACCGAGCTATTCGCCTTGGGGAGCACCAGTGCTTTTTGTCAAAAAGAAGGATTTGAGTATGAGGGTGTGCATAAACTATCGAGAACTTAATAAAGTGGCGATCAAGAAGAAATACCCTTTACCTCGAATAGACGATCTTTTTTAGCAACTACAAGGATCTACATTATTCTCGAAGATAAATTTGAGGTCAGGGTATCATCAGCTAAGAGTACGAAAAAGAAGATATCCCAAAGACGGCTTTTCGGACTAGATATGGACTCTACGAGTTTCTGGTGATGTCTTTTGGCTTAACAAACGCTTGGGTTGGGAAATGCATACATGCATACATAAATTTATTTTTTACTTTTTGTGAAGGTTTATAAATGTTGTTAGGTTAATTAATGATCAATTTTAATAATTAAAATTCGTATGAAATCTCTAATAATAAGATTGGCTTTTATCTATTTCAAACTGTAGCATCCCAGAATTTTACTTAGTTAGCTAGATAATAGTAGTTGTAGTATTTTAGATTCCGTGGATTTTGGTTCAAACCGAGATTTAGTTGGAAACTCCTAGCAATAGTTATGGATTTTATAAATTTAACCTATAGTTTAAGAATATTAATTATAACATACGGTTTGATTAATATTGTTGGTTATTAATATGATAATTATTATAACCTACGGTTTAGATAGAGCCAATAAGAATATGACACTTGTCATGAGCATGGATATTCCTAAGGTTTAGATAGAGGCAATAGGATTATGACACTTGTCATATGCATGATTATTAAGGAATTATTATTTTAATGATAAAATAAGGGAAATATAAGACTTAGTATTCACCAGAATCTGTTAGGAGCATGACATTTGTCACGATTTTATTTAATTGTGGATTAGGTTGTTATTTAGATTATTAAATAGATTTTCCCGTAACTTTAGGGTACTATAACTTTTAACCTATTTTTTAACTAGTTATATTATGAATTTCGAAAAATAGTATTTCTAGAAAGTTGTAGATAATTGAATTAGCTTTCTAACGGTATAAAGATAGTCTAAATCTAAGTCATACAGCTCCAATTATGTTAATTTTACTATAGGTGATTTTAGAGTTACGAGATTTAGGAAGTTAGAAGTTAGGATTCTATTTTTTTTTTTAAAAAAAACCAACTTTGACTCCTTAGACCAACCTCTGATAGTTTTGACCGAGTCTTCAGCCTCTGATTTAAGAATATTCAAATATCTTCAATAAAATTCATTATTTTTATTCAAGCCAAAAAGAAGATTTTTATTCCGAGAACTCTATAAATAGGACTTAGGACCCATCCCTTTCACTCACTCTTCAGCTGTGATCAGACTCCAAGGTGCTAGTGAGACCATAAGAGTGATAAACACTTGGGTTGGGAAAAATCTTTTCTATTCTTAAGCTTTATAAAACACTTTGGGAAGTGAGGTTAGAGTGTTTCGGTATTGGAGTTAGACTAATCCATAAGGTCAACTGAGTTATCCTTATTTTTAAGTTTCATTCTGTTTGATTCCTTAGTTTCTTTAGTTTTCATTCAGGTTCTAACTTTTGTTATGGTTTTGTGGTTAGAATTTTAAGTTCTTTGAACTTAAGGTGTCTATTCGGTAAGTTTCCTCTTGGTGGTTTAGTTCTATTCCTTTCATTTCTGTCTATTAGAAATACTCACTATTTTTATTGCTGGATTTAGGAGTGTTCCAAGTTCCGCATTTGTTCTCAATTATCCCGGTGTTGGTAAGGAAAATTAGATAGTTTAGTATTATGATCTGGTTTATGTAATGTATGATATAGTTTATGTTTGTATGACCTAACATTTCAGGTACAATAAAGGGGTAAGTGTGTCTGGACCCAAGGTGTCCAATGATGTATGACGGACTATGTACGGTAGGCTCGGTTGCAAAAACTTTATGACGGACCTATGTCCGGTGTATGACGGACCTATGTCCGGTGTATGACGGACTTTTGTCCGGGGCTTAATTGCCACCCCTGTATAAGCACTTATATTTTTATTATATCTTATTTGTTATTTTTAGTTATGATTATGATATATGACCTATAGTTATGATTTATGACCTATGACTTATGAATTATGACCTATGACTTATGACTTAAAGTATGATTTATGATTTATGGCTTAGATTATGATTTAGAATTATGACTTAAGATATGATATGATCTAGATGTTATGTTTGATTATATGACTAACCCTTGTTTGTATTTTCCTTACCGGGCTTCAAAGCTCGCTCCTTATGATGTTGTTATTTCAGGAAATTAAGGATAGAAAGGCCGTTGGCGAGTGGGACCTAAGAGCTTCGTGATGTATTCGTTGGGGACCATATAGTCGAGCAAGATCAAGCGGGCCAAATCATTTTTTTAATTTTTTTAAAGTTTATTTTAAATTTTGTTTTATTTAAATGTTGCTCATTTTTATGTTAAAGACAAGTATTTTATTTTTATAAAACCATGGATCCATGTATTAATTTTTATTAAATAAAAGAGCAATATTTACGATTATGACTCAACGATGTGTTTTCGGTAATCTATGAGAAATTAGGGTGTTACAGAAAAATTGCACAAATTTTATCATTTTTTTTTATTTTTGGGGAATGGCCGCGACCACCAGTTTTCATTGGCTGCGACCTAGGTATCTGACGTTAGTGCGACCACCATTAACCTCTGGCTGCGGCTAGCACACAATTTTTGCCTAGAATGGTCTCGTGGTTGCGACCACCAGTTTTTACTGGTCACGGCCTATGTTAACTTTTTCTTAAAATTTATTTTTTAAATGTATTTTTTAATAGGTTAATACAAAAATATAAGATATTTTCTATTATTTTAAACTATCCTTTTCGAAATATAATATATTTGTTGTTTGATCTTTTAAAAATAGATATTTTCTATAAATATTCAAATTCAAATTTAAAAATAGGTTAACTAATTAATTTTAAATATTTTAATATATTAAAACATTAGAATTAAGTTATCAAATATTTTTTAATTCTTGATATTTTTTTAAATATGATATTTAAAAATAATAATATCTGATTATTCTATAGATTTTAATATTTAAATTATTTGAAATTTGAAATTTTTTTAACTATATATTTTTATAGATATTTGAATTTGTTTAACTGTTTAAGACATTTTAAAAAAAACAGCAGACGATATTTGTTTTAAAAATTTATAACTAGTTAGATTTTTAAAAATATCACATTTCTCAAACCAATTAATAAAATATTTTTTAATAAATGAGATTTAAATTAACTTTGGTTAATTGTTGATAAATCATATTTAAATTAAATTAATATTTTTCAAATTAACCTAAACAAAGTTGATTATTGATAAATTAAATTTAAATTAAATTTTGTTAATTGTTGATAAATTTTATTTAAATTAACTTATTTTTTTTTAAAAATTTAATTAATTCGAATTTTTGTTAAATTCTAGATAATTAATTGTGTTATTTTTGCATAATTTCATAGAGTTACTCATATAGTAACATGATTAGGCTCATCCAATGATAGCATGTCTGTTTGCACTATATGTGGTATTTTTGTAATTGGACTTAGATGCATATAGTGGCCCATATGTTTTCTAGATATATAGATTTTGCCAAATAAAATATTCATAAAATGATAGGTTTTATTTGGGCCCATTAGAAATTGTAAAGTTTAAATTCCTCTCTTATGGGTGGTTTCGCTTGTGAATGCTCATTTGCTTTGCATGACTATAGTGGGTCTAATCAATTTATAACAATTAATAAAATGAATGTTTAAATTCGTGTCGTTTGGACCTTGAATGGGAGTATGGGGGCCTTAGTAGAGGGTACGACATACTGGACCCAGCCCTCCTCCATAAAAGCCCAATTGTTAAGGCCCATTTACCTGAGTTGGACTTGATTGTATAGGTTCATTATATTAGTTAAACCTAAATATTGATTAACAACAAATTAATTCTAAATTAATTGAATTTGTTTCAATGTGTCATAGTCATTAATTTTCTAAAAATAAATAATAAAAATACTATTTTTAATTTTATAATGACCTTATTTTAAGAATTATATTTGATATCCACCGTTGGTTTAACAACGTCAGTCGCTTAATGGGACCTCGAGGCGCTTTGATTCATCCCCCTATAGAAGGTGTTCATTAGTTATTTTGACAAGGTTAGATTTCAAAAGATAGATAATTATAGGTCAAATTCAACTAGACTCACCCCTACGGTGACTACTAGGATTAAATCTATTGATTATCGAAATCATGGGTCTAGCTCATAAAATAAGAGGTTTTGTTTTCTTATTTTGATCGAATAGTAGGTTTTTAATAATGGCATCCATTATTAAATAAGTTTACAACTTTATTTAACTAGTGGTATTTTTGAGTCTCGCCAACCGGGACAAGGATATCATAGATCGGTTAAAAACCTAAAGAAATAAAGATATGATTTTTTTGATATTTTTTTCTCATATCTTACATATTTTTTATATATGTTGTGCTATTTCTTGAATTTTGTGTGAATTGAATTTTTATTGAGAAAAAGTGATCGATTTCTATTTTATTGATAATAAGTAGTTTGTAAGTATGGCTGTGTCTACTCCCATCATTTTTCAACTTTCGAGGGAGAAACTCGCTGGAGAAAACTTCCTTAAGTGGAAGCAGAATATCAACATAGAGTAGATTGGTGACAACTCTAAATTCGTCATGACTAATGAATCCCAACAACGAGCACCGTCTCCACACGTTCTTGATGGCACCGTAAATGCTTGGATAGCACCGTCTCCACACATTCGTGATGGCACCGTAAATGCTCGGATGTCACCTTCTCAACATGTCTGCGATCATCTGATCAAAATGAAAAACTACTTTCAGGAAGCTGAACTGCATGGAGCAACAATAGATGAGGAAACTCAAGTTGGCTTAATCCTCAATAGTCTTTCTCCAGCTTTCCCATCGTTCACCACCAACTATGTGTTGAATAAACTCAACTATGGTCTGACGCAGCTCATGAACGAGCTTTAGACTTTTGAGTCTATCATGGGTGGACCAAGTAAGGGAGGAGAAAATAAGACAACTACTATTACTGCTGCCCAGCTAAGGCTGAAGCAAACCAAGTTTCGTCTTCGAAAGTTGGAAACAAGAGGAAATGTGGACAAAAAAACAACCCCAAGCCTGCAAAAGCTGCAAAGACGAGTGCACAACCAAATGCATAGATTCCTAAGGGGAAGAACAAGAAAAGCAAGAAAGGTAAAGGTAAGTGTTTTCACTACAAAGAGAATGGACATTGGAAACGAGATTGCCCCAAGTTTCTAGCAGTGAAAAACAAAGGTAATGATTATAGTTCATTTATCTTAGACACATGTGTTTTAGAGGATGATAAATCCGTTTGGATTATTGATTCTAGATATACCAGTCATGTTTGAAACTTTTTACAGCTTCTTGAATCGTGGGAGGAAGTGGACGAAGGCGGCTTAAAGCTTAGAGTTAGGAACGGAATGTTCATTGCGGTCCAAGCTAGAGGAAGAGCTCGTCTGAAGGTCGGAAATAAATTTGTAATTTTAAATGATGTATTTTTTATTCAAAATTTTAGTAGAAATTTAATATCAGTGTCCAGGTTGCAATTAGAACAATTTGTTATGACTTTCACAAGTCCTAATATATCCATTTCTTTCAATGGATCACAAATTGTGCATTGCATGTTTGAAAAATGGGCTTTATATTCTGTGACCTAACGAACCCCTCACTCTTAACAATGATTTATTCAAAGTAGCTAAACCTAGGACCAATAAACATTGAAAGACCGATAACGATAATATGACGTATTTATGGCACTTGAGACTAGGTCACATTGGCTATGATAGGATTCAAAGAATTACAAAGGACGGGCCTTTGAGGGAAATAACCTTAGGTGAATTACCTGTCTGTTAATCTTGTCTAGAAGACAAACTGATCAAGCGTCCATTCTCTGCAAAGGGTGGACCTTTGATTGTACAAGCCAGGGGTGGTTTTGAGTATTTCGTCACTTTCATTGATGATTACTCTATATAGTCATGTCTTTACCTAATGCATAGGAAATCAAAACCATTTTCAAAGTTTCAGGAATTCCTAGCAATGGCTCAGAACCAATTAGGTAAAACGTTAAAGATCTTGCGATCTAATAGGGGTGGAGAATATTTGGATATGTAGTTCGAAGATCATTTAACTAAACTTGGGATTTTATCACAACTTACTACCTTAGGCACTCTGCAACAAAATGGTGTAGCGGAATGCTGGAACAGAACTTTATTGGAAATGGTTAGATGCATGCTTAGTTACTAAACTCTACCAACTTCAATCTGGGGACATGTAATTGAAACTACGAACGACATTCTCAATGTCGTGCCGTCTAAATCAATCCCCAAAACACCTTTAGAACGCTGGAATGGTCGTGAACCTAGTTTATGCCATTATAGAATCTGGGGGTGTCCCGCCCACGTCCTGAGGAAAAAGGAAGGAAAGATAGAATTGCGAACTGAAGTTTGCATGTTTGTTGTCTATCCTAAAGGTGCTTGGGGTGGACTTTTCTATTGTCATTCAGAAAAGAAAGTGTTTACTTCTACGAATGCTACTTTTCTAGAAAATGATTATGTCCAAAACTTCAAACCACGCAGCAAAATAGTTTTAGAGGAGATAGTTAAAGAATTGACTCCAACCAGTGATCCATCGTCTTCAACGCGAGTTTATGTTGAAATTCCTACTCTTCATGTCCAACCGACACAAGTCGATTTAAATGAAGAAAGTATCATTGTTCCTAAGCAAATAGTCACGGAGCTTCGTCGTAGTGGGAGGGTTTCTAGGAACCCAATTCGCTATGGTTTGGATGGTGAAACCAATACGGTTGTCGGTGACACTAGTGATGATGATATGTTGTCTTTCAAACAGGCAATGGCTAGCCCTAAAAAGGAACAATGGCTCGAAGCCATGAAACAGAAAATGGAGTCCATGTGCTCAAATTCCGTCTGGGATCTTGTGGAAGCACCTAGTGACTTTAGGGTCATTGGGTGCAAGTGGATCTATAAGAAGAAACGATGTGTTTGATAACTCTACAAAATAGAGTTATTTTACCACATTTTTTTATGTTAATTGTTGCTTAGTCTTTGAGTATTTAAGTAACTTATTAAGTTCTTAAGTAATTTTGAATTTATTAGTCTTAATGTACTTTTTAGATTTTTATATGTTTTTATAGATATTTTATTATAATTTGTTATAGTTTAATTATTTGAAATAAGTAAGGTTAAGTTAGAAGTAAAAAGATGCACTTTTGAGCTTAAATGTTTAAGTAAATTAAGTTTTAATTAATATTTTCAAAGAATTATTATGACTCATTTCTATAATTGAAATTGTTTGACTATGATTTAATTTATTTAGTAGGAAAATTATTGCATTTCAGGTGCTTGAAGTAAAAAAAAAAATAATGAAAAGAAAAGAAAATGAAGTTGTGATAAAAATGGAATTATGGCATTTTTTTGAAGAGGATTTAAGCAAAAAGTGGCACCTGATCCAAGCCAGTCTAAAGCCACAGTGGGCCTACCTCTCCCAGCAGCCTCCTACCCAGTTCAGCCCAGTGAAGCCCACCAGGCCCACAAGCCCAGCCGAACCCAACCCTGCCTCCCAACAGCCTTCACAAGCCCAGCCGAGCCTCCCTGTTTCCTCTTCTCCTCCATGGGCTGCTCCACCAACCAGCACAAGCCCAACTCGCCCAGGCCCATACGCAGCCACGCCCAGGCCCACTCGGCCCAGCTCCCTGAAGTAGCCACCTGCCACAACCCCTTCTTGAGCCCATCAAATGCTCATTGTCCCCTTGTCCCTAAAATGCCATTTTTGCCCAATTTTTCTACAACATTTTACCCAAAAATCATCATCACTCCTACAATTTACCCATATTTTCCATATTATTATTAATTTAATAAATCTAATCAATTTAATTAATTTAAATAGATTATTTTAATAGTCTCATTTTGGCTATAAATATGAAATTGCAAGACTATTTTTTTACTATCTTTTTTTCTACCATTCTCTCTTCTATTTTGGTATTTTTTTTCAAGAGCCTTTTCAAGTATGTATTTTATTTATTTTGTAATTTCTATTATAGTTATGTGCTTCCAATCTTTTTCATAATACTATTAAGATCATGATGAAGCAACTTGTAACTAGATAAAATTTATGTTGTATGTTGATTTCCCTTGTAATGTAACAAAGTTTATGGGTTTTTCTTCTTCATATATGTCTTTCATCTTTAATATCTCATATTTTGGATTGTTAGATAATATTGCACTTTTTTCTTCATTTTGCAAAACATAATATCCTTTGTGTAAGATGTGCCATTAAATTGTTCACATCTAATGCTTAGAACAAAAAAATTATGTTTGGCCTTATAAATAATGTTATTTGATTTTTTGTTGTTTCACATTAAATACTTTGAAATTATACTTTTTTGAAAAGTGAAGAAAAATCCTATCTTTTAAGAAATAATGTGTTCTTAAAAGTATAAATCTATTTGGAAAATTATAGTTTGACTTGTTTTAACTATCTCTAAAATTTGGGAATCAGTATACTAATAAGTTTGATTAAACTTACATTTGTGGATTCTAGTATCTTAATATTCTTTCATTTGAACACTTATTTTCACATCATTATTGGTTTATTTCACTACTACAAAATACCCTTTACAGGACACTTTTTTAGGACACGCACATAAATGCAAGTCCTTAAAAATATTTATGGAGTTTTTAGGACACTCATTGAGAGTCCTAAAAAAACACAATTTAGGACTCGCAATGAGTGTCCTAAAAAAATATGCGAGTCCTAAACAAATCTGGGCTAAAAAATGAGTGTTTTACTTAACAATTTTAAGAACTTGCTTTGGGAGTCTTTAATACTCTTTAAGGACTCGCTTTGCGAGTTCTAAAAACACCTGGGCTGAAAAATTAGGAATTGTAACTTTTAAAGACTCACTTTGCGAATCCTAAAAGAGTATTAAGGACTCTCAAAGCAAGTCCTTAGAATTGTTAAGTAAAAGAGCATAAAAACACACATTGTTTCGAATTTCCCTCTTCTATTTCGCACTAAAGGTAATAAAAAAAATCCCAATTTTTTTCCCAATTCTATTTCTCAGCTCTCTCGCGCCTCAGTCTCTCTCTCCCTCTGAAACCCCAAATGTCGAAACCCCCAAATCCCACAAGATCTTCTCCATTTTCCCTCCCTCAGCTCACTGTTGGTTAATTTTTTTTCATTTTTTTGTTAGATACCTCTTCTTCTTTAATTTTTCCCCACTGTTTTTTTTTTCCTTTTTCTTCTTCTTGATCTCCGACTTGTAGATGGCCCTCCGACTGCCTGTCTCTTCGCCTCCCTCCCTTCTGCTCCGGCTCATCTACAGGCTCAACTCCCTCTTTATTTTCAGGTATATATATACATATATTTAGTTTCATTTATTTTTAATATTATTAACTTAATAAAGGCTCTTTCTCACTTTTCTCTTAGATCCAAGGCTTTCTCACTTAGAGGTTAATCACTATTTTTTTTATTATTTTACTATTCTGATTTTTTTTTGTTATGAATTTTTTTAATATTTGGCCTTTGATTTGGTTACGACTTACATTTTGAGCTCAAACCAGATAATATTTGAAGCCTAATTTGGGAGAATTTAAGAACTGATGCCCTTGTATGTCATATTTTCTTTCAATATTTGTGGTTTTGCTATGCATTAAATTTTTGGTCGAATGCACTCTTAGAGGATTATATTGTGTTTAGCTCATGTGTCCTATCCGGATGAGCCTTTGTAATTTTTGGTTTTATTTATGTTAGTGTGGTATTAACCATTGTTATTACTTGCACATGTTATGAGTGGATATTGAGATGTTTATGGAAACTTTTTAATCAGTTAACAGTTCTGCATACTAGAAAATGGAACCAAAGTTTAGTGCCCAATTTTCATGATCATCAATAAGCATTATTTTGTATTATTTTTTTTCTATGTGTTTGCTTGTCCAGAAATTAGAAAAAACATCAATGAATGAGATGGACTTTTGTGTTTTGTATATTTAACTTTTGGATATAAATATTTTTACTTTATGTTTGTGAATCTTTGAGATAAACATTCTGTAATGGGTTAGGTTTAAGTTGTCATCTTTAGTTTTTTTCTCTCTGTATATATCCAAACATAAATGTGGGCAGATTTTGTTACATATGTTTGTATTATATATATTATGTATACCAAGGACCCTATTTATATATATATATATATTCGAAGTGCATAGAGTCATAGTTCTTTATGAAGCAGGGCTATTTGCTTCTTGTACACTTTATTTTATAGTGATTTTCAAATTTGCCTTTTTTTTAGGTTTGACAATTGCTAATGTGTGCACATATATCATTAATACAGGAAACTCGGTTTCCAAGTTCAAATTCAAAAAGAAGCTTGAGTGAGTTTGATTTTACTGATATTTTTTCCTGTTCAATTTCTATATATATTTCTCTTATTTGAATTTTGAACTTTTTTGATAATGTTTTCTCCCATCATTTTTTTTCTACGTATTCTTTTTCTTCATATTTATAGTTCTTTTACACAGTGTTTCTTTGAATTTTATTTTAAATCCTGATTTGCTTGTCTTAGTGTGGTATGTGGCATCTAACTTTTAACATGATATGGAACATACATCTAACTTTTTTATTTTTTATAATGTTAATAATAATGTTTAGGTTAATATTTTGATTGGTCTTAAAGCATTGGATCGGTAGCTAATTGCAAGAGGTATGTTGTATTTGATTTTTTTTTTAAATTTTCAATATTTTACAATTTTGAATGATAATTGTATTACATTAGTGGAGTTTGAATATCTTAGATATTCTTCCATAGTGAGGTAGGTTATGAGAATTTTGTGTGCTACGGTGATAACGGAAGATTGAGAACTTGCATGTCTTAGTGAAGTAGATTCTGAGAATTTTGTGTGCTGTGGTGATATATGGATGAAAACTTGTGTGCTGTTTGATTTGTTAGACATGTTTGTGTTGAATGTGACAAATGGCTAGGCTAGTAAATTAGGGGATATGCTGTCCGATTTTCTATAGATGGCGACATGTTGGCTCTTTTTCTTCTAGTTTCAGTGCAAGATGTGTATTTTACTATGTTTTAATTTTCATGTAATATATATTTTTTTTGTAACCTATTTTTTTGTTAAATTTTCATGTAGTATATTTCTGTTAATTGATGTTGTGCTTTGCTCAGTCAGAATATGTTGTGTGATTATATCATTATAGCAATTTATGCATGTTCTACAATTTTCTTGCATAGCACATGTTTGATGAAAGTCTCAAGTTTTATTCTATAATCTTAATATTAGGCTCCAAAATCTAAAGGTTTGAGACACCTTTAAGCATGTTTTATGTAGTCAATCGAAATGTTATGTATTACATATAATTAAGGCCACCTCTCTACTTGGCAGACATTTATATAAACATTACTTGAATATAAAATAGACTATGTAACCATCATCATTTGTGTGGGGTCCAATGTTGTAGAAACTGATATTCTAACATGTTTGCCCATCTTTTTCTTCCTCTTGTGTTTAAGATATTTTGTCCAAATTACTTCAAAGTTATTTTTGCATCATGCAATTTACAAGTAACAGTTATAACAACTACTAGCTTTGTATTTAATTAAGAACCATGCACGTTTACTTTAGTCTTTAATTCATGCTTTTTGAAATATATATCGATTGCTTGTTGGATCTATAATGGAGGCAAAAGCTTCTCCAGGAAAGTGTTTGCAGGGTTTTCTTTTATTATATATGTTTGGTTGTTAGATATTTATTTTATTCTTTTGAATGTAATACAGTGTCTTTATGTAACACTGAGAACAAGTTTAAGATATATAATTTATATTTATTATGACTATTAACATCTTACTTCTCAGTTTGGTTGCTCTAATGTTTTTGTTGTCTATTATAATTCAATTTGTGAAGAACAAAAGCAGGGGAGAGCATTATATTGAGTTTTATAATTCTTTTCGTTTGCCATGTATAAGTTTGGTCTTTATCTTGTGAGATATTTTATTTTTTTGGGAGTACATCTAACTTAATATAATAAAAGTATGTGTGGACCTCTCTTGTTTTTTTATTTCTAGTGGTCAACATTTTAAGAACTTTTTATTTCCAGTGGAGAAATTTTTTATTAATATTTTAGTTTTTTGTTCTCTTTTGCTTTGGTGATCATTATTCTTTAAGTTCTTACCACTGTTCTCTAATTAATTCTTTGATGACAATTATTCTTTATGAAGCTAGTTAGTTGATAGAATGGAACATTTGGTTTTGGAGCAAGAAAAGAAATATCTATCTGGAGTAAGATGACAACTTTCAAATGCACATGTATGTTTGCTTTGCTATGTAGCTTGGTAAATGTGTGTGTTACATTTCTATAGATTATCTCTTGTATAATACTCTTTATTCTCTTATAAATGTTTAGTATAACCGTCTCCCGACTTTTGTTTAGGATTCTTTCTTTGAAATTTGTCTTGTTTTGTCGCTTGATATAGAAAATAGCTTAGTGTGGCAAAAGCTAGAATTTGTCTTTGGTAAGGACTTTCAACACTAGTTTTTATGAAATTGCAGTATTTTTTTCTTCTAGAGATGTGATACTCAAAGTTCTTTGGGATTTAAATGTCGGTTTGAAATTATTTCTTCATAGCATGTGGACTGTCTATAGGTTAATTAGTATGTGTGAGTAACTAAATATCTCTCCAAACTCTAATACTAAATCTAGACATTATGCAGACTGACATCTAATTTTTAACGTTTTGCACTTAAATTTCTTTTATATTGGATATATGTAATTGATCTTTTGAGTAGTACATTATATCTTAAGTTTAAAACAATCATTTTTCATTCTTAATTCAAATGAATTTGTATTTCTCTTAATAATTTATATCTAGTTGCATGAGGATTAAAAATTAATCATTAAAAAATATTAAAATTTGTAAACAAATACAAGCGTGGCTAGCTCTCTTGAAACATATTTCTTGTCCCAAATTTCCTTGATCTATTGGACTTGCTTATTTTCTAAAGGTATATTTTTTTATAAATACAATATTCTAATATTAATTATCAACTTGAAATGGACTGATTTTTTCTAAGCAAACTTTTGAAAAGTTTGATGAACCTAATAATTAAATAACTTTTTTATAATGTGCAGGTCTATATTGAGATGCATTTCTTTGGCGCAAAACTAGACATTGGTAGTTAAAGTATTTAGAATCAAAAATATATTTCACTAACTTTGTATACATGCCTTGTTTAATATTTGGTGATGATAGAATTTGATTGTAGTATAAACTTTCATGTAATATGATTTTGTAAGCCGAGTAGACTAAATATTAAAATTATATTTTTGAGTAATTAATAAAAAATTATTTTGTTGTATTATCTTTTGAAAATATTAGAAATGTAAAATATATAATACATTTTGGACTCTCAAAGAGATATATTTTTTTTAAATCAAAATGAAAATGGTAGCTGCATTTTTTTTAAAAAAAAAATTACTTTTAAGGGCATGCAAAGCGAGTCCTAAAATCTTAATTTAAAGACACTCAATGAGATCTTTTAGGACTTGCATTGCGAGTCCTAAAAACATTCTTTTAGGGCTTGCAACGCAAGTCCTTATAAATTAATTAAAGGCACTGAATCAGATTTTTTAGGACTCGCGTTGTGAGACCTAAAAACATTCTTCTAGGATTCGCAACGCGAGTTCTAAAAACTTACTTAAAGGCACTCAACAAGAGTTTTAAGGCTCTCAAATAGAGGACTCGCGCCTCGCGAGTCCTAAAAAGTTTTTTAGGATTCGCAATGCTAGTCCTAAAAAGTCTTTTTTGTAATAGTATTTTTATTCTCTTAAATAGCTTTATTTTAAATCTTTTATTTTGTGTTCATGACATTAAATCTCATCAATTTTTAGAGTTAGGTTAAAATTTATTAATTTTGGTTTAAAATAGTTTTCTTTTTTGATTTTAGAAAACTCCTTTGAGTTCGATCTCATTCTTACACGAATACTATACTTCATATATGCACTACACCAAAATATTGATTTTGTGACATTTTAATTGGTGACATTTGTTAAAAAATGTCACAATAATAGTATTTTAGTGACAATTGGTCAAAAATGTCACTTTAGTAAGAATAAATGACATTTTATGTAGTGACATTTTTTTTAAAATGTCATTATTGATATTCTTTAGTGGCATTTGATAAAAAATGTTACTAATTTGTGAAAATTTAGTTTTAGTAGCATTCACAAAATGTCACTAGACTATATCAATAGTAACATTGTACAAATGACACAAAATATTGGATTTTGTGACATTTTAAAATTTCAGCTAAATAAATAATTTTAGTGACATTTTAAAAGTGTTATTATTGAAATTTTGTAGTGACATTTTTAATTTGTCAATTTTTTTTTAATTTGTTTTTATATTACAAATTTATAATAAGAGTTTAAATGGGATTTTGACAAAAGTAAATTATTTTTGTAGGCCTAATTAATTTCATAGACAAAAAAAATAACTAAATAAATATTAGGATAGAATTATAATAAAAAAAATTGAATACATAAAATTGAACTCCATAAAATTAGAAAGAGAAATAAAATTTAGCAATTTATGTTAATAAGAATGAAAACTACAATCACTAAGCTTCTTCATCCATCTCATCTGTATCAAACGACACTGATGTATCAACGGTTATGTCTTGGATATCTTTCCTAACCAAACTAATATCTCCATCCCCATCATTAATAGTTGCGCTACAAACCTCAGTTTGCAAATAAGACTCCACATTCTCATCGTATGATTGCACACTCATATTATAATAATCTCTAGAATTTATTTTTAAAACAACATGCCATTCTTTGTGTTTGAGGTCTTCCACATACATTACCTGTTCTGCTTGAGAAGCTAGTATAAATGGTTCATCTTCATGCATCAATTTTGAAAAGTTGACTCTTGTGCAATCCTTCTCTTCTTTAACGCCACTTCTTGAAATCCAATCACACTTAAATAACACAACACGATTTCCTGAAGAATAATCTAGTTCTATAATATCAGTTAATATTCCATAAAATGTAACCTCTCCAAAAATAGGATTTGGATCTCTACTACTTGCGAAACTTTGAGTTTTAGCAGTCATAATAACTCCACTATTTTGAGTTCTTAAATTCTTTTCAATTTCTTTTGTGTGAAACCTGAAACCGTTGATTAGATATTTTTTAAATCGAAAAAAAACATTGTTTGGTCCATTTTCCAAACAACGTAAATCTTCAGAAGCTCGATTATCTCCATTATCATATAATTCTTCCACCTGATTTGATAAAAATAATAACTACACTCAATATGTGTGTAACTCATTAAGTTAATGTAAAATGTATAAATTAAAAAATCTACCTTTTTAGCAAACCATGGAGAAAATGAATTGTTATGAATTCGATTTATGGTCATTGCTGTTTGACGAGAGTTTTGTTGTGCAATGATATTACGATGTTCCCTACAAAATGAATTAGCATTAGTTATAATTATATGATTTTTCATGTTTTTATTGTTATTATTATTAAAGATATAATAAATAACACTCACTCATTAAATGAGTCTATGGTATTGCAATTAAATAATACATATCGATGTGCCTTAACTTTAGTATCCTCGTCTAAAGTCTTAGTATCTATTTTTCCCAAATGTCGACCCGTCGTTTGGAAAATGGGCAATGTTTTTCCATTTGGTTCCACATCAATGTAATTTCTAGGCTTACGATTAAATTTTGTCTCCACACCTTCCATGTATCTTGAGCAAAACGTCAAACATTCATCAGCTAAATATCCTTCGACAATACAACCTTCCGGTTTGCTTTTATTACGAACGTATGACTTCAACTTAGACAAGTACCTAAAATTATTCATAGAAACATTAGAAGAAATATTAATTCTTGTTAAGCATAAATAAAATGAAAATCAATTAATATTTACCTTTCAATAGGGTACATGCAACGATAAACTGATGGTCCAGCAATTCTTGCCTCATATGCTAAGTGTATTACTAAATGAACCATTATATCAAAAAATGCTGGAGGAAAGAGTTTTTCAAGATTACAAAGAATGATAGGTATTTGTTGTTCATGATGCATAAAATCTTGTGGTCGGGCAACTTTTGAATACATCATGCGAAAATAATTTCTTAAACTAGTTAGATGTAGACGAACATGTGCACTTGATACTCCCCTTAGTGCTAGTGGTAGTAATTGAGTCATAATGATATGAAAATCATGACTTTTGAGCCCATAAATTTTTCTTTTGCTCACATCAACACATCTAGAAATGTTGGCAGCATATCCATCTGGAACCTTAATTGTCTTTAGAAATCGACAGAAGACAATTTTTTCTTTTTTGCTTAATGTAAAACATGCAGGCGGAATAACAGTTTTCTTAGACTCGCTCTCTTTTGGATGAAGTTCAGATCTAATACCCATATATTTTAAATCAAGACGCGCATTCAAATTGTCATTATTTTTTGTATCTAAACTCAATAATGTCCCCATCAAACTTTCACATACATTCTTTTCAATATGCATCACATCAAGATTGTGTCGCAATAAATTATCCTTCCAATATGGCAATTCAAAAAATATACTCTTTTTCTTCCAACTGTATGGCAATAGAGGATTAACAACTGTCTTCCCAAATTTAATCTGGTAGCCTGCTAATGTATCTAGTATCATAGAACCACTTAATGGGGTTGGAGCCATTCTTTCCTCTTTTGTGCCATCAAAAGATTTTTCATCATTTCTAAATGGGTCATTATTTTCTAACCAGCGTCGATGACCCATATAACAATGCTTTTTTCTATGCTTCAACCACATAGAACAAGTGTCTTGATGACAAGATGGGCATGCATACTTTCCTTTCGTGCTCCATCCTGATAAGTTTGCATATGCTGGAAAATCACTAATTGTCCATAGTAGTGATGCCCGCATGTTAAAGTTTTTTTTTGTAGATGCATCAAAAGTTTCAACTCCAACTTCCCATAACTCCTTTAACTCTTCAATTAGTGGCTTTAGATATACGTCAATATTATTTCCAGGTGCGTCTGGACCGGGTATGAGTAAGGACATAATAAAATTAGGTTGTTTCATACACATCCACGGAGGAAGATTGTATGGTATCAAAATAACTGGCCATGTACTGTGACTTACACTTAATGTTTTGAAAGGGTTCATTCCATCAGAAGCTAGCCCAAGTCTAACATTGCGAGGATCTGCAGCAAAATTCTTGTGGTTATGATCAAAAGTCATCCATGCTGGAGAATCTCTTGGGTGTCTCATACAACCATCACTTGTACGATCTTTGTTATGATGCCAAGTCATAAAATCAGATGTTTTTGATGACATAAATAATCTTTGTAATCGTGGTATTAATGGAAAATGGTGCAAGACTTTAGCTTCAGTCCTATTTTTGATGATTAAAGAGTAAAGCTATTATTATTATAAAGTATAAGTCATATAAAAGTATTATATGAAATTCAAAAAATGTTAACTAAATAAAAAAGAGAAGAAAATAAATTGTTATATTTAACATACCTTGGTGTAGAGCATACTTCACATTCTGTGTCATTTGCATGCTCCTTTCTATATAATATGCAATCTTTTGGACATGCATCAATTTTTTCGTAATCAAGTCCTAGAGCGTTGATTAATTTTTTGGTCTCATAAAAAGAGTTGGGCAATGCCTCACCTTTTGGTAATGCTCTTTTAAATAAGTCAAGTACCTTGCCAAATGATTGGTCGCTCCATCCAGAGATGCACTTAATATGAAATAATTGAATAACAAATGATAGCTTTGTAAAACTTGTACAACCTGGGTAAAGTTCTTTCTCTGCTTCTTTCATCAAATCGTAAAATTCTTTTGCTCTCGCATTTGGTTCATCACCTTCACCTTGAAGATTGTCATTTTCATCATCGCATTCGTTGTCTCCAATGTTCTGTCCAATTGCATCATATATAATTCCTTGCATATCAATAGTATAATTTGACTCATGAGTATCACGAAAAGTCTCAACATTTTGTGCAGCATGTGAAGAAGATTCCCTGTGCAATACCCATTTAGTGTAACCGTCCATAAATCCATTGCATATTAGATGTTCAAATGTTATTTTTCGAGTAACAGGTATAATAAGGACACACTTTACACAAGGACATATAATTTTTTCTTCATGACTTGCATTTTTAAATGCAAAATCCAGAAATAAATTAACTCCTTCTTGATATGAATCGCTCAATCTAGATTGGTTCATCCAACTCTTATCCGTAATTTATCTTTTGAGTTGATAATTAATACCTATAAAAAATATAAAAATTAGTTTATTTGAAAAAAAAAAAAACACATGTCATACAAAATTTTCAAATAAACACAACATTGTTGATAAGCTCAAATGATGAATAAATAATATCTTAATTTCATACACTCAAAAGGAAATTTCAAGATCCAATACCAACTTTTCTAACTTATATTTCTATATACACCAAAATAATAAGAAAATAAAATAAAAACCATAAGTTGAAGAATTACCTTTAAAAAAATTTGTTTTTCCCTCTTAAATTGACAAAGAAGTATTGTGGAGTGTTTTTCTTTAGAGAGCATTAATACATGTTCTCTAATATTAAAGAGTCTTAGAGGGAGAATGAGAGAAATAGAGATGCAAAATTATATATATATAGATATTTATGCTCGTTTAGTATTTTTTTTTAAGTTGCTTAAATTTAAATTTTAAAAAATAAGGTTTGTTTTAAATATCTTATTATTAAAATTTTGAAATACATACTATTACAAACCAAAATAATTTAACATAGATATATATTTCTATCAATAAATAATAAGATATTATGATGCAGATATTTTATTTTTAAATTTCATTAATATTGAAGAAGTATATATATTATTAAAATTAGATACTATTATATATATATTATAGATTCTTAAAATACATCTAGCGTTAAACAAAAAAAAATAGCGGAAAAGTGAATATGTGATATTTTTTTAAAATTTTATTAAAATAAATACGTTAGTAATAAAATATCAGAACTCAAAAAATTTCTTTTTGAATTTTATTTAATAGTAAATAACTATATATTTTAAAAATAAGATACTATCATATATATAATATATTTTAAAAAATATCAGTTTTCTTTCAACAAGAAAAATATCTATCGTTAAACAAGCAAAAAAAAAAATTAATAATGATTTATATTATTCTTCTGTGTCACACGTCTATGGTTTCTTAAAAATTATAGGTATATCAATACTATTTCAATAGAAATAGTCAATTGAACTCCCATTTTTATAGGGAGAATCATAAAATTATTCTAAAAACTATTATATAATACCATATATTTAGAACAATTAAAAAATATATAAAATTGTTTGAAAATAAACTGTAATGATTTTATTATAAAAATTTAAGTAAAATATATAACCACCTCCCCTTAATGTGTATATATTTTAAAAAAAAAAGCGCTTAAATGAAAATTTATGAAAAAAATGGCGGTTGTTTTTGCAAAGTATACTGTTTTAGAAGGAAAAATTGATTAGAACAATACAACTCACATTTTCAAATCCATCTCAAGATTGCAAAAGGTTACAGGAGAGATAATGGTGAGACCAAAGACTGCATAGAAGGTGCGACAAAAGTGTTATAATCAAATTTGTTGATGATTCATCTCATGCAGGTAATGTTTATGATTTATAATTTTTACCTTATACAATCGTTTCTCGCATATAAACATCATATATATGTATAAATATATATATACCTCTCACATATGTACATATTAATTGCCTCTACCCCTGCACACCCCGTTTCCCCAATCATTTGGCACATACTTTTTTTTTTCTCAATTTGACTTCTTACAAATACGTATTAGCTTGGATTATTTATGCATCAAATTCTTTTATTAAAAAATTTGTATGACCTCTATATGGAAAATGTTGTTTAATTTCACATGAACTCAAAATCTGCCAAATATGGTTTGATACCTTTTTGCTTTTACATTGTTCAAATAAAATTTCTGCATTTTGGCCTCTATATCCAAAAAATAATGGAGCAATCTAGTTCATATTTTTAACCATTCAATCCATTATATGCATGAAGAAAAGCTGAAATTACATTAGAGTCCATAAACTTAGCCTCCTGTGGTGGATAAAGACAGCTCCGACCCCATTAATTGAACACATCCCTAAATACATAACTTTATAGCCAATTGAATAACAATAACTATTCTAGCATATAACGTTATTCTTAGGCTGAAAGCTTATAAACTTTAATATATTAGTAATCTAATCAGTTATCTAATCTTAGGCTTCCTTTTTTATATATATAAATATATATATACCTAATTATGTAAATTGCAGCTCCAAACAATGGTCCTATTCCAAATAATTCAGATTGAAGAAACAAGTATATAAACTAGTAAAGTTATTGTATATGATTTCATTCAAAATCCCCAATAATTTACATATCTAGACTTTGCTAAATTATTTGATCTCTATGTGAGTATCACAAAGAACTAAGCTTTCTATAACCATTTTCAATAGCTAACATTTTAAAGTTTTTAATTGATATGTAATCAACAGCCAGGTGGCCAAACCTATGATAGTGTCACAAGGTATATTGATAGAGTTTTTGTGTATATATATGAGTATATTGTTAAGAAAAAAAGTTTAGAAGATACCAAAATAATCTTGTTTAGTATATTATTTTTTGCTCCTGATTGTGTGGAACTGATTGCCTTTTTTCTTTGCTAATTTAGAATGAAGTAAATTATATATAACTACTTTATTTTTTTGAATCTTGAAAACAGCTATGGATTCATACATGCAATGTAGATTGGCCTCACAGGATAATATAGAATCATTTACAAATATGTTGATGAATGATAATGGTGAAAAGAAAACTCGAGGTCCTACACAAATGCGTGAAATATGGGGGAACCGTGATGGAGAGAAGATAAAAATCACATGCAATGATTTTGGACAGCCATATGATAAAAGTGCAAGCAAACTTTCAAGCATTATTGGGACATTAGTAAGAGATGGAAAAAATGCTCCAATTAATTATAAAACTTGGCATGAGATACCTGCTAAATACAAACTTGGAATGTGGAAAATTATACAGGTATTAATTATTGTTTTCATGATTATTTAATTTGTTATTTTATGTTAAAATTTGAAGTAGGTATTATGTAATTTCAATATTTGTTTATTGCTTTAATTCTTGTAGGAAAAATTTGAAATTCCTCCTCAAGCTAAGAATTGGACTTTCAGAACTTTTGGTAGGAAACTTAGAGCTTGGAAATCTTATCTTAAAAAAACTTATTATTTGGAGCACTTATCTTTTGAGGAGCAAAATAAATATAAAGACAAAGGAGTATATGATGACCAATGGGAGGAACTAATAAAATATTGGGCAACAAAAAATGCAATGGTATTTTTCATTCAAACTTTTATTAATTTGCATTATTTTTATTATATTTCAAGAAGTTTTTACTAACTACATTTTAATCTTTAATATTCTTTTAGAAAAAGAGTGCTAAAAACAAGACTAGTCGTGCAGAAAAAAAATACAACCATACAACTGGCACAAAGAGTTTTGCTCAACTTAGAGCATTACAGGTAAAATTTATTTAGTATTTCAACATTAATATTTGAATATTGTTTCAAAATTAGGTAAATTTCATTGCTTTTGAATTAAAACAATATGTTCTTTTGTAGAAAAAGGATGGTGCAAGTACACCAACACGTGCAACCATGTTCAAAATATGTTACTCAAAAAAAGATAAGAGCATTGCTAATGAGAAAACAAAAGAAGCAATGGTACGATCCAATTATTCTTAATTAATGTGTTATTTCTTGCTTGCTAGCTTAGCTTAATCTTAACTTACATGTTTACAATATTAAATCAATGATAGTTACAATTACAAGAGAAAGAAGAACTGAATGAAGATGCATCAAAAGAAAAGAGTAAAAATGATGTTTTTTCTGAAGTTATGGGTAAAGAAAAACATGGATCAGTTCGCATGTATGGATTTGGTGTTTGCCCATCTGATGTGTGGAAAGATAAATCAACTTGGAGAAGAAACCAAAACGAGTATGTAGATACTCTACAGTCAGAAATAAATGATCTAAGATCTCAAGTTCAAATTCTTACTAAGACTATTTTGAGCAAGCAAAATAATGGCAATGACATATCACATCAGGTTAGTCAAACTACTATTTTTTCATTTATTTTGATTATTGAAAATAAGTTTTACTAACTATATTAAATTTATTTATGTGTAGCATTTACATTGTAATGAAAATGCTACATCTTCACATATGGTTAAGATTTATTTTATTTTATTGATTTTTAAGTTACTAACCTATAAACTATATATAGTTATTTTGCTAATTTATTGTTATATATGTAGGCCATAAATGCTAGTACCTTACATAACAAAGAAACCCAACGTCAGCAATGGTTTTCATCTTCAGCATATGATACTCCTGTTGTTGAGGTACTACTACTATATTATAATTTTTAAAAACTATTTAAGTGCATCCTCCACTATTGAAATTATTCATTTATAAATAATACATGCAGGTTGGAGAAGTAGTCAATCTTAAAAGTGTCACCAGTGAGCCTGAAACAATTGCTATTGGTATCGTTATAAGTAGAGATCCATCAAAAGAAGTTGGAGGAAAAAAGCTCGGATACTTTTTTTCTGAAGTTATAGTACAAGTTCCTATTAAGCCCGATGAACAACTGGTTAAATCATATGGATATTTTAAGACAATTGGTCAAGTTGTTGGAGCGCCTATTGCATGGCCAACAGCATTTGTGGTAAGTTAAATAAAAAAATTAGAACTAATTGTCTTCCATATAAAATGTCATTATATATATATATATATATGTGTATACAAATAATTACATATGCTTGCTATTCTCTTGTAGGTTCCAAGGGAATCAGATACACAACTTGGTGACTCAATGCTTTGATTTTATGTTGCAGAAATTAAACTCATGTATGCATTTTTTTTGTTGGTGTTTATTTCAATGTTTTTGTACATAGAAGTTTGTTGTTGTTGTTGTTTTAAGAAATGTTATTTTGCTACAATTATTTATTATTGACAATATTTATATGACTTTTTTGTTGTTTATTAGGATATATTTATTGTGAATATTTTTTAAGTTAAATTTGTATAAAAATATTTCAAAATAAAAAAATCTTTAATACATGCAAAATAAAACGGATGATTTAAATGTCAAAGATGTGCTTAATATTCTTTTAAATATATTTAAAAAATACTTTAATAACATGTTTACAAATGTCACAAAACTATATTAGTGACATTTGTACAAATGTCACTAAAATTATTTTTAATATAAAATTTATTATAATAAATAATATAGTGATATTTGAAAATGCTATTAATTATCATTTAGTGACATTTTTAAATGTCATTAAAAAATTACTATAGTTACATTTGAAAATGTCATTAGCTTTTACTCACACTGGCATATTTTACATTTGTTACAAATGTCACAAAAGCTATAAATGTTACTAAAAACATACAATAGTCACATTTTTAAATGTCACAAAATCAATATTTTGGTGTAGTGATGATTCGTGTGCTTGCGAGTTATAAATATTTAAAACATACCCGTTTTGGGTCCATCGGTGTTGATGGAAATATCGAGACTTATAAGCTCGATTAGTGGCAAAGGGTTATAGTTAAAGAGAAGGCGTGGACTATGAGGAAACTCATAGTCCGGTAGCCATGCTCAAGTCCATTCGCATCCTCTTATCCATAGAAGTCCCTCTTAACTATGAGATCTGGAAAATAGACGTCAAGACAACTTTTGTTAATGGAAAGCTTGACGAGGTCATTTATATGGATCATTCAGAAGGATTTAAAGTAGCTGGACAAGAAGGAAAAATTTACAAGTTGAATAGGTTAATCTATGGACTTATGCAGGCATCTCATTCCTTGAACCTTAGGTTTGATGAAATAATCAAAACCTATGGCTTTGAACAAAATATTGATGAGTCTCGTGTTTACCAATTGAAGGCAAATCAAATAGTGGTTTTCCTGGTTCTTTATGTAGATGATATCTTACTCATTGGAAACAATGTTAAGAAATTGTCAAATGTGAAGAATTAGCTGAGCACTCAATTCCAGATGAAGGATTTGGATGAAGCAACTTATGTTCTAGGTATCCAAATCATTAGGGATAGAAAAAACAGAGTCTTAGCTCTATCTCAAGCAACTTACAATGATAAAGTGCTTGAACATTTCTCAATGGAAAATTCAAAGAAAGGGTGTTTACTGTCCCGCCATGGAATTCATCTTTCAAAGAAGAAGTCTCCCCATACTCCAGAAGAGGAAGATGCAATGAGAAAAGTTCCTTACGCATCTGCAGTTGGAAGTCTGATGTATGCTATGTTGTGTACTAGACCAGATATCTGCTATGTAGTAGGAATAGTGAGCAAGTATCAGTCAAACCCAGGACTAGAACATTGGATAACAGTTAAGAATATCCATAAGTATTTAAGATGGACTAAGGATTATATGTTAGTCTACAAGGGTGGTGTTCTGAACACTGTAAGCTAACCGATTAAGATTTTCAAACTGATGTCGATGACAGGAAGTCTACTTTTGGAATGGTGTTTACTCTTGGGGTGGAGCTGTGATATGGAGAAGCATAAGGCAGTCTGCAATCTGAAATTCCACCACGGAGATTGAGTACATAGTCGCGTCTGATGCAGCTAAGGACATAGTCTGGCTAAAAAAGTTCTATTTAGGTCTTTGTGTTATTCCAGAAATGGATAAACTGCTTGTGTTGTTTTGTGACAATACAAGAGCGATAGCCAACTAGAAAGAACCTCGTAGTCACAAGAGGACTAAGCACATAGAAATGATATATCACATTATTTGAGAATATACGGCAAAGGGAGATGTGAAGGTTATGAAGATTGCAGCTGAAGACAATCTTGCAGATCCGTTTACATAGACACTACCAGAAGCTACATTTGATAAGCATATCAAGGAAATATGATTAGTAGAATTAAGGCATTAGTTTCAATTAGTGCAAGTGGGAGTTTGTTGGGGTTTTATGTCCTAATTAAAACCCAATTCCTTTGAAATCTCATTTATTATCAATAAAAGAATAGAAATCATTTTTTGACTTGGTCAATCACTTTGCTCACATGTTTTATATTCATGATTACTTTTTTAATGTAAACTTCTATTAAATCCCGAGCATATAGCTAATCATATTTATAGTGACGTAATCACAGTGGAATATAAATATGATTATATGTTTAAAATAAGTTAGTTCGAAGATTATTCAGGGCACAAGATTTACCCTAACTTTCCAATCTATGATATGTTCTACTTACACATCATAGTGTTATGTTCTTTACAGAACATTAGCAAAGTAGATAAGATCGGATGTATTTGTTACATTGGACTGGGCCGATATTGACAGTTGATAGGATAAGAAAACATACCGTTATTATCTATTCTAGTCATATCATATAGTTGACCATAGGTCAATTCAATCTTAATTCTGAGCGGTTAGTATTCTAATTGATTGTATTATTTGAGTACTTTGACTTGTTCGTTACCAGCTTACCCTACGGACTAGCCCATACTTACATCTTGGGAACTCGGTAGTATAATTGAGTGGGAGTGTTAATCATAGATATGAACATCTATAGCTTTTGATGAAGAAGTGAAATGATGGTTTCCTTTTAGCTTGGTTCAAGGAGCTAAATGATAGAGATCTCATTTTAGTAATTAATATTAGTTTACTAAAATATCATTTACAAGGAACTAAGTGTTTTAAGGATAAAATACAATGAGGGGTAAAACGGTATTTTAGTCCCATCTCATTGTGGACCGTCTATAAACGATTGAATGACTATTATGGTTGTAACAATGGATAATCAATAATGTATCTATATTGCTTATAGAGCATTCTATGAAATCGAGAGTGCAATTCCGAGTCTTTAGTGGAGTCACAAAGAATTACTAAGTTAGTAAATTTATTGGAGCTTGATTTCGTATGCCCATGGTCCCCACTGTACCTTGGATAAAATCATCTAGATAGTCTCAATTAATTGATTTAATTATCAATTAGAATTATCAAAGTTGATCATGTCAATTTTGGATAGTTTCACAGAGTTGTGTAATTTTGAGAAGAAAAGAGAAATTATGGCAGATTTATTAATTAAGATAAATTGGTATCTAAATTAATAAATAAATTTAAATCAAGGTTCAAATTATAAATAATTAATTTGATAAAAGATTTAAATAATTATTTAATTAATTAAATCAATAGAAAATAATACAGGCCTTGATTTTAAGTCCAATGGGCTTATAATCAAATGGGAAATTTCACGGGCCTATAGCCCATGATAATTTCGACCTAGGGCTTCAAAATGGCTGTTATTGATTTTTTAATTAAATTAAATGGCCTAATTGAGTCTATAAAAGGAGTGCTTAGAGAGAAGATTAAAGAGACGACAGATAAGTCACAAGTCAGATTTTCTGATAGTTTTATATTCTCTCTAAACACAAGTCCTTTTCTAAGCCACTTTGTTATTTTCTCTTCTTCTCTCTATATCTATCTCATGTGTTGAGAATTTCCCACACTAGTCTAGGTGGTTCTAAGGATACATTGGAAGATAGTATAGAAAATAGAAGATCGGTTCAGTTTCTTGATAATACTCTGCGACAGAGAGGATACAAGAGTTAGAGAAACTGAAGGAAAGACTCTTTAATTCCGCTGCGTATACTGTAAGTATTCTATTTTTGTTTCTCTTGAATTCAATTTTAGAAACATGTTTTAGGCTATCTCGTATTAATTTGTTTAATATTAGATATACATGAAAATAAATAAAGAACCTGTATAAGCTTTTCCAACACTTTGAGCCTTGCATCCTTTTTTGCTGGGAGTTGGGTTTTGAACCCCCAGTCTATACAAGTCTAGATCAGGACTAAGCAATGAGCTTTGCATCATTTTTTGTACTTAATCCTGGACTTGTATAGGTTGTCTTACCCCCCAAGTGATCAAAGAGTGCAGTCTTTGGCCACTTGTTCGTGTAAAACTTAAAGACAGACATGAATCTTTTATTTTCCTACAACATTTCTTATGGTGTTTTGTCCACACCATTTTCATTAAATAAGGGATGGCCCTGTGGCATACATTACTTGAAATTAAAAAAGTTAGAAATAGCATAATTACATCCTCCTGACTACTAATAGTACCTGCGGAGGTGTTCTGCGTTCCAGGCCCTTGGAAACTCTGTTCCGTTTAGTCGTTTTAGGCGATAAGTTGTCGGACACACTTCGTTTGGGATCTCGTGGGGTCATTCCCAGTTTGGTCTCAGAACCCCCACTCCTGGATCTTGAGATACAAGGAAGATTATTCTTAGAACTAGATCACTAGTTCTGAACCTTCGGCTCTTAACTTTCGAGTTAAAATGCATTGTAATCTTTCCCTGATACATCTTCAACTGCACTTGTGCTTCTTCCCAGATCTCTTCGATGAGAACCAAGGATTCTTGGAGCAAGGTGTGGTTCCAGATGGGATCATATGTATCTCGTCTGTGAGACGAGACTGCAGTTTCCACTGGGATGACTGCTTCGCATCCGTACACCATTGAATAGGGAGTATGTCCGATTGATGTTCTTTTTGTGGTCTGGTATGCCCATAGGACACGAGGCAACTCTTCTGACCACTTGCACTAGCAGGCTTGTAGCTTTTTCTTTAATATCCCCTTCAAAATCTTGTTCATGACCTCTGTTTGCCCGTTTTCTTGAGGTCTTGCTACTGTGGAGAAGCTTTTTATGATGCCATGTATTCCACACAAGTCAGTGAAGTGGACGCTACCAAATTGCTTCCCGTTGTCAGACACGATTTTGTGAGGGAGCCCATATTGGCACACTATGTTGTTGATGATGAAGTCTAGGGCCTTTTTGGAGGTGATGGTGCTCATTGATTCTGCTTTGACCTCTTGGTGTAACATTCTACGGCCACAATAACATATTTTACTCCGCCTTTCCTGGTCGGGAGGGATCCTACCAAATCACTTCCCCAAACTGCAAAAGGTTAGGGACTAGTCATCAGTGTTATCCCCGTTGGAGGGGCTCACGGGATCTTCGTGTACCTTTGGCATTGTTTGCACTTGCAGACGTAATCGACACAGCCCTTCTTCATTGTTGGCCAGAAATATCCTTGCCTGAGGATCTTCTTGAACAAGCTGAGTACGGTTGTGTGATCTCAACAAAAACTTTCATGTACTCCATGCATGATTGCGCTCATTTCGGTTCTGGACACGCATCAAAGATAGGGCATGGAAAACACCCTGCGATAGAGTTTTCCATCCATCATGACGTATCTGGGAGCCTGGTACTGAAGCTTCTTAGAGGTGGCCCTGTCCGTGGGCAATTCCCCAATGGTTAAATACTTGATGAGAGGGCCCATCCAGAATGTAGTGTAATTGATGGTTTTGATGATTGCGGGAGCTCGAATACTGGGCACGGGTACATGGTCGATAGGGACTACCCCGGATAATTCTACTTCAACATCCATGGCCAATTTTGTCAGTGTGTCTACAAACACGTTCTGTTCCCTGAGGATCTGGCGAATGAAGTATCTTTTGAAAGATTGGAGTAACTCCCGAGTTCGTGCCACGTAGGCGACGATCTTCTCCCCCTTCGTTTGGTATTCTTTTGAAATCTGCTTAACCACCAGTTGGGAGTCGCTGTGGCCTTCAATGTTCTCTGCCTCTACCTCCCGGGTCAAGCGTAATCCAGCCAGCATGGCCTCGTGTTCAGCCTTGTTGTTCGACGCTTCAAACTGGAAACGTAGGGCGCTTTGCAACTAGTGACCTTGAGGGGATATCAGGATAATCTCGGCCCCGACTACATTCTCATTGGAGGCTCCATCCACAAAGATCTTCCAAAAGAGCATTACAGGGTCAACAGGTTCTTTGTCATCGGTTATCCCAATGTATCCTAGAATGAAGTCAGCCAAGGCATGTCCCTTGATGAAGATTATGAGGACATAGGCGATATCGAACTAGCTTAGGTCCATGGCCCACTTCAAAAGTCTTCCCGATGACTCGGGTTTCTATAATACTTGTCGTAGGGGATGATTCGTCAATACCTTAATGGCGTGGACCAGAAAGTATGGTATTAACTTCTTGGAAGGAGCCAGTAAGAAAAATGTAAATTTCTTGATTAAAGGGTATCTAGATTCCATGCCCAGCAACCTTTTGCTTACGTAAAAGACTGGGAGTTGGACCTTTCCCTCTTCTTACACTAATACGCTGCTGATGGCGTGTTCTGACACTACCAAATATAAGTACAGTGGTTCCCCATCTACTAGTTTCGATAAGATTGGCGCTTGAGCCAGATGCTCCTTCAAATTTTGGAAAGCCTCTTCACATTTGGTTGTCCACTCGAACCTCTAGTTTCTGTGAAGTATGTTGAAGAATGGGATGCACTTGTCCGTGGACTTCGACACAAAGCAACTCAAAGCTGTTATTCTTCCCTTCAGCCTTTGAACATATTTGTGATTTCATGTCAACACCATGTCGATCAGTGCCCTGATCTTGTCTAGGACGACTTCTATCCCTCTTAAGCTTACTATAAAGCCCATAAACTTTCTGGATGCCACGCCAAAAGTGCACTTCTTGGGATTGAGCTTCATCCCATACTTCCCGATAATGGAAAATGTTTCTGCCAGGCCGTCCGCGTGCCAGACCGATGTCTTATTCTTGACCAACATGTTATCTATATAGACCTCCATGTTCTTCCCTAATTGGTTCTGGATCATTTTGCCCCTTCTGCGCCTAGGGGCCTTCGCTTCTACCAAACGAGAGTTGTGTTCTCGTCAATGTTCAGGGCATGACATATGACGTTGCGGTCAATCCCAGTCATATTCGAGTGGGACCAAGCCAGGACATCCTAGTTCTTTTACCCCGGGAAATTATGGCAGGCTGACCTCCGTGTTCAAGTTTTTCCCTATCTAGATCACTTTGGTTGGGTTAGTGTCATTGATGCACACCTCCCAACCTCCTCCATGGGCTCTAAAGCCTTATCCACCTCTATTCGTCGGTCCAATTCGTCATCCTCCCAAACCACCCTCCGTGCTGGCTGTGGTGATGGGATTGGATCAGCGTTTTCCCCTTCAAGAGGCTCTTCGCAGACCATGAAGATTGGTCAGGGCGGAGACGTGATAACTTTTCTGGGTGCTCTTCTGATCACCCCGTACAGTTCCCCCTCCACCGTTATCACGCTGGAACTTCATGCATAGATGGCGGATGGGGGTGATGATGCCAAAGTCAACTAGAGCGGGGCACCTAAACATCACATTGTACGCAGTGGACATATCAACCACCATGAAAGGGCAGAACTTGAATGAGCTCGGAACCTCATTGCCCAGCGTCATGGGGAGTTGAATCTTTCCCATCGGGAGCAACGAATCCCCATTGAAGTCGTAGATCTGCGTAGGGCAGGAGGATAGGTCTGCCTCTATTAGGCCAATCTCCATGAAGGCTGGCTTGAATAAGACATTGATGGAGCTCTCATCATCCACCAACACTTGGGATAATCTCTTGTTGGCAATTTGGGCGTCAATAGCCTAAGGGTCATAATGCGGGAAGTGAACATTACGGGCATCTTCCTCCGTGAACGTTATGGGTAGGTCCATCAAGTTTGGGCGTTGGGCCTGAGCCTGGACCAATGTGCACACCTCATGGTCGTAATCGAGCTCATTGAGGTATCTCTTCTAATCTTTTCGAGATGGTCATCCCAGGTGCGGGCCTTCTGATATGGTGGCCACACTACCATGTGCTCGGGGAGGCACAGTTCCAGGAGGATATGGCATCCTGGGCCCGGGAGCCATAGGACCTCTGGGTGATTGCACTATTGGGGCCCCTCGGGGCGCCTGTACTCCCGAACCTAGAAAATACCCTCTCTGAGGAATTTGTTACGATCCTTGCACGCCCTGGGCCAAAGATTATCCGGGAGCTGCAGGCAGTCCCGGAACTCCTGTTGGCATTCTGACACACTGGTGGAGATGTCCCAGTTTGATCATATTCTCGATCTCGTCCTTTAGCTAATGACATTCTTCGGTTGTGTGGCCCACATCCTTGTGGCAGGCACACCTTTTGTTGGTGTGCCTCGAGTTCTTTCCCTATTTAAACATGGGGCTTGATTTCGTGTAATGGACTACGTTGCCTATTGCAAGGTAGATATTTTCTCAGGTATCCACCAAGTTTGTATACTCCGTATATTTGGGTTCGTACCTTCTCTTGCCATTCTTCGTGGGCTCGGACCGGTTCTGACTTTTGCCATATCTTTTACCCCGAGAAGGGTTGATGCTCGTCTCGGCCGCTCCAGTCTGGGATGGTTGGGCACCTCTGTGAGCAGAACTATACCTGGTTGGTGCTACTCAGTACCCGGAGAAAGGGGTTGACTATGCTGGAGCATATCCGTATGAAGTGGGTCCATAGACCGTCGGGGCCATGAACGACATCTCGAGGGATCCTGCGGATCTGGAAACTACTAGAGGTGTCAGATAGAGGTTTGCCAGGTGATGCGTTCCATACCCAGGAAGGGTTTGTGTTGTCGACTGGGGTGTTGGCTGCCATCCAAAGGCTTTGATTCAGGCCCCTTCCCTGTTGATGAAGCCTTGCGCCCTCCTTATAAATTCTTCGAGGGTGGCCGCCTTGCTGCGTTGCATGTCATCCCAGAAAGGGGATCCAACTTTAATTACGGATTTGAGAGCTACCAAGTGTTGTCCATCTTCCACCTTAGTCTTTGAGGATTCCTCTGTGAAGCATTGAATGTAAGCCCTAAGGGTTTCAGTAGGATGTTTCTTGATGTTGGCCAGTGCACTGACTTCCATGTCCAGTTTTTGGGCGGCCACAAATTATTTACTGAAAGTTGACTGCAATCCGGACCAAGACTGGATTGATCCAGTCTTGAGCCTTTTCCACCATTCTTCAACGAGTCCGGCTAAAGTTATCAAGAAGCACATGCGTTTGTCGTTGTCCCAGACATAGGCTACATTCATCAGGCGATTGTATTTGGACAAATGATCTCTGGGGTCAGTATTTCCGGTATAGGCGGGTATGTCTGGCATCTTGATCCCTTTTGGTGACACGACATCCATGATGTGTTTGGTACACGACTCCTTCTCCTCATCTTCAAAATTGGAACCTCCACCTTCTTGTTTCTGGACCAAGCTGTTTGTGACATTTTTTAAAGCGGATAGTTGTTCCATGAACTGCCTGGCCATTCCATCGTCCAGGGGAACTCTTTTGTTCCTCCTGTAGTTGAGATTATTCCTCAAGTCGCCTCATTGAGGGTGGATCTTTTCTTTTCAGGCCCACTCATTCCGAGTGTTGAGATCATCTCGCAAATCCCCCGGGGATGTATCGTTTCCGGGTCATCTCTGCGTCTACGCCCTCCGTGATCCTTGTTCACGGAAGCGCTGAGATAAAAGCGTTCTCCCTGACTGTCTGGTCTGGGGACATTCTGGGGCTTAGTACACTGCGGGCGCTTCCCCTGCTGATTTTTCAAATTATTCCATCCCGAGACAAAATTCATCCGTTCTTTCCTAGGGAATTTCCCTGGGCCAGCCCCAGATTTTGGAGCAGGAGAAGCTTTCTTGTGGGGGTTTGTTTTTTCGATGGGATCGGCCACTTTGGCTTTCCCTTTTTCTTGAATTGGATTTGACAGGCCGGCTTTGGGATGTAGGGATCATCCCGAAGGAGGAATGGGGGTTGCGTTGTTGGGCACACCAGTCCTTGTAGGTAGGATAGGCAGCTGCATTCCTGGAGGAGGAACGACTGATGGATTGGCTGCAAATCCCTACGCAGCAATAAAAGCTTGAAGAGCCAGGAAGGACTCTTGCATCTAACGGGTGGTCTCCTGCTGTTCTGTCATTCTTGCTTCTTGGTCCAAGACTTGTTGTCTCAGACAGACCACTTCTGGATCTTCTTGCTTATGTTCCACATCTTTCCCATCAGGATCAGCGGGGTTTTCAGCCTCGTGGCCTTTATACCTCTCTCCGTCCTCCTCGTAATAGTCTTCATTGTAGTTGCCCACTTCTCTGAAGTTCTGGGAGTCGTGAGGCAGGGGTCCATGATAAGGCACATCCTCTGGTTGGTCTTGAGGAAGTGGTTGATTTGGCAATGGTTCTCTATTGTCTGGTTGTTGCTAGTGAGCAGGATCAAACATAGTATGCCTGGTGTTCACCATTTTCGCAGATGATCAAGGTTGATTCAAGCTTTCTTCAGCTCTCTGAAAGCACCAAAATGTTTACCGAGTTTTTCAAAACCTATAAATATATTAAAAAAATAAGAGTTAGAAATGGGATGTGATTTGGTCATAACAGGAGTAATTTCCAGGCTAGGGGTAAGTCTGGGGGTAATTTGATGGTTAGCACATTACTGGGAATGAATGGGTAATGGGATATGATTTAATTATTATTTGAGAATGTTGGGAATAACGAGAATTTGAGGACGTTAATTATGATTAGCAGGATAAGTGGGAAATATCAATTTTTCCCTTGATAGCTTTGAAGGATTAATGACCCATGGGGCATGTAAGTGTTTTATCCATTAGATAGACTTAAGGGTGGCTGGTTGTAGAATGGTCTTAAGCTGAAAACAGAGTTCCTTTTTCAATCTCTCTCTTGATTATTTCTCTCTCTCAGTTGAAATTTTGAAGCTTGGCTTGAGGATTAAAGGTTGGGAATCAAGGCTTGAGGGTTTAGGTTTGTGATTAGCAGCTGAAGGGGATTCAACTATGTGTTTAAGGTAAGGTTTTTAGCTGAAGTTTAAGGTTTTTGCTCTGTTTTAAGGTTATGTTTAAGCTTTGAATTTTGATTGTAGAATTGGGTATTTGGTGAGGTTTTAAGTGTTTCAAAGCTTAGGTCTTGTTGGTTGAATACTGGTAATGTTGTAATATTGATAGGTTGTGATTGTGGGATTAATTTGTTAAGGTTTGGGCTGAGTTTAAATTGAGAAAAAGGTAGGGGATCCGGGTTCGCAGGGTCAAGTCGTGAGCGAGTTCATGCAAGTCGCGACTTGAACCCATTCTAGAGCCTCCCCTGGGCTCTGTCTAGCAGGCGCACCGCGACCCACTAGGTTAAGTCCCCGCCCGCCCTTGGCACCCTAGACAGGGGCTTTCTGTCTTGGGGGCGCGTCATGGCCCTAGGGGGCAAGTCGCGACCCGCCCCTTCCTTTTGTGCCATGAGGGGTTTTCAAGGGTTTTAAGTGCGGGTTTTCATTCCCTAAGGCTCGGGATTGAATCTACTAACCGTTTTAATACGATTAGAGGCCCCAGGAGCGGGAATCAGACGATGAACCTTTTATTATTTATTTATATTGATGGGATTTCATATTTTGTGATGACTAGGTGACCACTAAGGGACTTAAGGACCGATCGTTCTCAAGAGTCGTTCTTTTATTATTTCACGCCTGAACCAGAGGTAAGAATACTACACCCAGTATGTGACATGCATGGTTATTGATGAGGCATGTTGAGTGCTCTATATATGGACATTGATTGCATAGTAAATGCATAGGAACTTTTCTTATCTGTGTATGGCACTGACTTATTAGTCAGGGAATTTCAATGGTGTTTAGTATTGATCGTGAAGTTGTGACTTATGAGTCAAGCTCAGCGGTGATATTGAGCACTGGTCATATAGTATTGGCTTAAGAGTCAAGAACGACATTAGTGTGTTTAACACAGGCCGAAATGATTAGATATAATTACCATGAGCATGAAATGCTTGACCGACCCCAAGGTCGAAGAAAACTAAAAGCGCTTGTCTAGTCTAAAGACTAGTTACGTAGAGCCAGGGCCAAAAGGCTCAAGTAACTGAACGTCACATGGCTTAGGGAGCGGATCCCCAGAGATAGACTTATTGGTCATCTATCCAAAGATAGACTTATTAGACATCTATTCAGAGAGTGACTCATTAGTCACCTATCTGATTAGGGTGCGGAGCCCCAGAGTGTGACTCATTATCTTATTAGGGCTGCCAGCCCCAAAATAATGACCAAAATCATTTATTGATATTACATACATGTAGTAATAAGTTTTCTTGCTGAGCCTTGGCTCACGGGTGCTATGTGGTGCAGGTAAAGGGAAAGAAAAGCTCACCCAGCCTTGAGTGGAGAGCTTAGGTGGTGATGTGTACATATGCAGCTGCTTGACCACCATGGCCATGGTGTTTCTCAGAGGAACTAGGGGTTAACCCTATTTTTGCTGCTTAGGTCGGCTGGTTGTAATTTTTATAATGTAATGACCATTTTGGATTGTAAATAACTTTGTAAACACTTTTATGGGCCCATGTACAATTTAATGTTTTAAATAAATTATATCCATTCCTTTTGATCAAAATTTTCACACTGGCCTATTAATAACACCTAGATGCACGTTTGTAACCAGAGTGCTGATTGGAGACCACACGGTAATTCAATGGGCCGCCAGGGTGGCAGTGAGGCCTGGAGGACTTATCCAGAGTGCCCTAGGTGCAAGAGGCGCCATATGGGGGAGTATAGGGCAAAGGCTTGCTTCTTATGTGAGGAAGTAGGAAATTTCAAGAAAGATTGCCCAAAAGCCAAAAAGGAAGAACCCAGGAAGGCAACAGCTCGGCCCCAGCTCGAGTGTTCGCATTAACTCAGGCAGAAGCTGAGGCTCACCCTCAGTAGTTACAAGTCAGCCTTTTAATGTTGGAACCCCTTATACTGTTTTGATTGATTCTGGTGCTACACATGTTGGGGTTTTATGCCCTAATTAAAACTCAAATTCTTTGTAATCTCATTTTATTATCAATAAAAGAATAGAAATCATTTTTTGACTTGGTCAATCACTTTGCTCACATGTTTTATTTTCATGATTATTTATTTAATATAAACTTCTATTAAATCCCGAGCATATAGCTAATCTTATTTATAGTGACGTAATCACAGTGGAATATAAATATGATTATATGTTCAAAAATAAGTTAGTCCTAAGATTAGTCAGTGCACCGGATTTACACTGACTTGCCAATCTACGATATGATCTACTTACACATTACAGTGTTATGTTCTTTCCAGAACATTAGCAAAGTAGATAAGATCGGATGTATTTGTTACATTAGACAGGACCGATATTGACAGTTGATAAGATAAGTAAACATACCGTTATTATCTATTCTAGTCATATCATATAGTTGACCATAGGTCAATTCAATCTCAATTCTGAGTGGTTAGTATTCTAACTGATTGTATTATTTGAGTTCTTTGACTTGTTCGTTACCAGCTTACCCTACGGACTATCCCATACTTACATCTTGGGAACTCGGTAGTATAATTGAGTGGGAGTGTTAATCATAGATATGAACATCTATAGCTTCTGATGAAGAAGTGAAACGATGGTTTCCTTTTAGTTTGGTTCAAGGTGTTAAATGATAGAGATCTCATTTCAGTAATTAAATTAGTTTACTGAAATATCATTTACAAGGAACTAAGTGTTTTAAGGATAAAATACAATGAGGGGTAAAACGGTATTTTAGTCCTATCTCATTGTAGACCGTCTATAGAGGATTGAGTGACAATTATGGTTGTAACAATGGATAATTAATAGCGTATCTATATTTTTTATAGAGCGTTCTATGAATTCAAGAGTGCAATTCCAAGTCTATAGTGGAGTCACGAGGAATTAATAAGTTAGTAAATTTATTTGTTAGATTTATGATAACTTATTGGAGCTTGATTTCATAGGCCCATGGTCCCCATTGTACCTTGGATAAAATCATCTAGATAGTCTCAATTAATTGATTTAATCATCAATTAGAATTATCAAAGTTGACCAGGTCAATTTTGGATAGTTTCACAGAGTTGTGTAATTTTGAGAAGAAAAGAGAAATTATGGCAGATTTATTAATTAAGATAAATTGGTATCGTTCAAATTATAAATAATTAATTTGATAAAGGATTTAAATAATTATTTAATTAATTAAATCAATAGAAAATAACACAGGCCTTGATTTTAAGTCCAATGGGCTTATAATCAAATGGGAAATTTCACGGGCCTATAGCCCATGATAATTTCGACCTAGGGCTTCAAAATGGCTGTTATTTTATTGATTTTTTAATTAAATTAAATGGCCTAATTGAGTCTATAAAAGGAGTGCTTATAGAGAAGTTAAAACAAGGGTTTTTGATAAGTCAGATTTTCTGATAGTTTTATATTCTCTCTAAACACAAGTCCTTTTTTAAGCCTCTTTGTATTTTCTCTTCTTCTCTCTATATCTATCTCATGTGTTGAGAATTGCCCACACTAGTCTAGGTGGTTCTAAGGATACATTGGAAGATCGTGAAGAAAATAGAAGATCGGTTCAGTTTCTTGATAATACTCTGCAACAGAGAGGATACAAGAGTTAGAGAAACTGAAGGAAGGACTCTTAATTTCGCTGCGTATACTGTAAGTATTATATTGTTTGTTTCTCTTTGAATTCAATTTAGAAGCATGTTTTAGGCTATCTCGTATTAATTTGTTTAATATCAGATATACATGAAAATAAATAAAGATCCTGTATAAGTTTTTCCAACAACACATTCTTTTGTTGCTAGTAGAATTATTGATAGACTGTGTAGACCATGTGATTATTATGTTGTGGGGTTCGAGACATTATTACCCACTGGGGGGCTAGTAGTATCCAAGATATGGGTCAGATCACTGCCAGTGACAGTAGAGGGCAGAGAGTTGTCAGTTGATTTGATAAAGTTGGTTATGACTGACTTTGATATGCTTCTGGGTATGGATTGGTTAGTGAAGTATGGGGCAACCATAGATTGCAAAATGAATATGGTAAACTTTGAGCCTAAAGGTGAAGATCCTTTTGTATTTGTTGGCACTGTGCATGGACCTCGTATACCTATGATATCTGTTCTGAGGGCTGGAGATTTATTGCAAGGAGGTTGCATAGGATTCTTAGCCAGTGTGATTGATACCACTCAAGCCATGCCAGTGGGACCAAAGGAGACCAGATTAGTCTATGAGTTGTTGGATGTGTTTCCAGAAGATTTACCAGGGTCGCCACCCACATAGAGATTGAATTTGTGATAGAAATGGCACCAGGGATGAAGCCAGTGTCTAGAGCGTCTTACAAATTGGCCCCAAGAGAGTTAAAAGAGTTAAAGGTACAGTTGCAGGAGTTGTTAGACTTAGGTTTTATCAAACCTACTTTTTCACCATGGGGTGCACCAGTTATGTCTGTGAAATAAAAAGATGGTTCTCTGAGGATGTGTATTGATTACAAAGAACTGAATAAGTTAGCAATCAAGAACAAGTATCCTCTGCCAATGATAGATGATTTGTTTGACCAGTTGCAAGGTAAAAGGGTATTCTCAAAGACAGACCTTCGATCTGGTTATCATCAGCTGAGGATCAAGGAGGGAGATATACCGAAAAATACTTTTTGCACTAGATATGTGCATTATGAGTTCTTAGTCATGTCTTTTGGATTGACTAATGCCCCAGCTGCTTTTATGGATTTGATGTACAGAGTGTTCAAGGATTATTTGGACCAGTTTGTGATCGGTTTCATTTATGATATTCTGGTTTATTCTCAGTCAGAGTCAGAACATGAGCAACATCTGAGGTTGGTTCTACAGAAACTGAGGGAACACAAATTGTTTGCAAAGTTCAAGAAATTTGAATTCTGGTTATCTCATGTAACTTTCCTTGGGCACATTGTCAGTAAGGAGGGGATTAAAGTGGATCCAGCCAATATTAAGGCGGTCAGAGATTAGCCAAGGCCAAAGAATGCTTCAGAAGTTAGAATTTTCCTTGGATTGGCAGGTTATTACAGACGTTTCATGGAAGGGTTCTCAAAGATTGCTACTTCATTGACTGAGCTGACACGCAAGAATCAGAAGTTTGTATGGTCAGACAAGTGTGAGAAAAGCTTCCAAGAACTGAAGCAGAGGTTGATTACAACTCCAGTTCTGAGTCTTCCAACAGATCAGGAGAAATTTGTGATATACTGTGATGCCTCACATCAAGTTTTGGGTTGTGTTCTGATGCAGTCAGGGAAGATGATTGCTTATTCCTCACGTCCGCTGAAGGAGTATGAACAAAGATATCCCACTTGTGACTTAGAGTTGGCGGCAGTGGTCTTTGCATTAAAGGTATGGAGACATTACCTTTATGGAGAGAAGTGTGAGATTTATATTGACCACAAGAGCCTGAAGTACTTCTTCACACATAAAGACTTGAACATGAGACAAAGGCGTTGGTTGGAGTTAGTAAAAGATTATGATTGTGAGATCTTGTATCATCTAGGAAAGGCCGACGTGGTAGCAGATGCTTTAAGCCGGAAGGGTCTGGGACAGATTTTCAGTGCGAGGCTGATATCCAGAGAATTAGTAGAGGATATGACCAGAGCTGGCATAGAATTATTGGTGGGCTAGTTGGCCAACGTTACGCTATAGTCTATGCTGTTGGGGAGAATCAAGGAAGGTTAGTTGGGTGATCCACAATTTCTCAAGATCAAAGAGTATGTTTTGGTTGGAGTGTCTAGAGATTATTCAGTGTCAGACATGAGCTTGTTAAGATACAAAGGTCGAATATGCGTTCCATTAGGCGAGAGATTCTGGATGAATCTCATACTACTCCTTACTCTTTGCATCCAGACACCACAAAGATGTATCAGGATGTAAGATCATTGCATTGGTGGCCTGGGATGAAGAGGGGTGTAGTAGAGTATGTGGCTAAGTGCTTGACATGTAGACGTGTTAAGGTTGAGCATCAGAGGTCGGTAGGGCTATTGCAGCCTTTGGACATTCCATAATGGAAATAGGAGGACATCATGATGGATTTTGTGGTGAGGTTACCTAGGACTGTGGGTCAACATGATTCAATATGGGTTATTGTGGATTGATACACCAAGTCAGCTCACTCTCTACCAGTGAGGACTACTTTTACAATTGACCAGTAGGCAAATCTCTATGTGAGAGAGATCGTGCGCCTCCATGGAGCACCGAGGTCGATCGTGTCAGATCGGGACCCCACTTTCACTTCCAAGTTCTGGCAAAGTTTACAAAAGGCCATGGGAACACAATCAAAGTTTAGTACTGCTTATCATCCTTAGAAAGATGGATAATCTGAGAGGATGATCCAGATATTAGAAGACATGCTACGAGCATGTGTGCTGGACTTTGGTGGATTCTGGAGTAAGTATCTACCTTTGATAGAGTTTTCCTACAACAATAGATATCAGTCGACCATTAGGGTCGCACCTTATGAGATGTTGTTTGGTAGGAAATGCAGATCTCTCATTAATTGGGATGAGACAGGAGAAAGAAGATACTTGGGTCCTAAGGCAGTTCAAAGGACCAATAAGAAGATTAGAGCTCAAATGCTCGCTTCTCAAAGCAGACAAAAAAATTATGCAGATCCCAAACGCAGGAACGTGGAGTTCCAAGTGGGAGACTATCACTACAAGAAAATGGGGTCTTTACCTACCAATTGTAAGTGTAGGAAAAACTAACCTAATGGTGGGTAATATGGTTTACCTACCAATATTGAATTGGTAAAGACTGGTAGGTAAATGTTAGTAGGGAAAGAGTCTTTACCTACGCTTATTGATACTGGTAGGTAAAAGAATCACTGGACCCCACTAAGTTATTTGATGAGTCATCAGATGACGTGTTTGATAACTTGTCATCCTACGTGTCTGCTGACATGGCTTCCATAGTAGCATACACGTGGCATACGTCAATACCGCCACTTGGCATCTTGTGGTTACTCCATGTGTCAAACAATAATTTGTCCACGTGTCATTTAATAATTAGTACATATGTCATCATTTGATATAGACCACGTGGTATCATTTTATTAGTCCACGTGGCATCATTTTTATTGGTCTACGTGGCACAATATTATTGGACCACATGGGGTCATTTTATTAGCTCACATAGCATGATTTTATTGGTTTGTTACATAATTTATATTTTGGTCAAATTTAATGGTTGTGTAAGTAAAAGATAATAACAGTTATTTATAAATATTCTATATTAAAAATAAACTAGAAAAAAACCATACAATCATCTTGTGACTACCGAACCGAACTCAAATAAATTATTTAACATTAATAATAAAATAAACATACGCATATTATAAAATATTCATTGCATATTAAAGATGAGTGTTAAAGTAATTACATTTCATAAAAAATATCTACAAGTCTATTACAAGTCTATTCTTCACTTTGAGATTATTACACTAGAGTATCCTTTTTCTCGAACTTGTGAATGTCGATGATGGCTTTGTGAGGTGGACAAAGATGATGGTTGGAGGTGGGGTTCGGGTTGGCAATAATGGAAAAATATAATTAATCTCAACACAATAATTATCCCCAATTTAATCATCATAAGGATTTCAGAAAATATGACTTAATATTATGGGCATTTATGACACTTGATATACCAGCATATATTAAAAACAAATATATGAGCACATCAAGTCCCATAATCACCAACATAAAATAAAATCATTTATCAACATCACAGGCAAAAAAAAAAAATCAAAGAAGCATAATGATCCAAATCAGAAAAAGAAAATATAAGTCAACATTCAAAACTACTTTTAATAGGCAATATGCATCGAAAATTAGAATTCATGTGATAAAACAAAGAATTTTATATGCAGTATATATGAACATGTAAATAATGATGAAGATAATACAAACTAGATTCAAAGTTTAACATAAGAAAACTCAAAATAAAAAGTAGATGTCTCTTCTCCTTTTTAAAAAGAAAAACATATTCATGTATATAATCAATGGACAATTGCTAAACTCTGTTTCAAAGAAAAGTAATTACTTGACAGATTTAAATTTAGGATGGAAAAGTGGTGAAGAAACTGAAATGGACAATGCACTATTAAGTGAAGAGTCTGGCTGGCTAAATACTCCTGGCATCTCAAGCAAATCAACCAAATATTCCCTGGAAGATTACACAAATATGTCCAATGCTATTTATCATTCATGAAGAAACATATAACATTTCTAAAGTTTCTTTTAAGATCATAATAAACAAAGCAAACAGTTTTCTATGTAGCCAAAAGATAATCGACCTTTCATAATACACTTTTTCTTGACCTTGCATGCCTAAACATGAAATAGCCTTTAACTGGCCGTATAATGTAGACCATCCTAAATTCATGCTTAACTAACCATGCAGCTCTTTCACCAGCTTCCAACCCCGTATTTAGTTTCTTATGCCTAACGTTTTGCTTCAAATTGTAATAGCACAGACATGTACATTGTAGGTCATGAGTAACAAAATAGTGTCAAGTTTTATGCTACCATTGACAATAATAAATAAAAGAACACCCACCCATTAAGATGACCAAGTGAATTTTGACACACATTGCTAAGGAGAGAATGAACACCCACCCATTAATAAATAAATGTACTGTCAACATACTTTTCGTAATCAAATTGCACAAGGCAGGAGGCAGCAGCATCCCTACTACAGTATTTGCACCCCTTGACAATTCGACAAGGAAAGTTAACCAAGTCTGCCAAAATCTGCAAAAATAAATTTCGAGGCTCAGTGCAATCCCATGAGACCTTCTCCCAGCAAAGGAAAAATGCAATAGCAGACATATTCAATAGGTGTGCTAATTCCAAGGCTGACCCACAATAACCAAAGGTGAAAAATAGATAAATAAGGTGCTAGTTGCTCAATGATAATAATTTGAGAAAAAAGAGAAGACCCAAATATAATGAACTTACGCTGGATGAGATCAGCCCTTTCATACAAAATGACATTAAGTTAGAAACTTAAAGGCACATTATCAAATTAAAGAGGAAAAGGTTTGATTTGTATCAAGCTACATAATCATGAGGTTCAAAAGAAGGAAAGTTTTAAAACTTGCAAATGACTTCTTGCCAACAAAATTAACACGAGTTAATAGAAAATAATGAATTTGTACTACTGATCTCAAATATGTGGATAAATTTGGCAATGAATAGAAAAATGAAAACTCAGGCTAAATAAAAAAATCACAAAGCTTCTTAAAAGTAGCATCACAACATACTTGTGCTGCATCTCATTTTTAGCCTCCACCAAACAATTAACAAAATCTCCAATCTGCATTATGTTGAAAAACTGAGGATTAAAACATTGTATGTGAAAGCCCTAAGAAGTTACCATATATACTATCTTAATATAACCAGAGTAGGATAATGAAATGATCCTCCAAAGTTTATATCTTTCATTCCAAGCTACTATGAGATAGTATATCATACTTATTTTTTTGCAACAACATGAAAGTCTAGACGAACTTAAAAGTTAGTAAAAAGACTAGTCTCTGAAGTCCTAATATGTTTTGGAAACTTTTCATGCTTCAGAGAGAAATTAAATATAACTAATAAATGTTTGTTTAAAGAAGAAAAAAATAAAAATAGATGCCGCTTCAACTGATATCTGAGCTTTCTTTTGCAACTTCAGTTCCTTGAATGCCCATAGAAAGTCCAATATCTGCCTAAAATACAAAATTGGTATAAATGCAATTAACTATTACCAGGAAACATGAGAATAATGTAAACAAAAATTTCACATTCTAGTACAAAACAAGAAACAAAAAATAGTATCCACCAAATTCTCTGTGGAATGGTCAGGAGAAATTTATCGCAACTCGCAAGTACTGTAACAAAATATCTTGTCATCTACTTTGATGCAGAAACGGAGTATTTCAACAAATAAACTACAATACGTTCAGCCACTAGAGAATTTTTGTTTTCTTTCCCTTTTCACAAGGAAACACCAAACAAATCAGGACATAGAATTGATAAGGTGCATTACTCCAACATGTCTATTGAATGTGGATAACGTTTGTACCCATTGAATAACTTGTAATAATTTTTCTGATACATTGAGAATGTAGTGTGCAAACCTATGACAAGTTTATATATATGCATGTATGTATAATTTTAAAAAGATGTAAGCAGTAAGCAGACTTGGGATACAACATTACAAATATAGCATTCGACAGAGTTAATGATCCATGATGAAGTTAAAAAACCACACATGCATTATTTGTGAGTTATGAATATTAATTATCAATCTTCCATTAAATTTAGCACATTTTCAAGACATTTCATATCCTGGAAAATACAAGCACCAAATATCCTATTAAGAAAATACAGCAAACTTCTTTTTGCACAAAGATAACAAACCTCATGAAGTGTAGGAGCATCATTAGTGCCATCTCCAGTTACAACAACAACTTCTCCTCCCTTCCGTAATGCTTGGACAAGCAAAAGCTTATCATTTGGGGAAGACCTTCCCATTACCTGTACGATTTCCTTACATTTAATCACAATTCATAATTGGTGTGATATTTTTCCAAATTTTCTTGTATTTATTAAATCTCTGATTAGTAATACAAGTAGTTTTGTTTAAAATAAAAATCATAATTTGTCCAAGCAAGCAGAAGCATACAATTCACGTTGCAACAAGTTGATTAATAAGAAAAATTCAGTTGAAGATGCAAAACTACAAAGCTCGGATTTTCTTTATTTTGAAACCATACCATTATTTTCTTGGCAATTTGTTCCCTCTCCCTTTCAGATAATGCACGGAAATCCTTTCCTTCAATGAGTGTAGGATGAGTAGCATCTTCTATCGAATCAAGTATCCCACACTCCAAAGCAATTGCCTTGGCTGTTTGAAGATTGTCTCCTGTAACCATGCGTACCTAGACAGTGACAAACATGCAATTCCCATTAAATTTTTTAATCAACTTACCAGGTTCAGCAGTAAATACACTAGCAAACTTGACTCTCAAATCATATATTTGTGTACTAGCATTGGAAGAAATCTCTATAGTAATTTTCTTCCATGTCCACTATTCTTATTTAGACCAAGTAATCAATAAAAAGAAAATGACAATACATATATCATTAAAGTTGGGGAAGCTATTGTTGAGAATATGCAATAAACTACCTTAACACCGGCAGCCGTGCATGTTTTCACTGCATCACTGACACCATCATGACAAGGATCCTACATATAGACATGGTATTAGCTTACATACCAAAAGATAATATAATCATTAAAATTTGAAAGTTAGCACAGAAATCCAACCCAATATCTAGGAATTGTACGTTTTTATTATGAGATAAGATAAAACACAACCTTGACCAATTTGAAGATGGAGAAAAGGCTAGCATTTGATATTTAAGTAAAGTTTGCATATATAACCCTGTGCTGCTTTCCTCATAACAAAATAATTAAATCCTAATTCACACACTCATAATGACCTGGTTACTGGTGCACTACCTTTTTGAGAAATGAACATTTTCAAACTCACAAAAAAGGGATGAACCCTTTTCACATACCACAAACAAGATAACCCTTTTTACATAAATTTAGAAAGAAGAAAGAAAAGGTGTGTTTGCAGTTGAATTAAAAAAATTGCTTTTGTGCATACTTTTATACCGACAATAGCAAGCAAGGTAAGTTCTTCTTCAGGTAAAGCCCAATGACTCAATTGTTCTCCTCTGAGGAACTTTGTCCAACTCGTAGGACCTGTATGCAATGGCAACACATTGCAGACTATTTGCAGCTATGTTATCAATAGCTGTCTTGAAAAACTCCTGCCATAAGTGTTGAGTCTAGTTTTTGTTATGTTTTGGTGATGTTTTTAGTAGTCTTTTATTTCGTTTTTCTTTCATTTAGTGCGGGTTTATGCTTTGTTTGTTTGTTTTTGTGAATATCCAGAAGAATTGAGCATGTGGAAGAAAATGCCAAAGAAAGGGAAGAAATAATCAAGTTTTTCATCATATTTTGATTAAGAATGGTTCTCAACACAATTTGGAAGTGTTGGTGAAATTTTGGGATGAAAACTTGAAGAATTGAGAAATTCCTTAAGAGCCACGGCATGAGCAAAGTGGAGCCGCGGCTAGGGGGGAATCAGAGGCATTGTTTTTCTAGGAAGACCTCGGGCCGCGGCATAGCTATAGAGGGCCACGGCATAGATGGGCATTTTGCCCAGAATTCGTGATGCGGGCCGCGACATGGCTTCAGAGTGCTGCAGCATGGAAAGGGATTTCTGCCCAGGAATTTGGACACGGGCCGCGGCATAGTGTATGTAGAGCCGCGGCCCGCCTCTTTAAAATTTGAAACTTTAGGTTTTAACTTGGCGAGAAAGAAGAAAGAGGGGACGGACGAAAGGGGAGAGGACTGGATTTTGAAGGCTCAAGCTTAGAGTATTTTTACATGTTTTTCTTCTTCTTGATGTTATCTGTAATTTCTGTGTGATTAGCACTATGACTAGGAACTAATTTTCTGTTTAGGATGTTTAATTGAATCACTTGAATCCCTATTATGAACTAATGCAATTTTTAATATTCTTCTTCTTCACTCTTCTTCAATTCCATATAATCTGTTCTTTTAAATTGATTATTGATTGGCCATCTTTAGTCATTTACATATGTTTTTAAGTCAAAATCTGAGAAGTGAGATTTAATTATGCTGTGGTTATATTGGACATAATTCTAATTTAGAACGAAAGTATATGAATTAATTGTGTAACTGTTATTAAGTTGATTGAGATTAATGCTACCTGCGTGGTTCAATTTACCATAGAAATATAGGAAATTGTCATCTAGGTTGAGTTTATAATTCATAGTATGATTATAGGCTGATTTATCAACTTGTTAATTGAATTAGGTCAAAAGAAGGAGAATTCACACTTTGCATTAGGGAATAATAGGGAGGATAGTTGATGAGATTGAATATCCTAATTGTTTCTCAGTGATTAAATTAAAAGTTTTTCCATTAGTTGTTATTCTATTCAATTTTCAATTATTGTTTCTGCAATTTGTAGTTTCTTTTGCTATATTTATAAAAATCAAGAATTTCAATTCATCAAATAGAACAAGAAATTAATTGACTGGTAATTGGTAAATCATTCCTTGAGGACGATACTTGGTTTTACCATTTTATTACGAGTTTGCGACTGTGTGCACTTGCATAGCTATAAATTTCGCAACAAGTTTTTGGCGCCGTTGCCGGGGACTGAAAATAATTATCAATATCAGTCTAATTAATTTTTATTCTAATTTGATTTTAATTTATCTTGTTTCTAATCTGTTTAGTTGCTTAATTTTTCTATCTCAGGTGAATTTTGGTATATGCGTGGCAGAAAAGGAAAAGCCACACTTGTTCCTCTGAATCCCGAGATTGAAAAGTCTTGCAATCAAATCAGAAAGAGCAAGAGAGAGGCACAGAATTCTGTGACGATGGCACAGAATGACGGGGATGGCAGGAATGTTCTAAAACCAGGAGTTGTACAAGGGGTTCAGGCTCAGACCAATGTTGAGAGGAGCCTGAGAGATTATGTGCTACCCACTCTGACGGGAGTACAAAATAGTATACGCCCACCAGCTGTTGAGGCCAACAACTTCGAAATCAAGCCTGCTATTTTACAAATGGTGCAGTCATCTGTGCAATTCAATGGGTTGCCCTCTGAAGATCCTCACACCCATTTGTCCAACTTTCTGGAGCTGTGTGGAACCTTCAAATATAATGGGGTGAGCGATGACGCAATCAAGCTTAGGCTCTTCCCATTTTCTCTAAGGGACAGAGCTAAAAGTTGGCTGAACTCTCTGCAGCCAAGCTCTATTGTTACCTGGCAAGATCTAGCTCAAAAAATTTTGTCCAAATTCTTCCCTCCGTCCAAAGCTGCTAAATTGAGGGGAGAGATAAATAACTTTTGCCAGAATGACGGAGAGTCACTGTATGAAGCTTGGGAACGGTTTAAGGAACTCCTGAGAAGAAGTCCTCATCATGGCATTGAACAGTGGATGCTAGTACAGAATTTCTACAATGGTTTATGTCCAACAACCAGAACTATTATTGATGCTGCAGCGGGTGGCACTTTTATGAGCAAGAGCGCAACTGGCGCTTATGAGTTGCTAGAGGACATGGCCACAAATAACCATCAATGGTCTGAGGAAAGATCATCTGGAGCCAGAAAGGTAGTTGGGGTGCATGAGCTTGATGCAATCACTGCTCTAACAACGCAAGTAGCCTCTCTGACAAAGCAGTTACAACAGAGCAGTGTATCTGCTAATGCGGTTCAGATGGCATTGAGGTGTGAAATGTGTGGTGGTGCTCATTCTGTCGATCAGTGCCCTATCTGTATAAATAATAACACCTCAATGGATCATGCCCAAGTTCAAGCGGTGGGAAACTTTCAAAGGCCACTCAATAATCCATTTTCCAACAACTACAATCCTGGGTGGCGAAATCATCCCAATTTTTCGTGGAAGAATAATCAAGGCCAACAACCTCAGTTTCAGGGCCAATTTCAGAATAGCATGCCTCAGCCACCTATGAATCAAGCTTCATCATCACAACAGTTTAGGCCTCAACAATCAATGCCTCAACCTGAGAGGCCTAATGAACTGCAAGCTGCCTTGTTGACTCTTACTAATACTCAGACTCAATTTATGACTGAGACCAGATCCTCTATTCGAAACCTTGAGACACAGGTTGGGCAGTTGGCCAATATGCTCAATAACAGACCCCAAGGAAACTTGCCTAGTAATACTGAAGTAAACCCCAAGGAGCAAGTACAGGCAATTAATCTGAGAAGTGAGATTTAATTATGCTGTGGTTATATTGGACATAATTCTAATTTAGAACGAAAGTATCTGAATTAATTGTGTAACTGTTATTAAGTTGATTGAGATTAATGCTACCTGCGTGGTTCAATTTACCATAGAAATATAGGAAATTGTCATCTAGGTTGAGTTTATAATTCATAGTATGATTATAGGCTGCTTTATCAACTTGTTAATTGAATTAGGTCAAAAGAAGGAGAATTCACACTTTGCATTAGGGAATGATAGGGAGGATAGTTGATGAGATTGAATATCCTAATTGTTTCTCAGTGATTAAATTAAAAGTTTTTCCATTAGTTGTTATTCTATTCAATTTTCAATTATTGTTTCTGCAATTTGTAGTTTCTTTTGCTATATTTATAAAAATCAAGAATTTCAATTCATCAAATAGAACAAGAAATTAATTGACTGGTAATTGGTAAATCAGTCCTTGAGGACGATACTTGGTTTTACCATTTTATTACGAGTTTGCGACTGTGTGCACTTGCATAGCTATAAATTTCGCAACAATAAGAACATAAAAAAAAAATTGATCCAAATCGTTTGGAGACGAATTTGAGTATAAATTAATTTAATTTTCAATCAGGTAATTATCAGGGTGACATCATTTTGTTTAATTTCCAATTTTGATTCTACAAAATATTTGAAAGTGATCTGATAAGTATAAGATATCAAATCAAAATATGCATTGAACTACCGAAAATCATATATCCATTATGAACTTTAATTTAAGGCAACTTTGTAATTCAACCTTACACTTACCCAAAACATTCTGACCTAAAATCCTAATTATTGAACTAATGGAGTTCTTGCCATAGCTTCGTCAGCATATGGCTTATTGTTATTCACAGATTCCATTGTTTCCTTTTCAATTTCACATCTCAATACATCCTTATTTCATTTAAAAGAAAATCACTATTCCTAACCTTTTCTTCATCAATGGACTGCACACAACCATCTGAATCAAGATACCCTGTACACGAGGCCAAGACTATCTCCGCTGCTCCCTTCCAATGTATATGCACTTTTGAGTCCGCCTACCATGAAAATAAAACATAATATTGTTATCTAAGAACGACAAGAACACTGATAACCCCACATCTCAAACTACATGACTCCAGAAATTTTATCCAGTCCAATGTTGCCCAAGCAGCCACTGCCTTGAGACTTTCATGTTACTCTTCTCTAGTTCAGCCCAACTTTTTAAGTACATTTCTATAATTAAACTTGCTGCTCATACACATAGTTCAAAGCATCTCCTCCTAGTGTTCTATATGCATAAGAAAGGAATTTCTTTATTTCTACATCGTGTCCTCACTCTAAACCTTATAATCTTTAGGAGGGTAGAAACTCTAGCAGATCCCACGAGGAATTGATCCTCAGATATGAACCTTCCAACGTAATCCATTTCCCAACAATAGGTGAAAATAATACTGAAATCAATAGAAACTCTTCATGCCCACCTCAAATTTTTCCCAAATGGCTAAAACATAATAATGATCACTGTCATATATTTGACTAAAATTTTAGAATAAAGTAATATTCTAACACCAAATTCAAAATCCAAAATAGTAAGAACCAAAGGAGGACAAACAGAATATAATACCATAGCATTCCTCCTATTTACCCCAACAGAGAGAAAAAAACTTACCCAACACTCATGGATGCCCCACGCCTTACAGTAGATTGAGCCAATGATGTCGAGTCCCTCGCTTGCGCCTGCATCCACGATGTCGAGCCCAGCCACATTGTCGCGCCGCTACCTACACCGCCACCCACGACCCCTCTGTGAGACTGAGCCACCCACGACCCCTCCACGAGACCGAACCACCCAAGACCCCCGAGCCCCTATCGTATGCACCGTTTGCCCATGACCGGCCCCCAAGCCCCCCACCGTTTGACCAATACCCACGATCGGTGACCGTTGGCCCTTCATCGTTCGCTGTTCGTGTTGTTCGTCGAGCGTGAGGGAGAGGGAGTTGAGAGAGTGATTGTTGCAGCTGAGAAGTGAGAAAGATAGAGAGATAGGGTTTAGGGGAAAAGAAAAAAACGTGGATAGGTAGAATTTTTAGTTTTTATTTTAATTTTAAATACAAATTTATTATAAATATATTTTATTTATATTTTTTCCAACTATGTACACACGTGGCATGCCACATGTTATACAATGTGTACACATCATATTATTTACTCCACATAAGCTTCCAAATAAGCATTTATAATAATAAAATAATATAATGAAAATAAAAAATGGGGGGAAAATTGAGGGGGAATGGTTAAAAAATTTCCCTCCATAATATACGTAGGTAAAGATCATTACCTACTGATATTATTGGTAGGTAAAGCTATGTTCCAAAATATAATATAATGGACTAACATTTACCTACTAATATTATCTACCAATAAATATTGGTAGGCAAAACATTAGTTTCCCTACCAATATATATTGGTAGGTAAAATATTGGTAGGTAAAGATCAGATTTCTTGTAGTGTATGTCTTCCTTAATGTCTCGCCATGGAAAGGGGTGAGAATATTTGGGAAGAAGGGCAAGCTGAGCCCTAGGTTTTAGGTCCATTTGAGATCTCGGAGAGGATTGGTCAGGTGGCCTATAGGTTGGCCTTATCACCGGCATTGTTGACTGTGCATAACGTAGTTCATGTTTCAGTTCTTCGGAGATATGTATCAGATCTGACTCATGTTTTGAGTTACGAGGATCTGGAGCTTGAGGCAGATCTCTCCTACGAGGAACAGTCAGTCTAGACACTAGACAGAAAGGACAAGGTCCTGAGGAATAAAACTATACCTTTGGTTAAGGTATTATGGAGGAACACCAAGGTCGAGGAGGCGACCTGGGAGCTGGAGTCAGATATGCAAAGTCAGTATCCCAAGCTATTCAGGTAAAATTCGAGGATGAAATTTCCATAAGGAGGGGATAGTTGTAATGTCCCAAATTCTCTAATGTGGCTTAATGCCTAGATTAGGGGGCTCGGAGGGCCATAATTGATTTATTATGCAATTATGTGATTAAATGCATGATTATATGATGATAATTGCATGCTTGTGGGCCCAATTCTTATTAGAATGACATTTTCGTAATTTTGATCTGTTAAGAGCATATCTGTATATTTATGTGCATGTTTATGATTTATGGATGAGACCACATTATAATGTGGATATGTTTGAGCTATTCGGCATGAGACGATCGTAGAACGCAAGTTAGCGGTTTGGTCATGACGGGAGTAATTTTCAAGCTCGGGGTAAGTATGGGGGTAATTTGATACTTAGTACATTACCAAGAATAAACAGATAATGAGATATGATTTAATTATTATTTGAGAATATTAGGAATAACAGGAATTGGAGAACGTTAATTATGATTAGCGGGATAAGTGGGAAATGTCAGTTTTGCCCTTACTAGCTTTGAAGGATTAATATGACCCTAGGGGCATTTTAGTCTTTTATCCATTAGATAGACTTTAAGGGTGGTTGGTTGTAGAAGGGTCTTAAGCTAAGAATAGAGTTCCTTCTTTCACTCTCTCTTTCTCGATTATCTCTCTCTCTTGATTGAAATTTTGAAGCTTGGCTTGACGATTAAAGCTTGGGAATCGAGGCTTGAGGGTTTAGGTTTGTGATTAGCAGCTGAAAGGGATTCAATTCTGTGTTTAAGGTAAGGATTTTAGCTGAATTTTAAGGTTTTTGCTTTGTTTTAAGGTTATGTTTAAGCTTTGAATTTTGATTGTAGAATTGGGTATTTGGTGAGGTTTTAAGTGTTCAAAGCTTAGATTTTGTTGGTTGAATACTGGTAATGTTGTGATATTGATTGGTTGTGATAGTGGGATTAATTTGTTAAGATTTGGGCTGAGTTTAAATTGAGAAAAAAGCAAGGGAGCTAGGTTCGCTTCAAGTCGCGACCGAGTTCATGAAAGTTGCGACTTGAACCCATTCCAGAGCCTCCCCTGGGCTCTGTCTAGCAGGCGCACCATGACCCACTAGGTCAAGTCCCCGCCCGCCCCTGGCACCCCAAACAAGTTCTCTTTGTCTTGGGGGCGCGCCGCGGCCCTAGGGGGCAAGTCGCGGCCTGCCCCTTCCTTTTGTGCCAAGAGGGGTTTTCAAGGGTTTTAAGCGTGAGTTTTCATTTCCTTAGGCTCGAGATCGAATCTACTAACTGTTTCGGTACGATTAGAGGCCCCGGGAGCGGGGTTTAGACCATGAACTTTTCATTATTCATTTTTATTGATGGGATTTCATATTTTGTTATGACTAGATGACCGCTAAGGGACTTAAGGACCGATCGTTCTCAAGAGTCGTTCTTTTATTATTTCACGCTCGAACCAGAGGTAAGAAAAATGCACCCAGTATGTGACATGCATGGTTATTAATGAGGCATGTTGAGTGCTCTATATATGGACATTGATTGCATAGTAAATGCATAGCAGCTTTGCTCATCTATGTATGGCACTGACTTATTAGTGAGGGAACAACAATGGTGTTTAGTATTGATCGTGAAGATGTGACTTATGAGTCAAGTTCAGCAGTGATACTGAGCACTAGTCGTATGGTATTGGCTTAAGAGTCAAGAATAGCATTAGTGTGTTTAACACAGGCCGAAATGATTAGATCTAATCAACATGAGCATGAAATGCTTGACCTACCCCAAGGTCGAAGAAAACTAAAAGCGCTTGTCTAGTCTAAAGGCTAGTTACGTAGAGCCAGGGCCAAAAGGCTCAAGTGACTGAATGTCACATGGCTTAGGGAGCGGATCCCCAGAGATAGACTTATTAGTCATCTATTCAGAGAGTGACTTATTAGTCATCTATCCAGAGATAGACTTATTAGTCATCTATTCAGAGAGTGACTTATTAGTCACCTATCTGATTAGGGTGCGGATCCCCAGAGTATGACTCATTATCTGATTAGGGCTACAAGCCCCAGAATGATTACCATAATCATTTATTGATATTACATCCATGTAGTAATAAGGTTTCTTGCCGAGCCTTGGCTCACGGGTGCTATGTGGTGCAAGTAAAGTGAAAGAAAAGCTCACCCAGCCTTGAGTGGAGAGCTTAGGTGGCGATGTGTACATATGCAGCCGCTTGACCCCCACGGCCAAGGTGTTTCTCAGAGGAACTAAGGGTTAACCCTACTTTTGCCACTTAGGTCAGCGGGTTGTAATTTTTATACTGTAATAACCATTTTGGATTGTAAACACTTTTATGGGCCTATGTACAGTTTAGTGTTTTAAATAAATTATATTCATTCCTTTTGATTGAAATTTTCACCCTGACCTATTAATAATACTTAAATGCATGTGTTATAACCAAATGAATCGTTTAGCGAGTTAAGCACTATTTAAAGTCCACAGTATTGGTCTTTGAGTAATTGGGGGGCGTTACGGTAACGAACAAGTCATAGAACTCAAATAATACAATCAGTTAGAATACTAACAACTCAGAATTGAGATTGAATTGACATATGTTCAACTATATGATATGACTAGAATAGATAATAACTGTATGTTTACTTATTCTATCTACTGTCAATATTGGTCCAGTCCGATGTAACAAATACATCTGATCTTATCTACTTTGCTAGTATTCTGGGAAGAACATAACACTACATTGTGTAAGTAGATTATATCATAGATTGACAAGATTTTGTAAATCATGTGCACTAACTAATCTTAGGACTAACTTATTTTGAACATATAATCATATTTATATTCCACTGTGATTATGTCACTATAAATATGATTAGCTATATGATCGGGATTTAATAGAAGTTTGTATTAAACAAATAATCATGAAAATAAAACATGTAAGCAAAGTTATTGACCAAGTCAAAAAATGATTTCTATTTTTTTTATTGATAATAAAATGAGATTACAAAGAAATTGAGTTTTAATTAGGGCATAAAACCCTTACAGAATATAACGATGTATTTTCTTTTCCTCTGCAGGTCTAATATTCAAAATTCGTAATCCAAAATTATTCTAAAAGTTAGTCCTAAACCCTTTTATAGTCCCATTGAAATTAAATTTAAAATTAAAAGTTAAAGTTGAAAAAGTATTGCAAGCCTCAGCCTTAAATGATGATTTTGTTTTCTTTCTTTAGGCTAGCAGGGGTAAATGAGTTTAAATTTTTCGGAACCTTGGAATATCTAGTAGTTTTATTAGGATTGTCAACAGTGATGGAGGCACAAACATTTTTCATGGGGGCAAATAATCAAAAGAAATATGAGGGGGGAGGAGGGGGCATATAATTTTTGAAGAAAATAGGAATAATAATTAAAAGGGTAATTGGTAACAAAAATACCCAATGTTTGTATTTTGTTTTAGTTATATACTTAATCTTTTTTTTTGCGGTTATAATACCTAATGTTACTAAATCAGTGATTTCTCATTACCACTTCCTCAATTTTCTCTCTTAGTTCCTGATTCAGTAGACACGTGTCAACTCATTATTAGAATTAACAGTCACATATCAATGAGAAACGAATATATGTCTGCTAAGTCAACAATTAACATAGAAAAATGGAAGAAGTAGTAAGGAATTCAGTATTTTGGTAACATATGTATTATTGCTGTAAAAAAAAGACTGAGAACAAATATTGGGTATTTATGCTATCAATTGCCCTAATTAAAAAGTACTATAAAAATTATTCTTTTCCAAAAAAATTTGTTTGGGGACCCTTTGTCAATGATTGTCGCCAATTGTGGGATTCCGGAAGCATGTTGAAAGTAGTGGTTTGTGTATATTATTATTTTCATTTTTTAGTATGAAGATGAGTTATTTTTTCAATTCCCAGCAAATTTTTGTAATTACTTTTATATTAGGTTTAATTATGTAAAATTCCCTTAAAAATAATCAATGCATAATATTTTATATAATAAAAAATTAACACAGGGATTTTCAAGTTCTCACACAACTTTTCTTATTATTATTTTGTTTTACTTTGTATCCTCACCAGTGACAATTTCAATAATATTGTTTGAACCATAGTAGGATATTCTTTAAATAAAATAATTAAACATAACATCGATGAATAATATTATCATTTAATTGCATTTTTATTTAAATATTTAATTATTATTATTATTTGAACACAAAAATAATAAAATAATAATCGACAATGAAAATTTTAATCATAATTCAGTATGATATTGACATAAAAAAACCAATATCAATAAAATTTTACTTAACTATTAATTTTCGACATTATTTTCTTAAAACTGACTATTTATTCTTCACGATCAATAAGTCATATAAAATTAAAAAATGAAAATATTTTTTTAGTACTATATGGTAAGATATAAAAAAACTCACATAGTTAAGCACAAAACAATGACATATTATAGTTGTTATGCTTAGGCCAACTCCATTCGCGCCGCAAAACACAAAAGTAGTGTTGATTTTACACAAAATCTCCCCAGAGACTATAAATTTCCCTATTTTTGTGTTGTCTACTGTGTCTCAACAATAATAATAAAAAGTTTATTTTTGTGTAATTTTTAGTATTGTGATTGAAATAAGAAAATATTAGTGTTAAAATTACATTATATTAGTGTTGTTTCAACACAATTTTTGTGTTAAACTACATAAGAGTTTTACGCTTATTCTAGATTCATATGCTTCGAAATGATCATATAAGAAACCAAACTAATCTAAGAGCATATACATTTTGCAATGACTTTGACAAATTTGGCATTGAACTTGATAATATTGACCAATTAAAATGTTTGATCATTAATACTTCTAATTAAGCTTTATCAGATGACTTACAAGATATTTTATGTCTAATTATAAACATACACCCTGAAAAAAAAATGTAGAGTTACAAAGCAAACAAAAGGAATATATAAGTAGAATAAATTATATATATTTTTGTTGATATTTAATAAACTATATCAAACCAATAAAATAAAATAAAAATCAACAATAAGTTAGAAGTAGTGTGATTTGACCGAGTTTGTAGATTTATTTAACATCAACACTCATTGCCATGGATGAGGCTGAAGGCTAAAGGCTAAAACTATCTCTAAACTAATAATATAACATGGCAGATAATCGTTTTTTTGCCTTAAGTATGATTTTGTCCCTATTTGTCTTCACGTTTCTTAAAACTATTCTTCTTTTACTCTCTCACTAATTTCTCAATTTCTATAATAAGGCTTAGTGCATTCATTAGGGAGTCAGGAAGGCAATAATTGAATTAATTATGTGATTATATGCATGATTATGTGAGTTATATTATAATATGATTATGTTTGAATGTTTAGGTGTATTAAGTATGCATGTGGGCCCGTTCCTTATTAGAATGATATTTTCGTAATTTTGAACCATTGATGGCATATTTGTAAATATATGTGTTTCTATGATTGAGACCATATTATTATTTTGATATATTTAAGTTACTCAACACGAGGCGATCCTAGTGAGCAAATTAGCAATTTAGTCACAACGGGGTCAAATACCCAACTCAGGGTGTGGTTCAGGAGTATTTTGGGTAATTTAGTACATTACCGGGATTTATTGGATAATAGGAAGTTATTTGGGATTACTTGAGCATATTGGAATTAACTGAGAAATTAGGAGGTGTTAATTGAGATTAGCGGGAAATGTGGCAAATGACGATAGTGCCCTTGGGGGCATTAAAGGAGTAAGGCTTGACAAAAGGGCATTTTAGTCTTTTATGCCAAGGGAGTGACTTAGTCACTGGATTACTTCAGCAATAGGAAACCTGAAAGGCAGCTCACATTCGCTCTCTCTCGCTTTCTCACTCACTAGAGAAAGAAGTTTCTCTCATTTTTGCTCTTGAAGAGAAGCCCTTGAATTCTAAGTTGGGAAGTGATATTTGATGGATTGGGAAGCTTGCTGCTGAGAATTAGGAGTGGCTAAACTAGGAATACAATTGAGAATCTTGGATTTGCAGAGGTAAATTTAAGTTTTATTTAAGTTATCTTGAGTGAAGAGAGTTTGAATTTTGGGTTTAGGTTGAGTTTTGGTGTATTTAAAGGCTATTTATTGTTTACCTAAGTTGCTAAGACCATTTCCGTGGTCAAATTGGGTCAAACTATGTTTTGGGATGGATTTCGGAGACTTGCGATTTTTTAAAATAGCTGGTTTTCAGAGTTCGCAGGGTCACGTCACGTCCCTATTCTTGGGGTGTCACGTTCCTCGTGAACTCGGAGAAGCAGGGGAGGTGCCTCAAACCACCTTGGCGCCGTGGCGCTAGAAAGGTTGTGTCACGGCGAGTGTCTAGTGATTTTGGGGTGCAGGCTCTCTGACTTGTAGAGTGTCGCGACCCCTAGTAAAAGGCGTCGCGGCTCGAATTGAGGAAAATGGCCAGCTTAGGTTTTGAGTTGCGAGGACTCAAACCTAAGGGCTCGAGAAGGGTTCTACTACTTGATTTATTAGAATTCGAGGTCTCAAAGGCTAGGACTCGGTCTAGAAGCCTTTATTTACTCGATATTGATGAATATTTTTTATTATGGTTGTGACTAGGTACCGCTAGGGCTCGGAAGGGGAACATGCTCGAGGGTCATTTTTATTTAGCTTGTGCTTGGACTAGAGGTAAGAAAACTGCACCTAATACATGATATATGTGATTAAGGCTTGGCCCGGTTGCTGAACATGGTTATGATTAGGGCCCGGAGCCTTGTGAATGAGCATGATTATGATTTTGCCTGCGAATGTTTGATTAAGCATGCTAGAATGCTCTATATTTGGATAATTGTTAAATGATGTATGCTTGTCTGTATTATCTGATTGAAAATGCTTGACTTATAAGCTAAGGACAGCAATAGCGCACTGAATGTTGGCCGAAAGGATTGACTTATAAGTCAAGAGCGGCAATAGAGCACTGAGTGCATGCTTATATGGTTAGGTCTAATTAGGAGCGTGGTATACGCTTGATCGACTCTATGGCGTTTAGAAAATAAAGCGCCAAGTACGCTTGGCTAGCCCTAAGGCTGGTTATACAGAGGATATGACATTGAGTCCCAATGTGACTCTCTAGTCACTTATCCTTGGGCAATGAGCCTCGGTATGACTCTATGGTCACTTATTTAAGGCAACGGGCCGCCAGTGTGACATTGTAGTCACTTACTTTAATTGAATGCGTGCATGAGTAGGGTTAGTACTGCTAGGTAGGCTAATTATGATTCCGTAATATGTTGTTAACTGCTTATGAGTATGTTTAAGTTTTTTTGCTGAGCCTCGGCTCACAAGTGCTATGTGGTGCAAGTAAAGGAAAAAGGAAGTTGGACTAGCCATAAGTTGGAGAGCTTCAGTGGGGGCATGTACATATGCAGCTTGCTCGACCACCACGACCAAGGATTCACAGAGACACTAGGGTTGAACCCTAATTTTTCTGCTTAGGTCGGCTTATGTTGTAATTACCCTTTTGAACTGTAAATGACCTTGAAAATGTTTATTTTGGGATCCCATAAACAAACTTAAACATTTTAATGAAATAATTATTTCTTTTGATTAAAATTTTTAACTTTAATTCGTTAATCACCTTTAGTTGTACGTTTATGGCCAAATGACTCGTTTAGAGAGTATAACACTATTCAAAATACACAGTGTAACAACCTTAGCTATCCTAAACATTGCAGTTTTAGTATAAATTTATCTCACCAAAAGAAAAAACTTTGAATAGATGTGTTGAATATCAGAAAAATAATTATAATTTTTCGACTAAATAAACTTATATGTGATTGTATACTCGTTGACTTTCTCAAGGAAAATATCAACAGATACATGCAAATTTTTTAGTGCTAATACTTTATGAATGATTATTCAAAAATTCTCATCTCCAAAGTACTAACATACGACAACAAACATCTTTTATCTTCAGTAGCTTTTAATAAAACATCTCGTGGGAGTAAAAAAATGAATAATAAGAAATAAAATTCATAATAGAAACTTGTTATACCCATTTACGTAGTGTTACTAGCCATCGGCCCACATCATGCATAAGGCCTAGTCACTTGTAAATTTGTATACTTTTTTGGTCAAGCACAATAACTTAAACTCACACTCAATTGTAATCATAACTCTTCAATATAAATAAAAGAAGTAAAGACCAAAAGAAAAATAATAGGAAAAAATGGGTGACCGCTTTTCACATAGAGAGCTCTCCATCTTCAATAGAACCAAATAGCTAAAAATTAAATATAAATATAATCTAGAACTTGCAAGATCAATAACATTGACTAAGTAGGTGTAGATTATCTTTCTGGGGCTGAACCACTATAAAACTATTTCTATCTATTATTTCTGGACATTAGATACATCTCAAATGCTTTATTTAGATCTCAACGTGTCAACAAAACTAAAATCAAGACTAATAAATAAATAAATAATTTTACGATTTTAGTAAAATTTGATAAAATGAAAAAAATAGGTAGGAAATTTATATCAAAAGTGTATGATAAAGGTAAACTATATATATGATAGATTATACAGGATAATTAATTGACAAACGCATATGTGACTAATTGTTAAAAAAAAAGGAAACATGTCATCATTTTATTATCAACTAATTAATAAACCCGACAAAAAAAAGTTTATACCTAGAAAGTTTATATCTTTTTTAAATTTGTGCTTTTAGTTAATTCTTTTTAACTAAAATTATAAATAATTTACTAACATTTAACAATATTTAATTTTTTTATTATTAAAATTGAATTTAGGAGTATGCTTGAACAAGTTTATAAAATTCAGGATTTAAAAACTAATTTATAAAAAATAAAATCCAAACAGATAATAAAATAAAACACTCAAACAAATTTTGGCATTCTAAGAAGTAATATTCCATAAAATCGAAATTACTTCTATAGTTTGCCATGAATATTTTTTCTCCCTCTTTCTTCTGAAAGAAACAAAGGCACTTTTTGTGTGGATGTAGCGATTATACATATCAAACAATCAAACAAAGACAAGACAACCCTACATACTGAAATTTCATAAAAACCAATAAGTTATATATCAAGTTCTTTTCTAAGAACAATACCACTTTTGTAATTTTTGTGGCTAACAACAAAACAATAAAAATCCTTTGTATACCATGATCCTTGTTTTAAAAACAAAAACTATCATAATAACCTGAAATTTCATTTAAAACATTATACATATATCTTTAAATAAAGCCTATCAAGAGAGAGAAACTAAATATTAAAATAGTTGGAAGTAATCTTCAATTTGATTTTGTTTTTGATAAATTACCTTGATAACTTTTTACTCATCTGGGCACTCGATCTTTTAATGGATGCAATTCTCTGAAGCCTAATTTGCTCTCTAAATTTGGCTATGAATTCGTCAGCTTTCTTATCCACATCAGGGCCTCCATCTCCTACACCGTTGGACGATGTCGTTTCTTCATTCTTTTCAGGACTCTGTCTTGGGCTTTCAACGACATCGTTTGGTCCAAAACGACCTCCAATTTCCTCGTCCTCGCTCTCTGTCTCTTCTTGATCGGATTCCTGGCTTGCGTTGTCCTCAGCTCTATCTGTGCTAACCGATCTTCCCATTGATAAGCTATCAAAACGACTTCTTGTCCCGTCGTTTGAAAAAGTAAAGCTTGGTTTAAACGACGATGATTTGTAAGAAAACGATGGTGGGGGTGGTGGTGGAGGAGGATACGACTTGTCGTATGATGTCTTCTTCTTGACCCTGTCCTCTGAAATCTTCGGTTGGGACTCTGATGAATTGTTCGGCGAAGACAACGACGGTGAAGAGGAAAACGAACTGGGTCGGGTCAAACGAGAGGGTTGAGTCCTCGGAACCCGAGATTCGACCCGACTGAATTCGTGTTCCCCCATTGAAGCATGATGACTGCTACTATTAACCTCTTCTTTCATCTCTAACCTTCCCGATCTCGATCGCCATGGAATCGGCGAAGGAAGAACAACACTTTCCTTCAACTTTTCCTCTAATTCATCATGATCCAACTCTCCGAATTCCTTGTTAGAATTGCTCGAAAACCTTTTCGAAGCGGTCTTCGAGTTCGGCCGAGTAACACCAGAGCCCGAAACGACGGCGTTTTCTATTGCGCCATCCTCCGTGGCCGACTCAGGAATCCGAGACCTCAAGCTCCGGACAGGCAGAAGCAGTGGTCTTTCTCCTGTTCTCGACCCGTTGCTGTTTCCGCCATTTTCGTTGGTAACAGAGCTTTCTTTAGCTACGACAACCATCGGTGGTTCGTTCCTGTAGTACTGACTACTCCATGTCTGGACCTTGTTATCATCAGACACAGATGGGTTCTCTGGCTCGTCATCAAAGACCGACGAAACCTGGAGAAGTCGGGAGACGTAGGACTGGGCATTGTCTAATTTGGAGTTGCCGTTTTCCTTCTCTGCGTCGTCGTTTTTGCGACTGAATAGACCGTACGAGATGGCTATGCCAACGAAGAGAAGATGGATAAGCTCCCAGCTTCTGGTAATTAAATTCTGGTTTATGAAGTCAGGAGCTTGTGATGGGAAAAGTGGTAGAACGATCAAGAAAAGTGTAACTATGGCGGCTTTGTAGAGAAAATTAGAGTGGAACTTACTTTGGTTTTCTTGCATTGGGTCTGAAGCTAGCTTTTGGGGTTTGGCATATGTGTCTGCTTCGCCTGCCATTGATGAACACATGGAGAGACAAAGAAAGCTTTGGTTGAAGATATGTAGTTAAATTTAGTAGCAGAGCAAAGAAGAAGAAGAAGAAAAAGAAGACTTAGGTGTTAAGCAAAAGTAGAAAAAGAGGAAAGGTTTTGAGAACTGTGAGAGCAAATTTCACTCCATTCTTTATTTTAGCTTTGCTTTTAGAAGGTTCTCTTTTAAACTTCTAATGACATATATAACCTTTTTCTTTATCAATTTGTTCGATTTGAGAGTATTCTTTTTTTTTTTCAACATGAGATTTTTTCTATGTTTAATTCAACGAACTCGATCACAAAATTGCAATCTGGTTCAAAATTTTAACTGAGCCATGTTAATTTAGTTATTTTAGAAGATATGCAATATTAAGATGAAAATAATAACAATCAAATTTGGATTCAATTAGGACTTAGAAATTTCAAAAGAATAAAATTTTAATATGTGAAAAAAATTCTTCCAAATTAATTAGAATAACCTACTAAATTAAATTGCTGCAAAAAACTGATAAATTCAATAATTATGTAAAGTTTTACATAATCCCATCATCAATTTTTATTTTATTTTTAAGAAAGTCTATATTGTGATATGACCTCTATATTTTTGAGGGATTTGTTTTTTTATTTTTAATGTACAGGGATTTTTTCATCCGAAATAATTTATTGCCTAATAAAATAAAATGACATGCAAAATAATATCACGAGCCACTTTAAAAAACATTGCAACTATAATAATGGTATCATCAATTTGATTAGTACCTAGAATTAAGCTAATAAGGATTATTTTCCAAATGAAGTTAGCCCTAACTTGCTAAACAATATATTGGAGATATTTTACAAAATAATTCCATATTAAATTTGCAGTGTAAATGCACTTGGTAGGAATATTAAAATTTCATGAATTTTGTCATCAAGAAAAACAGTAGTAGTACCGGTCCATGTCCCCTAAAAAAAAAAGAAGACTTCTCATGAGTCATGACTAGATGAGGTCTTGTAGATTGTACCTAAAAAGTCTAGTCTTAAATGAAAATCAGATAAGATAATAATTAACATAAGCTACACATATGCAAGATTATATCACAAAATATTCATAAATTTTGATTTAGGATAATGTATACATCTATGGCAAAAGAAATATTATTGAAAAAGTAAAAATGAAAAAGTGAATATAAATAATAAAATAGAAGAATATTGTTATTTGGTATTTTATGGTGCCCCATACCATATATTATAATTAGTGTAATTTAATATGAAAGTTTATATATTTTATTTAAGTTAAAATATATGAGATTTGATTATAAATTACACCAATTACAATATGTTACATTTAGTGATGTTGAACACTATGAAATACCTCTTGGTAATATTTAAAATAAAATTATAGTGTTTTGGAGGAAAGATTGTAGTTAGAATATCTTTCTACAATACAAATTAATGTGCTAATACAATACTAAATGAATTATTTTAGTAAAGTAAAATTAATCACACTTATATAATTATGCATTCAAACCAGGCCTTGTATTGTAGATAAACATTAATTTTCATCATCAAACTTAGTCAAATATTCTACTCGATCGTTCATTCAAAAGTTATGCATTCGATGCTAATTCTATTCACACAATAGATAAAAATTTCCCAATGTTTTGACCAAAATATAAACATATATTCTTTATTTATATATATATATTATTGAACTTTAACATATATAATGATATTTTGTGCAGGAATTTTTTTTTTTCATTTGTTGCTATTTGCTAATAAAACCCTCTTGTTATGCATGAGGGGAAATAGAAAAGAAATAAATATTAAAGAATATAGGTTCTACCTAGCTTGGAAAGACCAATCTGAATGCTGAAAGGGTTTAAAGTATTATGATAATTTGAAACTTATGTGTGCACATGCTACATATACATTGTTCCTTTTATAATTGTGTACCTAATAAGTAAATGTGTAAGCAAAAATGGTGGAAAAAAGTTTGAGCTGAATAGTGGTCCATATAGATCTAGGACACCCTCTGTTAACATCATTTGGCATCAAAATCCCATTCTCATACCGTTTTTATTTTATATGTTGTTTTTTGTGTTACTACAAAAATTAGTGTGTACCGAGAACACGTCTACTGAGAACATCAAAAATTGTTCTCTGTAGAAGCATTTTCAGAACCTCGCTAAGGCTACGCGGTATCTTTTTCGTTTTAGTTGATTTATCGAGAATACTCTGACTTATACCAAAATTATTTGTTCTCGATAGATGTCCTTTATATTCATATTCTTCCCCGAACAGATCTCATTTGCTCTGAAACACATAAACCCCCCAAACCAACGTTCTTCTGCCATTTTTGTGTATTCTCTGGATTTCCGCCCTCAAAGAGTAGTTTTTTTTTTAGAAATCTTTCTCTCCAAAGAAGATTTAGTCATTAATAGGATCTATCAATAGGATCTATCAATGTATGTATTTGTATATATTTCATTTTATTTTATGTATAACTTTCTCTTACTATTTTTTTTGCCACTCTCTACTCAGATTGTGGAATTTTTTTTCTATCTTTTCAAATTTTGAAAATATATTGGTGAATCACAAAAGCCCTTACATGTAACAATGAATCTATATATATATATATATATATATATATTTTTTAAAAATTACTTTAGGGTTTTTTTGTTTGTAAAAATGGCATAAATACAGATTGTCTAATCCCTCAAACTCAACTCTCTTTCTCAAGTATGGATTTAAATTTAGATTTTTTTATTTTTAATTTTTTTTAATATTTTCAGATTTATTTTTTGTGAAAATGGAAAAATTAAACTTATATTTACATATTTTTAATATATTGTTATCTGTCATATTATATATAATATTGATTATGTATTTATAATAGGTAAGATTTATAATTAAAAATAATAATTAGGTAAAAGTTTAGTTTTATGCAATTTTTAGAATATAATGTTGTATAGTATTTTAGTGAAATGCATGTATAGCTTTAGGGTTTAGATACTGTAATTTTTTGGATAAATAATTAATTTATTAGCAATTAGTTTGTGTTAGATTAATTAATGATGAATGTGAGTAATAAAATAGGTCAAATGTTTAAGATGTAAAGTAAGAATGTACATGGTATGTTTTTAGCTAAATTAGTATGAAAAATTATAATTTAATAGTTTATTTTTGCAATTAGATTTAATATGCTTTAAGATATTTTTTTATGTAATTTGACTTTTAGTTATAAAATATGTGTTTGCAATGTTATGTATTTTCTAAGTGTTGTTTGCAGATTTTTTATTTTTAGGATAGATGAAAATATAGTTGTTATGCTGCCAATTTTTTTTATATAGATTTAGGATATCTACTAAATTTTTTAATAAATTGATTATTCAATAAAACTAACAATTAATTGATTTCATTAGTGAGTTCATCACTAAATTTAATAATTTTGTTAATAATGATGAAAATAAAATTTATAAATATTAGTGAACATTTTAATGTTAAAAAATAATGATGAAACTAATCATTAATAATTATATAATTAATTTAAAATAATAAAATAGTTTAAATTAGAAGAAAAAAAAAGTAAGCCTAAACAAATAAAATATTTTTTATTCTACTCTAAATAATTGTTAAAATTACTAAATTTAGTATTTAACTCACACATGATAAGAGTAATTATTAACAAAAAATAATTATATATAAACAAATGAAGATAATTACTAAACATATTAAATATAGACTTAAATATCATAAGATATATAAGACTAAAATTATTTCTATTTGTTTGTTTTTAATAATAAGAAATTATTACCAAAGATATAATAGTGTGTTATTATCACATCTTTATAATTTTTTATTTATTTAAATTTTCATTAAAATCCTTAGACCCGTTCGGATAGGGTGAGTCATTAATAAATCTTAAATTTGCCTCTTACTGAATTGTCTAGTTCGGACAGTTTGGGATTATTGTATACCTATAGTATGATATGTTACTCATTCATTGTTTCATTTGTAGAGATTTCAGCATGCATCTCTTTTGTTCTCATAAGTGGGCAGACTTAATTTTAGTTTGCGTACTTATGAGAACTATGGGGAGGTGTTGTCGAAATTTTTACAAATATGTAACAATATTATGAGTGTAGATCACACTATATGTATATAGTAAACCTGAATGAGATATGTTCTTTACCCTTATAGAAATGGAGTGAATAGATGGATTAGGACACACACACACAAATTGATTGTAAATTTGATGATAAGTGTTTCGTGCAGTGCTACACACATACAATATCGATCGACAAGAGCTGGATCAATTTGAAAAATCGATTATTTGATGAGTATGAAGCTGGTGTGATGGATTTTCTTCAGAGAGCTAGGCAGTGCGTTGACTCAAGGGGATTGGTGAAATGTCTGTGTAAGAGGTGTGTGAATGTTGAATTTAAGACAGTTTATGTATAAGAAAATTATCTCTTTGTAAATGATTTTCTATGGAAATATACCAATTGGCATTGGCATGGAGAGGATGAAATAATACCAATGAGGAAAGGGCACTACAACAAATTCTACTTTCAATGACTCCCTACAATGTCTTACACCATTGGTGTAAGACATTAAAAATTAGAAGGGATTTTTAATGTCTTATGTTGGGAGACATTGGATTTTTTTATTAATGACTAAAATTGTAAGACATTAAAAGGGTGGGAAGACATTGAAAAATCCTTGTGTAACACCTCAAATTTGCTAATAAGGCTTAGTGCCTTGATTATCTTTCTAGGAGGGTAATAATTGATTTAATTGTATTATTATGTGATTAATCATGATATATGTGTACCAATGTTTGATTGCTTGAGTTATGATATAATGTGAATAAATATGCATGTTTAGGTGTATTAAATATGCATGTGGGCCTGTTTGGTTATTAAGGGCATGTTTGCAATTTTGGCCCGTTGGGGGCATAAATGTAATTTTGTGTGTGTTGTGCTTGAGACCACAGTATTATGCAGATATATTTGAGATGTGTTGTCTGAGGCGGTGCTAGGGAGCGGATTAGCGAAATAGTCACAAAGTGGTCAAATACCCGGCTCGGGGTGAGCCTAGGGGTATTTTGGGAACGTAGTACGTATTCAGGGTTATCGGGTAATGGGTAGTTATTTAGTGATTATTTGGGTATGCTGGGATTAATTGAGGATTTATAGGAATACTCGAGGAATTAACAAGAATGGTGCTAATGACGGATTTTCCCTTGGTGGTATTAAAAGGCTAAGAGTTAATTTAGAAGCAATGTGGTCATTTTGGTGCCAAAAGGGATAGATTTGGACATAGTGCCTTAGGAGTCTAGAATCAATCAGAAGAAACATTGGGTCTCTCCCTCTCTCTTGGTGGCTTGGAAGGCTTTGGGAAATTTTGAAGGAAAAGCTCAGAATTTGGGGCTGGAAATTGAGGATTGAAGCTGGAAGTGTTGGGGATTTAGCTCAGGGTCAGAATCATCACTGAGGTAAGGTTTAGAACAAGTTTTCTTCATGAATTTCTCAGGGGTTTTTTTTTTATTGTTTTGGGGTTTCAAACTCAAGTGATTAAGTTTAAGTTGTGATGAGGTTTTGGTTAAGTTTTCAGGTTTATGTACTGCTCTAGGTGTAGTGAAAGTGTTTTGGGACTCAGTTCTGGCCTTGGAGCATGTTTGGAACGATTTTTGGGAGTTTAGGAATTTGAAAATGCTGGGAAAAAATTGGGTTTGCGAGGTTGCGCCACAGCGCTGTTCTTGAGCGTCGCGACCCGCATGAACTCAGAAGGCCTTAGGGATTCATTGAATCACCTTAGCGCCGCGGCTCTGGGCAGGCAGCGTCGCGGTGCATGTCCAGAGAAATTGATGGCTAGGCTCTCTGACTTGTAGAGGGTCGCGGCTCTAATTGAGGGCGACGTGGTGCAATTAGAGGTTTTTGGCCAAATTAGGGGTTTAAGCTTGGGAACTCAAACTTTAGGGCTCGGGAAGGATCCTACTACCCAGTTTAGTAGAATTCAAGGTCCCGGAGGCTAGTATATTATTTTGAAGGTTTTAATCGATTTAGAATGTGATGGTTATTTATTATTACGTGGTGACTAGGTTTTATAGCTAAGGCTCGATATTAGGAATTGTTCTCGGGATCGCATTATACGGTCAGCTCGGAACTCTGGTAAGAAACTGTTTGTGCCCGTAGAGCAGGGCATGGCCCGATTGTCTGTGTTTAGTTTTATGTATGAATGTTTATAATTGTTATGCCATGTTTGTGTGTTTATGACTGATCGACGAAGGTTGGGATCAGCGAAGGCCGGGATCGGCAAAGGCCGAGAATGGCAACAAGCTTGCTGAATGTAGACTGCCATGGCATGGCCATCTTTGGTGTTGTACTCACCCGTTCAATGAAGATCGTGAACCTGGTGCCTGATAAAGCACCTTGGTCGGCACAGGCCGCTATGGGAATAGTCTGTTGTATTTGTTTAAAGTTATGCATTTACTGGAATGAATTGTTATTTGCTTTGTGTGTGGAGTTTTCTTGGTGGGCCCTGGCTCACGGGTGCTCTATGGTGCAAGTAAGTGCAAGGGAAAGGCTGACTAAGCATTAGTTGGAGGGCGCGTACATGTTCGGTCTACCTGGTCGCCACGGCCGGGGTTGTTTTGAGGAAAGTATTATAAATATTTGATTTTGTCGCTTAGGACGGCTATACATTAACTTTTGAGTTGTAAATACTTTTCAAACAATATTTTGGGATCCCAATGTATCACTTTTATGATTTAAATGAATGTCCAACCTTTTATACTCAAGTTTCATTAAATGAGTCTTTATTTTGATTTAAGCACACTTTTTGGTCTAATACCTCGATTAGCGAGCTAATGACACATTTTAAAATCACATGGTAACGACTCTAGGGTAGTAGGGTGTTACACCTTGCCTAACACGTGTCCAGGGAGGACTTCCAACATCTGCCAGTGGGAGACGTTAGAAGTACATGACTTTAACGTCTCCCACTGGGAGACATGGGATATGTGGCACGTCTCCTAGTGGGAGACGTTGGAAGTCCTCACTACATATATACCTGAGACCTGACTTCTTTCTCTCCTTCTTCGTGTGTAATTACACTGAGGCAAATTGGGGCAAATTTATGGCAATTTTAGGGCTTGAAAAGTTACGAAATTCTCTCCATTTTCAAGCTTTTGAGGTAATTTTTCTTGAAAAAAATTATGGGTTTAGTATTTAGATTATATATATATATGCGATTTTGTGTTTGTTTTTTATGATTATGAGTTTTTTCAATGGATTTGTAGGATTTTCTTGGAGAATATAAGAGGTGTGGTAACTTGAGATTTTGACTCAAAATTTATATTTTAAGCACACATTTGAGGTAAGTTTTCAAAATTATAAGTATAAATCATTGTTAAAATGATATTTAGTGTGATTTTTTTTTTATTAGTTTTGATTATTTGTAGATTTTGAGTGTGTTTCTAAGAAAATAACTTTGTTGACAATGTAGAAATAATTTTAATTTTAATTTTACATAGCACATTGTATAGATTTGATTCAAGTATATATGTTTATGCTTTTTTTTTTAATTTTTATTATGATTTAATTCGAAAATTATGTATATTTGTATATATATATATTTTAATTTATCTATTAACATTCTAGTTAGGTTGATTATATATAGTAATGTTAAAATAAATTTTTTAAATAATTTTTAAAATTAGAGAAATGTGAAAATATATATGTTTTTGTTGATTATTGAGTTTTTAGTGACTTAGTCGTTAGAGTTATAAAGTCTAAGCTATATATACTACATTTTATGTTTTGGTTAACTAGTGGCTCATTGGAATTTTTTTTATTTGTTTAGTAATCATTTATTTATTTATTAATATTAATTTTGTAGTTTGAGGTTTTGTTAGAGTGAGATTTTATGGTGATGTTTGCCTCAAAATTTATATTTCAACTACACATTTGAGGTAATCAATTTTCTAAAACTACAAGAATAAGTTCTATATTGTTAGATATTTAGTGATATTTTATTTATTATTTATTAATTTAATTTTGTTGGTTGTGGATTTAATAGCAAAGTGGATTCCTAAGTGAAATAATTTTGCTAGCTTGGATTATTAATTGCAAGAGGTACATATATATTCTCTTACTTCTACTTTTAATATTATTAAACAAATGTTAGAGGAGTTTGAATATCTTAAATATTCATCCATTTTGAAGTAGGTTCTGAGATTAAAATTGTTTGCTGCGGTGATAACAAAAGGTTGAAAACTTGTGTGTTTTAGGGAAGGAGGTTCTGGAAAATTCGGTTGTGTGCTACGGATATATAAGGAAGAAACTTATTATATGTTGTTTGAATTGTTTGTTTTTCTATTCACATGTAGATGGTTAGGTCACTATTATAAGGGAAATGTTGCCCGAATTTATCTAGGATTATATATATATATTTTTTCTTTGTATTTAAATTATGTTGTGCTTGCTTGATTGATTTTATTGAATCGATGGATGGTTAGGCTAATAATATAGGGGGGATGTTGCTCAAATTTACTATATGATGAAAATGTTGAAGGATTTGATTGAATATGCGAGTCCAAGACATTACTTGATAACCGTATTATTAATTAAAATTTACAAATTATTTTTGAAACCATATATGTAATTGTAATCAAATAATTAATTAATATATATTACTTTATATTTTTTGCATCTAACAAGTACGCCATATATAGAGGCACAAATTGATGAGTTGCGACAAGAATGGGCAACAGATGTGTTACCGATAATCCAAAGTTACCAACATCGTTATTAGGTTTTATTACTTTTTATCGCTTTCTTCATATATAGTGCAATATTTGTTAATTTTGCATATGTCTAACAAATATTGCTCCTCTTGTAAAACAATATTCTAATTTTTCATTTATGAAGATTTGTAATTTCATTTTAATTAATTATATCAATTTCAATTTAATTAGTTATATCAATTTTAATTCAATTAATTTTATTAATTTCAATTTAAATAATTATTAAATCAAATTCATTTCAATTAATTATTAAATCAGCTTAAATTAATATTAAATTAATTTTAATTCAATTAATTTGTTTTTAAAAAAAATTTGGAGACTTTTCAATGTCTCCCATTGGGAGATGTGGGATGTCTCTCACGTCTCCCAATGGGAGACATTGAAAAGTCTCCCAGGGACTTTCAATGTCTCCCATTGGGAGAGGTGAGAGACATCCTACGTCTCCCAGTGGGAGACATTGAAAATCCACATTATTGGACATTTTTCAACGTCTCTCACTGGGAGACGTGAGATGTCTCTCACCTCTCCCAATTGGAGATGTGGGATGTGCTCCTACAATGACCCCACTTATAATGTCTCCCACGTTGTAGACTTTTAATGTCTCCCAAATAAAGTCATAAAACCATTATATTGTTGTAGAGAGGATATATCAAAATGATGAAGATGAGATGATGGATGCTCTCAATGATGTTATGCAAAATGAGAATAATGTATATGAAGAGAATGAGCGTGATCAAGAGATACCTACAGTAGACTACAGGGGTGGGCAATATTATAACGATTTGTTTGCTGAGATCGATGCTCCATTATTCTATGGGTTTTAAAATTACACATTATTGAATTTCCTAGTGAAGTTGATGCATTTCAAAGTGTTGGGCAAAATTCCCAAAAAATATTTGATGGAATGTTGTAGATGTTACATGATGCATTTCCAACTCCAAATAAGCTTCCAAAATCGCATTATGCAGCGAAAAGGTTGTTGCATAAACTTGGATTGGGCTACGAGTCAACCTTGTCTGCAAGCATGATTACACATTGTTTGGGAAAAAAACATGCTGGAAAAAGCAAATGTCTTGTTTGTGGGGAGGATCGGTGGGTGGACAAGAACACCAAGGACAAGAAAGTGCCTCATAAAGTGATGCGTTATTTTTCTTTAACCCCTAGGTTAATGCAAAAGTATGCATCGATGCACATTGTTCAACATATGAGATGGCATCAGGAGCTACGTATAAAAGAATATGGTGTATTGCGTCATCCTACTGATGGGAAAGCTTGGAAACTTTGACCGAAATAATCCAATGTTTGCAATGGAGCCCAGGAATGCGCACCTTGGATTGGCTGCAGATGGATTCAATCCTTTTGGTAATATGAGTCTTTCTTATAGTATGTGGTCAGTTGTGTTGACGACGTATAACTTGCCACCATGGTTGTGCATGAGAGAAACTAATTTCATGTTGAGCTTATTAATTCCGAGACCTTATGTGTCAAGAAAATATTTTGATGTTTTCTTAAGACCAGTGATTTATGAGTTAAAATAATTATGGGTGACCGGTGTAAAGACTCAAGATGCAGTTGATGATAGTTTCTTCACTCTTCGAGCAGCTTTGATGTGGACTATAAACGATTACCCGACAAGGAGTAGCCTTTCTTGATGGACTTGCCAAGGTTATAATGCATGCTTTAAATGCAATGTGGCAACACTGTCTATTCATTTACAAAAGAAGGTTGTTTTTTAAGACCATAGACATTTTTTATCAATACAACACATGCTATTAGAAGGGACAAGAAGGCATATGGTGTTGTTGAAAAAGACCACCAGCAGAGCCATTAACCGTGCAAGACATGTTCACACAAATGAGTTTTATGCCAAAACTCTTCCTGGTAAGCATGTAAGACATGGTGGCCAAAAAATAAAGCATACAAAAGAGCAAGTAGGTTGGTAGAAAAAAAAAAAAAATTTGAGCTCCCATATTGGACCAACATAATGTTATGACACAATCTAGATGTTATGCATGTTAAGAAAAATGTGTGCGACAATTTAGTAGGCACAATAGTTGGGTTAGAGAACAATACCAAAGATACAATTAGTGCTAGAGTAGACTTGGAGAAGTTGAATATGAGACCAGAGTTACAGCTGAAGAAGTTGAATGGTCGGATACAAAATCCTGCGTCCAAGTTCACTTTCACGGTTGAAGATCGCGAAAAGTTTTATCAAATTCTTAAATTAGTGAAGTTTCCAAATGGTTTTGGATCTAACCTAAGGAAAAATGTGATTGATAATGACTACAAGATCACCGGTTTGAAATCACATGATTTTCACATCATTATGCAACACCTTTGCCAATTGGTGTGCATGCATTCCTAGAGAAATCGATTAGTACAACTATTATTGAGTTATGCACTTTCTTCAAGCTCATTTGTGCAAAAATTCTATAAGTCTCAGATTTAGAAAAAGTCAAAACTTCCATACTTGAGATTGTTTTCAAGTTAGAAAACATCCCCCCTGCACTTTTCGATATCATGGTCCATCTAGTGATACATTTACCGGAAGAAGCAATACTTGGAGGACCAGTTCACATGAGGAGGATGTATCCTTTTGAGAGGTATATGAAAAAGTTGAAGAATTATGTCCATAATAAAGCACTTCCAGAGGGGTCAATAGCATAAGGATATGTGGTCGATGAGGCATTAACATTCTGCTCATTGTACTTGAAAGGAGTTAAAACAAAGTTCAATTGTCCAGACGAAATGTAGATGTTGGTCCATCACTTAAAAAGATGTCGGTCTTTCGATCTCAGGGTCGTCCAATTGGTAAGAAATCTTCGATAACTTTGGATGATGAAGTGAAGAAAACAACGGATCGTTATATTCTAAATAAGTGTAATGAGATCCCACCATATCTTCAGTAAGTACTTTAAGTAGTTCATCTTTTCATGGCATGTTTATAATAATACTTATTAGTAACTCTTAAATTAATTGGTTTTGTTCGTTGTAGAGAGCATATGCAAATTCTTCATTCTAGAGGTGCTAAAAACCTAGACCAATTACATAGAAAGGAATCTCCTAATTGATTTTATAATAAGATTTATCATCTTCGACAAACGGGTTCTTCAGAAGTACATGAAGAGTTAATCTATTTAGCAAACGGTTCTTCTACTGTCGTTGCTTCATACCCTGGGTGTGTTGTAAATGGAGTTAGATTTCTATGTTATGATAGGGAGAAGAATCGCAAAACTCAAAATAGTGGAGTCTCTATAGTCGGAGTTGGAAATAATACTTATTATGGCCAATTGGAAGAAGTTTTAGTGATGTCATATCTTTTTGGTTGTTCAGTTGTATTATTTAAAGTCTGAGCAAAACATTACTAGTTTTAACACTAGTTTGGAGGCATTCAAAGATGATAAATTCATCCTAGCAACTTAGGCTAACCAAATTTTCTACATTGATGACCTTAAAAATAAATCTCACTAGAAAGTCATCCAAGAAGTGCATCACATAAATGTGTGGGACATCCTACCAATTGAAGAACAATTGGAGGATTTTATTAAATGTAATTTTATGTTGAAGTAATTATGTTTTACATTAATTGATTATTATAGTTATATGTTTAGTATAAATGTAATTTTAATATATATATATTTTTCAGATATGGTTGATGTTATTGCTTGATCTCACGGGGGAGATGGTGGAGGATGCGACCCTCCACGTGGACCGTCAGATATCCAAGCTGACTGTGAATGAGATAATACATTACACATTGACACACTCCTTAATTTTTAACAGTTAATATATATTATTATAAAAATACTAAATTGGCATATAATAGCGCCTCCTACCAAGTGTGGACACCACAAATGATTGAACATGCGAGAAAAAAGGAAGAGTTGGGGCGACCTCTCTCACTCGAGTGGGATGTGAGAGAGAAAACATATAAAGAGATCAGAGATTACAACTCAAATTTCTCAAGAGAGTTATGATTACTTGTTCGACAGTATGCAGATCCAGACTGTACTCAATGGTCACAAGTAACAAAGGCCTCCAAACAAAAAATACTTGTACATATAGAGGTAAATCATTTCTATATTTGTGTTTATTCTATTTAATTATATATAATATTTACCAATAAATGTTTGTAATTTAGGATGATTTGTTTGATATCGGGCGTACTAGATGTGGATCAGGGCACATGCCTAAGATCTTGAAAGGCATTGATACATCATGTCCCAAAAAGTATTCTGATTGGAAGTACGATATTAAGGAACATTTAATGAATAATGGGCCAGGGCATTGTTATGGTGGTTGCACAGATACGCAGTGGCAAAAATTCATTGAGTTTTTTCGACGCCCAGACGGGATGGTATTAATGTTTTTTAACTTAACTCTCTTAATTTAATATATTACTAACACTAACTTTTTGCTGAAACGTTCTGCGGTCAACAAGGAAAATATGAAGAAACTTGTTGATGCTGTTTTTCGTCAACTTAGAAATGAAGAGCACTAAACACAAAATTAGAAAAACAAATGACAGAAAACACGATTTTTTACGTGGTTCAGCAGTTAAAATTTGCCTAGTCCACGAGTCAATGTTATTCAACTATGGAATTTTCTCAAAGCCTCTTGGAAGCAATTCGACAGAGTATTCCCAGTCTCAATTTCAATGTGTCTACAAATGAATTTCTCAAATCTATTTATAGACTGGTTTACAGAATATCTCCCCTCACATTTCGGGGAGTTATGATTCAAAAATCTCAATATAAATACAATTAAATGCATATAAATATATAATACACATATAAATCCCCTGATATAAGGGAATTATTAACAAATTACAACCAACCCCTTAAATATAGGGATTCTTAAACAATAACTGCGTCCACATTTGTCTATCGATCTCAAACATTCGACTTACATATCTTCAGGATAGACAAATCATCACGAGCTTGCAATCTTGGCTTCTCTCGGTCTTATTAAGTAACTTTATCGAGGTCATCTCCTCTGAGCTTGCAATGCCCAAGCTCAAACCTTTTTGACTGATGCTAATACAAACATACCAGGAAAATGTAACAAGTGTTGAACCGTTGTCACTGTAGCTTCGAGGTTGTCTCGTAACCTCGAAACACTTTCGAGATCACATGGTTCCGAGCTGACCGATTAAGATGTAGTAGTTTTAATATTGAATGAGACTGTCAAACTCGATTCTTATTAATGCTGATCTCATGGCCAGTTTGTATATTTCGAGCTTACACTTTACGAGCCTGACTTTCGAGATCAGAAATTTCTATTCTTGAAATTTGGGTGTAACAGTTTCCCACTCAAAAGTATTAGTTCGAATCCTATGAGAAGAAAACTTTTGAACTGTTCCTTTCGAAAATCGTGCCACCTACCACACTTGAGTGTGGACACGCATCAGCTAAGGATTGCATAGTCAGAGTACTTGAGTACCTTTTACATCTGCCCACATCTTTTCGTATCTCCTTTTTGCAGCCATTTCCATATTTAAACCCCAACCATCGAATCAGACTCCAAATCAAACCAACGACCCAGATTTGTCCGACCCTTGATATCCCTTTGGATCTATATATACGCCCACTTCATTTTTATCACTCCCATTTTTGCATTTCGACTTTCGAAAAGAAGAAAACGAACCAGAGCCTTATTTTTGCCTTTGCATGTTCTCTAAACCGAAGAAGCAAAGAAACACTAATACACTCAAATCCGTGAAATCTTTCCTACAATCAGTCCTCGAGTCGACGATTTCATCATTCCCACGAACAACTTTGTGTGAGTTCATGTTCTTGATCCTTTTTTTTTTGCATGTTTTATATATGTTTTTTTATACTTATTTTGTCTGTGAGAACACATTTAATAGTTTTTACCAATTTTTTCAAGCTTTTATGTCGATACTAGGCAAACTTCTTATCCGAATAATTTTGATGTAGTTAGAATCACTGTTTCAGACCCACAATTTCTAGTATAAACATGTAAAAATGGGGTTTCTCTGGCAATAGAAGATTTCATGTAGCTTAAGAAATAGAGGATTTTGGTTTAGGGTTTTAAATACACAAATCCCAAACACACATCACCTTTTTGGGTAATTGCCAGTTTTTTCCCTAAAAATCTGAGATTCTATTAAACTGGTATTAACTTTCCCACTCTCGCATGAGTGCACCCTCGATGTCCGAACTTACAATAGTTCAGGGATCACATCCAAGTTAATCTCGCCCTTTTGAGGCTATAGTCTTGATTGAGGTAATTTCGTGACCTCGAACTTTCGAGCTCAAATCGTCAAAATTATAATTTCTGTGATTTCCTATATTCTAGGCCCTCACCCTTTTCTTTCTTGTTAGATGTCGCAGTAGTCTTAGACTCGGTGGCGGCCTAAGCTCACTATTCCTTACTCCCAGTCCTAAATCACCCTTCACACGAAACCAGCGTCTAATACACAAGCATAGAGAAAGGTGTGAGCAAGAAGATATTCGAGACCGATTTCGATGCCAAATAGATAAGGTCGAGGAGAGAAAGAGAAAAACACTCTGAGTCGTTGTTTATCCAGATCCGGACCCCAAAATCAGGCCTATTCCACTAGATCCCAAGCTCAAAATCACCATTGCCTTCGAGCCTGATCCGCTTTTGTTTAAACTGATGGAAGATCCTTCAAAACATCCTTCCACCTCCCAAGCCGCATTAATTCACACCTCGAAAGAAGAATTCTTTGAGGCTAAGCACTATTGGAGCTCAGTCACGTCTACCAGTCAAATATTCGAGCTGCTAGCATACCACGACCATAGGCTCTCTGGCTCCCTGATGTGCCGGCCTGCAACTTCGAACGAATAGAGCTGCTTCGCCCCGAGAGATGGCAATCCCAATTGTAAAATCAAACTCGCTACATGGAGTCGCAAGCACATGAGGGCAGGGGCTTTTCTACCCCTGAAATCATATTTCAAGGCTTTTCTATATTTCGTTGGGTTCGCCCCATTCCAGCTCCAGACTAATTCCTTCAGGGTGTTATCAGCCCTCGGGGTTGCTATACCACGAGCTAAAGTGGGAAGGGCCTTTGCCTCAAGAGTTATTATATCTCGTTTGCCTCAAAAGCAACCCATCTCGAGCTCGTGAAGGGGGTGGCTTGTATTATTTATCGAGCTACCCAAAGGAGAAAAAGATCTTCGAAGATATGCCAAACCATCCCCCAAACTTCAAGCTTGCCTTCTTCTAGATGGGCGACCTCGCCTCTTCAAAATTCTACTATTTTCAACGCATCCGTAAGTATCTTACCACACTTATCCCCCTTTTTCTTCCTATTTTTTTTAATAGGCTCAGATATTGATACTTAATTTTTCTTGCAACCAATTATCATTGCTCCACCCCCTCAAAAACGATGGTAGAGCATAGGGCAGCCTTGCTCCAATTGCCCTATGGTCGAAGGTCCATGTCCTACCTTCTACACGAAGACCGAATCTGAGCCTGCAACCTCTTAGAGAAGGGCCAATCTATGGATGATTCGGCTTACCACAAGTACCTGAGGTGGGACCATGTGTCGCTTCTCGGTGACAAACTCCCCCTCAGGCAGAGGTCTTCGAGCTCGCGGGCTCGTGCCCCTGTGGTCCGCCATCACGATCGGCCTGCCTTGGGCAACGATGCCCAAGATGAAGCCTCACCAAGCTCAGGTGATGAAGGTAAAGTAGTGCTCAATTCCTCCATGTGGTCTCCCTCTTTGCTGAAACACAAACCCGACGAACTGATCCTTTTTCCAAATCCTAGGGATAACTTTTATGTTTGGTCTTGGGTAGATTATAGCGTGCGTGGGTTTGAAAGCTGGTTAGACCAATACCAAACTATGTATAGTTTGAACGAGGTCTGGGATGGGGTTCCCGTTCAGTACGGAACCAACATTTATAGAGACCTCTCAAGGCTATCTCCTACTTATAGAGATGTGACTCCCTTAGCGTCCTTGGGAGATAGCGAAATCTCTTGGTCGTCGAGCTCAAGCTCGACTGAGAGTGCTAGTTGGGTTTATTTTATCCCTAGTCTTGCCTCCTTTAGTAACCTTAGTTTGATCACTAAGGTGATTTGTGTTTTTTGCAGATGACATAGATTCTGATCTCGATAATGTGATCAACCGTCCCTCGGTGGCCAAAGGAAATGCCCAATAACGTCTCAAAGAGGGGGGTGTCCCTCCAAAGTATCCAAGAAATCTGAGGCGACCCCTCCAATCTCGGCTACTCAGGGCCCAAGCCAGGCTACTGACCCTAATCCCAAGATCAGGGTAACTGCTGAAATTGAGTCAACGGTGCCCACAGACCCCCTGCCTCCTCCTTCGGTCCAAGTCACCCAACAAACTTCTGCTGCCCAAAAGAGACAAGCCCCCACACGGGAATAATTTTGGTCGATCTTAACTCACGTCCCAGAGTACGTGCTTGATAATGCAGTTGAGTCGCACGAAGTTAATCTAGGTTCAGATGTCCTATCCCGCGTTGGCCAAATTCTCAGCAACCTCAGCGCCCCTCAATGGTATTTCCTCACTTCCCGCCACGATGCCAACACCATTTTTGACAAGGGTGGAGAGCTTCTATCTTCGGTGAGTCATTTGTATTGTGACTTTGTCATACAGACTTACATCGCATGCTTAACAACTTGTATTTATTTTTGTGTACAGGCATTTGCTGCATTTTTTCAACACAACTTTAAGTTGAACAACGAGGTGGATACGAGCAGGGCATATTCTCAAAAGGCAAAGTACCTCCAGCTGAAGCTCACAGATGAGCTCAGAGCAGCAAAGTTGGAGGTGGTGGCTAGGGAGGCAGCCATTCTCAAGGTGTCTGAACTTGAACTGAATCTGGAGGCTGCCCTGGAGACTGCCCAGAGAGTGTGTGACCTTGAGTCAACTATGGCAGTGACTTTGAAAGAAGTCGAGGCCAAGAATTTTGAGATCAAGGAGAAGGACTCCAAAATTAAGGAACTTCAGGAGCTGAGCACCAAGTTGGAGGAAGAAAAGAGGGCAAACTTTGAGATAAACAAAGGTGAGAAGGCTCGCCTTCTTGAAGAGTTTAAGACCAAGAAAGATCACGCCGTAGACATGGCGATGTATGAAATCTGGGTCAACAACCTTGACCTCGATACCAGCTTCTTAGACAATTTAGAGGCCGAGTTTGTTGACAAGTGGCAAGCTCGGCTTGAGGAAGAGGAGGACAAGCTCGAGGCCGAGAAGACGGCGGAGGCACTCGGGGCTACTGGTGGGGAGGCATCTGCCCCGTGAAGATGAGATAATGTGTTGCGTCCCATTATTCTTTTGTAACTTAATCTATTATTTATTTTATATGTGCCCTTGGGGAGAAGACAACACATAGCTCGATTTAGAGCTATTTTTATTAAATAGTAACTTTAATCTTTATGCATACAATTTTCTGGCTAAAAAATCTTGTGCATTTGATTTTATTTTCAGCTTTTTGCCTTAATATTATGCTTTACATTTACTGGGTCAAAATATTTTGAGCATGTTATATTGAAGACTTCCTGTTATATTTTTTTATTTGCACAAATACACCTATTGGATTTAAGCTCAAATTTCAATGCATTCATGCATAGTTTATTTGAAGTATCCATGTTCGACTTTGTTATTATCAAGGTCAAAACTTACTTTCACCATGTACTCGAAAGTACTTAATTGGTGTGTAATTTTAGTAGTTTAGTTATATCTTGCTTTCCTAGTACCTTTTTCTCATCCTCGAGGTTACGAGATCGAGACTTATTTGCAAAACTCTCCAGCCTTGGAATCGACTTAGTTCGCAGTTGGTTTATCTTAAATCCCAACTTTTTTACTGTCGATTAGGTTGGTTTGTTCCAAACTAACTTAGCTCGTGTTTGGTTTATAATCCATACACTTTATAAAATTTATTGTCAAGTTAGGTCTAGACAATTTTTGTCCGTGTGTTTGGTTAGTGATCCATACACTTGAAAATTTTAATGTCAGGTTAATGATCCAGACATTTTATTTTATGTTATTTATTTTTTCAAACCTATGGTATGATCATATACCACTTATGCCCCCCCCCCCCCCCCCCCCCCCTTAATATCCCATGAATGTGATCATAGGTAATTAAATTAAGAGGGTTTGCAAAAAATACAACATTAAAAGAGAACAAAACTTAGGATTTTATTGATAAAAAGCAGAAAAAATAAACATGCTTGGTTACAATGAAAACATCTGTTGACCCTGATTTTGGTCAACTGACACGGAGTCAAAAATGCTTGATGTGGATAGATATGTTGAAATGAGAATGATGAAAAAAACAATAAAGCACACAAGAATTTATAGTGGTTCGGCCCCAGAATCTGGTAATAACCTACGTCCACTTGAGCTGTTATTGATATAAGATTCAAAGGAGTGATGAAAGAACTAGGGTTCAATGAGTTTCACAAGCCTCTGAAGAACAAAGCAATATACCAAACATGATAGCTCTAATACACTCCTAAAACTCTAATTTCAGATAATTAGAAAGCCAAAAGTCCCCTTCCTTGAGCCATCTTTCTCTATTTATAGGCTCAAGGAAGATTACATTAATTTGTTACAGATATTCTTTCCTAAATAATCGGATACTCAGGAAATCCTGGGAGATAATTTCAGATATGATTATAACTGCATAAGATTTTCTCCATATATAGCGAGTATACGACCAGGCTGGTCGTATATAAATATTGAGCGTAGCGCCATAGACATCTTTCTGGTCGATAGTCGAGCAAGACTCCTGCCAGATGTCAGCCACGTGTAATAAACGTCTGCCATGTCATCCATGTCTGTTTTTTGGATAACATTTGCCCCCAAGTTTATTTAATGCAACCAGCAATAAAGAAACTTTAGGGAAACAACCGTTCATATGCCCCATGAAATCTGTCAGAATCCTCGTGCGTTTTTTAAAACCGTGACATAATTATGTCTAATCAAGCCCTTTCGGTTTTCAAGAAATCAATTCGACGGCTTATACACTCCCCCACGTTTCAAAAATGGGAAAGTCATGATTGCTACTTTTTGCCATACCTCAGCCTCTATAAATAACCCCTTTATCTTTCTTATAATTTTTTACTCACCATTCCAATCAAGAACTTCAAGAACTTTCCTTCAGAGCCCAGAATTTCGAAACTGTTCAGATGTCCTGCCGAAGGTCTTTCCAACTCGAAATTTCTACCTTTTCTGAATCGCCACCCTTTGCCCAGGTAATCACTTCATATTTGAAACTCTTCATTATGCCATGCATGCTATTTACTGTGCTCTGCGATTTCCTGCGTTCTTGAGTAGAAATTATGCGGATTTTTGTATAAACCATCTGATGCTTGATAGGAGACCGTATTTCTGTTTTATATAAGTTAGGTGCTAGCTCGATAGTAAGGATCATAGGTTTAGAGCGTAAGATCGACGTAAAAATTCAATCTTTCAGCAAGTTGAAAAAACTAGGTTTTTTCCCGCCCTTTAGGAGTTGAAAAAGTTTCTTTTTAGAAAACATTTTATTTCCTTTTTGATCTGTTTCTCGAACTGTTAGCACCAAACTTAGTGTATGGGTAGGATGCTGCTGGTCAATAGACGCGAGCAACGTTATCCCAATCTCCCACGTAACTTCGCAAGCTATGTGTCTTATCTCCTCCTTTGTCTGTTTGTAGTTCATATGCAAGACCCTTGGGGAGGAGAAAGACCCCTCGAAGATGACCTCCTAGCTCAGCTGCTTGAAGGTGAAGAAAACCCCTCTACTCTGATACCAGATATCCCTTTTTCTCTCCCTAGTCCAAACCCTTCTCCAGTCCCAACCCAGAGAATGGCTCGAACAAAAACAAAAGCTCAAAAAAGGAAAACCCCTAACTCCTCAGGCCAGCCTACTATTGATGCCCCCTTGACCAGTGGTCGAGGTGAAAATGCTCCTGATGCCAATGTACAAAGGCATGCCCATCCTCGACACGCTGCTCAGTCGGATGTTGAGTGGCATGTTGTTCCCTAGAGTAGAGTGACGATACAGATGATCGCCAAATACTTAAATAAGTACAAACTGACAGAGGTGACCTTGGTCAGACCTTCTATCGACCAGAGGGCCAACCTGCCAGGGGGGGCCTACAGCGCCTGGTCGTAGTTTCACATTGAGGCGGGTGCCACCTTGCCTCTTCACTCATTTTTTCAGGGGGTGGCAAATTATTTTGGAGTTGCCCCCTTTCAAATCACCCCAAATGGAGATAGAATGCTGCCCGCACTCTATATCCTTTACAAACTCAAAAAATGGCCAGAGCCCACTCCCCACGAGGTCAACTTTCTTTTTGACCTTAAGTCCAACCCCAACCAAGAAGGCACGGGATTTTTCCATCTTTGTCATCAAGAAACTGGGCGCACTTTCTTGTCCGACACTACTCACATCTCTAACGTGGGGAGGTATCATCAGGAATACTTCCTTACTCCTGACTTAGCCGCAGACAACTTGGCCTTCACCCGAGGAGGTAAAAATTCTTACGCCACTAGTTTCTTCGCTTAGTGTTTTTCTACCACATTGTCTTGACATTCCACTGTGTTCCAGGCCCATGGTTACGTCCAACCCCAACTCCAGGGATGGAGTCAAGGGTGACACTCTTAGCCAGCATGCCAAATGCTGATAAGAGTGTAAAAAATTTAGTTACTGAGGCTAACCTTAGGCTGGTCGGCCTCTAGAATCCTCAACCAGCGACGAGGGAACCTTCGGCGGAGAACGCCCAAGCCGAAGTGGAACCCGAGCAGCAACCCCAAGCGTCTCCTCCGCGGAGGAGACCAACTGGGGTTACGATCAGGGAACCTGTCATCCCTCGTCGTGTGAAGAAACCCTTGGCCCCCGAGGGCAAAGGAAAACAAAAGGATGCTGAGCCTACCGATCTTTCTGATGACTCGTCGGATGAAAACGGTACAATAATCTCGCTTTTAAATCATTTGCCAATTCCCTCTCATCTATTTGATGGGGATGGAAACTTTAGGAATGCTCCTTCCTTAAATTCAGATTTCTTCCAAGAACTAGGTAGTTCAGTAAATAATGTTACGACCAGTAGTTGTAGCGCGGGTACTTTACTTATAATCCTTTTACTTCTATTCTTTTATCCTGCATGACCTTTTAGTCTTACTACTTGTGTTGCTTCCTTTGGTGCGGGTATGGACTCCGAGGACGTCTTTGAGCACTACCAGGCTGCCACTGCCTTTTCTGTCTCGAAGAAGGATGGCAAGAGGGCTCGAGGGGAAAGCAGCAAGACACCCTCGAAGAAGGCTCGAACAGACGATGCTTCATCCACCGCCCCTTCCAAGGAGAACTCACCACCTCCGCCCCCCTCCGAGCAGACGACTCCTACTCTTGTCAACCCACAGCCTTCTTCTAAGGCTGCTGACAAGGAGGCATTGAACAACTTGCCCGAAGGCTCTTACCCAGCTTCATGGTCGGCTCTGCCAGGGAGAGGATATACAAGCTCTCGAAGCATAGACACAGTCAGGCTGCCATCACTGAAACTGCTTCAATGGAGGCTGATCAGGTCGTCAACAAAGGGTTGAACAAGATAGTTAGTGTAAGTTATCTCCTGATACTTTATTATTTATGTCTGATTTATTTTCCTTATTTTATCTCATTATTTGTCTTCAGGGGCTGCTAACTTTAACTGCTGGCTGGCGCCGTGTCGGGGCGTTGGTTTCTCGGGGAAAGAACTTCGATTCCAGGCTTGCCCAGACCAAGCAAGCATTTGAGGCTAACTACAAAAAGCTGCTCGAGGAGAATAAGGAGCTGTCCAAACAAGCCGAAAAATTGTGCGAGGACCAAGCTACTCTCACCCAGGAGCTTCTGGACGCCCAAGATGCCTTGAAGAAAGCCAACGACTCCCGGGAAAAATTCAGGGAAAGTGCCAAGCTCGTCACCCAAGAATGTAAGCAGCTTGAGCTTGGTCTGACCGCTAGCAAGCAGGAGACAAGGGAGCTTGAGAAGCAAGTGCCGAAGCTCGAGGAGGACGGGGCCAAGAATTTGAAGAAGTATAAGGAGGCCACTCACCTCTACTTCTATGAATACTGGAAGCATAACCGGGAGGCCAACTTCAACTACCTGTCCGAGCGGTTGAAGAGGACTCTGATGGCGCAATGCGCCATCCGGCTGGAAGAAGAGGAGAAGGCCAAAGTGCCTGCCGCTGATGCTGAAGCTGGTCCCTCGGCTGACCAAGGCACTCCTCCCAATCCTCAGGACCCTCCTGCTCCTCAATGATATTTTTTTCTTTTATTTCGTTTTCACGGCCCACGGGTCGTATTGTAAAGAAAATTTGTTTTTATTGCTGCGAGGGCAGTTTTACTTTTAATTAAACAATTACATCCGAGCAGTACTGCTTGCGGTGTAAAATAATGCTTTTTGATATTATAATATTTTTGTCTATTATAACATCTGTTCACATGACCGAACTTAGCATAGTACTTTGGCTTGATTTAACAAAATGTAAATTTTGAAAAATACTCTTAGTACCGTAGCATGCTTTCACTCATTTTGTTCATGTGTTTACATACTTATTGGTATGCTTTGCTATCGATGTACCTTATATGCCCCCTAAGTGATCGAAGAGCTTTAGGTCCTTGGTCACTTTCCTTGACCATGACCTGTGCGAACATTACTGCTCGGTAGGAAACGTAATCCTTATAATACAACAAAACAACACACGTAATGAACAAATACTTGTAAAACTAAATTTACAAAGGTTGGCAAGAATGACTGGCTGCTCACAGTCCCTTATAATCTCCTATTAAAAATGGACGAAACATGTCTTTACGAGTGATCTTAAAAAGATCTTACACTTATAAGCGATTGGCCATACAATGTGGCTAACCCTTTTTCGAAACTTGTAAAAAGTAAAAATTAATACAAGCCAGTCCTTTAAAAAGGACTGTTTATTGATAATACTTGCGCAGGTGTTCTCCGTTCCAATAGCTTGGAATGAGATCTCCATTTAAGCGTGCAAGCTTGTAGGTTCCTGGATGAAGGATTTCCTCAATCTGGTAAGGTCCTTCCCAGTTTGGACCGAGCACTCCAGCAGTTGGGTCGCAGGTGTTTAAGAAAACTCTTCGTAGTACTAGATCTCCGACGTTGAATTTTCTTTCTTTCACTTTCGAGTTAAAATACCAGGCGACCTTTTGCTGGTATGCAGCTACTCGGAGTTGGGCTCTTTCCCCTTTCTCTTTGAGTGAGTCTAGGGACTCAATCATCAGCTGGCTATTCTGGTCTTGGTTGGATGTAGTTCGTCGGTGTGAGGGGGGTCTAACTCGACAGGCAACATAGCTTCATACTCGTATGCTAAGGAAAATGGGGTATGACCTGTCGCTGTTCGATGGGAAGTTCTATACGACCAGAGGACTTCGGGCAATTGTTCTGGCCATGCTCCTTTAGCATCTTCGAGTCTTTTCTTCAGGGTTTCCTTAAGCGTTTTATTTACTGCTTCAACTTGCCCATTTTCTTGTGGATATGCGACTGAAGAAAAGCTTTTGACGATGCCATGTCTTTTGCAGAAGTCTGTGAATAAGTCACTGTCAAATTGGGTGCCGTTGTCTGAGACAATTTTTTGAGGCAAACCATATCGGTAAACAATGTTCTTGATGACGAAGTCAAGGACTTTCTTGGTTGTTATGGTAGCGAGCGGCTCAGCTTCGGCCCATTTGGTGAAGTAGTCGACTGCTACGATTGCGTACTTCACTCCGCCTTTTCCCGTTGGCAGGGATCCAATCAAGTCTATACCCCATACTGCGAAAGGCCAAGGACTCTGCTTTTGTTTTAACTCATTGGGAGCAGCGGGTGGCATCTTGGAAAATCTTTGACACTTATCGCATTTTCGCACAAACTCCATTGAGTCTTCGTTCATAGTCGGCCAGAAATAGCCCTGCCTTAGAATATTTTTTTTCCAAACTTTGGCCCCCAGCGTGATCCCCGCAGAAGCCTTCATGTACCTCCTTCATCAACTCTTTAGCCTTTTCCGGTGTAATACATCTGAGCAGTGGCATGGAATATCCTCTTCGGTAAAGAACACCATCGACCAGTATGTACCTAGCAGCCTGCCTTTGGAGGGTTCTGGCTTTATTTCTGTTCGCTGGTAGTACACCGTTTGTAAGATACTCCAAGTAAGGTTCCATCCATGTATCCTCCATCCAGATTTCCATATTAGTCTTATCCGTTCGTATGCTCGGCTCGCATAATCTTTCTACTGGCACAATATTCAAAGTGTCAGCGTCTTTCGCGCTCGCGAGTTTGGCTAAGGCATCTGCATTCGAATTCTGATCCTGAGGTATTTGCTGGAGGGTATACTTCTCGAACTGAGCCGACAGATCTCTAGTTTTGTTCAAGTAGGCTACCATTTTGAGGCTTCGTCCTTGATATTCCCCTAGGACTTGATTCACTACTAGTTGTGAATCACTGTAAATATCCAGCACCTTTATACTCATGTCTTTTGCCAATCTTAATCCAGCGAGGAGTGCTTCATATTCGGCCTCATTATTCGACGCAGTGAAGTCGAACATAATAGCGCAGTGAAATCGATGCCCTTCTAGTGTTATCAATATCACTCCCGCTCCTGCGTGAGATTCGTTGGACGACCCATCCGTGAATTACTTCCATGAAGGAGCTTCATCTTGGGGCTCAGGCGCACTAGACTCTTCGCATTGCTCGTTGTTTGGGAGCTCAGTGAACTCGGCAATAAGATCAGCCAAGACTTGTCCTTTTACTGCTGCTCGAGGTGAATATGTAATATTGAACTGCCCTAGTTCGACTGCCTATTTTAATAAACGCCCAGCCGCCTCTAGTTTTTGCAGAACTTGTCGAAGGGGCTGGTCAGTTAAGACTGTGATGGGATGGGCTTGGAAGTAAGGACGTAGTTTCCTTGAGGCCAAGATTAAACAATAGGCTAATCTCTCGATGATGGGATATCTCAACTCTGCTCCGATTAGCCTCTTACTTACATAGTAAAGCGCCTTTTGTACGCCTTCTTCTTCTCGTACTAGTACCGCACTAGCAGCAACTTCGGTGATTGCCAGGTAGATGAACAAAGTTTCTCCTTCGATAGGCTTCGAAAAAATAGGAGGCTGTGCCATATGGGCTTTTAGGGCTTGGAAAGCCTGCTCGCAGTCTCCTGTCCATTCAAACTTCTTGTTGCCTCTAAGTAGATTAAAGAAAGGAACGCATTTATCCGTCGACTTGGAAATGAATCTACTTAATGCGGCAATTCTTTCAGTTAAACTTTGCACATCCTTGATCTTCTCTGGCGATTTCATATCAATCAGGGCTTTTATCTTGTCGGGGTTGGCCTCGATTCCTCTTGAATTGACAATGAACCCCAAGAATTTCCCTGATCCAACTTCGAAGGAACATTTGAGAGGATTTAATTTCATTTGGTACTTGTTCAACACATCGAAACATTCTTGTAAATCCTTCACATGTCCTTCTGCTTTTTTCGACTTTACCAGCATGTTGTCCACATACACCTCCATGTTTACTCATATCAACTCCTTAAACATGTGGTTAACCAATCGCTGGTAAGTCGCACATGCGTTTTTCAGTCCGAAGGGCATTACTTTATAACAGTACAACCCCGTATCGGTCCAAAAGCTGGTGCGATCCTCGTCAGGGGGATGCATACTAATCTGATTGTACCCTGAGTATGCATCCATGAAGGAGAGGATCTCATGTCCTGCAGTTGCATCGACCAGCTGGTCGATCCTTGGGAGTGGGAAACAATCCTTTGGGCAGGCTTTATTGAGGTCTGTGAAATCCATACAAGTTTGCCATTTGCCATTAGGCTTGGGAACCCGTACGGGATTAGAGACCCACGATGGATAAAACGCCACCCGGATGAATCCATTCTCCTTCAGTCTTTCGACTTCCTCTTTTAAGGCTTTCGATCTATCCTTATCGAGCAGCCTTCTTTTTGTTGCACGGGTGGAGAACTCTTGTCTATGTTCAGGACATGGCTGATAACTGCAGGATCTATCCCAGTCATGTCTTTGTGCGACTAGGCAAAGACTTCCTGGTTCTTCCGCAAAAATTCCACCAGTGCATGCTTCGTGGTTGCTTCTAAGTTTTTCCCGACCTTCACAACTCTAGTCAGGTCTTTTTCGTCAAGTTGGACCTCTTCCGGGTCCAACATGTTCTTCAAAATCCCCAAAGCGAGGATCTAAATCCCTATCCTCGCTTTGGGCAACACCCTATTTGGTGACTCCATCACCGGATTGGGCTTGAGTATCAATAGCCATTTGCAACCTATCTGTGGGAGTGCTCTTTGACGTTCCCCTCTTCGCCTTTGTGACTGAGGCGTTGTAGCACTCCCTTGCTTCTCTCTTATTACCCAACACGCGTCCTACCCCTGTGTCTGTTGGGAATTTCATGGCCAAGTGCCACACTAAGGTGATGGCCCGAAGATCAACCAGTATGGGCCTTCCAATGACGGCATTGTACACCGAAGGACAATCGACTACTATAAAAGTAGCGAGTAATGTCCTGGTGGCAGGCGTTGTACCTGTTGTCACTGGAAGTCTGATTGACCCCGTTGGGGCAAGTCCCTCACCAGAGAAGCCGTAAATTGTTTGGTTGTAGGGCTCCAAGTCCTTAACGGACAACTTCATGCATTCCAGCGAAGATTTGTACAGGATGTTCACTGAACTTCCTGTATCAACTAGTACCCTTTTCACCATCATGTTGGTGATTTTAACATCCACGACCAGCGGATCGGAATGTGGGAACCGGACATGCTGGGCGTCGCTATTAGAGAAGGTTATCTCACCATCCTCTGATTGAGGCTTCTTTGATGCCCTGTCCTCCACAGTCATCATCTCGATGTCCTGGTCGTGACGTAGGGTCCGAGCATATCGTTCCCTCGCCTTTCCACTGCTTCCCACGAGGTGCGGGCCTCCATAGATGGTGAGTAAAGTGCCAGCTATGGGGTTGGCTGCAAAGGTGGTGAGTGTTGACGTGTGGGCGCATGCTCGTTGCCAACTGGAGGTTCTCGTTGGGAATTTCCCTAGGACCGTATATATCTTCTCAAGTATCCTTGTCTAATAAGGAACTCGATTTCATCCTTCAGCTGGTTGCATTCATTGGTATCATGTCCGTAGTCGTTATGATAATGACAGAACTTGGTAGTGTCTCTTCTTGAAATATCATTTCGAATGGGGCAGATTTCTTATAAGGCACATTGGAACTCGTGGCCTGATACACCTCTCCCCGAGACTCAATAAGGGCAGTGTAGTTAGTGAACCAAGGTTCATAACAATTGCCCTTGGCTTGTTTATTGTCAGAGGTGGAAGGCTCATTGTGCGGCCGTTTCCCCCCATTCTTGCCATTGCCGTTGCCGTTCCCGTTGCCTTTTCCGTTGCCGTTGGGTTTGGACCCATTGGCGGCCTTGGCGGGCTCAACAGTCCCCTTATCTTTGCCTGGGGGCTTTCCTTCATTGGCGATGGCATCCTTGAGCTTGATATATCGATTAGCTCGATCCAAAAATTCATGGGTAGTCCTGAACTCATGCTTTCTGAGGCTGTCCCAGAGGGGTGTGCGGCGCTTAACCCCTGCTGTTATGGCCATCATCTTGCCTTCGTCCCCCACTGTTTTCGCTCCAACAGCTGCTCGTATGAAACGCTGGACGTAATCTTTCAGTGATTCTCCGTCTTGCTGGCGTATTTCGACCAGCTGATTTGCCTTAGTTGGGTGCACACGACCCGCATAGAATTGCCCGTAAAATTCCTTCACGAACATTTCCCAGGAAACTATACTTGCAGGAGGGAATTTGAAAAACCACTCCTTTGCAGCATCAGAAAGTGTTGCAGGGAAGATCTTGCACTGAGCGTCTTCGGACACTTTCTGAATGTCCATTTGTATCTCAAATTTGTTGACGTGAAATACCAGGTCACTATACCCGTCAAAGTACGGAAGCGTAGGCATCTTAAACTTGCTAGGAGTTTCTGCCATAGCTATCCTTTGGACGAAAGGAGTGCTCTTTCTCCTATCGTGATCGATATAAGATGTTCTTCCCCCGACCAGCTGTTGCACTGCCTGGTTGAGGGCATCTATCTAGGCCTGCACGGCGCCAGGAATCGCCGGGGCCTCTGGTGCTGGGGGAACGTACTCGTCGTGCCATTCCCGGCGATCATTGAGTACGTCTCTTAAATCTTCGTCTCTCCTCCGCTGCTCGCTAGCTCCGAGCCGGTTAAAGACGTTATTTTGTCTAGGCTGCCCCCCAGCGTCACGTCTTTTGGGTTGGTCATCCCTAGGTGGTAGGCTTCTGCCCCCACCTCTTTCCTCATTTCTCCAACCGACGTTTCCTCTGCCTAAGTCGGCCTCATTATAATCATGGCCATCTCTGAATCTTGATTGGCTATGATGGGATCGATTTTTCCCTCGGTTGCCTTCCCAGGCTGGAACCTCCCGAGCGTTAGAGGGTGGCCTGCGTTGGTCGGTAGGTCCCCGTGCATTATCATGCTGTGGGGGGCCTCGGACCGCAGAGCCTGTCTCTGAGTTCCTTCTGATGCCAGAAGGACACTGTCCTCTGCTCGGAGGGTTTGGCTCGTCGCCCCTATGGTGTCTAGGACTGCAGGGCGGCTGCCCGACCCTATTCTGCCTAGGTTACGGGGGATTGCCGCGACTAGCTTGGGATGGAGGCTGTGCCTCAGGGTCCCTTAGCGGGACATCATTTTGAGGCATCGGTGGCTGCTCGGGTCTTTGGGGGCTTGAGGGTTAGATAGGCGGGCTAGGATTAGGACCCCTTTGGGGCGGCCCATTTGTAGGTTGATCAGGCTGCAATACAGGTACAACCTGATTCCTAGCTAGTTGTAAGGCTGCTTTGATGGCTGCCATGGCCTCCCTCTGGCGACGGTCCATCTTCGCCTGCCTTTCACTCAGTTCCAGGTGCTGTCGTTCAATCTCTTGTTGCTGCCGTGCCATAATCTCGGCAGCACTTTCCTGGCTGGCCCTCAGACTGGCCAGTTCATCCTGCAATACTCCCAGGGTATTCCTCAGCACCTCGGAATCTAACTCTTCCTCATCAAATTCCAGATGAGGCTCATCTTCAATCACGTTTGGAGGAGGAGGAGGCGGGTGAGACGGTGCAGCGCTAGCCACCTGTCCAGTCTTCTTGGTAGTTTTCGCCATTGATATTTCAAACAATATTGTATCAAGCTCTCAATGAAAGCATCAGAATGTTGACCCTGATTTTGGTCAACTGACACGGAGTAAAAAATGCTTGATGTGGACAGATATGTTGAAATGAGAATGATGAAAAAAACAATAAAGCACACAAGAATTTATAATGGTTCGGCCCCAGAATCTGGTAATAACCTACGTCCACTTGAGCTGTTATTGATATAAGATTCAAATGAGTGATCAAAGAACTAGGGTTCAATGAGTTTCACAAGCCTCTGAAGAACAAAGCAATATACCAAATATGATAGCTCTAATACACTCGTAAAACTCTAATTTCAGATAATTAGAAAGCCAAAAGTCTCATTCCTTGAGCCATCTTTCTCTATTTATAGGCTCAAAGAAGATTACATTAATTTGTTACAGATATTCTTTCCTAAATAATCGGATACTCAGGAAATCCTGGGAGATAATTTTGGATATGATTATAACTGCATAAGATTTTCTCCATATATAGCGAGTATACGACCAGGCTGGTCGTATATAAAGATTAAGCGTAGCTCCATAGACATCTTTCTGGTCGATAGTCGAGCAAGACTCCTGCCAGATGTCAGCCACGTGTATTAAATGTCTGCCATGTCATCCATGCCTGTTTTTTTGATAACAACATCATTCCTACATTATTGATAATAAGGTCGTAGATGTTCGCCATTCCAAGCTCGTGGAACCAACTCTCCGTTTAACCTTACCAATTTGTACACTCCAGGTCGAATGATAGACTTGATCTGGTAAGGTCCTTCCCAATTAGGTCCAAGTACCCCGGTGGACGAGTCTTGTGTAGCTAAAAATACATGCCTTAGCACCAAATCTCCCAACCTGAACTTTCTATCTTGAACCCTCTTGTTGAAGTATCTAGCATCTCGTTGCTGGTATGCAGCATTTTTCAATTGCGCTTCATCTCTTCTTTCTTCAATAAGGTCTAGACTTTCTTCGAGCTAGGATAGGTTCAAGGCCTGCTTGTACGCAAGGCTCTGTATTATAGGGATTTCGACCTCAATAGGAAACATGGCCTCGCATCCATAAGCTAGAGAGAAGGGAGTATGTCTCGTTGAAGTCCGTGTTGTGGTTCTATAAGCCCACAAGACTTGAGGTAACTCTTCATGCCACTTCCCCTTTGCCTTCTCTAACATTTTCTTTATGGAGCTCTTTAAGGTTTTATTGACTGCTTCGACCTGGCCATTTGACTGGGGATGGGCCACAGAGGATAAACTTTTTATTATCCCATTTTTCTCACTAAAATTGGTAAAAAGATCACTGTCAAACTGGGTTCCATTGTCTGATACTATTTTTCTGGGCATCCCATATCGACAGACGGTATTTTTTACAACAACGCATAAGAATTTTTTCGAGGTAATAGTGGCCAATGGTACAACTTCGGTCCATTTTGTGAAATAGTCAATTGCGACCACATCGTACCTTACTCCACCCTTTCCAGTTGGCAATGAACCTATGAGGTCAATTCCCTATACCGCAAATGACCATGGGGAGCTCATCATGTTGAGTTCGGTAGGTGGAGCTCGTAGAACTGAGGCAAACCGTTGACATTTATCATATCGTTTGACATATTTGAACGAGTCTGCCTTGACTGTGGGCTAGAAATACCCCTGTCTTATCACCTTTTTAGATAGACTATGTCCCCCAGTATGGTCTCCACAAAATCCTTCATGGATATCTTCCAAAAAAATATTTGCCTCGGGTGGAGTGACACATCAAAGTAATGGCATAGAGTACCCTCTTCTATACAACCTTCCTTCCACAATAGTGTATCTTGGGGTCTGATACGTCAACTTTCTAGCCTCGTTTCGGTCTGCTGGGAGACTTCCGGTTTCGAGGTAGTAAACTATTGGGGTCATCCAGGTTGGTTGCGAGTCAATCATGCATACGTCTTCTTCATCAGGCTCGTTAATAATCGGGGTCAGAAGAAACTCCATTGGGACCACATTCAGTGTATCGGCCTCGTTAGTTGTGACGAGCCTGGCCAATGCATCTGCATTTGAATTTTGTTCTCAGAGAACTTGCTCCACATCGTAGAATTCAAACTGTCCAAGTGCAGCTTCTGTTTTTTATAATTACACAGCCATCTTTATGCCTCGAGCCTGATATTTACCAAAAGACTTAGTTAACCACTAGCTGCAAGTCACTATAGCAATGTATAGCCTTTTCTTTGAGCTCTCTAGCTATTCGGAGTGCTGCTAGTAATGCCTTGTATTCATCTTTGTTGTTTGACACTTCGAAGCCGAACCTTAAGGTCGAGTGGAATTAGTTTCCCATTGGGTTAATTAATATGATATCTGCTCCCGATCCATTTTCATTAGAGGATTCGTCAACATAAAGTTTCCACAACTCGTGGGCTGGGGTTACAATTTCGTCATTTAAGATCCTGGTAAATTCGATAATGAAATCTACTAGGGCCTATCCTTTGATAGTTGTTCTTGGGTGGTATGTGATCTCGAATATCCTGAGCTCGACAGCCCATTTTATAAATCTTCCGGACGCTTCTGGCTTGGACAAAACTTGTTGCAATGGCTAGTTGGTTAGCACGTGAATAGGGTGTGCTTGGAAGTAAGGTCGGAGTTTTTGAGCTGCGTGTACTAGGCTTAGAGCCAGTTTTTCCATTAATGGGTATATCGATTTTGCCCCAGTAACCTTTTGCTGACGTAGTAAACAGGTTTTTGTATTTTTTTCTCTTCTCGCACAAGTATCGCACTAATGGCGTGCTCAGTTGTAGCAAGGTATATGTACAAAATCTCTCATGTGATCGATTTAGATAAGATTGGTGGTTTGGCGAGATGTTTCTTAAGATTCTGAAACGCGAGCTCACACTCATCTGTCCACTCAAATCTTTTGCCCCCTCTCAAAAGATTAAAGAATGGAAGGCACCGATCCGTAGATTTTGAGATAAACCTACTTAAAGCTGCCATTCGTCTAGTTAGGCTCTTGACATCCTTATGTTTTCGAGGTGAGGGTATATCGATTAATGCCTTAATCTTGTCTAGATTAACCTCTATTCCCCGTGCATTTACTATAAATCCAAGGAACTTTCCCGAAGACACTCCAAATGAGCACTTTTGTGGGTAAAGTTTCATGTTATATTTCTGAAGTACATTAAAACACTTTGTGAGATCATCCACTTGATTATCGTTATGGTTAGATTTGACTAACATATTGTCCACATAAACTTCCATGTTATTTCCTATATGTTCAACAAACATCCTATTCACCAGCGTTTGGTAGGTGTCTCTAGTGTTTTTAAGCCCAAAAGGCATGATGTTGTAGCATTACAACCCTTTATCGATTACGAAGCTTGTATTTTCTTGGTCCAACGCATGCATGGAAATTTGGTTATATCCAGAATACGCATGCATGAATGACATGATGTTGTGACCTACAGTGGCGTCTATGAGCTGATCTATCCGAGGTAATGGGAAACAGTCATTAGGGCACACCTTGTTAAGATTTGAGTAGTCGATACAAGTTTGCCATTTGCCGTTGGGCTTTGAGACCAACGTTGGATTGGCGATCCAATCTGGATAAAAGGCATCTCGTATGAATTGATTTGCTTTTAACCTATCAACTTTTTCTTTGAGGGCCTTTTTTCTATCATCGTCTAGGAGCCTTAATTTTTTCTACTTCGAGGGGAAGCTCTTGTCGATGTTTAGTGCATGAGTTATGACATTTGGACTGATTTCTACCATGTCCGAGTGTTACCATGAGAGCACGTCCTTATTTTCTTTCAAGAAGCAAATTAATTGCTATTTTGTCTTGTCGGAAAGGTTCTTACCCACCTTTACCACCTTTGTGGCATCCATTTCTTTGAGTGTCATTTCCTCGAGCTCTTCCAGAGGTTTGAGATCAGCCCTTTCTTCCACTCTGAAGTCGATCTCCTCATCAATCTCGAAGACGGGTCCATCTGTTTCCTAAACAACTACAAGTGTCTGCGCACTTGTTTGATTTTTTCCTCTCACGAAAATGATGTAGCACTCCCTTTCTGCGAGCTGGTCTCCCTTCAACGTCCCGATGCCACTAGAAGTCGGGAACTTGATGGACAGGTGCTTGACAGATGATACTGCCCCTAGCCCAATTAGGGCGGGTCTTCCAAGCAGTATGTTGTAGGCCGACGGGGTGTCCACTACCACAAACTCCATCATCTTGGTTACCGAGACTGGATAGTCTCCCAAGGTCACGAGGAGTTCAATGGATCCTGTACAGGCAATCCCTTCTCCTGAAAAACCATACACCATTGTTGCACACGCTTTCAAATCACGAAGTGCGAGTCCCATCTTTTCTAGAGTGGCTTTGTAAAGGATATTCACCGAGCTTCCATTATTAATCAGGACTCGGTGTAACCTCCTATTCGCAAGCTGGAGAGTAATGACTAAGGGGTCGTTGTGAGGAAATTGGACGTGTGACACGTCTTCTTCAATAAATATAATGGGTTGAGTCTCAACTCTCTGCTGCTTTGGAGCTCGTGGTTCGGGTTGATAAGGAGAAGCGTCTCCAGTTTTGAGTTTGTTTACATATTTCTTTTCTGCATTCCTGATCGAACCTGCAATATGAGGTCCCCCCAAGATGGTTACTACATCCTCTCCATCAATCAGAGGGGGTCGCTCATCCTGCCGTACTCGGGAGTTATTATTTTGGGCAGGTTATGCAACTACTGCCCTCTGACTTTTTGAGGCTTGATTGGAATTTCAGTTTCTAACATATTGTCTGAGATATCCCCTCGAGATCAAGCCTTCAATCTCATCCTTCAGTTGTTGACATCCATCGGTTGTGTGTCCGATGTCTCTGTGGAATCCACAATATTTATTTGAGTCCCTTTTCACCTTTTGATTTCGCATGGGGTCAGGTCGTCTGAACGGGACCTGATTTTCATTGGCTAGGAATATTTTTTCCGAGTCTCGTTGAGCTCGGAATATACTATGTAAATGGAGAAGTATTTATCTCCCTTCTTATTTTTCCCTCCGTCAACATCGGGGTTATTCCCTTCATTCTTCTTTCTTTTAGAGGGGTTATCCCTGGAGGGTTTCAAAGTTGATGGGGCCGCCGAGGTTGAGGCAGAGTTAATGTTTGTTGTTGTAGTTATGGGCTGAGAGGTCAGGTTTAATGCTAACCTCGCCTCTTCTACATTGACAAACCTCTAGGCCCTCCAATTGAACTCGGTTAGTGACCTAATGGGTTTTCTCTATAAATATTCCCAAGGGGACTCCCTGGTAAAATACTTGCTCTAATGGCCATCAAGTGGCCACTATCATTGACATTTCGGGCTCGATCCACTTCTACGTTAAACCTTGTAAGTTAACTCTTTAGTGGCTCCTCTTGTTGTTGTTTGACATTGGTCAGGGTTGAGACTTCAAGCCTAACACCAACCATAGCCTTGAATTTCTTTTTAAATTCTCTTGCTAATTAATACGAAGACGTGATCGAATGTCTTCGAAATTTTTCAAACAAGTTTTTTGCTGGTCCTGTAAGAGTAGCTGGAAACAGCATACATCTGAGGTCGTAGCCAATATTGCTGGCTCGCATGATGGTATTAAAGGTGCTTAGATGACTGTACGGGTCTGAATTTCCATTGAATGGTGCTACATGAGGTATTCTAAATCCTTGTGGAAATGGGGTGTTAGAAATATGCAGGGAAAAAGGCTCGAGCTCTTCATTGGACTCTTCAGCCTTATCTTTGCTCCGCTCATCTTGCAGGAGTCTGAATGCCCTTTCCAACTAATCTATCCTTTCCTAGACCAGATCCACTGGGGGTCGAGCCTGAGCTTAAGCTTGAGCTTGAGGGAGCTGGTTATTATTAATAATAACTCCAGTCCCTTATCTCAGCATAGGGTTATATACCGACTATTTACGACCGTTCAGATGGTCTTGCAAATCAGGGCTCGAGGGATTATCTCATTCCCGGCTATGGTTCAGGTGATCCCGTAAATCAATATGATTCCCCTAATTTCATGTATGTATAGGCTCAGTATTATAAATGCTCATGGAGCGAGTGTAACCTGAGCTCTTGCTTGCAAAGCTTGTAGCCCTTTCTGGCTATGAGACTCGATGATTACGAGGTGGATCCCCTGCTGGTCTCCCTACCCGAGTAGATTGTGATCTTGAAATTTGGCTCCCTGAAGGTTGAGGAGCTCTATGATCTCGGGTAGCCTCCCTTTCATTTCCTTGTCCAGGCCCGGCATGTTGGTCTCCATCCCGACTGCCATTGCGAGATGGTCTCCGTGGTGCAGGTCGCAAGACCTCTCAGACTGGTGAGAGTGCCTTATTGGTGACGGTGGATGCCTTATGGGCAATGGCGATTGTCTCCCGTTGTTGGGACTAGACAGCCTAGAGTTTTCCCAGACAGAATCTGGGTTATTTCTTGCAGCCTCGAGATTCGAGTTCCGATCTATTGGAGGAGTTCGGTTATTACCCATCCTTGCTGACACCTCTGCAGTTGGGTTTTCAGTGGCCTCAGCCCAGGTGTTCCTCTGGGGTCTTAGCTGATGCTGCTGCGATGCTTGTTCCACCCTCCTGGCAGCCATGCTCCCATGAGGACGTCCTCTCGGCCTCCAGGGAGGTGCTTGGGCTTCAGCAGTCTGTCTGGCTAATTCCTCATTGCGCCTTGTCGCCTCTGCCAACTGTTTGCGCAATTGGCGATTTTCAAGTTCCACGATAGGAACATATCTTTTAGGATTGTAGTATAAATCCTCATCAGGCCTGGGAGTAGGTGGCCCCTAAGAATTGGATGAATCACTCCTCTCTTCGGGGCCTGGGTCAACCATGGGTTGTTTTCCAGGTCATCGTATATGGTATTCGGTACGAGGAGTTTGCTCCTCTAGTATTTGGGGCAATGGTCGCCCACTGGTGTCAGGATTGTTTGCGACAACCATTGATAACTCATGAGGTTTTCTGATTAAACAGGCTAACGTCTTGTTTAATGGCTCTCAATGAAAGCACCAAACCGTTGACGCCGTTTTTTGTCAACTTATAAATGAAGAGCACTAAAAACAAAATTAGAAAAAAAAATGACAGAAAAACACGATTTTTTACGTGGTTCAGCAGTTAAAATCTGTCTAGTCCATGATTCGATGTTATTTAACTATGAATTTTCTCAAAGCCTCTTGGAAGCAATTCAGTAGAGTATTCCCAGTCCCAATTTCAGTGTGTCTACAAATGAATTTCTCCAATCTATTTATAAACTGGTTTACAAAATATCTCCCCTCACATTTCGGGGAGTTATGATTCAAAAATCTCAATATAAATCTGTTTACCCAAAAAACAGCTTCTGATGACATGGCAAGATTGACCTACACGTGGCAGGTATGTGACGACTTTAAGTGAATGAATCTTGTTCGACCACCGACCAGAAAGTCATTGATTTATCAAGCATCACGTTTATGTGTAACCAGCCTGGTCGCATACTTTCACTTACTTCCTTTTGGATGTGCAATCTTGTAATATTTGCATTAATTGTAATTTCTTTTATTACCTAGATACGTGAGTCTTAATGGTAATTAAGGCCCATCGGCCCATGTAATCTTCTTGAGCCTATAAATAAGAATCAAAGGGCTCAAGGAAGGGACTTTTTTTTAGGGAACTTTTCGTCTTTGTACTCTGAGAGAAAAATATAGTGTGATTATCCACCAAAGTTGTGATCTTCCTGAGTCTTGTGAAACTCATGAACCCTAGTTCATTGATCACAGTGTTGGGACTCAACATCAATAAGAACACTATGTGGACGTAGGTTATTTCCATCCAACTAAGGCCGAACCACTATAAATCATTTGTGTCGTTTGCTTTCCATTTGATCTTTCTTCTTGAGTTCATCTCATTTCATATCGTTTATCTGACTCCGTTTCGTTGGCCAATTTGAGGGTCAACATTTTGGTGCTTTCATTGAGAGACGAACTCTAGACTTCAAGAAAATCAAATGGCTAAAACATCCAAGAAGACGGGGCAGACTTCGAGCTCTGCATCCACCCAGCCTCCTCCACCGAATGTGGCTGAAGATGAACTACAGTTGGACTTTGAAGAGGAGGAAATGGACTCTAAAACCCTGAGGACAACACTGAGTGTGTTGCAAGAGGAGTTGCCCAATCTAAGGGCCAATCAAGAGAATGCGGCTGAGACGTTGGCATTGCAATAGAGGGAAATCTGGTGCCAACGCCAAGAGTTGAATGAGTGACATGCGGACATGGACCGCCAGCAGAGGGATGCCACTGTCGCCCTAGAAGCAACCATTCAGTTTGCCCAGGGGCATGCTCTGCCAACTTCTCAACCGAACCAGCCACCAAGTGCACCACCACAACAGGCCCCAAACCCAAGTCCTCCGCTTCAATCGATAAGCCCTCAAAGGCCAGAGCAACCGTCTGTTGCTCAACAAGATATCCCATTTCAGGATCCTGAGTAGCAGCCACCATCTCGTGCTAGTCGAGATAATCCCCAATGTCAAAGGTAGAATAGGGTCGGGCAGCCTCCCTGAAGCCCTAGATGCCCAGTGGTTGAAGAACCAAATCCACCGAGCAGAGGGCAACGCCCTTATGCTAATAGAAGGCATGCCGAATCAGGCTTTGCGGACAGGGGACCCCCACGACATAATAATGCTCGGGGACCCACCGACCAACGCAGGCCTCCCCCTGATGCTTGGGAGATGCCAGCTAGAGGAGGGAACAGTGCGACCAGCTGGTCGCACCATAGTCAGTTGCATTTCAGAGATGACCATGACTATAATGAAACTGATTTCGACAGAGGGAATTCTGGTCAGGTTCAAGGAGAAAGAGGTGGGGAAAGGAATCCCCCACCAAGAGAAAATAGGCCTGCGAGCCTGAATGTTGGGGGACAACCCAGGCAACAAAACATCTTTGATCGGTTGGGCGTTAGTGAGCAAAGGTGCAGAGATGATGACCTAAAGGACGTGCTCAAAGACAGGCACGAAAGGCACGATGAGTACGCTCCTCCGGCACCAGTCGCCCCAGCAATCCCAGATGCCGTACATGCCCAAATTGATGCATTAAACAAGGATGTCCAGCAGCTGGTAGGGAGCCAGACATCCCATATCGAGTATGATCGGAGATGAGGCACTCCGTTCATACAGAGAATAGTTGTGGCGAAAACCCCCAGCAAATTCAAGATGCCAGTACTACCCAATTTTGATGGATATGGGGACCCAATGTCTTACGTGAACAAGTTCGAGATACAGATGGACATCCAGAAGGTGTCGGATGATGCTCGCTATAGGATCTTTTCGGCCACCCTATCTGACACTGCTCAGGAGTGGTTTTTTAAATTCCCTCATGCTAGCATAATATCATGGGAAATGTTTGTGAAGGAATTTAACGGACAATTCTATGCTGGTTGTGTGCACCCGACTGAGGCCAATCAGCTAGTCGAAATACGCCAGAAGGAGGGAGAATCCTTAAAGGAGTACGTCCAACGCTTTATGCAAGCAGTAGCGGGGGCTAAAACAGTAGGCGATGAAGGGAAAATGATGGCCCTTACTACTAGAGTGAGGCGCCACTCTCTCCTCCGGAACAGTTTAAGGAAGAATGGGGTAAAACATACCAAGGAATTCCTTAATCGAGTGGACCGGTACATTAAGCTCGAAGATACGATTGCCAACGAAGGCAAATTTCCCGCAAAAGACATGGGACCAAAGGAAGATCCCACTAAAGCCGCCAACAGGTCGGATAAACCCAATGGCAATGGCAAAGGCAACGGGAACGGTAAAAATGGTGGAAAGAAGGCAAACAACGATCCTTTGACGTCCAAGAATAAGCGCCGTAAGGTACGAGGCAAGGTTCACCAACGATACGACCCTTGTCGAGAGCAGAGCGCAGGTGTACCAGGCGACCAGCGCCAATGTCCCTTACAAGCGACCAACGCCAATAAGGAAGGATATCTCTAGGAGGGATACAACGAAATTTGTCATTTCTGCAACGACTATGGCCATGACACCAATGAGTGTAACCAGCTGAAAGATGAGATTGAGTTCCTTATCAGGCAAGGACACCTGAGGAGATATGTACAAGCCATGGGAGGCTCTCAGCGAGAGGCTCAAGGAGGCAACGAGCTAGTGTATAGGCAGCTCCTGTGGCAGGTACGTTGCTGACCATCTGCAGTGGCCCATGCCTTGCAGGAGAGAGTGGGAAGGCTAGGGAGCGATACGCTCGGACCTTACGCCACGACCACGACATCGAGATGCTAAATGTGGAGGAACGAACTCCCAAAAAGGCTCGAACAGAGGAAGAGTTAATAACTTTCTCTGAGTTTGACGCTCAGCATGTCCGATTTCCTCATTCGGACCCCCTAGTCGTGGACGTCCAGATAGCCAACATGATGGTCAAAAGGGTGTTAGTTGGCACAGGGAGCTCAGTAAATATCTTGTACAAGTCTCCATTAGAAAGAATGAAGTTTTCAGTGAAGGACCTAGAGCCATGGAACCAAACCGTTTATGTTTTTTTTGGCGAGGGGCTCGCGCCAACAGGGGCGATTAGGCTTCCAGTTACAGCGGGAGCTGCACCCGCGAATAGGACATTACTCACTACTTTTATAGTAGTTGATTGTCCTTCCGCGTAAAATGCTATAATTGGAAGACCTATTCTGGTCGACTCGCGAGTTGTAACCTTGGTTTGGCACCTTGCCATGAAATTGCCAACTGACACAGGGGTAGGATGCATGTTGGGAAACCAACGAGATGCGAAAGAATGCTATAATTCCTCGATTTCTAAGGCAAAGAGAGGTGGATGAAATACAAGCCCAATCAGGTAAACGCGTCACCAAATAGGGTGTTGCCCAAAGTGAGGATAGGGATTTAGATCCTCGCTTTGGGGATTTTGATGAAGAAGTAGGACCAATCGAGGACCTCAAAGAGGTCCAAATCGATGAGGCAGATCCGACTAGAATGTGAAAGTCGGTAAAAACTTAGAGACAATAACAAAGCAGAAGTTGGTGGGATTTTTGAGGAAAAACCAGGAAGTCTTTGCCTGGTCACATAAAGACATGGTTGGAATTGACCCAGCAGTTATCAGCCATGTCTTGAACATAGATAAAAGCTTTCCACTAGTGCAACAGAAAAGAAGGTTTCTCGACAAAGAAGAAGTCGAGAAGTTAAAGGAGAATGAATTCATCAGGCTAGCATTTTATTCGTCATGGGTCTCTAATCTCGTATTAGTACCCAAGCCTAATGGAAAATGGAGAACATGAATGGATTTCACAGACCTTAATAAAGCCTGCCCGAAAGATTATTTCCCTCTCCCAAGGATCGACCAGCTGGTCGATGCCACTTCAAGGCACGAGGTCCTATCATTTATGGATGCATACTCTGGATACAATCAGATCAGTATGCATCCACCTGATGAGGATCACACTAGCTTTCGGACCAATACAGGGCTTTACTATTACAGAGTAATGCCCTTCGATTTGAAAAATTCTGGTGCGACTTACTAGCGATTAGTCAATCACATGTTCAAAGAGCTGATCGGTACAAACATGGAAGTATGTGTTGATGACATGCTGGTTAAGTCAAAAAAGGCAGAAGAGCACATAGGGGACCTATAAGAGTGCTTCAACGTCTTAAACAAATATCAGATGAAGTTGAATCCCCTCAAGTGTTCCTTCGGAGTTAGATCAGGAAATTGTTTGGGATTTATAGTGAACTCACGACATATTGAAGCTAATTCTGAAAAAATCAAGGCACTGGTCGATATGAAATCTCCAGCAAAGATAAAAGATGTTCAAATTTTAACCGGTAGAATCGCCGCTCTAAGTAGATTTATCTCCAAATCGATGGACAAATGCGTCCCATTTCTTAATCTACTTAGGGGAAATAAGAAATTCGAGTGGACGGAGGAGTGCAAGCAGGATTTCCAGGCTTTGAAGTCTCATATGTCACAACCACTGATCCTATCTAAGCCGGTTGAAAAAGAAACTTTGTTCATCTATTTTGCGGTCACAGAATATGCTGCTAGTGCTGTGTTGGTAAAAGAGGAGGAAAATGTGCAAAAATTTGTATATTATGTAAGAAAAAGGCTAATAGGAGTAGAGCTGTGGTATCTGCCCATTGCAAAAGTAGCCTACTGCTTGATCTTAGCCTCTAGAAAGTTACGGCCATACTTTCAAGCTCACCCCATCGTAGTACTAACTGACCAGCCCCTACGACAAGTTCTGCAGAAGCTAGAAGCCATTGGTCGATTATTGATATGGGCAGTTTGAAATTTCTAACTTACTACGAGCAGTAATAAAAGGGCAAGCTCTGGCCGACTTTGTCGCAGAGCTCACTGGGCTTCCAGACGGTGAATAGACAGAAGAGATCGAGCCTCAAAACCAAACTCCCTCTTGGAAGTTGTTTACAGACGGCTCTTCTAACGAACATCACGCTGGAGCCGGAGTGATTTCGGTAATGCCTGAAGGACATCGATTCCACTGTGCAATCAGATTCGACTTCACAACGTCTAATAACGAAGTCGAGTATGAAGCGCTGCTCGCAGGTTTACGATTAGCTAGGGAGATGAATATAAAGTCACTTGAAATCTATAGTGACTCCCAGTTGGTGGTTAATCAGATTACTGGAGAATATCAAGCGAGGGGTCTAAAGATGGTTGCTTACTTGAACAAAGCAAAGGATTTGTTGGCACAGTTTGAAAGATATACACTCCAGCAAGTACCTCGCGACCAGAACTCAAACGCTAATGCTTTGGCCAAATTAGCAAGTACAAAGGATGCTGACACTCTGAATATAGTGCATGTTGAATGGCTGTCTGCACCAAGCATCAAAGTAGAAGAAGGCTCTCTGGTAATTCAGGCAACAGATACATAAATGGCACCTTTCATTGAGTACTTGACGTGTGGAGCGTTGCTGACGGACAGAAACAAAGCAAGGGCCCTCCAAAGGCAATCTGTTAGATTTATCCTGGTCAATGGAATTCTATACCGAAGGGGGTACTCAATGCCACTTCTGAGGTGTGTATAAAACGAAAAGGCCAAGGATTTAATGCGAGAGGTCCATGAGGGTTTCTGTGGAGATCACGTTAAGGGCAGAGTTTATCAAAAAAGATCCTAAGACAAGGATACTTCTGGCCGACAATGAATGAAGACTCTGTGGATTTTGTTCGAAAATATGACAAGTGTCAAAGATTCTCCAAGATACCACGAGCATCCCCCAACGAGCTGAAGTAGATGTAAAGCTCGTGGCCATTCGCAGTATGGGGAATAGACTTAATCGGGTCGTTGCCCACAGGAAAATGTGGTGTCAAATATGTCGTGGTGGCTGTTGATTACTTCACGAAGTGGGCCGAAGCTGAGCCACCTGCAACCATAACAACCAAGCAAGTGCTGGAATTTGTGGTCAAGAACATAGTGTGTCGCTATGGATTGCGAAGAAAAATTGTCTCAAACAACAGCACGCAGTTCGATAGTGATTTATTCACGGATTTTTGCGAAAGGCATGGGATTATCAAAAGCTTTTCTTCAGTAGCTCATCCACAGTCAAACGGATAAGTTAAGGCTGTCAACAAGACAACAATACTCTGAAGAAAAAGGCTTGAAGCAAAAGGGGCATGGCCAGAGTAGTTTCCTGAAGTCCTCTGGTCGTATAGAACATCCCATTAAACAGCAACATGACATACTCCATTTTCCTTGGCTTATGGATATGAGGCTATGTTACCTGTTGAATTAGATCCACCATCGCATTGGAGGATGGCATACGATCAAGGCGTTAATGGCCAGTTATTAATGGAATCTTTAGATTTGGTCAATGAAAGGCGTGAACAAGCCCAACTCTGAGTAGCAGCTTACTAGCAAAAAGTCGCCCGGTATTTCAACTCTAAAGTACGTGAAAGAAAATTTAATGAGGGAGATCTGGTACTTAGAAGAGTTTTTCTTAATACTCGCGATCAAGCTGCTGGAGTTCTTAGACCTAACTAGGAGGGACCATACGAAATCGAAGAAGTCCTCCATCCAGGCACCTATAAACTTGTTCGCTTAAATGGAGATCTCATTCCTCGTTATTGGAATGGAGAACACCTGCGCAAGTACTATCAATAAACAGTTCTTCTTAAAGAAATGGCTTATATTAATTCTACTTTTTACAAGTTTATGAATTTATGAACAAGGGTTAGTCAATCATGTGACTGATCGCTTATAAGTGTAAGATCAAATTTTTTATCACTTGTACAGACACAATTGTCCATCTATTATGAGAAATAAAAGGGACTGTGCGCAACCGGTCAATCTTGCCAATTATTGTATTTATTACAAGTATTTTCTCATTACGTGTGTTGTTTTGTTATATTATCTTTTTAAATCTCTATTATGAGTAGTAATGTTCGAACAGGTCTTGGTGAAGGCAAGTGACCAAGGACCTTAAGCTCCTCAATCACTTGGGGGGCATATAAGGTATCTAGTAAGCAAAGCATATCGATAGGTATATGTAAACACACAAGAAAAATAAGTGAAAGCATGCTACGGTACTTAGAGTATTTTTCAAAATTTTGTTTAAATTTTGTTAAATCAAACCCAAGTGCTATGCTAAGTTCGGTTATGCGAACAAATGTTATAATAAAATAAAAATATTTTAATGTCAAAAGAGAAATCCTTTACACCGCGAGTAGTTACTGCTTGGATATAATTGTCTGTTAAAAGGAAAAGCTACCCGTGCAGCAATAAAAACATAAATTGTCTCGACCCTATGAACCGAGGTTCATGTGTCCCAAATTACAAAGTTAAATAAAAACAGCAAAAATTAAGAAGCGGGAGGGTCTTGAAGAGTTTGTTGGTCGACGAAGGCCCCAATTTCCTCTTCCACTCCATCAATGCCTGTAGCCAAGGAGATTTCAGGGGAGGCTGGGACTTTTGCTCTCTCCTCCTCTTCAAGGTGAGCAAGGCACCTGTTTATCTCAGAGTGCCTCATACGCTCTGAGAGATAGCTGAAGTATGCCTCGCAGTTATGCTTCCAGAACACATAGAAGTATTTGAAAGTGGCTCCCTTGTACCTCTCTAGGTTGCTGGCATTGGTCTCCTCAAGCTCTTTGATGTGCTCCTCCAACCCCTCAGTCTCATTTCTGCTTATGACCAGATCATCTTGGAGCTTGGTGGCTTCCCTGTAGTTAAGTACAGAAGCTTCCTTGTACTTCTCTTTTTCTTCAATGGCTTTGGTCAGGGCAGCCTTGAACTGGTCCAGTTCTTCGGCCAGCTTGGCCTTATGTTCGAGCAGTTCAGCGTTTGTCTTCTTGGCTACTTCAAGCTGCTCGGTATATTTGGCCTCAGCCGTCTTGAACTCCTCAGCATGTCCAGCCTCAGACGCTTTGAGTTGAGCAATCAAGGCTCCCGAGCAGCGCCAGCTAGCGGTCATAGTTAGAATTCCCTGCGATAAAAAAAAAAAGATAAATTGTTAGTGGAAAATGACAAGATAAACAAATGAAGCTCAGGAGGAAATGGAGACTTACGCTGGCGACTTCATTCAGCGCACGGTTAATTATCTAGTCAACTTCCATGGAGTCGGTACCGATGATGGCCTCTCGGCTGCGTCGGTGCCTCGATAGTTTAGTCATCCTCTCTTTGTTCGAGCTGAGCACGATGTTTGTCAAGGCGTGTCCTTTTGATCAGGAGGTGTCTGGTCGGTAGGTGCTGAAGGAGGGGTCTGATCGACGGGAGCTGGGGGATATGTCTGGTTGAGGGGAGCTGGAGGAGGTGTTGTTTCCTTGGAAGGAACTGACACATGAGGATCCTTGGTTCGAGCTTTTTTCGTCAGAGGGTTCTTGATGCTTTCTCCGCGGTGTTGCCTACTCCTTTTTTCTTGCTCGAAGGAGCAGCGGGTTCAAGTTCGCTGTAAAGCTCGAACAGGGAAATATAATTAGAGGTGCTTACTACATCAAGGAAATAAGAGCAGATAAATTATAAGTAAAATACCCAAGCTACAACTACTGGTCACTACATTACTTATTGAACTACCGCTACACTCACTCACTGCCTTGAAGAAGTTTGAATTTAAATTAGGCGTGTATTTAAAGTTGTCATCCTCGTCAAATAAATGATAGGGAATGGACAAGCTGTCTAGGAGTGAGAAGTCAGTACCGTTCTCATCTAAAGATTCAAGAATAGGCTCAGGATGCTCAAAAACCTTTTGTTTGCCTTTTCCTGAAGGAGCAGGGGCAGCAGCTGCTAGCGGGGTGCTGGAGGGTTCCCTGATAGTCACTCCCGTTGTCCTCCTCCTTGGAGGTTGTGAAACATCGTGATGCTGCTCAGGAACTTCTCTGTCGGTAGCACTTCCCGCAGTTGACTCCCTCACATCTTGGTGAGGTGCCAAAAGGCCAGCCAACCATAAATTGTTCTCCATGACTAGCTCTTTGACGCTTTTTTCTATATCTGTAACGACCCAAATTCACTAATAAGGCTTAAGGGCCTTGATTAGTGCGCCAGGAGGGCATTATTGGAATAATTGTGATTTAATGAATAATTATGTGTTTAATATTGTTTATATGATTATAATATGTGGTATATGATATGTGATAAATGGGAGAACCACATTATTATGTGGACAGGTTTGTTGAGCACGACTCAAGACGATTTTAGGGTCAGATAGCGGGAAGTCATAATGGGGTATAAGTTATGACTTTGGGGAAGTCAGGAATGTTATTAGATAGCGGATAGTGAATTGGGTTACCGGGACATGAAAATAAATATATGGAGATATATTTGAGGTTAGGATGTCTTGGCGGGAATAATGGGGGATTTTACCATTTTGGCCTCGGGGACGGTTCCGGCACCCCGAGCCTCGGGACTAGCTTAACACGTGAGTCAGTCTTAAGGAAGCCTTTAGAAGGAAAAACAAAAATAATACAAACCGACCTTAACTTAGAACTTAGGCTCTTTCTCTCTCTCTTGCTCACGTTCAAGGAAAACACCAAAAGAAAATACAGTGAATCAAAGGGAAAACAAGCTGGGATTCCTGTGATTTGGGGTGAGAAATTGAAGGTCTAGCTCAGAGATTTATCAAGCTTTAGAACAGGGATTAAGGTGAGTATTTAACTCTGTTTTCTGTGGTTGAATTATGAATTTTTGCTGGGTTTAGTTGAGTGTTGAAACAAGTTTGGTTATGGTGTTTAAGGCAGAATTAAAGAGGGGATTTTGGAGACTTGGCTTGGCTTGGCTACAGTTTGGTGAAGAGGTTCTACAACAGAGGTGAGTTTTAATTTCTGGTTTGGAGGTCTTAGATTAAATTTGGTGGCTGGTTTGTGTGTGTGTTAGCATTTGGGTTGCAGAAATTGTAAGGAAGTGATTGAGTAGGTTAGGCTATGTTTTCTTGGGAGCTATGCTATTTAGATCATACTAAGAGGTTGGGAATTAAGTGGTTAGGAGTTGGGGAGTTTTGGGATGGTTTAAGGTAAGGTTCTGAGCTCTTGAATGGTGGAAAAACTGGGTTCGAAGGGGAGGGCCGCGGCTCTGTTCTAGAGCGTCGCGGCCCTAGCATGCAAAGAAGGCAAGGAGGTTCAGCCAAGGGGGCGCGCCGCGGCGCCCAAGGCAAGGGCCGCAGCGCGTGTGTGGTTCAAAGTGGGGTTAGTTTCTGTTTTGAGGAAGGGCCGCGGCTAGGCTTTGGGGGCCGCAGCCCTTGGTTGCACACTTGGGATTTTGAGGGTTTTAAGCATGGAGAGTGGTCTTGGGTGCTCGGGTTTGGTTTCACCACCGTGCTTGGTGGAATTATGAGTCCTGGGAGTTAGTTTTGTAAATCGGAAACCTATATTTGGATATTTATGAAACCTTATACTTTGATTGTGGTTAGGTGATAAAAGCTTGGGCTCGGGAACGAATTGTGCTTGAGGGGCTTTGCTCGTACTTCGATAACCGTTCAGACTAAAGGTAAGAAAACTGCACCCGAATGTATAGTTGTAATGGGACTAAGTGCTCCCGAGAGAGTTACATTGTGTCAATGTTGGTATTATGCCAAGGGACACATAAAAGCGATCTAAGAGTACCGTACATGATTTTAGCGCACGGGGCGCGAAATGGCCACTGGGAGCCAGAAACAATAGGATAACAGAGGGAGCAGCCTGTGCGCGCTAGCCCTGGTTATCATCTGTGCATTATGTATTATAAGCTGAGAATGCTTAGTATGTGAAATACTTGACTGATGATATACTTGAGTTTATGAGATGCTATATGTATAATTGACTTGTCTGCTAGATGTTCATGCTCTATTGTTGCTGTGTTTTCTTGCTGGGCCTCGGCTCACGGGTGCTTCGTGGTGCAGGTAAAGGCAAGAGCAAGCCGGACCAAGCCCGAGGTGGAGAGCCCCAAGGCGAAATGTACATAGCCAGCTGTTCGATCACCACGGTCGAGGAGTGTGTCAGGACAGGGATTACCTAACTGCTCGTTTTTGCCTTAATATGGCTGGTCAATATATTTAAACTTTGTAACTTTTGTAAACGACTTTTAAACTGTCATTTTTGGGATCCCGTGTAAATATACAATGATTAGTAATGAAAATGTAGTTTTTGAAACCAAAATGTTTTTAACCTTAGTTCCTCTACAGCTTCAGTAACACAATTTTATTTTAATGACTTGGTTAGCAAGTCTGACACTTTATAAACACTCAGTGTAACGGTCTTGGCTATCCAGGGCGTTACAATATCGGTCATGCTGGCCAGTAATGTTGCTCGTATCTCCATCTCTGGAGTAGGAGCTGGTCGGTGCCATGGACCTAAATAACACCAAGGTTCTAATGAGTATGCAGAAGAGTTAAAGGAAATGAACGACTAGTGAATAAATAACTTACCTCCTTCAGTGTAGGCTAGATTGTTGGCGACCGAATCCGTTTTTAAAAAGTACTATTGGAAGTACTTTCCCACGTTGGATTTGTGGGTAATATCACTCAGGATAGTGCGAGTAGATTCTTGATGATAGAAGTGAAAGAACCCCGTGTTGTTTTTGTTGGGGTTGGACTTGAGATCAAACAGATAATTGATCTCGCATGGCGTCGAAACGGGCCACTTCTTATGGTTGTAAAGGATATAGAGAGTAGAGAGCACTCTATATCCGTTTGGGGTGATTTGAAAGGGAGCGACCTCAAAATAGTTGGCCACCCCCTGAAAAAATGGATGAAGAGGCAAGGTTGCCCCTGCCTTAATATGATATCTCGACCAGGCGCTGAAGGCGCCCCCAGGCAGGTTTGCCCACTGGTCGATGGATGGTTTGATTAGGGTTACCCCAGGAAGTCTGTACTTCTTGAGGTAATTCATTACCATCCTAACTGTAATATTGCTAGGAGGTGCAACGTACTAGTCGACCTCTGGTCGAAGGACATCTCGAAGGTGGGCTTTTGTTTGGATTTCTGGCTGGGAAGTGTTTTCAGGCTAAGGGCTGGTCAATGGATTTTCAGCCCAAGGAGCAGGCTGTTTGGCAAGAAGGGTGGTTGTTTTTCTTTTCTTTTGAGTAGTGGATTTTACGCGACCCATGATAGCTGGACTGGTCGAAGATCTATTTGAAGGGTTATGAGAGAATGGAATTTCCGGGATTAGCAGCGAAGGCCGTTCCTAATCTTCGAGCAACTGGGCGAGCAAGTCATCGTCGATCGACCTCTCACCTCGCCACGGGTCGTGCATGAAAATCTGCGAACAGAGAAGGGGAGATGAGAATCTACGGCCAAAGGACCAAGAAAATGGAAAGGTTGGAATAATGTTGCTCGTGTATAAAAGCTAAGCTTTTATACGGCCAACAACATTCTAACAAAAACACTAAATTCTATGCGAGCAGTTTGGAAAACAGATAAAAAAGCAGAAGTGAAAAGTTTTTCAGGAAAATCTTTCGACTCTGGAAGGGCGGGAAAACCCCAGTTTTTTCTACATACTTAAAAATCGAATTTTTACTTCGATTTTACACCCTAAATTAATAATCCTAACTCCCAAACCGATTCATAAGCCTCATGTAGTGTTATTTCCTTATCCTATCACGCTCAGACCGACGTACCCATTTACACCAAAACGGTTTCTTCCAAGAACATGCAAGAATTCAAGGTCCGAAACAGATATAAAACAAATATTGAATGGCATATCAATGATGGAGGAATCAAGAAACTTACTTTGATAAAGGCTAGTGCAAACTTCTGAGACAATGAATGACTGGGCAGAAACTCTGTGGATTGTGGGGTTTGTTTTGGGTCTTCTAGGTTTTGAAGGCTCTGTTCCTCAGTAATCTTGAGAGAGAGATAGAAAGTAAAAAGTTAAAGGTAAATATGGGGGATTATTTGTACTGGTTGAAGCACGATTACATAGGTAATCATAAGGGGTAACTTTCCGAGGCATGGGTAAGTGTAATAGTCATCAAACCACATTTTGGGAAACTGCAATGATATGATTGGTTGCCTTTTTCAAGAAGGCATGGACGACTCTGAAAAATTTGACAGGACATATGAAAGGTCGGTTGTCTAAGTTTATTTTATGCTAGTCGCAGTAAAATAATCTTGGGGGCAAATGTTTACCCAAAAAACGGCTCCTGATGATGTGGCAAGATTGACCTACACGTGGCAGGCACGTGACGACTTTAAGTGAATGAATCCTGTTTGACCATCGACCAGAAAGTCATTGATTTATTAAGCATCACATTTATTTGCGACCAGCCTGGTCGCATACTTTCACTTACTTCCCTTTGGATGTGCAATCTTGTAATATTTGCATTAATTGTAATTTCTTTTATTACGTAGATAAGTGAGTCTTAATGGTAATTAAGGCTCATCGGCCCATGTAATCTTCTTGCGCCTATAAATAAGAATAAAATGGCTCAAGGAAGGGACTTTTTTTAGGGAACTTTTCGTCTTTGTACTCTGAGAGGAAAATATAGTGTGATTACCCATCGAAGTTGTAATCTTCCTGAGGCTTATGAAACTCGTGAACCTTAGTTCATTGATCATAGTGTTGGGATTCAACATCAATAAGAACACTAAGTGGACGTAGGTCATTACCATCCAACTGGGGCCGAACCACTATAAATCATTTGTGTCGTTTTCTTTCCATTTGATCTTTCTTCTTGATTTCATCTCATTTCATATCGTTTATTTGACTCCGCGTCGTTGGCCAATTTGAGGGTCAACAAAATACAATTAAATGCATATAAATCCCCTGATAAAAGGGATTTATTAACAGATTACAACCAACCCCTAAAATATAGGGATTCTTAAACAGTAACTGCATCCACATTTAGCTATCGATCTCAAACATTCGACTTACATATCTTCGGGATCGACAAATCATCACGAACTTGCTATCTCGGCTTCTCTCGGTCTTATTAAGTAACTTTATCGAGGTTGTCTCCTCCGAGCTTGCAATGCCGAGGCTCGAACCTTTTTGACCGATGCTAATACAGACAGACCAGGAAAATGTAAAAAATGTTGAACCCTTGTCACTGTAGCTTCAAGCTTATCTCGTAACCTCGAAACACTTTCGAGATCACGTGGTTCTGAGCTTAACGATTACGACATCGTCGTTTTAATATTGAACGAGACTGTCAAACTCGATTCTTATTAATGCTAATCTCATGGCCAGTTTGCATATTTCGAGCTTACACTTTACGAGCCTGACTTTCGAGATTAGAAATTTCTATTCTCAAAATTTGGGTGTAACAAAACTAAAAGAGCTCAGCTACGGAGGTTCTTAGTCCATCCCGGCGTTACGCTACAAAAAAGTGAGTTAATTAAAAAATATTTAAGTTTGTTTTTCTTATTTACGTTTAATTATTATTATTTTTTAAAAAATATGTACGTGGCAGCGCAATTTAGAGACTGAGCAACTTGAGCCGATCCTGGATAGCTGGATGGATACTCACTACAAATTAGGCTTAGGGTGGGTGACAAAAACAACCAAAAGAACTTGGGTATGTTAAGTTATTTGAAATATTTTTCAAAATTTTAATTATTTATTTACAATACATAATTACATTATATATTGTATCATATGATGTATTGCGTGCATATCGCGACACATAACAGACATAGTCAACTGCTACTGAGAGTTCCACACCAGTTTCAAGCTCGCCTGAAGATGACAACTTGTCTTTGATACAAACTATCTTCTGAAAATGATGTGGCCACTAGAAAGGATATGGTTGCATCCTTAACATAAGGGCCCAAGCTCCATTTACTACTGATCTTCCACAAACTAGAGATGAAGAGATGGTTGAGATGAGAGAGCGTCTTCGACAATTAGAGGAGCACATCTGGACTCATTGTATCACCCCGAGATCTCAATGTGCTCCACCACCACCTGATGATCCTGATGCTGGAGTACTGAGTCAGTAGGACTTTTGTATGAGTTTTATTTTCATAGACTATTATATTTTCATCTTTAGGACAACTCTTTATTTTGATTGAGCAAAAGTACTCTTATGTTTTTATTTATATGTTTAATATAAGTGTTTTAATTTTAATCTATTATTTTAGATTTAATTCAGATTAAATCAATAAATAAATAAATATTCCACTAATAAAAAAATTCTCGATTCAATCTATATCGAGGACATTGTCCTCGATATAGCCCCACCAGATGACAAAATTAGACAAGCTCCACCGACGATATTGTCCCCTGTATACCGAGAACAGTTGTCCTCGGTATAGGCTATACCAAGAACATATTTAATATTCTCGGTAGAAGTTTACATCCTCTGGTAGAAGCTGTACCAAGAACATTCAAGCCTCTACCAACGACTTTTGTTCTCGATATAGCTCTTATTTTTTTTTAGTGTGTATAAATATTTAAATTTCTAACTTTTAGGGAGAGGTTTCCAATTAACATGGTGGAATAATCACATAAAAAATAAAAGGAATTTTACTTTTATTTGGAGCATAAGGAAAAATGGTAAAAATATAATTAGTATGAATAGGAATGGAGAATCTAGCATAAGGTCATTTTGGGAAGAGAAATTGAGAGGGGCTAATGGGTTGCGTGGAGCTGGTCAGGATTCTACTTTTGGAATGCCTACGCTATCATTTTTTTTTTGTTCATATTAAAAATAAAAATAGAGTAAATAAAAGAAAAAAGAAATAAAAAAACAAACAAACAATGACAATTTGTGAGGGTAAGCAAGTTTGGTGGGAATGCCTTTCTTAATCCCTTATCTATATGTTTTGCTTCCCAACTCTCTACTAGAACCATAAAAAAATAAAAAAAAAATAGGGAAAAAAATAAAAACATAACAAAATACAATGAATTGACGAAAAAAAGAAGTTTTATTGGATTGATGTACTAGGAGATGCTTTAAGGATTACGCAGATCAGATAGTTGGGTGAACCTGTAAATATTATAAAATAAGGTCTCATTTTTAGATTTTCTTTTTTCGAATCGAACACTAAAGACAAAAGGAAAAATAAATCTGGTCTTCATTTTCTCATCATCGTGCATTCTGGGAACTTAGATTTAAATCATGCCGATCCAAATATTGTTGATGAGAAAGTTTCAGATTACAATATTTTCATGGTTAAGATGAGTACAAATATTATTTTCTATTTTCTGAGTTATTTTCCTAATGGGAGCCCACCAACTTGACTCAACAAAATTTTTAAAAAATCATCAAAAGAAAAGTACACTCAGAAAAGGAAACTTTTATCGAGGGGGATTTTCGTTGCAGTACTATCATTCTTTTTTTAAGCACATTGATCAGATTGGTTTATTCCTTGTTGTCTAGGCAAAAGGAGTGGCAGGAAACTGAGTTCTAATTGGTGAAGACTGAAGATGGTGCCTAGTGTGTGTATATAAATATTTTATACATGGTGTGTGTGAAGTGTAAAGACTTAGAGACAGGACATATTTGGTATAAAATATGAGCAAGCAAAAGACATTATATTTGTAAATGTATTTTAATTTATCTTTCTTTTGATTCTAGTGATAATGAATATATGTGGACTTGACTCAGCTATAGCTACAGTAGAAAAGGCTAGAGATTTCTTGCATGTCTACTACTTATAAGCCACTAAATCTATTACAATTTCATAAGGAAATGTCATTAAGATTAGGATTGAGATTCCACCTTAAAATTAATTAGTATTAAGTAGGATATTATTGTTTTTACCTTACGTTTGGGCCTGAAAAATGTAGATATTATAAACGATCTTTAGATACAAAGGACTGAACGTCGAATGTCGAATCGACATACTCTTGATACCATATTACAATTTGCAAGAGAAAATACTACTAAGATTAGCATTGGGAACAATTAATGTTAAGTAAAATAGCCCTTTCCTTTATAAGGATATTTTTCTTTATAAAAATATGTTTGTTCCTCTATATTTTTCATGTGGAACATTTTCACATCTAATAAAATCCTTGTCTCACTCCGGCTGATCAAGACACTTTATATGCATGGTATAGCTGATTCATTCGCATGGTTTATCAATAGACAAATTAATATGTGGCAGAAAATTGTAAAACGGAATATTTACTTGAAAAAAGAAAAGCACTGGCTTCTTAGCCAGCATAGGCCATGCCCCAATGACCATGTTATACACTTTTCATGCATCTTTTCGTTCATTTTTTTGTATGAAATGAAATGATACATATAGTTTTATAGTACAATAATTACGAGATATATGACATTTAGGCTATGTATATTTTTTCTATATAATGAAAATTCTTGATTTTAACGGGTTGTTTGGTTAATTTTAATAAAATATTTTAAATATTTAACATATATTTATCAATTATATTAATATAAATTTAAATATTATAATAATATTTAATATAAAACTACATGTATAATAATTATATTAATATAAATTCAAATATTACAAAATATCATTATTATAATATTTATAATACAAAACTAGATATTTAATAACTATATTAATATAAATTTAAATGTTATAAAATATTATTATGATAATAATATATAATCCTATTTTTTTACTAATTGTATTAATATGAATTCAAATATTATAAAATATTATTATTATAATAATATTTAATACAAAACTAAATATTTAATACCTATATCAATATAAATTTTAATATAATAATAATTTTTATTAAAAAAATTATTATTTATGTTTAAAAAATTATCAATATATATTTAAAAAAATTATAAAAATTATTTTGATTTAATTTTTCATTTAATATGTTTATACTATTATTTTATATATAATATTATTTATTTATTTGAAATATTTATATGACAATGATACAAATTTAATAAATATAATTAATACATTATATAAATAAAATTAAACAAACATGGCTGGAACATTATTTATATGATATATATATATGTATATTTACATCATACAATATATACAACTTTAGACTAGGCTTTTTCTAGCCCCTACAACGAATATTCCTATATACTGTTATATTATTTTATAATATAATGTAATATTATATTATTTTATAATATAATGTTTTAGATTAAATAAATGTGACATGGAGTGTCACATATTGTAACATATAATAGAGAGTTACATTATTTGGATATATGTGAAATATCCAAACATGTAACATATTTGGTGTTACAAATTCATCACAAATTTGTAACTCCTAAATATCACCCATTATTGTGTAGATTTGTTGTTACACAATATTGAGATGAATTTCTTAAAGCCATTTGAGAAATGACTGATAGAGATGTGATTTTAACTCCCATATTGTGTATGGAAGTTACAAAATCAAGTGGGAATAAATTGGAACGTTTTGGAAAAACTGAAAAATGTCTTGCTGAAATTGACTGAGGGCCGCGGCGCCTGGAACTAGCGCCGCGGCCCTAATGGCTGACAGCTTCTATAATTTCGGTTTTTTATCCAACTTTGAACGATTCCAACAGCTAAGTAACTCCCAAATCTCTATTTTAATTCCATAAAACACCAAATTAATCATTGGTAACAGCCATGGGGGTTGGTGGAATTTGAAATTCAAATGGTGTCTCTAAACTCTATAAATAGGAGCCTAATGCTCACTTGTAAGACACACCATTTCTATCTACTAAAGCACTTGGCTAGAAACACCTTGAGGCTTGATAATTCCATAAAGCATTTCCAAAATCTGAGAGAGATCCCTTAGTGCTTGAGTTAGGGGGAAATAAGCTTTTGGACAAAGGTTTTAAACCTTGTTCAAGTTGGTGATCCTCAATCCTCTTCACTTAGGTTGTGTAAGTGGGAGTTTGTTTGTGGTTTATGTTCTTCCTTTTGTTCTATTGTTCTTCTTCTTATTCTCTTGTTTTATTTACTTGTATATTTTGTTTAAGAGTTATAATCTCTTCATTTGGTCCAAACACTTTATTTTATTTGTAACTTTTGTTTTGAGTTGTATTTTACTATTCACTTCTTCTTCATTTCCTTTGTTTTATTTGTATTTTCAGTTATAGAGTTGTATCACTTTATTTAATCAATCTTGTCCATTGTAATATTTTGCATAGAGTTGTAACATAATCTTACCATTTCCATTGAGGCAATATTATTTTTCCTAACATTCAAAAGCTTACCCCTTTTTGTTTCAATGGAAGGGGAGACAATCAAAATCATGAACCAAGACCTAGTAAGATTGGATAGGTTTGATGGATCCAATTTTACTAGGTGGTAAGACAAGGTAAGTGTAAATTTTATATAATAGTGATGAAAATTTTATTTCATGTATTAGCATGTTTTCCAAATGTTGATATATGAATAAATTGTGTAAATGTTAACATGTTAATATAATATGAGATACATTGTAACATAGGTTACACATCTATTTGTGAAAGTTAAATCCTTAGAAGTGAACTTTTGAGAAGCTCTACATAATCTAGTGATTGTTAATCTTATGTGTATGCTATAAGTGAGATAGTAGTACATACATTTGACATGAAAATTATGTTTTGAGAATTTATAAAGCATGATAATTAGGTTGTTTTTTACATGCCTATATATTGACTTTGTGAATCAATAGATATGTGAATTATTGTATGATATTTGTGATATACTTACAATATAATTATGAGATTCAAAATGCATGCTAAATGATGGATATATGTTGACAAATTATGTGAAATTTCTTTGAGACATAATTATGTTAATATATAAAAGTATATTGATATATACATGAGAATTATCATGATTATTATGGTGTGCCATATAATAAGATTATTAAGGTGATAATAATATAAATATGTTTTATCCTATATTATTGCAATATGATGAGTTACCATTTATTTGGTAAATAAAGAGAATTATTTGAGAAATTAAAATTTCTCATTTAAGTGTTGACCATCTCAACTTATGAGATAAGAAAAGATGAACCTAAAAGGTTACATCTTTTGATAAGTATCTTGCTATTGCAAGAAAAATTGATCAAGGTGGATCCAAATTATGGGATGACATATTGACCTATAGGCTTGGAGTCTAAAGTGTGGTCAAAAGAGAAAATATTTGAGAATTATTTAGTGACAATAATTCTCAAATATTCAATGTCTCAATGAGGTGACATTACAAAATTGGAGAAACAATTTTGAATCTTTATACCAATAATGAATGAGGTTGAAGAGAACTTTATTCATTCTTGTTAAAGATGGTGATATGTTTTAAATTAATCTCAATGAGGAGATAATGTTAAACCAAAGCATTAGAAATCAAAGTGTTTAAATAAATCATTGAGGGTTCATTTTCTTTGATTTAAGTGTTTAAAATTGACATCTTCAAATTGATTTTGACGAGAAAATCAATGGATGTCAAAATGATGTTTCCAAAAAAAATCTCAAAGAGACTCTTAGAAAACGCACAAAAGTTAGTTAAGTGACTTTGAAATTATTTAGTCAACTAAATAAAAAGATTAAGGTGCTAAGAAGTGATAGAGGAGGAGAGTACTTCTCTAATGAATTCAATACATTTTGTGAAGAAAATGGTATAATTCATGAGTGCACTGCACCTTATACACCACAACACAATGGTGTTGCCGAAAGGAAAAATAGGACTTATCTAGAGATGATAAATTCTATGTTGGTGTTTTCTAAGTTGAACTTTAACTTATGGGGTGAAGCGCTTTTAACCGCGTGTCACATTCTTAATCGAATACCGATGAAGAAAAATGAGATATCTCCATATGAGTTATGGAAAGGAAGAAAACCCAACATATGGTACTTCAAAGTGTGGGGGTGTCTTGCATATTGCAAGAAAACCGAATCTAATAGAACAAAGTTAGGTTCAAGAGCCATAAAGTGTGCTTTTGTTGGTTATGCCAACAATAGTAAAGCTTATAGGCTATTAGACTTAGAGTCTAATATTGTGATTGAATCTAGAATTCTTTGAGAATATGTTATGTGACAACAATTCTCAAGCTTCAACTTCTCTAAAGGAGAATTTGTTATATGAGAACAAATCTCAAGCTTCTACATCCAAAGTTGATTCTCAAGAGGAGAATTCTCAAAAGGATGTAAAGCAAACCTTTGAACCTAGAAGAAGTCAAAGGCTTAAAAATCATAAAAGTCTAGTAGTGGATGAGATAGATTCTCAACGAATTTCATTCTACATGGTAGAAGGAAATAGAGAGGAAGTCATTAGGAAAATTCCTATTGTACTTCTCGTTGAGGATGATCCTAAGACTTATAGAGAAGCTATGCAATCGAGAGATAGTGCATTTTGGAAAGAAGCCATCAATGATGAGATGGATTCCATTCTTTCCAATAACACTTGGGAATTGGTAGACCTCCCACCGGGGTCTAAGCCAATTGGGTGTAAGTGGGTATTTAGGAGAAAATACCACATTGACGGCACTATCCAAACCTTTAACGCTAGATTAGTAGCTAAAGGGTTTAGGCAAAAAGAGGGTATCGATTATTTCGATACCTATGCGCCTGTTGCAAGAACAACTTCTATAAGAATTTTGTTCGCTTTAGCTTCTATACACAACTTGTATGTTCATCAAATGGATGTCAAAACGGCATTCCTTAATGGTGACCTCAATGAGGAGGTCTATATGGAACAACCCGAAGGGTTTGTCCTGCCAAAATATGAACATAAAGTTTGTAGACTTGTAAAATCCTTATATGGATTGAAACAAGCTCCTAAGCAATGGCATGAGAAATTTGATCCAGCCATCATGTCTAATGGGTTTAGACATAACAATGGAGACAAGTGTTTGTATTCCAAAACTTGTAAGGGATATGTGATCATTGTTTGCTTATATGTGGATGACATGCTTATTCTAAGTAATAGCATGAAAGGGATAGAAGAAACGAAGAGGTTTCTATCATCAACCTTCATGATGAAAGATCTTGGAGAAGTTGATACCATACTCGGTATCAAAGTAAAGAAACATAGTGGGGGTTTTGCACTAGGGCAAGCCCACTATGTTGAGAAAGTATTGAACAAATTTAACCATCTCAAGGTTAAAGATGCCAATACTCCATTCGATCATAGTGTAAAACTAGAGAAGAATGAAGGAAGAGCGGTGGCTCAATTGGAGTACGCTAGTGCTATAGGGAGTCTAATGTACGCTACCCAGTGTACTAGACCTGATATAGCATTTGCGGTAAGTAAACTTAGTAGGTTTACAAGTAATCCAAGTGTGGATCACTGGAAGGCAATTGGAAGGGTCCTAGGTTATCTCAAGAAAACCAAAGGACTAAGCCTTCACTACTCCAAATTTCCTTCGATATTAGAAGATATACATATGCAAGTTGGATATCCAATCTTGGGGACAACTTGTCCACAACTGGTTGGGTATTTACACTTGGTGGAGGTGCAATTTCTTGGGGTTCCAAGAAACAAACCTGTATATCTCATTCCACTATGGAAGCAGAGTTCATAGCTCTAGCTGCTACTGGCAAAGAGGCTGAATGGTTAAGGGATCTGCTGATAGAGATTCCCCTAATCAAAGATAATGTATCTACTATATCGATACATTGTGATAGCCAAGCAACATTGGCTAGAGCATACAGCGGAGTGTATAATGGGAAGTCTTGACATATTAGTCTAAGACATGGATATGTAAGAGAATTGATTCAAAGAGGAGTCATCTCAATATCCTATGTGAGAACAAGTGAAAATCTGGCGGATCCTTTCACTAAGCCACTAACGAGGGATTTAGTGGCTGCATCATCTCGAGGGATGGGACTTAAACTCCCTAAAGAGATTCACGATTGATGGTAATCTATCTTAACACTAGTTATTCAACTAGTGTTAGGTTCAATAGGTAATAACAAGTCAATCAAGTGAATATTAGCTGTACTCAAAACAAGTCCCATCTGAGATATTGAGTACTTGTGTGTTACCAAGAGGAGGGTTAAAACCGAAAGGTTTTTTAATAGAATTCAGTCTTGTAAAGACAAGTATTTTTGGTAACAAAATACTGTAAGAATTCTACCTATATGGACATAGGGGTGGTGCCGCCTTTCATGAGAATTGGGAGTATTCTCAAGAACGTCCATGAATGGAAAGTGCACATGGCCATTAACGGTGCAAAGCGAGACATAGATGTCTCAAGTGAACATCGCAAAGGTGTGTGTATTATCACCGATTTGTCATCATGAAAAGATGGTTCAATGCCTAGTGCAACCAAATTTTCGACAAATTTTGTGATAATTACACTATAGTAAAGTTCAAGTTGAAAAACACTTTACTTTATGCATCAATGCAATGACTCCTATAAGAGAAAGTTCTTATTTAATCAAGTGGGGGATATGTTATATTTTAAATATAATGATTGATTAAATAAGTGTTACAATAGATGACTATTTAATCTAGTGGGGGAATGTTATATTATTTTATAATATAATGTAATATTATATTATTTTATAATATAATGTTTTAGATTAAATAAATGTGACATGGAGTGTCACATATTGTAACATATAATAGAGAGTTACATTATTTGGATATATGTGAAATATCCAAACATGTAACATATTTGGTGTTACAAATTCATCACAAATTTGTAACTCCTAAATATCACCCATTATTGTGTAGATTTGTTGTTACACAATATTGAGATGAATTTCTTAAAGCCATTTGAGAAATGACTGATAGAGATGTGATTTTAACTCCCATATTGTGTATGGAAGTTACAAAATCAAGTGGGAATAAATTGGAACGTTTTGGAAAAACTGAAAAAATGTCTTGCTGAAAATGACTGAGGGCCGCGGCGCCTGGAACTAGCGCCGCGGCCCTAATGGCTGACAGCTTCTATAATTTCGGTTTTTTATCCAACTTTGAACGATTCCAACAGCTAAGTAACTCCCAAATCTCTTTTTTAATTCCATATTAATCCAATTAAAAATTGGTAACGGCCATGGGGGTTGGTGGAATTTGAAATTCAAAGGGTGTCTCTAAACTCTATAAATAGGAGCCTATAGCTCACTTGTAAGACATAACATTTATATCCATTAGAGCACTTGGCTAGAAACACCTTGAGGCTTGATAATTCCAGAAAGCTTTTCCGATATTTGAGAGAGATCCCTTAGTGCTTGAGTTAGGGGGAAATAAGCTTTTGGACAAAGGTTTTAAACCTTGTTCAAGTTGGTGATCCCCAATCCTCTTCACTTAGGTTGTGTAAGTGAGAGTTTGTTTGTGGTTTATGTTCTTCCTTTTGTTTTATTGTTCTTCTTCTTATTCTCTTGTTTTATTTACTTGTATATTTTGTTTAAGAGTTGTAATCTCTTCATTTGGTCCAAACACTTTATTTTATTTGTAACTTTTGTTTTGAGTTGTATTTTACTATTCACTTCTTCTTCATTTCCTTTGTTTTATTTGTATTTTCAGTTATAGAGTTGTATCACTTTATTTAATCAATCTTGTCCATTGTAATATTTTGCATAGAGTTGTAACATAATCTTACCATTTCCATTGAGGCAATATTATTTTTCCTAACATATACAGATACTATTTAAGTTCTCTATTATATTTAAATTTCAGTTTGAAAAATATTTTTTTGATCTCATATCTAATAGTTAAAAATAGTTTCCTCACTTTGATTTTAGTCAATATATTTTAATCGGACCAAAATGACATCGAACTATATTAAATATATAATATATAATAAATTTTATGCACATGCGAGGGTACAGGCTGGTGAGCATGCTGATGCCTAGTCTATACAACAGTGGTATTTTCATAAATATCTTCAATATTGTCCGAAAATAGACATCACTTGGTAGGTTCCATATTGAAGGGTCAATGAACACAATAGTGCGATCGAATTTGGGAGATTCTGAGAATTGGCAAGCTGAGAGCCAAATATGTCTTCCAAGCAAAATTCATATATGTTCTTGGTAGAAGGCTAAAAGGTCATAAGACTCTTTGTAGGGGGAGTATCTAGTGTCAGCTCTGTTGGTATTAAATGATCAAATCAAATGTACATAGTGGAATATATGGACCAATTATTAATACCATCCAGGATCATACACATATATAAATATTAATTTACATACAAATAGATCAAGGATTACATCTTGTAGCCTATCAAGTGCCATTGAGTCTTTTTGTATAAATCAACAATTTTCCTATCCAGTGTTCTGAGATCTCACACCCTGATCTTCCAGACCAATCCTCAAACACACAAGGGCGTGTGTGGGCACATAGGATTCAAAAGGTTGATTTATGTGACTCTCTAGATATACCCAACAAATGAGATCTAGAGAGTTTTGACAGAGAGAAGGTTTATAATAGTTTTCAGGTTTAGAGAAAACTATCGCTTTAGAAAGATAGTCTAATTTTTCATTCTCTTTTGAATATCACGTATATCAGATTTATAAAGATATTTAATCTAATTAAATAATCTTTATTTAATTCAAATATAATTCAAATTAAAACTGATTATATATTTTTATTTAATTATCTATTTAAATCATATTTAAAAGAATAATTAAATAATTGATTAAACAAATTTATTTGAAATTCAAAATTCAAATCCCAGGGATAAAATCCCTGATGCTCAACGCCACACACTGTACTGTACAGTGTGTGTTGCCTAGCCCTATTAGGGTTGCCCTAATTTTCTCATTTGTTTATTTAATCAACTTTTAAGACAAGATATTTATTCTAACATAAATATCAGTTAATTCAAAATTAACTTTATTTTAAAATATTAGTTTTAAATTAATAAATAAATATCATATTATAAAAAGATATTTATTATTTTCTCTCTTTATATTAATCCAAACAAGATTGATATTAATTTTAACCTATAGTTTTTCAAAATAAAAACTATATAGTTAAATAATTAATTAATTCACAATTAATCAATTACCCATAATTATCAAATAATTATTTCCTTGCCTTGGAAAATTAATTCCTTTGCAATGTAGTCATTTCTCTTAACAATTATTTCTTTTGACATTCTCACCCTTGACAGTGCAGGACAGAGGTGATCTGGGGACCATGGACCTATAATACGAAACTCCAATAAACCAGATTATTAATAAAACTCTTTAATTTAATAATCTTATTTATTAATTCCATGATTACTCCACTATAAATATGGAATTTCACTTTAAGTATTTATAGAATTGTATCTATAGAGTTTTCTCTAGTAGTCAATTGATATAATCAATATATGTAGTTCTGTCCTCCATTATTGGTTCATTAATTAGAGCTGGTCAAAATTATCGTTTTACCCTTCTAATTACCTCTTGATTCTTAAGTACCATTAATTCACTAGTGAATAATTAATCTATAATCTAATTATAGATTTGAACTCAATAACTATTAAGTTCCAAAATCAACCCTTAAGGAAACCAATATTATATTCGTTAGGAAAGCATGGAATCCAATATTGTAATTCATGTTCTCAGCCATCCATGATATTGAATCTCTGAAACAAAAGTCATTAGCCTCATTATTCTAAGAGACCTTAACGAGTCAATCAAAAGATCCAGTAAACATAAACAAGAGTTATGAATACTCAGGATTTAGACTGATCTACAAATGATCATCTATTATGACAAGAATTAAATCTTTATGTCAAACGACAAGTTTATAAAGATAATTAATTCTCATCGTTCCTGTCATATATAATCTCTATTATATACAACATATTTACTAAGATGTCTATCCACATCAGTAATCCTAATCTAGATTACTTGCATCTCGTATGCTTAGTAAACCGCACTAGTAACCATTTATTAAAGATTACTTACTTTAATATGTTACTGACTATTTTATTAATTATATATGATCTTAATTCACTCGTACTAATGCAAGATCATATTCTCATGAATGAATAGAGAATTTTCTTGATATTTTTATATAATTAATTAAAACAATAATTATAACATTCAAATATAATGAAATTGTACTTTTATTTAAAACCAATAAAATGTCTTTATATGATTTTAGGGCATTAATTCTAACAAGCTCTCCACCACCCCCTGGCGCAGGTGCGTCAAGTGAGCTACTACTAGTTAGGAAGGCTAGTAGGGCAGACATATAAGGACCATGAGGGAACTCATATGTCTCCATGGATAGGAGTACTCATGGACATTACCAGACCGCCTCGGTATTGCGTTGAAGTGTGCTGCCAGAGATTTATGGGTACAATTCTCTTGGCTTGTCGGTATGCCGCTTACATGGAACGTGGTCGAAACCTCCGAGAGATGTCGTGGCGCACCATGGACACAAGTCTTAACATGAGATGGCACGCGAAGTCATTCATGGGACTTGCTAGCATACATGCATTGATGGGCGCACAATGCCTGAGAAGGACAACGATCTAGTGTGTGCTACTAGTCTGGCAGCTAGTCTCGAGGGCCTACCAACATGCGTGAAGGCATGGTGCCTTGAGGATTGGACCATGGACGTATGGGAGTCCTTGGACCGTGACATGAGCTATTCGGATAGTATTGAATGGGACATGACGAGAGGTGTTGGCATGATAGCTTGGTGTTGGCTCTTGGCAACACATGCTACCTTGACTTGCGAATGCCTGAGGGAGTATCAGTGTTGGGATTTTCCTTGCCATAGTGAGTACCTATGGACAGTGTGAGTATCTTGGTTAGAGAGTCATGATACACTGATAAACTCATAGATGCTTAAGAGGAGAGTTGTTCGAGAGACGGAAGTGTGCAAAGGCACATGGCCGCACGAAAAATGTGTCCATTGTTATTTGAAGGGTTAGTAGGCTGACCTTGGCTCAGAGGAGTCAAGGTCCAGCACGGGCATTTTCGCTGTCAAAATGTCGGCCTGCGACACCAGCTACCTAGCCTTGACACCAGTTACCTAGCCTTGACACTTGCTTTGGCCTACCTATACCTAACTACCTAGTTCCACGATCTTAAATAATGAGATTCAGATCTACCTAATGTTGTGGCGGTAGATTTGGGATGAGCAAGGACTTGGTTGTCCCTAGCCCGCGACAACCAATTCCTTGATGGCCCTGGCCCATCAAGTAGACTAAGGAAGACGCAAATCTAGCCGCGTAAGGGATCTACACAAGCTGGATGTTATAGGTTTTGGGGCCATCAAGGACTTAGTTGTTGCAGGCTAGGGACATGGTGAGCAACGACATCAATGTTGGGCTGAGGAAGATGTGCATAAGGCAGGGTTGGATCATGTGTCCCTTGACAGTGACTAGCGTAGGTTACATTTAAAAAGTTGCATGATAAGAGTACTATTGTAATTTTGTACAGGGACTAAAAGATATCCCCAAAGAAGAGGATTCGTAAGCTTGTAACCTAATAAGCACTTTAGTGAAATTACATTAACTCTTCTTGCAAGCCTTCTTCTTCATTTCTTTCTCACATTCATCTTCTTCATTACATTTAACCCTAGTCTCGTTAACCAACAATCCAAAGATTCATTTTTCTTGGATAAATCGTTAACAAAATCTTAGTGTTAAATCATTCATGTGTGTTTGATGTGCCATAGTATAATTTATTGCATTGTATTATAATGAATTGAGTTTTATAATATATTTTTATATAATACTATGCTTAATATTGACTTATATTTACATATAAATATATAATATATTAATAAAAGTTAATAGCAAACATAATACTATGTTATAAAATATAATTGATTATAATACAATACAATGACAAAATACCAATACCAAACGTACAGAAGTATATTTTTATCTAAAAACAGAAATATTTTATTGAGGCACTTTTACCTACATCAAAAACTAAAATATATATGTGAAATAATTAAAATGTAGAATGCTGTCAAAGTGGAAAAAAAAATGATTGTCTCATTTCTTTCTCTCTACCAGGTAAATCATGTCACAACTTATTTTTATTTCACTGACAGATCCGGATAAACAAATCCATATTTCTCTACGTTCATGAAGCCTTGGCTTTCCTAAAAACAGCGAAGACCAAGAAAAAGAAAACCAAACTTTAATTCAATTGTAAAAGAACTAAATAATAAAGCAAAAAATACAACTAGAGAAATCCAAATCGAACACCTTTATTCCCAAATTCAAATCCAAATCATATTGTTAATGTTGTTGTACATATGAATATTAATATAAGTTTGGTAGAATTGTCTTGTCTATCATCCATTTAAAGTGTTTTTCCTTAAATTATTCTTGCTTGCTTTCTTCAAGAAAATTTCTGCAAATTCAAACAATAGATAATTATTTAAGAGATTTTTAAAAATGCGAAAAGGAAAAGATGGACAACTTATGAATAATCGTAGTTTTTTATATCTATAAAAATTGATATACAGTTTTTTTTTAAAAGAAATTAATATATAGTTTAAATAATATGAGAGAGTGAAGAAATGGTAAAAGAAATAGATAGGAAGTTGTGAATAGCTCAAAACAAAGAATGTAGGCTCGTGATAATGAGGAGAAAAAACAGAGGAACTGTAACTGAGGAAACAATAGAGAAAAAACAAAAGAATAAAAGAAAATAAATAAAGAAATAACCTAAAAAAATATAATTAAAAGTAAATAAAATAAATGTTTCAAAATATAGAATTATATATATTTTAAATAATATATCGTTATAGAATTTTTATTATTATCACAAAATATTTTTAAAATAAATAAGTAATTTTAATTAATACAATTTTATTTCTTACATCAATTTAACTTTCAGTATTAGTTTTAAATTAATTAGAAAATATTGCCCATTATATTTTATTTTTATTTTGTATAAAATAAAATAAAATATATATGTTAAATGTATTAAACTATTGAAACTGAGAGTATTGAAGTCATTAAAAAAATTAATTTGACAAATTTTTTTTAAGGTAAAGTACAAAAATAAATTCATTTTACATATTTTTACAAACATGAAGAGAATTGTATTATTTGGCTTATGTTTTGAGGATACTAATATAATTATTGATTTTTGTTTGTTGTACACTAATATTATGTTTGAGTCATTATATAATATTTGTTTTCCTTAACAGTTTAGTATATCAAGAAGTCATGGTGAAAATATATTTTAGATTATAATTATATTAGATGTTAATAGGCAGCTTTAAATTGAGCAAAACAACAAAATGGGGGCAATTAAGAGGATAAAATCCTCATTAAGATGATGATGGTTGATAAGGTTTTTATTTTTTTTTTGGTTTGTGCCGAAAGTACATTGGAAAGGCGCAGACAATGGATCTCTCATATTGCTGTGCTAATGTCCAAAATTAACAAATTAGGTTGTCTAGGAATAACATATGCCATTTCTCCACCAAAAAGTAAACTATAAGCAATTCTAAGAACAACTTGAAGTTATTAATTAATTTGTGACTATTCAACTTGAAAACTATAGAACTACTTACTTAAAGCAAATGATCAAATTAAGATTGTCATCTCATAGAATAGAAAACCATGAAAATTAATTTTATAGGGGAAAAAAAGGAAGAAAGAAGATACTTCATTGTGTGTCATTATATGGTCATGAATCCCTCATCTTACAATAAACTACGATTTTGTTTTTATCTATGAGAATATTTAGAGGTCATTTAGGACGAGAAGTTCAAAATTATTTAATTAACTGCAATATTAAAGAAGAAAATATGATTGTTTCTAAACTTGTAAATTGTGCATATGAATATTTAGTTATGTTAATTGAATTATATTGCTTATACATTATTGTAAAAAATTAATTATGTGGAATCATTGTATTATGATTAATAGGGATATTTAATATCTACAATTTTGAAAGAATTTACAAATGGGATAATCTAATTTTCATAGTAATAATTTTACATGACTTAAAAAAACCTCATATAAAAAATTACTGTTACACCCAGATTTTGAGACCAGAGGTTATGACCTCAAAAACTGGACTCGTCAGGTGTGAGATCGAAATGTATGAAAACATTGTATGGTCCAGCTGTAAGATCTCCAAAGTAAAATAACGACCTTGAAGATGTGTAACCTAGGGATGCTTTCTGAGTTCGAAATGACATGGCATTGGGATACATCCGTTATCGATTGCCTTCGGATTAAACAGTCCGAGCTTGGGAAGTGCAGGCTCGAGTATGATGGCTTCAATAGTGTCAATCTACTCCGAGCATGTCCTGAAGTAGGATGGCAAGCTCGTAGCAATACCATAAGTCTCAACAGTCACAAGGTCGATCACTGATCTCGAAGACCCGATGAGTCATCTGGGATAGCTCGTTATGTATGAACATATTTATTGTTGTATAATCCCAATATTTCAGGGATATTATTTAGTCTGTTATCCGTTCCCGATTCTTATGGGACGTTTCCATATATGTAGGAGATATTGTATTTAATGTCATTATTTAAATTGATGTACAAAATATCTTCTCGAAATATGTGGGAATGAACTCTCTAACCTCCCGTATAAATAAAGGAGGAAGGATCACTTGTAAATGATCGATTTCTTTGGGCTGGAGAATAAGCTCTGGGTAATTCATCTCTGAAGAATTTCCAGAAATCTTTAAGCCTTAATAATACAGAGTCGTGGACTAGGCAGAGTTAATTGCTGAACCACGTAAAAACCCTCTTGTCTTTCTTCATTATTCATTCGCCTCATAGTAAACGTTTTTTAATTGCTCTACGATTTAAGTTGACGAAAAATGACGTCAACAGTTTGGTGCTTTCATTGAGAGCATTAATCAGTACGTACGTGATTCTACTCAGCCGAAGAAGCCTCCCTAAATCAACTATGGCCGCGAATGATCCCAACATTCCTAAGGAGGAAATCTTAGAGGAAGTTGACTACCCCCTGCGCCCTGGGAAGCAGCTGATGATGAATTCGGATCCAGATGAGAGGAGTGGGTCCTTTGATTCTAGAAGACCATCAGCACCACTGGTGCCCAGGGACGACGAGGACATGTAGTACAACCCTGAACAGTATGTCCTTATTGTGGAGCTTGAAAACCGTCAGTTTCGAAAGCAGTTGGCGGAGGCCAAGAAACTTAACGAGGAGTTGGCAAGATTGGCTGCTGAGGCGCAGGCGGCTCAGCCCTCGCCTCCGCCTGAGGCCCAAGCTCCACCTCTGCGAGATGTTCATGTTCCACCACACAAGCCTCGTGGGCGACCTCGCAAAAATGCTGCCACACGAAGAACAGAGCAACCTCCGCCACCTGCAGAACAACCTGCTCCCCCAAGGCCCCGGAGAAGTACCTGGGCTGGAGCTCCTGCCAATTCAACTGCCGAGATACCGGCTGAGATTGGGAATAACCGAGCCACCACAGAGGCTCGAACCCAAAATCCTGGTAACACGCAGAACGTTCCTGAACCAGCACAGGCAAACTCGGGACCTTCTAGGCCCCGTAATGGATGGCAACCACCATCACCCATAAGGCACCCACCATCGCCGATAAGGTATCCCTCACCAACTCGGAGAAACACGCAACCGGCTCAGGGTGATAGGGAAAGGAGAGCGGGGTGAAAACATGGGAATGGGGAGAATGCTAGGGAGCATAGAGGTACCCAACCCACGAGAAGCCAAATGTCTCGGTCTTACACTATCAAGACAAGACAACCAGAAAGGAACCCATCTCGAAACAACACCACGACGAGCCATATCAGTGAAGGCTCAGGAGATACTAGATCGGTCAGTATGTATGACCAGGGATGCAAAAATACTGGGATTCGAAGGGATCACCCAGATTTACGGGAAGACTTGAACCAGAATCGGGGCAATGGTAACCCCTTGAACCCAGACTTGAGGGATCACCTCAATGGACACAAGAATCTTGTGTGGAGGCGCGAAGCTGGAATTGTGATCAACGATAACCAGTTTGAAGTCATGCCTCCCGTGGATCCAGTCCAGGAAAGGATCGAACAACTGGAAAGAGCGTTCAGGCTCTTACAAAATGAACGAGGTTGGGATCGGGACGAGGAACTCGAACCCTTCGCCCCCCCATATTTCTCGCACCCCGTTTCCTCAAGGATTCCGAATTCCTCATGTCCCACCATTTGATGGGAATTTCGATCCATACACTCACTTAAGTACGTTCAATACCATTATGAGAGCGAGTAACGTGGGCTACGAGCTCGGATGCATGCTGTTTCCAGCCTCGCTCACAAGACCAGCAAAAAGCTAGTTCAAAAAATATAAGAGGCATTCAATTGCTTCTTTGGATCAATTATCTAGAGATTTCAAGAAGCAATCCAGAGCCATGATTGGAATAAGGCCCGAGGCGTCTGCCTTGACCAATGTCCGACAGCAGCCGAATGAAACATTAAAAAGTTACCTTACAAGGTTCAATTTGGAAGTCGCCCGAGCTCGTGACGTAGATGACAGTGGTCATCTGATGGATGTCCGAGCTGGGGTAATGCCTGGAAGCCCTCTCTAGGAAGATATGTAGAGAAAGCTTGTGAGGTCCTTAACCGAGGTTAATCGACGAGCTCAGAGGTTTTTTAATGTAGAGGAGGCAAGGTCAACACTAAATATGGCCTCTCAGCCGATAACTACAATGACAAACATAAACTCTTCCTCGACCTCGGCGGACCCATCGGCCTCGAAGCCCTCTGCAGACAACCCATCCAAAAGAAAGAAGACTGAAGGGAGTAACCCCGAGGCGACCGGGGGAAAGAAGAAGAAAGGGGAAAGATATTTCTTCGTGTACAAAGTGTATACCGAGCTGAATGAGTCTCGGGAGAATATCTACCTAGCTAATGAAAACCAGGTCCCTTCAGGCGTCCAGACACCATGAGGAACCAGAAAGCAAAGATAGATTCTAGTAAATACTACAGATTCCATAGAGATATCAGACATACAACCGATGAATGCATGCAACTAAAAGACAAGATTGAAGGCCTGATCTCGAGAGGATATTTCAGGCAATATGTAAGAAACAAAAATCCCAATCAGACTTCTACCAGTCAGAGGGCAGTTGCACCACCGCCTGCCCAAAACAATAACTCCCGAGCAAGGGAAGACGAGGGACTCCCTTCGATTGATGGAGAAGATGTTGTAACCATCTCGGGGGGACCTCATCTCGCAGGATCGGCCAGGAACGCCCAAAAAAGATTCGTGAATATGCTGAAAACTGGTGACAGGTCCCCTTACGAACCTGAACCCAGGGCTCCGAAACACCAGCGGGTTGAATCTCAACCTATAACTTTTACTGAGGACGACGCATCTCATGTACAATTTCCTCATAATGACCTGCTGGTCATCACCCTTCAGCTCGCGAATAAGAGGGTTCACTGAGTCCTGGTTGATAACGAGAGCTCATTGAATATCCTCTATAAGGCCACCTTAGAAAAGATGCGACTCACACTTCGTGACCTAAAGGCCTGTGCAACGACATTGTACGCCTTTTCAGGAGAAGGGATTGCCTGCATGGGATTTATTGAACTCCCTGTAACCTTGGGAGACTACCCGGTCTTGGTAACCAAGATGATGGAATTCGTTGTAGTAGATCTACCATCGGCCTACAACGTACTTCTCGGGAGACCCGCCCTAGTAGGGTTGGGGGCAGTTTCTTTTGTAAGGAATTTGGCCATCAAGTTCCCGACTTCTAGTGGCACTGGGACACTAAAAGGAGACCAGCTCGCAAGAAGGGAATGCTATAGCATTTGCATTAGAGGAAAGAAACAGACAAGCGCACAGACACTTGTCATAATTCAGAATAAGGACGAAACAGTCTTCGAGATAGATGAAGAAATTGATCCAAGAATAGAGGAAAGAGTTGATCTCGAGCCATTAGAAGAGCTCGAAGAGGCCAGGCTCCAAGAAGTAGACCCCCCGGAAATAGAGAAGGTAAGGAAAAACCTTCCAGAAGAAACAAAATAGCAATTAATTGGCTTTTTGAAAAAGAACCAGGATGTTTTTGCATGGTCACATTCAGATATGGTAGGGATAAATCCCAATGTAGTAAGCCACGCTCTAAATATTGACAAAATCTTTCCCCCGAAGCAGCAAAAGCGAAGACTCCTAGATGACGACAGGAAGAAGGCCCTAAAAGAAGAGGTCGACAGGTTGAAGGCAAACCGATTCATTCGACATGCCTTTTACCCCGATTGGGTCGCCAACCCGGTGCTGGTCTCGAAACCTAACGGGACATGGAGGACCTGTATTGATTACTCAGACCTCAATAAGGCCTGTCCAAAGGACTGCTTCCCCCACCTCGAATCGACTAGCTCGTAGATGCCACAGCTGGGCATGGACTTATGTTATTTATGGACGCATATTCTGGATATAACCAGATGGCCATGCATGCCCCAGACCAAGAGCATACGGGTTTTGTGACAGAAAATGGACTATATTGCTACAATGTCATGCCGTTCGGACTAAAGAATGCTAGAGCCACTTACCAACGGCTCGTAAACATGATGTTCTCCGAGCAGTAGGTAATAACATGGAAGTTTAGGTTGATGATATGTTGGTTAAATCTAAGCATAACAGTAATCATGTAGACGACCTTGAAGAGTGCTTTGCCGTGTTACGGAAGTATGACATGAAACTCAACGCCCAGAAGTGCTCTTTCGGAGTGTCGTCAGGAAAGTTCCTAGGCTTCATTGTAAACGCACGGGGAATAGAAGCTAATCCGAACAAGATCTAGGCTTTAATCGATATGCCCTCACCTCGAAAACATAAGGATGTCCAAAGTTTGACTGGGCGGATGGCGGCACTAAGTAGGTTTATTTCAAAATCTACAGACCGTTGTCTTCCATTTTTCAACCTTTTGAGGGGAGGCTAAGAATTTGAGTGGACAGAAGAATGCGACTCAGCTTTTTAGGAGCTCAAGAAGCACCTTGCGGAGCCTCCCATCTTGTCGAAACCCATCACGGGGGAATTTTTTTACCTATATCTAGCTACGATCGAGCCATTAGCGCTGTGCTCGTCCGAGAAGAACAGAAGGTGCAGAAGCCTGTATACTATGTCAGCAAAAGGTTACTGGGGGCAGAATCGAGATACCCCTTAATGGAGAAGCTGGCTCTCAGCCTAATTCACTCATCTCGAAAGCTCCAACCCTATTTCCAGGTGCATCCCATTCATGTGCTGACCGATCAACCTCTAAGACAAGTCTGGTCCAAGCTAGATGCCTCGGGCCGATTACTGAAATGGGCATTGAACTTGGACATTTGAGATCACCTATCATCCGAGGACAACCATCAGAGGATAGGCCCTGGTAGACTTCATAGTGGAATGCACTGGAGTGACCAACGATGAAGTTATAACTCCATTCCACGAATTGTGGGAACTTTATGTTGACGGGTCTTCCAACAAAAACGGGTCGGGGCAGGAATAATACTGATCACCCTAGTAGGAAGTCGATTTTACTCCGCTTTGAGATTTGACTTCGAAGCGTCAAACAACGAGGCATAAGACGAAGCTCTACTAGCAGGAATTCGAATAGCCAAGGAACTCAAGGCTAAGGCTGTACATTGCTACAGTGACTCCCAGTTGGTGGTCAACCAAATCTTAGGGGAATACCAGGCTTGCGGGATGAGAATGGCTGCATATTTAGAAAAAGCGAAGGCAGCCCTCGAGCAATTCAAATTTTACATGATAGAACAGGTTCCCCGAGAGCAAAATTAGAATGTAGACGCCTTAGCCAGGCTCGCCACGTCCACCAAGGTCGATGAACTGAATGTCGTACCAATCGAACATCTATCGACACCCAGTATAACCGAGCTTGAACAGGAAGATGTGTGCATGATAAACTCCGAGCCGACTTGGATGACCCCGATAATTAGGTACCTTGAGACCGACATTCTCCAAGAAGAACGAACCAAGGCTCGAAAATTGATGTATCAGATCCCCAGGTACACCGTTGTGGAGGGAAGGCTATATAGAAGATGATACTCTATGCCATTACTTCGATGTGTGACTCCACCCAAGGCTAAGAAGATCATGGAAGAAATTCATGAAGGATTATGTGGAAACCACACTGGGGGGCATAGCCTATCCAAGAAAATCATACGCCAAGGATACTTCTGGCCTACTATCAAAGCATATTCGTTTGATTACGTCAAGAAATGCGACAAGTGTCAATGATTCGCCACAATTCCTCGAGCTCCACCTTCCAAGCTAACTATGATGACCTTCCCATGGCCATTTGCAGTCTGGGGAATCGACCTCATAGGCTCGCTGCCAACTGGCAAAGGCGGAGTCAAATACGTAGTAGTCGTAGTAGATTACTTTATGAAGTGGACCGAGGCTGAGCCTCTAGCGACAATTAACTTGAAAAAAGTTTTGGACTTCGTGGTAAAGAACATTATATGCCGATACGGGATGCCAAGGAAGATTGTGTCCGATAACGGTACTCAATTCGATAGCGATTTGTTTACCAACTTTTGTGAGAAAAATGGGATAATAAAGAGCTTCTCCTCTATGGCCCATCCCCAAGTGAATGGGCAGGTCGAAGCTGTAAACAAAACCCTAAAAAGTTCTCTGAAGAAAAAGTTGGAAGAAGCAATAGGGAAATGGCCCAAAGAATATCGAACCATAACTCGTACTTCAATGGGACATACCCCATTTTCTCTGGCATATGGATGCAAGGATATGCTGCAAATCGAGGTCGAAATACCCACAATTCGTGCCCACACTTATGACCAAGCCTCGAACCAATCCCAGCTCAAAGTAAGTCTGGAATTGATTGAAGAAAGAAGGGACGAAGCTCAGCTAAAAAATTATACATACCAACAGCGATCTACACGGTATTTCAATAAAAGAGTTCGAGACAGAAAATTCGGTGTGGGATATTTGGTGCTTAGGCGTGTGTTCTTGGCAACACAGGATCGAGTTGTTGGCGTGCTCGGGCCAAATTGGGAAGGACCTTATCAGATCGAATCAGTTATCCGACTTGGTGTATACAAGTTGGCAAGATTGAATGGGAGTTTGGTACTACGAGCATGGAATGACGAACATCTACGACCTTACTATCAATAGTGTAGGAATGATGTCACCTGTAACCATACTTGTTTATCTGTACTATGTTCCTATTAATAAATCATTCAAATAAAGTTCCATTTCGTTTCAATATGCTGTATTTTTTGCAAACTCTCTTAATTTAATAACCTATGGTCACACTCATAGGATATTAAGGGGGCATTAGTAGTACATATACCATCAGCTTGAAAAATGAAATAGCATATATTATTAAAAATAAAGTGTTTGGATACAACCAAATACGCGAGCTAAGATGCTTTGGATATAACCGAATCATGGAAAGATAAAAGTGTTTGGATGTAACCAAATACGCGATCTAGATAAAACTAGATAAAAAATATAAGTGTATGGATTACAAACAAAACACGACCTGAATAGGTTTGGAATGAACCAGCTAAAACTATTCGACAGTAAGTTGGAACACAACCTACTTCAAGCTAAGTCGAGATCGAGGCTGGAATATCTTGCAAAAAGATGGTTTCGACCTCATAACCTTGGGGAGCTACCCAAGGACGAGGAAAAGTAACTAAAAAAGCAAGATATAACTAAACCACCTACGTTACACGCCATAGAAGTACTTTCAGGTGCATGGTAAAAGTAACTTTCGACCTTGACAAATAACGAGATCGGATACGGATATATCGTGCAAATTATGCATGAATGCATTGAAGCTCGAGCTTAAAAATCCACCGCGTGTTTGTATGAATAAACAGACATAAAGACACTTTAATATAAATCACGCGAAATATTTTGACCTAAGAAATGTAAAGCAAAAATATTAAATTAAAGTCAAATACGGTATCATAAATATCATAAGAAAATAGATCTTTCACGAGCTATAAATTGTCTTAGCCCCAGGGGCATAAATAGCAGAAGATAAATTATTACAAAAATTTGAAGGGACGCAGCCCCAGGTAGAAACTTAGGAGGGAGGAGCATCCTCCTTAGCCTTCTCAGCATCCTCCTTGGCTCTCTCTGCCTCCTCCCGAGTAGCCTCCTCCTAATCGAGTCGAGCTTGCCACTTGGCCACCAGTTCTGCCTCAAAAGAGCCTAAGAAGCTAGTATCAAGATCGGCATTACTGGCCCATATCCTATACATGGTCACGTCGACCGCCCGATCCTTCTTCTCCTTAAACTCTGCTAGGAGATGAGCCTTTTCGCTCTCCATAATCTCAAAAGTGACTGCCTTCTCCTCCTCAAGCTTGGCATTAATCTTCTCAAGCTCCGCGAGCCGGGCATTCACCTTCTCGAGCTCGGCTGTCTTGGCCTTTGCTTCAGCCTCCATCTTTGCCTTTGTGGCCTTGAGCTCGCCACTAAGCTTGAGTTGGAGATCCTTCGCCTCCTAGGCATAAGACTTGCTCGAATGGACCTCATTATTCAACTTATAATTAAGTTGAGTAGAGACAGCAAGAGTCTGACACAAAAAGAAATCAAGTTAGAACATGAACTAAGTACAATAACAACTAATAATAAGATGAGGGAAGTTACCGCAGCAGTGTGCTCGATACTCTTCTCGTAAAGTGTGTTGCAGTCTTGAGCATTGTTCAAGAACTGCCAATGAGGGACATCAAAGCCACCAAAGCTCTGGCCCACTCGAGACAGAATGCGTAAGCCAAGCATAGCCCCATGGGACCCGACAGCATTGTTGATTACATACTCATCGACGTGAGTAGAAATATATAGCAGATGCGTTTTGGAGATCGAGGGCTTTTCGGAGGTGGACCAAGCATGGAGTGGGCCAGGGTCGGAGAAGGCACAGGAGGAACGACCGAAGAGGACGCTTCGACCTGAGAAGCCGGATCCACAGCTAGGCTCATAACAGCTGGAGCTGGTGGAGGAGGTGTCTTCTCGGTCCTCTTAAGGACCTTGGTAGGTCAGTCTGATTTTTGCGACCCCCTCGGGTGCTTACTCCTTTGGGCTCCCTCGCCACTAGGGAGCACAATGTCGAGGTCGGAATCCATATCACCTGCACATTTACATCGCATCATGAAATAGTCCAAGACAAAACAAGTTAGCAAGATGCAGATAGGCAAAAACTAAAAAGAAAAGTAGAAAGAAACCTAACTGGAACTCTCCCCCGAGCTCGTGCTCGGCGACCACATGATTCCCCTATCTTCAGAGGAAGCGGGGGGAGTGCCTTCCCTATAAGTTGAAGTCAACCTCGAAAGGTCTATATAGTCGTTTGTCCCGTATTGAACGACTATTCCGTTCCATACCTCATTCAGACTATACATAGTGTCATACTTCTCGAGCTAACTATCGAACCTATGAACCCTCTCATCTACCCAAGTCCATACATAAAAATGGTCCCTATCATCCTTACATAACACTAATTTGTCGGGCTTATGCTTAAGTAGTGAGGGAGACCACAACTCCGATCTAAGGATGACTGTACCTCTGTCACTTGAGCTCGAGCTCGAGGCTTCATCGTTGGCCTCGTTCCTCGATTGCGGGCTCTGGTGACGTCGAGCTGGGGATGACGAATGGACATATTTATTAACCCATAGGAGTGTAAAAGGCCGAAGTAATCTGGGCCATTGGTCAGATCTAACGGCTAGGGACCTATGAGTTGATAGTACCATAAAGAATGGCAGGCGGATGGACGTGGGCAGGTTTCCAAGGTACTCAAGTAATTTGATTGATCAATACCTGGTTGACGCGTATCCACACTCGAGTGTTTTTTTATGGTACAGTTTCCAAGAGGAGCAGTTCAAAAGTTTCCTTCTCATAGGATTCGAACTAATACTTTTGAGGGGGCAAACTGTTACACCCAGATTTTGAGACCCGAGGTTATGACCTCGAAAACTGGACTCGTCAGGTGTGAACTCGAAATGTATGAAAACATTGTATGGTCCAGCTGTAAGATCTCCGAAGTAAAATAACGACCTTGAAGATGTGTAACCTCGGGATGCTTTCTGAGTTCGAAATGACATGACATTGGGATACATCCGTTATCGATTGCCTTCGGATTAAACAGTCCGAGCTTGGGAAGTGCAGGCTCGAGTATGATGGCTTCGATAGTGTCAATCTACTCCGAGCATGTCCTGAAGTAGGATGGCAAGCTCATAGCAATACCATAAGTCTCAACAGCCACAGGGTCGATCGCTGATCTCGAAGACCCGATGAGTCATCTGGGATAGCTCATTATGTATGAACATATTTATTGTTGTATAATCCCAACATTTAAGAGATATTATTTAGTCTGTTATCCGTTCTCGATTCTTATGGGACGTTTCCATATATGTAGGAGATATTGTATTTAATGTCATTATTTAAATTGATATATAGAATATCTTCCAGATATATGTGGGAATGAACTCTGTAACCTCCCCTATAAATAGAGGAGGAAGAATCACTTGTAAAAGATCAATTTCTTTGGACTGGAGAATAAGCTCTGGGTAATTCATCTCTGAAGAATTTCCAGAAATCTTTAAGCCTTAATAATACAGACTCGCGGACTAGGCAGAGTTAATTGCTGAACCACGTAAAGACCCTCTTGTCTTTCTTCATTATTCATTCGCCTCATAGTAAACGTTGTTTAATTACTCTACGATTTAAGTTGACAAAAAACGGCGTCAGCAATTACCATTTTCAAAACCAACAACAAATAAAATATTATACGTTTCCTAAACTATTTAGTGACTTAATCAACTTTCTAAAACAACTTAGGTGTTGTTTGGTAATACTTAAAAAATAGTTTTTTATTTAATTAATTAAAAATTTGACAATTAAACATAAAATAGTGTTTGGTAACTCTATTTTTATTTATTATTTTATAAATTTTAATTAAAATTTATTAAATTTTGAAAATGTAATTTTTTTCACTTTCAAAATTTTTTTTAAACCATTTTCGACTTTTCGTTTATTTTCTTTCTTCTTTTCTTCAAATCAACACCCCATTTTATATTGTTAAATAAAAAATAAAAATAAAAGTTATCAAATGCATTTATTAATTTTTTTTAAAAACAAAAAACAAAAATAGTTACCAAACATATTTTTATTTTTTAAAAATAAAGAAACAAAAATAAAAATAATATTTTTATTTTTGTGTTTAAAAAAGGGAATTTACTTATTTGGTACCCTATATTTTTGTAAAGTATCATTTTAGTACCATCTGTTTTCAATAATGCTCATATGGTACCCTGTATTTTAAAATTATACATATTTGATACCATAGACTCATATTTGATAGATAAAATTTTGTCAATATGATCAAACTGTCATCAGTTATATGTAATTAAGTAATTAAATTTAAATTTGAAACTTACATAATTGACATTAGTTTGATTAAATTGGTAAGATTTTATTAATTAAATTTGAGTTTATGGTACCAAATATGTATGATTTTAAAATACAGGGTACCATATGAGCATTGTTGAAAACAGAAGGTACCAAAATGATACTTTGCAAAAACACAGAGTACCAAATGACTACCTACCCTTTAAAAAATTCAATAGTAAACATTTTACCAAACACAACCTTAATTAACCAAATTAAGAATTTATTACTAAAATATTTTATTTGATTTAATTCTTAGCAAAGAATCACTATGAACTACAACAACCAACGTTTAGACCAAACATATATTACATCTTGATTTGGTCTTATTTTCTCTTTTTGAAAATTTTTCTTAAAAATAGAAGTGGAAATGCCACTACGACTTCAGTTCTTGGCAAATAAACGAAGCCATTCCACTACATTTCACTCATCTAAAAAAAGTCCAGCAAACCACATTTCCTCACCGTACAAGAAATCGTATTTTGTCTTTTCTTGCATCTTTATAGGTTTTTCATCATCTTTTTTCACATTTCTTGGTAAGAAACTGAAATATTCCATAGAAATGGTTTTAATTTCATTTTTTAGAGGAAAAAAAAGGTCTTCAGCCTTGGTTATCCAAGTTGGTTGTCCATGGGTATTTGTGGTGCTTGTGGCCGAATTTTGATTGGATTTTAATCATTTAAAGGAGTTCTTGATTATCAAAATAGGTATAGATTACTAAATACTTGTTTGTATATTTTTTTAATGTTGTGTATAATTTTATGGATTATATATATTTATATAAAATGTATTGATTAATAATAGGTGATGGGGTTGATAATCAAGATTTAAAGGCGGTTTTGAGCATAAAAATAGGTTTGAATCTTTAAAATTTTGTTTATATTAATTTTTTTTCTAAACTTTTATATTAATCTGCAATGAATAATATTTTTTTATTAATAATTCATGTGATTTATAATTATTTTTTATTATTTTATTGAATGTTATTATTTATAATAATTTTTGGATGGTTATGGTTGATAGATTTAGTGTTATATTAAACTTTCTTTTTTTATATATATGATTTTAGATTTTTTTAAAAAAATTAGCTTAGCTTAGCTTGTTATTTTTTTTTTAAATAAGCTTACCTTGTTTCTTGATTATTAATAGTTTGTTCAATGTTTAGTTTATACTAATCAAGTTATTATTTTTAATGCTAGTTAGTTATTATAAAAACAGATATGATGTAATAAAGGTTAATTTATTTTTGTTTAAAATTTTTAAAAGGTTGGTTGATTTGGCTGTGATTATATTTAAAAAAAAATATTGGAGGTGAGTAATTTTTTAATATTGAATTTATTGAATTAGAGATAACTTATATTGAATTTAGCGGAATTAAGTTTGAAAATTAGTAAAGGTATGTTTTACGGAATTTGTATGTTACGGTGATATAAAGATGAAATTATACATATTTCATTATTGTGTTTTTTGTGTTGAATTTATATGTAACTATGAAATTATGATATATTAAAAAAATAGAGAAAACTCTCTAATTATTTTTTTTTTAGGATTTATTAATTGAACATGTTTATTTTTTTAGGATTTTTAAGTAAGTTTTTTTTTTTTAGCTTAGTGCTTATTTCAGTATAAAATAAATCATAAGATAATCAATACTTTTATCAATTTTTATTTATTAATTTTATAATTTAACGAGAAAAAAGATATAGTAAGATCAAATACCTCCTACTAATCCAATATGAATGGCTAGCACTTTTTTTTTTTTTTTTAAATTGAACAATTTCATAGATTAAGAGGCAAATCCTCATCTACTTAGAGGGTATTACAATCACTAATTCTTATCTATCAAGATAGAAGCACATTTGTTGAGTGCCTTTTTTGCTATTTACCTTAAAACGAGAGATTAAAGAAATAAGCAAATACGAATGCAATGATTTTTACGTGGTTCAGGTTATAAAAGAACCCTAGTCCACGAGTCTCTGGTATTAAGAGGTTAGCAAGCTTGTGATGGCAAGTTCCAATTGTGTATTCTCAAGCAACGTTTAGATTGCTCTGAGTACAATGTGTTTTCTCTCTAAAAAACCCAACCCTTTACAATGAGACCCCTAGCTCAATTTATAGAGACTAGTGTAATTAATACTAATAATTTATCATTAATTACATTCTTCCCGTTATTGGGGGATTAATACCAATTCAATGCATTGGGCTGCATTGAATAGAGACCATGACCCAAGCGAGATCTGCGGGGCCCACTGCAGAAAGGTACCTACTTTATGGGGAACATGCCATTGGTACTGTCAGGGCCTGCTGTACGTATTTCCCTATCAGGCGGCGTAGTGGGAGTGCAAATTGTCGAGTCGTATAATCGACAACACTATAGGCAGATCGCCCAAAAGGGTTGTCAAGTACTCCTTTGATGCTATTAACCCGCATTGGCTGACACTTGGCTTATCTTTTAGATCCTGAGGAGAAGGTCCTCGACCCGAAATATAACTGATGGTAAGTGTTGACCGCGTTTTTGGCCAACGACGTGTAGACGTCAAAACGACAAAAACCTTCAAGAGAAATAAACGACACAAACAATTTTTATAGTGGTTCAGCCCCAATGCGTTGGTAATAGCCTAATCTACTTAGAGTTGTGATTATAAATCTACACTCAAGATCAGATGAACCTGAGTCAACTGAGTTTCTTCAGTGTAGATTACAAGAATACAAGAGTTCTCAAACCTGAAGCCGTGTCTTGTTGAAGCCGTTTCTGGGATCTTTGCGTAGCCCTGCTCTGTCTAGTCGGCCAAACCTTCATTGGGCGGACACACTCCTGACTGGGTAGACATGCACCTGACTTGGCAGACATGCTCCTGACTGGGCAGACATGCACTTAGCTGGTCGTACATGGTCATGACCGGTCCGACCTGGTCATGACTGGTCGGCCAAGGTCATGCCTGGGCAGACAAACATGTGACTGGTCAGCCAAGGTCATGCCTAGGCAGACATGACACTTGACTGGCCAGTCAAAATTCTTCACTGGTCTACTGGGTCACTCCTAAGCCAAATCACCCAACCATTCCTTGCCATTTTTCATTTATATTGCCACGTCATCGTTTTCAAATTTTGGGGATAACATTTGGCCCCCAAGTTTATTATATGATGCTCTCACATAATAAAATTTTTTCTCCACAGCTAACAACATAATTAAAAAAAAAATCCAACTGTTCATCTTCCCGCCCATGCAACAGACCACGACTCCATAGTAGACCACGATCACTGCAATTAACTGCTCATAGTCGTGGGGGGGGGGGGGGGGGGGAGAAAAAATATCTAAGGAATTCCAAAGGTAAAAAATAAGTGGCAATTCCCACTTTTTTTTTCTTTAAATAAACCCTTACATTCCCACACTTCCACAAACACAAGAGAACAAAAAAACAAAAGAAAATTTCTCATCTTCTCTTTTCCCTCTCTTTGGCCGAAACCCACAAGCTTCTCTTCTCTTGGCCGAAAGTTTAAGGATCTTCAAGGAGGAGCTCTTATTTCTTCAAGCTTTCTTCAAGCAAATCCATGGGCTCTTCAAGATTGGGTAAGTCCTTCTCCTTCATCCTCACTTGTGTTGTTTTTTTTTTCCAAAATTTCAAGAAAAATGGGTGTGTTGGCCAAAACCCTCTTGGAAATTTTTCCCTTGAATATATGATGAATCTTTGAAATGCAATGTATTTTGTGGCTGTTTTGATGTTATTTAGGTTATGGGTAACTCAATTTTACCTTCAATTTCATAGAAATTTAAAGAAAAATGAGTTTTTCAACCTAAATCACATATATGGTTTTATGGGCAATGGATGATATGAATAGGGTCTTTTGAACATTTGAAACTTTACAAATTCCCCATTTTGATCTTGTGGTTATGTGTTTTGGATGAGAAATTGTGTTTATGTCCTAGGGATTTAGGGTCTTTGTTTTTCGGCATAGGCTTAGGGTTTGTGGTTCGGGTATGTTTGGGGTATGGCCGATTGACCACTTCTCTTTGTATTTTGAAGGCTTTAGTCTGATCAGATGTTTAGCATTGGGCTGCTCGGATGCTTCACTCCAATCGGATGCACCCTAGGCTCGGATGCCTATGCACCAGCCTCTCAGACACTTGCTGCTTCTGGTCGGATGCTTCAGCATCCGCTCGGATGCTTATTCCTCGGCCCCTCGGACGCCTGATGCTGCTGGTCGGATGCTCTCGGCGTGCCCCTCAGACACCAGGCGAGCTGCTCGGATGCTGGGCTATCCACTCGGATGCAGGCTAGCTCCTCGGACATAGGTGTCCGCTCGGACACCACACGTTGCTCCTCGGACCCAGACACAGCCCCTCGGACTAGGCGTGATGCTCGGACGCACGCTGCTCCTCGGACCCAGACGCAGCCCCTCGGACGCACGCTGCTCCGAGCAGACACTACACGCTGCTCCTCGGACAGTAACTTAGGCACACACACACGGACACTAAGCCACCTGCTCGGATATAGGCACACAGAGCACCAAAATTTTTGCCTATCACCATAATTTTTCATTCATGCTCATTCTAGGGACCTTAAGATCTTTTAGGCACAAAAATTATTTTTTCCTCATGCATGCTAAAATTTTACTACTTAGATAAAAAATTTCTAAGCAGAAAAATAAACATTGCCCTGTTGATTTATATTTGTATAGTCACTCACCTCCCCATTTTTATTTTTTGTAGAAGAATCGCTTCGACTATAGGAGAGGTGACAACCACACAAACTCTGACACGTCCGTCCCGCAGTCGAGTGATACTCCTCAAAGCAGCGACTCCTCGTCGAAGTCTCCTGACAGTCGTACTCCTGAGGATCGCCTCAGCCGTTTTAAGAAGATCCTCCCCCGTTCAGCTTTATATTTTATTCACGAAGAGCAGTTCCTCCATCAACAAGCTGAACAGTCAACAATGAGGGTAAAGAAGTCCAACAGACTCCCGCAGGATCAGGATCCTCAAGTAGCCCGCAGAGCGGTACAAAAAGTGGTGGAACGCAGTGAGGTCTGAACTGCAACTTCTTCGAGACTACCCCGCCAGACGCAAAAGCCAAATAAGCCTCGGAGAAAAATTACCCAGAAATTCGCTACCGAGATCCAGCGTCTGGCTGTCCAAAAACCAAGAAAGGAAGGAGAAGAAACACCTTCTTGGTTTACCGCCAAACCTACGAAACTTTACCCTGGGACGTTTGACAAACACATCCAAGCCTTGGGCTTGAGAGGGGTGAATGTGATATGCCCGCGCCCTCATCAGAGAGCTAACAGGCCTGGCGGACCTTACTGTGCCTGGTCTAGGCACCATATACATGTATAAGCTACTATCCCGCTACACCCCTTCTTCCAGTCAGTAGCGGATTATTTCAATGTCTCTCCCTTTCAGATCGCTCCTAATGGGATTCCGGCGCTGTCCGCCTTGTTCATCCTTTACTTCCTGCAAGGCTGTGATCCGCCTACTCCTCACAAAATACACTACTTATTCGACTTTAGAACCAACCCGAGCCATAAGAACACAGGTTTTTTCCACCTCTTTCATAGGCATAAAGGGGTTAAATACCTTAATGGCATTGCTCACAAGTCGAATCCTAGGAAATACTATTCAGAGTATTTTCTCACTTTGGACATCAAAGCCAACAACCTGGCTTTTACGCATGCGGGTCCATTTCACCAACCCTTGCCTACAAAAGAAATGTTTGACCGAGCAAAGGAGTTGGCCAATATGTGCATCGAGGAGAAGGATGTGAAAAATTTGGTTACTGTAGACAATCTTCAGATGGTGGGCCTGCTACCAAGTAACCAGAACATCACAGTGGAGAGCACCACCGAAAAAGCTAATGCAACTGATCAATCCAACGCCGACACTAAGGTAGTGACCGATCAGTTCTCTCCTGGACCATCTCCTCACTCCCGCAGACCAGGTGATCTCATCATTAGGGAGCCCCAGCCAGAGGACCAGCGCAGACTTGCTATTCCCACACAGCCTGGGAAGGGGAAGGCCATCCAGCTTGAGAGGGACTTAAGCTCATCATCCAACGACGAGGATGACTTCCTCGACCAAATCCTCAACTCAGGTCTAGTAGTCATAGTGAGATGTTTGATAACTTGATATATGGGATTTATAGAACTGTCTAGTAGTAGTAATGTACTTATCCAAATATTGCTTTATTTTTTATTTTATTTTACTAACAAATCTTGTGCTTTCTCTTTTGCAGATTCA